>NC_090655.1:203462153-204662153 GCF_040937935.1 Hyperolius riggenbachi
AGTGACATCCAGATAATCAATAAAAGTGGCATGCCAACTGGACGTGAACTGTAAGTTGAAAGTATTAGCATTAAAGACTCCCTCAAGGTTTGAACTCTCGATGGGACCTAGCTCTAATCACATAGTGCTGCTATAGGGCCGCTTTTGCTCCCTCCCTATTTTTTATTTTTTAATTTTTTATATATTTAGTTGATTTTACCATTTTATTGCTACGCTTGGAGTGGGGTTGTTACTATCTGATTTCCTTGATTTGAGGAATGTTTGGTCTCAATTAAGATGTTCTATATGTCAAAATCCTACACCTACTCTCCTGTTAAATATCCCCTCCCATCTGTGAGGTTGGAGGGCGTATCCCCGGTTGAGGGCCGCCCCCCTCACAGGGGGTGGGTATATATGGTTTTTCTGTGCCATTTTTATTTTAGCTATGATTAAGGACCAGTAGGTCTGAAACATGTTAGCTACTGATGCGTGATTGGTGTTTTGGATACGTCCATAATAAAGGATCATTTTAGGACATGTGCGGATCCCTTCTTTTTGCTACATCCTCTGATTTGGCATGTGCCACCTGTCTTCCCTTGGATTCATTACAACATTTAATTCCCCTCCTACTACACACATAGAGGATTGATCTACCTCTGTCAGTAAGGACGTGACCCTGTTCAGCAACGCTCCATTAGGGGTATTTGGACCATACTGTATATGCTCTTTACGTTCCCCTCAGACTCAACTAACGCAGCCTGATTGGCTGAAGCCTCTTTCCCTCCTGTTTTCCCCATCCCACACCTCTGTTCCACTCTGATTGGCCAATATTTCTCTCAATGAACTTTCTATTGCAGAGCTGGGTGGGAGTGTCTGAAGACTGAGAGGAGAGCGGGCAATGCATACACAATCAGGCAGAGCTGAGTAAGGGAGGAAATTATGTCAGGATTGGCTTCAAGATAGACACAGGCAAAATAGAAAATCCTAAGAAGGATTTTTTTTATTAATTTTTTTTACTTCAGAAAAATGACTGTATGAAATGAATGAAGTGCAATACATACAGGATCTTCTCAAAAAATTAGCATTTGTGATAAAGTTCATTATTTTCTGTAATGTACTGATAAACATTAGACTTTCATATATTTTAGATTCAAATACACACAACTGAAGTAGTTCAAGCCTTTTATTGTTTTAATATTGATGATTTTGGCATACAGCTCATGAAAACCCAAATTTCCTATCTCAAAAAATTAGCATATTTCATCCGACCAATAAAAGAAAAGTGTTTTTAAAACAAAAAAGTCAACCTTCAAATAATTATGTTCAGTTATGCACTCAATACTTGGTCGGGAATCCTTTTGCAGAAATGACTGCTTCAATGCGGCGTGGCATGGAGGCAATCAGCCTGTGGCACTGCTCAGGTGTTATGGAGGCCCAGGATGCTTCGATAGCGGCCTTAAGCTCATCCAGAGTGTTGGGTCTTGCAACTCTCAACTTTTTCTTCACAATATCCCACAGATTCTCTATGGGGTTCAGGTCAGGAGAGTTGGCAGGCCAATTGAGCACAGTAATACCATGGTCATTAAACCATTTACCAGTGGTTTTGGCACTGTGAGCAGGTGCCAGGTCATGCTGAAAAATGAGCTGTATGCAAAAGGATTCCCGACCAAGTATTGAGTGCATAACTGAACATAATTATTTGAAGGTTGACTTTTTTGTTTTAAAAACACTTTTCTTTTATTGGTCGGATGAAATATGCTAATTTTTTGAGATAGGAAATTTGGGTTTTCATGTGCTGTAAGCCAAAATCATCAATATTAAAACAACAAAAGGCTTGAACTACTTCAGTTGTGTGTATTTGAATCTAAAATATATGAAAGTCTAATGTTTATCAGTACATTACAGAAAATAATTAACTTTATCACAATATGCTAATTTTTTGAGAAGATCCTGTATGTTATGTAAGTAGAGTAAGTATTTATCTACTTATATATGTAGGTAGGGATGATCGGAAAGAGCAAATTCCGTTCCGCCCGAATTCGCGGATTCCGCCAGTGCTGAATTCTGTCGCTATGAAAATTCCGCCGGATTTTTGCGAAATTCTGCGGGATTCCGGCGGAAAAATTAAAATAATCGCAAATGGAACTGTAATGATCTGCTCAGCTGTCTGCACAGGCAGACAGCTGTTTGACTATTCTTTAGGTCTGAGTGTTGCAGGTCTCTGGAAAAGAGACCTGTCTCCACTCTGCAAGTTTCAGAGTGGCTCTTCTGCTGAGGAATTTGCATCCACTTGTCATGCAAATTGCTTAGCTGCTTCCTTTGATGGCTTGCAGTATAAATGTCATTTCCTCCCAGAATTCCCTGCTGGTCATGATGGTTTGTTCCTGCTAACTTACCTGGAGTCTCAGCCCTCTGCTCATTGCAGGCTATTATTGTTAGCTTAGAGTAATCTTCCTTTGGGAGTGCTCCTTGCATTCCTATTTAGTGCAGTCAGCTTTGTGTTAATTTGTACTGCCTATTCTGTCTGGTCTTGTCTGTGCGATTGCACTGACGCCAGCGGTTGGCAAAAGTGAATCGTTCTGTCTTGTACTTAGATTACATTTGCCCTAGCGTTAGTGGCGGTGGATCCTTCTGATCTGTTTCTTGGAGTATACCCTCGGCTGCAGTTGCTGCTGGTTGCTCCTTCTGTCTGTCTTGTTGTGCGGATCGCACTCGCTCTTGCGGAAGAACAGTGGATCCTTTTCAGTCCTGTTCCTGTGTGCGGATCGCACTTGCTCTTACGGAAGAGCAGTGGATTCTATCTGTCTTGTTCCTGTTGTCTGTTTGTCCAGAATAAACGCTTGCGGTTGTCTGAGGTAAGGCAACCGATTAGCAAGTGTTTCTGTTATTTGTTTGTCTGTGTTTCTGGGTTCATTTGTTAGTTAGGGTTGGCGTGTTTTGTCTCTGTTGCGCTTTTCGTGCGGAGACCGCGCCATTAGCGTGCTTTGTCGCTGTTGCGCTTTTCAGCGACCGCGCTTAGGGAGTGCGTTTGTTATTTTCCTTGGCGTTCTGATCATTATTGTTTACTGTGTCTTTCTTACTACACTTAAGCTCTGTCTTTACTCGGTCTTGTGTCACTGTTAGCAATCGCCAATCTTGCGATTGCTTTCCCACCTTGGTTTTCGCT
The DNA here is from genome assembly GCF_040937935.1 of Hyperolius riggenbachi. Classification (NCBI taxonomy): domain Eukaryota; kingdom Metazoa; phylum Chordata; class Amphibia; order Anura; family Hyperoliidae; genus Hyperolius; species Hyperolius riggenbachi. The sequence goes on from NC_090655.1 coordinate 203,465,299, forward strand.
GTTGTGTGTTCACCGTCGCCAGGTGGCGACTAGATTGGTGGATATACATACATTATATCTCTGTGCTTATTCAGTCTTGTGTCGCTGTTAGCAATCGCCATCTCTTGCGATTGTTTTCTCACTTGGTCTTCACTGTTGTGTGGTCACCGTCGCCAGGTGGCGACTAGATTGGTGGATATACATACATTCTATCTCTTTGCTTATTCAGTCTTGTGTCGCTGTTAGCAATCGCCATCTCCTGCGATTGCTTTCCCACTTGGTCTTCACTGTTGTGTGTTCACCGTCGCCAGGTGGCGACTAGATTGGTGGACATATATACATTCTGCCTCTGTGTTCACTCTCTTTCACTAGGGGCTATCTTGCCCTGTATTGCTTCCCCTCGTACAATTCCTATCTGGCATCTGTGGCAGTACAGAGGGTTGTTCCTCTGCACTCCACAGCTCCATCTGCCGGTGGGAATTCCCCTCTACAGGTGCACTGCACCGCAGCTGGGTTCTGTTATTCAGACGTTTGTGGAGGATTTCCGCAGTGTCGGCGCACATCTTGTGCGCTGACCATGGAGATATTCCGCAATCGTTACAGGAACCTTATTTATGCTAAATGGTAACCCACAGAACCTATTGACTGTTCCCTTAGTCCTTTTTCTCCTCCTCCCTCCCTCCTCGAAGAGGGAGGAGTGTCTAATCTTCCAGGTAATTGTAGGATTTCAAAAGCCAGCTTACATACCTTGGCTGGGAATCAAACCCAGGTCTAGTGCTTGGTAGGCAGCTCTCTTCACCACTATACCACCACCAACACTACATGCTGCTGCAGCCAGCCTAGCATGTACCATTATGATATAGCCAAGAGAAAAATGAGCTTGCTTAGGGAATTGTAGGATGTCAAAAGCCAACTCACATACATTGGCCCGGAATCGAATCCAGGCCTACTGCTCTGTAGGCTGCTATCCTAACCATTATACCACCAACACAACACACTACAATGCTACATGCTGAAGCCAGCCTATCATGTACCATTGTGATATATCCAAGAGAAAAATGAGCTTGCTTAGGGAATTGTAGGATTTCAAAAGCCAGCTTACATACATTGGCCTGGAATCAAACCCAGGTCTAGTGCTTGGTAGGCTGCTATCCTAACCATTATACCACAAACACAACACACTACAATGCTACATGCTGAAGCCAGCCTAGCATATACCATTGTGATATATCCAAGAGAAAAATGAGCTTGCTTAGGGAATTGTAGGATTTCAAAAGCCAGTTTACACACATTGGCTGGGAATATGCCAGAGCTAAAATCTATGAACTATTGGCCCTTTTTATCTATTTCCTGCTCTCAGAAGCCATTTTCTGCTAGGAATGTGTTTTATAGTTGGAATTTCTTATTAGTGAGGGTAACACTGTAGTCACTTCCTGTCTGAGTCAGAACCGAGTCAGCCACTTACTTATCTGATATTTAACTCTTTCAGGCAGAGAAAGAAAAAAAGGAAAACAGCATCGTTATTTGTGTGCTAGGCACTGTACATACACATGTCTATCTCATCATGTCACATGTCCCCTTGGGTATCCTTTAAACCACAAGCAAGCAAGAAAATATTTAAAATAGTTTTGATAGTACTCTTTTACTTAATTTCTGGTACATTTTCAATTGCTAAATGCTGGAAAGTGAGAGCCCGGGTGCCGATATGCAAATAACTTTTCTTCCTGAGCTGTCTCCTAGGATATTATTGTTATATACTCTTCAAAATAACTTTTTACAAAAGTATGTAAAAATCAGTGTTAAAATACCTTCAAAATTATTTTGAGTATTTTCTTGCTTGCTGGTGGTTTAAAAGGCACTTTATGACAACATGTGAAAATATCACCAATTTCAGAATTCAGCCGGATTGAAAAAGCAATTCCGTTCCGACCAAACGGAATGGAATGACCAATTTCCGCCCAAAATTGCGGAAAATACAATTCCGCGGAAACAGTGACCATCCCTATGAGAGAGAGAGAGAGAGAGAGAAGATATGAATCTACATGGCTATCTGGGGTTCTCTTCGGGCAACTGTTAAACACAAAAGACAAGGCCATGCCTGGGTGGGCTTGAACCACCAACCCTTCAGTTAACAGCCAAACGCTCTAACCAATTGTGCCACAAAGACTGTGTACCGCAAAGATTGTGCATGCAGTTGTTGTTAAATGATTTTATGGGGATGTATGTGTGTCTTTTGGAGGGAGGAAATAAGTCTGCTCCAAGAATATTCAGCATGTAGTGTTGGTGGTATAATGGTGTGGATAGCTGCCTACCAAGTGGTAGGCCTGGGTTTGGTTCCTGGCCAATGTATGTGAGTTGGCTCTTGACATCCTACAAATCCCTAAGCAAGCTCATTTTTCTCTTGGATATATCACAATTGTACATGCTAGGCTGGCTTCAGCATGTAGTATTGTAGTGTGTTGTGTTGGTGGTATAATGGTTAGGATAGCAGCCTACCAAGCGGTAGGCCTGGGTTTGATTCCGGGCCAATGTATGTGAGTTGGCTTTTGACATCCTACAAATCCCTAAGCAAGCTCATTTTTCTCTTGGATATATCATAATGGTACATGCTAGGCTGGCTTCAGCATGTAGCATTGTAGTGTGTTGTATTGGTGGTATAATGGTTAGGATAGCAGCCTACCAAGCGGTAGGCCTGGAATCGATTCCTTGCTAATGTATGTGAGTTGGCTTTCAACATCCTACAAATCCCTAAGCAAGCACATTTTTCTCTTGGATATATCACAATTGTACATGCTAGGCTGGCTTCAGCATGTAGCATTGTAGTGTGTTGTGTTGGTGGTATAATGGTCAGGATAGCAGCCTTCCAAGCGGTAGGCCTGGGTTCGATTCCTGGCCAATGTATGTGTGTTGGTGTTTGACATCCTACAAATCCCTAAGCAAGCTCATTTTTCTCTTGGATAAAACAATGGTACATGCTAGGCTGGCTTCAGCATATAGCATTGTAGTGTGTTGTGTTGGTGGTATAATGGTTAGGATAGCAGTCTACCAAGCGGTAGGCCTGGGTTCGATTCCTGGCCAATGTATGTGAGTTGGTGTTTGACATCCTACAAATCCCTAAGCAAGCTCATTTTTCTCTTGGATATATCACAATTGTACATGCTAGGCTGGCTTCAGCATGTAGCATTGTAGTGTGTTGTGTTGGTGGTATAATGGTTAGGATAGCAGCCTACCAAGCGGTAGGCCTGGGTTCGATTCCTGGCCAATGTATGTGAGTTGGTGTTTGACATCCTACAAATCCCTAAGCAAGCTCATTTTTCTCTTGGATGTATCATAATTGTCAATGCTAGACTGGCTTCAGCATGTAGTGTTGTTGGTGGTATAGCGGTGAGGAGACCTCCCTACCAAGCACTAGACCTGGGTTTGATTCCCGGCCAATGTATGTAAGCTGGCTTTTGAAATCCTACAATTCCCTGGAAGACAATACCCTCCTCGGAGCATCGAGGGAGGTGATAAGGAAGTCTGTCAAGCAGAAATTCTTCTTATTAGGCAGAAATCAGTTCGGTGGGAAAAAAAATTTGCATTCCGTAAAATTCTGCGGAATTTCACATTTTTCAGCAGAAATTCCGCCATAGTGATATAGCAATTCCGTGCCGTCACAACGGAACGGAATCACCAAATTCCGGCCGGAATTCTTAATTCCGCGGAATCCAGCGACCATCCCTAGAGTTGGGCGAGTAACCTCTCATTTAGGATCACCTCAAATCTCTGCATAAGGAAGGAGGGAGGAGTGAGCTTACAGTTGTGAGTTTACAGTTGTCTTGAAGCAACATGATTACTGTGCAGTAGTTTATTTTTAAACTAGTAGACCTAAGTCCATTTAAAAATGGGCTCTAGGGTTATCTCACCGCCGCATGTCAGCGCGCACACGTGTGCACCCGTCCACCATGCGCACACATGCGCACCTGTCCGCCTGCCCCTCCTGGCCCCGTCCTCCTCCTGTCCCGACAGCTACACATGTGCAGTAGGCAAAACACATGGACCACAGGGACAGGAGGATGACGCAGGGACAGGTAGGGTTTTATTATAAAAGATGATAATACAATTTCCATACTTACAAACAATGGTCCCCAAAAATAGACACCACTAAGTAAGGAGATGCAGGACATAATACAAGCCAGTGCAATGCCAAAGCCAATCTGCAGGATGGACGTCACAATCAGCACAATCTGAAGACATGAGAAAAATAAATATTAGGTGTCCAGTTTCTCAGATTAATGAAGCACCTTTTACATCAACATAATACATTTGCTTCTTCACCCTTTCCCTGCCAGCCGATTCGTCCTAAACCCGAACATCTACTGCCAAGCAGTTTTTGGACATCTTGCCCTTATTAGGTTTATTTAGGATTTTTGACAAGAAAACCTACATGAAATAGGACATAATGTATATTGTTTTTTTCCGTGATGAATTGGACTTGAACACTAAACCAAAATGTTGTACTTTCCTGGAGATAGAACACAATTTTAGTGAAATATGTTAAAAAAAATTCTATAAAAAATAAAATATTTTTCTGTTGTGTTTTTTTTATTCAAAGAAGAATTGCATTTACTGACAAAAATGTTACTGTTTGTAAAAGCCCTGATTCTACTGAATCCAAGGATATAAGATATGTATAGGTAGCCAGGTATAGGTGCCCCCAGTACAGGTATCCAGATATAAATGCTGCCAGTATAGGTAGCCTGGAATAGGTGCCACCAGCCAGTACAGGAAGCCAGGTACATGTGCAGCCAGTACAGGTAGCCAGATATAGGTGCAGCCAGTATAGGTAGCCAGGAATAGATGCCCCAGTATAGGTAGCCAGATCTAGGTGCAGCTAGTATAAGTAGCCAGGTATAGGTGCCGCCAATATAAGTAACCAGGTGTAGGTGCAGCCAGTATAGGTAAGCCAGGTGTAGGTGCCACCAGTACAGGTAGCCAGGTATAGGTGTGGCCAGTACAGATAGCCAGGTATAGGTGCAGCAAGTATAGGTAGCCATACATAGGTCCTCCTAGTATAGGTAGCCAGGTATAGGTGCAGACAGTATAGGTAGTCAGATATAGGTGACACTGGGGGAGGGAGGTCAACATCATCCTCCATCTCCATGGGCCTCCTTTCTGTAACTCCCTGCAGAGCTGGAGCAGCGATGTGTGTAATTAACTCACCCGATTGCTCGCTCCATGAGGTGTCCCTGGGGGAAGGCGAAGCAGGCTCCTCTCTGGCCACCTGATCTCTGTATGATGTGTAATCACTTGCCATACAGGGAAACAGGAAGTAGAAAGGAGATGGCTGCTGGCGGTGACACCGCATGAAGGGAGTGATTTGGTGAGTTAATTACTCACCCCACTGCTGCTCAAGCTCTGCAGGGAGGCACGGGAGGGGGGAGGCGGGGTAGAGAGGGAGGAATGATGTCGGCCCCTCTGCCCACTTCTTCAGTTAGAGCCTTTGCCTGCCAGCATGTACTAGGTACGTGCTTAGCATGCAAAGGGTTAAAGGATGTCTAAAGCATGTCTGCCCCCCACTCCCCCCACCTGCAATTAGTACAGAATGCAGAAGAAGGCTGTCAAGAAGCCAAACCCACCATTGCAACATAACACCAACCCTTCGCTCACTCTACTGGCTACCAATAAAATAGCGAATTTTGTTTAAAGGGGAACTGAAGTAAGAGGTATACGGAGGCTGCCATATTTATTTCCTTTTAATTAATACCAGTTGCCTGGCAGCCCTGCTGGCCTATTTCTCCGCAGCAGTATCTGAATAACACCAGAAACAAGCATGCAGCTTAGTCTTGTCAGATCTGACTTCTGAAACACCTGATCTGCTGCATGCTTGTTCAGGGGCTATGGCTAATAGTATTAGAGGCAGAGGATCAGCAGGGCTGCCAGGCAACTGGTAATGCTTAAAAGGAAATAAACATGGCAGCCTCCATATACCTCTCTCTTCAGTTCCCCTTTAAGATTTGCTTATTGACAATCAAATCCTTGCAAGATCTGGGCCCTTGATGCCTGAAGGATTTGTTTTGCCTTTACGCTCCTCACCTGGACACACGTAAACCTGGCATGTATTTTACCTGAGGAAGTAGCTTACGCCGAGAAACACGTTGTCATAGTGCTTTGATACCTTTTTTATTCAAACTCCTTGGGAGTCATTTTTATATGACCTTATATGACCTTACTACCAGGGATGCTCACTGGATATTCTCAGGAGTAAGTACGAGTGATTACTCGTGATTCAAATGAGGTTTAATTGGTGCAGGTGTGCAGCTGGGATACAAGGGGTTATTTAACTATAATTCTGCCATCCACCCTGCATTCCAAAGAGCTTGCACACGTTCTATTGGTCGCGTTCCAAGCCTCATACCAGCGCACTTCCTCCTTCCGGCTTGAAGGAGGAAGTGCCCGGCGCACTTCCTCCTTCAAGCCGAAAGGAGGAAGTGCGCTGGTGTGAGGCTTGCAACGCGACCAATAGGACGTGTGCAAGCTTTTTGGAATGCAGAGTGGATGGCAGAATTGTAACTGTAAAGGCTTGCAACGCGACCAACAGGATACGTGCAAGCTCTTTTGAACGCAGGGCAGAATTATGGGTAAATAACCCCTTGTATCCCCGCCGCACACCTGAGCCAATTAAACCTCATTTGAATTTTGTGTAATCACTCGTAATTACTTGTGAGAGCATCTAGTGAGCATCCCTGCTTCCTACCTTATGCATCCCTGATGCATTTTTGCTTTGGGCATCTCCTACCCTTGTTCCAATTTATTATATCATACTTTTTTTTTTCGCTTCAGGTTTGCTTTCAAACGGAGATATGATTTTGCTAAGTTTGAGAATACTAGTATTATCAAAGGTATGAGTATTGTATGTTTTTATTTTTACCATCAGTAATTTATTATAGGATTAAGTTTCAAGAGAACAACTTCCCTTCATCAGGTCTGAGGGCACATGCACTCAACTTTTAAACTTTTACATAATATAAGAGCACATATACCTCTTAATGCAAATATGTAAGAGCTTGCTATGAGAATATGAATTCGACAGAACAGAAGAGAAGATGTCTTAAAGCAACAGGGCGAATACAATTCTAGCTTCGTGCAATTAACGAAACACACTTTATAGTAACAACATGTGCATTGTATACATCAGGGGTCCCCAAACTTTTCCGGTCAAGGGCCAGGTCAACATACTTCAGACTTGTAACGATCGGTGTAACACAGAGAGGATCTGATAACCGGTGATCTGCAGTATCACTGGGAATACAGATATATACCAGATTATAGATGATCTGCAGTATCACCGATAATCCGATATACAAACTAACCTCTGGACACCTGAGTAGGGTGTTTGGTGCAAACAGTAATAATGAGAGGACTGGGCCTCAGAGCAGTAAGGAGTACTGCACAATTCCTTCTGGACTCTCCCCGGAGGGAGGAGTCAGGCTGAGAGAAGGAACGTCAGAACGAGAGTGACACTCAAGAGGGAGTGTCACTAACAGGACTGGGAACCGCCTCTAACAGCAAGGTCGGTTCTCGAGGTCGGACAAGCCAGGTGGTAACCACACAGACAGATAAGGTACAGATTCAGAAGGCAGAAGCGGAGTCTAAAGTACAGGCAGGGTACGGCAACAGGGTATCAGATATATCGAGGTACAAAATCAGAAGGCAGGTGCAGAGTCTAAGGACAAGCCGGAGTTCGGCAACAGAGTATCAGAAAGACAAGGTACAGGATCAGAGTTTCAGGAGAATGGTCAGACAGGCAAACAGGTCATAACAGATAATCGCAATCAAACTAGTACTTTAAACTATCAACAGAATCTAGCTAAGTGTAGGATTACAGCTCCAGCTGGTCCCGGAACACTTTAGGATCTGACTAAGGTCTGAGTGCTACCACGTTGTGTTCGCAACGCCAGACAACCAGCAACTGAACGGCTGACAGTATATATACAAACAGAATCTCCAACACCTCCCTAAGTGCTGGACCAATGAGAGGAGGCAGGGTTGTCAGCTGACCAGGCTGGTCAGCTGACCTCTTTCTGGCTGCCATATAGGTCCTGCCTCTCCTCGCGCACGCGCGTCATTCTGTCCCTAGACGGACTACGAGTCTCAGCCACAGCAGCACCGCTCTGCGGTGTCTCCGCAGCAGGGGCACGCGCGCTGACCGCCGCATCCGACGCGGCGGTTTCTCCGCGCTCCGCCATGCCTTTCAGGGAAACAGCCGCCTCACGCTGAGTAGAGGCGGCTGTTTTCCCGCGACGCCTCACAAGACTGCTGGGGGGCCGGAACATACATGAAATGAAGTTGAAAAACATTTCATTGACTCCCCCCCCCCAATTATGCTCGGAGGAGAACTCCCAGCAGCAGCCATTCAATCATGCAGCGCCTGAAGAACGTTTGTGCACCAGACAGTGAAGCATACCCAGGTGACAACTTGTGTTCAAATGTGGAATCCCTGTGTCCCTCAACTGTGACAAAATTGCTGCTATTCTATATGCGGGGCGCGACATTTAAAGTGCAGAAGGCCACATCTATAAGATATACATTTTGTGTTTGGGGGGCCAGTGAAAAAGCCTCAGAGGGCCGCATTCGGCCCGCGGGCTTTAGTTTGAGGGCCACTGCTTTAAATTGTAGTTATAATTAACAAACTGTTCCCCATCCCCTTCTTGCATCTCTGACACTGTGGTCGTGCTTGGCAGATTTTGGTGCACTGTATCAATTATTATGTATAAATGCTTGGGTGGGGGCACTGTAAAACTCACACCGGGGCCCATAGCTTCTTCACTATGCCACTGCTAGTGTGGCTGCTATTTCAAATGTTTTGGCAGGTAACTGCTCAATTTTCCAGCATCGCCTAGTGTGGTTACTATTTCTAATTGTAATGTTTCTCTGCGCTACTAGGTACCCAAGAGGTAAGTGTTTTAGGGGTTGTTGACATTTTAGGTCACAAAAAGTTTCAAATTGTAATAGATACATTTGTAATTACATACATTTCTGATCTCTGCAAAAGTGGCTGCAAATAACATTTTTAGGCAGGTAAGTGCAGCTGCCATACTAAAGACTTTTCTTTGAAAAACCTAGAAACTTTATGGGATTTTTGTCATTTACGCATGAAAAAGAAGCCTATGCGTAAAACGTAATGTTTGCAGAATATTTCATCCTTGATCCACCACTGCCCGAGTTTTGGTACACTTTGTACACTTTTCTTAAAGAAATTGTGGCTGCAGAGATGCCATGAAGGTTTCAGAAGTGCGCCTGCCATTTAAATCACTAAGGCTTGCCGCGAACAATCGGTTCATAGCTCACAAACACAAAATTGCAATGTTTGGCCATCCCTATTTATGCCATGTTATTTATTTGTGCTTAAACTTAAAGAAAACCTGTACTGAAAAAAGTTCCCCTGGGGGGTACTCACCTCAGTAGGGAGACCCTATTGAGGCTTCCCCTATCCTCCTGTGTCCCACGGAGGTCTTGCTGCAGCCCACGGATCAATAGGATCCGGAGGCTTCCCCCACCCGAGGTGAGTACCCCCCAGGGGGGTTTTTTTCATTACAGATTTTCTTTAATCACCAGAGATTTTTGTAGTTGACCTTAGAAATCATTTAGGGCCGAATACAATTCACTTTGGCCTATATGCAATTTACTTTTTCTCCTGAGTTATCTCCTAGGAGATAACTTTCATCTTATCTTTAAATTAAGTTAAATTAATTTAAAAATTACCAAAATAGGTACTATCAAAATTATGTTAAGTATTTTCATGCTTGCTGGTGGATAAACAATGTTGAAAATACACCTAGAAGAAAACTCAAGAGAAAAAGTGAATTGCATATGGGCCAAAATGTGTCTCCTATGTTTTCTCCTAGGTTATATTTTCACATCTTATCAATAAAATGCAACGTAAGGCACTAGCAAGCAATTTTGCATTTTGACAGTACTTATCACCTAGTTTTTGGTACTTTTTCAATTTAATTTGACAGTGCTGAAATGTTATTTTCAACAGAAGATGAAAAATGATCTCATAGTAGAAAATGTAAACCAAAAAATGACTGAATCAGGCCTATAATCTGCTAAATTCACTTTAAGTGGCCATAATAATGTCTATTACCACTTTAAGTTACAGGGATGAACAGAAGCCTTGGTGAAATTGACAGGAAACCTCCCTCAAATTATCTGTGCACCTTCTGGACATGATGGGCCTTATTCAATTACTTTTTTCTTGAGTTTTTTCCTAGGGTATATTTTTTCATCTTCTCTTTAAAATAACTTTGAAGCATTTTTCAAAAGAAAAGTACACTGTAAAGGATAGCGGAGATACCGCCGCATGGGCAAGCGGCATGGCGGCTATTTCCGCGTATCAGCCGGCAGCCTCTGCCGCGCAGCTACATGCTGCTGCTTTGCCTGGTCCTTCTGGTGCACATAGATTGAGAGCTATGCGCGTGCGCGCCAGGCGACAGGACCTTTATGCAAGTAAAAGGGGAGTTGTAATGATTGGTGTCAGCACGCAGAGAGAATCTGATTATTGGCGATCTGCAGTATCGCCACGAATGCAGATATATACCCGATTATTGATGATCTGCAGAATCACCGATAATACATATATATCGCTAACCTCTGGACACCCAGCGCAAGAAATACAATAATGACAGTAATATCTCACAGAAGTGTGGAAATATCCACCACACGGCAATTCCTCAGAGGTGTGGTTATCTCTGAATGGGAACCCCGTGAGTGAGATCCTCGAACCAGGCAAAGTGAGGAATCTCGACCCCTAGCAGTAATCGTCTGCTTGGGGCAGGCGTCTCGGAGAGGCAAGCCTCCGAGATAACCCTCCAGTGGGAGACGTTCCACTGAAGGGAGAAAGGTCAGACAGGCAAGGGTTCAGCAACAGAGATGGCAGCAGCAGTACAGGAGCGGAAGGCAGAAGAGTAATCGGTAATCAAGCAGAGGTCGGCAACAAGAATCAGATAGGCAGAGGTACAATAGCGTAGAGAGAGAGAGTAGTCAAGGATAGCCAGAGTCAAACACAGATACAATATCAAATACAATCCTAACTAAGGTGTGAAATCCTTAGTATCAACACCAGGGCACTGAACTAAGGTCTGAGCGCTAACACAGAAGTGTATTCACGACAGCAGACAAGGAGCAACTGAAGGAAGGCTCCTTATATGCTGGGAGCGCATCTACAGCGCCACCCAGCCGCCAAGCCAATCACCAGGGCTCCTGCAGTCAGCTGACTGGAGAGTCAGCTGACCCTCCTACGTAGGAGGTAAACATCCTGCCTCCTTGTGCACGCGCGCATGACCCTCTGCCTCTGTGCACCAGAGAGGCCAGGCCCAGGGTCCGCGCGCGAACGCGTACTGAAAGCCGCCGGCTGCACCACCGGACCCGCCGTCATGTCGCCAGCCTACCAACCCGTGCCAGCAGTTCCGCGCCTGAGGCGGAACTCGCTAGCTGGGAAGCGGAGACTGCCGCCATGTTGCCCCGCACGGCGGCGTCTCCGTGAGTCCTCACAGTACCCCCCCCTTGAGGAGTGGACTCCGGACACTTCCCACACGGTTTCTCAGGACGTAACTGATGAAACCTCTTCCTCAATCTGTCAGCATGCATGCGATCCTCTGGAACCCATGACCTGTCCTCCACACCATACCCCTTCCAATCGACCAGATACTGGAGTGAATTCTGCACTAGACGAGAATCCAAAATCTTCTCAACTCAAACTCTGTCTGGCCCTCTACCACGACATACATTGCCGGATTCAGTAAGGAGACGTGAAACGATCTCCCACATCTCATGCTGGCTGGAAGATCAATAACATAAGAAACCTCATTAATCCTTTTGCCCACCGGATAAGGCCCTATGAACCTAGGACCCAACTTGGTGGACGGCTGCCTGAGTGCCAAATGTTTTGTTGACACCCACACCTTGTCTCCTGGAGCAAAGTGCCACTCAGCAGACCGTCTCTTATCGGCCTGTTTCTTTTGTCTCTGAAAGGCTATACCTAGATTTTTTTTCACCTGTCCCCAATGCTCCCTCAAAGCCCTCTGCCAATCCTCTAGGGCAGGGAAGGGAGAAGAACACACAGGCAATGGGGAAAACGTAGGGGATTTTCCTGACACAACCTGAAAAGGGGACAACCCTGTTGACAAACTTTTCAGGTTATTGTGCGCAAACTCGGCAAAGGTCAAAAACTTAACCCATTCGGTTTGCGCGTCCGCCACATAGCATCTCAGGAACTGCTCTAGGGCCTGATTAACCCTTTCGGTCTGCCCGTTGGTCTGTGGGTGGTACCCTGAAGAAAAGGACAGGTTCATACCCAACGTATGGCAAAAAGCCCTTAAAAAATTTGCCACGAATTGGACTCCCCTATCAGAAACCACATCATCCGAGATTCCGTGTAACCGGAAGACGTGTTGTATAAAAAGATCGGCCAATTCTTGGGCTGAGGGGAATCCTTTAAGTGGAACAAAATGGGCCATCTTGCTGAACCTGTCTACAATTACCCAGATGACTGTCATGCCTTCGGACCTGGGGAGCTCACCAACGAAGTCCATGGACAAATGGGTCCACGGTTCACTTGGCACTGGTAGGGATTGTAAGGTGCCCACCGGAGCCAGGCGAGAAGGTTTGTTCCTGGCGCAGACAACACACTCTCTGTTAAATCCCTTACAATCCGAGGCCAATGACGGCCACCACACACACCAAGTGAGCAGATCTAGAGTGCGAGTGACCCCACGGTGACCAGCATTCTTATGGGCATGGAACAACTGCGTGATCTGTAATCGGAAAGGAAGTGGCATGACGAGAACCCCTTCCGGCTTCCCTTCCGGGGTATCTAACTGATAATCAGCTAGTGTGGCTGCCCAATCATCCCAGGTTTCAACTGCGGCTAGCACCACCTTGGGAGGCAAAATACCCTTGGGAGATGTTGACTGGGCTGTCTCAGGCTCGAAACATCTGGAGAGGGCATCTGCTTTGACGTTTCTAGAACCTGGAGTGTACGTGATGACAAATCTGAAGCGTGTAAAGAACAAAGACCAGCGGGCCTGTCTGGGAGTAAGCCATTTGGCGCCCTCAATGTACTCCAGGTTCTTATGGTCAGTATATACAACAATAGTATGTTCTGCACCCTCGAGCCAATGATGCCATTCCTGAAAGGCTAGCTTGAATGGCAAGGAGTTCCCTGTTGCCTACATCGTAGTTTCTTTCAGCAGGGGAGAATCTACGTGAAAAGTAGGCACAGGGATGTGTCTTGCCTTGCACACCTGAATGTTGAGACAGGGCCGCCCCCACTCCAATCTCCAAAGCATCCACCTCCACCATGAAGGGAAGGGTGACATCGACATGTCTCAATATCGGTGCAGAGCAAAACAATTTTTTAAGGGTGTTGAAGGCTGACTGGGCCTCTGGTGACCAATTGTAAGGGTCAGCTCCTTTCTTGGTCAGACTAGTCAGAGGGGCTACTACCGAAGAGAATCCCTTGATAAATCTCCGGTAGTAGTTAGCAAAACCAAGGAATCTTTGAAGTGCCTTCAAGCCTACCGGTTGTGGCCACTCTAAGACAGCCGAAACCTTTTCTGGATCCATAGAGAGACCTGATGTTGAAATAATGTATCCCAGAAAAGGAATTTGAGTGACCTCAAAGAGGCACTTCTCTAGTTTTGCATACAATAAATTCTGTCTCAACTTTTTCAATACATATTTGACATGCTTACGATGCTCTACGAGGTTTGGAGAGAAAATCAGTATGTCATCAAGGTATACCAAGACAAACTTCCCCAACACCTCCCTGAAAACCTCGTTAATTAACTCTTGGAAGACGGCCGGGGCGTTACACAACCCGAAGGGCATAACTAGATACTCGTAATGCCCGTCAGGTGTATTGAAGGCCGTCTTCCACTCGTCACCAGCCCTAATGCGCACCAGGTTGTATGCCCCACGTAGGTCCAATTTTGAGAAAATGCTGGCATTGGTAATCTGGGCAAAGAGATCGTCTATCAGAGGCAATGGATAGCAATTCTTTATGGTGATCTTGTTTAGACCTCGGTAGTCAATACAAGGTCTAAGACCACCATCTTTCTTTTGAACGAAGAAAAACCCTGCCCCGGCCGGTGACTGGGAAGGTCGGATGAACCCCTTTGCCAGGTTATCAGTAATGTACTCCCGCATTGCCAGTTTCTACGGTCCGGAAAGATTATAGAGATGACCTCTAGGGGGCATGCAACCAGATCTTAGGTCGATAGGGCAGTCAAAACTCCGATGTGGTGGGAGTTTATCAGCGGACCTAGGACAGAACACATCCGCAAATTCAGCGTATTGTGCTGGTACCCCCTTAACCTCTACCTTGGCAGCACAAATGGCAATCCTCCCAAAACAATGGGTATGGCAATAAGGTGACCAACTGAGTAGCTGACCTGAGGCCCAATCTATCTGTGGGGAATGGAGCTGCAACCAGGGCATACCGAGAATTACGGTGGAGGTTGCCATGCGTAAAACAAGAAACTGTAAACTCTCCTTATGTAGAACCCCTATCGTGCATGACAACCTCGGGGTCTGAGAGAGAGGCTGTCTACACTGTAAGGGAGAATCATCCACTGCGGTGACGACTACTTGTCGGTCTAAAAGCTGTAAGGGAACACCCAGCCCTTTCACAAACTCGTAATCTATAAAATTGGCCGCGGACCCAGAGCTTCAGTACAAACAGTACAATTCCCTCAGGAAATGGAACACGAGAGGAGTAACCGATTATTCTGACTTAGAGGTAAGTTCTGTGCGTCTAGGGTATTACATCTAACTACACCTAGACGGCAGCGTTTCCAGATTTCCTGGGGCAATTTTGAGCAATATGACCCTGCTCTGCGCAATATAAACAAAGATTTTCTGCCCTTCTGCGCTCTTTCTCGGCCCAAGTCAACCGAGAATGTCCGATTTGCATTGGCTCGTCAGTAGGAGGGGTAGGTGATGAGGACGCATAAGAGAGAGCTCTTACTGCATTCCTGCCTCTTGATTGACGCTGATAGCGCAATCTACGGTCCGCGCGTATCGCCAAGGAAATGGCGTCATCGACAGACTTGGGTTCTGGGTGTCCTAACATTAATTCAGAGACTGCGTCTGACAGGCCTGAGAGGAAGCAGTCTAATAAGGCGTTGGGCCCCCGCCTAGATGACACAGCCCACTTTCTGAATTCGGCCGCATAAACTTCAACCGAATCCCGACCCTGCTTGAGAGTTTTGAGCTTCCTCTCAGCAGTGATCAAAGCATCCGGATCATCATAAATTATAGCAATTGTTTTAAAGAACTCCTCAACTGACGTCAGAGCTGTATCCTCGGGCGGAAGGCCATATGCCCAGGTTTGTGAGTCCCCGGACAATAAGGTCTTAATAAAAGTCACCCTTTGCTGTTCAGAACCTGACAAAGTTGGTCTTAGCTCAAAATAAGACAAAACCCGGTTGCGGAAGTTCTGGAAGTCGGACCTTTGCACTGAAAACTTTTCGGGCACTGACATACGGAGATCTGTGACCGGAGGGGATTGCACTGTGGCCACAGTCGTCTACAAGACCCGTACAGACCCAGCCAGTTGGTTGATCTGAGTCTGTTGCGAATTAACCACCTCAATGAGGTTATTAAGCGAGGTGGTTAGAGTCTCGATCTGACTGCGTAATGCATCCATACTAGTGATCTGCTGTTCTGTAATGATTGGTGTCAGCACGCAGAGAGAATCTGATTATTGGCGATCTGCAGTTTCGCCAAGAATGCAGATATATACCTGATTATTGATGATCTGCAGAATCACCGATAATACAGATATATCGCTAACGTCTGGACACCCAGCACAAGAAATACAATAACGACAGTAATATCTCACAGAAGTGTGGAAATATCCACCACACGGCAATTCCTCAGAGGTGTGGTTACCTCTGAATGGGAACCCCGTGAGTGAGATCCTCTAACCAGGCAAAGTGAGGAATCTCAACCCCTAGCAGTAATCGTCTGCTTGGGGCAGGCGTCTCGGAGAGGCAAGCCTCAGAGATAACCCTCCAGTGGGAGACGTTCCACTGAAGGGAGAAAGGTCAGACAGGCAAGGGTTCAGCAACAGAGATGGCGACAGCAGTACAGGAGCGGAAGGCAGAAGAGTAATCGGTAATCAAGCAGAGGTCGGCAACAAGAATCAGATAGGCAGAGGTACAATAGCGTAGAGAGAGAGAGTAGTCAAGGATAGCCAGAGTCAAACACAGATACAATATCAAATACAATCCTAACTAAGGTGTGAAATCCTTAGTATCAACACCAGGGCACTGAACTAAGGTCTGAGCGCTAACACAGAAGTGTATTCACGACAGCAGACAAGGAGCAACTGAAGGAAGGCTCCTTATATGCTGGGAGTGCATCTGCAGCGCCACCCAGCCGCCAAGCCAATCACCAGGGCTCCTGCAGTCAGCTGACTGGAGAGTCAGCTGACCCTCCTACGTAGGAGGTAAACATCCTGCCTCCTTGCGTGACCCTCTGCCTCTGTGCACCAGAGAGGCCAGGCCCAAGGTCCGCGCGCGAACGCGTACTGAAGGCCACCGGCTGCACCACCAGACCTGCCGTCATGTCGCCAGCCGCGGCGGCGGTGTCCTCACCAACCCATGCCAGCAGTTCCGCGTGTGAGGCGGAACTCGCTGGCTGGGAAGCGGAGACCGCCGCCATGTTGCCCCGCGCGGCGGCATCTCCGTGAGTCCTCACAGGAGTCAGCTGATCAGCCGGTCAGCTGACTCCAGCTCTGCTCCGGATTGTCTGAGTGACTGGGGCGGCGCTGTGGTGCGCTTTGAGTATATATAGGACCTGCCTGTCAGTTGCTGGTTGTCTGCTGTTGCAAACGCTAACGTGCTAGCGCTCAGACCTTAGTCAGATCCTACAGTGTGTTAGAACCAGCTGGAGCTGGGAATTCACACTTAGCCAGTTTCCGTTGATAGCTTAAAGTACTAATTGCATTGTGATATCTGTGTACTATTCTTTAGTCTAGATCCCAGGTGATGAAACCAAGGACTTCACACCTAGACTAGGATATTGGTATATTGCTACTATTTATCTGTTATGATATTCTGCTTTCCTGACTACTCTCCTGTTTGCTGATTCGGTACTTCTGCCTATCTGATTACTGTTGCCGACACTGCCTGAACCTCACTCTGAATCAGCCTTCCGTCTTTGTACCTTATCTGTCCGTACGTTGCTGACCCTGCTTGTCTGACTTTCCTATCCTCACTAGTGGGTCTAGCCATTAGTGAGGAATTTCTAAGAGTGGTCACCTACTCCCTAGGTGATCAGTCTTTGCAGCACTGTCTGCAACACTTGCTCCTCAAGTGTCTGCTAGCTGCAGTAGAGTCTCAATCACCCGCTCCTCGGGTGATCATCCTTGCAGCCCAGTCAGTGGTCCCTGCTCCTCAGGTGTCCACTGGCTGCAGTACAGTCTGAATCCCCTGCTCCTCAGGGGATCCCTGGCTGTAGTATAGTCTTAATCACCTGCTCCTCAGGTGATCATCCTGGCAGCAGTACAGTCTGAATCCCCTGCTCCTCAGGGGATCCTTGGCTGCAGTATTGTCTGAATCTCCCGCTCCTCTGGAGATCTCCTCTTCTCATTACTTTTGCACCAAAACACAATCCCACATTGGTTGTCCCGTATCTAGCTATACTAGCATTATTGGTGATTCTGCAGATCACCACATAATCAGGTATAGTATATGTTTTATTGGTGATACTGCAGATCACCAATAATCAGAAAAATCTGTGTTGCTGACACCAATCGTTACAGAACAGCAGACCAAACATTATGGATGCACTGCATACTCATGTTGAAGTCCTGACCACCGCGGTAAACGGTCTTTCCGGGGTGATTATTAACCAACAAACCCAGATCACACAACTGTCTGGGGCTGTTCAGGAACTTCAATTGACTATAAATACAGTGCGATCCCCTCCAGTCACGGACCTTCGCATGTCCGTACCTGAAAAGTTTTCTGGCCATAGATCTGACTTTCAGAATTTTAGGAATCGTGTGCTATCTTATTTTGAGTTGAGGCCTACCTTGTCAGGAACTGAGCCTCAGAGGGTAACATTCATAAAGACCCTTTTGTCAGGAGATTCTCAAACATGGGCATTTAGCCTTTATGCAGAGCATGAGGCGTTATCCTCAGTTCAGGAATTTTTTAAGGCCATGGCCATTATATATGATGATCCGGATATTGTTTCCACTGCTGAAAGGAAGCTTAAGACTCTCAGGCAGGGTCCTGATCCGGCGGAGGTTTATGCTGCGGAGTTCAGGAAGTGGGCTGTATCAGCTAGATGGGGAACATACGCACTGTTAGATTGTTTTCTGTCAGGTTTATCTGATGCAGTTTCTGATTTGATGTTAGGACATCCTGAGCCCAAGTCCATAGATGATGCAATTTCTTTAGCAGTACGGGTAGATCATCGCTTACGCTATCAAAAGCAAACCCGTGGCAGAAATGCTGTAAGATATGTCTCCTACACCTCCTCACCACCCTCGTCGCCTCAGCCTGAGCCGATGGAAATCGGACACTCCAGGTTGACGCGGGTGGAAAAGAAGCGCAGAAAATCAGAAAGACTCTGTCTATACTGTGCTGAGGAGGGTCACATGGTTCAGAATTGTCCTAAGAAGTCGGGAAACGCTGCCGCCTAGGTGTAGTCAGAGGTAATACCCTAAGCGAGCAGTCTTTACCTCTAAACAATAAAAGTCTGCTCCTTCCATGTTCCATTACATGGGAAGCTCAGACTATATCCAAAGAAGCCTTCGTGGACTCCAGCTCTGCAGCCAATTTTATTGATTATGAGTTTGTAAAAAAATTGGGGATTACTCCCTCTAGACCGGCAGATTCTGGTCACAGCAGTGGATGACTCTCCATTACAGAGTACACAGCCTCTCTCTCAAACCCCCTTATTAGTGTGCAATATAGGGGTATTACATAAAGAGAAATTACAGTTCCTTGTCCTGCAAATGGCAACCTCAACCATTATCCTCGGTATGCCCTGGTTGCAACTCCACTCCCCTCAGATTGACTGGGCTTCAGGTCAGCTACAGAGCTGGTCAACCCATTGTCATCATCATTGTTTGGAGAGAGTTTCTGTTTGCGCTACCAAGATACAGGTCAAAGGAGTGCCAGTACAGTATGCAGAATTCGCTGACGTGTTTTGTCCCAAGTCTGCAGATAAACTCCCGCCTCACTGGAGTTTTGATTGTCCCATAGAGTTAAGATCCAGTTGTATGCCTCCTAGAGGTCATCTTTATAATCTGTCAGGACCTGAGAAAGTGGCAATGCAGGAGTACATTAATGAAAACCTGGCCAATGGCTTCATCCGTCCTTCCCGGTCACCAGCTGGGGCTGGCTTCTTTTTCGTACAGAAAAAGGACGGTGGGCTTAGACCCTGCATTGACTATCGTGGTTTAAATAAGATCACAGTAAAAAATTGTTATCCGTTGCCACTGATTGACGATTTGTTCGCTCAGGTGACCAATGCCAGTATCTTCTCCAAATTGGACCTACGAGGTGCATACAACCTAGTATGCATTAGGGACGGTGACGAATGGAAGACGGCGTTCAACACGCCTGACGGGCACTACGAGTATCTGGTTATGCCCTTCGGGTTGTGTAGTGCCCCTGCCGTCTTCCAGGAGTTAATCAATGAGGTTTTCAGGGAGATACTGGGGAGGTTTGTGCTAGTGTATCTAGACGACATACTGATTTTCTCTCCTAATTTGACAGAGCATCGTAAACACGTCAAGTTTGTGTTAAGAAAACTAAGACAGAATTCGCTGTACGCAAAGCTAGAAAAATGCCTCTTCAAGGTCACGACAGTTCCTTTTTTGGGATATATTATCTCCACTTCTGGTCTCTCCATGGATCCAGAGAAAGTCTCTGCTGTTTTGGAGTGGCCTCAACCTGTAGGATTGAAGGCACTCCAAAGATTTCTTACTTTCGCCAATTACTGTAGGAAATTCATCAAAGGGTTCTCCTCGGTAGTGTCACCTCTCACCAACCTTACCAGAAAGGGGGCTGACACTTACCACTGGTCAGCAGAGGCACAGTCCGCCTTTGCCACACTGAAAAAATTGTTCTGCTCTGCACCCATCCTGAGACATGTGTATGTCACCTTCCCCTTCATAGTTAAGGTCGATGCCTCAGAAATTGGGGTTGGGGCTGTACTGTCTCAGCGCTCCGGTTTGCAAAGCAAACTACACCCATGTGCCTTCTTTTCTCGTAGGTTCTCTCCTGCCGAGAGGAACTACGATATTGGCAACCGAGAGCTCATGGCCATTAAGTTAGCCTTTGAAGAATGGCGCCATTGGCTAGAAGGGGCAGAACATAACATCACTGTTTATAGTGATCATAAAAACTTGGAGTACATAGAGGGGGCCAAAAGACTTAGCCCTCGACAGGCCCGTTGGTCCTTATTCTTTTCAATATTCAGATTTGTCATAACGTATACACCAGGTAGTAAGAACGTCAAAGCAGACGCTCTATCTAGGTGCTTTGAGCCAGAGACAGTTCAGCCTTCAACCCCTGAGACCATCCTACCTCAAAAGGTGGTGTTGGCAGCTACCGAAACCTGGGAGGACTGGACGGCTACGCTAGAGCCTTATCAACAGGACATTCCAGAAGGGAAACCTGAGGGGGTTATGTTTGTACCACTTCCTTTTTGCCTACAACTTTTACAATTATTCCATTCTCATAAGAATGCTGGGCATCCCGGGGCAACTCGGACTCAGGATTTATTGGCCAGATGTGTATGGTGGCCTACACTGGCACTTGATTGTAAAGAGTTTGTGAGAGAGTGCTCAGTTTGTGCTAGAAGTAAGCCCTCTCGTCAGGCATCAGTGGGTACATTACAACCCCTACCAGTGCCAAATGAACCCTGGACTCATTTGTCAATGGACTTTGTAGGAGAACTCCCCAAGTCTGAGGGCAAGACGTTCATTTGGGTGGTAGTTGGCTCATTTCGTCCCTCTGAAAGTACTCCCCTCGGCTCAAGAGTTAGCTGATCTCTTCATTCAGCACGTTTTCCGGCTGCATGGCATTCCGGTGAATGTGGTGTCAGATAGGGGAGTCCAGTTTGTGTCAAAATTCTGGAAAGCCTTTTGCCATCAGTTAGGTATGGACCTCTCGTTTTCATCAGGCTACCACCCACAGACCAATGGTCAGACCGAAAGAGTTAACCAGTCCCTTGAACAATTCCTCAGATGTTATGTGGCAGATGCACAGTCAGATTGGGTAAAGTGCTTACCATTCGCAGAATTTGCACACAATAATTTGAAGAGTGCCTCTTCAGGATTTTCCCCTTTTCAGGTAGTTTCGGGAAAATCTCCCAAGTTTTCTCCTTTACCTGTGGCATCTACCCCGTTTCCGGCCCTGGAGGATTGGCAAAGAGCATTAAAGGAAATCTGGGTCTTGGTTAAGAGGAATTTGGGAAAAGCTTTCCAGACTCAGAAGAAACAGGCAGATAAGAGACGGTCTGTAGAGTGGAAGTTTTCTCCAGGGGACATGGTGTGGTTATCTACGTGGCATTTAGCGTTAAAACAACTGTCACCTAAGTTAGGACCCAGATTTGTAGGCCCATACCCGGTGTCCAGAAAGATTAATGAGGTCACTTATGCGATTGATCTCCCAGCCAGTATGAGAGGTGTGAGATCATTCCATGTTTCCCTGTTGAAGCCTGCGGTGCATGTGGATTCCTCTCCCCCCTCCCCCCCTGTGATGGTTGACGACCAACCTGAGTATGAGATCGAGAAGATATTGGATTCTTGATTAGTGCAAAATTCTGTACAGTATCTGGTCCATTGGAAGGGGTATGGTCTGGAAGAGAGAACTTGGGTGCCAGATTGTCGCATGCATGCTGAGGAATTAAAGAAAGAGTTTCATGACGTACACCCTGAGAAGCCGGGTAGGAAGTGTCCGGGGTCCACTCCTCAAGGGGGGGGGTACTGTAAAGGATAGCGGAGATACCGCCGCATGGGCAAGCGGCATGGCGGCTATCTCCGCGTATCAGCCGGCGGCCTCTGCCGCGCAGCTACATGCTGCTGCTTTGCCTGGTCCTTCTGGTGCACATAGATTGAGAGCTGTGCGCGCGCGCCAGGCTACAGGACCTTTATGCAAGTAAAAGGGGAGTCAGCTGATCAGCCGGTCAGCTGACTCCAGCTCTGCTCCGGATTGGCTGAGTGACTGGGGCGGCGCTGTGGAGCGCTTTGAGTATATATAGGACCTGCCTGCCAGTTGCTGGTTGTCTGCTGTTGCAAACGCTAACATGCTAGCGCTCAGACCTTAGTCAGATCCTACAGTGTGTTAGAACCAGCTGGAGCTGGGAATTCACACTTAGCCAGTTTCCGTTGATAGCTTAAAGTACTAATTGCATTGTGATATCTGTGTACTATTCTTTAGTCTAGATCCCAGGTGTTGAAACCAAGGACTTCACACCTAGACTAGGATATTGGTATATTGCTACTATTTATCTGTTATGATCTTCTGCTTTCCTGACTACTCTCCTGTTTGCTGATTCGGTACTTCTGCCCATCTGATTACTGTTGCCGACACTGCCTGAACCTTACTCTGAATCAGCTTTCCGTCTTTGTAACTTATCTGTCCGTACGTTGCTGACCCTGCTTGTCTGACTTTCCTATCCTCACTAGTGGGTCTAGCCATTAGTGAGGAATTTCTAAGAGTGGTCACCTACTCCCTAGGTGATCAGTCTTTGCAGCACTGTCTGCAACACTTGCTACTCAAGTGTCTACTAGCTGCAGTAGAGTCTTAATCACCCGCTCCTCGGGTGTTCATCCTTGCAGCCCAGTCAGTGGTCCCTGCTCCTCAGGTGTCCACTGACTGCAGTACAGTCTGAATCCCCTGCTCCTCAGGGGATCCCTGGCTGTAGTATAGTCTTAATCACCTGCTCCTCAGGTGATCATCCTGGCAGCAGTACAGTCTGAATCCCCTGCTCCTCAGGGGATCCTTGGCTGCAGTATTGTCTGAATCTCCCGCTCCTCGGGAGATCTCCTCTTCTCATTACTGTTGCACCAAAACACAATCCCACATTGGTTGTCCCGTGTCTAGCTATACTAGCATTATTGGCGATTCTGCAGATCATCACATGATCAGATATAGTATCTGTATAATTGGTGATACTGCAGATCACCAATAATCAGAAAAATCTGTGTTGCTGACACCAATCGTTACATACCAACAATTAAGTGAAAACATACTCTCAAAGTTATTCTGAGTATTTTCTAGCTTGCTAGTGGTTTAAAGGGTTGTCAAGGTTTAAAAATATCACCTAGGAGAAAAGGCAGGAGAAAAAGTTAATTGCATATGGGCCCATGTGTACTTCTTCACTACTCACCCAATGTAACAATGCAATGAGCTTACAGGAAAAGCAAAAGGAGAAGAGGAAGAAGAAGATTCTTCTAAGAAATAATAAAGACCAGATATCTGTCACCAAAAGCTGTTCTGACACCATTGAAAATACCTTTGCTTGATATAAATAATATTATATTTCAACAATGCCTGTCACAAATGTTTAGGTTGGTTGCATCAACTAGGTCATATGTATAGCTAACTGTAGTGTTTCTCTGAATACAAACATAACAATAGCAACTGCACTCACCCCTAGAGCATATGGTTTCCCTTTCAGAAATGTCTGGCGTGCGTCTGCCAGCTGTGGATTCTGAGGCACAATAGGAGTAGTGACATATGCTGGAGGAGCAGGATGGATGGTCCACTGAGCACCATTCGGAATGATTATACTGGATGCAGGAGGTTGCACATTCCACATTGGAGATCCTGGATATCCATTTGGTCCTGTAGCCATTGGATTGGCATTCCAGTGAGCATTCATGGGGACATTTGGCTGTTGAGGATGAGCCACTGGAGGTTGAACAGAGCCATAGTTGGGTATACCAGCTGCTTTTTCTGGGTCCGACATACTGAGGAGCTACTGCATCAAAAAGAGAAATGGAAACTGCTAAGAAATGAAAAATAAAACAATACTATTACACTGCAAAACATATCATTAGTACATAACTGGCAGTGGGAGCTTTGTTTCAGCTTGTTAGATCAAAGCTTTAAGAAGTGTGAGATGCTAATCCTTAAAGGATACCTTAGCGCAAATAGAAATGTATTAATTTTAATTGCTCTTTACACCTACCTTTCTGGCATATTCCATTATCTATGTTCAGTAGTTCTATAATTAAGAACAGTGACAAAAAAAATCTCCTTTATTAAAGAATATCTTAGCACAAATATACATTTAAAAAGGGGGGAGGCATGTGTAGTGGTCTCTCCTCATGCACATTACGTAGTTGTGATATAACAGGCATGCAAAGAGCTATCCCGGCTGCAGGTGTGCGATCAATGATGTGCGCCCCCAGGCAGCATCTGTGCAGTCTGCACCAACCCTCCCGACCAGGAGTAAGTTCGGGGGTCGGTGCAGAGTAACAGAGGCGGACGGATAACTGGTGAAGCCGTGGGCATGAGGAGAGCCCACTACACATGCCTGCTCCCCTTGTTTATCCTACTAATAATTGGCAAGTGTCCCTGCATCCCATGTCCATGTGTCAGTGTTTTTTGTCTCTGCGCATGTGCACGGAGGGACGCAGAGACACTGTCGAGAGCTGGGGGGAATGACGTGTGGCAGAGGAGGACAGGTCCCGAAGGGGGCGGGCGGGTGCACGCGGCGCACGATGTATGCGCCGATAGAACCAGTGAGGGCAGGGGGGGAAGGGCACCACCACAGCCTAGCTTAGGACTAGTAAATTTATACTTTTGCAAAGGTATTCTTTAAAGGACATTTTTTTTGTCAATGTTCTTAATTATGGAACTACTGTACATAAATAATGGAATTTGCCTGAAAGGTAGGTGTAAGGAACAATTACTTAAGGCTAGTACACACTTCCAATTTTGACTGGGAAATAATTGGATTTGATTGGCCAATGACCATCCAATTTTACCACTTCCATGCTGTGTCAGGGCCAACAGATTTTGAATACTATAAATAGATTTTGCAGGCAAGCACTCATACTACTGTATATGGAACTGGTAAGATTGGCCAGTGAGTGGCCAATCAAATTTTGCAGTGTTTACTAGGCTTTAGAATAAGAATTAAAAAATGCATTATTTTGCAGTTTTCAGCCATTATAGTTTTAAAATAAAACTTGCAACTGTAGCTAAAATCCACACAATTTATTTGCACATTTGTCCCAGTTATTATAATGTTTAAATTGTGTCTCCAGTACAATGTATGGTGACACTTTATTTAGAAATAAAGGGTTTCTTTTTTTTTCCTCTTGTGACTTTTTTTTTGTCTTTCTTATTGTACTCTATCAATAATTACACCCCCCCCCTTTTTTTTTTTTCAAAAATAGCTATAATATACCCTTAGGCTAGGTTTCTACTGCTGCGAATCTGGGCCGATTCCCCACCCATTAATTCGGATGTATTTCAGCAGCCTATAGAAGTGTATATAAGCTATCCAAATTCATTGCCGAGGAAAAATCTAAAGCCCTGCAGCATAATTTGGTGCGGGACTGTCCGAATCCCATAGCCGTACATAGCGCGGCTGGAGGGATTCTGCTGCGAGAGGCAGCAGCTGTGCCGGCATTGCGTCTCACAAGACTCATGCCGCCGCACAAGTGGAAACCTAGCCTAATAGCATACATATACAGCAAGTTAAGACCATAATGTAACAATTTGTGTATTCCCTTTTCCATTCTGTCAGTTTTTTGTGTTACAAGTTATTTATTTTGGTAGCTATGGGGGTAGGCTAGGGAACAAAGGGTTAATGGCTTTTTATTTATTTATTTATTTATTTATTTATTTATTTATTTTTTCAAGACTGCAATATTAAATGTGGCCACTAGATGTCACTTGCTAAAGCATTCTAAGCAAAACTGCACAAAACGAAAGTCACTTTTTTTTTTGTACTTATTCTCATCGAATGATCAGTGCTCTTCATTACAGCACTGATCATTCATGATTTTGTCAATCCGGCACTGCAGATTGGCTTTGAGAATGTTTGTTCCCATTTACCTACTTAGCTGCAACCTCGGGTCACATGCATGCGGGTCCCCCTCCCTCACTTGCTTGTGCTGCACTGCCCGGCATTCTCAGACTTCTGTGCAGCAGTAGCTTACACTGAAGATACATGCACGCTGCTAGTGACGGTGTGTATACCTCAAATACAGGAAGTGAGCAATGATGGCTCTTCCTGTATATGCACCATCACTGGGCAGTGTGCATGTCTCTTCAGTGTAAGTTACTGCTGCTCTGAGGTCTGAGAATGTTGAAAAATGCAGCACAAGAGGGGGGACCCTGGGCCCGGACTTTGTGGTGAGGCACTGACTAAAGGAGGATATATCTAGGCAGCTGGGTGGTGGTGGGCAAATGGGAGGCTGATAAGGAAGGAAAGGGGGGGAGAGATTGAGAGAGAGAAAGAGGAACTTTGGGAGGCCAGTTAGCCATCTACCTCAGCACCGCACCCTATTTTCCACTGCCTGAGGAAATTTCACTGCTGAACGTTTTGTAAGAAGATAATTAGCAAAGCATTTTAAATGATCTAATTTGCTTTCAACCATGCCAGGCATCCAAAACATGAGTATGTACTGAAATAAACAATGCATGAATAATAAATATATAAATAAATAAAACATAGCTCTTATCATTTGTCATTTAATATAAAATAAAAAAAAGAAGAAGTAAGAAAGAAATATTCCCTTAGGGTCCTTTTACACTTAATCAGTTGCTGTCAGTTATAACTGAAAGACAACTGATTTTCAAAGTAATGAAATTTTTTGCTCCACAAATTTAAATTTTGGGGGGTTAAATTTGTTGATAGTAATTTATTTTTTGTGTATTTTAAAGGGAAAAAGAAGGAAAAAATTAAAAAATAAACGATTTTTCAAATTCCATTCCTTGTAGTTTTAAAATAAGCAATGCTACTGTAGATAAAACCCACACATTGCATTTCCCATTGTCTCAGCTATGACAACATTTGGCCATCTATGTATCGGTAGTCTCTAGCCTCTTAAGGTCCAGAGACCACTGGTACCAAAGAACTGTGCCTCCTGACGAATTGGCCTAATTAATAATTGTATTAATACCTTTAAAGCATACCCGAGGTGACATGTGACATGACGAGATAGACATGTGTATGTACAGTGCCTAGCACACACATAACTATTTTTTTCTTTCTCTGCCTGAAAGAGTTAAACATCAGGTATGTAAGTGGCAGTTTCTGTGAGGACTGGGTCAGACTACAGTGTGACCCTCACTGATAAGAAATTACAACTATAAAACACTTGCCTAGCAGATAATGGCTTCTGAGAGCAGGAAAGAGATAAAAAGGGTCAATAATTTTAAGATTTAAGCTCTGGCATAATTCAATGAATGTAGTAAAAAAAATGTTATAAGCGGTCCTCAATTGGATCAAGGTTGCTATGTAAACCAGGGAGATAGCAGCTCTCCTCAAAGACGCAACCCGCAATGGGCCCCAAAACTTAATATGCATTTATTTTTAAATGCTGTATGTTGTAGCACACATTAGGGCAAGTACTAGGAGCAATTTGATTCCTCACACAGCTGTTCCTTTCAGCTGTAAAATCCTCCGTCAGTTTTGGCGTCAGTGTTGGATACAAAATGTATCTAATACTGAGCTCCCAGAGGGCTAGACCATGTCTCTGCAAACTGGAGTTGCTATCAACTCCTCAGTTTATAGTTTAATTATCACCTTGCTGAAAGAATCTTATTGATATGGTGGTAAGGGGTTAAAGATTCTAGCAATGTGTGTTTATTATCTTTGCTTCTCTTTACTGATAAAGATACTAATAATGCTAATTGTAGACAGTGGTCTGCCCCTCTCAGCAGCTTGTAAAGTGGATGCAGCCTGGAGTGAATCACCTCAAGCAGGCAGCCAGTCTGAGGGTAAACACAGACTAGTGTTATAGCTTGTTATATTCCAGCAATATTACAGCTCATTTAGTTACCTGTTACCACCTCAGATCAGCCTGTTTCTCCTCATGTCTTCTGCATGCTGTGAGTGACACAGTGAAATATATTTGTGAGCTGTGTGACAGAGTAACCAAGCAGCTCAGGGTGACCCAAACTACTATGAGCTGTGTGAGAAATGAATTTTTAAGCAGGGATAGCAAGAGAGAGACCTGGGTGAATAAATAAAGTGCCCCTAGCACTAGTGGTAATGTGTACACTAATTATTATTATTATTATTATTATTATTTAGTATTTATATATAATATAGAGTATTAAAAAAAAAGTCGTTTCAATCGATAGTATTCCTTTAAGTACTAGAGGAAAAAGCTCACAGAGGCCTCAAAGATCCAAAAAATACAAATGCTTTATTATGGACATAACAAATCACAGTAAACAAACCACTATTATAATCACTTAAAAACCCAGAGTCCCCGGAGCACCTCTGGCATCCCTCACACACATCCCACCATTTACACAGCCCACACATAGGCTCTTACGCAGTGTGTACTGCAGCAGCAATAAACTTCAGGTTGAAAAAGGAAACAAATTCCTGCTGGTCAGTATTAGATTAGAATGATACCAATTGCTCAAGAAAGAAACGTTATAAAGATCTAGATCTATCAACTAAATGCGTATGACCTGACTTGAGTGCACTAAGACTAACTGCGGGCAAAGTCCATTGCTCCCTTTAGCAATTCCAGATATGAATAGGTCGGCGATGCTGATACAAACATAACCATGCGTGATAAGATCATCAGTCACTTGTCTGGGCAATGCATTGCTTATCTACGCATGGTTCATATGGCCAGCTCCGGACTCCAGCTCACGAAGTACAACAACAGAATAGCGGGCAGTGGCAAGCCCATCCAACCGCTGGACATGCAGGTCCTCAACACTCTGCGGTCCGCGTCAGCTGTTTATTTGACAATGTACCGCTTCGCTACTCACAACTGTCGCAGTCACTCATCTAGCCGGATAGCGGGGTTCAGCGTGGCAGGGATCCAGCGTGATCCACCCGCACAGCAATGCTGTATTTAGCGTAGCAGCGGGGATCCATCGCACATGCAGTTTGAAGTGATGGCTGAGGCTGGCCTCCAGAGACTCCTCCCACTTACAGTATATGTTTCGCCCAATAGGTTTCCTCAGAGTGACGTCAGGCGGAGTGGTAGATCCACAGATAGGCTTTTTATATGCAGCAACGATCATGTGATCCTCCCTGTGCGGCCATATTAGTTACTTCAATGAATGTGTCATTAACCACTTAAGGACCACAGTCTTTTCGCCCCTTAAGGACCAGAGCCTTTTTCTCCATTCAGACCACTGCAGCTTTCACGGTTTATTGCTCGGTCATACAACCTACCACCTAAAGGAATTTTACCTCCTTTTCTTGTCACTAATACAGCTTTCTTTTGCTGCTATTTGATTGCTGCTGCGAGTTTTAGTTTTTATTATATTCATCAAAAAAGACATGAATTTTGGCAAAAAAATTACTTTTTTAACTTGCTGTGCTGACATTTTTCAAATAAAGTAAAATTTCCTATACATTTGAGCACGAAAGTTATTCTGCTACATGTCTTTGATAAAAAAAAAAACATTCAGTGTATATTTATTGGATTGGGTAAAAGTTATAGCGTTTACAAACTATGGTGCCAAAAGTGAATTTTCCCATTTTCAAGCATCTCTGACTTTTCTGCGCACCTGTCAGGTTTCATGAGGGGTTAAAATTCCAGGATAGTACAAATACCCCCCAAATTACCCCATTTTGGAAAGAAGACATTCCAAAGTATTCAGTGAGAGGCATGGTGAGTTCATAGAAGATTTTATTTTTTGTCACAAGTTAGCGGAAAATGACACTTTCTGACAAAAAAAAGAAAAAAAAAGTTTCCATTTCTTCTAACTTGCGACAAAAAAAAAATGAAATCTGCCACGGACTCACTATGCTCCTCTCTGAATACCTTGAAGTGTCTACTTTCCAAAATGGGGTCATTTGTGGGGTGTGTTCACTGTCCTGGCATTTTAGGGGGTGCCTAATTGTAAGCACCCCTGTAAAGCCTAAAGATGCTCATTGGACTTTTGGCCCCTTAGCGCAGTTAGGCTGCAAAAAAATGCCACACATGTGGTATTGCCGTACTCAGGAGAAGTAGTATAATGTGTTTTGGGGTGTATTTTTACACATACCCATGCTGGGTGGGAGAAATATCTCCGTAAATGACAATTGTTTTATTTTTTTTACACACAATTGTCTATTTATAGAGATATTTCTCCCACTCAGCATGGGTATGTGGAAAAATACACCACAAAACACATTATACTACTTCTCCTGAGTACGGCGATACCACATGTGTGGCACTTTTTTGCACCCTAACTGCGCTAAGGGGCCCAAAGTTCAATGAGTACCTTTAGGATTTCACAGGTCATTTTGAGAAATTTCGTTTCAAGACTACTCCTCACGGTTTAGGGCCCCTAAAATGCCAGGACAGTATAGGAACCCCACAAATTACCCCATTTTAGAAAGAAGACACCCCAAGGTATTCCGTTAGGAGGATGGTGAGTTCATAGAAGATTTTTTTTTTTTGTCACAAGTTAGCGGAAATTGATTTTAATAGTTTTTTTTCACAAAGTGTCATTTTCCGCTAACTTGTGACAAAAAATAAAATCTTCTATGAACTCACCATACTCCTAACGGAATACCTTGGGGTGTCTTCTTTCTAAAATGGGGTCATTTGTGGGGTTCCTATACTGCCCTGGCATTTTAGGGGCCCTAAACCGTGAGGAGTAGTCTTGAAACCAAATGTCGCAAAATGACCTGTGAAATCCTAAAGGTACTCATTGGACTTTGGGCCTCTTATCGCACTTAGGGTGCAAAAAAGTGCCACACATGTGGTACCGCCGTACTCAGGAGAAGTAGTATAATGTGTTTTGGGGTGTATTTTTACACATACCCATGCTGGGTGGGAGAAATATCTCTGTAAATGACAATTGTTTGATTTTTTTTACACACAATTGTCCATTTACAGAGATATTTCTCCCACCCAGCATGGGTATGTGTAAAAATACACCCCAAAACACAATATACTACTTCTTCTGAGTACGGCGATACCACATGTGTGACACTTTTTTGCAACCTAGGTGCGCTAAGGGGCCTAACGTCCTATTCACAGGTCATTTTGAGGCATTTGGATTCTAGACTACTGCTCACGGTTTAGGGCCCCTAAAATGCCAGGGCAGTATAGGAACCCCACAAGTGACCCCATTTTAGAAAGAAGACACCCCAAGGTATTCTGTTAGGAGTATGGTGAGTTCATAGAAGATTTTATTTTTTGTCACAAGTTAGCGGAAAATGACACTTTGTGAAAAAAAAAAAAACAATACATATCAATTTCCGCTAACTTGTGACAAAAAATAAAATCTTCTATGAACTCATAATACACCTAACAGAATACCTTGGGGTGTCTTCTTTCTAAAATGGGGTCACTTGTGGGGTTCCTATACTGCCCTGGCATTTTAGGGGCCCTAAACCGTGAGGAGTAGTCTTGAACCCAAATGTCTCAAAATGACCTGTGAAATCCTAAAGGTACTCATTGGACTTTGGGCCCCTTAGCACAGTTAGGCTGCAAAAAAGTGTCACACATGTGGTATCGCCGTACTCAGAAGAAGTAGTATAATATGTTTTGTGGTGTATTTTTACATATAACCATGCTGGGTGGGAGAAATATCTCTGTAAATGACACATTTTTGATTTTTTTTTACACACAATTGTCCATTTACAGAGAGATTTCTCCCACCCAGCATGGGTATGTGTAAAAATACACCACAAAACACATTATACTACTTCTCCTGAGTATGGCGATACCACATGTGTGACACTTTTTTGCAGCCTAGGTGCGCTAAGGGGCCCAACGTCCTATTCACAGGTCATTTTGAGGCATTTGTTTTCTAGACTACTCCTCACGGTTTAGGGCCCCTAAAATGCCAGGGCAGTATAGGAACCCCACAAGTGACCCCATTTTAGAAAGAAGACACCCCAAGGTATTCTGTTAGGGGTATGGTGAGTTCATAGAAGATTTTATTTTTTGTCACAAGTTAGTGAAAAATGACACTTTGTGAAAAAAACAATAAAAATCCAATTTCCGCTAACTTTTGACAAAAAATAAAATCTTCTATGAACTCATCATACACCTAACAGAATACCTTGGGGTGTCTTCTTTCTAAAATGGGGTCACTTGTGGGGTTCCTATACTGCCCTGGCATTTTACGGGCCCAAAACTGTGAGTAGTCTGGAAACCAAATTTCTCAAAATGACTGATCAGGGGTATAAGCATCTGCAAATTTTGATGACAGGTGGTCTATGAGGGGGCAAACTTTGTGGAACCGGTCATAAGCAGGGTGGCCTCTTAGATGACAGGATGTTTTGGGCCTGATCTGATGGATAGGAGTGCTAGGGGGGTGACAGGAGGTGATTGATGGGTGTCTCAGGGGGCGGTTAGAGGGGAAAATAGATGCAATCAATGCACTGGGGAGGTGATCGGAAGGGGGTCTGAGGGGGATCTGAGGGTTTGGCCGAGTGATCAGGAGCCCACACGGGGCAAATTAGGGCCTGATCTGACGGGTAGGTGTGCTAGGGGGTGACAGGAGGTGATTGATGGGTGTCTCAAGGTGTGATTAGAGGGGGGAAATAGATGCAAGCAATGCACTAGCGAGGTGATCAGGGCTGGGGTCTGAGGACGTTCTGAGGTGTGGGCGGGTGATTGGGTGCCCGCAAGGGGCATATTAGGGTCTAATCTGATGGGTAACCGTGACAGGTGGTGATAGGGGGTGATTGATGGGTAATTAGTGGGTGTTTAGAGGAGAGAAGAGATGTAAACACTGCACTTGGGAGGTGATCTGATGTCGGATCTGCGGGCGATCTATTGGTGTGGGTGGGTGATCAGATTGCCCTCAAGGGGCAAGTTAGGGGCTGATTGATGGGTGGCAGTGACAGTGGGTGATTGATGGGTGGCAGTGACAGGGGGTGATTGATAGGTGATTGACAGGTGATCAGTGGGTTATTACAGGGAATAACAGATGTAAATATTGCACTGGCGAATTGATAAGGGGGGGTCTGAGGGCAATCTGAGTGTGTGGGCGGGTGATTGGGTGCCCGCAAGGGGCAGATTAGGGTCTAATCTGATGGGTAACAGTGACAGGTGGTGATAGGGGGTGATTGATGGGTAATTAGTGGGTGTTTAGAGGAGAGAAGAGATGTAAACACTGCACTTGGGAGGTGATCTGATGTCGGATCTGCGGGCGATCTATTGGTGTGGGTGGGTGATCAGATTGCCCGCGAGGGGCAGGTTAGGGGCTGATTGATGGGTGGCAGTGACAGGGGGTGATTGATGGGTGGCAGTGACAGGGGGTGATTGATAGGTGATTGACAGGTGATCAGTGGGTTATTACAGGGAATAACAGATGTAAATATTGCACTGGCGAATTGATAAGGGGGGGTCTGAGGGCAATCTGAGCGTGTGGGCGGGTGATTGGGTGCCCGCAAGGGGCAGATTAGGGTCTAATCTGATGGGTAACAGTGACAGGTGGTGATAGGGGGTGATTAATGGGTGATTGATGGGTAATTAGTGGGTGTTTAGAGGAGAGAAGAGATGTAAACACTGCACTTGGGAGGTGATCTGATGTCGGATCTGCGGGCGATCTATTGGTGTGGGTGGGTGATCAGATTGCCCGCAAGGGGCAGGTTAGGGGCTGATTGATGGGTGGCAGTGACAGGGGGTGATTGATGGGTGGCAGTGACAGGGGGTGATTGATAGGTGATTGACAGGTGATCAGTGGGTTATTACAGGGAATAACAGATGTAAATATTGCACTGGCGAATTGATAAAGGGGGGTCTGAGGGCAATCTGAGCGTGTGGGCGGGTGATTGGGTGCCCGCAAGGGGTAGATTAGGGTCTAATCTGATGGGTAACAGTGACAGGTGGTGATAGGGGGTGATTGATGGGTGATTGATGGGTAATTAGTGGGTGTTTAGAGGAGAGAAGAGATGTAAACACTGCACTTGGGAGGTGATCTGATGTCGGATCTGCGGGCGATCTATTGGTGTGGGTGGGTGATCAGATTGCCCGCAAGGGGCAGGTTAGGGGCTGATTGATGGGTAGCAGTGACAGGGGGTGATTG
Organism: Hyperolius riggenbachi; assembly: GCF_040937935.1. NCBI lineage: Eukaryota > Metazoa > Chordata > Amphibia > Anura > Hyperoliidae > Hyperolius > Hyperolius riggenbachi. Next base: position 203,499,486 of record NC_090655.1, read on the forward strand.
ACGGGTGATTGACAGGTGATTGATAGGTGATCAGAGGGGATAGATGCATACAGTACACGGGGGGGGGGGGGTCTGGGGAGAATCTGAGGGGTGGGGGGGTGATCAGGAGGGGGCAGTGGGCAGGGGGGGGATAAAAAAAAATAGCGTTGACAGATAGTGTCAGGGAGTGATTGATGGGTGACTAGGGGGGTGACTGGGTGCAAACAGTGGTCTGGGGGGTGGGCAGGGGGGGTCTGAGGGGTGCTGTGGGCGATCAGGGGGCAGGGGGGGGGAAATCAGTGTGCTTGGGTGCAGACTAGGGTGGCTGCAGCCTGCCCTGGTGGTCCCTCGGACACTGGGACCACCAGGGCAGGAGGTAGCCAGTATAATAGGCTTTGTATACATTACAAAGCCTATTATACATATGGGCAGCGGCGATCCGGGTGCTAGTAACCCGCCGGCGCTTCCGAACGGCCGGCGGGTTACTACGAGCGGTGGGCGGAGCCAGTCCCCGGCGGCTGATCGCGTCACGAATGACGCGATCGCCGCATAGCCACTCCCGCAGCCGCCCTCGCCGATGGGCGTATTGCGGTCGTTTGGGCCCAGTCTTTGCCGCCGCCCATCGGCTGGGGGCGGTCGGCAAGTGGTTAAGCAAAAACAATAAAACAATAACTCTTAAAAAGTAAATTTAAATGTAAAATAAAACTGTGGAATATCTTAAGAAGTCATTTTGAGGAGAAGGAGGATAGATGCAATTGTTTATGTCATTAGTTTATTTTCACCTCGGGTGACCTTTAAGCCACCAACAAGCAAGAGAATATTTAGAATAATTTAGACAGTGCTTTATCACCTATTTTTAGATTTTTTTTTTAAGTTGCAGTTAAACAGAAGAGGATGAAACATTATCTCCTGGGAAAAAACTTAGGAGAAATAGTGAATTGAATTTAGCCAATTAAATCTGAAGGACCAGTTGCAAAAAAAAAAAAAAAATGTTTTCAGGATTCTCATCTTTGATTGTATTTTATAAAATTGTACAGAACTTTATAAAATGATCAATTCATAACAGACCGCCTTGGACACCTACTGAAGATAATTATTTGAATGACCTAAAATCTATGTATGGCCAATTTTAACCACTTCCCCTCCCCCCTAACGAGTAACTGCATCCCTGCAAAATGCCTTATCTTCCCTTGCTGCTACACGATCCCGCTTTCCCCCCGTGCCAACTTACGCTCGTTACCACCGCTGATCAGTAGCCGGGAGGTCAATGAATGGGAACGCAGTTCCCATTCATTGATCTAAGTTCCCGTATGAATGACCGCCACCATTCATAAAAGCTGATATATACACAACCACACATTACCACGCATATGGAAGTTATGCACGAGGACGTCTTGTGGCCAAATAGTAAAATTACATCCAAAAACATTTTTTTAATAAAAAGACCTATTTTTACTGTTTAAAATGTCCTCATGTTCCATTTGGTGATGGTGGACAGCACTTGTTAGACTTCCAGCAGTTCAGATTGTGGTCTCCTAACCTGTGTCCTTCCTGATATTTATACAAGTGTGTACCTCTGAGGAAGTGGCTTTTGGCCGTGAAACACGTGTCAGGCAGTTTTTATTCTGCACAATGGATCTTTGCTACAATCATTGATATTCTACGACTGCAATCGGAAAGTTTTTTGCATTACTGAAGAATAAAAGATATTTGCAGTTCCTAAAAAACCCCTATAGTCGCGAGACTGTTTTGTATACTTGGAGTGTAAAAGTGCAGGATTGGAACTATATGTTGACATTTTAATTTTGTGTACTTGACTCCCAAATAGTTGCCCAAATTTTGTAAAAAAAAAACCAAAAAACAAAATTTACAAAAAAAAAATACATAAATGGTTACCTTAGGGACTGAACTTTTTTAATATGTATGTCAAGAGGGTATATTACTGTTACTTTATAAATTATAGACTTGTAATTAGGGATGGACGCAAAACTGAAAAAATTGACCTTTATTTCCAAATAAAATATTGGCGCCATACACTGTACTAGGGAAAACATGTAAATGGTGCAATAACCAGGACAAATGGGCAAAAAAATGTGTAGGTTTTAATTATGGTAGCATGTATTATTTTAAAACTATAACTATAATGGCTGAAAACTGAGAAATAATGAATTTTTTCAACTGTTTTCTTATTTTTCCTGTTAAAACACATTTAGAATAAAATAATACTTAGTAAAAAGTCCCTCTCCCCCCAAAGAAAGCCTAATTGGTGGCAAAAAAACAAACTATAGATAGTTTCGTTGTGATAAGTAGTAATAAAGTTATAGGCGAATGAATGGAAGCATCACTGACAGGTGAAAATTGCTCTGGCTTTTTAAAGGGAAAAAACCATTGGAGGTGATGTGGTTAAATTTGCAATCAGCAGCCATGTATCTCGGGCTATATTATGAGTAAACACAGCAAACCTACTAACACATTTGTTTTGTACCAATCCTGTCTGTTATGACTGTAACTAATTGATTGGTTGTTGATTGATTACATACAAGCAGTGATGGTGCAAACTGAACATAGACGAACAGTTTGCTGCAAACAACAGCGAACATTCACAAAGTTTGCATTTGCCTTATGTCAAAGAATGGGGCAAAAGCTAGCTTCATGTATAATTTCCTGTTGGTCGCCTATGAACAGTTTTCGCCATAACTACATACAAAATTTTATAGATGATATTTAACAGATAAGTAATCATAATTCATTAACACAATTGCACTAAACCACAGTTTAGGTACCACAGAGTACTACAGTTGTCTTTTCTTTTACATGAAGTATCATAAGAGACAGAGAGATCATCAGAAAACCTGCATGGCTAGGATTGATAATTTTGTACTGTACCTTCCTATGTCTGATTGTTGTCACTCTGAGGTCTCTTGTCACTCTGATGCAATCTCTACTCTTGTCTTTTAATATTTATTGGTATCTCACATGACTATTGCTAGCTGCATCAGGCAAGTTTATTCCTAACAGCACGCACGCGCACACACACACACACACACACACACACACACACACACACACACACACACACACACCACACACACACCACACACACACACACACACACACACACACACACACACACACACACACACACACACACACACACACACACACACACACACACACACACACACACACACACACACACACACACACACACACACACACACACACACACACACACACACACACACACACACACACACAGAAAAAAAGTATGGAAAGCAGCAACCTTTGGAAGGCAATTCACTTGATAAAAATAGAGAGGTGATAAGACTTCACATGATCCAATCCACAGGGCAATCAGTGTTCCCTGAGGATGCCCATGGATCTGATCAGGTGAAGTATTATAGAAAGATCTGGTAGTTCAATATAAATAAGATTCCAAAATAAGATACCAAAAGATAGAAGTAGGGGGAGGGGGGGGGGGAAATCAATTGAAACATTATAGGAATGGTAAAACATTGAGATTTCATGGTCGCAAAAACACATTCGTAAAGGTTACCGCGAACACTTGCAAACTGATCAGCCCTGGCAAGCCCCATTGACAATAATGGCAGGTGAACTTCTGAAACCTTCATGGCATCTCTGCAGCCACAATTTCTTTAAAGAAACACTATCGATTAACATGTTTTTGAAAGAGTTCCTAAAGTGCTGGTAAATAATGAGGTATACATTTCACTTGCTTATCTCTTTTGTTTACTGTATCAAATTCCTTTTTTAACTCTTAACTGACGGCAAGTCTGGCCAAATCTGATGGCCCAGTGAACCATGAGGGGAGGGGGAATTCCTTCACAGTGCATCTGTTAACGCAGTGTGTGAGAAAGCTCTCAGCAGCTGCCTGTGTCTTTGACTGAACTGTCTGCAGAGAGCAGAGGAAATGTAACTTGTTATAAACATTTGTAATTGTGTGTGAAACCTGACACCACAGCTTTTCATTCTTTTTTTGCTTTCAGAGAAAAATACTCTGTAGTCTGATATGCAAAAAACAACACTGGCTGTGCACTGAAGCAGACACCCCTTTGTGCGAATGATTTGTTCCATTTGAGCTAAATCCTACACACAATGGGGAATTGGGGATAATTCACTAGTGATCTGCCGCGCACAAACCTTTTTCGCGTGAACAGTGTCGGTTTGTGCGCGATCAAGCCGGCTCCTCACGTGAAGCGATGCCATGATCGCTCGCAAACTTTCGCTTATCACGTGGAGTAACGCTGTTCACGCAAAAAGGGTTGTGCGCGGCAGATTGCGTGATAACTGCTGTGGTAGCAGGTATTATGCTTTAGTGAATCAACCCCTATGAATGAAAGTGTTTGCCTCTGATATTTAACACGAAAAGTAGGAAAATGTTTACACAGCTACATAGACATTATTTGTACACTGTCATTTTAGAACACTTGGGTATTGATAGTGTTGCTTTAAGAAAGGTGTAGAAAGGGAACTAAAACCCGGGCAGTGGCATGGCGGAAGTTGATCATCGGTGAAACATTCCGTAACATTTACTATTTTATGCAGAGGCTTTTTTTTTTCAATGCATAAATGCAAAAAATCCCGTATAGTTTCTAGGTCTTTAAGTAAGTATCTTTACTAGTATGGCAGCCGCAGTTACCTGCTAAAGCACATAAAAATTGTTATGTGCAGCCACATTTGCAGAGACCAGAAATGCGTGTCTTTACATTAACCACTTCCAGGTTCCAGGGTTTTTACCCCTTAAAGAGAACCCGAGGCGGGTATTTGAAATCGTAAGAGAACACAGAGGCATGTTCTGTACATAAACACATGCCTCTGTGTCACACTATTGTTGTCCCTAGTTCCCCCCCCCCCCCGGGTCTACTGTACCCCCTTGTAAAAAGCGCCAGGCTTGCGACAATCTCCTTAATGCTAGACTTCTATTTACCTGCGGCATGTCATTCAATCCGCAATCTCCCGCCTCTGTCCCCACCACTGCCCGCCTCCGTGAGCTTCCTCCAATTGGAAGCTAAGCCACGACCCAGGAAGTACCTCCCAGGTCACGGCTTAGCTTTGGATTGGAGGAAGCTCAAGGAGGCGATCAGCGGCGGGGACAGAAGCAGATTGAATGACATGTTGCAGGTAAATAGAAGACTAGCAACAAGAAGATTGTTGCTAGCCTGGCACTTTTTACAGGGGGGCACAGCAGACCCCAGGGGGACTAGAGGAGGCAATAGAGTGACACAGAGGCATGTGATATTGCACAGAACATGCCTCTGTGTCCTCTTAAGATTTAAAAGGTTCTCTTTAAGATTCCCAACAATTTTGGCATATCAGCTGTGTAAATTTTGATAGCAATAACTTTTTATTACTTATGCCATCAAAGTAATGAATATATTGTTTTTTTCAGGACATTCTAGGCTTTCTTTGGGTAATTTTTTTTTCAAGTACAATTTTTTTCACATGCAATTCATCAAGTAAAATTTGAGGTAAACACAAAAATTACATTTTTTTTTTCATTTTTCCCCTTCCTACCTTTTACAGAGCCACAGTTTTAAAACAACCCAAAATACTTTATTTGACTTGTCCCGGTTAAAACAATACCATATATACCATATCTCATCAATAGTTGGGCATGTACCATTATCGCTAGCCTGTGGGTCTGTAGCAATTGCATGCAATCACTAGGGGGCACAATTTGGCGACCCCAGTGCTGTATAAATACATTGCTAGGTAGAGATGTCCCGAAAGATTTGCACGCGAACTTATTCATGCGAACATCGCAGATTCACGACGAACCGCGAACCTATAGCGAGTTCGACCCGCACCCTATACTACATCATTAGGCTAAACTTTGACCCTCTACATCACAGTCAGCAGACATATGGCAGCCAATCAGGCTGCACTCCCTCCTGGAGCCTCCCCCCCCCCCTTATAAAAGGCAGCAGCATCGGCCATGTTCTCACTCTGTGTGCTGCTGTGAGAGAAGGGAGAGAGGTTGCTGCAGAAATAGGGGATGCTTAGTTACGTCTTCCTGTTAGCTTGCTCCTTGCTGATATTTGTTGCTGAAAAGCACCACCAAAACAGCTCTTTTGAGAGCTAATGTCCTTGTGATGTGTTTATTTTTTGTGTGTGTGGTCCACTGACACTGCATATACAGCCCTGTCTGTCGCAGCTGGCCCTTGCTAATTGCTATACTGTGCCAGGTCCAGCACAGTCAGTGCATACTTTTTCACTGCACCTGTGTGACTGCACATTGTATCATACCACCAGCAGTCAGTGCATACCTTTTTACTGCACCTGTGTGACTGCAGTACAGCACATTGCATTGTACCAGCAGTCGCTGCATACCTTTTCACTGCACCTGTGTGACTGCAGTACTACACATTGTATTATACCAGCAGTCACTGCATACCTTTTCACTGTACCTGTGTGACTGCAGTACTGCACATTGTATTTTACCAGCAGTCACTCATACCTTTTCACTGCACCTGTGTGACTGCACATTGTATCATACCACCAGCAGTCACTGCATACCTTTTTACTGCACCTGTGTGACTGCACATTGTATCATACCATCAGCAGTCACTGCATACCTTTTCACTGCACCTGTGTGACTGCACATTGTATTATAGCAGCAGTCAGTACATACCTTTCACTGCACCTGTGTGACTGCACATTTTATCATACCACCAGCAGTCACTGCATACCTTTTCACTGCAGCTGTGTGACTGCAGTACTGCACATTGTATTATACCAGCAGTCACTGCATACATTTTTCACTGTACCTGTGTGACTGCAGTACTGCACATTGTATCATACCATCAGCAGTCACTGCATACCTTTTCACTGCACCTGTGTGACTGCACATTGTATTATAGCAGCAGTCAGTACATACCTTTCACTGCACCTGTGTGACTGCACATTTTACCATACCACCAGCAGTCACTGCATACCTTTTCACTGCAGCTGTGTGACTGCAGTACTGCACATTGTATTATACCAGCAGTCACTGCATACTTTTTCACTGCACCTGTGTGACTGCACATTGTATTATAGCAGCAGTCAGTGCATACATTTCACTGCACCTGTTTGACTGCACATTGTATTATAGCAGCAGCCAGTGCATACCTTTCACTGCACCGGTGTGACTGCACATTGTATTATACCTGGCAGTCAGTGCATACCTTTCACTTAAATAGATGGCAGACTTGCCCTCCATAACAGATTCTCATTAAAGGATTTCAAGTGTATTCGTCTCATCATTATACAGCAGGGCCTCGAAAGAGTCTTCCTGTATTGTTATTTTTCGTTACTAATTCCCTGAGTTGGGACTTGCATGCTGCGCCTGCTGCCTTCCTTAGATTTGTGGGGGTAGCCATTTCTCAGGCTTCCTCCCTGGACCGGAATCAAACCCTGATTCCCATACCTTTCACTGCATCTGTGTGACTGCACACTGTTTTATATACCAGTAAGTGCAAACCTTTCACTGAATCTGTGTGATTGCACACTGTATTATACCAGCGGTTCCTGATCCTCTGCCCACAGCAGCCAGATGTCCATTGAGGAAATCTTTGAGTGGAAGAAGATAATGTCTGCCAGTCACCCCCTTGCCCGACGTTTGACAACTGGCTTAGCGGAACTGTTAGCTCGCCAGCTGTTACCATACCAGCTGGTGGACTTTGAGGCCTTCCAAAAATTTGTGGCAATTGGGACACTGCAGTGGAAGATACCAGGCAGCAATTATTTTTCTAAAAAGGTGATACCCTAACTGTACCGCGATGATGAAAGGCAAGTGGTGTCATCTCTGGCAGCGTTGGGTCAAGGGTCCATCTGACCACAGATGCCTGGTCTGCAAAGCACGGTCAGGGCAGGTACATTACTTATACTGTACAGCACATTGGGTCCTTCCGTGGATGTGTGGTGGCTGTTTCTCAGGCTCCCACTCCGGACCCCTGGACTACTGGGTGCACAGGCTTGACCTGTGGCCGGAGCTGTCACAATTTGTCATCCAACTCTTGGCTTGCCCTGCCTCAAGCGTCCTGTCAGAAATGACCTTCAGTGCAGCTGGAGGCATTGTCAGTGAGAGAAGGGAAGTCGCCTATGTCAAAAAAGTGTTCAGTACCTCACCTTTATCAAAATAAATGAGGCATGGATCCCGGAGGGCTACTGCCTGCCCGAAAACTAAGTCAGTCCCCACACACAGCATCTCTGCCTGCACGCCATGTGACTGCCTGCCCGAAGACTAAGTCAGTCCCCATGCAGCTCTCTGCCTGCCCCAAGACTAAGTCAGTCCCCACACAAAGCATCTTTACCTGCACGCTGTGTGATTGCCTGCCGAAGACTAAGTCAGTCTCCACACAGCATCTCTGCCTGCCGGCTGCTGCTGCCTGCCCCAAGACTAAGTCAGTCCCCACACAGCATCTCTGCCTGCAGGCTGCTGGACTGCCTTCTACGCCACCACCAACAGGGTCCAGGACTCCAGGTGGATTACTGAATTTTTAAGGCCGCTAACAAAAAGAATAATAATTTTTCTGGTGCGTGTACATGCCTGCCTAATTTTTATGGCTGCAACAACAACACAAAAGGAATGTAGATGTGTCAATTCCCCTTCGTGATCGTTACCTTGCCACAGTGAAGGGGCTTGCATATCACAATGAAGCAATGACCTATATGAGTGTGTTGGGGGCACACCCAAGAAAATAAGGTCATTGCTTCATTGTGGACAGACCAAATTCGATCAGCTGGACAGTCACTGTTGTTCTGTCATTGAGCTACCTCAGCCCGACCATATGGGTTGGAAACCCGCCATCACCTGCACTCTCGCCATCGTGCGCACCAGCACGACCATCTGTTTGTGGTGCGTTACACAGTGAGTTTGGTCTGTCAGTGTGAAGCAGTACACTACCTACACTACCTGAATCATGTTTACACACGCAAGATGTTTTCAAGCACTTTAGGCCTCCAATTTAGGAATGCAATTTGATTTCTGCCTTTTAGGTATTATAACCGTGCTGTGTGTCAAATCCGGAATTTTCCCTGGGACTTTTGCCATGTATCCCACTCCGTCATGCCCCACTCCAGGTGTTAGACCTCTTGAAACATCTTTTCCATCACTTTTGTGGCCAGAAACAGTTTTTGTAGTTTTTCAAGTTCGCCTGCCTATTGAAATCTATTGCGGTCCGCGATGTTCGCCGGTTCGCAAACTTTTTCGCCCTGACTAAAATTTGCAGGTTCGCAACATCTCTATTGCTAGGCAACAATATTTCAATGCATCTACTGTATAGGGGACACAAGGGGTTAATTAGTTTGATAGGGGTTAAAATTTCCCCAAAAAACGTAATTTTTATTGTTACACTGGCACTTTAATTTAAAACAAAACTGCACATGCACAAGCGACGGGGGGGATGCATGTACACGCACACAATCGCGGCAGTGGCTCTTAGTGCTGGACATAAGTCTCACATCCAGGAACCTGACTGTGGCTAACTTGGACGATAGACTTATATCCAGTAACCCAAAATTAAGAAAGTTTTTGTAATCTAAAATGTCAACATTTCAAATATATATATACAGTATATATATATATATATATATATATATATATATATATATATATATATATATATATATATATATATATATATATATATTTTTTTTTCCACTTGTATTTATTAAAGGTTTACCACAGCAAACACAGATATAATGTGTCAGAAGGTAGATACAAATATGTTAAGCAAACTTAACTGTGCATACAGGAATGAAGACAGTTTCAAGAAACACACACACAAATATATATATATATATATAAAAAGAAGAATAGTTGAAAAAGGAAGATAGTAATCGACAATATTTACAAGAGCGGTGGCAAGGGCTGAATAGAAAGTCTTTCATTTCTTGTTCAATGGATGAGATTGCAAATATAAGCAAGGAGGAAACAGACTAAGGGCTACAACACTAACCTGGGAAACTTAAAGGAGGGAAGGGGGGGGGGGGAGGGCTTAGGGGTCACACACCAAGTATTGATGAATGAGATTAGAGGGGTCAATAATTGAGGTGGAAAGGAAGTAGACTATTGACCTCTTGGTTATAATGCAATAAGTTGAAGAGTTGGTATATAAAGGGAGCAAGGGCCTAGGACAGAGTATCCACTAGATAACCATTCAAAAAGATTGAGGAGTTAGTAGATAGTTTGGGGCCGTGGCCATAGATAGCCTGAACCCCTCCACATGAGTTAGAAGTTGGGTTGTAGTTATTGGATTTAAATAGTGGAGAAAGGCTAGGGAGGCAAGAGGTCAGAGGAAAATAGGGTCCAAGGATTCCAGACTTTGTAGAAATGGGACTCAGTATTTCTCAGGGATGCTGTCATTCGCTCCATCTCGCTGGTTTAATCTATTTTTACAACATTTCAAATATTTCAACTGTTGCCAATGACTTCATTCTACACACTCACACTATCCTCACTGCCCAACGTAAAAGAACACCAGTCCTCAGAGAGGCCTGCAAAAAGTGTCATTCCAAATTTATGCATTACATTTTTAAAAATCGTATATCATCAACATTTTTAATTTCAAATATGTCATGTCAAATGGTGTCAAATGGTGTCCATTACAACATCCACTCTACAGCCACACCATCCTTCCTGCCAGCAAAGAACTCCAGTCCTCAGAGAGGCATAAAATGTGTTGTTCTGCCAATTTATCTATGATATTTGTAAACATTTTGTCATCAATAATAATAATATGTTATTTGCAGGCTTTGTAGTGTGGGCCAGGTGAAGGTGGCAGGCGGCAGAGTAACCATTGCTAGTTTCATACACTGTAGTAGAGGCCTGAAATATCAGGCATTGTATATACAAACATTTAAATTTGTTTAATTTTAATTTTTAATTTTTTAAGTTGTTTAAAAAAAATTCTCAAATTTTTGCGAGTCAAGTTGTCTCTGCTCCTATTATTGCGTACATCCTGCTTAGATATATGGCGTACCACTGGATCATGGGATGTTACAGGAATTTCTTCTTTGTATTCAATTATGTCTGGGACACTGTATTTTTAAAATGTTTATATTTAATGTAATTAATGACATAAAAAAATACATTTCTGGAAGGCACCAGGCACACAATGTGGCACACCCCAATCTTAGTAGGAACAAATTACATACTGAGTGCTGAAGGTGGGGTACATGATAGCTGTCCCAGTGGCCAAGGCGGGAGACCTAGTGTAACAGGCCAAGTTTTTAAATTTAATTTAATTAATGACATTAATGACATCTTCACAAGTTTTCCTTAGACAGTAAAAAGTCTAGAACCGGCCCTAAATGCACTTTATAAACACTTCTCAATTAACACTAGTGTGTAAAATAAACACCAATGTATACCAGTTACTTACCACTCACCTGTGCCACTCCTTCCTGTCTTTCCCTGCAAGCTCTGTCCATGCCATGTGCTACATAATTTTTTTTTTAATTCATAAGGTTCTACAACCTGATATCTGTATGCAAATGACAACTTGTGAGTTAGAAAATATCAACTGCAAACTATTTGTTTCAATGTAAAATCAGATACCCACCTAGTCCTTTCATGGAGCACTCTCCGGACTCTACTAAGCATTCATATCCCCTTTACCCTGCTCCATTTTGTGCCCACTATGGGAATGACGGAGGACTAACCCAATACGTGATAACTTATCACCCCACTTTGGACTGGCTGTAACTATATTGCCCTCGGTCCTTGGATGACACTCCGGTTCCTGCATCTCGATCCCCTTCATGCCACATGGCTTATGTGGGCAATCCTCCGTTTGATCCTGACCTGAGGAGCTGTTTTCCTTGTCCCCCCTGCTTGTTCACAGAGACCTTGCTCGGAGCTGTAGGGGTGGTGGGGCTCGATGTCGCTGGACTGCTCCCCCTCCCCCCCCGGTGTAATGACGGTTCTCCGTGCCCCCCTCCCAGTATGCATTTTCTTTGCCCAGGGTCTTTACCACCTATACCCCCAAGTGATGTGCATTTAAGTTTTATCAATGCATTGGTGTTAATTTGACCTATCATATACAGTATCTGCAATGCATTTGTATATGTGATCGTACTGTCTTGTTGCTCTACCACATCTTTGAGGATGTTGATGGCCTGGGGGGTGCGGGTATAGGTTCCTAGCCCCGGGGGGAGCAAGGGGGGGTGCTGGGGATGTTGGGCCCTACTATTTAAGCCTCTCCATAACGACACAAAATGCTTCATGCAATGCCATGCATGTGGCCCTTTGCCTGCATGACCGGTATTAAGAGGTGCATTAGTTTTTCATGGGTACACACCCCCCCCTTTTTTTTCCCTTCCTCTATTGACTATTGAGTGAGGTGGGTTGGAATCATGAGCTCCATACTCTTTATTTTGGGGGCTCCTTGGTGGGGTGGGGACTGGGAGGATTGAGCTTGGGCTCATTACTTTTTGGGAGTTATACTTACATATGTTGATGGTTATAGATTGTTCTTAAATATTGCACTAGTGCTCTTCATTACTTTCTGGGAAAGCCAATTCTGAAATATGTTATCTTTGCACACGGGGTGATGGGAGCGAAGAATCCACTCCTAACCATGGTGTGGACTCTTTTACCCCAGGGTGATTTGCCACCCCAATTTTGTGAGCCTGTTGGGCTCTCGGAAGGTCTGGATTTCTATGTCTATACACAGGCCTACTCAGGGCCTAGTGGTAAGGAGGTATGGGGAAACATACCTTCTATGTTATTACTGTGGTTTGTTACACAAGTTCTAAAGATATTCTTTCTACTTTCCTACTCCTTGTCTACTAGGTTCACATAACAAAGACTGTGGTTCGGTTGGTCCCGGGGCTGATCAATCAGCCAGTTAAGGTGCTCTCCTTAAACGTCAGGGGTTTAAACATTCTGGAGAAGAGGTGTGCTGTGCTGAACTTGGTTTGTAGGGAAAGAGCCAACTTTGTCTGTTTGCAGGAAACGAACTTCAAGGGCCCCTCTCCCCCCAAACTATTCAGTAGATATTATAAAACAGCCTACTTTAGTTCTCCCTAGGACACAAAAAAAAGGCATTGGAAGTCTACAGATCCGCCTACGGTTAGAGAATGGCTCAAAGTGGTGGGTCAGATACAACAGATGGAAGACCTTACGGCTACTATACAGGATAGGCATGAGCAGTTCTGGAAAACTTGGTTTGGGTGGTTTGAATTCCAAGAGACACAGCATTATCGTACACTTATAAGTGGTTGAGCTTTTGATAATCATATTTGTATCCGGCTGGCTTAGCTTTGCTCCTGCCTCTTCTCCCTGGTGTGGGGGGGGGGGGGGGGTACCTTTTTTCCAATTTTTTCCTTGAGTTTACCTCTGGACATCCCGGAACCCTAGCCATAATTTTTTATCTTCTTTTCCGTTTTCTCTTCCTTTTCTTTCTTTTCTGTCCTTTCTTCTCTTTTATCCTCTCTGGTCACTAAAGGGAAATGGTTAATTTGTTTGTTCATTATAATGGCATGGAGCTTAACTTATGCCTTTTTTCTTTTGGAGCTCATTTTTGTGGACCCTTGGGTGTCTGACATGTATTTTTCCAGCTCCATGGATTCCTTGGTGTATGATCCCTTTGGGTCCAGGGCAATCTTGACAGTGTCTTGTATCACCTGTCGGGTACGCGGGGTCAATTTTATGATCCTCACGGACCTATGCCATGTCCCTAATATCCCTTCCTCGTATCAGAGGTATTTATGCTCTCCTACCTATAAGTCGGGGGGGGGGGGGGGGGGGCGCGCTGGTTTGCGCCTCCTCTATCATAAGTATGTATATCTGACACTTAGATGCTTAAAGGGACTCCAAGCAGTGCAGAAACTATGGGAAGATGCATACCATTTTGAAGCTCTCTTTCTCCTCTTTCCAACGATATATAAATCGCTGCCCTACGCCTTTCAGTTTTCGGCCACCATGATTTAGATCGCGAAAATATCGAAAACTAAAAGGCGTAGGACGGTGATTTTGGAAAGAGGAGAAAGAGAGCTTCAAAATGGTATGCTGAATGGAGCTGCCGACTTTAGGGAAAAGTCGTCCTGTGTAATACAAGTAACTATGGAAAGATGCATACCATTTTGAAGCTCTCCTTCTCCTCTTTCCAACGACACATAAACCGCCACCCTACGCCTTTTAGTTTTTCGTTATTTTTGTGATCGAAATCGCGTTTGCCGCGATTTTGATTACGAAAATAGCGAAAACTAAAAAACGTAGGGCGGCAATTTATATATCGTTGGAAAGAGGAGCAAGAGAGCTTCAAAATGGTATGCATATTTCCATAGTTTCTGCACTGCTCGGAGTCCCTTTAAATCTGTACTAATATGTCATGTAAAGCCGTCTATTTCTTAAGAGACATTTGTTACCTTTGACGATTGTCATTGTATTTGTTACTATTTTCTCTTTGAAAAATATAAGAACAATCTTCAAAAAAAAAAAAAGAAAATTAAAACTAAGTAATCCAAGTCAGTGCTGTCTATAGATAAACACACCCACTATAGATATGCCGTCACTAGTCACATGAATTCCTGGTATATTGCAGCACTTGATCAATATGATAAGGCAGGATGGTAAATTATATACTATGGACATGGGAGAGTTTCAGTGTCCCTGAGTAAAGTTCAGGGAGTGGAGGAAGTCGTGTATATGCCTGGAGAACAGTATGCAAGCACACTAATTACATATGCTAATGCTGCTAATTGTGTTATGAAATATCGCTCACCCCTGTATGCAAATTTAATAAATGGCATCAAGCACTGTATAAAGCTGAGTGTTAAGATTGGTGTCCTTCCCCCAAAATATTATATATACAGTATATATACTGTATATACATATTTATCAGTGATGCTCATCCGGATTCCGGGTACCCGAACTACCTGGATTACCCGAAATTCCAGATAGCGGGCCAAATCCAGTATGCGGTATCCGGATTCGCAGCGGTATCTGAATAGGAATGTGGATATCCGAGACTGCCGTTAGGCCCATGGCAAGGTGTCACTCAAAAGCCAGTTTAGCTGCAGATAGTAACAGGGGTGGCACGCAGTGACCCTGAAGAGAACCTGAGGTAGTGTTGTTACAGAACCAGAAGGCTGTATATATTGTGTACAACTACACCCTGCTGAATACCCGGTGTGGCATATTTTTGTTGCTGTTTTGGACATTGTTTGACTGACAAATAAAGCAATATTATTTTATTGTTAGCCAAAAAAGATTTACTGGCTGCTAGGTTGTGACTCTTCTATACTATGATCTCCTCTACCAACATGAGCTAAGCACCAGAACTTTCTCCAGCATATCACACAGTATATAATAGAACTTTTTTTTTACTTAAAAGCTTTATTATCGTTAACACCAGATGATGAGCTATTTTATTTTGTAGGTCTTTTTAGGTAAAATAGAAACATTTAAAGATCAAAAATGGTCTTTTTCAGTGTGTGTAATGGTACATATACATCCATGTCCCATCTAAAGAGTTGTTTTCACCAAAGCAGTTTTACATTTTAGCTATGTCCATAATGATTCAACAATAACTTTATTGCTAGTGTGACAGAGGGGATAGGTGGTGTGTACTTTTTGTACTCTTGGACAGGAACAGTATTATATGAGTCTGCAGAAGTCTTATGTGTTCCACAAAACCAATCTTTTTGTGCTTATATAAATTACCAGTATTTATGACATCTAAACCGTATATGGGGTACCAAATGAACTTATAGGGCTTGATTCACAAAGCCGTGCAAACTGTTTAGCACGGGTGTGCTAACCAGTTAGCATGTGAAGTGCCGTTCGCGGACTTTTGCGCGCGCAAAGTGCCGCGATCGCGCGAACGGCACTTCACGTGCTAACTGTTTAGCACACTCGTGCTAAACAGTTTGCTCGGCTTTGTGAATCAAGCCCACAGGATGTCCAAATTGAAAAGAGAGGCCTTACAATTTTTCTTTATGCTCTCCAGACTAGGACCACAGTGCTACATGTCCCTCGCATTGCCCTATCATGGCGGCCACCGAATAGATACGTAGAGGGCGCACTTTTCCTTCGCAGACTGGCTGCGACTGGCAGAACTAATGCAACCCAATACCGGAGCTGCAGGCAGCGGGGGATGGTGTCGTTGGAGAGATCTGTGCGCATGGGGCTGGAGGAAGCCCCAGGTATGTATAAAACTTTTTTTTTTATCGCTAGTTTCCTTTAAAGGGAACCTAAACTGAGAGGGATATGGATGTATCCTTTTAAACCATACCTGTTGCCTGGCAGTCCTGTTGATCTCTTTCACTGCAGTAGTGGTTGAATCACAAACCTGAAACAAGCATGCAGCTAATCCAGTCTGACTTCAGTCAGAGCACCTGGTCTGCATACTTGTTCTGGGGCTGTGGCTAAAATTATTAGAGACACAGGACCAGCAGGAAAGTCAGGCAACTGGTATTATTTTAAAAGGAAAAATCCATATCCTTCTCAGTTTAGGTTCCCTTTAACCTCCTTGGCGGTCTGATTCTTTCCAGATTTTAGGGTCTAAAAGGGGTGCAATTTTTTTCCACTCTTTCAGACCCTAAAACCTGAAAAAAATCATTCTGGCAGGGAGATCTGCAGCAAAATAAAAAAAAATGTACCTTTCTGGGCTCCTGTGCTGCAGTTTTCTCTTTGCCCACAAGATGGCGCTAATATACATATAAACGAACTTCTCTATATTTCTCTAATATAGAGAAGTTAGTTTTCAATATTAAAACAGCAAAGGTAGCAGAGCGCTCAACAACTCTCAATAATATTGCAATGTCCAAGTCCCTTCAAGACTAATATTCATAAAGTCCTCCCATTACTGCAAATCACTTCTGTGTCTCCCACAGTCTTCATGCATTACAACACTCCGTTACAGGAAAACAGTATACGCTCACCAGAAGAGATGGCTAATCGATTAAGATCAGCAAAACACGTGTTTGGCCCAGCCTGTAATACTTCTTCCTTTATCTGTTGTCGCTTTCCTTGTACTCATTGATCATGTGGAGAGAATGAACTTCAATAGTGTGATATTGTTACACAATAAGCATCTATTATCCACCAGTGCTCCCCTATTGGCCAACAGTAACACCAGCGTGTCTCCACCACCCTAATAGGTAAGCCTCTCACCAGATTCTGTGGCCGACCCCTCACAGACCAGCAATACGGCGTATATATTATAAATCTTTGCCTCCAGCTTCCAATGTTCTAAAACTCAAACAACGCTTGACATAGCATAACTCCATTTATTTAAAGACAAGCATTAAAAGTAGTGCACTCACATGTATTCCGTAAAATTTGCGCATATAAAAAGTATCTTTCTCCACGAGGTCTTAGCGTCTCACCGGCTCTCCAGGCCACGCCCAACTAGTTTCGTCATCCGACTCATCAGGGGCTTGGCCATTCGGAGCCGGCAGACGCTATAAGTTACCGCCCTTCAGTCACATGACCCCCTGCTACAGTCGGCGTCATTGGCCAGTTCTCTAGCCCAGACTTCTAATTTACCTCCTGATTGGCTGATATGTTGGCCTGATAGATTACATAGGAACTACACCTCCCATAGTTCCACGCGCACCGTTTTTAACACCAGTAGCCAACTGCAAAAGACTACAGTACCCAGAGTGCCACTGGTGTATCAAGGACCAATCACATGAGCCAAAACACGGAGCGTATCGGGCGGACTACACCGCTCAGCTGCTCTAAAAATGAATTATAACGATTCTAAAATTACAATTTAAAACTAAAAATGCCTATTGGTTCAAGGGAAGGGATTTTTTGGAGACAGTAATTTGTCTCTTTTATAACTATTATAAAAACAGCTGTGAATCAGCCAGATGCTTGGTATTTGCAACTCTTATAGAGATGCCCGTAAGTCAGTCATATGCTTCGCTGCCGTCTCATTTCCATCCTGGCCTATGACACCAACATCACATGGGGCTTATTCATTCAAATATATTTATGCACAGCAATACCCATTATTCCCATCAGGAAAGATGTTTCTCGTGCAAAGTTACTATATGAAATATATTTATGCACAGCAATACCCATTATTCCCACCAGGACAGATGTTACTCATGCAAGGTTAATACATGAAATATTCAATTTCTCTAAACACTGAAGTGAAGCTATTCTTCCCACCATTAAAACACAAAGATAACAACAACCACTATTCCACTCATTTCAGCACCAATAGAATGTCAGTAGCATATCAGTGGCATGTCCATAATCTATCTATCATCATCTATCATAATGGCTTCATATTGGGGGGATTATGAATTATTTAATACTTCATATAGGAGGGTCATATATTATTTTGATTAATAATTCCATCTTACTTCAGTACCCAAATGGGCTGTAATCTCTACACACCGCAGTAAATCCTCTACATATAGTAGTATATACCACCCACGTTGCAGGCTACTAGCCACGTGACAGAACAGTGATTGTCACCAGTATGTTAGCAATTATGGTCACCCATTTAATGTATCTTATATGTTTTTGATTTTAGTGGGTCTACATAGTAAAGTTACTCTCATGATCTTAGTTCCCACAATTAATGGCACTATGCCTGCAACATGGGGTGCACACCATGAATTGAATCATTAACAGTAGGTTAATCAATAGGCCAAATTTTTTATTATTATGTTATCTATTTAGAAACCACTGTCTGTTGGTCAGACATCCTCAATCGTCCATTATAAAACAGTTAATATCCAGTTCCACGTTCAAACCTCCTGGTGCTAGTGTTTTGAGGTCATAGATCCATCGGGTTTCCATTTTGGAAATTTCCCGTATCTTATGGCATCCCCTCCACCTTGCGGTGAGTTTTTGAATCCCACAAAATTTCAGGAGACCAGGATTTCTACCATGATACTCCAAAAAATGCTTCGAAACACTGTGCCCACCATACCCCCCTATAATATTGTTAATGTGTTCCCCGACCCTCTTCTTCAGAGTTCTTTTAGTTCTTCCCACATATTGCAGCCCACATGGGCACCATAACAGATAAACCACATGTGAGCTGCTACAGTGGATGAACTCCCTAATTTTATAACCCTTACTCGTTTGTGTAGATACAACTTCCTTTGTTCTCACCCCTTTTGCTCTCTGGCATGTTGAACATTGACGACAGGGATACAACCCACTGTTTCCCCACATATCAGTTTTGTCCTTGACAATGGGACCATCAATATATGTCTTAACCAGTCCCTGTTGTAAATTTCTCGCTCGTCTGTAAATAAATTTTGGCTTCTCGGGGAGGGCCTTCCCCAAGACCGGGTCATTTTGTAATAGGCCCCAATGTTTTTTATAAATATTCTCCACCTGTTTGTGCTGAGAGTTAAAATCCATCATTACCGCATATTCGAAAGCACCGGATCTGCTGTCCCTCTTTTTGTCCTGTAGGAGAGTGTCCCTATTCATAGATAAAACATCGTTTGCTACTGTTTCTAATTCTTGACGACTATAGCCTTTCTCTGCAAACCTATCTATGAGTTGTTCAGCTTGCATTAAATAGTCAACTTCAGACGTACAGTTTCTACGTATCCGACTTAGCTGGCCTTTCGGGATATTTTTCATCCATTGTGGATGATGACAACTCTGAGTGGGGATATATGAGTTTCGGTCTGTTTTTTTAAAAAAGGTCTTTGTCCCTAAGCAGCCTCCTCTATTCATAATGATAACATCAAGGAAGTCTATCTCTTCTCTACTATATTTCATTGTTAGTTCAATCCCCAGATTATTAGTGTTTAACCACTGCACGTACTGTGTTAACTGCTGCTCCGTTCCTTCCCATATCCAGAACAGGTCATCAATAAACCGTTTCCAGTGTCTGACTTTTGAACTTTCCTGTGACTGTAAAATTTCCTTTTCCCATTGATCCATAAATATATTTGCAACGCTTGGAGCAAACTTTGCTCCCATAGCGCATCCGATAGCCTGCACATAGAAACACCCCCCAAACCAAAAGTAATTATGTGTCAGTGAGATGAGGAATATCCGAAAAAGAGACATAGAAGAGGAAGAAGAGGGGGCAGATTCCAAAAGAAGAAAATAGAGGGGAAGGGTATTTTTAATATCAGTGGAGTACCAGTATCCCAGGCTGAACTGAAAATCCTAGACAAAGGACTAAAATATGCACCACAACAGGGATTGAACAAGTTTAATGCATATATAGATACCCATAAGTTCATGCGCAAAATGAACATTAAAAAATATTTTCTGTCAAAAGAAGGCCCAACGAGTAGAGCCAATAAAGGTGTCTTAGATACACCCTATGTGCACACAAATCTGAGGAACCGTTCCACGTTCAACCCTCCCGATATGTCCAAAGACAGCACTCTAACGAGTTTTAAAAATATAGTTCTTAAGGAGTTAGATCAGGTGCAGACTATGACCAATAAAAGAGAATGGAAACAGATCAAAGAACTCAGTGAAAGGAAGGAGATTTTGATACGTCCGGCAGACAAAGGGGGTGGGGTGGTGATTATGCACCACGATCAATACACACGGGAAGTGCATAATATTCTAAATGACACTGTCACATATAAAAAACTAAAGGGGGATCCCACAAAAGAGTATATGGAAAAAATGAGAAAAATCTTAAAAGGTGGATTAGATAGGGGAATCCTTAAAGACGCAGAATTTCGATATTTGGTAATAGATGCTCCCCGGATCCCTGTTCTGTATATAAATCCGAAGATTCATAAAGATCAAATGAATCCGCCCGGTAGGCCTATTGTTAGCGGAATAGGTTCCCTAAACCAGAGGATAGGTGAATATATTGATAGATTTCTACAACCTGTTGTAAGTACTCTGCCACATCTGCTGAGAGATACCAAACAATTTTTACAAAGTTTGAATGGAATGAATATTAGTCAGCATGCCACCCTTGTCACGGCTGATGTCACGGCCTTATACACGATTATTCCACATGAGAAAGCACTGGAATCTGATGGGAAAGCACTAAGAGATCATAACATGGTGGGTAATGAACAAATTGGATTTATTTTAGAACTCTTAGAGTTCTCACTGACACATAATTACTTTTGGTTTGGGGGGTGTTTCTATGTGCAGGCTATCGGATGCGCTATGGGAGCAAAGTTTGCTCCAAGCGTTGCAAATATATTTATGGATCAATGGGAAAAGGAAATTTTACAGTCACAGGAAAGTTCAAAAGTCAGACACTGGAAACGGTTTATTGATGACCTGTTCTGGATATGGGAAGGAACGGAGCAGCAGTTAACACAGTACGTGCAGTGGTTAAACACTAATAATCTGGGGATTGAACTAACAATGAAATATAGTAGAGAAGAGATAGACTTCCTTGATGTTATCATTATGAATAGAGGAGGCTGCTTAGGGACAAAGACCTTTTTTAAAAAAACAGACCGAAACTCATATATCCCCACTCAGAGTTGTCATCATCCACAATGGATGAAAAATATCCCGAAAGGCCAGCTAAGTCGGATACGTAGAAACTGTACGTCTGAAGTTGACTATTTAATGCAAGCTGAACAACTCATAGATAGGTTTGCAGAGAAAGGCTATAGTCGTCAAGAATTAGAAACAGTAGCAAACGATGTTTTATCTATGAATAGGGACACTCTCCTACAGGACAAAAAGAGGGACAGCAGATCCGGTGCTTTCGAATATGCGGTAATGATGGATTTTAACTCTCAGCACAAACAGGTGGAGAATATTTATAAAAAACATTGGGGCCTATTACAAAATGACCCGGTCTTGGGGAAGGCCCTCCCCGAGAAGCCAAAATTTATTTACAGACGAGCGAGAAATTTACAACAGGGACTGGTTAAGACATATATTGATGGTCCCATTGTCAAGGACAAAACTGATATGTGGGGAAACAGTGGGTTTTATCCCTGTCGTCAATGTTCAACATGCCAGAGAGCAAAAGGGGTGAGAACAAAGGAAGTTGTATCTACACAAACGAGTAAGGGTTATAAAATTAGGGAGTTCATCCACTGTAGCAGCTCACATGTGGTTTATCTGTTATGGTGCCCATGTGGGCTGCAATATGTGGGAAGAACTAAAAGAACTCTGAAGAAGAGGGTCGGGGAACACATTAACAATATTATAGGGGGGTATGGTGGGCACAGTGTTTCGAAGCATTTTTTGGAGTATCATGGTAGAAATCCTGGTCTCCTGAAATTTTGTGGGATTCAAAAACTCACCGCAAGGTGGAGGGGATGCCATAAGATACGGGAAATTTCCAAAATGGAAACCCGATGGATCTATGACCTCAAAAACGTGGAACTGGATATTAACTGTTTTATAATGGACGATTGAGGATGTCTGACCAACAGACAGTGGTTTCT
Organism: Hyperolius riggenbachi; assembly: GCF_040937935.1. Lineage (NCBI taxonomy): Eukaryota > Metazoa > Chordata > Amphibia > Anura > Hyperoliidae > Hyperolius > Hyperolius riggenbachi. The sequence goes on from NC_090655.1 coordinate 203,521,797, forward strand.
AAATAGATAACATAATAATAAAAAATTTGGCCTATTGATTAACCTACTGTTAATGATTCAATTCATGGTGTGCACCCCATGTTGCAGGCATAGTGCCATTAATTGTGGGAACTAAGATCATGAGAGTAACTTTACTATGTAGACCCACTAAAATCAAAAACATATAAGATACATTAAATGGGTGACCATAATTGCTAACATACTGGTGACAATCACTGTTCTGTCACGTGGCTAGTAGCCTGCAACGTGGGTGGTATATACTACTATATGTAGAGGATTTACTGCGGTGTGTAGAGATTACAGCCCATTTGGGTACTGAAGTAAGATGGAATTATTAATCAAAATAATATATGACCCTCCTATATGAAGTATTAAATAATTCATAATCCCCCCAATATGAAGCCATTATGATAGATGATGATAGATAGATTATGGACATGCCACTGATATGCTACTGACATTCTATTGGTGCTGAAATGAGTGGAATAGTGGTTGTTGTTATCTTTGTGTTTTAATGGTGGGAAGAATAGCTTCACTTCAGTGTTTAGAGAAATTGAATATTTCATGTATTAACCTTGCATGAGTAACATCTGTCCTGGTGGGAATAATGGGTATTGCTGTGCATAAATATATTTCATATAGTAACTTTGCACGAGAAACATCTTTCCTGATGGGAATAATGGGTATTGCTGTGCATAAATATATTTGAATGAATAAGCCCCATGTGATGTTGGTGTCATAGGCCAGGATGGAAATGAGACGGCAGCGAAGCATATGACTGACTTACGGGCATCTCTATAAGAGTTGCAAATACCAAGCATCTGGCTGATTCACAGCTGTTTTTATAATAGTTATAAAAGAGGCAAATTACTGTCTCCAAAAAATCCCTTCCCTTGAACCAATAGGCATTTTTAGTTTTAAATTGTAATTTTAGAATCGTTATAATTCATTTTTAGAGCAGCTGAGCGGTGTAGTCCGCCCGATACGCTCCGTGTTTTGGCTCATGTGATTGGTCCTTGATACACCAGTGGCACTCTGGGTACTGTAGTCTTTTGCAGTTGGCTACTGGTGTTAAAAACGGCGCGCGTGGAACTATGGGAGGTGTAGTTCCTATGTAATCTATCAGGCCAACATATCAGCCAATCAGGAGGTAAATTAGAAGTCTGGGCTAGAGAACTGGCCAATGACGCCGACTGTAGCAGGGGGTCATGTGACTGAAGGGCGGTAACTTATAGCGTCTGCCGGCTCCGAATGGCCAAGCCCCTGATGAGTCGGATGACGAAACTAGTTGGGCGTGGCCTGGAGAGCCGGTGAGACGCTAAGACCTCGTGGAGAAAGATACTTTTTATATGCGCAAATTTTACGGAATACATGTGAGTGCACTACTTTTAATGCTTGTCTTTAAATAAATGGAGTTATGCTATGTCAAGCGTTGTTTGAGTTTTAGAACATTGGAAGCTGGAGGCAAAGATTTATAATATATACGCCGTATTGCTGGTCTGTGAGGGGTCGGCCACAGAATCTGGTGAGAGGCTTACCTATTAGGGTGGTGGAGACACGCTGGTGTTACTGTTGGCCAATAGGGGAGCACTGGTGGATAATAGATGCTTATTGTGTAACAATATCACACTATTGAAGTTCATTCTCTCCACATGATCAATGAGTACAAGGAAAGCGACAACAGATAAAGGAAGAAGTATTACAGGCTGGGCCAAACACGTGTTTTGCTGATCTTAATCGATTAGCCATCTCTTCTGGTGAGCGTATACTGTTTTCCTGTAACGGAGTGTTGTAATGCATGAAGACTGTGGGAGACACAGAAGTGATTTGCAGTAATGGGAGGACTTTATGAATATTAGTCTTGAAGGGACTTGGACATTGCAATATTATTGAGAGTTGTTGAGCGCTCTGCTACCTTTGCTGTTTTATTTTGAGTGAGTGTGTGCACGCACTATTTGCACAGCGATCCAACAAAGAACATTGAATACATTATTTTGGGGTGATTAGTGAGGAGCGCAGAATTATTATATTATCTAGTTTTCAATATTAGCCCCGCCCCCGATGACGTCACGCTGCCACCACTGCTCTGCTGCCACCACCACGGCTGCGCTGCTCCAACTTGCTGCCGGGTCCCCGGAAGAATAGCGGGGACATGGGGGATCCCGGCGGCCAGGGAAAGACCCCACACTGCCGGGGAGAGAGGCTGGAGTCCCGCTGCGCAGCGAGATCGCGCGCAGGACTCCACAACTAAAAGTAAAGCTCTGTAATGCCTACCCCGACCTGAGCTCGGGATCACCGCTAATAGCTTCTTTTTTCTACCCCGAGCTCAGGTCGGGAAAACCGGCAAGGAGGTTAAGAGCAAAAGGTATCACCTCCCTTTAACATGCCCAGCCACAGGAAGCCCCTACCAGGAATCTAGAAAGGACTCTTCTGCCCTATACTCTTTGCTCAGTAAAACTCAGGTGGATTGAGTGAGGGGAACAGAGGCAAGTTACTCACTACCCATCCTGGGGCAGTACCCAGTTTGAAAGCGTGCTGGTGACTTCAGAGCGAAAAAGCAAGCATTGATGTGTAAGACCTCTGCTCTACCAGGCAAACCAACCAGAGAGAAGTCCAGAGCACTGCGGACACAGTGGGGTGGTGGGAGACCTGGTCTTCTGGAAACTTCTGAGGCCTGATACAGTTTGCTGAGTGAGATGAGACCAGGCTGCAGAACCTGAACTGCTCAGGAGGACTTTGATGCAGAAATCTTGGGAAGCTTAAGTACCAGAATCCACTGATTTATGTTATACCAGTTTTAGAGAACTGTGTATTAAAGTTATATGTACATTTACCTTTGCTTACTAGTTCTGCCAGACATGCTGGGACTTGTTGTCCTACTGGTCTGTGTTCTGTGATAACACAACCCTTTGCATTGTGCTTCATTTCAGTATGCATATATTTGATGTGTTGCAGTTATAAGTTTGTGATTTTTACTGCTAAGCATTCTTACTAAAATAAGATTTATTTTAACTTTCAACTGATTTGGTTCCACTATACTAGACACCTGCTGTTACACACCCACAGCCACATCTCTGGACAAACAGAACTCATATGAACCAAAGTACAGGGGCGTCGCTAGCCCTATTTTGGGGGGGCACGTGCCCCCAATCTGTCCTGGGGTGCCACTGATCTCCGCCCGGCTGCCACCCCCTCTATCAGCGGCTCCCTCCAGCCGCCGCCGCGTCACTCAGACCTCAGGATCAGGCGGCGAGCCGGCGACCAATCGTGCGGGCGCTAGGACCCAGCGCCCGCACTGATATGCGGAAGTGACATCACTTCCGCATATCGAGCTAGTGCGTCCGGCGCCCGCTGGTACTGGTCAGGTCGCCGCTGATCCTTAGGTCTGACTACACTGCCAGGTGAGGGGGGAGCGGCGGCGGCTAGATGGGGGGGGGGGGGCTCCCTGTCACTCACTCACTCCCTAAAGGGCCTCCCTGTCACTCACTCACTTCCTAAAGGGCCTCCCTGTCACAAACTCACTCCCTAAAGGGCCTCACTGTCACTCACTCACTCCCTAAAGGGGCTCCCTGGCACTCACTCACTACCTAAAGGGCCTCCCTGTCACTCACTCACTTCCTAAAGGGGCTCCCTGGCACTCACTCACTGCCTAAAGGTGCTCCCTGGCACTCACTCACTCACTCACTCACTCCCTAAAGGGGCTCCCTGGCACTCACTCACTGCCTAAAGGGGCTCCCTGGCACTCACTTACTGCCTAAAGGGCCTCACTGTCACTCACTCACTACCTAAAGGGCCTCCCTGTCACTCACTCACTCCCTAAAGGGGCTCCCTGTCACTCACTCCCTAAAGGGGCTCCCTGGCACTCACTCCCTAAAGGGGCTCCCTGGCACTCACTCACTACCTAAAGGGCCTCCCTGTCACTCACTCACTTCCTAAAGGGGCTCCCTGACACTCACTCACTCCCTAAATGGGGTCCCTGGCACTCACTCACTGCCTAAAGGGGCTCCCTGGCACTCACTCACTGCCTAAAGGGCCTCACTGTCACTCACTCACTACCTAAAGGGCCTCCCTGTAACTCACTCACTTCCTAAAGGGGTTCCCTGTCACTCACTCACTTCCTAAAGGGGCTCCCTGGCACTCACTCCCTAAAGGGGCTCCCTGTCACTCACTCCCTAAAGGGGCTCCCTGGCACTCACTCACTCCCTAAAGGGGCTCCCTGGCACTCACTCACTGCCCAAAGGGGCTCCCTGGCACTCACTCACTCCCTAAAGGGGCTCCCTAGCACTCACTCACTGCCTAAAGGGGCTCCCTGGCACTCACTCACTCCCTAAAGGGCCTCCCTGTCACTCACTCACTCCCTAAAGGGGCTCCCTGGCACTCACTCACTACCTAAAGGGGCTCCCTGGCACTCACTCACTACCTAAAGGGCCTCCCTGTCACTCACCCACTTCCTAAAGGGGCTCCCTGACACTCACTCACTCCCTAAAGGGGCTCCCTCACTGCCTAAAGGGGCTCCCTGGCACTCACTCACTGCCTAAAGGGCCTCACTGTCACTCACTCACTACCTAAAGGGCCTCCCTGTAACTCACTCACTTCCTAAAGGGGCTCCCTGTCACTCACTCACTTCCTAAAGGGGCTCCCTGGCACTCACTCCCTAAAGGGCCTCCCTGTCACTCACTACCTAAAGGGCCTCCCTGTCACTCACTCACTAAAGGGGCTCCCTGGCACTCACTCACTGCCTAAAGGTGCTCCCTGGCACTCACTCACTCCCTAAAGGGGCTCCCTGGCACTCACTCACTACCTAAAGGGCCTCCCTGTCACTCACTCACTTCCTAAAGGGGCTCCCTGGCACTCACTCACTGCCTAATGGGGCTCCCTGGCACTCACTCACTGCCTAAAGGGGCTCCCTGGCACTCACTCACTGCCTAAAGGGCCTCACTGTCACTCACTCACTACCTAAAGGGCCTCCCTGTCACTCACTCACTTCCTAAAGGGGCTCCCTGTCACTCACTCACTTCCTAAAGGGGCTCCCTGGCACTCACTCCCTAAAGGGCCTCCCTGTCACTCCCTCACTACCTAAAGGGCCTCCCTGTCACTCACTCACTCCCTAAAGGAGCTCCCTGTCACTCACTCACTCCCTAAAGGGGCTCCCTGGCACTCACTCACTACCTAAAGGGGCTTCCTGTCACTCACTCACTCCCTAAAGGGCCTCCCTGTCACTCACTCACTACCTAAAGGGGCTCCCTGGCACTCACTCACTACCTAAAGGTGCTCCCTGGCACTCACTCACTGCCTAAAGGGACTCCCTGTCACTCACTCACTCCCTAAAGGGCCTCCCTGTCACTCACTCACTCCCTAAAGGGCCTCCCTGTCATTCACTACCTAAAGGGCCTCCCTGTCACTCTCTCATTCCCTAAAGGGGCTCCCTGGCACTCACTCACTCCCTAAAGGGGCTCCCTGTCACTCACTCACTGCCTAAAGGGGCTCCCTGTCACTCACTCACTGCCTAAAGGGGCTCCCTGTCACACACTCACTCCCTAAAGAGGCTCCCTGGCACTCACTCAATCCCTAAAGGGGCTCCCTGGCACTCACTCACTGCCTAAAGGGGCTCCCTGGCACTTACTCACTCCCTAAAGGGGCTCCCTGGCACTCACTCACTGCCTAAAGGTGCTCCCTGGCACTCACTCATTCACTCACTCCCTAAAGGGGCTCCCTGGCACTCACTCACTGCCTAAAGGGGCTCCCTGGCACTCACTTACTGCCTAAAGGGCCTCACTGTCACTCACTCACTACCTAAAGGGCCTCCCTGTCACTCACTCACTCCCTAGGACCCAGCGCCCGCACTGATATGCAGAAGTGACATCACTTCCGCATATCGAGCGGGTGCGTCCGGCGCCCGCTGGTACTGGTCAGGTCGCCGCTGATCCTTAGGTCTGACTACACTGCCAGGTGAGGGGGGAGCGGCGGCGGCTAGATGGGGGGGGCTCCCTGTCACTCACTCACTCCCTAAAGGGCCTCCCTGTCACTCACTCACTTCCTAAAGGGCCTCCCTGTTACAAACTCACTCCCTAAAGGGCCTCACTGTCACTCACTCACTCCCTAAAGGGGCTCCCTGGCACTCACTCACTACCTAAAGGGCCTCCCTGTCACTCACTCACTTCCTAAAGGGGCTCCCTGGCACTCACTCACTGCCTAAAGGTGCTCCCTGGCACTCACTCACTCACTCACTCACTCACTCACTCACTCCCTAAAGGGGCTCCCTGGCACTCACTCACTGCCTAAAGGGGCTCCCTGGCACTCACTTACTGCCTAAAGGGCCTCACTGTCACTCACTCACTACCTAAAGGGCCTCCCTGTCACTCACTCACTCCCTAAAGGGGCTCCCTGTCACTCACTCCCTAAAGGGGCTCCCTGGCACTCACTCCCTAAAGGGGCTCCCTGGCACTCACTCACTACCTAAAGGGCCTCCCTGTCACTCACTCACTTCCTAAAGGGGCTCCCTGACACTCACTCACTCCCTAAATGGGGTCCCTGGCACTCACTCACTGCCTAAAGGGGCTCCCTGGCACTCACTCACTGCCTAAAGGGCCTCACTGTCACTCACTCACTACCTAAAGGGCCTCCCTGTAACTCACTCACTTCCTAAAGGGGTTCCCTGTCACTCACTCACTTCCTAAAGGGGCTCCCTGGCACTCACTCCCTAAAGGGGCTCCCTGTCACTCACTCCCTAAAGGGGCTCCCTGGCACTCACTCACTCCCTAAAGGGGCTCCCTGGCACTCACTCACTGCCCAAAGGGGCTCCCTGGCACTCACTCACTCCCTAAAGGGGCTCCCTGGCACTCACTCACTGCCTAAAGGGGCTCCCTGGCACTCACTCACTCCCTAAAGGGCCTCCCTGTCACTCACTCACTCCCTAAAGGGGCTCCCTGGCACTCACTCACTACCTAAAGGGGCTCCCTGGCACTCACTCACTACCTAAAGGGCCTCCCTGTCACTCACTCACTTCCTAAAGGGGCTCCCTGACACTCACTCACTCCCTAAAGGGGCTCCCTGGCACTCACTCACTGCCTAAAGGGGCTCCCTGGCACTCACTCACTGCCTAAAGGGCCTCACTGTCACTCACTCACTACCTAAAGGGCCTCCCTGTAACTCACTCACTTCCTAAAGGGGCTCCCTGTCACTCACTCACTTCCTAAAGGGGCTCCCTGGCACTCACTCCCTAAAGGGCCTCCCTGTCACTCACTACCTAAAGGGCCTCCCTGTCACTCACTCACTAAAGGGGCTCCCTGGCACTCACTCACTGCCTAAAGGTGCTCCCTGGCACTCACTCACTCCCTAAAGGGGCTCCCTGGCACTCACTCACTACCTAAAGGGCCTCCCTGTCACTCACTCACTTCCTAAAGGGGCTCCCTGACACTCACTCACTGCCTAATGGGGCTCCCTGGCACTCACTCACTGCCTAAAGGGGCTCCCTGGCACTCACTCACTTCCTAAAGGGGCTCCCTGTCACTCACTCACTTCCTAAAGGGGCTCCCTGGCACTCACTCCCTAAAGGGCCTCCCTGTCACTCCCTCACTACCTAAAGGGCCTCCCTGTCACTCACTCACTCCCTAAAGGAGCTCCCTGTCACTCACTCACTCCCTAAAGGGGCTCCCTGGCACTCACTCACTACCTAAAGGGGCTTCCTGTCACTCACTCACTCACTCCCTAAAGGGCCTCCCTGTCACTCACTCACTACCTAAAGGGGCTCCCTGGCACTCACTCACTACCTAAAGGTGCTCCCTGGCACTCACTCACTGCCTAAAGGGACTCCCTGTCACTCACTCACTCCCTAAAGGGCCTCCCTGTCACTCACTCACTCCCTAAAGGGCCTCCCTGTCACTCACTACCTAAAGGGCCTCCCTGTCACTCTCTCATTCCCTAAAGGGGCTCCCTGGCACTCACTCACTCCCTAAAGGGGCTCCCTGTCACTCACTCACTGCCTAAAGGGGCTCCCTGTCACTCACTCACTGCCTAAAGGGGCTCCCTGTCACACACTCACTCCCTAAAGGGGCTCCCTGGCACTCACTCAATCCCTAAAGGGGGCTCCCTGGCACTCACTCACTGCCTAAAGGGGCTCCCTGGCACTTACTCACTCCCTAAAGGGGCTCCCTGGCACTCACTCACTGCCTAAAGGGGCTCCCTGGCACTTACTCCCTAAAGGGGCTCCCTGGCACTCACTCACTGCCTAAAGGGCCTCCCTGTCACTCACTCACTCCCTAAAGGGCCTCCCTGTCACTCACTCACTCCCTAAAGGGGCTCCCTGTCACTCACTCACTCACTCACTCACTCACTCCCTAAAGGGGCTCCCTGGCACTCACTCAGTTCCTAAAGGGGCTTCCTGTCACTCACTCACTGCCTAAAGGGGCTCCCTGTCACTCACTCACTACCTAAAGGGCCTCCCTGTCACTCACTCACTGCCTGAAGGGGCTCCCTGGCACTCACTCACTGCCTGAAGAGGCTCCCTGGCACTCACTCACTGCCTGAAGGGGCTCCCTGGCACTCACTCACTGCCTATAGGTGCTCCCTGGCACTCACTCACTGCCTGAAGGGGCTCCCTGGCACTCACTCACTACCTAAAGGGGCTCCCTGGCACTCACTCACTACCTGAAGGGGCTCCCTGTCACTCACTATCGGGGTCCCTGTCACTCACTACCTAACTGGAGGCACCTGTCACTCACTAGCTAACCTGGGGGTCCCTGTCACTCACTACCTAACTTGGGGGGCTACCATATTAAGGGGGCATTCTGCCTATTTATGTGAAATGCTGTCTATTTATGTGCCTCATGACTGCTGAATTTGTCTTGTTGGGAGCCTTATGATTTGTTGGGGGCCTCAAGATTGCTGAATTTGTCTTGTTGGGTCCTCATGATTTGTTGGGGGCCTCATGATTGCTGAATTTGTCTTTTTGGGGGTCACATGATTGCTAACTGCGAGACTATGGGAAAAGCTGAATCCTTATCATATGAGACAATAGCATTAAACCTACTTTCTTAGCTTTTTAAAACAGAAAATAAAACTGGGAGGTTCTAAAAAATTGAATACATTTTTCAGGAGTAGGATGGATGAAATTGTTTATCTTCACAGTTTATTTTCAACTTGGATTTTCCATAATGTTCATGAATGAGTTAAAACGTTTGTACAGTATTTAGTTTTAATTGCTGTTGCAACTTTGCTATAGATAAGTGACTTTTGGGTTGCAGTTTGGGCACTCAGCCTCCAAAAGATTCGCCACCACTGTCATAATCTAATGTCCCACCATTGCTAGGTTCATGTAAATTTGTCTCCACCCGTTACCACACCTATATTCTGGTCCATGGCCCACCCATTTTTCGGTGTGGCGCGATAAGCACGCCGCACAACGTGATCCTCATATTTTTGGCACGCTAGCTGCAGTGTGCTGAATTCTGCTGCCTACAGTATGTACATTATACGCTGTTCTCTAGTGCCTGCACTGTGTGCTGATTTATCTCCAGTGTGTACAGTGTAAGGTGTTACTCTGTGCCTTTACTGATTGTAAACCAGCAATATTGTATGCTGATCCCTGCTACTTTCAGTATGTACAGTATTAGCTGTAAAGCCTGGTACACACATACAATTTTGATTAGCCAATTTTAGCTCTATTCATAAAATTCATTGTCTGTTGGCCCACTTACTGCACGGGGGTGGTAAAATTGGGGGTCAGTGATTGACCAATTAAAATTGTATGTGCGTATACATCTTTGATCTATGCCTATACTGATTGTAAATTATCTAAATAAATGACAGGGGGCTCCATCCAATATTTCAATGGGCAGGCCCGTTATCTGTAGCTTACACCGCTGCTAAGTTCATGTACATTTGGCCCCGCCCATGGCCATGCCCACTCACCTCATGGCCACGCCCATTTTTTTGCCGCTGCACGCGCCGCATATACCTCCCCACCTGGTGCCCACAGGTGCCCCCGATCTCCAAGGACCCTAGAAACGCCCCTGCCAAAGTATATCTGGTCCCAAAGTGTTTGACCACTTGCAGTCTCAACTGGTAATGGGACTAATTGCGGGGCAAACAGGGCATAATTGGGGAGAACTAATGCTGCGGTCCTGGTCTGGAAAACATAAGGAGTAATATAAGGCTTCTCTTTGGTCAGTTATTTTTAACTCCGATATCTCCCGGTCCTGTACTCACTCAGCTGTTAATACCACTTCTGCAGCGGAGTCCCCAGAGTTGCATGCGTTGTCCCAGAGGAGCACGTCTCTGATTGTACTCCCTTTGGCAGAGTCACTCTGCACATGCGCACTACATCAAGCCTCATAGAAATCTATGGGCAGAACACTCTCAGCGACAGGAGCGCAATACAGGATGTGTGCCATTGGGCTAATGCATGTGTAGTACTGTGTGATTTGGGCCTCTCAGCTGCAGGAGCACCGCGAACAGCTGAGCGAGGAAAAGGCCTATGGAAACCCCAGGTAAGTAAAAGAATATTTTTTTATTTTTTTATTTTCACCTTTGGCATCCTTTATATTCTTAAATATCCATTTATTTTGGACCCACTCAAATATACAGTACATGTCTTTTTTTAGCATAAATTCCAATATCTTTGCATTCTAGCAGACACGGCCTGTGTGCTTCTCCCCAAATCAGTCTGTAACAGGCTGGGCTATTTGGGCTTTTATCTCTTAGCTCATCAGACCTCTCAGGGGAAACAGTGAATTCTGGGTGTGGGATCATTTGCTCACATGTGTACCTGTCCACACAAGATCTGGGAGTGGACTAAAATGTCAGCACAGATGAGAGAAATCTAGGACATATGGCCCACACACGCACACTGCTACACACACGCACGCACGCACGCACGCACGCACACACACACACACACACACACACACACACTGTACACACACACACACACACGCACACACCATACACACACACCATACACACACACCATACACACACCATACACACACCATACACACACCATACACACACCATACACACACACACACACACACACACACACACACACAGTACACACACACACCATACACACACACCATACACACACACCATACACACACACACACACACACACACACACACATTCACACTCACACACACACTATTCATTAACTAGTCATTTCATCTATTACAACACTTAAACTTACAACACTTAAACAAAGTTGCTGTAACACTGTGTGGTGGCAAAAATATGTTATTTTGTAACAAAGGTATATTATTTCTGAATTGTGCATTTTTTTCACTTCATATTACATCCATTATAAAATTATAGAATAATAGAAATGGGGAAGATAATTTTAATGTAGATGGTCATTACTTACTGTATATACTCCTGTGTAAGCCGAGTTATCCACTTTCCCCTCAAAAACCATGAAAATTGAAAAGATTAACTCATGTATAAGCCCCCTCCAATATAAATATCCAGATGTACCCCCTGTATGATGCAGCCCAACCTCCCCTTAGCCAGATGGGCACCATTTATGAGCCAGATCCCCTACCAATAGTCAGATGTGCACCCAGGTGTTAGGCATCCTTCCTCCCCATAGCCAGATGTGCACCCAGGTGTTAGGCAGCCCCACTTTTCATAGCTAGATGTACACCAAAGAGGCAACCCCCCATTCCCTTCTGTGATGTCAGATATATCTACAGTCAGATTTTGACCTGTGGCTGAGGGGGAGCAGAGGAGGAGAGAGCTGTGCTGTCAGTGTGCAGAGCACTGATGAGAGATCAGGAGGCTTGGTACAGGGAGTCCGGAGTAATTGTCAGAAAACCTGGCATTGTGGATGGCAGGAGAGTGCCAGCAGAAGGATATGGTGCAGAGCGGGGAGTTCGGAATTAGGGGCAGGGCATCCATTGCTGGCAGTGATGTGTCTGAGGTTATGAGTGGAGTGACAGAGCCTGCAGCATTGTGGGTGCAGCAGTGTCAGCGCGGATGCAAGCAATGATTGGGGATGTAGAGGATGCTGCTGGGTATGGGTGGAGGCTTTAGGGGATAATGGGTGCTTTAGCTGTTATTTAACATTGAATATGATTGCTTAATTTGTTATTAATTAGTATTCCCAAATCCTTCTCCAAATCTAATGTTCCCATTAGCATGCCATTTATTTTATATGGCACATTACTGTTGGCACACCCAAGGTGCATGACTTCATATTCTTCAACATTAATTCCATCACCTGGAGATGAATTTCATCAGATGAAGTCAGTCGCAGGCACTGGGGTCACTTGATTGCTGAATTTGAAAAAAAAAAATGCCATCAGCTGTATGTATGCCAACTCATATGGCTATGTTGTCACGATCCTGTTATATAGTAATATGTCACTATCCTTCTGAGAGTTGAAAATTCTGCATAATTTGGTATCATCTAGTTTGATGGCAACATTACTCTGTATTCCATTCATAAGATCATTAATACTTTAATTTTAAAGGATTTGACCTAGTTCTGACCTTGTGGGATCCCACTGCTAACAGTTTCCTCTTTAGAGTATAATTCATTGACCAATGACCAACACTCTTTGACTGACTCTTAAAGGACATCCAAGCTAGGGATTCTTCCAGCCCCTAGCAGTTTATCTGGTTCCCCAGTGTAGTCCTGCTGTCCTGCAGTGCACCAGTAGTGCATCCAAAAATCAACAACCACAGCTGTGGTTGCAGGCTATCGCACAAGCGCAGGTGCACTTCTGCTCCTCTCTCAATCATGCTCACATAGCTGGGAGCATTCTACACTTGTGCAGTAAGTTTAAGCCTCTGTAATTTGCACAAGCACAGAACATTACAGGAATGTGGCGCAATATATGCAATAGCCCCTGACCACAGCAGTGATTGCTGATCTTTTTATGGGCTAGTGGTGCAATAGAGGGCAGCAAATCTACACTGATAGACTGATAGGGGCTGGAAGAAGCCCCAGATAAGTAGATCCAATCTTTCACATTTCAGCTTGGATGTCCTTTAACCAGGGGTCTATTCATTTACACACAATTTCCCCTAACCCCTGCATCCTTAGCATCTGCACCAGCCAGGCTGTTTTGGGGAGCAGTGTCAAAAAGCCTTTGCAAAGTCCAAATGTTCTACATCTATTGCTTTCCCAACAGGACCATTTCTGACCTACTTGTCACCCCAGGCAATGCACCCGAATCACCTCCCTCACACACACACACACACGTGCAGTATACAGACACACAATTATTAGGGGGCAGTGCGTGCTAGGTGCAGACTATAGGGGGTAGTGCATGCTAGGTGCAGGCTATAGGGGTTAGTGGGTGCTGCATGCAGGTTATTAGGGGTAGTGGGTGCTGGGTGCACACTATAGGGGTAGTGGGTGTTGGATGCAGACTAGAGAGCGTGGTGGGTGTTGGGTGCAGGCTATAGAGGGTAGTGGGAGCCGGGTGCAGGCTATAGGGGGTAGTGGATGCTGGGTGCAGGCTATAGGGAGTAGTGGGTGCTGGGTGCAGTCTATAGAGGGTAGTGGGAGCCGGGTGCAGGCTATAGAGGGTAGTGGATGCTGGTTGCAGACTATAGGGAGTAGTGGGTGCTGGGTGCAGGCTATAAGGGTAGTTTCTGCTGGGTGCAGGAGATAGGTAGTGGGTCTGGGTGCAGACTATTAGGGGGTACTAGGTGCATTTTACTCACTATGGGCTCGATTCACAAAGCGGTGATAACCCAGTTAAAGACTTTAGGCGTGATAACCATTTTTATCATGCCTAAACTCAGTTTAGGCATGATAAGTTTAGGCATGATAAGTTAGGCATGATAAGTTTAGGCATGATAAGTTTATATAAGTTTAGATCGCGCGCAAAGTCCCGCACGCAAAGCAGCGCCATTGAACTCTATGCAAAGTGCACCAGACTTTGCTAGCGCAAAACTTTTAATCAGCTGTGCACTGCGGTGCTAACCCAGTTGGCGCTTAAACTTATCACGCCTAAAAACTTATCACACCTACACTTATCACACCTAAACTTATCACACCTAAACTTATCATGCCTAAACTGAGTTTAGGAGTGATAAAGGGCTTTTCACTAGCGTGCTAACTGCTAGCACCGCTTTGTGAATCAGGCCCTATGTCTGGTGAATGGCAGACAGGTGCTGGAAGTTGCAGAGGAGAAAAGCAGTGGGTGGGATCACTTCCACTACTCCCCTTCCCACTTACCTGCTCTCCTTCCCCAATGCAGATGGGACAATTGTGGCCTGCATGGGGGATGGAGCTCCCCACCTCTGTTTCTCTCCCACTCACCTCATTTTCCCACCCAATTCTGATCAGCTTGGGGATGGAGCTATCTACTTCTGCTTCCATCCAATGGTCCCCTACCTCTTTGCTGATTGACTGCAGCAGCAGGGAAGGAGAGGGCATGCGATGGTGAGGTGGAGAGGCATGTGCCGTGGTCTTTTCAATGCTTAAAGGGGCCGGGTCACAGGAGTCGGGGCTAAGCATGGGAGCATACAGCAACATGCTCCTTGCTTATGATAGCGATCCAGGCTACCCTCTGAGTGTCTGTTGCTAAAAACAGCATTGTTTCCAATGATCTAAATTCACATTCACCACTTCATAAATCAGTCAGCAGAAAAAGACAATGGACTCTAGGACTCTATATGGGTAACTTCTTTATTTGGGTAAGTAAAAGAGTTATAAAAGTGTAAAAAGCTGCCTCACACCTGTTTCAAGTGATACACACAGCTCCTCGAGACACGCTGGGTATAAAAGCTGAGCATGATTGTCAGAAAAGACATGTCTTTAGTAAATCAATGCTGATAACCTGAAATTAGATGATTTGAATGTGCTATATCGTACAGTATTATATGGGGCCCCCTAGGATACATTCAGACAGCCTACACAAGAATGAAAACTCATCTCCTTTGAATCCTGGATGCCACTTGGGCCAAGTGCCTTTTCTACCTTCCTGTGTTAGCGCAGCTCTTACTGAATAAGATAGTCTGGGAACAACCCAGAGCTGTATTATGAGACAAGGGCATCACATTATGAGACAAGGGCATCACCCTGGTAAATACAGAAGCTAAGCATGCATTTAAAAGTGTTATGTTTTTTGGCTACACCACATTATGAGCCTAGATCAGGAGACTGGGTTTCATCAGATGCATGACACTACTAGTGACCCACAAACGTTTCTTGCACAGAAAAGTTTCACAATTATTTATTAAAAGTCAACAAATATAAAAACAATCAAAAACACCTATCAACCCAAGCTTAATGGACCATGGATTCAGGCAGTTACCAAAGCCTATCCCAAAAACTGAGATTCCAGTGTTCAAGACAGCAGGGTGTCCACCTCTAGTGATGACCGTCCAACTTCCAGGTGTATCTTTACATGTAGCCTGGTTCAGATCACTGATCACAAAAGGAAATAACCATAAATGATCAGTGATGTTACCAAGGGAAAGCTGCACCTGTATAGACACCTCTAGAAGCCAGAATCCTCATCAGTATCCGAAGGTCTGGGATGAAGGCACCTAAAGACCCTGTTATCAGTTACAAACAACAGATGTAAAATACAGAAGGAAAGAAATGAAAAACTATCTTTGTCTTGTTTACTTTACTTTTCTTATCAATCTGCATGTGTACATGCAAAAAGGGTACCCGGAAATACGGGTGCCCAAATAGCCGCTAGTAGAATATTGGTAAATTTACCAATATTAGGGATGCTCATTCAGATTCCGCGGAAATGCAATTTCAAAAATTCCAATCGGAAATTGCATTTCCGCATCGGAATGCGGAAAACGGTAATGCAAGTGCGGTAGGCGGATTTCCGCTGGAAATCGTGGAAATTCCACCCGAATTTAAATCGATTTTCTCAAAAACTATTAGGTCTTTTTGAAAACTTTTTTTGCATCTTGTTCACAAGATTCAGTTTAATAAACCCTTAACATTTGGTGTTTCTAGGACTTACGGGGGCTTTGCTAATAACTGCTAAAGTCGGCGGATTTTTACTGTCATGTAAAATGCAGAAAATCTACATCTGCCTATTTTCTGCATTTTACATTACAGTAAAAGTCGCCCAACTTTAAGCCTGCAAGCTTATCGCGGCTGTGTACGCTGTGCCGGCCATACTACGATCAGGTGAGACCTCTCCTGCTGGAGCGTTACTTTGCAAGTTTTGGAGTCTCAGAGCGCCCCTCTTTTATTTATTTCTTTTAGTGATCTTCAACCGGGAGCAGCCGAGCGAACAACAGGTGGCCAGATCGCACCCCTGGGGGTTTATTCACTGCCCCATACCTCTACCTTGCAATTAACTAAAGAGGATATTAAGTAATATCAATATGCACTGGACACAGTAAATCATAATATGTACGTACTACTATGCTATTGTTGGTCCAAAGACATATGGCAAAATACATATTTAAACAGATATTTTGTCAGAGGTATCCAACTGTGTAAAGGTATCTATACACTGTACAATTATTTTTGCCCAGTTAGACATTCAATTACACAAAACGTATAATCAATTGTGGAAAAATTGCAATTACTAGGGCAAAATTGAGTGATAGTTAAATAGTGTATGGCCAACGTAAAGAGAGTCTGAAGCCTAAAAAATACCTCTTTTATACTGCGCAATCCTCTTCAGCAATAAGACCATAGCTGAAACGCCACATTCCCACAGCAGAACGATCAATCAATACCCCGAAATCCCCGGGGCAAAATTCCATGACTTTCCCGGTCCATTATTTTTAAAATTCTACAACTTTCCATTATTACATACTAAAATAATGTTAAAGAGACTCTGTAACAAACTTTTCAGCCTTAGTCCTTCTATGCTATAAGTTCCTTTGGCTGTCCTAATGTGCTCTGGCTTACTGCAGCTTTTCCTAATTGCACAGTGGCTGTGTTATCTCTGTTATATGATCTAATCTGTTTCCTTCTGTCAGCACAGTCGGGCTAAAGCTGGAATGTGTGGAATGTGCAGGGCTGCTTGTGATTGGTAGAAGCTATACACACCCCCTCCAGGCCCCCTGCAGGCTCTGTATGACTCACACACTCTGTTTATGTGAGCCTATCACAAGCTGGTTAGTTTGTTTGTAAACACTGCCTAAAACTGTTAATTACAAGCCATGATTGCAGCAGGGAGTGGCAGAAACAGCATAGAGGGGCCCAGGAGAACATAATGAATAGAATGGTATGCTTTTTGCTGTAAAAATGTTAGAGTACAGATTCTCTTTAAAATAACGTTTAAATCATGCTCAAAATCAGGGATGTTTCATACCACATGCGGTTCAGCTGCAATTGCACTGTGCTTGCCAATTGTCAGCAATTGTCAAAGCGCTAGTGCAGTTTCCCTATGAGAGCTTTTACAATGCGGCCTTGTGATCCCAAAGTACTGCAGTCCAGGAGCAATCATGTTGCAATTCTAGGAACAGTAAAAAATATTGCCGAACTGAACACTAGCAATTGAGATTTTTCTGTGATTTTCGCTGTTAAAGGCCATGAAAACTTCATGTCTCAAGCCAAGAATGTGGTGAGTGCACAACCTTAAAACGGTATTAAACTCTGACATCATATTCAATAAAAATGTGTTTTCCTACTTTTTATATCCCATACAGTTTCAGGGGCGTTGCTAGCCCCAAAAATCAGTGGCACATGCCACAGATTTATTCTGGGGTGCCCTGGATGTCCCCCAGGCAGAGTCAGCTGTGTGACAGTGGAGTCTCTATGAGGGCATGCTGAGAGCTGTGGTGCCTTAAAGAGGAACTCCAGTGAAAATAATGTAGTAAAAAAAGTGCTTCATTTTTTACCATAATTATGTATAAATGATTTAGTCAGTGTTTGCTCATTGTAAAATCTTTCCTCTCCCAGATTCACATTCTGACATTTATTACATGGAGACATTGTTACTGTGGGCAGGTTATTTAGCTGTTTCTAGCTGCTCTGGCTGTTAGACAGCTAATAACAGCTGTTTCCTGTCTCTGAACATTGTTACATTGTGGCTGTTTGCCAGGAGTACCGCGGTCTTCAGAGGTTCTTGTGGGAGGGATTTCAGCACAAAATCAGTCACACAGCGCCCCCTGATGGTCTGTTTGTGAAAATCATTGTCTTTCTCATGTAAAATGGGGTATCAGCTACTGATTGGGAAAAAGTTCAATTCTTGGTTGGAGTTTCTCTTTAAAGGGACACTTAAGTAAAAAAAAAAAATGAGTTTTACTCACCTGGGGCTTCCAATAGCCCCCTGCAGCTGTCCGGTGCCCTCGCCGTCTCTGATTCTTCGCGTTCCTGGCCACAATAGCGCCATCTATGCTGCTATAGCATATATCATATACCATATAGCAGCATAGAGGGTGCTAATGTGTCTGGGAACGCAAAGAATCACTTGCGTCCCCAGCCTGTCAGCTGCTGTCACCGAAACAGGAAGTGGCTGCCGGCAGGGCCAGGAGGATCGGAGGGAGACGGCGAGGGCACCGGACAGCTGCAGGGGGCTATTGGAAGCCCTAGGTGAGTAAAACTCATTTTTTTTGTTTGACTTAAATGTCCCTTTAATGGCGGGCATGCTGGGAGTTGTGATGCATCAATGGACGGTATGTTGGGTGCTGTGGTGCCTCTATTGGGGCATGTTGGGAGCTGTGGTTATTCTCCGGGGCATGCTGGGAGTTGTGGTGCTGCAATGGGAGGCCCGCAAGAGCATGGGAGGGAGTCCACCAGAATGTCACAGAATGCTATGGAGGGACTGCCAGACAACCTGGCAGCAGGCCAGCCTGCTCAGCAGCAAGGCAGACCAGTCAGCACGTAGTAACTCTGCCTAGTTGTGTTTAAGTGGCACTACCTATTTATGTGATATGTGCTGCATTTATTTTTTTGTAATAATAGAGAGAGGGGCTTCATCCAACATTTTGCTGGGCATGCCTACTTAGACCGCTGTTTAGCCTAAATATTTAGCCTATTGTCTCTGACTCTACAGTTATATGCTCCTTTTTTACTGCCTGATGAAGCAGGGTCACGCCTGTGAAACGCGTTGCACAATAACCGGGAGTGTGTAAATCAAATTTTCTGTGACTGTTCAAATCAACAGTTCTATGTGTCTGCTTGGAGGAGGTAAGTCCACCGCTACCTCCGCTAAACTTTTATAATTTTAAGAATTTTAGTCTTTTTTATCATGTTGGTAACTCTGTTTGCCCTTATATAATATCAAGTTATGGCTGCGCATTGGTGATTTATTATACGTTTGTCTTGATCAGCAGAACTGTAGCAAAGGATTTATACAGATATATGTGCTAGTTTATCAACATAAATACAAAGGAAAGTTGAGCAAAATTCATACAGTTGACCATCAAAACATTACTGGTGGCTCTGATTAATGGCTCTAGGTTTTCATCCCTACTATTTCTGCATTAATGATCTCTGTTAGACAAAATTATAACATTAAAGAGAAACCGTGACCCCCTTTTACATGAGAAATCTATTCCTTTTTGCAAACGGATCATCAGGGGACTCTGTATGGCTGATATTGTGGTGAAACCCCTCCCACAAGAAACTCTGAGAACCATGGTCCTGGTAGTTTCCTATCTGTGAACCTTGTTGCATTGTGGGAAATAGCTGTTTGTAGCTGTTTCCAACTGTCAAAAAAGCAAGCAGCAGCTACATCACCTGCCAGCAGGAAAAATGTCACCATGTGATAAATGGCAGAATGTAAATCAGGGATTTAAAATATTTTATAATGGGCAAACACTGACTAAATAATTTATACATAATTATTGTAAAAATGAAGCACTTTTTTATTACATTATTTTCACTGGAGTTCCTCGTTAAATTGTACATTCAGCTGGTCAGACGCCTGTTAATACCATATATTTTTTCCTTTTGTGATAATGGTGCTTCTTCTTTTTCTTCCTCTTATTTAGGTATTTCCACAGCTGTGTATGGTGGTGGCGATGGCAGTGATGGAGGCGTTTGAGGGAACTCAGGTGGAAGTATGGATCCAAAGAAAGTGTCTTCATTCACAAGTGGCTGAAATATGTAAAGGAATACATTGAATTTTGCATTGTATCCTGCAATATTCTCAATAAATGTATGCATGCAAACCGTAATGATGCAAGCTTAAAGAAATCCTGATGCGACTATAAAAAAAACCAACATATACTTACCTATGGATAGGGAAGGCTTATGATCCCCTTGTTCCAGCGGCTTCACCACTGTTCAAATCTCCCACCGGGGGGAAGCTTAAGAGGTCTTCGGGAGCCCATGTGCTCCTGAAGACTGGCAGCACCGAACTGCCCATGCAGGAGTGTGTGAGACAGCGCGCTTACGCAGTCTTCGACCCATCAGTTGAAGACTGCTAACAGGGGTGGCAGCACTGAAACAAAGGGAGTGTGAGAAGATCAGGTAGGCTCTATAAGACCCAGACCCTTCCCTTTCCATAGGTAAATATCTTTTTTTAGCGATTAAATCGAACCTGAACTCTTGCACTGGGCAGAAGGAAACAGAGATAAATGCACCCTGTATGTATTTAGAAAGTTTAGCCTGTCTACTTCCCTCTCATCTGTGACTAGTTACAACTGTAATTTAATCTCTGCCAGCTGTGCCAGCTGGCTGCTTCGGCAGAGTAAAGTCACGACTCAATTAATTTGGGACCTAGCTCTACATCTGAGGCCAAAGATAAGAAACTAAAGGTAAGTACCCACCAGCAGATCATGGCTAGATGGACTGACGGACGATCTCTTCGGACGAACGATCATTTCTCGATCCATCTGGCCAAATCTGCAAGCGTCATTTGTGGCGTGGAAACCAACAATTGTGTAAATGATTGTTTACACAATTATGGCAAAACCTGCGAATGTCAATGAGGATTGAAATGCTCCTCCATGACTTAATTGGATATGGCGGTCCTTCAAAAAGGAATAGTCACCATGGGTGGCATGTGCCATGAAAGATTGTTTAAAGGGAAGGTTCAGGGTGGCTCTTAAAAAAATAAAAATGCCCATCCACTTACCTGGGGCTTCCTCCAGCCGTGGGCAGCCAGGACGTGCCCTCGGCGCCGCTCCGCAGGCTCCCGGTCCCCTCCGGTGGCCGACCCGACCTGGCCAGGCGGGCAGCCAGGTCGGGCTCTTCTGCGTTTCAAAATGCGCCTCACGGGGGCGCGCTGACGTCATCGGACGTCCTCCGGGCTGTACTGCGCAGGCGCAGAACTACTGCGCCTGCGCAGTACAGCCCGGAGGACGTCCGATGGCGCCAGCGCGCCCCCGTGAGGCGCATTTCGAAACGCAGAAGGGCCCGACCTGGCAGCCGGCCTGGCCAGGTCGGGTCGGCCACCGGAGGGGACCGGGAGCCTGTGGAGCAGCGCCGAGGGCACGTCCTGGCTGCCCACGGCTGGAGGAAGCCCCAGGTAAGTGGATGGGCATTTTTGTTTTTTTAAGAGCCACCCTGAACCTTCCCTTTAATGAATTTTCATTAAATGATGTTGCGCAATATCCCAAAAAATATTGTTTGTAATAATCGCTTAATGGGTGTTGGCCTTTTGACCTTGGCAGCTAGAACCAGATCATGAGGACAAGAGCAGTGACAATATTTCAAAGCCATTGTAGGAGGCAGAACTGCAGCAGATTAGGCCAATGGGAACCATGGCAAGGATTAGATTGTAAACTCCTCTGAATGACAGTTAGTGACAAGAATAAGTACTCCCTTTTGTCAGCAATGTGCTCTGCTGAAGTCCTGCATTTTGGCGGAATAGGGGCAAGTTTTTTTTTCTTTTTTTGTGCAAAAATAGCATTTTTTTCCAAAATCATTAGTAAATAGAGATGCTAACCAATATGATTTTCCCAATTGTGTGAAAAGTCTTAGGGAAATGACACTGTTTTCCTGACAACATTAGAATACTGTTTGGCAGGGATGTCAAACTGGTCTTTCGAGGGCCAAGGTCCTCACACATTTTTTTTACAAAACTCAAATTAATTGATGGGTCTGAATCAGGAAAGGTGTGGTCCATCAGGTAGAACACATCCCTCTCTTTCTCACTCCATCCTAAACACTGGTATGGATCGGCCCTCCAGGTGTTCTGGAGTTCGATATCTGTGCTGCAGGGGGCTAAGGGCTCCTAGGTTGCTCTTGGAGGCAGCCAAGCATGCATATAGTTGTTTGTATGTTTCTGTTCTTATTTAAAAATAGAGTTTTTTCTTTAAAGCTATCAGATGACTTAGATGGCCCAATTACTATTTCCTAAAGTGTTCTTAAAGGATACCCGAAGTGACATGTGACATGATGAGATAGACATGTGTATGCACAGTGCCCAGCACACAAATACCTATGCTGTGTTCCTTTTTTTTCTTTCTCTGCTTGAAAGAGTTAAATATCAGGTATGTAAGTGAGTGACTCAGTCCTGACTCAGACAGGAAGTGACTACAGTGTGACCCTCTGTGGGTATCCTTTAATGGACTCTTACCTGTGGTCCTTCTTGACGTCTTCCTCTTGGTAAACAATATAACACATAGGAAGCAATGATGGTAACAGATGCAGACAGGCAAAGTATGACTACATTTCCACTGATGAAGATGTATTGAATTTCAAACGAGCTTAGCTGCAGAGAGAATGAAATTCACTGAATATCTTTGAGGAAAAATATTGGACATTTATGTAGGTATTTAAACCCACAGCCATTCATGTTTGTCTTAATGTTCTTTTGTTTAATACTGATATGCATTTATGCTTTTTTCTTTCATATTTTATTTATCTTTATAGACCAGCCAGAACTCTTTATTTTCCTGATACCCTCCTCCCCCTTCCACTACACTAGAAATAAAACAAGATTCTAAAAAAGGGCTATATACCTTATTCTAGATTAGTGATGGGCGAACACCTGGATGTTCGGGTTCGGGAAAGTTCGCCGAACATGGCCGAGATGTTCGGCATGTTCGGGCCGAACCCCGAACTTTCCGAACATCCAGCTTTTGGGGGCCATATGGGGTCGCAGGCATAAGGGGGGAGCATGCCCCGATCGCGGGGGGGGTCGGAAATTCCCCCCACCCCCTCCGCTAGCGCTCCCCCCTCTGCCCGCTTCCCCATTCAAAAGTTTAAGCAAAGTACCTGTAGTGGATGGCCTGGCAGTGGGCGGCACTGTGGAGTGAGGAGGAGGAGTCCGGAGAGTGACGAGTTGAGGGAGGCCGGGCAGCGGGCGGTTCAGCGGAAGTACCCTTGTGGTACTTCCGCCCTTTCTCTGACCTCACGCCCGCTGCCCGGCCTCCCTCAACTTGTCACTCTCCGGACTCCTCCTCCTCACTCCACAGTGCCGCCCACTGCCAGGCCATCCACTACAGGTACTTTGCTTAAACTTTTGAATGGGGAAGCGGGCAGAGGGGGGAGCGCTAGCGGAGGGGGTGGGGGGAATTTCCGACCCCCCCCGCGATCGGGGCATGCTCCCCCCTTATGCCTGCGACCCCATAGGGGGGCAGTATTCGGCCGAACAGGGCCCTGTTCGGCCGAACAGGGGCCCTGTTCGGCCCTGTTCGGCGGCCATTAGAAGTTCGGGGCGAACCCGAACTTAAAAGGCCGAACACCATCAGGTGTTCGGCCGAACGCGAACATCACCCGAACAGGGTGATGTTCTGCAGAACCCCGAACAGTGGCGAACACTGTTCGCCCAACACTATTCTAGATGTGCTCACATGACTGCTACTGAACTTTTTAGTTTAAAAAATAAATAAATCAAGATTATGTGTGTCTCACTGTGTTCTGCCCATATCCCCTAATATGGGCATTCAATAAGCTAAAATGTGATGTTATGCTGACACCTAGTGGTAGTAGTGAGCAATTGTATTAAGTCAGATCAGATTTACAGGATGTTGTAATTTCAAGGGATGATCTTAACCCTTGAACTGGAACTTCCTGTCTTCCATTTTGTGAGAAGCTTTCAGCTGAATATCAGCACATGAAAGAGCTCTTACTATTTCAGGACTAAATGGTGGAATTGTCCATAAGTACTTAAGCCTGTGAGATGATATAATGCTTAATGTGATGTTATATGTACATATATGTGCATTCTGTATTTGTTTATGTTGCAGTTTTACAGTAAAGTGTAATTCATCAAAGATTCATACAGACTCAAGGTCTCACGTGTTTTACTACTGGATTACTTATTGTTAAGCTGTCTGACTAGCGTTATACAACTGCTCAATAATGCACAGAAGAACACACTGACTTCTGGAAAGGAGGCATAGCTGAGGGAATCATGCACACTATGAGGTGCATAGCCACAGGGGGCCCAATATGCATAACAAAATGGGGGTCCACAGTGGGCCTCATGGAGACCTATACTAAGGGGGCTATGTCAGGCTAGCTATACTAAGGGGTGATGTCTGGCTACCTATATGAGAGAGGGGAGGGGGTCATCTCTAGCTACCAATACTGGTGGGCTATGGGCCCCTACGATTTCTAGTTATGCCCCTGGATGGAAAGGCAGGAAGGCTGCCACATAATATGTAGAGATGGCCCGAACCTCCGATTTTAGGTTCGCGAACCTCCGCAAACGTTTGCGAACATGCGAACCGCAGTAGACTTCAATGGGGAGGCACACTTCGAAAAATAGAAAAGATTATGCTGCCCACAAAAGTGATGAAAAAGATGTTTCAAGGGGTCTGACACCTGGAGCAGTGGCGCACGGAGGGGGTTGTTCTGGGTGTCTAGAACACCCCCCTGCAGCGGGACCGGAAGTGGGGCTGCCGCATGGCCCGGCTGGGGAGAGAAGACAGAAGAAAATGATGGAGGCGCCAGCCGCGCTAATAAGGGATGCGGGAGCCGGCTTTATTCCTCGCTCCCTCCCTCCCTCCCTCTGAATGCCCCTCACCTGCGGTGAATGTGTGCCCGGCTCCCCATGAGTGTGTGCGCAGCGGAGCGGTAGGTCCTCTTACCGCAGATCAGGTGCACCAGCAACTGGAGTCTCATGCTTCCTGTTTACCATGACGTCACAGGAAGCATGAGACTCCAGTTGCTGGTGCACCTGATCTGCGGTAAGAGGACCTACCGCTCCGCTGCGCACACACTCATGGGGGAGCCGGGCACACATTCACCGCAGGTGAGGGGCATTCAGAGGGAGGGAGGGAGGGAGCGAGGAATAAAGCCGGTTCCCGCATCCCTTATTAGCGCGGCTGGCGCCTCCATCATTTTATTCTGTCTTCTCCCCCGGGCAATCTTCTCCCCACACAGGATCAAACAGTCCGAAACAGTCTGTATGCATGTTGGATTATTATGGCTCTGTACAAATTAACAAGCTGACACATCATTGCAATCCAGCGGTTCTGGAGGTGTGTTTAGCTTCTAAGGGTACAATGGTTAATTTGCATATATTCAGCAGTGTTGCTCTGGGAGACATCTCAAGCTCACTCCAACCTGAATTATCGCAAATTCTTTCTGTTTTAGGAAAGCAAACTTTTGTTTTTCTCCCCACACAGGGGGCGGGCACCTTCCTTCACCTATCTTATACTGGGGGGCATATACCTATCTAATCTATCCTGGGGGGCATATACCTATCTAATCTATACTGTGGGGCATATACCTATCTAACCTATACTGGGGGGCATATACCTATCTAACCTATACTGGGGGGCATATACCTATCTAATCTATACTGGGGGGCATATACCTATCTAACCTATACTGGGGGGCATATACCTATCTAACCTATACTGGGGGGCATATACCTATCTAACCTATACTGGGGGGCATATACCTATCTAACCTATACTGGGGGGCATAGCCCTATCTAACCTATACTGGGGGGCATAGCCCTATCTAACCTATACTGGGGGGCATATCCCTATCAAACCTATACTGGGGGCATATACCTATCTAACCTATACTGGGGGCATATACCTATCTAACCTATACTGGGGGGCATATACCTATCTAATTTATACTGGGGGGCATATACCTATCTAACCTATACTGGGGGGCATATACCTATCTAACCTATACTGGGGGACATATACCTATCTAATCTATACTGGGGGGCATATACCTATCTAACCTATACTGGGGGCAACTATATGGGCTACCTATACTGGGGGGGACCTATAGCTGGCTACCTATACTGGGGGCACCTATACCTGTCTCCACGTTGGGGGCGCATTTTACGCCCTCACCCTGGGTGCAATTTAGCCTAGAAACTGCTAGTATTTGGCTCCACCCACACCATATTTTGGCCACGCCCACACGCCACTTTCAGGAACCTCCCCTTGGAAATCCTGGATTTGCCCCTGTGGAGGGGGGCATGGTGGAGTGGGATAGACGCCAAAAGTCCCGGGGAAAAATCTGGATTTGACGCAAAGCAGCGTTAAGGGCAAAAAGCACATTGAATGCTAAATTGCAGGCCTAAAGTGCTTTCAAACATCTTGCATGTGTATACATCAATCAGGGAGTGTAGTTAGAGTACTGCTTCACACTGACACACCAAACTCACTGTGTAACGCACCGCAAGCAGCTGTTTGCGTAGTGACGGCCGTGCTGGACTGGTGCGCACCATGGCGAGAGTGCAGGCCGTGGCGGTGTTCAAGCCCATATGGTCTCCGGGCTGTAGTAGCTCAATGATAGAACAACAGTGACTGTCCAGCTGATCAATTTTGGTCTGTCCACAATGAAGCAACAACCTTATTATCTTTGGTGTGCCACCCCCCGAGACACTGATATAGCTGGCGGTCATTGCTTCATTGTGATACGCAAGCCCCTTCACCGCGGCAAGGTAATGATCACAAAGGGCAATGGGCACATGTACATGTTTTGTTGTTGCACCTGCAGTGCAGCCAGAAAAATTAGGCAAGCATGTACACGCACCAGAAAAATTAGTATAGCGGCCGCTGCTAGCAGTGGCCTAAAAAAATTCAGGAATCCGCCTGGAGTCCTGGACCCTGTTGGTGGTGGCGGAGAAGGCAAGTGGCCTGCAGGCAGAGATGCTGTGTGTGGGGACTGACTTAGTCTTCGGGCGGGCAGTAGCCCTCCGGGATCCATGCCTCATTCATTTTGATAAAGGTGAGTTACTAAACACTTTTGTGACTTAGGCGAGTTCTCTTCTCAGTGACATGCCTCCAGCTGCGCTGAAGGTCCTTTCTGACAGGACGCTTGAGGCAGGGCAAGACAGAAGTTGGATGGCAAATTGGGACAGCTCTGGCCACAGGTCAAGCCTGCACACCCAGTAGCCCAAGGGTTCATCATCGCTGCTCACAGTGCCTACATCCACACTTAAGGCCAGGTAAGTGGCTACCTGCCGGTCCAGGCGTTGGTGGAGGGTGGATCCGGAATGGCTAAGGCGAGGCATTGCACTAAAGAATGTCCGCATGTCCGACATCTCCATGAGATCACTGGCCGGGTGATCAGAAGCCTGTAGGGGGCAGATTAGGGCCTGATCTGATGGGTAGGAATGCTAGGGGGTGACAGGAGGTGATTGATGGGTGTCTCAGGGGGTGATTAGAGAGGGAGAATAGATGCAATCAATGCACCGGGGAGGTGATTAGTGGGGGTCTGAGGGCGATCTGAGGGTGTGTGTGGGTGATTGGGTACCCGCAAGGGGCAAATTAGGGTCTGATCTGATGGGTAGCAGTGACGGGTGATAAATAGGTGATCAGGGTGTGATTAGAGGGGACAATAGATGCAAGAAATGCACTGGCGAGGTGATCAGGGGGGGTCTGAGGGCGATCTGAGGGTGTGGGTGGGTAATTGGGTGCCCGAAAGGGGCAGATGAGGGTCTGATCTTATGGGTATGATGGGTAGTGGTGACTGGGGGTGATTGATGGGTGATCAGTGGGTGATTAGAGGAGAGAATAGATGCAATCAATACACTGGGGAGGTGATCGGGGGGGGGGGGAATTGATTGCAATTCTTAAATTGAACAGATATTTAAAAAATTGTATGGTGTGTGGCCACCTTTAGCCTGATACTTATCTGTACTAATGGGCAAAGGAAGGAAAACATGATGTCCTCTCCTATGATTTATGCACGTTTCTAATAGCTGAGGCGTGACCATAGGCTACAATAAGAATCAATGAAGGGCATGCACCATTTAAGTATGAAATAAGTAGCAAGTTGCAAGTGTGCTCATCTAAACTAAATCAGTAACAGATATGCAAAAATTAGACCGCACACCGATCTAGTATATTCATTCATAAACACATGTAATACAAAATATGTGATTGACAGAAGAAAGATGGATACGATCATATGACAAGAAATGCAGAATTGCCTAGATTAGAACACTTCACAAAACTCCACTAACCAGGATATTAGTGACATATTACAATGGACTACAATGAGGGAAAGTGTTTTTACATTGTCACTTTCATTTTTAAACTTTCTCTATCTGATGTAGGAAAATCAAAATTTATTTTAGTTCGGAGCGCTGGGATGTTACTATGCTAAAATATAGCATAATTTTTATCTTGTTTTTTTTTTTTTACTAAAGTTTGGTGGCACCGTTTACATTAAATGTGCTATATATAGTGCTTTTCCTTAACCACTTCGCGTCCCTGGGGTTTTCCCCCTAAAAAACCAGAACAGTTTTCTACATTTCACACTCTTCCCATTCATTAGCCAATAACTTTATCACTACTTATCACACATACATGATCTATACCTTGTTTTTTTCGCCACCAATTAGGCTTTTTTTCGGTGGTACATTTTGCTTAGAATTATTTAATTTTGAACAGATTTTAATGGTAATAATGGGGAAAAAAATGAAAAAAGGAATTATTTCTCAGTTTTCAGCAATTATAATTTGAAAATAATAAGTGGTACCATAGATTAAACCTACACATTTGATCTGCCCGTCTGTCCTGGTTATTACAGGGTTTAAAGTATGATCCTAGTACAATGTATGGCGACAATATATTATTTGGAAATAAAGGTGCATTTTTTTCTATTTTGCGGCTTTGTATTTTTCTTTAATTGTTGTGGCACGTTTTAATCCTCCCCGCTCCATGGTTAGCAAGACGTGCTCCTTTATACCCCCCTCCCCCATACTTGGCCAGATGTGCCCCGTTACCCTTCCCCAGCCCGATGTGCCTCTGTAAACCCCCCCCCCCACTTCAGTAAACCAGACGTGCCTGTTTATCTCCCCCCCCCCCCCCCATAGTTAGCCAGATGTGTTTTTTATTACCTCCCTCCCCCCATTCATAGCCAGGTGTATGCCCTTTATGCCTCCCCCTCCCCCATTTATAGCCAGCTGTGTGCCCCTTTTAATTTGTATTCCCCCCCCCATGGATAGCCAGGTGTTGGCCCTTTAAGAAATTTTATTTCCCCAAATGCCAGGTGTCCCCTCCACCCCCTCTGCAGAGCTAGGCGCAGGGAAGCATTAGGAGTAAGAATCTCTCACCTGACCTTGTTCCAGCGCCGATCACGATCTCCTCCCTGCAGTACCGCTGACAGCCTCACTATGCTGACCGGATCGGGTCCCGGCTTGATGACGTCATCAAGCCGGGACCCGGTTCACTCAGCATAGTGAGGCTGACAGCGGGACTACAGGGAGAGGATCACGATCGGCGCTGGAACAAGGTCAGGTAAAGATGGATACATTGTAATCCTCCATGCTGCCCGATCGCAGCATGGAGGGAGAAGGGGGGTATTACAGAGGATCGGGCGTGGGGTGGGAGGATCGGAGACCCGGGAAGGGATGCTAGTGTAGTGTAGTTAGGGGGAGGGGGGTTAATGAGCCCAGGAGCGTGCTAGCATGCCCGCTGTGCTCATTAAATGACAGCAACTTATAATCACGTCATGTGGCTTTCAGGAGCCACTTGCAATGACGTGATTATACTGTATGCGGGATGTAAACTGGTTAAAAGCTCCTTATTTCTGTCTTACGTGTTCAAAAAAGTTCTACTGCTGAAATTGTAACTTCAAATTATGGGGGAAAAACTTCTGTAAAAAAAAAAACAGCCAAATTACGTCTATAGTGGCACTCAGTGAGTAATTTGAAGCACAAATTACTATAAAAACACTGTAATTTGGCCACCAGCACTAGCTGGAAGCTGAATTACATCTTTCCCCACTATCCACGGCGACCTGAAGGGGGAATAGTAATTAGTGCCGCCAGGACTTGCGCAGGAGCAGGGTGAGACGTTTATTGGCTTTACCCTGCACTGAAACCTCCCGAAGGCTGATTTAAATGTATGCCTTAGGACATGCTCCATGCATGCTTTTAAGCACTTCTCCTCATTTCCAAGCACTTTGGTGACAATACCATGTTCAGGGACTGTACAAAAAAACAAAAACGAGGTATCTCAACCATCAACAGACTTCAATATATTTGATATATAAATGTTTTTGTCAATAAGGCTAATGAAATTTTGTCATTAGCAAATCAGTAAATTCAAGGTTCAATTTTACCTTAACAAATTTTACTGCTCATTGAGAATCTATTTATAGCTCAGAGTCACAACCACATAAGTGAGCTCTACAGGCGCTCTGGGCTAATTGCTGTGATCACAAAGGCACTGTATTATTAACCCGAAGAAGCGGGTTAATCCTGCAAAATGCACGATTTGTTTGTGGTGTCCAATACAATTTTGAAAAACCTTCCAACAAGGTAAGACTGTTCTTTATTATACCAGCCATTATCTTGATACATCAGTGAGTCTCCTCCTCCATCCCAGTATATTACTACTCATCACTACTTTGAGCGGAGATAAAAAAAACCCAAAAAACATGGAAACATATTTACAGTATAAATAAATGATTTCATAAAAAATAAAACCTCTATATATTTTCTTTAAGCTACCTGCATATATTTTCTTTGAGCTACATGCTTTGTGTTATTTAGAAATATGATAACAATTCTGTAACAGTTACAATTTAAAGGGACTCCGAGCAGTGCAGAAACTATGGAAAGATGCATATCATTTTAAAGCTCTCTTTCTCCTCTTTCCAATTATATATAAATCGCCACCCTACGCCTTTTAGTTTTCGCTATTTTCACGATTGAAATTGCTGCGGCCGCGGTTTCGATCACGAAAATAGAGAAAACTAAAAGGCGTAGGGCGACTTTAGGGGTCGCCAGAAAGAGGAGAAAGAGAGCTTTAAAATGATATCCATCTTTCCATAGTTACATTGTATTACACAGGGCGACTTTTTCCTAAAGTCAGCAGCTTCATTCTGCTGAATGGAGCTGCTGACTTTGAGAAAAAGTCGCCCTGTGTAATACAATGTAACTATGAAAAGATGAATATCATTTTAAAGCTCTCTTTCTCCTCTTTCTGACGACCCCTAAAGTCGCCCTACGCCTTTTAGTTTTCTCTATTTTCGTGATCGAAACCGCGGCCGCAGCAATTTCAATCGTGAAAATAGCGAAAACTAAAAGGCGTAGGGTGGCGATTTATATATCATTGGAAAGAGGAGAAAGAGAACTTTAAAATGATATGCATCTTTCCATAGTTTTTGCACTGCTCTGAGTCCCTTTAAGTATTATATACTTGAATTCGTAGGCCTCAGTTACTTTAACTGAGTTAGTTAAAAGACTTGATGTGCAGAATCGCCCTTCAAGGAGAATTTCTTTTTGAGATAAATAATGGCAGTTCTGATTTTCAGTAAAACGTTGTACTAGAACTCACAAGGCTGTATCAGAGATATCCAGTGCAGAGGCCAGACCAGCTGGCATACATAAATATGAGCCATTGTTATGAAAATATCCTCACAAGTACATTAAAACAATGGCCTCCTCAGAACAAGGTGACAGTTCCTTGGAAAATTGAATTTTCCAAGGCATGCGCATTAAAGACGGTGCTTGTCATGATATCACGGGGTCTTGTCAGCCAATAGCAGGCAATGAGTTAGTGATCCGTCCCTGCTCAGGTGATGTCACATTTAACTCTTTAGAGTTTTAGTATAAGAAGAGCTAACGAGCTCCTGAGGGATGCTGCTTCTTCTGACTTCTGGCTGATGACTTCCACCCTCTATTCTTTTTGTAATGTACTGTCATCTAACTGTATGCTGTATATAGGCCTAAGTGCAATGTAGTAAAGATGTAACATAAGAGAGGCCTGATCTAGCTATTAGAGATAGATCAAGTATGCAAAGAACGCAAAGAGGACTTACTACAGACCAATTGCTTCGCTGAGTTGTAACGAACATGTAGAGATAAGCCTCTGTATATCTGTTTAATAAATAAACTTCTGAAACTTTGATGACGTCTAAGATGTTCTGTCTCCTATGCTGTTGCTGTGATGAGAGTTGAGTTATCACACTTCCTGCGATATAGTGCCGAACAAAGGTGCAGTGTTGTTGCTCATAGCAACCAACGTATAGATTCTTACAGTAACCATACTCACAACTGCTCTGTTGCTGCACCCAGGAATGTCCCCTTTCCTGCACAGGGCGCTAAGGTCCCTGATGCTGAAGATCAATCCCACACAGCTAAGAATTACTGATAAGATAGCCAAGATAATTGAAGCTTTGACCTGTGAAGATAAACATGTTAATTATATACAACTATATATATATATATATATATATATATATATACAGTGGGTTGCAAAAGTATTGAGCCCCCTTGAAGTTTTCCACATTTTGCCACATTACTGCCACATACATGCATCAATTTATTGGAATTCCACGCGAAAGACCAATACAAAGTGGTGTACATGTGAGAAGTGGATCGAAAATCATACATCATTCCAAACATTTTTTACAAATAAATAACTGCAAAGTGGGGTGTGCATAATTATTTGGCCCCCTGAGTCAATACTTTGTAGAACTACCTTTTGCTGCAATTACAGCTGCTAGTCTTTTAGGGTATGTCTCTACCAGCTTTGCACATCTAGAGACTGAAATCCTTGCCCATTCTTCTTTGCAAAACAGCTCCAGCTCAGTCAGATTAGATGGACAGCATTTGTGAACAGCAGTTTTCAGATCTTGCCACAGATTCCCGATTGGATTTAGATCTGGACTTTGACTGGGCCATTCTAACACATAGATAGGTTTTGTTTTAAACCATTCCATTGTTGCCCTGGCTTTATGTTTAGGGTCATTGTCCTGCTGGAAGGTGAACCTCCGCCCCAGTCTCAAGTCTTTTGCAGACTCCAAGAGGTTTTCTTCCAAGTTTGCCCTGTATTTGGCTCCATCCATCTTCCCATCAACTCTGACCAGCTTCCCTGTCCCTGCTGATGAGATGCAACCCCCGAGCATGATGCTGCCACCACCATATTTGACAGTGGGGATGGTGTGTTCAGAGTGATGTGCAGTGTTATTTTTGCATTTTGGCCAAAAAGTTCCATTTTGTACTCATCTGACCAGAGCACCTTCTTCCACATGGTTGCTGTGTCCCCCACATGGCTTGTGGCAAACTGCAAACGGGACTTCTTATGCTTTCTGTTAACAATGCCTTTCTTCTAGTCACTCTTCCATAAAGGCCAACTTTGTACAGTGCATGACTAATAGTTGTCCTATGGATAGAGTCTCCCACCTGAGCTGTAGATCTCTGCAGCTCGTCCAGAGTCACCATGGGCCTCTTGACTGCATTTCTGATCAGTGCTCTCCTTGTTCGGCCTGTGAGTTTAGGTGGATGGCCTTGTCTTGGTAGGTTTACAGTTGTGCCATACTCCTTCCATTTCTGAATGATCACTTGATCAGTGCTCCTTGGGATGTTCAAGGCTTTGGAAATCTTTTTGTAGCCTAAGCCTGCTTTAAATTTCTCAATAACTTGATCCCTGACCTGTCTTGGACCTGTCTTGTGTGTTCTTTGGACTTCACGGTGTTGTTGCTCCCAATATTCTCTTAGTCAACCTCTGAGGCCCTCACAGAGCAGCTGTATTTGTACTGACATTAGATTACACACAGGTGCACTCTATTTAGTCATTAGCACTCATCAGGCAATGTCTATAGGCAACTGACCGCACTCAGATCAAAGGGAGCTGAATAATTATGCACACACCATTTTGCAGTTATTTATTTGTAAAAAATGTTTGGAATCATGTATGATTTTCGTTCCACTTCTCACATGTACACCACTTTGCGTTGGTCTTTCATGTGGAATTTCAATAAAATTGATTCATGTTTGTGGCAGTAATATGACAAAATGTGGAAAACTTCAAGGGGGCCGAATACTTTTGCAACCCACTGTATATATATATATATATATATATATATATACCGCTCAAATGTAAATAAAAATAAAAAAAGCTGAGAAATGTTTTTTCCACAATAATTCCTCTTGTACATCATCTTATTATCTTTTGGGAGACACCTATGTCATTTTCAGTCCAAAAAAAAAAAACGTGCTGGTTGAATAAAAGTAACTTTAAGTCAAATTGTGCCAGGTGCATGAATAATTATGGGCAGCACTGTGTATATATGTATATATATATATATATATATATATATTACATATACTGTATATGTAAACATACACACACAACACACACACACACACACACACATATATATATATATACAGTATAAATATATATACACACATATATATATATATATATATATATATATATATATATATATATATATATATATACACACATTATATATATATATATATATATTTATTTATTTCTTATTTATTTATTTGTTGTATTTATAAAGCGCCAACATATTACGCAGCGCTGGACATTAATTTAGGTTACAGACAATATTTAGGGGTGACAAACAGCAATATGACAATACAGGAATACAAGAAAACCAGATCACACAGCACAGTATGAGTACAAGGTAATGCTTAGTCAGTCACTGGATGGGAGCATGGAGTTAGGCAAGTTAGGTTTATTCAAATGCATAGCATGGGTGCACAGTAATAGAGGTGCATGATCAGGTAGGACACAAAAGGAGTGAGGACCCTGCCCAAAGGCTTACAATCTAGAGGGAGAGGTATGGACACGAGAGGTAGGGGACCAGAGTTCGGCTGTGGGTTTAGAGCAATTGTAAGGGGTGGTAGGCAAGAGTGAAAAGGTGAGTTTTGAGGGCCTTCTTGAAGGTGTTGAAGGAGGGGGCTGCCCTAATGGGTGGAGGTAGGGAGTTCCATAGTGTCGGAGCGGCTCTTGAGAAGTCTTGGAGGCGTGCATGGGACTGGGTGATGCGGGGGACGGTCAGGCGAAGTTCATTGGAGGAGCGGAGTGAGCGGCTTGGTGTGTATCTCTGAGTAAGATCAGAAATGTAGGTTGGACAGGTTTTGTGGATGGATTTGTAGGTCAGACACAATATCTTGAATCTGATTCTGGACTGGATAGGAAGCCAGTGGAGGGATTCACGGAGGGGAGCCGCCCTGGTGGAGCGATGGGAGGAGTGGATAATTCTGGCAGTCGCATTCATGATGGACTGCAGTGGGGCTATTCGGGTCTTAGGGAGTCCAGACAGAAGGGCATTGCAGTAGTCGAGGCGGGAAATTATGAGGGCATGGATGAGGAGTTTGGTGGTGGCAGGGGTCAGGAAAGGGCGAATCTTACAGATGTTACGAAGGTGGAAGTTGCAGGACTTTGTAAGGTTTTGGATGTGGGGAGTGAAGGAGAGTGCGGAGTCCAGGGTGACACCCAGACAGCGGGCTTGAGAGGTAGGGTGAATAGTAGTGTGGTTAACAGTGACCTGCACATCTGGGAGGTCCAGGGATGACCGGGGTGGGAAGATCATAAATTCCGTTTTGTCTAGATTTAGTTTTAGGAACCTAGCGGACATCCAGGAGGAGATGGCAGATAGGCAGGAGGAGACCTTGTCCATGGTAGTGGTCGATATGTCAGGGGTGTGGAGATAGATTTGGGTGTCATCTGCATACAGATGATAGTTAAAACCCATGGAGGAGATAACCTTGCCAATGGAGGATGTGTATAGGGAGAACAGTAGGGGGCCAAGGACCGAGCCTTGGGGGACTCCCACTGAGAGGTGGTTGGGGGTGGACGAGGACTCATTGAAGGAGGTCGTGAAGGAGCGGTTGGAGAGGTAGGATGAAAGCCAGGTCAGGGCGAGATCGTGAATGCCCATGGATTGGAGGGACTGGAGGAGTAGGGGATGATCTACTGTATCAAAAGCTGCTGAAAGGTCAAGGAGGAGGAGAATGGTGTCTTTACCTTCAGCTTTAGCTAAGGCAAGGTCATTGACCACTTTGGTGAGAGCCGTTTCGGTTGAGTGGGCAGGCCGAAATCCAGATTGCAGTGGGTCTAGTAGTGAGTTGGCATTGAGGTACTGGGTCAGGCGTTTGTGAACCAGACGCTCAAGGAGTTTTGAGGCGAAGGGGAGGAGGGAGATTGGGCGGTAGTTGGAGGGTAGCGAGGGGTCGAGGGAGGGTTTCTTGAGCAGAGGCAGTACAGTGGCCTGCTTGAAGTCTGAGGGGAAGGTGCCTGTGGATAGGGAGAGGTTAAACATGGTAGTGAGGACTGGGGCCAGATCCGTGAAGTGAGGCTGAAGTAGATCAGAAGGGATAGGGTCAAGGGGGGAGGTAGTGGTATGGGAAGTCTGCAGTAGGTGGTTGACC
This sequence comes from Hyperolius riggenbachi, assembly GCF_040937935.1. Lineage (NCBI taxonomy): Eukaryota > Metazoa > Chordata > Amphibia > Anura > Hyperoliidae > Hyperolius > Hyperolius riggenbachi. The sequence continues at coordinate 203,558,202 of NC_090655.1, forward strand.
TCCTCAGTGGTAGTAGGAGTGAAGGAGGTGAGGGGAGGATAGGGTGGAGAAGGAGTAGGTTGTGAGCAGGTGGGAGGTGAAGATTGAAGATTGGATATTTCCTGACGGATGGAGACTATTTTGTTGGTGAAGTGGGTGGCTAAATCTGTGGCAGAGAGGGAGGAAACAGAAGGTGGGGGGGTGGGTTTAAGCAGGGAGTTGAAGGTGCTAAAAAGACGCCGGGGATTGGAAGCTTGTGCTCCGATGAGCTTGGTAAAGTATTCCTGCTTCGCATGAGCAAGGGCAGTGTGGAACTGCTGCAGGTTAGTCTTGTACTGTAGGAAATCCTGGTTTAGTCGAGTTTTCCGCCATTTTCGTTCAGTGGCGCGTGTTTCCCTCTGGAGGTTGCGAGTATGGGTAGTGCGCCAGGGCTGGGGGTTAGGGGGTCGGTTGCGGCGGAATATTGGTGGAGCAGCTTTCTCTAGGGCTGATGAGAGAATTTGGTGATACTGAGCTGCAGCAAGATTAGGACAGGTTAGGGTGGGGAGAGTGGAGGATAGGCCATGGAGGGAGTCAGCAAGGACGCCAGGGTTGAGCTTGCGTAGGTCTCGCTGCCATCGACCAGGTGGGTGGGCGGGTAGTTTGGAGGTGCCTTCCGTGAGGAGGTTGAAGGCGAGAAGGTAATGGTCTGAGGGTGGAAATGGTGCGATGTCGAGGTCTGCAATGGTGGTGGATTTAGTGAATATAAGGTCGAGAGTGTGACGTGCAGTGTGAGTGGGGGCATTGGTGTGTTGTACTAGGCCATGTGAGTTGGCTATGGTGAGTAGCCGGGTCGCAACAGAGTTCTTGGGTTCATTGATGGGTATATTGAAATCCCCGAGGATGATGGTGGGGAGGTCAGAGAAGAGGATGTGTGGGAGCCAGGAGGCAAGGTTGTCGAGAAATTGTCGTGTGAAGCCCGGAGGGCGGTATAAGACTGCAACAATGGCTGGGAGGGGATTGTAGAGGCGGATAGTGTGGGCCTCAAATGATGTGAATTGTAGGGAGGAAGGTGGAGTGAGGACACGGAATGTGCAGGATGGGGAGAGGAGCAGACCCACCCCTCCCCCGGTCCTGTTGTCTGGTCTGGGGGTGTGACTGAGGTGAAGCCCCCCGTATGAGAGGGCAGCCTCTGCGGCAGAGTCAGAGGGGGTGAGCCATGTCTCAGTGAGTGCGAGGATGGTGAGGGATTTGGAGAGGAAGAGGTTGTGGACCTCTGTAAGTTTATTGCGGACGGATCTGGCATTCCAGAGACCGCAGGGTAGGGGGAGCATGTGCTTGTGAGTGGGATGGATGGAAATGAGGTTGGGGCGAGGATGGGTGTTGAAGTTATTTGTGGACAGAGAGCTGTGAAGCGGGTCAGTAGGGGATGCTTTTCTGGCAGCATATATACACCAATATATACACCAATGTCTATTCACAAAAAATAGCCATTTTCCTTCTTGCTTATTTCTATCTAAGTGGATGTATATACATATTTATGCTTTACCAGGTAGTGCAATAAGGTATTCTGCCATCACAGAACTGGATATTTTAAAATAACCCAGAAAGCTGGTGGAATGTGAGGAGTCCATCTTCCAGCTATTATGTGATGCATTATATACACAATTCATTAATATAAGGAACCCAAAAGCCCATTCATTCCAATAATGCAACCGTATAGAGCCAGTTTAATTCCGCAAAAGCCTTTGAACGTCTAAGCTCCATTACAAGTCTGTTATATAAGTCTTTTGTAGAAAGTTCACCACAAAAGTTCTTTTCCTCTTTTTACCTGTTTGCCTAAAGCATGTGAACTCAACTTGGTACAAATCTGTATGTGCTGAGAGGATAGCTGCCGGCCTCTGGATTTTTTTGAATAATGTGATCTCAGTACAAATATAATTCTGTCTTCCACATGAGGCTAGACCCCACCTTGCTCTGTTGTTAGTATTGTCCTGCTAAAGAGGTGACTAAATTTCAAGCGGGAGGTAATGTTTCTTACAAAAATGTATGGGAGACCACCATATGCTCTTCACTGATAATCACTGGTGTTCGGGGCATTAAAGATCTGTTAGTTGTTAAGTTGGTAGGTTGCTTTCGATCATATTTTTTGCTAATGTTAAATTGTGGTGGGTGTTTCCCCTCATCTAAGCAGGTGTAAAACTCCTTGTAAAATTCACCAAGCCTGTGTGCTATGAGTAGTGTCATTGTGAAGATTACTTCTTGAGTGTTATGCTGGGAATACACCAGGCGTTTTTTCGCCAGATAGATGGTGCCATTGTTCAGTTTCGACATGTCCGCTCTTACTCTCAATCATTTTGGTCCTCATTAGTGCATGGTATGGATTGACATGGCTCTATCAGATAGGGCTTGGTACTAAGGAATACCCAGAGAGTTCATGGTGACCCAGAATCACCTGTAAAGTGTTTTGTGCTCCCCCAATGAAGAGTGTACAATGTTAAGCAAAAATTGTATTGTACAATTAATATTTTTTAACTAGAGAACTCCAAAGATTGCAGCAGTCTCCTTGCAGCTATAATATGCCATTGAGCATGGTATGTTTTCTCAGAGATAAACATCTGACTGGCCTAACATTTGGCAGAAAAGCCAAAGTTTGGACAGGGCATCTAAGCAATAAATGGCTTAGTGGTCTAAGGAGTAGCCCATTAACAGTTTGTACACTTCTCAAAAAATAAAGGAAACTAAAATAAGACCTCCTAGATCTGAATGAATAAAATATTATTATTGAATACTTTGTTCTTTGTATAGTTGAATGTGCTGACAACAAAATCACACCCACATTATCAATAAAAATCAAATGTAACAAACCATGCAGGTCTGGATTTGGAGTCACACTCAAAATTAAAGTGGAAAAAAAACACTACAGGATGATCAAACTTTGATTTAATGTCCTTAAAACAAGACAAAATGGGGCTCAGTAGTGTGCATGTGGACTCCACATGCCTGTATGACCTCCCTATAATGCCTGGACATGCTCCTGATGAGTTTGTGTATGGTCTCCTGAGGGATCTCTTCCCGGACCTGGACTAAAGCATCTACCAACTCATGGACAGTCTGTGGTGCAGTGTGGTGCAACGTGGCTTGGTGGATGGAGTGAGACTTGATGTCCCAGATTTTACATAGTTTGGTTAAAAAAAGACATTCATCCATCAAGTCCAACCAGAGGTGTTCAATTTGATTCAGGCCTGGGAAATGGGCAGGCCAGTCCATAGCATCAGACCTTCATCTTGCAAGAACTGCTGACACACTCCAGCCACATGAGGTCTAGTATCGTCTTGCATTAGGAGGAACCCAGGGCCAACCACACCAGTATATGGTCTCATAAGGAGTCTAAGGACCTCATCTCAGTACCTAATGGTAGTAAGGCTACCTCTGGCAAGCACATGGAGGGTTATGCGCCCACACCACACCATTACTGACTTATTGCCAAACCAGTCATGCTGGAGGATGTTGCAGGCAGCAGAACGTTCTCCATGGCATCTCCAGACTCATGACAGTCACATGTACGCAGTGTGAACCTGCTTTCATCTGCAAAGAGCACAGGTCACCCGTGGCAAATTTGCCAATCTTGATGTTCTATGGCAAATGCCAAATGTGCTGCACGGTGTTGAGCTGCAAGCACAACCCCCACCTGTGGATGTCGGCCCTCATACTACCCTAATGGAGTCTGTATTTGACCATTTGAACACACGCATGCACATTTGTGGCCAGCTTGGAGGTCATTTTGCAGGGCTCTGTTAGTGCTCCTCCTGTTCCTCCTTGCACAAAGGCAGAGGTAGCCATCCTGCTGCTGGGTTGCTGCCCTCATATGGCCTCCTCCACGTCTCCTGATTTACTGGCCAGTCTCCTGGTAGTGTCTCCATGCTCTGGACAATACACTATCAGACACAGCAAACCTTCTTGTCACAGCTTGCATTGATGTGCCATCCTGGGTGATCTGCACTACCTGAGCCTTTGATGTGGGTTGTTGACTCCATCTCATGCTACCACTAGAGTGAAAGCACCACCAGCATTCAAAAGTGACCAAAACCAATGAACTCATCCATTCTTTCCAGATAGTCATCTGTAGCCTCTTTCCCTTAAGTTGCCCACTTCTTACCTACACAGCAATTAGATTACCTCCCTTCAGATAAAGATTAATTTGCTGACTATAAACGCCCATGGCCTAAATACTCCTCAGAAGAGATTCAACCTCTGGGAAGAGGCGACTAGGAATAACACAGATATCATTATGGTCCAAGAGACCCACTTTGCTGAGGGTAAAGTTCCCAAATTATCTCATAACTCGTTCCCGTGTTTTTCACTAAGCAACTTTCACAAGAAAAAAGAGGGGTGCTGATAGCACTATACTCACGACTAAACACATCTATTGAATCCATAACTTGTGACTCTCAAGGAAGATTCCTTATTCTTATTTGCTCAATCAAAGGTATGCAATTCACCCTGGCATGTATCTACGCTCCTAACACGGCTCAAGCTGCCTTCCTCAAAAAGACTCTAAAAAAAAATCAAGCATGACAAGGTACACAACATATTTCGGCCGTTGCCCTTCATCAGAGGAAGGGCGACGCCCGGAACATGTCATGTACCTTGTCATGCATGGTTTGCTGTGAATACAGTGGTTGAAAAAGCCTTCTGAGTGCGGTCTTTGATTTCTATGATCTACAGTGTGGTTTAGCAGGAGTGGTGTACCTGCTGGGGACCTGCACCGGCCTACAGGTTAAGACTACTGACCTGGTGAGTGGTGGTGAGAGGGTGAGTCTACAAACTAAAAAAAATCAAGGAAGTCCAAAAAGGCCAACTCATCATTGGAGGAGACTTCAATGTCCCTATCTCTCCTACCTTAGACTCTACATATAAGGGAACCCGCAAAATATTCTCGTTGCAACCCTGGCTGCACTCAGAAGGACTCTATGACCCATGGCGGGCATTACATAGCAACGAAAGAGACTTTACCTTTTATTCACAGGTGCACAGATCCTATAGTAGAATTGACTGCTTCTTAGTACCGGACAGAACTCTACAATTAGTTTCAGAAGCTGAGATGGGTCCTAGGCTTTGGTCCGACCACTCACCTGTCCTTATTACCTTAAAGGGAACCAGAGAGGAACGGGGGGTGAAAAAAGAAACAGATTTTATACATACCGGGGGCTTCTTCCAGCCCCATAAGCCTGAATCGCTCCCACGCCGCCATCCTCAGCTTCCTGGATCCGCCGGTACCGGACCCGTCACTTCCGGCGGACGCGGCCAATTGTCCACATCACAGGGGCTCCCTCCATACATGTACGCATGCGGCTGCGCAGTTAACAGCCACATGCGTATCTGTATGGGGAGAGCACCCTGTGATGCGGAGAATTGGCCGTGTCCGCCGGCCGACTTGCCGACTCGCGGCAATGATGGGACCCGGTGGCGGCTGATGCAGGCAGCAGAGGAGTGCGACGTGGGAGCGATCCGTGCGTATGGGGCTGGAGGAAGCCCCAGGTATGTATATTGCATCCTCTCTGGTTCCCTTTAAAGGCCCCTTCATCCTCCCCAAATTCCAAAACCTGGAAACTTAATAACATATCCTATCCTCTCCCAAGGATGTTCAATGGTTAAAAGACCAACTAAGGGAATTTTTTTAAATTTAATGAAACCCCAGACATAAGTATTTCTACACTGTGGAATCCCCACAAAGCGTACGCAAGAGGTTTTACACAGTGTCATCAAACTTGGAGCCAGAATAAAAAGGCAAAGGCAATCTAAAATTAATGATTTATTAACACAAATCAGGTCCCTGCAAAAAACAATCCCCCCCCCCCCCCCCTTCCCAACATTAGAATCTGAGCAATTTAAACTTAGACAAGACTTCCGCTCGCTTCTTCTACAAAAATATGACTGGATGTTACACTGTCGCAAAATAACAAGGCAGGCAAAATGCCAACCTTGAAACTCAAAAATAAAGAGTCAAATCCACTATATAAAAAATTATTCATCCCTTAACTCAGAAACACTAAACAAACCCCTAGTACATCGCTGACGCGTTCAGTGACTATTACCAATCATTATATAATCTCTCACAAGATGTCAACACCTTCCAACCTACCTCCCAATCTATAGAAGATTTTTTAGCCCCACTGAACCTCTCCAAAATTTCTAAGGCCCATCTAGAACAATTGAACACAGAAATATCCACTGAAGAAGTCCTATTGGTAATAAGACATCTCAAATCTAATAAAGCTCCAGGCCCTGACCGGTGTACAAACGAATATTATAAGTCTTTTGAGTATATTCTGGCTCCAATATTGTCTATCCTTTACATTAATATTATGTCTATTGGCAAAACACCAGACAATTTTTTAAATGCCAATATATCGGTCATTCATAAGATGGGTAAAAATCCTTCTAGTACTTCAAACTACAAACCTATCTCTCTCCTGAATGGAGATACCAAAATCTATGCCAAAATATTGGCAAATAGATTAGTCAACATTTCACCGCTGATCATACGCCTTGATCAAGTAGGTTTCACCAAAGGCCGTCAAGCCTCCGATAGTACTAGAAGGATGATTAATCTTATGAAATACGCGGAACTCACCAAGGCGCCTTCTCTGTATCTTACCCTAGATGCAGAGAAGGCATTTGATAGAGTACATTGGGGCTTTCTTGAACAAACCTTATTTAAATTTGGCATTATAGGCTCATTTGCTCAAGCTATCATGGCATTATATACCAATCCTTCTGCGTCAGTAACTCATGCAGGGTTCTCTTCCAAACCCTTCCAGGAATCGAATGGTACCCGCCAGGGATGTCTGTTATCCCCATTCATCTTTGTACTTATAATGGAGACCCTGGAGGAGACCATTTGTGCTAATCCCCTAATCTCTGGTTTACAAATAGGTGAACACCACCATAAAATAGCACTGTTTGTTGATGATGTTATCCTAATAATCACCAACCCTCTCACTTCCCTAAAACACATCTAACTAGCCCTCACTGATTTCTCCAAAGCATCATATTATAAGGTGAACGAAAACAAATCCCTCATAAAGAGCAAAAATATAAGCAATACTTTAACCCAACAAATTTCACTCAACTTCCCATTTATTTGGACACAAACCTTCCTAACATACTTAGGCATTCAGCTACCTAAATACACTTTGGATCTCTACAACACCAACTACCTCCCATTACTTAAACTAGTTTCATCACATATAGCCAACATTCAAAAGGTTGAATTATCCCCTGCAGGCAGGTCTGCCGCTTTCAAAATGCAGATATTACCCAATATTCTTTATGTGTTTCGAACAATCCAAGTCCCAGTTCCTCAAAAATTCTTAATAGAATTAAATAATTTAACCTCCAAATTATTTTGGGTTGGGAAAGCACACAGAATAGCCCTTAAAACTATATAAATACCAAAATCTAAAGGAGGCTTCGGTTTCCCATGTCTAAGTACGTATTACCATGCGTGTATCCTCGACCTGGCAAAGTTTTGGTGGATCCCAACAGATAGAAAACTCTGGTTAGACATTGAAAGAGGTATGGACCTTAAAATTGTACTATCTACTAGCTTGTTTCAAAAACCCTGTATAACCTCCAAATTACCCTCAGTATTAGCCACTCTAAAATCCTTGATACTTTTTACTATAAATAACAAGCTAGCAACAGAAGGTATACCCCTGAAAGTCCCAATTCAAACCTTAAAAAAAATCTCACACCTGATCTCATCTTCTTTGGTACAAAAAGATATAGTATATATCAACGACCTGCTAACCCATAACTCAATAAAAACCTTTGCTTCCTTAAAATCCCAATTTAATCTTCCACCATCAGAAATGTTTACTTACTTAAGGGTTGCCCATATTATCAAAAGCATAAAACTAAAAATACCATGTCTACCTAATTCTCTCAACGCCTTCCTTAACCCTTTATTTACCATGAAGAAAGGCATCTCAATGTGGTATGAGTATCTCTCTTCAAACAAAGTACCCAATCTAAATAATTACATAAATAAATGGTCCAGAGACCTTAACACAAAACTCTCCCTCTCACAAATTGCCTACGCCTCTAATTCCATATCCAAGCTCTCGGCTTGTTCATCATCACACTGGAAACCCACCAGAAAATTCTACTAAGATGGTATTTAAGATGGTATCTAACTCTGCACAAATTAGCATTCTTCTCTCCAAACAATAGTGCTGCCTGCTGGCACTGCAACAATCCACAAGGGACGCTTTCACACATATTTTGGGAGTGTAAACAAATCCAAGGGCTCTGGCAATCTATCTCAGTAATAATATTTACAATCTTAGGTGTCCCTTACAAATTAATACCAGACCTGGCCCTATTGCACATAGGAATTGACTAATTCCCCCCAACATAGAAAATTAATCACCCACCTTATATGTTCCATAAGACAATCTATAGTCCACAACTGGGGTCAAACCTCTTTACCTCCTTTTTCCCAAATTTTAGCTACTATCTTTAGCAATCTAATGTTGGAAAAACACATTGATATATCGTAAAATATATCTTAATCCCTTCAACTACTTGCTACCTTGGCTCAAAATAAGTATGGTATTACCCTTTCCCCTTAAACAACTCAAAATTCTACTATCTCTACACAACATTCAATTCCCCCCATTTAGGTATGCGACTATATAACACTCTACTCGTCACATATCGTCCTCTATCTTATAATATGGTCCAAATGAGAAAACCAAAACCAATTACACGTTATATTTTGTTCTTTAGACCTAGGCGACAAAAGGCACTAGTTCTCACCTTCTACTTATAAGAATGCTTATGGCTTTACCTAGATATTAATCTGTTAATTTACTAGTTTAATGCTTTTCTCTAGGATGCTTTCACCAGGATGACTCATCAGTATATCTTTATCTATCTTTATACTCATTCACACATTACTGCCTTCATTATTATTACTATTATTACTATTCTGTTCCTTATTAGCTCATATTAAGTGGTTTACTAATAGTACCCCTTTAATTTGATTAGACGTACCTGTTACCTGTTATGGTTCATGTCAACATACCCCTAGGTTAGTATTAAAATATGTTTGGACATCTCCCTATATCATATCACTGTATGAACGCTTATGTCTCACATCAAAACCTCTATCTAAAGGTGATTCTCAGGTTATTCAGCTTTTTTGCAAGCACTCAACAGGTAGTTGGCTTAGCCCCTGTAGTAGTGCTTTCAACCCAACACACTATCCCTTATAACCTTTGAACACCCATTTAATGAACCTCCGCCATCTAGTGTCTCGCTGGAGGCCACTTTTCATCCAGTCAATCTAAAACATTACAAGCTGACATAGGGTACGCCATATCATTACCACCCTCCCCTTCAGATATTAATTAACAAACCTAAATTTCCCCTATACTTATGGTTATACAACTTAGGGGTATGTCCGTTATAGCAAGTATTACCGTAACTGTATTAGTCTGCAACTTGTCAACTCTGTATTCAGGAGTTAATATTTCTATCTCTTGTCTATTGTTTTCTGATACAAAACTATTCAATTGTTAATCTGTTGTTATTCGACTGTTATCTTTGTTATATTGTCGTTAATACTTTAATAAAAAATAAATAAAAAAAAAAAGTGACCAAAACATAAGCCAGCAAGCATAGGAACTGAGAAGTGGTCTCTGATCAGCACCTGCAGGACCACTCCTTTATTAGGGATGTCTTGCTAATTTCCTATAATTTCCACCTGTTGTCCATTCTGTTTGCACAACAGCTTGTGAAATTGATTGCCAATCAGTGTTGCTACTTAAGTGGACAGTTTGATTTCACATTAGTGTGATTGCTTTGGAGTTACATTGGGCCTGATTCACAAAGCGGTGCTAACAGTTAGCACGCTGGTGAAAAGCCCTTTATCACCCCTAAACTCAGTTTAGGCATGATAAGTTTAGGTGTGATAAGTTTAGGTGTGATAAGTTTAGGCATGATAAGTTTAGGCGTGATAAGTTTAGGGGTGATACGTTTAAGCACCAACTGGGTTAGCACCGCAGTGCACAGCTGATCAAAAGTTTTGCGCTAGCAAAGTCTGGTGCACTTCGCATAGAGTTTAATGGCGCTGCTTTGCGTGCGGGACTTTGCGCACGATCTAAACTTATCTAAACGTATCATGCCTAATCTTATCACACCTAAACGTATCACGCCTAAACTTATCATGCCTAAACTGGCTTTTCACCAGCGTGGTGCAATGGTTATCACGCCTAGGGCTCGATTCACAAAGCGGTGATAACCCAGTTAAAGACTTTAGGCGTGATAACCATTTTTATCATGCCTAAACTCAGTTTAGGCATGATAAGTTTAGGCATGATAAGTTTAGGCATGATAAGTTTAGGCATGATAAGTTTAGATAAGTTTAGATCGCATGCAAAGTCCCGCACGCAAAGCAGCGCCATTAAATTCAATGCAAAGTGCACCAGACTTTGCTAGCGCAAAACTTTTGATCAGCTGTGCACTGCGGTGCTAACCCAGTTGGTGCTTAAACTTATCACGCCTAAAAACTTATCACACCTAAACTTATCATGCCTAAACTTATCACACCTAAACTTATCACACCTAAACTTATCATGCTTAAACAGAGTTTAGGCGTGATAAAGGGCTTTTCACCACGGTGCTAACTGTTAGCACCGCTTTGTGAATCAGGCCCCTAAAGTCTCTAACTGGGTTAGCACCGCTTTGTGAATCGAGCCCATTGTATTGTTTAACCACTTCACCACTGAGGGGTTTTTCCCCTTGTGGACCAGAGCAATTTTCACCTTTTAGCGCTCCTCCTTTTCATTCACCAATAACTTTATCACTACTAATCACAACAAAATGATCTATATCTTGTTTTTTTGCCACCAATTAGGCTTTCTTTGGGTGATATGTTATATTATAGTTAGAATGTTATATATTATACTTTTAAATTAATACATGCTACTGTAATTAAAACCCACCTATTTTATTTGATAATTTCTCCTGGTTAAATATTTCCCTATTACAATGTATGGGGCCAATATTTTATTTGGAAATAAACGTGTTTTTTTTTTCAAGCACATATTATCAAAAATAACAGTAATATACCCTCTTGACATACATATTTAAAAAGTTCAGTCCCTAAAATAACTATTTATGTATTTTTTTTATTGTCATTATTTATTTGGGTAACTATGGCAGATTGTGGGAGGTAAGGGGTTCATTTCAAGTGTATGTGAAGGTATTTTTATTTACAAATATTGTAGATGTAATTTTACTATTTGGTCACAAGATGTCCTCAGGCGTTATCTTTCTGAACTTACTATTACTATGCTAACAGGAAGTTATGCATCGCTGTATTACTTTCACAATTACAATGACCACAGGCATCTCATTGATGCCGTTGATCATTGATACCGGCACTTTGATTAGTGAATGAGAACTGTGTTCTCATTCACTGATTGGTGTAGTAGTACACCGCCAAGGATCAAGGGGGCGGGGTGCGCGCGCACATTATACATTTATATTTTTCAGTGAAAATCAGAATACCGCAGACATTTCAGACCAATCCCAAGACTCTGTAAATTTTAGGGTGTTGTGATTGGTCTAATTTTTCTATATTACGTCTAATATCTACATCTACAACGTCTTCCTGTAGGGCGTAGATATACTGCCCCAAATGCAGATAGTGGTAAAGTGTTCCCTTTATTTTTTTTAACAATGTATATTTTTCGTAATCTCATCCTATTTGCATGCAAAGGTACTATAATTTTGTTATCTGGAAGGTAGTAGCAAAAAAGTTTCTGTACCGTGTTAGCCAAACAAATTATATAGGTAGAAAAAAAACAACGTTTTGTAAGAAATAATACCTTTTAATGGCTAACTAATAGAGTTAAATGATGCAAGCTTTCTGGGATCTAGTCCCCTTCTTCAGGCATATTTCCAGATGTAAGCTGAAGTAAAACACTGATGCAGATAAATGGTAAACACGAAGATGACAGTTGTGTTGGTTACTGTTTATCCGTTAGGTGTCAGGTGATCAGCAGGCTGGAGCCAGTGAGTTAGTGCAACCATACATGAAATCCAGCAGGTTTCTGAAGATCATGAAGCCAAATCAATCATGTTACATAAGGTGTCATGAATCCTGTTCCACAATTTAAACCTTCTGTTAATGTCTTGAACATTTTCATAAATTTGTACTCAGAAACTTTTCTTGATTGATCATTTTTGAAGTTACCCTTAAGAACAAGTACTTTTAGATCTTGCATGCTGTGTCCTGGTTCACAGAAGTGTTGGCCCACTGGTGTGTCCATTTTACCCTCATTAATTTTAAAGCGGTGATGGTTCATTCTTGTGCGCAGTTTTTGTCCTGTTTCTCCTATATAGATTCCTCTTGAGGGGCATTTCATGCAGCGTATCATGTATACAACATTGGATCACTCGCAGGAAAATTGGTCTTGTATTTGATGATATTTCTGTGAGTTTGGTATTTGTATTTGGCTTGTGCTCAAGATATAAGGGCAGGTCTCACACCTTGTGTTATTGCAGGGTAATGTGCCTGGAGTATTTGGTGTAGATAATGCACTTCTGATAATCATTTGTCTCAAATTGGGAGGTTGTCTGAAAGCAAGCAGTGGTAAATCAGGAAAAACATCCTTCAGGCGTTTGTCTTTATGGAGTATTGGTTGTAGGGCTTTTGATATCTTCCTCAGTGTCTTTAATTTTGGGTTGTAGGTTACCACAATTGGGATTCTGTTGTTTTCAGTCTTTGGGGTGTACTTCAACAGTTCCTCTCTTGATTTTAAAGTTGCTCTGTGTATTTGATCATCAACGATTTGTGGATGATATCCCTGATCTATGAATATTTTACGTAGTGACATAAGTTGTCTGTCTCTGTCCTCTGAATTAGAACATATTCGGTTATACCTCAGAGCCTGGCTGTAAACAATAGATTTTTTGGTGTGTTCCGGGTGGAAACTCTTCCATTTTAGGTAAATATGCCGGTCAGTTGGTTTACGGTATATGGATGTTTGTAAAATTCTATCTTGTATATAAATTGTGGTATCCAGGAAACTGACATGGGAGGTTGAAATGCTGAGCGTTAACTTGATGTTCATGTGGTACTCTGAGAAGTTTTTGTGGAATCTGATTAATTCTTCCTGTGATGCTGTCCAGATTAATAAGATATCGTCTATAAATCTGAAGTAAGCCCATGGTTTAATTACACAAGTTGAAAGGAAGTTTTCCTCCAATCTGGCCATAAACAAATTTGCATATTGGGGTGACATCCTACTTCCCATAGCACTGCCCATTGTCTGTAGATACATATCATTCCCAAATGAAAAATAGTTGTGAGTTAGTATATACCTGATAAGTTGTAGTGTGGGCTCTGTTGGTAGATCATTTAGCTGAAGGAAATGTTGGCAAGCTGCAATACCGTCCTCGTGTGGAATGTTGGTATAAAGTGATTCAACATCCATTGTAGCCAGGATAGCACCCTCTGGGATTGGACCCATGGCAGTCAATTTGTTAAGAAGGTCAGTGGTGTCTTGGATGTAGCTGGCTGTATTCCTTACCATAGGTTTAAGAATGTTTTCTACCCAACCAGATATCTTTTCTGTTAGTGTCCCCAAACCAGAGATGATAGGACGACCTGGATTTCCTTCTTTGTGTATTTTTGGTAAGATGTAGAAGGTGCCTATTTTAGGATTAGCTGGTATTAATGTAAGTATGTTAGATGATTTTGAGGAAAGATCATTAAGCATATTCTTCAATTCCCTTGAGTATTGTAGCGTGGGGTTTGTTTCTAGTCTTTTGTAGTAGGTGTTGTTGGAGAGCTGTCTGTTTGCTTCTTGAATATAGCTGGATTTATCCAAAATCACTACAGCTCCTCCTTTGTCAGCTGGTTTAATTACTATGTTGTCATTGCTTTTAAGGCTCAGTATTGCTTTCCTTTCTTGAGTATTGAGGTTGTAGAGTGTCTGTTTTTGTTTGTCCAGTATCTCTAATTTGATTCTTTTTCTGAAGTTGTCAATATACTCTTCTAATTTCTTGTTCCGCCCTAATTTTGATGTCCAGGTACTGCTCTTTTTGTTTTTGCTATTCGCAGGTTCAGTATCTTCGAATGATGAATAATTAGGTCTGTTGTGAAAAAACTCCTTTAGCCTTATCCTCCGAAAAAATTCTTCCATGTCACTACAAAATTCTATTTCATTAAATCTTTTGGTGGGGCAAAAAGTGAGTCCTTTAGATAGAACAGCTAATTCAGTCTTGCTTGGGTTATAGCTGGACAAGTTAACCACAGGTAAAAAATTGGCAGTTTTTGGTTCTGAACGGGGTACACTTGTATTGTTATCTAGAATGATGTTTTCAGCTTTCAGTCTAAGGCTGTCGAGTTTCTTTTTCTTGTTTTGGATTAAATGGTGTTGTAATTGTTTGTAGAATTTCTGTAATGTAGATTTAATGCTTTCTGATGATGGTCCTTGCAGTGTAGAATAGAGTAAACAAAGATTATCTTGGGTAATTTTCTTTTTGCTGTAACAAACCTTGATGAGATGATTCCTGATCCTTTCTGATGTTCTGAAGCAAAGTCGCTGTGCAAAATGGGTATTGAAGGTATGTTGAACTGGGTTTCTGATAGTAATACCTTTCGGTATCAGATTTTCTTTCTTGCACTTGGATAGAAAAAAGATGTCACTGTCCAGTTGTGCCAATTTCTTCAGTAAGGTTTTACATTCCAAATGTGTGCGGTACATTATGGTATCTTGCATGATGATAGTAGCAAAAAAGTTTCTGTACCGTGTTAGCCAAACAAATTATATAGGTAGAAAAAAAACAACGTTTTGTAAGAAATAATACCTTTTAATGGCTAACTAATAGAGTTAAATGATGCAAGCTTTCTGGGATCTAGTCCCCTTCTTCAGGCATATTTCCAGATGTAAGCTGAAGTAAAACACTGATGCAGATAAATGGTAAACACGAAGATGACAGTTGTGTTGGTTACTGTTTATCCGTTAGGTGTCAGGTGATCAGCAGGCTGGAGCCAGTGAGTTAGTGCAACCATACATGAAATCCAGCAGGTTTCTGAAGATCATGAAGCCAAATCAATCATGTTACATAAGGTGTCATGAATCCTGTTCCACAATTTAAACCTTCTGTTAATGTCTTGAACATTTTCATAAATTTGTACTCAGAAACTTTTCTTGATTGATCATTTTTGAAGTTACCCTTAAGAACAAGTACTTTTAGATCTTGCATGCTGTGTCCTGGTTCACAGAAGTGTTGGCCCACTGGTGTGTCCATTTTACCCTCATTAATTTTAAAGCGGTGATGGTTCATTCTTGTGCGCAGTTTTTGTCCTGTTTCTCCTATATAGATTCCTCTTGAGGGGCATTTCATGCAGCGTATCATGTATACAACATTGGATGACTCGCAGGAAAATTGGTCTTGTATTTGATGATATTTCTGTGAGTTTGGTATTTGTATTTGGCTTGTGCTCAAGATATAAGGGCAGGTCTCACACCTTGTGTTATTGCAGGGTAATGTGCCTGGAGTATTTGGTGTAGATAATGCACTTCTGATAATCATTTGTCTCAAATTGGGAGGTTGTCTGAAAGCAAGCAATGGTAAATCAGGAAAAACATCCTTCAGGCGTTTGTCTTTATGGAGTATTGGTTGTAGGGCTTTTGATATCTTCCTCAGTGTCTTTAATTTTGGGTTGTAAGTTACCACAATTGGGATTCTGTTGTTTTCAGTCTTTGGGGTGTACTTCAACAGTTCCTCTCTTGATTTTAAAGTTGCTCTGTGTATTTGATCATCAACGATTTGTGGACGATATCCCTGATCTATGAATATTTTACGTAGTGACATAAGTTGTCTGTCTCTGTCCTCTGAATTAGAACATATTCGGTTATACCTCAGAGCCTGGCTGTAAACAATAGATTTTTTGGTGTGTTCCGGGTGGAAACTCTTCCATTTTAGGTAAATATGCCGGTCAGTTGGTTTACGGTATATGGATGTTTGTAAAATTCTATCTTGTATATAAATTGTGGTATCCAGGAAACTGACATGGGAGGTTGAAATGCTGAGCGTTAACTTGATGTTCATGTGGTACTCTGAGAAGTTTTTGTGGAATCTGATTAATTCTTCCTGTGATGCTGTCCAGATTAATAAGATATCGTCTATAAATCTGAAGTAAGCCCATGGTTTAATTACACAAGTTGAAAGGAAGTTTTCCTCCAATCTGGCCATAAACAAATTTGCATATTGGGGCGACATCCTACTTCCCATAGCACTGCCCATTGTCTGTAGATATATATCATTCCCAAATGAAAAATAGTTGTGAGTTAGTATATACCTGATAAGTTGTAGTGTGGGCTCTGTTGGTAGATCATTTAGCTGAAGGAAATGTTGGCAAGCTGCAATACTGTCCTCGTGTGGAATGTTGGTATAAAGTGATTCAACATCCATTGTAGCCAGGATAGCACCCTCTGGGATTGGACCCATTTCAGTCAATTTGTTAAGAAGGTCAGTGGTGTCTTGGATGTAGCTGGCTGTATTCCTTACCATAGGTTTAAGAATGTTTTCTACCCAACCAGATATCTTTTCTGTTAGTGTCCCCAAACCAGAGATTATAGGACGACCTGGATTTCCTTCTTTGTGTATTTTTGGTAAGATGTAG
The DNA here is from genome assembly GCF_040937935.1 of Hyperolius riggenbachi. Classification (NCBI taxonomy): domain Eukaryota; kingdom Metazoa; phylum Chordata; class Amphibia; order Anura; family Hyperoliidae; genus Hyperolius; species Hyperolius riggenbachi. The sequence continues at coordinate 203,574,874 of NC_090655.1, forward strand.
AAGGTGCCTATTTTAGGATTAGCTGGTATTAATGTAAGTATGTTAGATGATTTTGAGGAAAGATCATTAGGCATATTCTTCAATTCCCTTGAGTATTGTAGCGTGGGGTTTGTTTCTAGTCTTTTGTAGTAGGTGTTGTTGGAGAGCTGTCTGTTTGCTTCTTGAATATAGCTGGATTTATCCAAAATCACTACAGCTCCTCCTTTGTCAGCTGGTTTAATTACTATGTTGTCATTGCTTTTAAGGCTCAGTATTGCTTTCCTTTCTTGAGTATTGAGGTTGTAGAGTGTCTGTTTTTGTTTGTCCAGTATCTCTAATTTGATTCTTTTTCTGAAGTTGTCAATATACTCTTCTAATTTCTTGTTCCGCCCTAATTTTGGTGTCCAGGTACTGCTCTTTTTGTTTTTGCTATTCGCAGGTTCAGTATCTTCGAATGATGAATAATTAGGTCTGTTGTGAAAAAACTCCTTTAGCCTTATCCTCCGAAAAAATTCTTCCATGTCACTACAAAATTCTATTTCATCAAATCTTTTGGTGGGGCAAAAAGTGAGTCCTTTAGATAGAACAGCTAATTCAGTCTTGCTTGGGTTATAGCTGGACAAGTTAACCACAGGTAAAAAATTGGCAGTTTTAGGTTCTGAACGGGGTACACTTGTATTGTTATCTAGAATGATGTTTTCAGCTTTCAGTCTAAGGCTGTCGAGTTTCTTTTTCTTGTTTTGGATTAAATGGTGTTTTAATTGTTTGTAGAATTTCTGTAATGTAGATTTAATGCTTTCTGATGATGGTCCTTGCAGTGTAGAATAGAGTAAACAAAGATTATCTTGGGTAATTTTCTTTTTGCTGTAACAAACCTTGATGAGATGATTCCTGATCCTTTCTGATGTTCTGAAGCAGAGTCGCTGTGCAAAATGGGTATTGAAGGTACGTTGAACTGGGTTTCTGATAGTAATACCTTTCGGTATCAGATTTTCTTTCTTGCACTTGGATAGAAAAAAGATGTCACTGTCCAGTTGTGCCAATTTCTTCAGTAAGGTTTTACATTCCAAATGTGTGCGGTACATTATGGTATCTTGCATGATGATAGTAGCAAAAAAGTTTCTGTACCGTGTTAGCCAAACAAATTATATAGGTAGAAAAAAAAAAAAAAAAAAAAACAACAGTAACATAGAAGAATTTTTTCGGAGGATAAGGCTAAAGGAGTTTTTTCACAACAGACCTAATTATTCATCATTCGAAGATACTGAACCTGCGAATAGCAAAAACAAAAAGAGCAGTACCTGGACACCAAAATTAGGGCGGAACAAGAAATTAGAAGAGTATATTGACAACTTCAGAAAAAGAATCAAATTAGAGATACTGGACAAACAAAAACAGACACTCTACAACCTCAATACTCAAGAAAGGAAAGCAATACTGAGCCTTAAAAGCAATGACAACATAGTAATTAAACCAGCTGACAAAGGAGGAGCTGTAGTGATTTTGGATAAATCCAGCTATATTCAAGAAGCAAACAGACAGCTCTCCAACAACACCTACTACAAAAGACTAGAAACAAACCCCACGCTACAATACTCAAGGGAATTGAAGAATATGCTTAATGATCTTTCCTCAAAATCATCTAACATACTTACATTAATAGCAGCTAATCCTAAAATAGGCACCTTCTACATCTTATCAAAAATAAGCAAAGAAGGAAATCCAGGTCGTCCTATCATCTCTGGTTTGGGGACACTAACAGAAAAGATATCTGGTTGGGTAGAAAACATTCTTAAACCTATGGTAAGGAATACAGCCAGCTACATCCAAGACACCACTGACCTTCTTAACAAATTGACTGCCATGGGTCCAATCCCAGAGGGTGCTATCCTGGCTACAATGGATGTTGAATCACTTTATACCAACATTCCACACGAGGACGGTATTGCAGCTTGCCAACATTTCCTTCAGCTAAATGATCTACCAACAGAGCCCACACTACAACTTATCAGGTATATACTAACTCACAACTATTTTTCATTTGGGAATGATATGTATCTACAGACAATGGGCAGTGCTATGGGAAGTAGGATGTCGCCCCAATATGCAAATTTGTTTATGGCCAGATTGGAGGAAAACTTCCTTTCAACTTGTGTAATTAAACCATGGGCTTACTTCAGATTTATAGACGATATCCTATTAATCTGGACAGCATCACAGGAAGAATTAATCAGATTCCACAAAAACTTCTCAGAGTACCACATGAACATCAAGTTAACGCTCAGCATTTCAACCTCCCATGTCAGTTTCCTGGATACCACAATTTATATACAAGATAGAATTTTACAAACATCCATATACCGTAAACCAACTGACCGGCATATTTACCTAAAATGGAAGAGTTTCCACCCGGAACACACCAAAAAATCTATTGTTTACAGCCAGGCTCTGAGGTATAACCGAATATGTTCTAATTCAGAGGACAGAGACAGACAACTTATGTCACTACGTAAAATATTCATAGATCAGGGATATCATCCACAAATCGTTGATGATCAAATACACAGAGCAACTTTAAAATCAAGAGAGGAACTGTTGAAGTACACCCCAAAGACTGAAAACAACAGAATCCCAATTGTGGTAACCTACAACCCAAAATTAAAGACACTGAGGAAGATATCAAAAGCCCTACAACCAATACTCCATAAAGACAAACGCCTGAAGGATGTTTTTCCTGATTTACCACTGCTTGCTTTCAGACAACCTCCCAATTTGAGACAAATGATTATCAGAAGTGCATTATCTACACCAAATACTCCAGGCACATTACCCTGCAATAACACAAGGTGTGAGACCTGCCCTTATATCTTGAGCACAAGCCAAATACAAATACCAAACTCACAGAAATATCATCAAATACAAGACCAATTTTCCTGCGAGTCATCCAATGTTGTATACATGATACGCTGCATGAAATGCCCCTCAAGAGGAATCTATATAGGAGAAACAGGACAAAAACTGCGCACAAGAATGAACCATCACCGCTTTAAAATTAATGAGGGTAAAATGGACACACCAGTGGGCCAACACTTCTGTGAACCAGGACACAGCATGCAAGATCTAAAAGTACTTGTTCTTAAGGGTAACTTCAAAAATGATCAATCAAGAAAAGTTTCTGAGTACAAATTTATGAAAATGTTCAAGACATTAACAGAAGGTTTAAATTGTGGAACAGGATTCATGACACCTTATGTAACATGATTGATTTGGCTTCATGATCTTCAGAAACCTGCTGGATTTCATGTATGGTTGAACTAACTCACTGGCTCCAGCCTGCTGATCACCTGACACCTAACGGATAAACAGTAACCAACACAACTGTCATCTTCGTGTTTACCATTTATCTGCATCAGTGTTTTACTTCAGCTTACATCTGGAAATATGCCTGAAGAAGGGGACTAGATCCCAGAAAGCTTGCATCATTTAACTCTATTAGTTAGCCATTAAAAGGTATTATTTCTTACAAAACGTTGTTTTTTTTCTACCTATATAATTTGTTTGGCTAACACGGTACAGAAACTTTTTTGCTACTATCATCATGCAAGATACCATAATGTACCGCACACATTTGGAATGTAAAACCTTACTGAAGAAATTGGCACAACTGGACAGTGACATCTTTTTTCTATCCAAGTGCAAGAAAGAAAATCTGATACCGAAAGGTATTACTATCAGAAACCCAGTTCAACATACCTTCAATACCCATTTTGCACAGCGGCTTTGCTTCAGAACATCAGAAAGGATCAGGAATCATCTCATCAAGGTTTGTTACAGCAAAAAGAAAATTACCCAAGATAATCTTTGTTTACTCTATTCTACACTGCAAGGACCATCATCAGAAAGCATTAAATCTACATTACAGAAATTCTACAAACAATTACAACACCATTTAATCCAAAACAAGAAAAAGAAACTCGACAGCCTTAGACTGAAAGCTGAAAACATCATTCTAGATAACAATACAAGTGTACCCCGTTCAGAACCAAAAACTGCCAATTTTTTACCTGTGGTTAACTTGTCCAGCTATAACCCAAGCAAGACTGAATTAGCTGTTCTATCTAAAGGACTCACTTTTTGCCCCACCAAAAGATTTGATGAAATAGAATTTTGTAGTGACATGGAAGAATCTTTTCGGAGGATAAGGCTAAAGGAGTTTTTTCACAACAGACCTAATTATTCATCATTCGAAGATACTGAACCTGCGAATAGCAAAAACAAAAAGAGCAGTACCTGGACACCAAAATTAGGGCGGAACAAGAAATTAGAAGAGTATATTGACAACTTCAGAAAAAGAATCAAATTAGAGATACTGGACAAACAAAAACAGACACTCTACAACCTCAATACTCAAGAAAGGAAAGCAATACTGAGCCTTAAAAGCAATGATAACATAGTAATTAAACCAGCTGACAAAGGAGGAGCTGTAGTGATTTTGGATAAATCCAGCTATATTCAAGAAGCAAACAGACAGCTCTCCAACAACACCTACTACAAAAGACTAGAAACAAACCCCACGCTACAATACTCAAGGGAATTGAAGAATATGCTTAATGATCTTTCCTCAAAATCATCTAACATACTTACATTAATACCAGCTAATCCTAAAATAGGCACCTTCTACATCTTATCAAAAATACACAAAGAAGGAAATCCAGGTCGTCCTATCATCTCTGGTTTGGGGACACTAACAGAAAAGATATCTGGTTGGGTAGAAAACATTCTTAAACCTATGGTAAGGAATACAGCCAGCTACATCCAAGACACCACTGACCTTCTTAACAAATTGACTGCCATGGGTCCAATCCCAGAGGGTGCTATCCTGGCTACAATGGATGTTGAATCACTTTATACCAACATTCCACACGAGGACGGTATTGCAGCTTGCCAACATTTCCTTCAGCTAAATGATCTACCAACAGAGCCCACAGTACAACTTATCAGGTATATACTAACTCACAACTATTTTTCATTTGGGAATGATATGTATCTACAGACAATGGGCAGTGCTATGGGAAGTAGGATGTCGCCCCAATATGCAAATTTGTTTATGGCCAGATTGGAGGAAAACTTCCTTTCAACTTGTGTAATTAAACCATGGGCTTACTTCAGATTTATAGACGATATCCTATTAATCTGGACAGCATCACAGGAAGAATTAATCAGATTCCACAAAAACTTCTCAGAGTACCACATGAACATCAAGTTAACGCTCAGCATTTCAACCTCCCATGTCAGTTTCCTGGATACCACAATTTATATACAAGATAGAATTTTACAAACTTCCATATACCGTAAACCAACTGACCGGCATATTTACCTAAAATGGAAGCGTTTCCACCCGGAACACACCAAAAAATCTATTGTTTACAGCCAGGCTCTGAGGTATAACCGAATATGTTCTAATTCAGAGGACAGAGACAGACAACTTATGTCACTACGTAAAATATTCATAGATCAGGGATATCATCCACAAATCGTTGATGATCAAATACACAGAGCAACTTTAAAATCAAGAGAGGAACTGTTGAAGTACACCCCAAAGACTGAAAACAACAGAATCCCATTTGTGGTAACCTACAACCCAAAATTAAAGACACTGAGGAAGATATCAAAAGCCCTACAACCAATACTCCATAAAGACAAACGCCTGAAGGATGTTTTTCCTGATTTACCACTGCTTGCTTTCAGACAACCTCCCAATTTGAGACAAATGATTATCAGAAGTGCATTATCTACACCAAATACTCCAGGCACATTACCCTGCAATAACACAAGGTGTGAGACCTGCCCTTATATCTTGAGCACAAGCCAAATACAAATACCAAACTCACAGAAATATCATCAAATACAAGACCAATTTTCCTGCGAGTGATCCAATGTTGTATACATGATACGCTGCATGAAATGCCCCTCAAGAGGAATCTATATAGGAGAAACAGGACAAAAACTGCGCACAAGAATGAACCATCACCGCTTTAAAATTAATGAGGGTAAAATGGACACACCAGTGGGCCAACACTTCTGTGAACCAGGACACAGCATGCAAGATCTAAAAGTACTTGTTCTTAAGGGTAACTTCAAAAATGATCAATCAAGAAAAGTTTCTGAGTACAAATTTATGAAAATGTTCAAGACATTAACAGAAGGTTTAAATTGTGGAACAGGATTCATGACACCTTATGTAACATGATTGATTTGGCTTCATGATCTTCAGAAACCTGCTGGATTTCATGTATGGTTGCACTAACTCACTGGCTCCAGCCTGCTGATCACCTGACACCTAACGGATAAACAGTAACCAACACAACTGTCATCTTCGTGTTTACCATTTATCTGCATCAGTGTTTTACTTCAGCTTACATCTGGAAATATGCCTGAAGAAGGGGACTAGATCCCAGAAAGCTTGCATCATTTAACTCTATTAGTTAGCCATTAAAAGGTATTATTTCTTACAAAACGTTGTTTTTTTTCTACCTATATAATTTGTTTGGCTAACACGGTACAGAAACTTTTTTGCTACTATCATCATGCAAGATACCATAATGTACCGCACACATTTGGAATGTAAAACCTTACTGAAGAAATTGGCACAACTGGACAGTGACATCTTTTTTCTATCCAAGTGCAAGAAAGAAAATCTGATACCGAAAGGTATTACTATCAGAAACCCAGTTCAACATACCTTCAATACCCATTTTGCACAGCGACTTTGCTTCAGAACATCAGAAAGGATCAGGAATCATCTCATCAAGGTTTGTTACAGCAAAAAGAAAATTACCCAAGATAATCTTTGTTTACTCTATTCTACACTGCAAGGACCATCATCAGAAAGCATTAAATCTACATTACAGAAATTCTACAAACAATTACAACACCATTTAATCCAAAACAAGAAAAAGAAACTCGACAGCCTTAGACTGAAAGCTGAAAACATCATTCTAGATAACAATACAAGTGTACCCCGTTCAGAACCAAAAACTGCCAATTTTTTACCTGTGGTTAACTTGTCCAGCTATAACCCAAGCAAGACTGAATTAGCTGTTCTATCTAAAGGACTCACTTTTTGCCCCACCAAAAGATTTGATGAAATAGAATTTTGTAGTGACATGGAAGAATCTTTTCGGAGGATAAGGCTAAAGGAGTTTTTTCACAACAGACCTAATTATTCATCATTCGAAGATACTGAACCTGCGAATAGCAAAAACAAAAAGAGCAGTACCTGGACACCAAAATTAGGGCGGAACAAGAAATTAGAAGAGTATATTGACAACTTCAGAAAAAGAATCAAATTAGAGATACTGGACAAACAAAAACAGACACTCTACAACCTCAATACTCAAGAAAGGAAAGCAATACTGAGCCTTAAAAGCAATGACAACATAGTAATTAAACCAGCTGACAAAGGAGGAGCTGTAGTGATTTTGGATAAATCCAGCTATATTCAAGAAGCAAACAGACAGCTCTCCAACAACACCTACTACAAAAGACTAGAAACAAACCCCACGCTACAATACTCAAGGGAATTGAAGAATATGCTTAATGATCTTTCCTCAAAATCATCTAACATACTTACATTAATACCAGCTAATCCTAAAATAGGCACCTTCTACATCTTATCAAAAATACACAAAGAAGGAAATCCAGGTCGTCCTATCATCTCTGGTTTGGGGACACTAACAGAAAAGATATCTGGTTGGGTAGAAAACATTCTTAAACCTATGGTAAGGAATACAGCCAGCTACATCCAAGACACCACTGACCTTCTTAACAAATTGACTGCCATGGGTCCAATCCCAGAGGGTGCTATCCTGGCTACAATGGATGTTGAATCACTTTATACCAACATTCCACACGAGGACGGTATTGCAGCTTGCCAACATTTCCTTCAACTAAATGATCTACCAACAGAGCCCACACTACAACTTATCAGGTATATACTAACTCACAACTATTTTTCATTTGGGAATGATATGTATCTACAGACAATGGGCAGTGCTATGGGAAGTAGGATGTCGCCCCAATATGCAAATTTGTTTATGGCCAGATTGGAGGAAAACTTCCTTTCAACTTGTGTAATTAAACCATGGGCTTACTTCAGATTTATAGACAATATCCTATTAATCTGGACAGCATCACAGGAAGAATTAATCAGATTCCACAAAAACTTCTCAGAGTACCACATGAACATCAAGTTAACGCTCAGCATTTCAACCTCCCATGTCAGTTTCCTGGATACCACAATTTATATACAAGATAGAATTTTACAAACTTCCATATACCGTAAACCAACTGACCGGCATATTTACCTAAAATGGAAGAGTTTCCACCCAGAACACACCAAAAAATCTATTGTTTACAGCCAGGCTCTGAGGTATAACCGAATATGTTCTAATTCAGAGTAGGGATGGTCGGAATGCCAAATTCCGATTCCGCGGTAATTCCGCATTCCGTCATGTACCGATTACCGATTCCGCATTCCGCTACCAATTTCCGCATTCCAAGGCGGAATTTCCGCCGGAAATCGCGGAAATTCCGCCCGACTTTAACATCGATTTTCACAAAAACTATAAGGTCTTTATGAAAACTTTTTTTTGCATCTTGCTCAGAAGGTTCTGTTTAATAAACCCTGCAAATTTAGTGTTTCTAGGACTCACGGGGGCTTTGCTATTAACTTCTAAAGTCGGTGGATTTTTACTGTAATGTAAAATGCAGAAAATAGACAGATGCAGATTTTCTGCATTTTACATTACAGTAAAAATCCGCCGACTTTAGCGGTTAATAGAAAAGCTCCCTTAAGTCCTAGAAACACCAAATTTTTAGCGTTTATTAAACTGAATCTTGTGAACAAGATGCAAAAAAAAGTTTTCAAAAAGACCTTATAGTTTTTGAGAAAATCGATGTTAAAGTCGGGTGGAATTTCCGCGATTTCCGGCGGAAATTTCCGCGATTTCCGGCGGAAATCCGCCTACGGCTCTTGCATTACCGATTTCCGCATTCCGATGCGGAAATGCAATTTCCGATCGGAATTTCGGAAATTGCATTTCCGCGGAATCCGAATGAGCATCCCTAATTCAGAGGACAGAGACAGACAACTTATGTCACTACGTAAAATATTCATAGATCAGGGATATCATCCACAAATCGTTGATGATCAAATACACAGAGCAACTTTAAAATCAAGAGAGGAACTGTTGAAGTACACCCCAAAGACTGAAAACAACAGAATCCCAATTGTGGTAACCTACAACCCAAAATTAAAGACACTGAGGAAGATATCAAAAGCCCTACAACCAATACTCCATAAAGACAAACGCCTGAAGGATGTTTTTCCTGATTTACCACTGCTTGCTTTCAGACAACCTCCCAATTTGAGACAAATGATTATCAGAAGTGCATTATCTACACCAAATACTCCAGGCACATTACCCTGCAATAACACAAGGTGTGAGACCTGCCCTTATATCTTGAGCACAAGCCAAATACAAATACCAAACTCACAGAAATATCATCAAATACAAGACCAATTTTCCTGCGAGTGATCCAATGTTGTATACATGATACGCTGCATGAAATGCCCCTCAAGAGGAATCTATATAGGAGAAACAGGACAAAAACTGCGCACAAGAATGAACCATCACCGCTTTAAAATTAATGAGGGTAAAATGGACACACCAGTGGGCCAACACTTCTGTGAACCAGGACACAGCATGCAAGATCTAAAAGTACTTGTTCTTAAGGGTAACTTCAAAAATGATCAATCAAGAAAAGTTTCTGAGTACAAATTTATGAAAATGTTCAAGACATTAACAGAAGGTTTAAATTGTGGAACAGGATTCATGACACCTTATGTAACATGATTGATTTGGCTTCATGATCTTCAGAAACCTGCTGGATTTCATTTATGGTTGCACTAACTCACTGGCTCCAGCCTGCTGATCACCTGACACCTAACGGATAAACAGTAACCAACACAACTGTCATCTTCGTGTTTACCATTTATCTGCATCAGTGTTTTACTTCAGCTTACATCTGGAAATATGCCTGAAGAAGGGGACTAGATCCCAGAAAGCTTGCATCATTTAACTCTATTAGTTAGCCATTAAAAGGTATTATTTCTTACAAAACGTTGTTTTTTTTTCTACCTATATAATTTGTTTGGCTAACACGGTACAGAAACTTTTTTGCTACTATCATCATGCAAGATACCATAATGTACCGCACACATTTGGAATGTAAAACCTTACTGAAGAAATTGGCACAACTGGACAGTGACATCTTTTTTCTATCCAAGTGCAAGAAAGAAAATCTGATACCGAAAGGTATTACTATCAGAAACCCAGTTCAACATACCTTCAATACCCATTTTGCACAGCGACTTTGCTTCAGAACATCAGAAAGGATCAGGAATCATCTCATCAAGGTTTGTTACAGCAAAAAGAAAATTACCCAAGATAATCTTTGTTTACTCTATTCTACACTGCAAGGACCATCATCAGAAAGCATTAAATCTACATTACAGAAATTCTACAAACAATTACAACACCATTTAATCCAAAACAAGAAAAAGAAACTCGACAGCCTTAGACTGAAAGCTGAAAACATCATTCTAGATAACAATACAAGTGTACCCCGTTCAGAACCAAAAACTGCCAATTTTTTACCTGTGGTTAACTTGTCCAGCTATAACCCAAGCAAGACTGAATTAGCTGTTCTATCTAAAGGACTCACTTTTTGCCCCACCAAAAGATTTGATGAAATAGAATTTTGTAGTGACATGGAAGAATCTTTTCGGAGGATAAGGCTAAAGGAGTTTTTTCACAACAGACCTAATTATTCATCATTCGAAGATACTGAACCTGCGAATAGCAAAAACAAAAAGAGCAGTACCTGGACACCAAAATTAGGGCGGAACAAGAAATTAGAAGAGTATATTGACAACTTCAGAAAAAGAATCAAATTAGAGATACTGGACAAACAAAAACAGACACTCTACAACCTCAATACTCAAGAAAGGAAAGCAATACTGAGCCTTAAAAGCAATGACAACATAGTAATTAAACCAGCTGACAAAGGAGGAGCTGTAGTGATTTTGGATAAATCCAGCTATATTCAAGAAGCAAACAGACAGCTCTCCAACAACACCTACTACAAAAGACTAGAAACAAACCCCACGCTACAATACTCAAGGGAATTGAAGAATATGCTTAATGATCTTTCCTCAAAATCATCTAACATACTTACATTAATACCAGCTAATCCTAAAATAGGCACCTTCTACATCTTACCAAAAATACACAAAGAAGGAAATCCAGGTCGTCCTATCATCTCTGGTTTGGGGACACTAACAGAAAAGATATCTGGTTGGGTAGAAAACATTCTTAAACCTATGGTAAGGAATACAGCCAGCTACATCCAAGACACCACTGACCTTCTTAACAAATTGACTGCCATGGATCCAATCCCAGAGGGTGCTATCCTGGCTACAATGGATGTTGAATCACTTTATACCAACATTCCACACGAGGACGGTATTGCAGCTTGCCAACATTTCCTTCAGCTAAATGATCTACCAACAGAGCCCACACTACAACTTATCAGGTATATACTAACTCACAACTATTTTTCATTTGGGAATGATATGTATCTACAGACAATGGGCAGTGCTATGGGAAGTAGGATGTCGCCCCAATATGCAAATTTGTTTATGGCCAGATTGGAGAAAAACTTCCTTTCAACTTGTGTAATTAAACCATGGGCTTACTTCAGATTTATAGACGATATCCTATTAATCTGGACAGCATCACAGGAAGAATTAATCAGATTCCACAAAAACTTCTCAGAGTACCACATGAACATCAAGTTAACGCTCAGCATTTCAACCTCCCATGTCAGTTTCCTGGATACCACAATTTATATACAAGATAGAATTTTACAAACATCCATATACCGTAAACCAACTGACCGGCATATTTACCTAAAATGGAAGAGTTTCCACCCGGAACACACCAAAAAATCTATTGTTTACAGCCAGGCTCTGAGGTATAACCGAATATGTTCTAATTCAGAGGACAGAGACAGACAACTTATGTCACTACGTAAAATATTCATAGATCAGGGATATCATCCACAAATCGTTGATGATCAAATACACAGAGCAACTTTAAAATCAAGAGAGGAACTGTTGAAGTACACCCCAAAGACTGAAAACAACAGAATCCCAATTGTGGTAACCTACAACCCAAAATTAAAGACACTGAGGAAGATATCAAAAGCCCTACAACCAATACTCCATAAAGACAAACGCCTGAAGGATGTTTTTCCTGATTTACCACTGCTTGCTTTCAGACAACCTCCCAATTTGAGACAAATGATTATCAGAAGTGCATTATCTACACCAAATACTCCAGGCACATTACCCTGCAATAACACAAGGTGTGAGACCTGCCCTTATATCTTGAGCACAAGCCAAATACAAATACCAAACTCACAGAAATATCATCAAATACAAGACCAATTTTCCTGCGAGTCATCCAATGTTGTATACCTGATACGCTGCATGAAATGCCCCTCAAGAGGAATCTATATAGGAGAAACAGGACAAAAACTGCGCACAAGAATGAACCATCACCGCTTTAAAATTAATAAGGGTAAAATGGACACACCAGTGGGCCAACACTTCTGTGAACCAGGACACAGCATGCAAGATCTAAAAGTACTTGTTCTTAAGGGTAACTTCAAAAATGATCAATCAAGAAAAGTTTCTGAGTAGAAATTTATGAAAATGTTCAAGACATTAACAGAAGGTTTAAATTGTGGAACAGGATTCATGACACCTTATGTAACATGATTGATTTGGCTTCATGATCTTCAGAAACCTGCTGGATTTCATGTATGGTTGCACTAACTCACTGGCTCCAGCCTGCTGATCACCTGACACCTAACGGATAAATAGTAACCAACACAACTGTCATCTTCGTGTTTACCATTTATCTGCATCAGTGTTTTACTTCAGCTTACATCTGGAAATATGCCTGAAGAAGGGGACTAGATCCCAGAAAGCTTGCATCATTTAACTCTATTAGTTAGCCATTAAAAGGTATTATTTCTTACAAAACGTTGTTTTTTTCTACCTATGTTATCTGGAAGGTAATTTTCTAGGATTGCAGCAGTACTGTAGTGGGACACACCAACATATTAGGGCCCATACACACGTAAGATTTTTCCAAACGACGGGTCGTTTGAACGTCCCGTCGTTCAGTCGTCCGCACGCCAAATCGGTCGTGTGTACAGACTGTCGTTCAGGTGATAAGACTGTTCTTGAGCGATCCGCCCGGCCATGTCCCTGCTCTTCTTCTGGGGACCTGGCGGCCAGCAAAGGAGCGGTAATACGACAGGGCATCAGGGCAGGGGGCAGAACAAATTGGATACATTTTTTTTATAAACATCCGGAGGCAATCTGACCCCACCAACAGAGAGCTCTGCTGGTGGGGAAAAAAAGGGGGGGTCACTTGTGTGCTGAATTGTGCGACCCTGCAGCGAGCCCTTAAAGCTGCAGTGGTAGCTAATTTACCAGAAATTTGATTGCAAGGAGAAATTATTTGCATCTTATTGATCATCCCTAGTCTATACATTTAATATTGGATAGGCAAAAACTTACCCGACAGAAGGTTGGTGTAAGATGTGCAGCAATTAATACGCTCCCTGTAGTAATGTGCTATGAAGACAATAAAATATATGGTATTAACTTTTACTACAAAATTCATAGATTTGTATGGATTATTTCTAGAGAGTAACACATTATAGCCACAGAACAAAGATCAGTGCAATTTGAATGAAGGTTTTACAGATTTTCCTCCAAATTAAGGTTTTTGAATTGTTCTTTTATTGCTGCTTGAACCAAAGTTCCCCAATAAAAATTATACTGAGGTACCACTGATAATGATGATAGTGAAGTACCACTCAGCGGAGTAGTGACATGCATAGAAAGAGTGTCTTTATGGGCTGGAAACAGCTAGTTTACATTAAGGGCTCGTTTCCACTATCGCGAATCTGCATGCGTCCAACGCATGCAGATTCGCACATGTAATGCAAGTGGGTGGGCCTGTTTCCACTGTAGCGTTGTTGAGGTGCGTTTTTTTCAGCATTTAAAAAACGCACAAAAGAGCCAACGAATTCGCCTGTGAGTGGAATGCATGCGAATCGCCGCTAATGTATTTAATAGGGAATTCGCATGCGGCTATGGTATGCAAATTTTCATGCGAATTCGCATAGGTACCAATGTAACTTCAAACAGGCAGTGACATGGTTAAATTCGCATATACCCTCACCTATGCGAATTCGCATGCGAATTAGTGGCAAAAAACGCATCATCAGCGGTGGAATCCAGGCGATTCTGCACCGCAATAGTGGAAACGAGCCTTAATGTCATAGGGCATATGGGAAAGCATTGACCTGTTCACATGTCAGTCTCCACTAAGGATGGTCGGAAATGCTGATTTCTGATTCTGAGCAAATTCTGGTTACCGAAAATGCTGATTACCGATTTTGTGGATCTCCACAGAAATCAGAATTGCTGATACCAAGTACTGCTGAAAGATTTTTTTTTTTTTTGTTTGTTAATAAAGTTATGTGAAAAAAAGTTGTTTTGTGAAATGTATTTTGTGGATGTCTGCTTTTATGATATATACTTGATATACTACAAAGTTCACTGATTGGCCAAATACGTCTGCATTGGAAAGCACTACACCAATTACAGGCTGCAGAATTTTTCTGTATTCCAAGGTAAACTTCCTCATTCTCTGATTGGTCCAATGTTACCAAGTATTTATGAGTCCTGTAATTGGCCTAAAATTTTAGGCCAATCACAACATTCGAAAAATTGCTCATTGGACCAATCAGAGAATGCGGAGGTTTACCTTGTAATATGGACAAATTAGACCAATCACAACACCCTAAATTTTACAGAGTCTTGGGATTGGTCTGAAATTTCTGTGGTATTTAGAGATGGCCCGAACGGATCGCCGGCGAACTTCTTTATGCGAATATCAGCAAGTTCTACCCACCCCCTATACCACGTCATTGGGCTAAACTTTTACCCTCTACATCACAGTCAGCAGACACAGGCGACACTCCCTCCTGGACCCCCGTTCCCCCCTTATAAAAGGTTGCACAGTCTGCCATCTTCTCACTCTGTCTGCTGCCTGCTGCTAGTGAGAAACGGAGAGATGTCGGAGAGATAGGGAAAGTGTTAATTAGCTCTTGTTAGCTTGCTCCTTGCTGATATTTGTTGCTGAAGAGCACCCCAAAAAAGCTATTTTGAGAGCTAATGTTCTTGTGATGTGTTTTTTTTTTGTGTGTGTGCCACTGACACTGCATATATACAGCCCTGTCTGTCGCAGCTGACCCTTGCTATATTGTGCCAGGCCCAACACACAGTATTATACCAATCAGTGCATGCCTTTCACTGCATCTGTGTGACTGCACACTGTTTTATACCAATCAGTGCATGCCTTTCACTACATCTGGGACTGCAC
Organism: Hyperolius riggenbachi; assembly: GCF_040937935.1. Taxonomy (NCBI): domain Eukaryota; kingdom Metazoa; phylum Chordata; class Amphibia; order Anura; family Hyperoliidae; genus Hyperolius; species Hyperolius riggenbachi. The sequence continues at coordinate 203,590,446 of NC_090655.1, forward strand.
ATTGTATTATACCAGTCAGTGCATACCTTTCACTGCATCTGTGTGACTGCACAATGTATTAGTCCAGTCAGTGCATACCTTTCACTTCGTCTGTGTGACTGCACACTGTATTATACCAGTCAGTGCATACATTTCACCTTTCACTGCATCTGTGTGACTGCACACTGTATTAGTCCAATCAGTGCATACCTTTCACTGCATCTGTGTGACTGCACACTGTTTTATACCAATCAGTGCATGCCTTTCACTACATCTGGGACTGCACACTGTTTTATACCAGTCAGTGCATACATTTCACTGCATCTGTGTGACTGCACACTGTATTATACCAGTAAGTGCATACCGTTCACTGCATCTATGACTGCACATTGTATTATACCAGTCAGTGCATACCTTTCACTGCATCTGTGTGACTGCACAATGTATTAGTCCAGTCAGTGCATACCTTTCACTTCGTCTGTGTGACTGCACACTGTATTATACCAGTCAGTGCATACATTTCACCTTTCACTGCATCTGTGTGACTGCACACTGTATTAGTCCAATCAGTGCATACCTTTCACTGCATCTGTGACTGCACATTATATTATACCAGTCAGTGCATACCTTTCACTGCATCTCTGTGACTGCACACTGTATTAGTCCAGTCAGTTTATACCTTTCACTTCATCTGTGTGACTGCACATTGTATTATACCAGTCAGTGCATACCTTTCACTGCATCTGTGTGACTGCACAATGTATTAGTCCAGTTAGTGCATACCTTTCACTTCGTCTGTGTGACTGCACACTTTATTATACCAGTCAGTGCATACATTTCACCTTTCACTGCATCTGTATGACTGCACACTGTATTAGTCCAATCAGTGCATACCTTTACTGCATCTGTGACTGCACATTGTATTATACCAGTCAGTGTATACCTTTCACTGCATCTCTGTGAGTGCACACTGTATTAGTCCAGTCAGTTCATACCTTTCACTGCATCTGTGTGACTGCACACTGTATTATACCAATCAATGAATACCTTTCACTACATCTGTGACTGCACACTGTTTTATACCAGTCAGTGCCTACCTTTCACTGTATCTGTGTGACTGCACACTGTTTTATGCCAGTCAGTTCATACCTTTCATTGCATCTGTGTGACTGCAAACTGTATTATACCAGTGGATAATATAGTAACACCACTAAGAAAAAGTGCCCTAGTAGACTAGTAACCTGTTTTAGTCATCTGATATTTGTTTGTTTTTCTCTTTTATTAAAGAGACTCTGTAACAAAAAAATATCAGCCTTATTTCTTCTATCCTATAAGCTCCTATACCGGTTCTAATGTGGTCTGGATTACTGCAACCTTTTCTAGTTGCACTGTCTCTATAATAGATCTAATCTTCTTTTCTTGTCAAGCCTTGTCTAGACAAAGAGGAATGCACTCTTTCTGCTGTGATAGGGAGAAATTATGCACGCCCCCTGCATGCCCCCTGCAGGCTCTCCTGTGTGTGTATGAGTCACAGGCAATGTCTCTGCTCACAGCCAGCATCTCTGCAAGGCTCCTGGAGCTGAGACATTTCAAACAGCTGTGAGTGCAGAGAGATCAGTGCAGAGTTTAGACAAGCAGCTAAGGCAACACGTGGGAGTAACATTCCAGCAATCAAGTCACATTTGAGAGGAGTTTCTGCAAATGGACCCCTGTTTTGATGATATATTTCCTGTTTGGCGTCCATCTTCATTGTTTACAAAAACAATGAATAAAACAGTGATTTTACCAGGAAAGCAGCGGAAGCGGTGAAAATGTCACAGAGGGGTATAGGAGAAGACAACGAACAGGCTGGTACGTTTATTTATGTCAGATTTGCATAGTACAGATTCTCTTTAAAGTGAACTCGAGGCGAAAATAAACTGATGACGATAAACAATTACATTTATCCTCCTACTCCTAAAAAATGACTTTCTAAGTGTCCCATTGTTTTCTTTTATATTTTAACATTTACAAATTAGGTTGAATGTTTTACTTTCTCTAATAATTTGCAACCTATTAAGTGTCCCAGAGTTAGAAAAAGGTCAATAGTTCATGTATTTTATCTCACCCTGCTCTCACAAGTTGTATTCTACTAGGAAAACTTTTATTGTTGTAATTTTCTTATCAGTGATGTTTACTGTATTCCCAACAAGGTAACAACAAGACAGAAGCTGTCACTTCCATGCCTAGAAATTAACTCTTTCAGGGGCAGCAAGTAAAACAGCCTGGATATTAAGATGTTTGACACTGTACATACACATGTTTATCTCATCATGTCACATGTCGCCTCGGGTACACTTTAAATGTAACAGACACACACATAACATTATAGCACTTACAAGCGCCGACGTCCAGAAGGGTATTCCATATTTTAATGTTTCTAAGTGTATACGATCTTCAGACGTTGGCATAAAGATACCCACTCCAAGCTGTCCAAATGAACACAATAGCAACAGCACCTGCAGTCAAGGGTAAATGCAGAGTTATCACTTGTATACCGCTGTATTATATAATGTTTCAATAAAGGTTGAGAAAACCTTCCACAAAACCTTAAAACATGTGAGGGGGTACAACTCAATGGAGTGCAGGACCCATATTCACCTGCTTTAGCTGATCTGTGTAGGCCACAAGTTATCCAATCATTGGTGTTTCAGTGGTTTGTACAAATAATTTAAAGGCAATCAGGCTGCACCCCTGACAGCTAGAATAACAACTTCTGCACAGAGCCGGGACAAGGTCCTTCAGCTCCCAAGGCTGAGACACCAAAGTACACCCCTCCATCCCTCCCACCCCAGCCATCACCCACTGATTGCTATTAGACTAGGGGCCATATTCTATTGCTGAACTCGCCAGCGCTAAGCACTGGCGAGTTCTTAACTTAGGCGATGGGGGCATCGCCTAATCTAATTAAACTTTAGACCCCCCCCAGGCGGAAAAGAACTCGCTTGGGCGATATAATCGCCCAGCGAGTTCTTAACACGGAATCCAATTACCCTTATCATGTCTCCGGGAAGCGATGCTTCCCGGCAGACATGAGCGTTAGCTTAGACCTGCAAAAAGCAGATCTAAACTAGCTAACGCACGTCGTCGCCGCAGCATCTGGGGGTCTCCTTTAATAAGGAGACCCCCAGAGCTCCCCGTCGGGTCGCCGCACAGTTTAGAAGCCAGCGCGCAGCTCTGCCGGGCTCCTCTGTCATACGTACCGCCGCCGATCACCCGCCGCCTCTCGCCGCAAAATCCATCACGTAATTACAGTGTATCTAACACTGTAATTACTGTGCGCATAGAAGGAGCCCGGGCAAAGCATCTTTGAATCTGCAGCCGGGCTCCCCATTGGTCTGCTGTGTGAGCCATTTTATTGGTTCAGACAGCAGACCAATGGGGAGCCCGGCTGCAGATTCAAAGATGCTTTGCCCGGGCTCCTTCTATGCGCACAGTAATTACAGTGTTAGATACACTGTAATTACGTGACGGATTTTGCGGCGAGAGGCGGCGGGTGATTGGCGGCGGTACGTATGACAGAGGAGCCCGGCAGAGCTGCGCGCTGGCTTCTAAACTGTGCGGCGACCCGACGGGGAGCTCTGGGGGTCTCCTTATTAAAGGAGACCCCCAGATGCTGCGGCGGAAGATGTCGGCGATGTTCGGCAGACGAGTGCGCATGTGTGGGGAGTGAGGCCGTGGTGCTGATGGACAGCACCACAGCGTAAACCTCACTCCCCATCGCTCGGTAACAGGGAGCATCGCTCAGGCTTTCGCCTGAGTAATGCTCCCTAACGATCGGCCATCGCGCGAAGGATATGGGCAATAGGATTTGCCGGTAATCCTCGCGCGATGGCAAGGTGATAAGTAGCTCGCATCTGCAAGCTACTTATCACCTTGAATAGGATATGGCCCTAAGTGTTCAAATAGTAAAACTACATCTACATTTTAAACAAAATAAAAATAAACACATATTTACATTAAAAAATTACTATTTACATCCCACCCTTCCAAAAATACCCAAATAAAATGTTAAATAATAATAAAAAAATTACAATATATACAAAAAGTAAATATTTACCTAAGGGTCTAAACTTTTTAAATATCCATGTAAAGATGAAATATTTCTATATTATTTTTTTTATTATAAGCTTGTAAATAGTGATGGATGCAAAATGGAAAAAATGCACTTTTATTTCCAAAGAAAATATTGTCGCCATACATTGTGATAGGGACATAGTTTAAATGGTGTAATACCCGTGACAATTAGGCAAATACAACAATACGTTGGTTTTAATTATGGAGGCATGTATTATTTCAAATACTACATGCCTCCATAATTAATATTCTTCTTGTTAAAATGCATTTACAGTAAAGTAGCTCTTAGCAAAATGTACCACCCAAAGAAAGCCTAATTGGTGGCGGAAAAAACAAGATATAGATCAGTTCATTTTGACAATTAGTGATAAAGTTATAAGTGAATGAATGGGAGGTAAAAAATTGCTCGGATGCATAAAGTGAAACACGACTGAGGGCTGAAGTGGGTAAAGAATGCAGAAGTTTACCATGGTTGCAGATTCTGCATAATAGTGTATATCCCCCCCCCCCCCCCAAATAGCGGTTTACACCCCAAAAAAATTTAGTTAATCAACTTTATTGACAAAATTGTACAGAAATTGGTTTTTGAAAATTCAGTTTTCAATAGATTTCTAAGGAAATCCCAAAGACACTTATAGGGAAGTGGAAATCCGTTGGAATTGGAAATCAGCATTTCCAACCAACCCCAAAGATTATAATATACTTTAAAAAAACCAAAAAAACAAACCTACAAACCAACAAGATCAGTAAATTGCAGGAGACATTCTGAGTACTAGAGAATATTTGCTCTGTGCACACTCTCTACCTCTGTCACCCAAAATGAAAGATGAATGATGGGTTGGCCAAAAATCATTATAAAAAGTGTCCCAATAATGGTCAAAAGCAGCAATTATTATCCCTTGATATGTAAAAACCATGAATTTATTATGTCAAATAAATAGTGATAAACCATGAGTTAAGTTAGATAAAGAGAGCTAAACCATGAGTTAAGTTAGATAAGGAGAGGTAAATCATGAGTTAAGTTAGATAAGGAGAGGTAAATCATGCGTTAAGTCATTTAAAGAGGAGCTGTTAGGTATAAGGTCTCAGAGAAAATAAACACATATATCAGTAGCTAAAGATTGGCTGTACTTACATTACATATGCATTTCACTGTCCATGTTTGTACTTCACATAATTTTTATATAGTATTTGCAGAGAATTATGCTCCTGACAGCTCATGGCAGGTTCCATGTTTGTCTGTCTCCTATGAAGCCAAATGTGTCATCATGTCCTGCCTGCTTCCTGATGATTCCACTCTCACAAACGCTGGTAATGAATAACACTACTGTGCAGTGAATATTAATTAGCCATGTGGCTAGGAACAATAGCGGACTCCTGCAGTGTACTCTGCCGGAGATTTATTAGTGCTGTGAGCTAGACTGTTACATGCTGTTGAAACTTGAGCCTCACTAGCAGCCAGGGGAGGGCCCCAGAATGCTTTGCAGTATCTGTTATTCGGCTTGCGTCCTCCTTAGGAGCCTGGGAATACGGAGCCTTGCTGTCAGCAAACATCTAAAGTAAGAGAGATTTTTAACTGCAGTATTGCCTTTTTGGCTTCCTTCTAAACTGTTTAACACAGGAGAATAGAGGTTTAAATTAGCTTTTGCAGCCTGACAGTTACTCTTTAAGGAGAGATAAATAGTGAATTAATAAATAACGATCGGTGTAACACAGAGAGGATCTGATTACCGGTGATCTGCAGAATCACTGGGAATACAGATACAGTATATACCCGATTATTGATGATCTGCAGTATCACCGATAATCAAATATACTTTCTAACCTCTGGACACCTGAGCAGAGTACGAGTGTTTGGTGCAACGGTAATGTTTCGAGGGCTTCACCTCGAGAGCAGGTACAGGGCAGTAAGGAGTACTGCGCAATTACAGATTCCTTCCGAAGGTCTAGACTCTCCCGAGGGAGGAGTCAGGCAGAGCGTAGGAAGGACAGAGCGTGAGTGACACCAATGAGGTAGTGTCACTAACAGATCTGGGAACTGCCTCTAACAGTAAGGTCAGTTCTCGAGGTCGGGCTAGCCAGGTCGTTAACACACAGACAGATCAGGTACAGAATCAGGAGACAGAAGCGGAGACTAATGAACAAGCAGGGTACGGCAACAGGGTATCAGAAATATCGAGGTACAGAATCAGGAGGCAGATGCGGAGTCTAGGAGCGAGCTGGGGTTCGGCAACAGAGAATCAAAATAGCAAGGTACAGGATCAGAGTTCAGAAGAATAGTCAGGCGAGCAGAAGGTCATAACAGATAATCACAATCAAACTAGTACTTTAGACTATCAACAGAATCTAACTAAGTGTAGGATTACAGCTCCTGCTGGTCCCGGCACACTTAAGGATCTGACTCAGGTCTGAGTGCTACCATGAAATGATCACAACGCCAGACGCTGGAGGAATGACCAGGCTCCAGTATATATACACCAGCGCTTTCCAGCGCCTCCCCTAAGTGCTGGACCAATGAGGAGTGAAGCAATTGTCAGCTGAACAGCTTGGTCAGCTGACCCTCTCTTGGCTGCCATATAAACTCTGCCTCTCTGCGCGCACGCGCGTCATTCTAAACCTTGGTGGACTATGAGTCCCAGCCACACCAACACTGTCTTGTAATGTGTTTGCTGCCCTGCTCGCGGGGTTGGTCGCACCGCCAACGGCACAGGCAGCGGCCTCCCCGCGCTGGGTCAGACTGTTAGCAACAGACCCATGCACGCTAACCGCCGCATCCGATGCGGCGGTTTCTCTGCGTTCCGCCATGCCCTCCGCAGAAAGAGCCGCCCCACGCTGACTTAAAGTGGTGGCTCTTCCGCGTTTCTTCACAGTACCCCCCCCCCCCCCCAGGAGTGGACTCCGGACAGCTCCTTCCAGGCTTCTCCGGATGTAAAGTGTGGAACTCCCTTTTCAAATTGTCAGCATGCATGCGGCCCTCAGGTACCCATGTTCTTTGCTCAATCCCATATCCCTTCCAGTGCACTAGATATTGTACTGAGTTCTGCACTATACGTGAGTCTAAGATTTTCTCTACTTTATACTCAGGTTGGTTATCCACCATCACAGGAGGAGGAGGGGTGGGACCGACATGGACTGCTGGTTTGAGCAGGGAGACGTGAAAGCACCTTACCCCACGCATGCTGGCGGGAAGATCCACGGCATAAGAAACGTCGTTGATCTTTTTAGTCACCGGGAATGGACCCAGAAACCTGGGGCCCAACTTGTCTGAGGGTTGTCTCAGGGTCAAGTGACGTGTGGACACCCAGACCAAGTCTCCTGGCTGGAACCTCCACTCTAAGGAACGTCTCTTGTCAGCTTGACCCTTTTGACTCTGAAAGGCCTTTTCCAAATTATTCTTCACGATCCACCAAATGTCTTTAAGAGACCTCTGCCAGGCCTCCAGAGCTGGAAACGGAGTGGAGGCCACCGGCAATGGAGAGAACTTAGGCAATCTCCCCGTCACCACCTGAAACGGAGAAAATCCAGAGGAAGAACTTTTCAAATTATTTTGCGCAAACTCTGCGAAGGGCAAAAATTTGACCCAGTCGTCTTGTGCCTCCGCAACGTAACATCTCAAAAACTGTTCTAATGACTGATTGATCCTCTCAGTCTGACCATTGGTCTGTGGGTAGTAGCCTGATGAAAATGACAGCTTCATGCCCATTTGGTGGCAAAATGCCCTCTAGAATCTGGAAATAAATTGGACTCCCCGATCTGACACTATGTTCTCCGGAATGCCATTCAGTCGGAAAACGTGCATGACGAACAAATCGGCCAATTCCTGGGCCGAGGGGAGTCCCTTCAAGGGCACAAAATGGGCCATTTTACTGAAGCGGTCGACTACCCCCCAAATGACCGACATGCCCTCAGATGTGGGAAGTTCACCCACAAAATCCATGGACAGGTGTGTCCACGGCTCACTCGGGGTGGGCAAAGGCTGCAAGGTACCCCCAGGTGCCAGCCGGGAGGGCTTGCTTTTTGCACATATCACACACTCCCTAACAAACTCTTTGCAATCTGCTGTCAAAGAAGGCCACCAGGCGCACTTGGCCACAAGATCTTGTGTTCTGGACGCCCCAGGATGTCCAGCATTTTTGTGCGCATGGAACATCTTCAAGATCTGGAGATGGAAAGGCAGAGGAATGAACATAACCCCCTCAGGCTTTCCCTCCGGGATATCCTGCTGAAAAGGGCTTAAAGTCTCCTTCCAGTCTTCCCAAGTCTCAGTTGTAGCCAGCACCAATTTTTGTGGGACAATGGTTTCTGGAATGGAGGGCTGTGCTGTCTCCGGCTCAAAGCACCTGGACAAGGCATCTGCCTTAATATTCTTGCTACCCGGAGTGTAAGTAATAATAAATCTGAACCTAGAGAAAAATAATGACCATCGAGCCTGACGGGGACTCAACCTCTTAGCCCCCTCGATGTATTTTAGGTTCTTGTGATCAGTGTAAACCGTTATCGTATGTTCTGCACCCTCTAACCAATGTCGCCATTCTTCAAAAGCCAATTTAATGGCCAGGAGCTCCCTGTTGCCTATATCGTAGTTTCTCTCTGCTGGGGAGAACCTACGAGAGAAGTAGGCACACGGGTGCAATCTACCCTGCAAGCCTGACCGCTGAGACAGCACAGCCCCCACTCCGACATCTGAGGTGTCTACCTCAACAATAAATGGGATTGAGGTATCCACATGTCTTAGAATAGGTGCTGAGCAGAATAGATCCTTCAGGGTGGAAAAGGCATGTTGAGCCTCAGGAGACCAGTGAGAGGTATCTGCCCCTTTTTTAGTGAGACTGGTGAGGGGTGCAATGATCGTGGAGTACCCCTTTATGAACCTTCTATAGTAATTAGCAAAGCCTAAAAACCGCTGAAGAGATTTCAACTCAACCGGCTGAGGCCATTCCAGAACAGCGGAGACTTTGGCAGGGTACATAGATAGGCCCGAGGTGGAAAGTATGTACCCCAGAAAGGTGACAGATGTTACTTCAAAGATACACTTCTCCAGTTTAGCGTAAAGCGAGTTTTGCCTCAGTTTGTCCAACACAAATCTTACATGGGTTCTCTGCTCAGAGAGGTTGTTGGAAAAAATAAGTATATCATCTAGATAAACTAGAACAAATCTCCCCAACACCTCTCTGAAGACCTCGTTGATGAGCTCCTGAAAAACGGCCGGGGCATTACATAACCCGAAGGGCATTACCAGGTACTCGTAATGCCCGTCCAGCATATTAAAGGCCGTTTTCCACTCATCGCCCTCTCTTATTCGTATCAGGTTGTACGCGCCCCGTAAATCCAACTTCGAAAAGATCTTAGCATCGGTGACCTGCGTGAATAAGTCGTCTATCAGGGGCAATGGATAGCGATTCTTCACCGTAATTTTATTCAGGCCCCGGTAATCAATGCAGGGCCGCAGGCCCCCGTCTTTTTTCTTAACAAAAAAGAAACCTGCCCCAGCAGGTGATCGGGACGGGCGAATGAAGCCCTTGGCCAAATTCTCACGGATATATTCTTGCATGGCCAATTTTTCGGGTCCAGATAAATTGTACAGGTGACCCCGAGGGGGCATACAACCTGAACGGATATCAATGGGGCAATCGAAAGAGCGATGTGGGGGTAACTTGTCTGCTGCCTTGGGACAAAATACATCAGAATATTCCAAATATTGCTCAGGTACCCCCTCCACATGAATCCTGGTTTGGCCCAATGTCACTTTCCTTAAACATTGCTGAAGACAGTGGACTGACCAGGAAGTTAGTTGGCCGGTGGCCCAATCAATGTGTGGAGAATGAAGGTGTAACCATGGCATACCGAGTATAATTGTGGAGGTTGTCATATGTAATACAAAAAACTGTAACTTTTCCCAGTGCAGTACCCCTATAGTGACTCCCACCTCTGTTGTCTGAGACAGTGGGTGACTCCCATGCAGAGGAGAATCATCCACCGCCGTAACCTGGATCGGTGGTTTTACTGGTGTGAGTGGAATACATAATCTCTTAGCAAACTCAAAATCCATAAAATTAGCCGCGGAGCCTGAATCAATAAAGGCTTCCGTGACCTCGGTTTTATTTTCCCATGTAACTGTACAGGGAAGAAGCAACCATTTATCTTCTAGGGGTAATAGTCGTACGCCTAGGGTGTTACCCCCTACAACTCCTAGGCGGTAGCGTTTCCTGGCTTATTGGGGCCGTCTCGTACTCTATGCCCCCTCTCAGCACAGTACAGACACAGCTGTTCCGTCATCCTCCGTCTTCGCTCCACCTGGGACAGTTTTGACCGACCTATCTGCATAGGCTCAGGTGGAGGCGAGACAGAGGGAGGTGACGTCACTTGAGGTGCAGCGTAAGACACCACTCTGACACGATGACTACCCCTGGTCTGTTTTTGGTAGCGCAGCCTGCGGTCAATTCGGATGGCTGCAGAATTGGCCTCATCGACTGTTCTGGGCTCGGGCTGACTTAACATCAGGTCAGAGACTTCATCAGACAACCCTGACAGGAAACAATCCAACAGGGCATAGGTGTCCCACCTGGCTGTAACTGACCACCTTCTAAATTCAGCTGCATAATCTTCGACCGGACCTTTGCCCTGACGCAAAAGCTTGAGCTTCCGCTCAGAAGTCGAAGCAAGGTCCGGATCGTCGTAAATTACTGCCATGGCTTTAAAGAATTTCTCCACAGAGGTAAGGTCACCGGTGGGCAAATTGTACGCCCAGGTCTGTGAGTCACCAGATAGCATGGTTTTAATAAATGTGACCCGTTGGGTCTCGATCCCCGAAGATCGAGGTCTGAACTCAAAATAAGATAACACTCTACTCTTAAAATTCCGAAAGTCAGTTTTGTGGCCAGAAAATTTTTCAGGTACGGGCATACGTATGTCAACACTAGGAGGGGATCGCACCTCATCTACTGACGTCTGGAGGGTTTGTACAGACCCTGATAGGGCATCAATTAACGCTTTGTGATTGCCCAATACTTGATTGATGTTATCCACCGAAGTGGCAAGTACACCCAGAGGGTCAGTGCGTGCGTCCATCTGTTTCTTGGTCTGGCGTTCTGTAACGATCGGTGTAACACAGAGAGGATCTGATTACTGGTGATCTGCAGAATCACTGGGAATACAGATATATACCCGATTATTGATGATCTGCAGTATCACCGATAATCAAATATACTTTCTAACCTCTGGACACCTGAGCAGAGTACGAGTGTTTGGTGCAACGGTAATGTTTCGAGGGCTTCACCTCGAGAGCAGGTACAGGGCAGTAAGGAGTACTGCGCAATTACAGATTCCTTCCGAAGGTCTAGACTCTCCCGAGGGAGGAGTCAGGCAGAGCACAGGAAGGACAGAGCGTGAGTGACACCAATGAGGTAGTGTCACTAACAGATCTGGGAACTGCCTCTAACAGTAAGGTCAGTTCTCGAGGTCGGGCTAGCCAGGTCGTTAACACACAGACAGATCAGGTACAGAATCAGGAGACAGAAGCGGAGACTAATGAACAAGCAGGGTACGGCAACAGGGTATCAGAAATATCGAGGTACAGAATCAGGAGGCAGATGCGGAGTCTAGGAGCGAGCTGGGGTTCGGCAACAGAGAATCAAAATAGCAAGGTACAGGATCAGAGTTCAAAAGAATAGTCAGGCGAGCAGAAGGTCATAACAGATAATCACAATCAAACTAGTACTTTAGACTAACAACAGAATCTAACTAAGTGTAGGATTACAGCTCCTGCTGGTCCTGGCACACTTAAGGATCTGACTCAGGTCTGAGTGCTACCATGAAATGATCGCAACGCCAGATGCTGGAGGAATGACCAGGCTCCAGTATATATACACCAGCGCTCATCAGCGCCTCCCCTAAGTGCTGGACCAATGAGGAGTGAAGCAATTGTCAGCTGACCAGCTTGGTCAGCTGACCCTCTCTTGGCTGCCATATAAACTCTGCCTCTCTGCGCGCACGCGCGTCATTCTAAACCTTGGTGGACTATGAGTCCCAGCCACACCAACACTGTCTTGTAATGTGTTTGCTGCCCTGCTCGCGGGGTTGGTCGCACCGGCAACGGCACAGGCGGCGGCCTCCCCGCGCTGGGTCAGACTGTTAGCAACAGACCCATGCACGCTAACCGCCACGTCCGATGCGGCGGTTTCTCTGCGTTCCGCCATGCCCTCCGCGGAAAGAGCCGCCCCACGCTGACTTAAAGCGGTGGCTCTTCCGCGTTTCTTCACATAAGGTGAGATAATTAGAAAAGCTTTGTGAATAAGGCCCATTGAGGCTTAACCATTTCAGTGCTTTCTGCAAAAGTGAAATTGAGTAAAGCTTCAGTGTTTTTTGTTTTAGTTTTTAAGTTTTCCATACATTATGAAGAAAACCTTTTTCCCTAAAGGATATATACATGTATGTGGCTTTTAGAGAGTGAGGGAGTTCTGAGTTTAGTTCCACTTCAAACAGAACAAGAAGTGGATCTTCTACAGATCAGGCAGGATACTGATTTATCTTATGATAACACATCAAAGGAAGGCATTTTCTTTCCTTTTTTTTTTCCCTTAAAAAAAACAAAAACTGAGATGACAACTAAAGGATTAGGCCCACATACTGAGTGCTTTGAGAACAGTAATACTAGTAAAGTAAAATCCCACCTTTGCTTTTAAAAAGCACTCTCTAGACTGTCAGATTAGGAGGGGGTCTATATCACTCCAGTCATATCCTGCTGTTAAGGTCAACAAATAAGGAAGCTGCTGGGCAGGCTCTCTGCCTGGCATCTTCACTCGACACGGTGGCCTCCTCCATGGTAGTGATGTGTTGTAGACACATCACTTAGTTGTCTCAAGGCTTCAGTTGAGTAAGTTAACTTGTTCTTTACTAAAGTTGCACCCCTCTCACTTTCCATATTGGCTTTCCAAACCACACTATTTTCCTGTAGGCCCTTGGCTTCTTCCTTTGACATATTGCCCTGATGTATACATAACATCTACTGCCATCCAGTATACATCATGCATAACTGCTTTATCAGAGGTGTCTAAGGTAGCTTTCTAACATGGGACATTCTCTGGATTCTTTACCTTAAATGTATCTGGTACAGTGCAAAACCCATTTTTATCGGCATCCAATACAGTGACAAAATCACACTTTCCCTTTATTTCTCTCATAAAACTTGTAAAGGTCAATTTTGTTAACCACTTGAGGACCCACCCTTTACCCCCCCTTAAGGACCAGCGCTGGTTTGATTGATCTGTGCTGGGTGGGCTCTGCAGCCCCCAGCACAGATCAGGGTGCAGGCAGGGAGATCAGATTGCCCCCCTTTTTTCCCCCCTATGGGGATGATGTGCTGGGGGGGTCTGATCTCTCCTGCCTGCTGTGGGTGGCGGGGGGGCACCTCAAAGCCCCCCTCCGCGGCGAAATTCCCCCCTCCCTCTCCTACCTGCTGCCTCCCCCGGTGATCGGGGCTGCACAGGACGGCTATCCGTCCTGTGCAGCCAGTGACAGGACGTCCCCTGTCACATGGCGGCGATCCCCGGCCGCTGATTAGCCGGGGATCGCCGATCTGCCTTACGGCGCTGCTGCGCAGCAGCGCCGTACAAATGTAAACAAAGCGGATTATTTCCGCTTGTGTTTACATCTAGCCTGCGAGCCGCCATCGGCGGCCCGCAGGCTATTCACGGAGCCCCCCGCCGTGATTTGACAGGAAGCAGCCGCTCGTACGAGCGGCTGCTTCCTGATTAATTAGGCTGCAGCTGGCGACGCAGTACTGCGTCGCTGGTCCTGCAGCTGCCACTTTGCCGACGCACGTTATGAGTGTGCGGTCGGCAAGTGGTTAAAGTGGAAGAAGTTGATACAAACCATAGTCCATTTTAATGACTGACAGCTTAGGTACAGATCGTTATTAAGATAAGAGATGTATGCCTAGTTGAGATCTATCTCCTGTGGTTCATGTTCGGTTCCATGTTGTACATATCCATGTGAGGGGCAGTAGATTGTGTTATCTATTCACCTTTCATCTACTTAGTTACATAGTTATTTGGATTGAAAAAAGACATATGTTCATTGAGTTCAACCAGAAAATAAAGTACAACACCAGCCTGCTCCCTCACATATCCCTGTTGATCCAGAGGAAGGCTACTGTGAGTGACTGGTGTTTCTTCTCTCCCTGGTAGGTGGTGTGTGTCCATAGCTTGGTCCATGTTCTTCCTCCAACTCACCTGACACTCCCTGTGTCATCTCCTCTGATAGCTCTGCTACATTTTGGCAATGTTATGGTGGTTTCTGAATCCAAGAAAAGAACAACATATTCTACCTCAATGTCAGTCTTCATAGAGATGTCAGACCAGATCTCCTTTAGGAATTAGTAAAGGAGAATTAGATCTCCTTTAAGAATTTTTGCCTACTTTTTCAATTGTAGAATGCTGAAAAGTTGTTTTAAAGAGAAGATGAACATTATCTCCTAGGAGATAATTCAGGTCAAAAAGTTAATTGCATATGGGCCTTGGGGCCATTTGCAATTCACTTTTTCACTTGAGTTTTCTCCTAGGTGATATTTTCACAACTTTTATTGCAGTAATTTTTCACCTACGTTTGGTACTTTTTCCATTGTTAAGTGCTAAACAGTTACTGTATATTAAATTGAAGATGAAAAATTATCTCCTAGGAGAAAACTCAGGAGAAAAAGTGAATTGCATATGGCCCCAAGTCCTTCTGCCTATGGTTGAGAATTAGATCTCACCTGCTTCACCCCTGTAAAATCTTAGTAATTGTTGTGTCTTCATGATATTTTAATGGTCACTGATTATTGTGACATCAGCAATCACTCTAAGTATATTATGAAAGTGATCCCTTAGTTTCTTCTTGCATTGTGGGGTGAGCATGCAGCACCTTAACACTTGTGCATTGTGGTACCACGGAGGCTTAACTCTTGTTACGTTTGCCATTCCCTGGAGTTACCCACATCCCACATCAAGCTCTCCATCTAAACTGGATAGAAAAGAGAGGAAGAAGCTGTTCAGAGAGGATGTTTAGAGACTTTTAGCAGCATTTAAGCTGTTGAAGGAAGTCATGGCAAAGAGTGGTCATTCAGGTTACAACAATATAACAAGTGCCCCACAAAAGTATCAGAGCAATTGGGGGAAAAAAAAATCACAGGTCTCAGATGAGCTGTGCAAAAACACACTTTGAAGATTTTAAAGCTAAATGGGAAAAAAACATTATGGTCAAACAGAACTCTAGGGCATCAATATACAGTCTTGGTGGAAAATCAATAAAACTCACCACTCTCAGAGCACCATACCTGCAGTGAAACGTGGAATTGGTAAAATCCTGGGGGGGGGGGGGGGGTGCAAGGGTATAAACCATACGTAAAAAAATAACATTGTTACTCACTCCTACAGGCAGAGGTTTTCCTTTTCTAAATTTGTCTCTAAATACAGTGTCTGAAGTTTCTTCCATTAAATGTTCATTGAGTTCAGGCGAGTTCGTGCTGTATTGTGGAAAAGGCATAGAAAAATCCCATGGTTGTACAGTAGGTGGTGAGCTTAGATTTGAAGCAGAAGTACTCCATATTGGTAAATCAGACAGAGAATCATAAGCAGGAGGCGAGTCATCCCAGATCTGGTTGTTGGGCATCACAGTAGATACATTCCACATTGTTAATGCTGAAGATGATCTGCAATAACCAGGAGGTTCATTTGAATATTGGTGATACTCAGATGTGTCGTTGTTCAGGTCATTCACTACCGTGGTCATTGCTGTAGATTTCTGCAAAAGAAAAAATGGAATCAATCCTCGATAACAAAGTGTACAAAGCAGAAACGTGATGGGTCCCTATTGTTATTTTCATACATGCTACAATTGCATCGCAATTTGAAAATTAATGTTTTTATAGTTTTGGTCAAAATAGTAAAAATAAAAAAACATTCTTGGACATCATACCTTAAATAACTAAGTGAAGAAAAAATTGTATACTTGTTTTTCTACCGTCTACTTGAGGATAGTAAAGAAATCTAAAGTCTTACTAATACTATGACCCTCTCCTTACCTAGCGTATCCGCTGTCTCGAGTTCATACACGTCTAATGACGTCATGCATTGCACAGCAAATTGTGCAGCTGCAAGACTGTTGGCACTTTCATGTACAGTTTGAGCTAGAATGGAAGGGAAAGGAGCAGCATGATGTGTTGGTGGAGGAGTAGCAGAAGAATGGTGAGCATGGTCAAGCGGGGTGAGGAAGCAAGGGCAGCTGAAAATTTCAGTTTAGCTGCTTTCTCGGCACTCACAATGAGAGGGTTACATGGAGAGGTAAAGAGAAAGTAGATGAAGATTGGTATCTTGTTTATTTTGAAATATGTTTGTAGAGCTTCTATTGAATGTTTGTAGAGCTGTCTTATAAGGATGCAGTGGGTACGGAATGTTGGTAAGACATTTTTATCTGTACTTAACAAATTATGGCATCATAACTTGTTGTTTTGACCAAAAGTAAGTTTATGGATCTCATGTGTAACACCAAGCCAAGCTCTGCTTCCCCTATGTCATTCCTCTCCTGCCCATGCCATGTTTCTACCCTACTCTTATGCTAGGTACACACCATACTATTTTGTGTTAGATAGATGGTTCAATAGATAATTTCCGATAAGTCCGATCTTATTTTCGATCGTTTTTCTTATCAATTTCTTATAGAAGTGAATGGAAATAGATAAGAAAAGATAACAGAATCCAATCGGAAATCGATTGGACGGAAAATCGACAAAAAACATATTGTGTATACCCAGCATTAGCACACACATCCCCCACTCAGCCACGTTATAAACTAATCTTTAACCCAATTCAGAAGACAGGCAGTAGTTGCAATGGGGAGTGGGAGGGGGAGTAGATGATAGTCCAAGTTAGCCTAATATCCTGCTATGAGGTCTGCCTTGGACTCAGCAAAGCCCACTTTGTGGTAAGCTTGCACAGTTTGAAACTCTATAATTTATTTAGAACACGACGACTAACTGCAGAACCAAGTCAAGTGTGTGCTTAAAATGTCTTAACATGAGGTCCTGATCAGTAATGCAGTATACTTGCACTGCTAATTTTATTCCAATTTTATAATATTTCAATATGTACAGTTTAAAGTTGGCACACAGTTTAAAGTCAAAACAGAAGTTTGCACTCTTAAAACAGAAGGTATTTGTAATTATTTAGTTTGGAGAGAGTGTATAAGGTGCAACACAATGCATCATTGCTGAATACTCAAATTGTCCCTTCGTTGTCCCTGAAAGCTAAACACACCTCCAGAACTGCTGGAATGCAATGATGTGTCAGCTTGTTGGTGAATCAGAACTCCTTGGAGTGTGTAAGCAGCTGAAAGAGATAAACAATCCTTACTAAGGGCCCTGACACACCAAGCAGCGTTTAGCAGAACATTTTCAATTATTTAAATGCCTCCATTGACTTACATTAAAATTGTGGTAAAATCGTGGCAAAATCAATTCAATGCTGCCACAATTTTACAGTGATTTATTATGTAAGTTAATGGAGGAGTTTTTAAAAAACAAAAACGATCCACAAAACACTTTTTGGTGTGTCACAGCCCTCAAATGCAATGCACAAAAAAAGTTTGCCTTTTTAAAACAACAGTATTCGTGATCATTCAGGTTGGGATGATCAAAGAGATGATTTGCATATTCAGCTGTGATGCAGTGTGGGACACCTCATATACTCATTCCAACCTGAATAATTGCAAATACCTTCTGTTTTAAGAAGGCAAATTTCTGTTTTGCATAGCATTTTAGTAACGAGGCTTATTAATCTTTTTCAGCCCCTTACACACCCCTAGGAGTTCTGGTTCACCATAAGCTTGCCACATATTTTCAATGATAGTTTAAATGGTGCAGTAAAATTATCTATGTTTAGGGGTGGCATTTTTCCATTAGAATAGCACATGTATATTTTAGAGCATTAGGTATGAACTAGTTAATTCACAAAACCTGCGATATCTGATCTCCGTATCTCAATATTCAAATTCACTTTTCTCATGTTACATTAACCACTTCAGCCTTCAGTCGTTTTCACTTTATGCATCCAAGCAATGTTCACCTCCCATTCATTAGCCTATAACTTTATCACTACTTATCACAATGAACTGATCTATATCTTGTTTTTACCGCCACCAATTAGGCTTTCTTTGGGGGGTACATTTTGCTAAGAGCCATTTTACTGTAAATGCATTTTAACAGGAAGAATAAAAAAAAACGGAAAAAATGCTTTATTTCTTAGTTTTCAGCCATTGTAGTTTTAAAATAATACATGCCTCCATAATTAAAACTCACGTATTGTATTTGCCCATATGTCCCGGTTATTACACCATTAAAATTATGTCCCTATCACAATGTCTGGCGACAATATTTTATTTGAAAATAAAGGTACATTTTTTCCGTTTTGCATCTATCACTATCTACAAGTTTAAAATAAAAAAATAAATATAAATATTTAATCTTTACATTGATATTTAAAAAGTTTAGACCATTAGGTAAATATTTACATGGTTTTTTTATTGTAATGTTTTTTGTTTTTTTTATATATTAAACATTTTATTTGGGTATTTTTGGGAGGGTGGGATGTAAACAGTAGTTTTCTAATGTAAATGTGAGTTGACTTTTATTTTTTTTACTTTTAGTTGTAGTTTTACTTTTTGGCCACAAGATGGCGGCCATGAGTTTGTTAACATGACATCACCCTAAGCGAAACATACACCTAGAGAGACGCATGGGGGGCATAACAGCCAGAAAAAGCGAAGCTTCCGAGAGAAGCTGTCGCTTTTTCTGCGGGGGAGAGGAATCAGTGATCGGGCACCATAGCCCGATTCACTGATTGCCTGGCTAGCTTACCGCGGGCCGGGAGCACGCATGCACGCGCGCGATCGGCCGCGGGAGCGCGTGGATGCGCACATGGCCTCCTGGGCGTAGCTAGTACGTCCAGGAGGCCAAAGTAGTTAAGGTCCAGTTCACATTGGGTCACTTTTCGGGGGTTTTCCAGCATTTTGCTGATCGCTGGAGATCAACAAAGTGCTGTGACAATGAAACCATACAGGAGCATTCACATTGCAGCGTTGCAATTTGAATAAAACTTGAACCATCCCTTAGTGTGTTTTTTCAGCTTGGTATGTACTTACAATGTATAGTGTAGAGTACGTATTAGTATGCCTCCCGGTCAGTTGGGCACATACTAATGCATACTCTACACCATACCTTTTAAGTACCTACCAAGTAAAGTGTTCAAAATTCATCAAAAGTCAATCAATCAGATATGTTGGAGCAATACCTCACCGTGGCGCAAGTGTCTAGTATAATGTACTTTGCATGCAAACCATATTGGAAGCTAAAGTTCCTCCTAGTTTAATAAATGCTAGCACTTGTCTAGGATGCAGGGCATGAATTTTTCAGTCTGAAAGAGGCGGTTTATGCCTGTGCAACTAACCATTCAATTGCAACATGTGTTTAGGGACGCTTTCCCTCCACCCTTTTTTAACTTTGTAACTATGTAGCTGTAGCTGCTCCCAGCCCCTCCTCCTAAATTTCCTGTTTGCATAATAAGTAGTAGCAGATTTGCATATGATTTGCATCTGAATTGAATGCAAGGTGTGCAGAAAATCTATTTAGGTGCTTCGCACTGAGCTGGTGTTCATTTCAGATGCAGCCTTAGTGGTATGCAGTGGCGTTCTCCTCGCTG
Organism: Hyperolius riggenbachi; assembly: GCF_040937935.1. Taxonomy (NCBI): domain Eukaryota; kingdom Metazoa; phylum Chordata; class Amphibia; order Anura; family Hyperoliidae; genus Hyperolius; species Hyperolius riggenbachi. The sequence continues at coordinate 203,610,269 of NC_090655.1, forward strand.
TTCAACAAAATGTAAGTTACACATTTTTTTTTGCTTAGCCGCTCCCAAGGTTTTAAATGTAGGTTAGGTCACTTGCCCGGAGGTTTGCCTCACCGTGGCGCAAGTGTCTAGTATAATATACTTTGCATGCAAACCATATTGGAAGCTAAAGTTCCTCCTAGTTTAATAAATGTTAGCACTTGTCTAGGATGCAGGGCATGCATTTTTCAGTCTGACAGAGGCGGTGTATGCCTGTGCAACTAACCATTCAATTGCAACATGTGTTTAGGGACGCGCAGCCTTTCCCCCCACCTTTTTTTTAACTTTGTAACTATGTAACTGTCAGGTTAGCTGCTCCCAGCCCCTCCTCCTGAGTTTCCTGTTTGCATAATAAGTAGTAGCAGATTTGCATATGATTTGCATCTGAATTGAATGCAAGGTGTGCAGAAAATCTATTTAGGTGCTTCACACTGAGCTGTTGGTCATTTCAGATACAGCCTTAGTGGCATGCGCTGGCATTCTCCTCGCTGTTCAACAAAATGTAAGTTACACATTTTTTTTTTGCTTAGCTGCTCCCAAGGTTTTAAATTTAGGTTAGGTCACTTGCCCGGAGGTTTGCCTCACCGTGGCGCAAGTGTCTAGTATAATATACTTTGCATGCAAACCATATTGGAAGCTAAAGTTCCTCCTAGTTTAATAAATGTTAGCACTTGTCTAGGATGCAGGGCATGCATTTTTTAGTCTGACAGAGGCGGTGTATGCCTGTGCGATTAACCATTCAATTGCAACATGTGTTTAGGGACGCACAGCCTTTCCCCCTACCTTTTTTTTACTTTGTAACTATGTAACTGTCAGGTTAGCTGCTCCCAGCCCCTCCTCCTGAGTTTCCTGTTTGCATAATAAGTAGTAGCAGATTTGCATATGATTTGCATCTGAATTGAATGCAAAGTGTACAGAAAATCTATTTAGGTGCTTCACACTGAATTGGTGGTCATTTCAGATGCCGCCTTAGTGGTATGTGCTGGCGTTCTCCTCGATGTTGGATAAATAGTTTACTGGCATACTTGATCAATGTTATCAAATTATGCAGGAGAACAGAGGCGCCAAAAGGATAAAAGGAAGCTAAATTAGTTAAAAGACAAATTCTTGGTAAATAGAGGAGGTAGTGGTGGACTTACCTCCACCAAGTAGACACACAACGACTGTAGTAAAGACAGTCAATATATTTTATTTATGAACTCCAAATATGCAACGCGTTTTGCAGGCTTGATCCCGCTTCATCAGGCAATAACAACGGAGCAATAGCATATGAGGTCAGTAGAAGAGCTAGGCACCTCTGTCAAATGTGTCAGGAATTTATCACAAAAACAGATTAGTGTAGGGCCATCTTAAAGCAAACCTGTACTAAAATTAAAAGTAAAATAAATAAAAAACACACCATACTTACTTCCTGTGTACTCATTAATCCCTTTCTCTTCTCCCACATCCTGTTTGTCCACTGTGATCAATGAAATTCTCCAACCTCCATTTTGAAATGGCCATTACCTCATATCAGCTTCCTGGTCAGCACACTGTTAAACTGTAATATTGCCCACTTGAGCATAGAGAAACATGGACCTTATTTTGCTCATCTGTAGTTCTGTCATTTATAACTGACAGCAACTGATATATAACTGACAGCAACTAATATATTTCAGATATTCAACAGGAAGGGATCATTGTTAGAAGAAAATGGTGAGCTTCTGCCAGTAACTGAGAGGAAGGGTGTGCTGCTTACATACATTGCATCATCCTTTCCTCTTCACATACCTCTAAACCTAGCCATACATGGGTCATTTATGACCCTATATGGCTAGCTGATCAATCCAGCTTCACAGAACAACATTCCTCTAAATGAGGAATTCAGCAGGGGAGAGGAGCACTTCACAGATCATGCTTTGCCTGCACTGCACAATCTGTAGAAGTGCCATTAAGCACTTTTTATTCTGCAGCAGTTTAGCGTTGAATTTGCTCTATCTTAAAGAGAGCCTGATGTGGGCTAAAAAAAAAAAAAAGTAATCTGCCTGATCTGGGGGGCTGAGCGGATCAGGTAGCCTTGAAAACCGCTGCTCCCCACCGCTCCCTCGGGTCGCAATGGCCCACTTTCACTTTCGTGACCTATAGGTCATAATGCTGCACGGAGAGACTGTGTGTCTCTCACAGCGAGCAGTGAGGCAGGGGAGCAGCAGGGGTCATGGCCAGGGAGAGAGAGCTGCCCAATGGCAGCTCTAGAAACCCTGCAGGAACGCCCCTGGCAGGCATTTTGAACAGGGAATCTCTCTCTCACTGTGTTTACCTCTGAGATAGCGACAAATATTGTTGCTAATCTTGGGGGGCTATAGGGTGGTGGGAGGGGACACAGAGCCATGTCGTGAGGCAGAGAACATGCATGTGTCCCATCTGCCCACCTCAGGTTTTCTTCAACTGTGGTGCAGTTGTAGAAATTCATGCTAAACTGACGCTATTAACTACCTAAACACCGCCCCATGCCAATGGGCGTGGCCACGGCGGCAGCCCCAGGACCACCTAACGCAATTGGCGTCAGGTCCTTGAGCCAGCTACTGAAGAAAATCGCATGCAGGGTGCGCGCGCATCTCCTTCTCGGGGGGGGGGGGGGGGCAGAGCTCCGCCTCCTCTTCAGTCTCCGAGCGACTATTGCCGCTCGGGAGACTGTTAGATGGTGTGATCGCCATCTATTTACATAGTGCAGCGCTGCGATCAGCAGCAGCGCTGCACTGGGGACAGCCGTATGACACGGCTGTCCCCCTGGGGGACAAGTAAGCAATCGGCTCTCATAGGCAGAAGCCTATGACAGCCAATCGCAGGATTGGCTGGCAGGGGGGGGAGGGATTTACAAAACAATAAAAAAAAGGAGGGATAGTAAAAAGAAAAAAAAATCACCAACATAAATATTTATAAAAAAAAAATAAACACAGGGGGGGCGATCAGACCCCACCAACAGAGAGCTCTGTTGGTGGGGAGAAAAGGGGGAGGGGATCACTCCTGTGCTGTGTTGTTCGGCCCTGCAGCTTGGCCTTAAAGCTGCAGTGGACATTTTAGTAAACATTCGCCTGGTCTTTAGGGGGGTGTAGCACTGTGGTCCTCAAGTGGTTAAGTAGGATTTAAGAATTTTCTTTAAAAAAAAACTGTTGGTAATGCCCTGATAAGTTTGGCCTGCTGACGAGAGGATTTTGCTGGCCTGACAGGTGAGATATTTGCCTTTCTAGTACAATGTACTTGGCACTCTGTGGGGGAGATTTATCAACACGATACCGGCAGTTTTTTTTTCTTAATCTGTTCTAATCAAACAGTTCTGCATGATATAAAAACCTTCTTCAATCCTAGGTAAAAGTGGAATTTCTAGAGCTGCACTACAGTTAAGAAAAGAGCAAATCCATCGCAGCTTAAGAAGTGCTCAATAGCAGTTCTACAGATATGCAGCCGTGCAGGCCAGACATAATTTGTGAGATGCTCCTCCTCCTGCTGAATTCCTCCTCAGAGCCTGCTAGTATCAATACAGCAGATGTATTGATTACCTCAGCAACAGTAATTGCCCTCACATACTGCACTGTCTGAGAGACCTTCCTAGCTCCTCCTATTTTACAACAGGTTTAGAAGGAATCTGCACTGATTTCATAAGATGCCTGAGACAGCTCTGCACAGATTTCTAAAAACCTACCAATATTTTGTCTCAGACACTCTTGATAAATGTCCCCCTGTGTTCCTAGGGCATCATGAAAATCCACAGTGAGCCACCAAGGCCCAAGTCAGTTACCTTGGTTATCTTCTTTAATCTGGCCCTGATTATCATAGCTGTAGGTTATCTTATCTCTACAATGGCATACATGTTGTTGTGGATCTAGTTGTTGTGGATTTTGTTCTTCACATTAACCATTTTAGCCTTTTGGATGTTACTGTCACGTCCAAAAGGCTGCTGCTGCACTGCTGTGCGCTCCTGTGCGTGATTGCGTGCTCCCCATTAACCTGGAGATCAATGAATGGGAACATAGTTCTCATTCATTGATCTAAGCCCCGGTAGAAAGACAGACGGCTTCTTATGAAAAGCCGGGGTCTTTCTTGAACAAAAAAAAAACCTTATACCACCTTATACTTTCAGTAAGTGAGAGTGCTCGCTTATAGGATGGAATAAAAAAAAAAATTACTGTGGCCATCTTGTGGCCAAATAGTAAAACTACATGTACATACATTTTTTTCACACAAAACACAATAAAAAGGGCCCGTGTTCACTGGAGCCGTTTTTTACTCCGAAAATCGCGCGGGGAAACTCTGCCATAGGAAACTTTTCGTGCCGGAGGCTGCGAATCCCATAGCTGTGCATGGCACGGCTTCTGGGATTTGCCTGCATTCCCGCAGACCCGGAAGTGCCGCCGCGCGTCTTGTAGCCGTGCACAGTGGCTAGTGGAAACGGGCCCTTACATTTAAAACTAACTGTTTACCCCCCACACCCAAAAAATACCCAAATACAATTTTTTACAAAAAAAATAAAAAAAAATACAATCTAATTTAAAAAAAAGTTACCTAAGGGTCTGAACTTTTTTTTAATATGCATGTCAAGAGGGTATATTACTAATATTTTGTAAATTATAAGCTTTTAAATAGTGATGGAAGCAAAAGTGAAAAAATGCACCTTTATTTCCAAATAAAACATTGGCACCATACATTGTGATAGGGACATAATTTAAATGGTGTAATAACCAGGACAAATAAGCAAATAAAATGTGTGGGTTTTAATTATGGTAACATGTATTGTTTTAAAGCTATAATGGGCGAAATCTGAGAAATAATTAATTTTTTCAATTTTTTCTTAATATTCTGTTAAAATGCATTTAGAAAAAAAAAATTCTTAGCAAAATGTTCCACCCAAAGAAAGCTTATTTGGTGGCGGAAAAAATAAGATATAGATCAATTAATTGTGATAATTAGTGATAAAGTTATTGGTGAATGAATGGGAGGTGAAAATTGCTCTGATGCAAAGGGTGAAAAACGACTGAAGACTGAAGTGGTTAAGCTGGTTTATAAGGACCTGATTTATTCTCTGGTGGAACTTTTGCCAATTAAGTGGACTTCATAACTATCATTAGTGCTTGACACTTGAACCCTATCCTTGTACATGATAACCATAATCAGCTAATTACAATTACGTGAAATTTCACGTAAATTTTCATGGTATGCTAATTTTTTGAGATAGGAATGTTGGGTTTTCATGAGCTGTATGCTAAAATCATCAATATTAAAACAATAAGAGGCTTGAACTACTTCAGTTGTGTGTATTTGCATCTAAAATATATGAAAGTCTAATGTTTATCAGTACATTACAGAAAATAATGAACTTTATCACAATATGCTAATTTTTTTAGAAGGACCTGTATGTTACAATTGTGGTAGCCATAGCATGTATGGGGGCTTTGCTATTCACCGCCAAAGTCAGCAAGAAATTATTCATAAATTACTCATAAATGAATGCATAATTACGAATGCTTATACAAAGTCAATTGAATTAACAATTTGTAATTACGTATAGGTGTAAATGCAAAAATGTGCGTTAAATTTTGCATAATCATAATTAGCTGATCAACATGTACAAGGATAGGGTTCAAGTGTCAAACAACATTAGTTAAATGCAAAATACATATAATGACTGTTAGAGATGGCCTGAACTGTTCGGCTGCGAACTTGTTAGCGCAAACTTTGGTGGTTCATGTTCTCGATGAACCGCAAACTTTATGTGAGTTCGACCCGCCCCCTATACTACATCATTAGGCTAAACTTTGACCCTCTACATCACAGTCAGCAGACACATGGCAGCCAATCAGGCTACACTCCCTCCTGGAGCCCCCCCCCCCTCCCCCCCCCCAATAAAAAGCAGAAGCGTCGGCCATTTCCTCACTCTGTGTGCTGCATAGGTAGTGAGAGAAGGGAGAGAGGTTGCTGCGCAGGTTAGGGAAAGCTTAGTTGGGCTGTTGTTAGGCTTGTTAGCTTGCTCCTTGCTGATACTTATTGCTAAGAAGCACCCCAAAACAGCTATTTTGAGAGCTAATGAGCTATTTTGAGAGCTAGAGAGCTTCTTTTGATGTGTGTTTTTTTTTTGTGGCCCACTGACACTTGCATTATATACAGCCCTGTCAGTCGCAGCTGGCCCTTGCTAATTGTTATACTGTGCAAGGCCCATCAAATTCAGTGACTATCTTTTCACTGCACCTGTGTGGGAGAGCTGTATATTTGTAATACCAGTCACTGCATACCTGTTCATGTTTACTGCACCTGCGTGACAGCAGCACGCAGTGTTATATATACCAGTCACTGCATACCTGTTCACTGTACCTGTGTGACTGCACATTGTATTAGTCAAGTCAGTGCCTACCTTTCACTTAATCCCCCCAATATGGACAAAAGAGGTAGAGGCAGAGCCAGAGGCAAGCTACCCGGCAGGTTTGTTTGAGGTCGTGCTGTCAAGATTTTGCGCAGCCCTGGACCAAAGTACATTGTTCAGAAAGCATGTGCCATCAACCCCCAAGATTGTCAAGACGTAGTTGACTATTTAACACCGAACGCCTTATCGTCCTCAGCTTCTGCACTGAATCGTGACATATCTTGCTCCTCCTGCTCTGATTCTGGCATCCCACTTAACACTCAGTCAGCCGCCATCACCAAAGTGCCATCATCCCAGGGCTCAGCGGTGTGAACATTTTTTGTGTGTCTTCCTCACATGAGAGCAATGCCATCTGTACTCTCTGCCACCAAAAATTGAGCCGTGGAAATACCAAGACCCGCGTAGGGACAACTTCCTTATGAAGGCACATGACACACACAGCATCTCTGCCTGCACGCCGCGTGACTGCCTGCCCCAAGACTAAGTCAGTCCCCAGTCCCAACACAGCATCCCTGCCTGCAGGCCACTTGACTGCCTTCTCCGCCACCACCAACAGGGTCCAGGACTCCAGGTGGATTCCTGAATTTTTAAGGCCGATGCTAGCAGCGGGCGCTAACAAAAACAATAACCATTTTTTATAGTGCATGTACATGCCTGCCTAATTTTTCTGGCTGCATTGTGGCTGCTAAAACAAAACAAAACAAAAGGCATGTACATGTGTCAATTCCCTCTCGTGATCGTTACCTTGCCGCGGTGAAGGGGCTTGCGTATCACAATGAAGCAATGGCCGGCCAGCTATATGAATGTGGTGGTGGGGGGGGGGGGGGGGTGGCACACTCAAGATAATAAGGTCGTTGCTTGATTGTAGACAGACCAAATTCGATCAGCTGGACAGTCACTGTTGTTCTATTATTGAGCTACCACAGCCCGGCGACCATATGAGCTTGAAAACCGCCATGGTCTGCACTCTCGTCATGGTGTGCACCAGTCCAGCAATGCCATCACTACACAAACAGCTGTTTGCAGTGCGTTATACAGTGAGTTTGGTCTGTCAGTGTGAAGAAGTACACTAATTACACTACCTGATTGATGTATACACATGCAAGATGTTTTAAAGCACTTTATGCCTCCAATTTAGCATTGCAATGTGATTTCTGCCCTTAACCACTTCCCGACCGCCTAACGCACAGGGGCGGCCGGGAAGTGGAGCCCTTAAGGACCGGCTCACCCACAGAGGCGGCGGTTCTTGTAAGGGCATGGGCGGAGCGATCGCGTCATCCGTGACGCGATCCTCCGCCAGCGCCTGTCACCGCTCGCCCGCCGCAACATCCCGCCGGCTATACGGAAGCGCCAGCGGGATGTTAACCCCGCGATCGCCGCATACAAAGTGTATAATACACTTTGTAATGTTTACAAAGTGTATTATACAGGCTGCCTCCTGCCCTGGTGGTCCCAGTGTCCGAGGGACCACCAGGGCAGGCTGCAGCCACCCTATGTCGCACCCAAGCACACTGATTTCTCCCCCCCCTGCCCCAGATCGCCCACAGCACCCCTCAGACCCCCCCTGCCCACCCCCCAGACCCCTGTTTGCACCCAATCACCCCCCTAATCACCCATCAATCACTCCCTGTCACTATCTGTCAACGCTATTTTTTTAATCTCCCCCCCCTGCCCACTGCCCCCTCCTGATCACCCCCCCACCCCTCAGATTCTCCCCAGACCCCCCCCCCCCCCTGTGTACTGTATGCATCTATCCCCCCAGATCACCTGTCAATCACCTGTCAATCACCCATCAATCACCCCCTGTCACTGCCACCCATCAATCAGCCCCTAACCTGCCCCTTGCGGGCAATCTGATCACCCACCCACACCAATAGATCGCCCGCAGATCCGACATCAGATCACCACCCAAACGCAGTGTTTACATCTATTCTCTCCTCTAAACACCCACTAATTACCCATCAATCACCCATCAATCACCCCCTATCACCACCTGTCACTGTTACCCATCAGATCAGACCCTAATCTGCCCCTTGCGGGCACCCAATCACCCGCCTACACGCTCAGATTGCCCTCAGACCCCCCCTTATCAATTCGCCAGTGCAATATTTACATCTGTTCTTCCCTGTAATAACCCACTGATCACCTGTCAATCACCTGTCAATCACCCATCAATCACCCCCTGTCACTGCCACCCATCAATCACCCCCTGTCACTGCCACCCATCAATCAGCCCCTAACCTGCCCCTTGTGGGCAATCTGATCACCCACCCACACCAATAGATCGCCCGCAGATCCGACATCAGATCACCACCCAAACGCAGTGTTTACATTTATTCTCTCCTCTAAACACCCACTAATTACCCATCAATCACCCCCTATCACCACCTGTCACTGTTACCCATCAGATCAGACCCTAATCTGCCCCTTGCGGGCACCCAATCACCCGCCTACACGCTCACATTGCGCTCAGACCCCCCCCCTTATCAATTTGCCAGGGCATTATTTGCATCTATCCTTCCCTGTAATAACCCACTGATCACCTGTCAATCACCCATCAATCACCCCCTGTCACTGCCACCCATCAGTCACCCCCTGTCACTGCCACCCATCAATCAGCCCCTAACCTGCCCCTTGCGGGCAATCTGATCACCCACCCACACCAATAGATCGCCCGCAGATCCGACATCAGATCATAACCCAAGCGCAGTGTTTACATGTATTGTCTCCTCTAAACACCCACTAATTACCCACTAATTACCCATCAATCACCCCCTATCACCACCTGTCACTGTTACCCATCAGATCAGACCCTAATCTGCCCCTTGCAGGCACCCAATCACCCGCTTACACACTCAGATTGCCCTCAGACCCCCCCTTATCAATTCGCCAGTGCATTCGTTACATCTGTTCTTCCCTGTAATAACCCACTGATCACCTGTCAATCACCTGTCAATCACCCATCATTAACCCCCTGTCACTGCCACCCATCAATCACCCCCTGGCACTGCCACCCATCAATCACCCCATGTCACTGCCACTCATCAATCAGCCCCTAACCTGCCCCTTGCGGGCAATCTGATCACCCACCCACACCAATAGTTCGCCCGCAGATCCGACGTCAGATCACCTCCCAAGGGCAGTGTTTATATCTCTTCTCTACCCTAAACACCCACTAATTACCCATCAATCACCCCCTGTCACTTCTACCTATAAGATTAGACCCCTATCTGCCCCTAGGGCACTCAATCACCCGCCCACACCCTCAGAATGCCCTCAGGCCCCAGCCCTAATCACCTCGCCAGTGCATTGCTTGCATCTATTCCCCCCTCTAATCACACCTTGAGACACCCATCAATCACCTCCTGTCACCCCCTAGCACACCTACCCATCAGATCAGGCCCTAATTTGCCCCGTGTTGGCTCCTGATCACTCGGCCAAACCCTCAGATCCCCCTCAGACCCCCTTCCGATCACCTCCCCAGTGCATTGATTGCATCTATTTTCCCCTCTAACCACCCCCTGAGACACCCATCAATCACCTCCCGTCACCCCCCTAGCACTCCTATCCATCAGATCAGGCCCAATACAACCTGTCATCTAAAAGGCCACCCTGCATATGACCAGTTCCACAAAATTCGCCCCCTCATAGACCACCTGTCATCAAAATTTGCAGATGCTTTTACCCCTGAACAGTCATTTTGAGACATTTGGTTTCCAGACCACTCACGGTTTTGGGCCCGTAAAATGCCAGGGCGGTATAGGAACCCCAGAAACTGACCCCATTTTAGAAAAAAGACACCCCAATGTATTCTGTTAGGTGTATGACGAGTTCATAGAAGATTTTATTTTTTGTCAAAAGTTAGCGGAAATTGATTTTTGTTTTTTTTTTCACAAAGTGTCATTTTTCACTAACTTGTGACAAAAAATAAAATCTTCTATGAACTCGCCATACACCTAACGGAATACTTTGGGGTGTCTTCTTTCTAAAATGGGGTCACTTGTGGGGTTCCTATACTGCCCTGGCATTTTAGGGGCCCTAAACCGTGAGGAGTAGTCTAGAAAACAAATGCCTCAAAATGACCTGTGATTAGGACGTTGGGCCCCTTAGCGCACCTAGGCTGCAAAAAAGTCTCACACATGTGGTATCGCCGTACTCAGGAGAAGTAGTATAATGTGTTTTGGGGTGTATTTTTACACATACCCATGCTGGGTGGGAGAAATCTCTCTGTAAATGGACAATTGTGTGTAAAAAAAATCAAACAATTGTCATTTACAGAGGTATTTCTCCCACCCAGCATGGGTATGTGTAAAAATACACCCCAAAACACATTATACAACTTCTCCCGAGTACGGCGATACCACATGATTGGCACTTTTTTGCAGCCTAACTGCGCTAAGGGGCCCAAAGTCCAATGAGTACCTTTAGGATTTCACAGGTCATTTTTGTTTCAAGACTACTCCTCACGGTTTAGGGCCCCTAAAATGCCAGGGCAGTATAGGAACCCCACAAATGACCCCATTCTAGAAAGAAGACACCCAAACGTATTCCGTTAGGAGTATGGTGAGTTCATAGAAGATTTTATTTTTTGTCACAAGTTAGCGGAAAATGACACTTTGTGAAAAAAAACAATTAAAATCAATTTCCGCTAACTTGTGACAAAAAAATAAAAACTTCTATGAACTCACCATACTCCTAACGGAATACCTTGGGGTGTCTTCTTTCTAAAATGGGGTCATTAGTGGGGTTCCTATACTGCCCTGGCATTTTAGGGGCCCTAAACCGTGAGGAGTAGTCTTGAAACAAAAATGACCTGTGAAATCCTAAAGGTACTCATTGGACTTTGGGCCCCTTAGTGCAGTTAGGCTGCAAAAAAGTGCCAATCATGTGGTATCGCCGTACTTGGGAGAAGTAGTATAATGTGTTTTGGGGTGTATTTTTACACATACCCATGCTGGGTGGGAGAAATACCTCTGTAAATGACAATCTTTTGATTTTTTTACACACAATTGTCCATTTACAGAGTTATTTCTCCCACCCAGCATGGGTATGTGTAAAAATACACCCTAAAACACATTGTACTACTTCTCCTGAGTACGGCGATACCACATGTGTGGAACTTTTTTGCACCCTAACTGCGCTAAGGGGCCCAAAGTCCAATGAGTACCTTTAGGATTTCACAGGTCATTTTGAGAAATTTTGTTTCAAGACTACTCCTCACGGTTTAGGGCCCCTAAAATGCCAGGACAGTATAGGAACCCCACAAATGACTCCATTTTAGAAAGAAGACACCCCAAGGTATTCTGTTAGTAGTACGGTGAGTTCATAGAAGATTTTATTTTTTGTCACAAGTTAGCGGAAATTGATTTTTATTGTTTTTTTTTCACAAAGTGTCATTTTCCGCTAACTTGTGACAAAAAATAAAATCTTCTATGAACTCACCGTACTACTAACGGAATACCTTGGGGTGTCTTCTTTCTAAAATGGGGTCATTTGTGGGGCTCCTATACTGTCCTGGCATTTTAGGGGCCCTAAACCGTGAGGAGTAGTCTTGAAACGAAATTTCTCAAAATGACCTGTGAAATCCTAAAGGTACTCATTGGACTTTGGGCCCCTTAGCACAGTTAGGGTGCAAAAAAGTGCCACACATGTGGTATCGCCGTACTCAGGAGAAGTAGTATCATGTGTTTTGGGGTGTATTTTTACACATACCCATGCTGAGTGGGAGAAAGATCTCTGTAAATGGACAATTGTGTGTAAAAAAAAATAAAAAATTGTCATTTACAGAGATATTTCTCCCACCCAGCATGGGTATGTGTAAAAATACACCCCAAAACACATTATACTACTTCTCCTGAGTACGGCAATACCACATGTGTGGCACTTTTTTGCAGCCTAACTGCGCTAAGGGGCCCAAAGTCCAATAAGCACCTTTTGGCTTTACATGGGTGCTTACAAATTAGCACCCCCCAAAATGCGAGGACAGTAAACACACCCCACAAATGACCCCATTTTGGCAAGTAGACACTTCAAGGTATTCAGAGAGGGGCATGGTGAGTCCGTGGCAGATTTCATTTTTTTTGTCGCAAGTTAGAAGAAATGGAAACTTTTTTTTTTTGTCACAAAGTGTCATTTTCCGCTTACTTGTGACAAAAATTAATATCTTCTATGAACTTACTATGCCTCTCAGTGAATACTTTGGGATGTCTTCTTTCCAAAATGGGGTCATTTGGGGGGTATTTATACTATCCTGGAATTCTAGCCCCTCATGAAACATGTCAGGTGGTCAGAAAAGTCATAGATGCTTGAAAATGGGAAAATTCACTTTTTGCACCATAGTTTGTAAACGCTATAACTTTTACCCAAACCAATAAATATACACTGAATGGGTTTTTTTTAAATCAAAAACATGTTTGTCCACATTTTTCGTGCTGCATGTATACAGAAATTTTACTTTATTTGAAAAATGTCAGCACAGAAAGTTAAAAAAATCATTTTTTGCCAAAAATCATGTCTTTTTTGATGAATATAATAAAAAGTAAAAATCGCAGGAGCAATCAAATAGCACCAAAAGAAAGCTTTATTAGTGACAAGAAAAGGAGCCAAAATTCATTTAGGTGGTAGGTTGTATGAGCGAGCAATAAACCGTCAAAGCTGCAGTGGTCTGAATGGAAAAAAAGTGGCCGGTCCTTAAGGGGGGTAAAGCCCACGGTCCTCAAGTGGTTAAAATGCTGCTGTGCATCAAATTTAGATTTTCCCCCGGGACTTTTGGCGTGTATCCCACTCCGCCATGCACCCCTCCAGGTGTTAGACCCCTTGAAACATCTTTTCCATCACTTTTGTGGCCAGCATAAATGTTTGTAGTGTTCAAAGTTCACCTCTCCATTGAAGTCTATTGCGGTTCGCGAAAGTTCGCGCAAACCCAAACTTTTGCGGAAGTTCACGTTCGAGGTTTGCGTACCTAAAATCGGAGGTTCGAGCCATCTCTAATGGCTGTACAAAATGAGAAAAATTAGGTATACATGCATGAGAGTGTGCTATCTTAATATACAAGGGATTCAGCTATAATATAAATAGAATATATATCAGTGCTGTGCTAAATCTGCAAGCAATAAACTAGTGTGGTCTGCATCAGTATAGGATTGTGTCTAGGTGGTCTGAAACGCTGACATAACATTCAATAAAAATGTGTTTTCCTACTTTTTATTACTCATACAGTTATCATATTTGCTTTTGTGCACACATAATATTGTCTGCTTACAAATTACAAGTTTCCAAAGTGTAGTTTTTCTTGCCCTGAAAGCTGGCATTGCATTTTATTCTTTTTCTATAATAACTGCTTTTTATTATATATTAAAATCTTCTAATGAGCTATTCTGAACACTGTGTGTGCCTAAAGCAGAGACAGTTTTTCAGAGAGTGTTTGTTTACATTCCAGTGTTGATACATTTGTGTTTAACAAGTGAAAAATATACTGTTATCTCTAGTTTGGATGTGGATTTGAAGCTGAATAGCAGGACAATGTGCTTTGTTTAACCATTCCAGTGATGTTCTGCTAGAATTTTTTTCTGGGATAGTAGCTTTCAAGCTGTGTGTAATCTTTTAGAGAAAAGTAGAAATGCTGACTTTCAGACCACTTTAAAGAGACTCCGTAACAAAAATTGCATCCTGTTTTTTATCATCCTACAAGTTCAAAAAGCTATTCTAATGTGTTCTGGCTTGCTGCAGCACTTTATACTATCACAGTCTCTGTAATAAATCAATGTATCTTTCCCCTGTCAGACTTGTCGGCCTGTGTCTGGAAGGCTGCCAAGTTCTTCAGTGTTGTGGTTCTGCTATGAACTCCCCCTTCCAGGCCCCTCTATGCACACTGCCTGTGTGTTATTTAGGATTAGAGCAGCTACTCTCTTATCTTTTACAAGCTGGATAAATCGTCCTCTGAGCTGGCTGGGCTTTCACATACTGAAGAATTACAGACACGGGCAAAGCTGTTGCAGGAAGAAACAAGCAGCCTGAAACTTCAGTGCATGAGAACAGGGGGAAAGAAACACACAAATGATCTCTTAAGATTCAAAAGGAAGGCTGTATACAGCCTGCTTGTGTATGGATGTATTTTCTATGTGTGGACATACTGTACATCAACCTACTTCCTGTTTTGGTGGCCATTTTGTTTGTTTATAAACAAACTTTTTAAAACTGTTTTTAACCACTTTTAATGCGGCAAGGAGTGGCGAAATTGTGACAGAGGAGAATAGGAGATGTCCCCTAATGCACTGGTATGTTTACTTTTGTGCGATTTTAACAATACAGATTCTCTTTAAGCACTCGCATGTATGTACCAGTATATCATCATATGTATTTTGCATATGCCTCATTTTGCTTATTTTGCACAATCATTGTATCAGTTTTGCATATACTTTGCATATACCAATTTTGCTTACTTTGTGCAACCATTGAATGCATTTTTCATTTTTCTCTGCCACTGAGACCCGGGTTTCTGACCAAGTAGGTCACTACAGGAATTATTTTAGCTTTTTTTTTTCTTTTTTAATTCTTTGAGACATTTTATGTAAGATACATGAATTATTGCAAAGGATACTGTATACATTGGCCTCTATTCACTAAGCATTACCACTTTGGGCAATGCTGAAAACAGCTGATTTTACCGATCACCTTGCCAAATACTCAGGCAGTGTGCATATAATAAGGGCTCCAGCTAAAAACGGCACAAGCCGCCAGATATAAACGATATTTAAGTCAATGTGTAGTAAAATGATAAACTTAACCACTTTACCCCCGCGTGTACGTATTTCTCCGCCCCTTTTTCCATCCTTTAAAAACCAGGGACGGAGAAACATGTACTTTCCGTGTTCCCGACGCTGCCCGCGCTCCCGCTCGTAAACACGCCGCCCGCCGCTAGTAAAACCGCCGCCGCCCGCTCGCCCAGAGATCAATGAACGGGAAAATCCATTCCCGTTCGTTGATCTAAGCCCCGCAATGATCAGCTGCTCTCCTATGGGCAGCGCGATCATTGTGAGAAAAAACTCACGTGTCCAGCCTCCTTATTCTTCCTCCAAGCTTCCGGAAGGAAGCTTGGAGGTCGCATTAAAACAAAAAGTTACTGTGGCCATCTTGTGGCCAAATAGTAAACTACACCCTACACATTTTTCACATACAAATAAATGACTTTTACACATAAAATTAACTCATTACCTCCCACACTCCCCATTTTTTTTTTTTTTTTTGTAATTAAAAAAAAATTAAAAAATTTACAATTAAAAAAAAATACATAAATAGTTACCTTAGGGACTGAACTTTTTAAATATTTATGTCAAGAGGGTATAACACTGTTACTTTATAAACTATGGGCTTGTAATTAGGGATGGACGCAAAACTGAAAAAAATGCACCTTTATTTCCAAATAAAATATTGGCGCCAAACATTGTGATAGGGACATAATTTAAATGGTTTTATAACCGGGACAAAAGGGCAAATACGTTTCATGGGTTTTAATTACAGTAGCATGCATTATTTAAAAACTATAATGGCCGAAAACTGAAAAATAATTATTTTTTTCCCCACATTTTTCCTATTTTCCCATTAAAACACATTTAGAAAAAAATAATTCTTGGCATAATGTCCCACCTAAAGAAAGCCTAATTGGTGGCGAAAAAAACAAGATATAGTTCATTTCATTGCGATAAGTAATAATAAAGTTATAGACGAATGAATGGAAGGAGCGCTGAAAGGTGAAAATTGCTCTGGTGCTCAGGGGGTAAAACCCCTCAGTGGTGAAGTGGTTAAAATAGTGTTTTTAATATCGATATTCTAATATTCCCCACTGTAACCTCTATGTTTACGTTTACTAAAATGAGTACCAGTAAAAGTGATAAAATATTGTTCAATATACCAATATCGTACTACTTCATTCATGTAGTAAAATATCTTTAATCCTTACCGATATTTGACTATAACTAAGCCTCTCCCTACTCTCACACAGAACCGTCTCCTGGTGGTGACTAACCCTAAGACCACCCTGGTGGTGCCTAACCTTAAAGTGCAACTATCGTGAAAAATGTAAAATTTAAAATACATGTAAATATATAAATAAGAAATACTTTTCTTCCAGATTAAAATGAGCCATAAATGACTTTTCTCCCATCTTGATGCCACTCACTTACAGTAGGTAGTAAAAATCTGAAAGAACTGACAGGTTTAGGTCTAGTCAGCATGGCCTTTATTCTTTATCTAGACACTCCTTGAAAAGCATTTATATAAGGATGCTGGCCAGGCTCCCTGCTAACTGCCAACTTTTTTTTAGCAGTCAGATGGAGCAACTGCCATTCACGAAGTGTTTAAAAAAAAAAAAAAAAAAAAACAACCCTAAGAATCCCCCATGAGGAGATGGGCTAGTCCAAAACCTGTCAGTTCTGTCAGATTTTTACTACCTGCTGAAAGTGACAGCAAGATAGGAGAAAAGTCCTTTATGGCCCATTTTACTCTGGAAGAAATGTACTTCTTATTTTTGTGTGTTTACGTGTATTTTAAGTGTTACATTTTCCGCGATAGTGGTCCTTTAAGACCCCCCTGGTGGTGCCTAACCCTAAGACCACCACTGTTGGTGCCTAACCCCACACCCCCCCGATGGTGCCTAACCTTAACTCCCCTCTGGAGGGCACCTAACTTTACTACCCCATTTTGTTTGTGTGAAGTAAATTTGTATATGATTGTTTATGTATAAAATATAATAAAAAAATGATAATTGAGGAGTCAAACCTAAAAATAAACTTTTTCTTTATATAAGTTTAACTAAATTTGTTGGAAAATGATCATTTGTAACACTGAAAAACAAAGTTGAAATATAAATGATTTTTTTTCTGAAAAAGCATAGGGAAGAGTTTTATAAACAATTATGCAGTTTGAAGTAATTATTTGTTAAATTGTCAGTTACTGTAATCAATACATTTGGTACGGACATGAAAGTTAAAGATAACAAGCGATATTTTTGTTTTAAATAATTGTTTTAAATGATGATCCTCTGGCTCTAATACTTTTAGCCATAAACCCTGAACAAGCATGCAGCAGATCAGGTGTTTCTGACATGTTTGTCAAATCTGACAAGATTCTGCATGCTTGTTTAGTGTGATTCTGACACTACTGCAGCCAAATAGACCAGCAGGGCTGCCAGGCAACTGGTATTGCTTAAAAAGGAAAAAAATATGGCAGCCTCCATTTACCTCTCACTTAATTTGTCCTTCAAGCCCTGTAGCCCTTGAGTAAAGTCGGCTCAGGTAAGCGATAAGACCGACTCCGGCATAAATCGGCATGTGAACAGTAGCCCCTGACTGCCACTCTACAAACAGTCCATCAGGGGGATCAACTTGGCCAATCGATTGCCAGTTACTATGTGCCGTCGCTTGCCCTGAGAAAAGATAATATCTTCTGTAGCACACATATATTTTATAGTGTTTTCTACACAGTAAGAACATATAGTGCTATGGAAAGCTTTCCTTTAACTTACCAGCAGTATAAGTTAAACTGTCAAAGAGTTAGTAAGATATATAGAACACTAAGGACACAAACTCATGTTCACCCACACAGATTAGGTAGTAATAATGATAAATATTGCTCAATAAGAAAGATAATTGACACATTCAATACAAAGCTAAAGTTCAGTTCAGAGACTTGTACAGTTAAAGTAAATGTATGCCAGTAGAGATAAGACAGCACTTTTCCGAGACATAAAGACTGAAAGATTTAGGCAGGGGTCACACTTATTACTTACTTAAAGAGAAACTCCAACCTAGAATTGTACTTTATCCCAATCAGTAGCTGATACCCCCTTTTACATGAGAAAAATAATGCTTTTCACAAACAGACCATCAGGGGGCGCTGTATGACTGATTTTGTGCTGAAACCCCTCCCACAAGAAGCTCTGGGACCGCGGTACTCTGGGTAAACTGCCACAATGAAACAAGGTTCACAGACAGGAATTAGCTGTTTACAGCTGTCTTTAACAGCCAAAACAGCTAGGAGCAGCTACATAACCTGCTCACAGTAAAAATGTCACCATGTGATAAATGTCAGAATGTAAATCAGGGAGAGGAAAGATTTTACAATGAGCAAACACTGACTAAATCATTTATACATAATTATGGTAAAAATGAAGCACTTTTTTTTACTACATTATTTTCACTGGAGTTCCTCTTTAAGTCACATGTATATATCATACATGGCAAAATTGTGTTTGTTACACATCTAATGTTTGTCAATGGCGTTGTGTTTTTTTTCCTCTGCTTGTATGCGAATTGCATTTTGCTTGCAAATTTTTATTAATTTTTTTATTTTTTTTGCATTTAAAATTTTACAGTGTATGATTTGTGTTTCAATGCAAGCAGAAGGCAGATGCCTATTTTTTTATTTATTTATTTATTTTTTTGTGATTTTGAAGTTAAATACATTTTCATGTAAATTATCTTCATTGGTATGAACAGAATATTTTTGCAAACCAAAAATTTGCATACAAATGTGCACAAAAATTGCAAAAACATGTATGAACGTTCATGAAAAATACCAGGAAAAATCACAAATGTAAATGCAGAAAATCAAAAGTCGCTATGACAAGTGTGAATTGTCCCTTGCTTTTTTATTAGAACTTTTATCATATTGTACAATCATATAATATGGACTAGAGGCAAACTAATTCAAGTGCTAAGATTGATAAATAAATAAAATAAGGTAAAACAAAAGAAAATAAACAGTGTATTAAGGGGAGGCATGGGGGAACCACCTTAAACACAATTCCAATGACACCCAAAAGAGAAATAGGAGTACATCTGGGACAAATGAGCATAAATAAATCACCATAATAAGCATAAACAAATGACTCCCAGTGCAACGTGAAAATCCTGAAACCAATATGGGTCTTGTTAAACTGTATGAAGATGTGGTTTCTGATTAGCTGGAACTACAGGAGACAAGAGACCTATGGTGTGGATTTTCACACTTACTTTCCATGCCTATTAATTCTTTTTTTTCCATGAACAGTCTCTATTGTTGATGCAAATTTCCCTGTCCATCTTTACTCCTTTGCAGCCCTCTTTATGTCTGCTGTACAAATCTGTATATTTACCTGCTAAAACAGAGTTTAAATGTTCTTACTTGTTCTGCTAATGCTAAGATAATTACTGTATTTGTGTGAGTAGTACTAATGATAATTAGAAGATAATTAACATAAAGCAAAGTTCCGTATTTTCACTTTCAGCTTAGGATTTGAAATTTTAAGACTGATTTACTGATGTAAAATCTGCTGTTACAAAACAAACAGAAGTGATGATCCACTAAAACCTTACAAGCATTGTTTCCTCAGCCAGATAAAAGTGTTTTTCCTTCGGTTTTCTTTTCAGGGCAGCAAGTTGCATTCACCTGTTCTTTTGTCTCATTTGTGTAGATAACTGAATGATTTTTTTTAACACTTGCTGTGCAGGAAAACAAGGATCTTCTGACAGTTTCTTTACAGGACTAATGCTACAGGTACCTAGGGTAAACTCACATGCCACATGTCAGTTCAAGTACTCCTTAGGCCTCTTGCACACTGCACGCGATTCCGATTCAGATTCCGCTTTTTAATCAGTTTTTACATCCGATTCAGATTCTGATTTGCAGTTTTCTCCTTGCACACTGCAAATCGGAATCTGAATCGGATGTAAAAACTGATCAAAAAGCGGAATCTGAATCGGAATCGTGTGCAGTGTGCAAGAGGCCTTAAAGAGACTGAGGCCCAGTGCACACCATTAACCTCTAGCAGATCCGCAAAACACTCGAGGTTTTTGAAGCAGATTTCAGAGCGATTCTAGGCATGTGGAGAGAGTTTGTCCAAAAATGCCTAGCGTTTTTTGGAGCGTTTTTGTGTAGCAGATACAAATATTGTTACAGTAAAGCTGTAACTGAACAGCTACTGTAACAAAAAATGCCTGGAAAACCGCTCTGATCTAGTGTTTTTCAGAGCTGTTTTCCACTTTCCTATACTTTAACATTGAGGCAGAAACACCTCAGAAATCTAAAAAATG
This sequence comes from Hyperolius riggenbachi, assembly GCF_040937935.1. NCBI lineage: Eukaryota > Metazoa > Chordata > Amphibia > Anura > Hyperoliidae > Hyperolius > Hyperolius riggenbachi. The sequence goes on from NC_090655.1 coordinate 203,630,747, forward strand.
CTGCAGCCCAAGAGTTTGCGTTTGTGGAAAAAACGGTCCGCTCTGGTGTGCACCATCCCATTCACTTTCATTAGCCAAGCAGTTTTCCCCTGCAAGCGTTTTAAAAAACGCATCAGAACCACTCTGGTGTGCACCAGCCCTCAGAGATGAGCCTTCCTTCTTTTGTTTTTCTTACCCGTGGCTTCCTCCAGCCCCATAAGCATGGATGTGTCCCTCGCCGTCCTCCTGCGATGTCCCATTCAGCCACGGTGAGCCCCAGTAAGAGGCTCAGTGACTTCAGTGGTGAACCTTCTGCGCATGCGTGGACCCTCTACCCATGCGTGGACCTTCTGTGCAAGTGTGGAAGGCCCTGGCTGACATCACTAAGTCAGAGTGAGTCTGACTGAGCCGCGTATCGGTAGATGACGGCGGCTAAACGGGTGATCACAGGAGGACAGCGAGGGCCACATCCATGCTTATGGGGCTGGATGAAGCCCTGCGTAAGTAAAAAAAAAAAGGCAAGAAGTCTCATCCCTGAATCTCTTTAAAGAGATGTAGACATAATTATAAGGGCCTGAGCCCACTAACGCAGTTTGTGTGCAGTTGTACACAGTTGTGTCCACTTTTCAGCATCTGTAACATTGATGTGTTGCTGAAAAGCGGACACAACTGTGCACAACTTTGTTAGTGGACTCAGGCCCAAAGGAATTTTGAGGTTAGAAAACAGTGTTTTGCTCATGAAGTCTTCATTGTCTGCATGAAAAGTTAATTGAATTGTGTCCATTGGGTGTTCCAGTACTCTTGTAAAATGTGTATATCTATCTTTCACCTCTCTGTGCAGTTTAATAGCTGACATTTTCATTTGCCTATTAGCTACAGTCTGTCATTGCTTATGCAACCTTATGAACTATGCACAATCCATTGTGCAGTGCAATGGATCAATAACCTGTCTGTACATTTATAATGATAAAAATTGGAATGACTGGAGTATAGACTATGAAAAGTAAAAAAGAAATAAGATGTGTGTAATTTAGCTGCACACGTTGTTCCTGTAATGAATATGTAGGGATAAACAAAATCACTTCTGACAAGCTGACAGAATCTTGTGAATCAGTTTTGAGAATCTGGCATTGCAATGGCTACAATGTGTTTGCATTACTTCAGTAGTGTGAGCACAGTGTGCTGTGTGATATGTATCAGGGCCAGATTTCTGTAAAGGCCACAAAGGCCCAGACCTTGGGCAGCTGCAACCCATGGGGTCACCATAGCATGAAACAGGGGTTGCTATACATGAAAGGGACAGCAGCAAATGGGGTGCATTACATTAAAAGGGGTAGCTAATGCCCAATGGAGCGGAGGAAACTCATGGTAACATTCAAACTCCATGCATGAAGCAGAACTACATTTTCCAACAGGTTCCACTCAGGACAGGCCTCGCCATGTCGATCAAAATTGAGCGTATGTGCGCAGCATTATATCCAGAGGTAGTCTTTTGCAAATAGATGTATGAGGCTAGTGCACACATAGCAGAAATGCTAGCATTTCGGAAAACGCTGCATTTTTACTGCTAATTGAAGTCTATGGGCTGCTGGAGAAAACACGTATAAAAAACACATATGCGTTTTCTATGCGTTTTGAAACCTACGTTTTTAAAAACACTGGTAATATTCATAGATACATAAAAAACACACATAATGAAAGTCAATGGGAACGCAATGGTATGCGTTTTACATGCATTTTTATATGCAATTTTTTCCAAATGTAATTTTATTATGCTGTATTTCCGCTTCAGGTTGTCTTCCTACTGATTTGCATAAATGAAAATGAAAAAACGTATACAAAACGCATATGTGTTTTGTATATGTGAACCGCAAACCCATTAAAATGCACATAAAGCGCATTAAAAATGCTTTGCAAACGCATCAAGAATGCAATAAAAACGCACATAAAACACACACAACATTAACAGTGGCGTCCCTACCATTGAGCGCAGGGGGGCGTGGCGCCCCGGGTGATTGACACCCAAGGGGGTGTTGCCACGACCCCCCATGGTAGGGAAGGAGCAGCTATATCATTTTTGGAGTGCAGACAGAAGTGCCCTGAATGTTTTAGCAGCGGAGGTTACTGAGCGGTACTCACAGCTCAGTAAGATGAATGCACTGCCTCCTCCTATTGGCTGCCCAGGGACGAATTTACAGCTGCCCCATTGGCTGCATGCTTCCTCTCCTCCCCGTCTGTCTCCTCCTCCTCCTTCAGCAGGATAATGTCACGTCTGCCTGGCTGTGCTGCATCTGACTGGATAGTTTCAGCCTGAGCGGGCAGAATAAAAGCAGGAGTCAGTCAGGCAGATCGGGAAGAGGCTCATGGCGACAGCTCTCCCCTCAGTCTACACACATGCTCTAGGTAAGAGACGCTCATCTTCTGTGTAATTTCCTCCCCTTCACTAATCTCTCCAGAGCTCTGACCTCGCTTTTCTCTCTGTTCATTAACTCCTTCACAACTGATTAGGAGTTAGGATGTTTTCTATCTCACTTGTTTGTGTTATCTTTCTTTTGGTATGATCGTTTTTCTTTTGCCCTGCACTATCTAGCAGATTTTTTGTTTTGTTTTTTCCATTCATGTTTCTACGTGCTCCTATTTCCTTGGTGTGTTTGACTAATCAATACAGCATCACCGCATGTCCGCTAGCAAGGCCATCACCGCCAACCAAACCTCAGCATCACCACCAGCCAGGCCAGCCCAGCATCACCACCAGCCAGGCCACAGCATCACCGCCAGCCAGGCCAGCACAGCATCACCGCCAGCCAGGCCAGCACAGCATCACCGCCAGCCAGGCCAGCACAGCATCACCGCCAGCCAGCACAGCATCACCGCCAGCCAGGTCTCAGCATCACCACTAGCCAGCATCACTATCAGCCAGGCCACAGCATCACCTCCAGCCAGCATCACTATCAGCCAGGCCACAGCATCACCTCCAGCCAGGCCACAGCATCACCGCCAGCCAGGCCACAGCATCACTGCCAGCCAGGCCACAGCACCACCTCCAGCCAGGCCACAGCACCACCACCAGCCAGGCCACAGCACCACCACCAGCCAGGCCACAGCACCACCTCCAGCCAGGCCACACCATCACCGCTGCCTGGCCACAGCATCACCGCCAGCCAGGCCTCAGCAGCACCACCAGCCAGGCCACAGGGGGCTTCATTGTTTTTTGTCGTTCAGACCCAGTGCCTAAGACATGCTGCCGTTAAGTTCATGTACATTTGGTCCCAACCATTACCATGCCCACATTTACCACATACATGGTCACGCCCCCCTTTTTTTTTTTTTTGCTGCGTGCACCGCATTTTTAGCCTACACTAGTGCCCAGGGGTAGGGGACAGAGGCATGGGGGCGGGGGGGGGGGGGTCTTATAATAACCAGCACCGGGTGTCAAATTCCCTAGGTACGCCACTGAACATTAACATAGAACATGACATAAAATGCAGCCTTTCACGTTATGTTATGTGTGCACCCAGCCGCTGGCAGCATTGCTAAAGAGGGTAAAGGAGTGGGGGGGGGTTAGCCTGTCAGTGCTCAGACCATATGCCACACACTACATCAATGTGGTTTACATGACTGACACCCTAGAAGGAATCCTCTTCTGAAGATGAAAAAAAAAATCTCTCAGTTTGCTTAAGACAAGCAGTCCAAGGACATTGATTATAGGAACCAAAATGCAGACATGAACAATTGATGATTCCGATAATACATTTAATGACTAACTGTACATGCTTATTGCAAGCTTTTGAAATGTTAAGTTTCTTCTTCAGGCATTATACAGAACTGGATCAGAACCGTACCTAATGCTCGAAGGAGAAACTTAACGTTTGTTGGTTTGATGTCTGCATTGTTGTTCCTCAACTAACACTGGATCACACTTCCAGGGTTGCTCTCCAAATTCGCAAATTCGTTATGTACCTGAAAATTCGGGTCAATTTTCATGGTTGCCGAATTTGAATTCTGATGCTGTTGACGAATTAGAAGCTACCCGAATAGTGCCTCTCAAATTCGGTCGAATGATCGCAAATTCGGGTTGCATTCAGTATTCTGGGGAATCTGACCATTGAAATACTGTAAGAGGTCCAGGGTGTCTTGAGAGCCAATACTATCTGGAACTAATTTGGATCCGAATACTCAGATATGCGATCCGGGTCTGATATCTGGATCAAAAAAACGGAAGTGCCCTTTAAATTCCCCACATCCTCCTCCTCCCTCTATGGATCTTGTCTTCCAGGGGTTTGTAGGATGTCAAAAGCAGGTTCACACACATTGGTCAGGAGTTGAACCCAGGTCAACTGCTGGGAAGGCAGCTATGCTCACCACTATACCACCAATGCTGATACTGCTTACAGGCTTTAATTCAAGACTTCAGAAAGATCATGTGCCCCCCTGGATGATGCTGGTGTAACACACACAGCAGAGGACAGCAATTTGAAGTTTAACACCACTTTTTCCTACAACAAAGGATTCACTGCGTGGTAGCAGAGTGGCGCAGCGGAAGTGTGCTGGGCCCATAACCCAGAGGTTGATGGATCGAAACCATCCTCTGCTAGGCATGATTTCATTTTTGCACCTCGCTTTATCGCATGGGCAAAACGGTTTCCATAGCTCTGTAAGAGAAAGTGTAATAAGGGCCCTGCCGTAACATAGATATTATGGTAGCTAAGACTACTCCTGGGCCTTTCTTGTAGTTGAAGAGATGTGTGAACTGTGACACCACAATTAAAAAAACAATATAAAAAAACAGCAAACAGAGAAGCTTCCCCATATTGGAGCATTGGATTTGGTAAAGTCTTAAGCCAATGTTTTGTAAGCCACAAGTAAGCTTTAGGTTAGCAGGAAGGGTTGCATGGCCACCTGGCTTTTCATCCTTCCCACCCTTGCCCTGGAATATTCCAGACTTCAAATTGCTGTCCTTTGCTGTGGGTGTTACACCAGCACCATCCAGGGTGACACATGATCTTTCTGAAGTCTTGAATTGAAGCCTGTAAGCAGTATCAGCGTGGGTGGTATAGTGGTGAGCATAGCTGCCTTCCAAGCAGTTGACCTGAGTTTGATTCTTGGCCAATGTATGTGAGCCTGCTTTTGACATCCTACAAATCCCCGGAAAACAAGATCCATGAACAGAGAGAGAGAGAGAGAGAGAGAGAGAGAGACAGGGAGACAGGGAGACAGGCAGGGGGGGAGGGGGAGGGTGATTTCCCTTACAAAAAAACACTCAAATTTGCGAACACAAATTTTTCCCGAATTTAGTTACTGAACCCGAACCGAATTCAAATTCGAATCGAATTCGGTGGTTGCTATTGAATTCGAACCTGAATTTGCACCGGACCCGAATTCAAATGTACTCGATTCGAATTTGGGTACATTCGAGCATGCCTGCATACTTCACTTGATTGCAGGAACCATGTCCTGTTGTCTGATCAGACCAAGATAAACTCATTTGGTTCAGATGGTGTCAAGTGTGTGCAGCGGAAACCAGCTGAGGAATTCAAAGTTAAGTGTGTCTTGCCTGGAGTCAAGCACGAATGTGGGAGTGTAATAGATTGGGGTTGCATGAGTTCTACCTTCACTGGGTAGCCAAAGTTCATTGAGGTAACCATGAATGTCAACTTGTACTGTAAAGCAAACCATGATCATCTCCCTTCGGAAATTGGTCCTCAAGACAGCATTCCAACTTGATAATAACCACAAATACACCTCCAAGATGACCACTTCCTTGTTCAAGAACCTGATGGTAAAAGTGTTGGACTGGTTAAGCTTCTCTGCCTTAACTTTGACTTAAAGCCCATTCTGGCTCGATTCACAAAGCGGTGCTAACCCAGTTAGAGACTTTAGGCGTGATAACCATTTCACCACGCTGGTGAAAAGCCAGTTTAGGCGTGATAAGTTTAGATGTGATAAGTTTAGGGGCCTGATTCACAAAGCGGTGCTAACAGTTAGCACGCTGGTGAAAAGCCCTTTATCATGCCTAAACTCAGTTTAGGCATGATAAGTTTAGGTGTGATAAGTTTAGGTGTGATAAGTTTAGGCATGATAAGTTTAGGTGTGATAAGTTTAGGCATGATAAGTTTGAGCACCAACTGCGTTAGCACCTCAGTGCACAGCTGATCAAAAGTTTTGCGCTAGCAAAGTCTGGTGCACATCGCATAGAGTTTATTGGCGCTGCTTTGCGTGCGGGACTTTGCACGATATCTACACTTATCTAAACTTAGCATGCCTAAACTTATCACACCTAAACTTATCACACCTAAACTTATCACGCCTAAACTGGCTTTTCACCAGCATGGTGCAATGGTTATCACGCCTAAAGTCTCTAACTGGGTTAGCACCGCTTTGTGAATCGAGCCCTAGGTGTGATAAGTTTAGGCATGATAAGTTTAGATAAGTGTAGATAGCGTGCAAAGTCCCGCACGCAAAGCAGCACCATTAAACTCTATGGCCTCGATTCACCAAGCGGTGATAACTCAGTTATCACGCCTAAAGGACTTTAGGCGTGATGACCTTTTCACCACTGAGTTATCACCGCTTTTTCCTGCTCTTCGCGCGAAGTTACCGCGCGAACGCGCGTTCGCGCGTACGCGCGTGAGAGCGCGCGCAAAGTCCCACAGGGTTTAATGGGAGCTTCGCGCGAAGCGTCGGGTGCTGCGCGCGCACTTACGCGCCTACGCGCGAACGCGCGTACGCGCGGTAACTTCGCGCGAAGCCCTTCTTATCATGCCTAAACTGAGTTTAGGCGTGATAAGGGCCTTTTCACCACGGTGCTAACACTTTGCACCGCTTTGTGAATCGAGCCCAATGGGCTCGATTCACAAAGCGGTGCTAACCCAGTTAGCATGCCTAAAAGACTTTAGGCATGATAACCATTGCACCATGCTGGTGAAAAGCCAGTTTAGGCGTGATAAGTTTAGGTGTGATAAATTTAGGTGTGATAAGTTTAGGCATGCTAAGTTTAGATAAGTTTAGATCGCTTGCAAAGTCCCGCACGCAAAGCAGCGCCATTAAACTTTATACAAAGTGCACCAGTCTTTGCTAGCGTAAAACTTTTGATCACCTGTGCACTGCGGTGCTAACGCAGTTGGCGCTTAAACTTAGCATGCCTAAACTTATCACACCTAAACTTATCATGCCTAAACTTATCACACCTAGGGCCTGATTCACAAAGCGGTGCTAACAGTTATCACCCTGGTGAAAAGCCCTTTATCATGCCTAAACTCAGTTTAGGCATGATAAGTTTAGGTGTGATAAGTTTAGGTGTGATAAGTTTAGGCATGATAAGTTTAGGTGTGATAAGTTTAGGCATGATAAGTTTAAGCGCCAACTGCGTTAGCACCGCAGTGCACAGCTGATCAAAAGTTTTACGCTACCAAAGACTGGTGCACTTCGTATAAAGATTAATGGCGCTGCTTTGCGTGCGGGACTTTGCAAGCGATCTAAACTTATCTAAACTTATCATGCCTAAACTTATCACACCTAAACTTATCATGCCTAAACTTATCACACCTAAACTGGCTTTTCACCAGAGTAGTGCAATGGTTATCATGCCTAAAGTCTCTAACTGGGTTAGCACCGCTTTGTGAATCGAGCCCCTAAACTTATCACTCCTAAACTTATCATGCCTAAACTGAGTTTAGGCATGATAAAGGGCTTTTCACCAGGGTGCTAACTGTTAGCACCGCTTTGTGAATCAGGCCCCATGCGTAGTGCACCAGACTTTGCTAGCTCAAAACTTTTGATCAGCTGTGCACTGCGGTACTAACCCAGTTGGTGCTTAAACTTATCACGCCTAAACTTATCACGCCTAAACTTATCATGCCTAAAATTATCACACCTAAACTTATCACACCTAAACTTATCATGCCTAAACTGAGTTTAGGCGTGATAAAGGGCTTTTCACCAGCGTGCTAACTGTTAGCACCGCTTTGTGAATCAGGCCCATTGAGTTTCTGTGGGGTATCCTCAAATGGAAGGTCTCTAACTTCCGTGGTCTCTATATCCATCCATTGGGCCTGATTCACAAAGCGGTGATAACTCAGTTATCACGCCTAAAAGACTTTAGGCGTGATAACCTTTGCACTGCTGAGTTAGCACCGTTTTGTGCTCTTTATCGCGGGCAAAGTCCCGCGCGCAAAGTTTTGCGCGCGCAATCGCAGTGCCCATAGGGTTTAATCGGCGCATCGCTCGCACTGCACCGTGCGATTGCGCGCGCAAAACTTTGCGCGCGGGAATTTCGCGCGAGTTTCATTTTATCACGCCTAAACTGAGTTTAGGCGTTATAAAGGGCTTTTCACAGGCGTGCAAACACTTTGCACCGCTTTGTGAATCAGGCCCATTGTCTCTAACGTCCCTCTACAGTCTACACGAGGTCTCTAACCCCCATAGTCTCTAACATCCACCATCATGGATGAGTGGAAGAGGATTCCAGTGGCAACCTGTGGAACTAGTGAGCTCCATGCCCAAGAAAGGTAAGGCAGTTTGGAAAATAATGGTGGGCACGCAAAATATTGACACTTTGAGCATATATTCTTCAAGTAGTGGTAAGACCGAAATGTGCTTTTTACTGTGGCACTTACTGAACAAATTGGTCTGAAAAAATGACCCAAAAAAATAATAATACATAAATAAAGGTAAAGGTCAATACAAAATGCCTTGATAGCATATGGGGATAGAGTGTAGGCACCTCTAATCAAAGTCTCTATCCCCAATGCTATCAAGGAATTTTGTATTGACCTGAGGAAGCGGGCCATGACCCGTAAAATGAGTTGTCAGATTGTTTTTTGAATAAAAACTTTTTTCCAGTTGAACTTATGTCTATATCCTCTGGAGAGGTAAGCAATTACCTCTCTTTTATTATATAATGTTTTATTTGTATTTTAAAATACAAAAATAGAACACACCTTTCAGCAGATTTTGACACAGTGGACCATCCCCTCCCTACTCCTCCAGTTCCTCCAGTCCATGGGCATTCATAACCTCGCTCTGGCCTGGCTCTTATACTACCTATCCAACCGCAGCTTCATGACCTCCTTCAATTAGTCCTGATCCACCTCAACCAACTCTTGGTAGGAGTCCCCAAGGCTCGGTCCTTGGCCCCTACTGTTCTCCCTATAAACATCCTCCATTGGCAAGGTTATCTCCTCCATGGGTTTTAACTATCATTTGTATGCAGATCTACCCAGACCCAGATCTACCTCCACACCCCTGACCTAGTCAACACTACCATGGACAAGGTCTCCTCCTGCCTATCAGTTATCTCCTCCTGGATGTCCACTAGGTTACTGAAAGTAAACCTGGACAAAATGGAATTCATGATTTTTCCACCCTGGCATTCCTGACCCTCCTAGATGTGAATGTCACTGTTAACTACACTACCATTCGCCCTAACTCTCAAGTCCACAGTCTGGGTGTCACCCTGGACTTCACACTCTCCTTTACCCCCCACATCCAAAACCTCACAATGACCTGCAAATTCCACCTCCATAACATCTGCAATATCCACCCTTTCCAGACCTCTGTCACAACCAAACTCCTCACCCATGCCCTCATAATTTTCCACCTTGACCTACTGCAACGCCCTTCTGTCTGGTCTCCCTATGACCCGAATTGCCCTGCTGCAGTCCGTTATGAATGCGGCAGACAGAATTATCCATGCCTCCCATCACTCCACTACAGCGGCTCCCCTCTGTGAATCTCTCCACTGATTTCCTACCCAGTCCTGAACCTGATTCAAGATACTTGTGTCTGGCCTACAAATCAGTCCACAAAACCTGCCCAACCTACATTTCCAATCTTACCCAGAGGTACACACCTAGCTGCTCACTCCGATCCTCCAATGAACTTTGCCATGACTGCCCCCCCCCCCCCAATCCCATGCATGCCTCTAGGACTTCTCAAGAGCTGCTCCAACAGTATGGAACTCCCTACCTCCCCCCATTAGGGTTTCCCCCTCCTTCAATATCTTCAAGAAGGCCCTCAAAACTCACTGTTTTACTCCGGCCTATCCCCCCCCCCCCCACTAGTTCTCTAAACCCGCAGCTTAACTCTGGTCCCCTACCTTTTGTGATCCCACCTCTCCCTCTAGATTGTAAACGTTTGGGCAGGGTCCTCCTCCTTATGTCTCCTACGCACCTTCATTACCATACACCCATCCTATGGATCTGAGCGAGCTCTTGAGTGAACTCGACTTGCCTAATCTCCATGCTCCCATTCAGTGACTGACTAAGCATTACCTTGTACTGTGCTGCGTGATCTGGTTTGCATGTATTCCTGTATTGTCTTATTGCTGTATGTCACCCCTAAATATAGTCTGTAACCTTAACTTGTACAGTGTTGCGTAATATGTTGGTGCTTTATAAATACAATAAGTAAATAATAAATAAACATTGGGCCCTTTCATCCTACCCATTACCAGTTAGACCTGGTAAAGCAGGGATGGTTAATTCCCCGTAGGCCTATACGGTGGTTGCAAGAACTGCAACCCTTCTTTTTGAGTATATATTTATATAATTTTATCCTCCCTATACCTGGCGATACTGCACCATTGGGCTCCCGGTCTCTCCCTACTTCTCACCTAGGTATTCTTGGTCCTTACAAGAGTCACCAAAAAAAAAAAAAACGCTATAGTGGTGAAGTGGATAAACATGCCACAGGCTCTTATATAAATGTATTAGTTTTCCTCACTAGCTCACATATAATACAATAATTGTTACTAGAAAACATTTCTTTTGATCTGCTTCTTACCTGGATCTTCCTGACAGTGCTTTTGTGATGACACATTTCTATCCACTGTTTCACAATTAAACTCTTTTGTGTAAGCAAACAAGTACCATCTTACTGTTAAAGCGGACCTTAACTCAGAACTTCCTCTATGCTCTAAAATATAAGCAGGAGCATAATAACTTTTAAAGAAAAACATTCCTTTGTTACAGCTGATACAAATTCTGCAATACATCTGCAGTGTATCTACTTCCTGCTTTCATGGAAGCAGACATATTGTTAACACCTTGTGCTTTCAAATAAGCCTCTCTGCCATGGCAGTCAGCTGACACAACTGGGGGATCATACGACAACTTGTGATTAGACACAGATGAAGGGGAATTAGACAGGCTAAACTCTCTAAATACATACAGGATGTATTTCTCTATGTTCTCCTTCTGTCCTGTGCAAGAGTTTAGGTCCACTTTAAGAGCCTTCTGAAACTATCCACTCCAATTTAGGTCACTTCAACCACTCTAACATCCCAAAATGGTACAAAAAAATATTGTCCACCTAAATTTGACCTTCTTATTGAATTCAGTGTAATTCATTTTAAAAAATAAGTGAGTGTATTATTGTCAACCATAGCTAGTCAAAAGCCATACCCCTCATAACAATCCCAACCTGCAGGTTAATCTGGGAACTGATTTATTCTCTTATAGCTTTTACGAAGCTTTTAAGATTCAACTATTACAAGATTCAACCATTATAACATTTACCCTTGAGTAAAATATCCACTCTAGGGAGGATACAATTAAATAAATCTATTAAAAAAGCTTAAGTTGCATAGAATCGTTTGTTAAACGTATAAAGAAAAATAGTGCATACTCACTCAGGGTTAGACCCTTGGACCTTCTTCCCAAGAACAACGTCAGACTGAAGTTCTCCCTGTAGCAATAATGTCTGTTGTCTTTGATTGTAGTTTTATGGCCTGCTGAGATTGCATATAGCTATTGGTGGAATAGGGCCTGGGCAGAGTTTTTTTTCTTGTGTATGAAAATTTCCACTGCTGTGCTTAATTTTAACTAGTAAAGAAGAAGAACCTAGCCTTGTCATTACTGTAAATTAGCAAGTCGCTCTATAATTCACAGAGACTCACTGACAACAGGTTACTGACTGTAACCATGAGTAAGATTTCCAATATAGTTAACCATTTGAGGACCACAGTCTTTCTACCCCTTAAGGACCAGAGCCTTTTTTTCCATTCAGACCACTGCAGCTTTCACAGTTTATTGCTCGGTCATACAACCTACCATCTAAATGAATTTTCCCTCCTTTTCTTGTCACTAATACAGCTTTCTTTGGTGCAATTTGATTGCTGCTGCGATTTTTAGTTTTTATTATATTCATCAAAAAAGACATGAATTTTGTCAAAAAAAATGATTTTTTTTTATTTTCTGCGCTGACATTTTTCAAATAAAGTAAAATTTCTATATACATTTTTGTCCAAATTTATTCTGCTACATGTCTTTGATAAAAAAAAAATCCAATGAGTGTATATTTATTGGTTTGGGTAAAAGTTATAGCGTTTACAAACTATGGTGCCAAAAGTGAATTTTCCCATTTTGAAGCATCTCTGACTTTCCTGACCACCTGTCAGGTTTCATGAGGTGCTAAAATTCCAGGATAGTATAATTACCCCCCGAATGACCCCATTTTGGAAAGAAGACATCCCAAAGTATTCACTGAGAGGCATGGTGAGTTCATAGAAGATTTTATTTTTTGTCACAAGTTAGCGGAAAATGACACTTTGTGACAAAAATAAAACAAAAAAAAGTTTCCATTTCTGCTAACTTGTGACAAAACAAAAAAAGAAATCTGTCACGGACTCACCATGCCCCTCTCTGAATACCTTGGGGTGTCTACTTTCCAAAATGGGGTAATTTGTGGGGTGTGTTTACTGTCCTGGCATTTTGGGGGTGCTAAATTGTAAGCACCCCTGTAAAGCCTAAAGATGCTCATAGGACGTTGGGCCCCTTAGCGCACCTAGGCTGCAAAAAGGGGTCACACATGTGGTATTGCCGTACTCAGGAGAAGTAGTATAATGTGTTTTGGGATGTATTTTTACACATATCCATGCTGGGTCGGAGAAATATCTCTGTAAATTTTTTTTTTTTTACTCACAATTGTCATTTACAGAGAGATTTCTCCCACCCAGCATGGACATGTGTAAAAATACACCCCAAAACACATTATACTACTTCTGCTGAGTATGGCGATACCACATGTGTAACACTTTTTTGTAGCCTAGGTGCGCTAAGGGGCCCAACGTCCTATGAGTACCTTAAGGATTTCACAGGTCATTTTGAGGCATTTGGTTTCTAGACTACTCCTCACGCTTTAGGGCCCCTAAAATGCCAGGGCAGTATTGGAACCCCACAAATGACCCCATTTTAGAAATAAGACACCCCAAAGGTATTCTGTTAGGAGTATGGTGAGTTCATAGAAGATTTTATTTTTTGTCACAACTTAGCAGAAATAGATTTTTACTTTTTTTTCACAAAGTGTCATTTTCCGCTAACTTGTGACAAAAAATAAAATCTTCTATGAGCTCACCATACTCCTAACGGAATACCTTGGGATGTCTTCTTTCTAAAATGGGGTCATTTGTGGCGTTCCTATACTGCCCTGGAATTTTAGGGGCCCTAAAGCGTGAGGAGTAGTCTAGAAACCAAATGCTTCAAAATGACCTGTGAAATCCTAAAGGTACTCATTGGACTTTGGGCCCCTTAGCGCACCTAGGCTGCAGAAAAGTGTCACACATGTGGTATCGCCATACTCAGGAGAAGTAGAATAATGTGTTTTGTGTTGTGTTGCTGGGTAGGGGTAATATCTCTGTAAATTACAATGTTTTGATTTTTTTTCACACAATTGTCCATTTACAGACAATGGGAAGAAAAACTTGTGCACAGGACTGTAGCTAGGCACCTGAGTGCATCTCCCCAAGTATACTCGCTGTACTTTAGACTAAGAGAAATATAGAGATATTTCTCCCATCCAGCATGGGTATGTGTAAAAATACACCCCAAAACACATTATACTACTTCTCCTGAGTATGGCGATACCACATGTGTAACACTTTTTTGCAGCCTAGGTGCGCAAAGGGGCCCAAAGTCCAATGAGTACCTTTAGGATTTCACAGGTCATTTTAAAGCATTTGGTTTCTAGACTACTCCTTACGCTTTAGGGCCCCTAAAATGCCAGGGCAGTATTGGAACCCCACAAGTGACCCCATTTTAGAAATTAGACACCCCAATGTATTCCATTAGGAGTATGGTGAGTCCATAGAAGATTTTATTTTTGTCACAAGTTAGCGGAAATTGATTTTTATTGTTTGTTTTCACAAAGTGTCATTTTCCACTAACTTGTGACAAAAAATAAAATCTTCTATGAACTCATCATACACCTAACGGAATACCTTGGGGTGTCTTATTTGTAAAATGGGGTGACTTGGTGAGGTTTCTATACTGCCCTGGCATTTTGGGGGCCCTAAACTGTGAGGAGTAGTCTGGAAACCAAATGCCTCAAAATACCTGTTCAGGGGTATAAGCATCTTCACATTTTGATGACAGGTGGTCTATGAGGGGCTGAATTTTGTGGAACCGGTCATAAGCAGGGTGGCCTCTTAGATGACAGGTTGTATTGGCACTGAAGTGCAGGAAGCGCAGGAAATTCTCAAATCGTGACCTGGACATGGCAGCAGAGAACATGGGCATGTGATGTATTGGGTGCATAGACCAACAAGACCGCAATACATTCTTTTTGACTAGACCCATGTTAAGGAGAAGGCCCCAAAAAATGTTACGTTCGGAAACTTGGAGTGGTTTCCACCAAAAAGGCTGGGCATAGTAGCTTCTTGGATTGGCGGTTGCGTATTGTGTGGCATAATGGTTGGTCTCAGCGACAATTAAGTCGTAGAGACCAGCAGTGATCAGAAAAAAAAATTCTGTCACTGCAGTGGGGCGGGTGAGGGTTTGGCCGGGTGATCAGAAGTAGTGTTGGGCGAACACCTAGATGTTCGGGTTCGCGAACGTTCGCCGAACATCGCCGCGATGTTCGGGTGTTCGCGCCGAACTCCGAACATAATGGAAGTCAATGGGGACCCGAACTTTCGTGCTTTGTAAAGCTTCCTTACATGCTACATACCCCAAATTTGCAGGGTATGTGCACCTTGGTAGTGGGTACAAGAGGGAAAAAAATATTTGTAAAAGAGCTTATAGTTTTTGAGAAAATTGATTGTAAAGTTTCAAAGGAAAAACTGTCTTTTAAATGTGGAAAATGTCATGTTTCTTTGCACAGGTAACGTGCTTTTTGTCGCCATGCAGTCATAAATGTAATACAGAGAAGAGGTTCCAGGAAAAGGGACTGGTAACGCTAACCCAGCACCAGCAGCAGCACACGTGATGGAACAGGAGGAGGAGGCGCAGGTGGAGAAGGCCACGCTTTTTGAGACACAACAACCCAGGCCTTGCATGAGGACAAGAAGCGTGCGGATAGCATGCTTTTTACCGCCATGCAGTCATAAATGTAATAAAGATGGGAGGTTCCATAAACAGGGACCGGCAACGCTAACCCAGCAGCAGCAGCAGCACACGTGATGGAACAGAAGGAGGCGCAGGAGGAGAAGGCCACGCTTTCAGGCGCAACTCAGGCCTTGCATGAGGACAAGAAGCGTGCGGATAGCATGCTTTGTACCGCCATGCAGTCATAAATGTAATAAAGATAAGAGGTTCAATAAACAGGGACCGGGCGGCAACGCTAACCCAGCAGCAGCAGACGTGATGGAACAGGAGGAGGCGCAGGAGGAGAAGGCCACGCTTTCATGCGCAACTCAGGCCTTGCATGAGGACAAAAAAATGCGTGCGCAAAGCAATGCAATGAGTAGTTTTCAGGACACAATGGGCTATTCGGAGGAGCTATTCCCACCCCCACAATCTTCTACCTGTGAAAGGTCAATGGAACAGCCACAAATGTTGTGCCCGGATTCACAACCTTTTTCTGTGGAAAATGCACCTCGCACTGAAATGCAAGGCGAGGCCGAGGATGAACATGACGTCAACAACTCAACATGACGCAAAATGGGGGCGGAACAGAAAGCTGCTTTCAATGTTTTGAAGGCCTTAATTGCCTCCGGTGGCCAGTTAGATGCATCATTCATCACACCCAAATCCCAGAGCAATGTGTGCAGGAATTTGAATCGCAGGAGGTGTACCGAGATCATCTGGACAAGTGACCAAGTGACCAAGTGACAAGTGACCAAGTGACAAGTGACAAAGTGAAAAGTGACAAAGTGACCAGTGACAAAGTGACAAAATGACAAAGTGACAAAATGACAAAGTGACAAGTGACAAAGTGACAAAGTGACAAGTGACCAAGTGACAATTGACGAAGTGACAAAATGACAAAGTGACAAAGTGACCAGTGACAAAGTGACAAGTGAGAGGTTGTTCTGGGGAGCTCTACTCCACTGCACACAGTCACATATGAGGAGAGGTCTCGTCGGGACTGCTGATCCTCCTCAGCTTGCTCAAAGCCTTGAGGGTTCCTGAAGATCCTCTGCTTGGAGTTCGCCGGGGTTCAGCTTGGTGTCGGGGTCGGCGGCGTCCTCCTCACTCCAACGTGGCAGATCTTCTGTTGAAGGAAAAAAAAAAATTTTTTTAAAGTCCAGTACCGCTTCTGAAGGACTCACCAAGAGATGCAGGAGCGCTTCAATGTAGCGCACCATCGCTCGCTGGGTGATGTCCCTCCCTACGCGCTGGAATTCTACGCTGCACATGCTAGCACGCTTTTGCGCTGTGCCGAGGCGCATTCCAGCAGCTAGCTACCAAGCTTCTGTGGATCTGATTGGGCCACCATGTTGGATCTCTGCCAAGTCCTCCAAAATTTTGAGTAATCCACGTTGCTTGTGACTGAGCAGTAACAACTCTACAGTCAGCATTACAATACCACTGCTGTGTTTACTGAAGAAATCAATGTTGAAGATGGAAACCGCTGGCATGATGCAAGTGGGGGAATCTGAAGATGAAAACAATCAGTGTGATGATACCAACATCAGGCAACCTGCCTCAGGAAACGCTGGTCCCAGCTATGACAAAGAACAGGACGAGGAACAGCTGGAGTTGGAGCAGGAATTGGATGCCCCCACTGCCGAGGGACAGAGCGGTGCATGTTGGACTTCCACAATTTAGCGGGAATGGACAGCAGAAGAGGAAGAAAGTGATGCTGGTGACGAATATGGTGCATCACAACAATCACAATGCTCACAAGAACATGAAGACAGAGGAGTCTGGCAGGATTCTCTGGCACACATGGCTCAATTCATGCTAGACTGCATTGAACGCGGCCCGTGCATTATTCACTATTCATTATTATTCATTATTCTGGACAACACCAATTACTGGGTTTATACCCAGTTTATACAAACACAATGTTAAAAAACTGATTGAAGAAAGTGTCAGACAGGTCAAAAATGGAACAATTCCAGCAGGCCCTTGAGGATGGAGACTTTAGAGAGGAGATTGACATCCTCCTCCTTCTCTAGCCAGTTGTACGCCGACAGACTGACTTCAGCAAACCCAGGAGGACCAGGAGGGCAGCAAAGAACACAAGCTGCTGCTAGTGCCCAAAAGGGAATGGTATTGGCAGTGTCCTTGGAGTGGGAACATTTTCTGACACCCATGCAGCAGCCCACAGAACAGCAATCGGGCAGTTCCACGTCCTCCAACACCAATCGCCTGGAGAAGATGGTCAAGGACTACATGTCAGATGGCGTAGCTGTGTTGAACAATCCATCTGCAGACAGACGGTGAGTGTGACAGCACAGAAGGACCATGGCAACTCACTCATAGTACCACAGTTTGATAGTGCTGCTCAAAAAATTATATGGATCCGTGGACCCGGGCAGTACTGGGAAGTGGTAACGCAGATTTTCGTGCCTAAACACACGATACAACATGTTTTCCGGGGTCGGACTCTGAGGCACATACAGATGGTCCCGATCATCATCCTCATCATACAACTCTTCTCCTGAGTCTGACCCACCCACCACCTCTGCCACCCCAACATCCCCAGACACAGACCCCTCATCGTCCTCAACATTAACTTGGGATGCTGGCCTGAGCCCGACCTCCTCCTCCACATCAGGCCCCATCATCTCCTCAATGGCAGCCCTCAATAATCGCTCTGGTGCCGGACCGATGGACACAACGTTCTCCTCCGGGGAGGGCTGCTGCTGACCACTGGCTCCTGGGGTGGATGTTATAGCTTGCGTGGGGCGTTGGCTGTTGCTGTTGTTGGGAGTGCTGCTCACAGCGGAGGTCTCTGAGGAACTCATGGTGAGCTCATATAGTGGTTGACGTTGAGTGGAGTATTACTGATCCCAGCAATATACACACTGACTGGCAGAGTACGCAATGCTATATAGTGGTTGACGGTGAGGGAAGTACTACAGATCCCAGCAATATACACAGTGACTGGCAGTACAATGGTATGGGTGGGTGAGCAGCGTACTACAGATCCCAGCAATGCTATATAGTAATGGGGTGACTGAGTGAGCGGCAGTGTACTACTGTTCCCAGCAGACACAGAGTGGCAGTAAACACAATGCTATATAGTGTGGCTGAGCGAGGTACACAGAGTGGCAGTAAACACAATGCTATATAGTGTGGCTGAGCGAGGTACACAGAGTGGCAGTAAACAGAATGCTATATAGTGTGGCTGAGCGAGCGGTGTACTACTATTCCTAGCAGACACAGAGTGGCAGTAAACACAATGCTATATAGTGTGGCTGAGCGAGCGGTGTACTACTATTCCCAGCAGACACAGAGTGGCAGTAAACACAATGCTATATAGTGTGGCTGAGCGAGGTACACAGAGTGGCAGTAAACACAATGCTATATAGTGTGGCTGAGCGAGCGGTGTACTATTCCCAGCAGACACAAAGTGGCAGTAAACACAATGCTATATAGTGTGGCTGAGCGAAGTACACAGAGTGGCAGTAAACAGAATGCTATATAGTGTGGCTGAGCGAGTGGTGTACTACTATTCCCAGCAGACACAGAGTGGCAGTAAACACAATGCTATATAGTGTGGCTGAGCGAGGTACACAGAGTGGCAGTAAACAGAATGCTATATAGTGTGGCTGAGCGAGCGGTGTACTACTATTCCCAGCAGACACAGAGTGGCAGTAAACAGAATGCTATATAGTGTGGCTGAGCGAGGTACACAGAGTGGCAGTAAACACAATGCTATATAGTGTGGCTGAGCGAGCGGTGTACTACTATTCCCAGCAGCGACACAATGACTGGGGGGACCCTGGCTAGCGTGGCTGGAGCGCGAACTGCCCTGCCTGCCTACCCAAAGCTAAACCCACAGACAAATGGCAGAGATATGACGTGGTTCGGGTATTTATTTACCCGAACCACGTGACAGTTCGGCCAATCAGAGCGCGTTCGGGTCCGAACCACGTGACCCGTTCGGCCAATCACAGCGCTAGCCGAACGTTCGGGGAACGTTCGGCCATGCGCTCTTAGTTCGGCCATGTGGCCGAACGGTTTGGCCGAACACCAACAGGTGTTCGGCCGAACTCGAACATCACCCGAACAGGGTGATGTTCTCCAGAACCCGAACATCAGAAGCCCGCAGCGGGCAGATTAGGGCCTGATCTGTTGGATAGAAGTGCTAGGGGGTGACAGGAGGTGATTGATGGGTGTCTCAGGGGGTGATTATAGGGGAGAATAGATGCAATCAATGCACTGGGAAGGTGACCGGAAGGGGGTCTGAGAGGGATCTGAGGGTTTGGCCGAGTAATCAGGAGCCCACACACTGGGCAAATTAAGGCCTGATCTGATGGGTAGGTGTGCTAGGGGGTGACAGGTGGTGACAGGAGGTGATTAATGGGTGTCTCAAGGTGTGATTAAAGGGGGGAATAGATGCAAGCAATGCACTGGTGAGGTGATCGGGGGGGGGGGGGGGTGCTCTGAGGGCGATCCGAGGGTGTGGGCGAGTGATTGGGTGCCCACAAAGGGGCAGATGAGGGTCTGATGTGATGGGTATGATGGGTAGCAGTGACAGGGGTTATTGATGGGTGATTGATGGATGATTTGAGGGGAGAGCAGATGTAAATAATGCACTGGAGAGGTGTTCAGGTGGGTCTGAGGGTGATCTGAGGATGTGGGCGGGTGTTTGGGTGCATGCAAGGGGCAGTTTAGGGTCTGATCTGATGGGTAACAGTGACAGGTGGTGACAGGGGGTGACGGGGTGATTGATAGGTGATCAGGGTGTGAATAGAGGGGAGAATAGATGCAAGAAATGCACTGGTGATTGGGTGCCCGCAAGGGGCAGATTAGGGCCTGATCTGATGGGTACCAGTGACAGGTGGTGACGGGGTGATTGATGGGTGATTGATGGGTGTTCAGTGGGTGATTAGAGGGAAGAAGAGATGTAAACAATGCACTTCGGAGGCGATCTGAGGGCGGTCTGCGGGCAATCTGAGGGTGCGGGCGGGTGATCAGGTGCCCGCAAGGGGCAGGTTAGGGTCTGATCTGATGCGTGTTAGTGACAGAGAGGTGGTGACAGGGGTGATTGATGGGTGATTGACAGGTGATCAGTGCGTTATTACAGGGAAGAATAGATGTATACAGTACACGTGTGGGGGGGGGGGTCTTGGGGGGTCTGGGGAGGATCTGAAGGTGTGTGTGTGTGTGGGGGGGGGGGTGGTGATCAGGAGCCCCCAGGGGGCAGTTTAGGACCTAACCTAAAAAATAGCTTTGACAGATAGTGACAGGGAGTGATTGATGGGTGATTAGAGGGGAGAACAGATGTAAACAATGCACTTCAGAGGCGATCTGAGGGCAGGTGTGCGGGCGATCTGAGGGTGTGGGGGGTGATCAGGTGCCCGCAAGGAGCAGGTTAGGGTCTGATCTGATGGGTGTTAGTGACAGGGGGTGATTGATTGGTGATTGACAGGTGATTGACAGGTGAACAGTGAGTGATTACAGGGAAAAATAGATGTATACAATACACAGGGGGGGGGGGGGTCTGGGGAGGATCTGAGGGTGTGGGGGGTGATCAGGAGGCCTCAGGGGGCAGTTAGGACCTAACCTAAAAAAAATAGCATTGACAGATAGTGACAGGGAGTGATTGATGGGTGATTAGGGGGTTGATTGGTTGCAAACAGGGGTCTGCGGGGTGGGCAGGGGGGGTCTGAGAGTGCTGTGGGCGATCAGAGGGCAGGGGGGGGGCAGATCAGTCTGATTGGTTGCACACAGGGAGGGCTGCAGCCTGCCTTGGTGGTCCCTCAATCACTGGGACCACCAGGGCAGGAGGCAGCCTGAATAATACGCTTTGTATACAATACGAAGCGTATTATACGCTTGTATTGCGGCAGATCGGAGGTTAACAACCCACCGGCGCTTCTGAACGGCCGGCGGGTTGACGTCACGAGTGGGCGGAGCCTATTGCTGGCGGATGCGCACGCAACGAGCGCGCGATCCCCGACAGGACAAGTAGGTTAGCACCGGATTTCACAATCAGATCGCGCCCTAACTTTGCACGCACAAAGTTTTACGCGCGCAAAGTTTTATGCACGCTAAGTCCCATAGGCTTTAATGGGCTTTTCGCGCGGTGCGCCCTGCGCTCTGTGCAGTGTGTGCGCGTAAAGTAAAACTTTATGCGCGAAAAGCTGGTTTAGTCGTGCTAAGGGGGTTTTCACAGGCGTGCTAACAGTTAGCACCGCTTTGTGAATCAAGCCCTATGTGTAGTACAGATAATTCATAGAACATTAGTAGTAAACAAAAGAGTTTCATATTTTTATTTTCAGTTATATAGTTTTTTTTTTACATTACATCATTCTCTAATATTTGTAGTTTACAAACTACACTCTGCATTTTAGACTATAAAACAGAGCAGAGCTAATGACCATTTGAACTTTTCTGCAGTAAAATCTTATCTGATTTTGTTGTTTCTTTGATATTTATATAAGTGCTTCAGAAAATAGCTCTCTGACTAAATTAGTTGGAGAGCTCAGAGAAGCTCTTTTGCATAGGAATCAAGCGAAGTTTATTAACTCGTCCTGTACTGGAAACAATATGAGACTCATATCTGTACTACTAATGTTCTATTTCTTAGCTGTACTACACATACAATTCTTTATATCATAAGTTTATTTTCTCTTCAGATTCTCTTTAAAGCTCTAGTTCAGAATTCCATTTTAATACATGTGATAGCAAATTTGCATTAGCTACCAAAGCACACAGCTTTGTGCATTACGCATTTGTGCTTTTTTCAGTATATACAGTACGTCAAAAACATTGCCTCAATTCTCCTTGCGGTGACAACATTTGCATGAACTATTGTGGACGTCAGCTGCCCTCCAGCGGATGGCCCCCTCCAGTCCATGGACAGCCACTGCAGTTCTTTGGTCCACCTACAGGTAGTGTCATGAGTGGTATAAACATGCAAATGGTTGTGGCAGTTCTTTGGGCCCCCTGGGAGTGATACCAGGAGTTCTTATGAATATGTTAATTAAGTCACCTGAAGATTGGACTATCTATTTAAGGCCTGTTTTTGCTTCAGACCAGTGCCAGATTATTGAGTTTATGGAAAAGATGAAGGAGCCCTCTATCGTGCATTTGATTTAAACTTATTTAATACACTTCATAAAAACACAATTGCATTTACTAGATAAAAAAAAATATGAAACGTCATCTCAACTAAGGATCTCGCTCTATAGTAATGTTGGGCTGAAATTTGTGAAATTTCGTGTTTCTGTAATTACGAGTTTAAATTTTGCCGCTACAGTGCAAATTCTTTATTTCGTAATTGCCGATTTGCCATACAAACCATAATTTGGAATTCCGTAAGTGTAATTTCCATTGCATAATGGGGACTGTGTGGGAGATGCCAACACGCGGGGGTCCCTGTAAAAGATGTAACCAACAATTACGTCCAACCGAGCCTCCCACCTGAATGCTAATTTATGCAATTCCTGCTAGATTTGGTATGGCAGGCAAATGGTGTATGACCGTACACCTGATTGGCCGACTGGCGCCTGCTGACCAGATAAAGGTAGGAAATTGCATGAACTGGTAGTGAGCAATTGTGTGCGTTGCAGTTAGCATTCAGTTTAGAGGCAATGGGGGTGAAGTCCCTGGAAGTAAGAGATCCCACATTTCCTTTTAGGTATCGCATGGTGGTTAGTTGCCCCTGGCCTGTGAGAGAGACTGGGGCCCCTGACTGTCGTGCGAACCAGTGTTTGTGATTTTAAATTTCTGTTTTGCAGCTTCCAGGATGCGTTTGACAGGTGAGTGGTAGGGAGAGGACTGTGTGGGAGATGCCTATACGTGGCGGTCCCTGTAAAACATGTAATCAATGATTACGTCCAATCGAGCCTCCCACCTGAATGCTAATTTATGCAATTTGGTATGGCAGGCAAAGGATGTATGATCGTACACCTGATTGGCCGACTGGCGCCTGCTGATAAAGGTAGGAAATTGCTTGAACTGGTAGTGAGCAATTGTGTGTATTGCAGTCAAACAGAGAAAGGGCAGATCTTGTCCTTAAGGGGCTAGAACTGATGGTCCCAAAAGGGTTAAAACGGAACTGCAAAACATTGTGTTGATAGGAAGAGTCATATATGCTACATCTTGATTGGGTAATCAGCAACTTCTACAAAGTTGTGCAGAGAGGTGTAATTTATAGACAGTTTAAAAGCTAACAGTTTTCCTTAGAAAGCAATTACCAATGTTCTGTCTGACAGATATGTACACAAACCTTTGTTACTGCATCTTAAAATATTAGCAGTAGGGTATTTAGGAATTTAAAGACATAAAAGGAATTTCAGAAGAGAATTCTACACAGGGCAGTGTTCCAGTACAGCACTACAAAGCATTCTGTTTATACCAAGATCACACTGATGTTTATACTGCATGATAACTAACCAGCTTTCCCATACACACTATATTAACCCTTTCGGGGCCGGCCGCCTAACCCCCCTTAAGGACCAGGTGTTTTTGCTGAAAGGGGGGTGGGCGCGTTTGGGGGGTTAGGGCAGCCGGATCCCTGCAGGGTCTTGCTGGGCAGTGTCCTCCCATGGTGGCCAGGTGTCCCCCCTTTATGCAGACCCCATCACTCACCTTCCAGGCTCCAGCAACAAGTCGCAGCGGACCCCTCTGCTCTGGCCAGCTCCTACTGCCGCTCAGTTCTGCGTTGCGGCTTGCTGATGTCATCAAGCCGGGACCCGGCGCTGACGTCAGAAGGAGCCGAGATGCTGGCGAGAGTGGTGGGGAGCGCCGATCGTCGCAGGAATGGCAGGGAGGTGAGTGGATCCTCTTCTTTCCCCCCTACCACCGCAGCTGTCAAATTGATCACTACGATCCGCCTGCGATCGTAGTGATCACATGATCAACAGCCATACGCGATGACTGCTGATCACTGAGGGGACATGTCAGCTGTCAAATGATAGCTTAATCTCCCCTCTCTGATGCGTACGCTCATGTTGGGATGATTCGCTAGCGCGGACGTTGAATCAACGTCCAGTCAGGGCGGCCTGATGTAGGGGATGTTGGGGCAGAGGAGTTGTTTGAGGGCAGTGGTGATCACCGCCAGGTCGTGATCACGCTTACGCGTGGATTCACGACCATTTTGACGCATTCCGCCTCGGACACGCTAAGCCGTGAATAGATTTTCAACCACGAAAATCTACTTCGGCTTCGCGTGAATGCGGACAGAAATCCGCATTCACGCTCGTGAAACCCGGTGCTGAAGTCGTGGTTTGCGGAAATGCGTCAAATTATGCGGAAGTGACACATTGCAGGCCAATCAGAGTGCCCCAGCCAGGCCCTAGCAACCAATCACAGGAGGGGAGCTATGCCCTCCCCTCCTGAATATAAAGCGGCGGCCATGATGGAAAAGCTCTATCCTTGCTAGACTGTGGTGCTGAGAGGATTATCTCCAGGCCATTGTTGTTTGATCAAGTGCATTTATTGTGTTAAAAACAAAGCGTTTTTTTTTGCTAACACTGCTCTTATACTGTACACAGTTAGCTAGTCAGTGAGTGATTGCTGTAGTTAGTTGTAGTCAGTGTAGTGTAGTGGGAGTGTGGGAGTCTAGTGATTATTTAACTGTGTGTAGTGCAGGCAGGTTCAGTGCTGCAGTGTAGTGGGAGTGGGGATTATCTGTGTGTAGTGCAGACAGGCAGGTTAGCGCAGCTGCAGTGTTCACTTGTATATTCCAGTGACAGTTATACACTTGTACTATTTGCAGGCAGCCAGTCAC
The DNA here is from genome assembly GCF_040937935.1 of Hyperolius riggenbachi. NCBI lineage: Eukaryota > Metazoa > Chordata > Amphibia > Anura > Hyperoliidae > Hyperolius > Hyperolius riggenbachi. Next base: position 203,655,797 of record NC_090655.1, read on the forward strand.
ACCGCCGGCGCCGCCACTCTCTGCCAGCGCTGCTCTACTGTGCCCACTGCATCCAGTGATTCATTACTAGCAACATGTCTGGCAGGGTTTCGCGGGGTGAGAGGAAAGGGAGTTAAATTGCCTTAGCCACTTCTGGGACTGCTCCACGTCCAGGGAGAGGACGCCCAGCTGTACGTGGTCGTGATGCAGCAGAAAGGGGGGCAGCAAAGCCTGGGCCGAGTCAGCGGATGCCATTGTCCAAATATTTTAAAGTTTCTGGTCCCCGTGTGGTGGTTGAGCAAATGGAACCTGACGTACTCATGGACATCATGACTTCCTCCCAGACCTCTACTGTGAGCACCACTCCAAGCAGCAGCAGCAGCAGCCAACGTCCCACGCTTGTTGTGACATCCACCCCAGCACTAGTGTTGGGCGAACAGTGTTCGCCACTGTTCGGGTTCTGCAGAACATCACCCTGTTCGGGTGATGTTCGAGTTCGGCCGAACACCTGGTGGTGTTCGGCCAAACTGTTCGGGGTTCGCCGAACTGCTGAATGCATGGCCGAACAGGGCCCCTGTTCGGCCGAACAGGGCCCTGTTCGGCCGAATACTGCCCCCCATGGGGTCGCAGGCATAAGGGGGGAGCATGCCCCGATCGCGGGGGGGGTCGGAAATTCCCCCCACCCCCTCCGCTAGCGCTCCCCCCTCTGCCCGCTTCCCCATACAAAAAGTTTAAAGCAAGTTCAATAGTACCTGGTGGCACTGGCTGGCAGTGGAGTGAGGAGGAGGAGGAGTCCGAGTAGCAGAGTGACGTTGAGGCCGGGCAGCGGGCGGTTCAGCGCTAGTACCCTTGTGGTACTTCCGCCCTTTCTCTGACCTCACGTCCTCGTATGCGTCATCACGCAGAGGACGTGAGGTCAGAGAAAGGGCGGAAGTACCACAAGGGTACTAGCGCTGAACCGCCCGCTGCCCGGCCTCAACGTCACTCTGCTACTCGGACTCCTCCTCCTCCTCACTCCACTGCCAGCCAGTGCCACCAGCCCAGGTACTATTGAACTTGCTTTAAACTTTTTTTATGGGGAAGCGGGCGGAGGGGGGAGCGCTAGCGGAGGGGGTGGGGGGAATTTCCGACCCCCCCCGCGACCGGGGCATGCTCCCCCCTTATGCCTGCGACCCCATAGGGCCCCCAAAATGGGCATGTTCGGGGGTCCCATTGACTCCCATTGAGTTCGGCGTTCGGGCCGAACATGCCGAACATCTGGCCCATGTTCGGCCTGTTCGGCCCGAACCCGAACATCCAGGTGTTCGCCCAACACTACCCAGCACCCACTGGTCAGCAGCCCTCCCAGGATGACAGCGTTCTGTCCCTCAGTCCGGCTTCTGGGAACCTGCTGATGCAAGAAGCTCAGGACTTACTGGGGACTGATGTGGCAGAGATTGAGTTCGGGCCACAATCACAAGCGTTGTTGAGTTCTGGTGATGAAGAAGAGGGGTCTGTGTCTGGGGATGTAGGGACAGAAGAGGAGGCGGGGGAGTCAGAGGAAGAGCTGGATTATGATGATGCTGCTGATGATGACGACGTTGTGGACCCTAACTATGTGCAGCCTGCTGAGTCCGTGGAAGAATGGTCAGAGGCAGAGCAGGATGACGAGTCACCTCGGCCTAGGCAAGGATATCGCCATATGTCAGGCAGGGGCAGGGGCATCGGCAGCAGTGGGCGTGGAGGAAGTAGACAGGACACTGCTTCAGCCGGCACCACCACCATGCAACCCCCGGCAACTACTACCACACATTGTTCCGCTGCACCCTCTGCTAGTGGGGGCCGCAGTAAATTAAAGTCACCAGTGTGGGATTGCTTTGACGAATGTACTGATGACAAAAGGTATGCGGTGTGCAGGTTATGCAGCAAAAGATTGAGCCGTGGGAAAAGTCTGAGCAAGATGGGTACCTCATCCCTCCAGGGCCACCTGAGAAGCCACCACTGCCGCGAGTATGCGGACTTTAAGAGGAAGCAGGCACTGCTGGCAGGGGTTCCTGAGAGCAGAAGGCCCACCAGCGCAGCAGCATCATCCCTCCCTCAGGGTCGTGAATCCCCCACAGCAGCAGCAGTAGCAGCACGCAAGCGCTCTTCCACCTCGGCTACTCAGGACACAGACATTGAGGCTGGCAGCCAGTGTTCGTCTCTCTCCTCTGTCTCCCCTGCATCCCAGCGTCGTCAGACCCTGCTGAGCGACACCTTTCAGGGTCTGACCAAGCCTCTGCCTCCAAGCCACAGGCGGATCCGCAAACTAAATGGCTTGCTGGCCCGGGCCATGGCATCACAGCTGCTTCCCTACTCCCTGGTGCAGGAGGGGAGCGCCATGCGGACGCTGCTCCAATTTGGCATCCCCGAGTGGCAAGTCCCCAGTCGCCACTATTTCAGCAGGAGCGCGATCCCAGCACTCCACAAGTTTGCGGTGGAAAACGTGGCCCGTTCCCTGGACTACTCTGTGGGCAAGCGGGTCCACGTGACCATGGACTCGTGGAGTAGCAGATTTGGGACAGGTCGCTACCTGTCCTTTACGGCCCACTGGGTGACACTGATGGAAGGGAGGGAGGACAAGAGCGCATCAGCCCAGCTAGTGGTGGCACCACGCGGGATCAGGGGCGATGCAGAAGGGTCCTGTCACGACACTCCCTCTGCACCCGGAAAGCAAGCCCGCCTCGGCAGCAGCAGCACCAAGCCTCGGCACTGCCAAGCCCTTTTAAAATTGGTGACCCTGGGGAAGGAGAGGCTTACGGCCACCAACATCCTGGCCGCCCTCAGGAAGCAGGAGCGGAGGTGGCTGACCCCCAGAGGCCTGGAAGTGGGGTATGTGGCAGCCGATACCGGGACAAACCTGGTGGCAGCAGTGCAGCAGGGAAACCTCCAGCACATCCCCTGCTTGGCCCACGTGCTCAATCTTGTGGTGCAGCGCTTTTTGCGCACCTACCAGGGGATGAGCGAGCTGCTGCAGGATGCCCGGGCGGTGGTACGCTTTTTCCGCCTGTCAGCCACTGCCTCTGCACTCTTGTCCACCTTACAGCAGCAGTATGGAAGGCCACAACACCGGATGATCATCGACATGCCAGTTCGCTGGAATTCGACTCTGGCCATGTTGGAGTGGCTGTGTCAGCACAGGCTGGCTCTTAGGGCCTACATGCTAGACCCAAGTGTCCCCAGCAACCAGCAAGTCCCCATGATGCAGCAAGTATGCCTGGTGCTGAGTCCCTTCCTGGAGGCAACCAAGATGGTCAGTGAGGAGCGGGCCTCTGTGTGCCAGTGGGTGCCCTTGGTTTGTCTACTGGAGCAGGCAATGGACAATTTAATTGAGCGTGGGGATGAAGCCCTGAGGCAGTTGGAAGAACAGGAGCAGATGGCAGCACAGTCCAGCTCAGAGGAGGGCTCACAGCAGGTAGTGGAAGAGTTGGAGGTCCCTAACCTGAATGAGGAGGAGGAGGAGGAGCAGAGTGCAGCAGGCGTTGTACGTGGATGGCGGTTTGAGGAGGACAACGACATGGCACAGGAAGAGGACAGGCATGCGTTATGGGCAGGGCCGGCCCGCTCATGAGGCGGGGTGAAACTTTTGCCTCAGGCGGCAAAATTCCAGGGGCGGCACCCGCCCGTCCGTGGGTGCGGGGAGCCGGCCGCCGAGCTGGAGGGGTAGCTGGCAGGACGGGGGTATTGGGCCTAGCGGCGGGGAGGGGGGTCGGACCCCCCCTCCCTCGCCTGGGTCCCCCGTGCTCCGCTCCCCTCCAGCCTTAAATACAAGCAGCCGCTAAGTGTAAGAGGCACGGGCGGGTAGGACTCACCTCTTCCTCGTTCCAAGCGTGCGCTCCACTGACGTCACTTCCTGCAGCGTTGCAGGAAGTGACGTCAGTGGAGCGCACGCTTGGAACGAGGAAGAGGTGAGTCCTACCCGCCCGTGCCTCTTACACATAGCGGCTGCTTGTATTTAAGGCTGGAGGGGAGCGGAGCACGGGGGACCCAGGCGAGGGAGGGGGGTACGACCCCCTCCCCGCCGCTAGGCCCAATACCCCCGTCCTGCCAGCTACCCCTCCAGCTCGGCGGCCCCCCAGAGCGCGCCCCCCACCGGGGGTGGGGGGTGGCGGCGGAATTTTTTTTTTGCCTCAGGAGGCAAATAGTCTAGGGCCGGCCCTGGTTATGGGACAATGGCGAGGACGAGGAAGATCTTGCTGGCAGGGCCCACTTGTTTCCCATGGCTGTGCACATGTTGCGCTGCCTTCGCAGGACCCCCGGGTGATCCAGATGCGTTCAAGGGAGGACATCTGGATTACCTTGATGCTTGATCCCCGTCTGAAGGGGAAGCTGGGAGACTTAATGACGCCATCCACCACCGAGCAACGCACAAGGGAGTTGAAGGAGGCCCTTGTGCGCAGACTACTGGAAGCATTCCCCCAGCCTTCCACCCCCACTGTAACTGCTCTGCCAAGCCAGCAAGAGGTGCCTGCCATTGCCACTAGCAGCACAACAACAACCACCAGCAGCAGCAACTGGCGCCCCGGAGACCTAAAGAGCCTAAGCAAGAGCCTGTATGCAGTGCAGCAGCCCAGAACAGAGGTGCCCGCCACAGCATCCACCACCAACCAGCACAAGCAACGACTGACCACCATGGTGTCTGACTATATGGGGTCATCCAGCGGGCTCAATGACACCGACAGCCCCGTGGACCCCTTGGAGTACTGGGTCAAGAGACTGGACATCTGGAGCGAGCGTTCCCAGTACGCCCTGGAACTCCTATCCTGCCCTCCTTCCAGTGTCCTCTCAGAGAGATGCTTTAGTGCGGCCGGTGGCGTGGTCACAGAGAAGCGCTCTCGGCTCTCCCACGCCTCTGTGGACCAACTCACCTTTCTGAAAATTAACCAGGCTTGGGTGGAAGGTGAGTTCCTGGCCCCTATTGTCGGACACAGGGGGACATGAAGTGGCTGCTGCATGTGCTGTTGTTAACTATGCCTGCCTTTATAAAGACAGTTACTACCTGCCTAGTGCCTACCTTGGTTAATTTTTTGGTGTTATGGTACTACTACCAGTAAGTTGCCATGGTCCTCCTTCTGAGCTGCTGAACTGACCGCCCGCTTTGTCCTCCTGACTCAGTCGCTACTACACTCTGCGTTCACACTGCCCGGGTCACTGGGTGCATTTAATTTTTTGGCCAGCACTATGACGCTGTGCTACTACTACTACCACCAGTATGTTGCCATGGTCCTTCTGTGCTGCTGAACTGACCGCCCGCATTGGCCTCCTCCTCCTGACTCAGTCGCTTCCCGCTGCTGCACTCTGCGTTCACACTGCCCGGGTCACCGGGTGCATTTAATTTTTTGGCCAGCACTATGACGCTGTGCTGCTACTACTACCACCAGTATGTTGCCATGGTCCTTCCTTCTGTGCTGCTGCTGCTGCTGCTGAACTGAACACCCGCTTTGTCCTCCTCCTGACTCAGTCGCTACCACGGTACCACCAATGCACTCTGTCTGCGTTATCACTGCCCGGGTCACCGGGTGCATTTAATTTTTTGGCCAGCACTATGACACTGTGCTACTACTACTACCACCAGTATGTTGCCATGGTCCTTCTGTGCTGCTGCTGCTGAACTGACCGCCCGCATTGTCCTCCTCCTCCTGACTCAGTCGCTTCCACCAATGTACTCTGTCTGCGTTCACACTGCCCGGGTCACCGGGTGCATTTAATTTTTTGGCCAGCACTATGACGCTGTGCTGCTACTACTACTACCAGTATGTTGCCGTGGTCCTTCTGTGCTGCTGAACTGACCGCCCGCATAGTCCTTCTCCTGACTCAGTCGCTACCACCACTGCACTCTGCGTTCACACTGCCCGTGTCCACTGACAACTCTGCTGCGATGTCATTGCTAATTGCTGCAAAAAAAACAAAAAAAAAAATTACAAAAACCTCTCTGGGGCCTTTTTGGCGTCAGCCACTCATCCTCCTCCAGCAGTACCTTCGCCGCCAAGTGCCATTGGAACTCGCCTTCACCCCTTTGACTGCTTAACGCGTATATCCCTTTTTAAAACCACTTATTACCAATGAATAGCCCCATTTAAAGTGTTGATTTCACTTTAAAATCCATTTTCTCTAGAAAAAAAAAAATTTGGGGAATTTTTTATGTTGAAGTTATGTTGCCCCTTATCACCTCGATAATCCATGCAATTTGGGGGATTGTAGCATGTATGGGGGCTTTGTTATTAACGTTAAAAGAAAATCCGCCTCGGGGCGGGAATCCACGCGTGATTACGCCAATCACGGCAGAAAATCCGCGTGGTTGCGTGGACGCGGACGAAAATTTGCATGCGGCAGGGCCGAATGCGGATTTTTTTTTGCAACCACGCGGATTGCCGAATTCGTGGATGAGGCACATCCGAGCATCCCTGTTTGAGGGCTCAGAGGAGATGTTTGGGGGTGATGATGATGATGATGATGAGGTGGGGGACCGTCCCTATGTGCCATCACCAGCACAGTTGGTTAAAGGCAGCTCGTCATCGGAGGAGGAGGTGTCTCTGGCACACAGGCGCGGCAGTAGCATGGCGGCCAGCACAGGGCATGGAAGGCAAAAGCCACAGCCTTCTGCTTCAATACAATACAATACAATAACATTTCTATAGCGCTTTTCTCCAATAGGACTCAAAGCGCTTAGGCTCTCTCAGATTCAGTAATTAGTAGGATGGAGTATTCACACAACAAAAGTTATATTTCTGCAAATGCCAAACTGAACAGGTGGGTTTTCAGTCTAGATTTAAACACCTCTAGAGATGGAGCTGTCCTGATCTGTTGAGGTAAGGAGTTCCAAAAAATAGGGGCAGCATGACAGAAGACTCTGGGACCAACAGTTTCCAAGTGGACTCTGGGTATGACTAGATTATTAGAACCTGTGGATCTGAGAATGCGGGGATTACTACGCAGCTGCAACATTTCTTTCATGTATCCAGGGCCCAGATTATTCCGTGATTTAAATGTCAGTAGGCCGATCTTGAATAGAACCCTCCATTCTATGGGTAGCCAGTGAAGGGAGTGCAGGACTGGCGTTATGTGGCAGTGACGGGGTTGGTTGGTTAGCAGTCTGGCAGCAGTGTTCTTTATCAGCTGTAGGCGGTACAAGTCCTTTTTTGGAAGGCCAGTGTAGAGAGCATTGCAGTAGTCCAGTCGGGAGGTAATGAAGGCATGAACTAAAGTTGGTAGATCTTCTGGGGGGGGGGGGGGGGGGGGGGGAGGTGCTTGATTTTTGCAATGTTCTTAAGGTGAAAATAGGATGATTTCACCACAGCAGAGATGTGAGTTCTGAAGTCTAAATTTCCATCAATTAGAAATCCCAGGCTACGCACATGATTAGAGCTGCGTAGATCCGTGCTTCCTATTCCCAGTGGTGAAGACTGCAAGTTAAGTTGTTTTGTTGTCATGTGCTGCCCTCCGATCAGAAGGACTTCAGTTTTGTCTGCATTTAGTTTCAGGCAGTTGTCATTCATCCATTGCTGTAGTAGTTCACGTAAGCAGGCGTTTATAGTTGGAGTTGGGTCTGTCACACCAGGCTTGAAGGAAAGATATAGTTGCTTCAGCCGCCACCACCACCCGCACCAAAGCTCCTCCCAAAAAAAAAACAGCCCTCCAAAGGCAAAAAAGCTCCTCAGCCTTCAAGCTTGAAGGGCAAGTTGAAATCCCCAGTCTGGCGGTACTTCACTGTGTGCATTGACGACAAGACCCGTGCCATTTGCCACAGTTGCGGTGCCAGCCTGAGCAGAGGTCGCGATCTGAACAAGTTGGGTACCTCGTGCCTGCAGACCCACTTGGAGACCAAACATTTTCAGGACTACAGTGAGTTTCTGAAGCTGAAGGGAGGTGGCACAGGCAGTGGTCAGAGCCAGACAGCCACTGCACAGACTTCAGCAGCAGCAGCAGCAGCAGCATCATCCCACCCTCCTGCTCATCCAGCATCAGCAGCAGGAGCACAGAGAGTCACTGCTCCCCCCCCCCCCCCCCCGGGCAGCCAGTCCTCAGTGGCTTCATCTGCTCCCTCCACAGTCGCCTGCTCATCCTCCCGTGCAGGCAAACGCCACCAGACCCTGCTCAGCGAGTCCTTTCCTGGTGTGACCAAGGTTCTGCCTCCCACCAACAGGTGCATCCGGGTGCTGAACGGATTGCTTGCCCGGGCCACGTGCTCCCAGCTCCTGCCATAATCCTTTGTGCAGGAGGGGAGTGACATCAGAATGCTCCAGCAGTACGGGATCCCAGAGTTGCAAATCCCCAGCCGCCACTACTTCTCCCACACGGCGATCCCAGCACTGCACCGCTTTGCAATAGCGAACGTGGGCCGCACGCTCGGTCACGCCGTGAGTGAGCAGATCCACGTCACCATGGACTCATGGAGGAGCCGTTTCGGGACAGAGCGCTACCTGTCCTTCGCGGCCCACTGGGTCAGCCTACTGGAATGTGCCAGCGAGGAAGCAGCAGGTCCATCCTCAGGCACATCAGCAGCAGCAGCGGCCCCAGTTATCCACTATGTGGTGCCACCACGCGGGGTCAGGGGAGAAGCCACGGCTCCCGCCGCCAAGCGACCCCACATCAACAGCAGCGTGAAGGCCCGCCACTGCCAAGCGCTGCTGGAGATGAGAAGCCTGGGGAAGAACATTTTGACGGCAGCCAACATGCTCCGCTACCTCAGGGAGCAGGAGCAGACATGGCTGACCACCAGAGGCCTCAGAGTCGGATTGGTGGTGTCTGACAATGCGGCAAACCTGCTGGCTGCCATCACCAGGGGACACTTGACCCACATCCCCTGCTTGGCCCATGTCCTAAACCTGGTGGTGCAGAAGTTCATGCGCACGCAATGCAAGCTCAGGAGGATGCCTGCATCTGCATGATCCTGGACCCACAGCTGAGGGGGAAGGTGGCTCAGTTCTTGCCTGCTGGAGACCGTGAAAAAAGGAGTTGCAAGAGATCCTTGTTTGGCGATTGGAGGATGCCTTCCCCCAGCCTTCCACCCCCTCTGTCCCTGTCCAGCCAGCACAGCAGCCGCTGCCTGCAGCCAGCAGCAGCAGCAGCATCAGGCGTCCAGGAGACCTGCTGTCCTTGACAAAGGCTCTCTACATGACAGTAGAGCAGCCGAGAGAGGAGGTGCGTACAGCAGCATCCTCCTCTCAAAGGCACAGCCAGCGCCTGACCCGGAGGGTGGCCGACTACATGGGGTCCTTCAGTGGGCTTGACACCGGCGAGGAGCCTGTGGACCCCTTGGAGTACTGGGTCGAGCGGTTGCAGATCTGGAGTGAGCTGACGCAGTACACCCTGGAAGTCCTGTCTTGCCCCCTTCCAGCGTGCTGTCCGAGAAGTGCATCAGTGCAGCCGGAGGCGTGGTCATGGAGAAGCGCTCTCGTCTGTCCACAGAGTCTGTGGACAGACTCACATTCCTTAAGATTAACCAGGCCTGGATTTGAGGCACCGTCCAGGCACCTGTTGTCGGTGAGAGAAGGACATGAGGTGCCTGGAAATAATTTTTTCACAACATCAACCTTCAGTTCTAATTTGGCCTGGTTTTTCTGTAGGTGCTGTGGTACCACGGCCAGGTACCATGGCCAGTTACATTGCCTGCTGCCAAACGTCACTCCTCCTGCTGCTGGATTTAACCTCCTGCTATCTGTGTTCCCACCACCAGGGTCCACCGAATTTTGCGCCATTAGCTATTACGCCACTACAATAGCTAAATTTTTTTTGTAATATATATATATATATATATATATATATATATATATATATATATATATATATATATATATATATATATGTGTGTGGTGTGTATATATATATATATATATATATATATGTGTGTATATACAGTATATATATATATATATATATATATATATATATATATATATATATATATATATAATCACTGAGATGTCTGGATTGAAAACTGTGCTGTCCCAGTTGTGTATTGAACACAATGTGGGCTTCATGACTGCTGTCCGGAACCTCCAGCTGTATGGTGTTTATTATTACAGCCGTGGTACCAACGCTAGAGACCATGGCCCGTTACATTGCCTGCTGCCAAACGTCACTCCTCCTCCTGCTGCTGCTGTATTTAACCTCCTGCTGTCTGTGTTCCCACCGCCAGGGTCCACAGAATTATGCACTGCTGCCATGCACTACTAGCTATTACGCCCCTACAATAGCTACATTTTGTTGTAAAAAAAAAAAATATGAGGTGTCTGGGTCCAAAACCGTGCTGTCCCAGCTGTGTATTGGACACAATGTGGGCTTCACGACTGCTGTCCGGAACCTCCTGCTGTATGGTGTTTTTTATTACAGCCGTGGTACCAACAATAGGAACCATGGCCCCGTTACATTGCCTGCTGCCACACGTCACTCCTCCTCCTCCTGCTGCTGCTGTATTTAACCTCCTGCTGTCTGTGTTCCCACCGCCAGGGTCCACAGAATTATGCGCTGCTGCCATGCGCCACTAGCTATTATGCCACTACAATAGCTACATTTTGTTGTAAAAAAAAATTATGAGGTGTCTGGGTTGAAAACTGTGCTGACCCAGCTGTGTATTGGACACAATGTGGGCTTCACGACTGCTGTCCGGAACCTCCTGCTGTATGGTGTTTATTATTACAGCCATGGTACCAACGCTAGGTACCATGGCCCGTTACATTGCCTGCTGCCACACGTCACTCCTCCTCCTCCTGCTGCTGCTGTATTTAACCTCCTGCTGCCTGTGTTCCCACCACCAGGGTCCACAGAATTATGCGCTGCTGCCATGCGCCACTAGCTATTACGCCACTACAATAGCTACTTTTTTTGTTAAAAAAATATATATATGTATTTCTGAGGTGTCTGGGTTGAAAACTGTGCTGTCCCAGTTGTGTATTGGACACAATGTGGGCTTCATGACTGCTGTCTGGAACCTCCTGCTGTTGGTGTTTATTACTACAGCTGTGGTACCAACGCTAGGTACCATGGTCCGTTACATTGCCTGCTGCCAAACGTCACTCCTCCTGCTCCTGCTGCTTCTGTATTTAACCTCCTGCTGTCTGTGTTCCCACCTCCAAGGTCCACAGAATAATGCGTTGCTGCCACACACCACTAACTATTACGCCACTACAATAGCTACATTTTTTTGTTAAAATATATATATATATATATATATATATATATATATATATATATACAATTTGAAAGATAGAACTGCGCTCCACAGAAAAACAATGTATAATAAAATTGCTCTGTAGGGGATCGCAGCTGGTTTCAGAGTCACCTCACTCCAATATACACACAATATCACAAGTCACTTGCTGCGCTTACTTAGTCTTAATCTCAAGCAGAGAAATTACCCCTATAAAGAGACAAAATAAACAGAGCGCACATAGTGCTCAACGCTGTATAGACAAGTTGCAACTTCCACCTCGTGCTGCACTCCAGGGGGATGTGCCTTCACCAATGGGAAACAAAGTTCCCCCCTCTGTGAATCCACTCACCGGATAGCAGCTTGGTACATTGCACGTAAATATACAGTGATCCACGCTCCTCTAGACGATCTCAACTTAAAATTCCTTTATTAAAATCAGTAAAAAGGCAATCCAAGATACACCGGACATCAAAGCAGCTCTTGGCCGCGGATACAAGGCGCTCCGTCCTCACTTGGCTTGCCTGTGCTTCCGGAATGTCAGCGTGCTGCCTGGGCTCCAGATATTTACGTGCAATGTACCAAGCTGCTATCCGGTGAGTGGATTCACAGAGGGGGGAACTTTGTTTCTATTCCCATTGGTGAAGGCACATCCCCCTGGAGTGCAGCACGAGGTGGAAGTTGCAACTTGTCTATACAGTGTTGAGCACTATGTGCGCTCTGTTTATTTTGTCTCTTTATAGGGGTCATTTCTCTGCTTGAGATTAAGACTAAGTAAGCGCAGCAAGGGACTTGTGATATTGTGTGTGTATATATATATATATATATATATATATATATATATATATATATATATATATATATATATATATATATATATACATATATATATATATTTCTGAGGTGTCTGGGTTGAAAACTGTGCTGTCCCAGTTGTGTATTGGACACAATGTGGGCTTCACGACTGCTGTCCAGAACCTCCTGCTATTACTACAGTCATGGTACTAACGCTAGGTACCATGGCCCGTTACATTGCCTGCTGCCACACGTCACTCCTCCTCCTGCTGCTGCTGTATTTAAACTCCTGCTGTGTGTGTTCCCACCTCCCAGGTCCGCAGAATTATGCGCTGCTGCCATGCGCCACTACCTATTACGCCACAAATTTAGCTATGCTGTTGAAGAAAATTTTTTACAACACTTGAGTTCTGCAAGGGAAAAAAACAATAAGTTGGGTACAAGAGGAGGAATATGAAAAAAATGGTAAAGAAGAGGAAAAAGAAGAAGAATAACCAGGTGAAGAAGAAGCAGGAGAAGCAGAATAAGAAGGAGGAGGAGGAGGTGGAGGAGGAGGTGAAGAAGAAATGAAGAAAAAAAGTTTTCCATCAAAATTTTTTTTAAAATTACACCTATTTCATTGTGATTTCCCTTTAAAAAATTGTTTTAACGCCATCCGAATTAGTGATCACGACTATTACCCGAATTCAATTACCGAATTTGAATTCGAATCAAATTAAATGGTTGTGATCACAGCCGAATCCGAATTTGACCCGGACCCGAATTCTAATGTACTCGAATCGAATTTGGGTACATTCGATCACCACTGGTGCTAGGTACCTGGAACAATGTACCACATCTGGTGGTCTTGTCCAATAGCTGTATAAATCAGGGCTGGTATTTTGATACTGAATGCACTTTTTGTCTGCCTGCTGCAGCCATTCATTAGAGTTTTAGCATCCTTGCCTGCCCTACCATCCCTAATCCCAAGTGATCTCACTGACACAGTTTTGTAGCCGTGTGGTGTTGTATGCCACACCTTGATGCCATTGCAGGATTGTGATTGTTGTGTGTGCCTGGGTAGCATGGTGTGTGGGCAAGGTTTCCATCCCCGATATTTTTTTCTTATTTTGTTTAGTTTACTGTAGTTTTGTTTTTGTGCATTTATTAATGAAACAATACTATTTTATTATATTAGAGTTGTGTAATAAATTGGAGCATACACCTCCTTTTTTCACTTTTTTGCATATAAAATTAAAAAATGTGTGACCCCAGTACTCCAAATCACCCTACCAAAAGATCCCAATTGTTATTTATTTATTAAACGTACAGTAAAATGAAACATATTGTCACATCAGGATGATATCACAAACTTATACAATTTATGATAGCTGCCACCAAAACATACTGTACTGTATATAGCTTCCCAACTTTGCACTATAAGTAACCCTAAGACCCCCCTGGTGGCACCTAACCCTACCCCCCTGGTGGTGCCTAACCCTAAGACCCCCCTGGTGGTGCCTAACCCTAAAACCCCCTGGTAATTACTGTGACCAAACTTCTCCCTGCTCTCACACAGAATCCTCCCCTGGTGGTGCCTAACCCTAAGACCCCCCCCCCCTTCCCAGTGGTGCCTAACTCCAAGTCTCCCCCACTCGTGATGACTAAACCTAACACCCCCCTCCGCATCAAAAATCTTGGCTACAAAGGGGGCCCCCTTTTGTAGCAGAATTAAAAACCTTGTAGCCGAATCAAAAATCTCGGCTACAAAGGGGTGCCCTTTTGTAGCCAAATCAAAAACCTTGTAGCCCGAAATGAAAACTTGGGCACCCTTTTAACTACCTTGTAGCCGAGTTTTGTAGAAACAACAATGAAGTCTATGGAGGCGTCCTTTTAATATAGATGGCTCAGGCGCCCTTAAACTGATTCTGGGAAATATGAAAGCTGCATCCTTATTTCCTTTTACAACTTAGCAATGCCTAGCTGCCATACTAATTTTTAGGCTTCAGTAGTATCATATATGTAGAACATGTGTGTAATAAGTAAAGGCAGAGCCAGATCATAACACTAGATCTGCTTGGTCAATTGGTTAGGGAATGTAAACATTTTAGTCATAGGATCAGCATGACCGGGCCAGTTTAACATCCAATGGGGCCCCAGGGCAAAGGTAACCTGCTACCCCACCCCAACAAATTCAGCCCCCAGGGCCTCAGTGCCAGCTGATGCCCCCTCAATCTTCCCCTCAACTACTCCATGCTTCCTGACTCTGCACGATCGCAGCATTGTATCTCATCTGCACTGGCTCCCTGTCCTCTTCCTGCTGCCTGCTTTTTCTGACCCAGTGTTATGTGCAAACGTGATGACCTGTGCTGGGTCACAAGACATAGGCAGTGGGGTGAAGATGGGGAGCACAAATGAATGAAATAGCACACCGGTTGCTGGGACAGGTGAGATGCAATTTTGCTACTGTGCAGGGGCCTTGGGGAGCACTATACGTGGAAGATTGCAATGTTCTAACACATTTTTATATATCTGAAGAGCAGAATAATAGTGATGAATATTGCAGTTGTCAGTTTGGTGATCTTCTTTTGTTCAAGGTGATGAATGATATGATGACCTATAAATAAGAAAAAAGAGAGATGAATGATCTTTCTGTGTTTTACAGGGTTACATTTTACAGAGAACGAAAGGATGCCTGCAGGGGGCTGCAAGAAGCCCTCTCAAATACGAATACCTCTATTTATCACTGAAGTGTCTGTCTTGTCTCACTCTCCCCATGTCTTTCTCACCCCCTCTCCCTGGTATATCCTCTCTCCCCTTTACCCCATCTTTCCCCTTCCTATGTCTGTGTTTTATTTCAGTATGGATTTGCAAAATAAAATATTGCAATCCTGGTCAGGTATCTCTCACCTATTTCTGTGTTGCCTCCCATTCAGGATTATAACTACAAATGATGGGGCCCCTCAGCAAAGCTTTAATGGGGCCCCCATAATGTTCACACCCTTTCCTTTGCCTACCCCTGGTAACCCTCACAGCTTGGGGCAGAGGCGGCCTTAGAGTATGCAGGGCCTGGGCTACACCTTGCAAGGGTCAAAAAACAAGTGTGGACATCATAATGTGGCCATCATCATCTTCACACACATAACAAGTGTAGCTACAAAACACCTGATCTGAAAGATGGACTCCTATATCAGAGGGAGAGAAGTACCCTCTTTCCCTTTTGAACATGCTTTAAATATAAGCCCTACCACAAAAATAAGCCCTAGTGGGAAGTTAAAGCGGAAGAAGAGGCAGCCAGTAAGTAAGGACACAGTGGTGCAGTGCCAATCCAGCACTGATCCTGTCATCCCAGCACACAGCAAGGTTATCAGCTTTCAAATCCATGAACATCACAGTACAAAGGAACAGGAAATGTTCTGCTGAGACACTTCCTAATCGAAATATAAGACATTCCCTGAAATTAAGCCCTAGCACATCTTTTAGAGCAAAAATGAATATAAGACACTGTCTTATTTTCGGGGAAAGACGGTAGTAGTTGTGCCCCCCCTTACAGCAATGCCCCTCCACCCCTCCCCTCATATCCCCACTGACTTCTCTCACTCTTTCCCTTTCCTCTCCTTTTTTCCTACTCTTCTCTTCCGCACAGACACAATTACACATGTCTCTTCCCCTTTACTGTATTTCACTTTCCTCTCCCCATCTTTCCCTTTACTCCCTTCAGTCTCGTTCTACCACTCTCCTATCTCTTTCTTATTCTAACTACTATTTATAGAATTATACATCATTATGATTTTTTAATTATGTTTGCCATTTTTAAAAAAGATGGGGAATAATTGAGAACAATGTGTGGCAAAACAAAGTGTCACAATTATTATGCAGGCTTATTTGCCATCTTATAAATATACTCCTTACAGTTACATGTGTTTAAAGGCACAGTCCACCTTTAGTCCTTATGTGAAGTGTCTGTATTTGGTTGACCTTACTGCTCAGTGAAACTTTCCTTTAGTTTGTATTCAGAGTTACACAAGCATATCAATATCACATAGAATTGTTCACACCTATAAGATGCTTAAAACAAAGTAGATTCCTACCTCAGATTAGGACCACTTGAGGATAACAGGTTAGTTTAAAACAACCAATAGCAAAGCAGGAGATCGATACCAGCAAATTTGATGCAATATATGTGCACAATATTGCTTCTGTAGTATCCTGTAAAATGATGGAGAGGGAGAAATAAAAATCAATTCCTTCCAAGACATCTATGTACATTGCAAGACATTTTATGAAACTTAAATTCCCTAAAGTAAAATGTAAGTGCCTATATAAAAGAAACTTAGAAATAATTTCCTGTTTGAAAATACTAATTCAATGCAGAAAGCAGTGCATGTATTCATTGCAATGCTGTCCAGGGTAATCTCTCTGCTTGGTCTCTTCACTCTGCTCCCCTCCTTCTCTGCTGAAATGACTCACCCATTGTCAAGGCAACATGTCTACTGCGTGTATTCAATACAGGTTCACTGTTGCAGGGTCATTTCTTCAACCATTTCACATTCCTGGGTTTTAAATCTTATGATTTGTAGGGGAAGGGGATGGTGGCCCGGGTGGTAAAAATGTCTGATTGGTGTCCAGTCCCACCTGATTTAAGGGTGGAGAGTCAGAGTGGCACCATGGTAAAGTATAGGGGGATACACAAATGGACTGTATAGTTTGCGTTAAACCCAAACGGTGAGCAACAATGTGTTTGTCCATCACTAGTCACAGAGAGTTAATGTCTTAGCAGCACAGAGAAGGTTGGGAGGGGCATGTGATTAGCTTTGTGTTCACAGTAAAATACTAGCTGGCCCCCCTCTCAGCTGTTCATGTTAATGTTGGTGATGTTTGTATGGAGGAAAGAGAATGGACAGATACTGTGTTTCCCCTAAAGTAAGACATCCCCTGAAAGTAAGCTCTTTCTTATGTTTCGAGCATGCTCAATATATAAGACATCCCCTTAAAATAAGACCTCTCAACAGAGAGGAGAAGAGGCGGGGACACAGCCGTGCAGTAGGAAGAGGCAGCCAGGAAGCAGTGAGTGGATGACTCATCCCTGCTCAATGTCATGCTCGGTTGCCTTCTCAATCCACCAGTACTTCTGTCACTCTCTCCCCTCCCCTCTGCAAGCCCCTCTGGTGAGCGAGATGTGCTGGCTGCTGTCATCTGTCTTATTTGCTCGGGGAGGGGGGGGGAGGGGGGGGCTCAGACAAGGTAGCAGTGGCAGGATTCTCAAGTATGTGGCTGTCCTCTCCTTAATCATTAGATTTGAGTTAAATCAAAGTGTGATTCTGGGAGTAGAAATCAACCTCAGCAAACAGTACAGTGACTTTGCCATTGCCTTGCATCATTTGTCTTTTATCAGCAAATGTAAAGTGATTCAGATACACATTTTCTGCACAAATACTACTGTTACATTTTCCTAATAGCCATGTGTTCTTCCTTGCTGTGTTTCCCCAAAAATAAGACCTCCCCTGAGCCCTAGCACATGTTTTGGAGCAAAAATGAATATGACACTGTAGCTGTATCCAGTGGCTGGATAGTGTACTGGTTAAGGGCACCGCTTTGACATGGGGGACCAGTGTTCGAATCCTGGCAAGGGTTAGTACCTATTCAGTAAGGAGTTCAAGGCAAGACTCCCTAACACTGCAGGGTGGCCTCTTGAGCGCATCCCAGCGACTGCAGCTCTTGAGTGCTTTGAGTCTGAACAAATGTTCGGATTATTATTATTTTCAGGGAAACAAGCTTCTGATCTTGGCACAGGAAGACAGTTTCAAAAAAATCAAAAAGCCAGGCAAAGAATATTATTATTATAGCACAAATTGTTTATGTGCACTGTATACATTATGGTATATTCCACACAATAGGCATTGAAAGAAATGAACTAGGGCTTTAACTCCTTTTGCACTTTTCCCTTTTTATTGTTCAGCCCCCAAACTGCCAATACTGATTTGCTGCTGCTTCTGGATATGACAAGTGGCATCATGGAGGAACCCACATATAGAGGTGTGCCAGCTGGCACCAGACTGGGTTATTAGCTTATGTGCCTAATTATCTCATGAATTATCTCTCCTTATTTGTTTATCTCATGCATTAGCACTCCTTACAGTTAAGGTGAAAAATAAGTAACCTTTGTGAATCAACCCCATTATGTGGTGCAGACTGCAGAGTATCCAATTAGTTTACGATGAGCCTGAACCACTAGGATTTTGTAAGGGACTAAAGGAAACCTAAAACCCCACTTGCTAAAAAGCCGTACTAAATAAAATTCTGCCTTCTTAAAACATAAAGTATTTGCAATCATTCATATTATGTGAGCAAAAAGAATCCCCAATGATGCATCTGTTCTGAATATACAAATAATTCCTTTGTGTCTCTGAAAGCAAGACACACATCACACACATCCACCACTGCTGTTTACTAAGGGGACTTTAGGCTCCTTTTGTTTCTTACAAAATCTTAGTGGTTCTGGCTCACCATTAACTAACTTGGTATTGTGCAACACTTGCTTTCTGAACTTTCATCTCATAGAGCCATATGAATCCATGCCTTGCACCAATGAGGACCAACAAGTCCGAAACAGGTTCTGGTATTGTGCCTTGCTTTCATGGATATAAAGGAATAGTTTGTTCTGTATTTTGTATGTATTCTTTATTTTGTATATACCTTTTTCTATATTAATATGTACCCCATGTTTGTTTCTTACTTTGTACAGCACCACAAAATATGTTGGTGCTTTATAAATCAACTAGTAGACCCAGCCTATTCAAAAACGGGCTCTAGGTCTACGGCCGCCGCCAGTGCATATGCGCGCACGCTGCGCACGCAACCACCGCGCGCCCGCACCCGTCCACCTTGCTCGCCTGCACCCGCCCACTAGTGTTGGGCGAACAGTGTTCGCCACTGTTCGGGTTCTGCAGAACATCACTCTGTTCGGGTGATGTTCGAGTTCGGCCGAACACCTGATGGTGTTCGGCCAAACTGTTCGGCCGTATGGCCGAACTAAGAGCGCATGGCCGAACGTTCCCCGAACGTTCGGGTAGCGCTGTGATTGGCCGAACGGGTCACGTGGTTCGGACCCGAACGCGCTCTGATTGGCCGAACGGGTCACGTGGTTCGGGTAAATAAATACCCGATCCACGTCATTTCTCCACCATTTGTCTGTGGGTTTAGCTTTGGGTAGGCAGGCAGGGTAGTTCTCTCTCCAGCCAGGCTAGCCAGGGTCCCCCCAGTCATTGTGTCGCTGCTGGGAACAGTAGTACACCGCTCACCCACACTATATAGCATTGTGTTTACTGCCACTCTGTGTCTCTGCTGGGAACAGTAGTACACCGCTCACCCTGTATAGCATTGTGCTCTGTGTCGCTGCTGGGAACAGTAGTACACCGCTCACCCACACTATATAGCATTGTGTTTACTGCCACTCTGTGTCTCTGCTGGGAACAGTAGTACACCGCTCACCCTGTATAGCATTGTGCTCTGTGTCGCTGCTGGGAACAGTAGTACACCGCTCACCCTGTATAACATTGTGCTCTGTGTCGCTGCTGGGAATAGTAGTACACCGCTCCCCCACACTATATAGCATTGTGTTTACTGCCACTCTGTGTCTCTGCTGGGAACAGTAGTACACCGCTCACCCACCACTGAATAGCATTGTGCTCTGTGTCGCTGCTGGGAATAGTAGTACACCGCTAACCCACCACTGTATAGCATTGTGCTCTGTGTCGCTGCTGGGAACACTAGTACACCGCTCACCCACACTATATAGCATTGTGTTTACTGCCACTCTGTGTCTCTGCTAGGAACAGTAGTACACCGCTCACCCACCACTGTATAGCATTGTGCTCTGTGTCGCTGCTGGGAACAGTAGTACACCGCTCACCCACCACTGTATAGCATTGTGCTCTGTGTCGCTGCTGGGAACAGTAGTACACCGCTCACCCACCACTGTATAGCATTGTGCTCTGTGTCGCTGCTGGGAACAGTAGTACACCCCCGCTCACCCACACTACATAGCATTGTGTTTACTGCCACTCTGTGTCTCTGCTGGGAACAGTAGTACACCGCTCACCCACCACTGTATAGCATTGTGCTCTGTGTCCCTTTTCCTGGAACCTCTTATCTGTATTACATTTATGACTGCATGGCGGCAAAAAGCATGCTATCCGCACGCTTCTTGTCCTCATGCAAGGCCTGGGTTGTTGTGTCTCAAAGCGTGGCCTTCTCCTCCTGCGCCTCCTCCTGTTCCATCACGTGTGCTGCTGCTGGGTTAGCGTTGCCGGTCCCTTTTTACGGAACCTCTTATCTGTATTACATTTATGACTGCATGGCGGCAAAAAGCATGCTATCCGCACGCTTCTTGTCCTCATGCAAGGCCTGGGTTGTTGTGTCTCAAAGCGTGGCCTTCTCCTCCTGCGCCTCCTCCTGTTCCATCACGTGTGCTGCTGCTGGGTTAGCGTTACCGGTCCCTTTTCCTGGAACCTCTTATCTGTATTACATTTATGACTGCATGGCGGCAAAAAGCATGTTACCTGTGCAAAGAAAACAGACATTTCCCGCATATAAAAGACAGTTTTCCCTTTGAAACTTTAAAATCGATTTTCTCAAAAACTATAAGCTCTTTTTGCTAATTTTTTTTCCTCTCTTACCCACTCCCAAGGTGCACATACCCTGTAAATTTGGGGTATGTAGCATGTAAGGAGGCTTTACAAAGCACGAAAGTTCGGGTCCCCATTGACTTCCATTATGTTCGGAGTTCGGCGCGAACACCCGAACATCGCGGCCATGTTCGGCCTGTTCGGCCCGAACATCTAGATGTTCGCCCAACACTACCGCCCACCTCGCTCGCCTGTCCAGCTCCCTGGTCCCAGCTGTCTGTTACTGCGCACATGCGCAGTAATAAAAATCCTGGGACACAGGGACAAAACTGCTGGACGCAGCGAC
Source organism: Hyperolius riggenbachi (assembly GCF_040937935.1). Taxonomy (NCBI): domain Eukaryota; kingdom Metazoa; phylum Chordata; class Amphibia; order Anura; family Hyperoliidae; genus Hyperolius; species Hyperolius riggenbachi. The sequence goes on from NC_090655.1 coordinate 203,676,690, forward strand.
ACTTAGCTTTTATTAGGTAGGATAATAATAATATTCAAAATGCATCATGGAAAAATCTTTCGTGCTCACATAAAGCAGAACAATTGCAATACCTTCTGTTTTAAGAAGGCAATGTTACATTTTACGCATTAGATTTTGTATAAAATAAAGTAACCATGTGTAGCTTGAAAGTATATCTTACTGTAGTTGCATAACACTGTGATGTATAGTGGTATTGCTTCACACATGCAGCATCAGGAATTGCAAGAATATCAAGGAAGTTAAATGCGAGACTAACAACACTGACAATGAAATTCACTGTGGTCAGTGCAACTTTAAATATTGTCTGTGGAAAAAAAAAACACATTCTACAATAAGCATTGCTACAAGATAGCACATGGCATAAAACAGCATCACAAGACTTTTTCCATTTCAGGATTATGTGCTACAGAATTCCCAACTAGCCCAGAGCCACTAAGAAAGTAAAAGAGGCTGAGAGAAACCAAAACGCCCTCCTATTAAAAAGCAATCCGTGCGCAATCAGCATTAGGTGGTCGTAGAGTGGTTAAGAAGGTAAATTATACTCAGGATCATGTATGATAATTTATCTGTAGAAAGAGAAGGCTCCGCACAATGCCGTATCCAAAATTGTATCTGCCTTTATTAAATCAAGTAATAAACAATCACCTCGCTGAATGTGTTTTACTTGATTTAATAAAGGTGGATACAATTTTGGATACGGCATTGTGCAGAGCCTCCTCTTTCTACTTGTACTTCTTGGGTTTGAGTCTCCCGGGTTCCTGCACTGCCTTGGACACTGAGGTTGAGCGGAATTAACATTTTACTTCATGATAATTTATCTGTTGAGATTATTACATAAAGCTAAAAATGCTTACAGCATCGCTGACCGTAAAGGTGGCCATTAACGATACAATCCCCTGAAGGATATAATACCTTAAGGCTTGTACACACGCCGTACTAAAGGCAACGACGGGTCCGTCGTCACCTCCCGCCGGGCGGATCGTTCAGAAACAGCCTTATCAGTCTGCCGACAGACTGTACACACGCTGTACTGTCTGCTGAAAACCCGCCCAGCGGGTGGTGACGATGGACCCTTCGTTGCTTTTAGTACGGCGTGTGTACGAGCCTTTAGGCCCATTAGCGGAAGAAAAACTACTAAACAATCTAATCAGATTAATCCAAAAAAGTAATCTCGCTGCACCGGTGGTGAAGTAAAAGTCCAATCTTTATTGCAGCTCCTTTCATCACTTGTAATCTAGTTATCTTTATATCTATAAGTATAGATGATTTGTCTTTTTTTTAGCAAGGGGACAAGGGGTTAAAATGGCTCGGGAGGGGAGACCCCATGTCATTTTTTTTTATTACCACTCTGAACATAAAAAATGTTTAAAAAATAGGAAAAGTTGCCAGGGATCTAGCCATATTGCGGCTGTATAGCGCTCCCTGGCCAAAGCGTTGCGGCTCCGGAGGGGTTTCCATATGCATCCATGTGGACCCCCTGAAAATCCCATCATGAAATTCATTACTCTTTCTTTTGATATATGTAAATACACACTACTGTTAGGTTTCCTACATTATCTGTCATTTACTACATTTAAATGTTCATTGCATTTAAATGTATAGCATATAAGGGGGCTTTGCTAGTAACAGTTAAAATCAGCGGCCATTCGCCTGCCATTAAAGTCTATGGGAAAAAATAAAAAAAAAATTGTGTTCAAGTCGAACAGTGAACAGGCCAACATTTGCCAAATACTGTCAGCCTGCAAACTGTTTGGGCCATCTATAGGTATAACTGGAAGACAAAAGAAAACAAAAAAGTCCACGAGCCAGATAGTGCAGTATGTCGAAGTATTTGGACAATAATCAATAGTATTTTATACTCAAATCAAATCAAATCAACTCACAAAGTAAGGTTGCAAGAATTCCAACACCAACAGAGCCTGTGGGGAGATGGCCACCCCCTGGTTTTGGCAGGTACTGTGGTGCAGGAACTGTAAAAGTCCTTATGTAAACTAAAATTAAAGATTTGTAAGATAAAGTTGGAGGGATGGAGTCAATATGGCAGAGGATTGATTGCATGCTCAGCAGCTCCGGGCACATTAACCTCCTGTCTTTGACTCTCTCTCCCTCTACGTGGTGGACAATGGGCACAATGTTCACTCCTCTTCCCTTTATGAACAGAGCTGGGACAAAGGCAAAAAACAGCGGTAGTGTAGCCTCGCTGGGCCTTTTTGTTCTGCAAGCCCAAGATGGCGTTGGGGTCCAGACATACATTGCACTCTCTCAGCAGTGATGACTTGGTAAACTCATTATCACATTGTCAGCTCCAGGTACTTCTGAATACTTACAGCATAAATCTGCATCTCTTGCTCTTATGATTACAGATCTTGTCCCTGAATCAAGTGAAGCCCCGACCACCATTATATCTCCCCGGGCACTGCTGCTGCCAGTCACATGACCCCTCTCAACCACCTCCCCTTCTTATTCTAGATGGGATGTAACAGCTGATCAGGAAGGGGCAGATGGAGAGCTTACTTTAAAGGATGTGTATTCACAATGATTAGCAACTATTACAGAATCTATTTCAATAGTAACGGCTAACGTGGAGGAAGTTAAGGTTTATGCGGGTCTCCCAAGGCCTCCAAATCTTAGAGAGTGTACTAAACAAACTGAGTCCAGGATATTTGAATTGGAGGAAATTGTTAAGCCCCTGGAAATAGAAGTGTCAAGGGTTTCCCAACTCCATGCAATGCCCCACAAATCTGTGGGTTGTAGACTGAGATCACACAATTTTTTCTGGATGCTAGTGAGGTTATGAACTTGCTTGACATGATTCAAGTCTGTGACTGCTGATTATTGATAGCCTTCTTGGTGTTGGCAATTGTTTCCTTCCTATTGTGCCTTATGTGGAACTTTGCACTGTTTTCAATCGCTGACTCATATTTCACCGTTACGTTTACAATCAAGTCAATGGGTTATTTTGCACAGTTACTGTTTCTGTGGTATGCTTAATTATTTTAATTGCTAGCTATGTCATGTTTAATTGCTAACCAGTCAACAATGTCTACATGGCCCCTAACTATTGTCATGTTATACAGGGATGGCATTAATATTACTCCTGATTATAGAGTATATTGATCTGCCCTGCCTGGAGCTGTACTTTCCTACTCTTGGTTTCTATAAGCTTTCAAGCATAGTCTTGAGAGCTTGCCTTGTGTTCTGAGTTTGGAGACAGACCCCAGTGTGATATGTATAATGTTTGATTGTAAACATTTTCCTACATGCTCATTTTTGCAAAAATAATGTTAAATTTACTTTTTGAGCGAAGATGCCACCAAAAATAAGTTTTGACATTTTCTGCATTTTTCATGCTTTTCACAATTTGTCGCTGCAAAAATAGAGATTTTTTGCTGCAGAAGTTTTTCCACATTTTTGTGCTTTTTGCGGTAAAATATAGATTTTTACATTTCTGTGAAAAACATATAAACGTGAAAATATAAACTATTTTCGCAAAAAAATTCTTGAAATAGAAAATAGCATTTTTGATGTGAAAATGACTTTGGAGAAAATCTGCAAGCAACACTGATCAGATTACATGACAAATTTATTGGGGTGAAAGGTATTTGTGATCAATGTTGCTCGCAAATTGTCGCCAAAGTTATTTTTTGCATAGAAAATGGCATTTCGAGAAAATTTTTGAGAAAATATATCATCATTTCGCAACATGAAGACAATGCACAAAAACATCGTTATTTTTACCACAAAACTGCAAAAAAATGTTTATTTTAGTGCGAGAAAGCGAAAAATAATTTATTTTTTGCAGGAAAATTCAAAAAATCACAAACTTATTACAAAATAATTTTCAATGGCATTTTTGCTCGAAAGTCAAATTTAACATTATTTTGTGAGGAATCGCGGAAGAGCCGCCACCATGAGCCAGCGGCGGGCGGCTCTTTCCGCATCGCACGGAGAGGCAGCCGCCTCCTCGCATCATGAGGCGGCTGCCTCCGTGCAGCATGTTGCGGAACGCGCACATGCTCCGTCGGCAGAGACTCGGAGCGGGGCTGCTGTGGCTGGGACATGTGGTCCCTCGAGATTTAGAGTGACGCGCGCGCACGCACTCAGGCAGGGCCTTTATGGCAGTCAGTAGTAGTCAGCTGACCAGGCTGGTCAGCTGACTCTGGCTTCACTCCCCATTGGTCCAGCACGGTGGGAGGTGCTGGGGAGTGAAAGGGGTATATATACTACTGGCTGGTCATTTCTCGGGTGTCTGGCGTTGCGATCACATACGTGGGAGCACCCAGATCCGTAGTCAGATCCGTTAGTGTGCCGGGACCAGCTGGAGCTGTAATCCTACACTAAGCTAGATTCTGTTGATCGCTTAAAGTACTAGTTTGATTGTGATTATCTGTTATGACCTTTGCCTGCCTCGACTATCCTCCTGAACTCTGACCTTGTACCTCGTTATATCTGATACTCCGTTGCTGAACCCTGCCTGTACTTTGACTCCGCCTCTGCCTCCTGATTTTGTACCCCGATATATCTGATACTCCGTTGCTGAACCCTGCCTGTACTTTGACTCCACCTCTGCCTCCTGATTTTGTACCCCGATATATCTGATACTCCGTTGCTGAACCCCGCCTGTACTCCGACTCTGACTTTGCCTACTGATATTGTACTTATCTGTCCGTCTGTATACGACCTGGCTTGTCCGACCTCGAGAACCGACCTCACGATTGGAGGCGGTTCCCCCGTCCTGTTGGTGACACTTCCTCCTGAATGTCACTTTCGGACTTCCCTTCCCACTGTCAGTCTGACTCCTCCCGTCTTGGAGAGCTCAGATCTGCGGAAGGAATCTGTGCAGTCCTCCTTGCTGCACTGAGGCTTGTCCTCTGTATTACTGTTGCACCAATCACAACACTCTACTCAGGTGAATAGAGGTTAGCAAGTATATTGGATTATCGTTGATACTGCAGATCACATATAATCTGGTATACGTCTGTATTTCCTGTGATACTGCAGATCACCGGTAATCAGACCTCTCTCTGCTTCACCGATCGTTACAGAACGCCAGACCACAAAACCGATGGAATCACGCGCTGATCCTCTGACTGTGCTTGCCACTTCGGTGGATAAAATTCATCAAGCACTGATAAATTTTCCGGCCACAAGTCTGACTTCCGGAATTTCAGGAGTAGAGTGTTGTCGTATTTCGAGTTGAGACCCCGATCCTCGGGGACTGAGACCCAACGGGTCATCTTTATTAAAACTTTGTTGACTGGGGACTCCCAGTCCTGGGCATATAACCTGCCTCCTACCGATACCGCTCTGACCTCGGTAGAGGAATTCTTTAAGGCCATGGCCATAATCTACGACGACCCTGACCTTGTTGTGTCCTCAGAGCGGAAGCTCAAACTTTTGCGGCAAGGCAGAGGTTCGGTCGAGGATTATGCGGCGGAGTTCCGTAGGTGGTCAGTCACCTCTAGATTTGATAACTTCGCCCTAATGGATTATTTTTTGTCTGGGTTGACGGAGGAGGTCTCCGACTTAATGTTAACCGTACCCGAGCCCAAGACAGTTGATGAGGCCATATCATCGGCCATTCGAGTAGATCGCAGGCTATGCCATCAGAGGCAGGCTAGGGGCAGTCACCGTGTCAGGGTGACTTCGTACGCGGCACCGGTTGCTGCATCCTCTGTAACAGCATCTCCGCCTGTCTCACCCTTTCCGGCCTTGCCTCCACCAGAGCCGATGCAAATTGGTCGATCAAAACTGACCCAGGTGGAGCGAAGGCGGAGGATGACGGAACAACTGTGCCTATACTGTGCAGAGGCAGGACATAGGGTGCGAAACTGCCCCAACAGGGCGGGAAACGGGTCTGCCTAGGAGTAGTGGGGGGTGACACCCTAGGCACACAAACCTCACCCCTTAAAGAGAAAAAATTACTTCTCCCTTGTACGGTCACATGGGATGATAAGTCTGTTGCCACTGAAGCTTTTATTGACTCCGGCTCAGCGGCTAACTTTATGAACTTTGAGTTTGCTCAGGAGTTGGGTCTACCACTTACTCCCGTGAGACCCCCCATTCAGGTCACGGCAGTTGACGATTCCCCTTTGCAGCGGAATCGTCCCCTGTCACAGACTCCGCTTGTGAAGCTCACCATAGGGGTATTGCACGGGGAGCAGTTACAATTTTTTGTTTTACACATGTCCACCTCCACTATTATCCTAGGCATGCCTTGGTTGCAGGTTCATTCCCCGCAGATAGACTGGGCCACAGGACAGTTGACAGCATGGTCACCTCATTGTTTCCAGCAGTGTTTGGGGAGACTGACATTAGGTCTAACTAAGGTACAGGTGGAAGGTATACCGGAACAATACTCAGATTATGCCGATGTGTTTTGTCCCAAGGCCGCGGATAAATTACCCCCGCATCGCCCATTTGACTGTCCCATTGACCTTCGTTCCGGTTGTATGCCTCCTCGAGGCCATTTATATAACTTATCTGGCCCCGAGAAACTCGCCATGCAGGAGTACATCCGTGAGAACTTGGCAAAGGGCTTCATCAGGCCGTCCCGGTCACCCGCTGGGGCAGGCTTCTTTTTTGTTAAAAAGAAAGACGGGGGTTTACGGCCTTGCATCGATTATCGTGGCCTCAATAAAATCACAGTGAAGAATCGCTACCCGTTACCACTTATAGACGATTTGTTCACACAGGTCACTGAGGCTAGGATATTTTCAAAACTGGATTTACGGGGGGCATACAACCTGGTGCGTATAAGGAAGGGCGATGAATGGAAGACGGCCTTCAATACCCCTGATGGGCACTACGAGTATAGGGTGATGCCCTTCGGTTTGTGTAATGCCCCGGCCGTCTTCCAGGAACTCATCAATGAGGTTTTTCGGGAGGTGTTGGGAAAGTTCGTTTTAGTCTATCTAGACGACATTCTCATTTTTTCTAACAACCTCCCGGAACACAGAACCCATGTCAGGATGGTATTAGACAAACTGAGGCAGAATCTGTTATACGCCAAACTCGAGAAATGTATTTTTGAGGTCACGTCGGTTGCCTTTCTAGGGTATATAATCTCCACCTCAGGTCTGTCTATGGACCCTGCCAAGGTCTCCGCGGTCCTGGAATGGCCGCAGCCGGTGGGGTTAAAATCATTGCAACGGTTCTTGGGGTTTGCGAACTATTATAGAAGGTTTATTAAGGGGTACTCCACAGTAGTCGCCCCTCTCACTAGCCTTACTAAAAAAGGGGCAGACACCACTCATTGGTCTCCCGAGGCCTTACAGGCTTTTTCTAAGTTAAAGGGGTTGTTCTGCTCAGCACCCATACTCAGACACGTGGACACTTCTTTTCCGTTTATTGTTGAGGTAGACGCCTCGGAGATCGGAGTGGGGGCTGTGCTGTCCCAGCGTTCTGGTCTCCAGGGTAGACTACACCCATGTGCCTATTTTTCCCGAAGGTTCTCTCCGGCAGAGAGAAACTACGACATAGGCAACAGGGAGCTCCTAGCCATCAAATTGGCCTTCGAAGAGTGGCGTCATTGGCTAGAAGGAGCTGAGCACACTATCACGGTTTATACCGACCACAAAAACCTGGAATACATCGAGGGGGCTAAAAGGTTAAGCCCAAGGCAGGCTCGATGGTCGCTATTTTTCTCGAGATTTTTGATCACGTATACGCCAGGTAGTAAGAATACCAAGGCAGACGCACTCTCTAGGTGTTTTGAGCCGGAGACAGCACAGCCCTCTGTTCCCGAGACCATTGTCCCACGAAGTGTGGTGTTAGCCGCCACCGAGACTTGGGAGGACTGGAAAGAGACCTTGAGTCCTTTTCAGCAGGATATCCCGGAAGGGAAACCAGACGGGGTATTATTTGTTCCGTTACCATTCCGTCTCCAGATCTTGGAGATGATCCACTCTCATAAGAGCGCGGGACATCCTGGAGCGTCTAGAACGCAAGATCTTGTGGCCAGATGTGCATGGTGGCCTTCGTTAGCCGCTGACTGCAAAGAGTTTGTCAGGGAATGTGCGGTGTGCGCAAAAAGCAAGCCCTCCCGGCTGGCATCTGTAGGTACTTTGCAGCCTTTGCCCACCCCGAGTGAACCATGGACCCACTTGTCCATGGATTTCGTGGGAGAGCTTCCGAGATCTGAAGGCATGTCAGTTATTTGGGTGGTGGTTGACCGTTTTAGTAAGATGGCCCACTTCGTGCCTCTGAAAGGACTCCCCTCGGCCCAGGAACTGGCCGATTTATTTATCATCCATGTCTTCAGACTGCATGGCATTCCAGAAGACATAGTATCCGATCGGGGAGTCCAGTTTGTTTCGAAATTTTGGAAGGCATTCTGTCACCAAATGGGCATGAAATTGTCATTTTCCTCGGGGTACCACCCACAGACAAATGGCCAGACGGAGAGGGTCAACCAATCGTTAGAGCAATTTTTGAGATGCTACGTTGCCGAGGCACAGAGTGATTGGGTTAAATATTTACCTTATGCAGAATTTGCCCACAATAACTTAAAGAGTTCGTCCTCAGGTTTCTGTCCATTTCAGATTGTGACAGGTAAACTGCCCAAATTCTCCCCATTGCCAGTTGCGGCCAGTTGCGAGTTAGTGAGGGAATTTCATGCAGTACATCCAGAAAAACCTGGAAGGAGCTGTCCAGAGTCCACTCCTCGGGGGGGGGGGGGGGGGGGGGTACTGTGAGGAATCGCGGAAGAGCCGCCACCATGAGCCAGCGGCGGGCGGCTCTTTCCGCATCGCACGGAGAGGCAGCCGCCTCCTCGCATCATGAGGCGGCTGCCTCCGTGCAGCATGTTGCGGAACGCGCACATGCTCCGTCGGCAGAGACTCGGAGCGGGGCTGCTGTGGCTGGGACATGTGGTCCCTCGAGATTTAGAGTGACGCGCGCGCACGCACTCAGGCAGGGCCTTTATGGCAGTCAGTAGTAGTCAGCTGACCAGGCTGGTCAGCTGACTCTGGCTTCACTCCCCATTGGTCCAGCACGGTGGGAGGTGCTGGGGAGTGAAAGGGGTATATATACTACTGGCTGGTCATTTCTCGGGTGTCTGGCGTTGCGATCACATACGTGGGAGCAACCAGATCCGTAGTCAGATCCGTTAGTGTGCCGGGACCAGCTGGAGCTGTAATCCTACACTAAGCTAGATTCTGTTGATATCTTAAAGTACTAGTTTGATTGTGATTATCTGTTATGACCTTTGCCTGCCTCGACTATCCTCCTGAACTCTGACCTTGTACCTCGTTATATCTGATACTCCGTTGCTGAACCCTGCCTGCACTTTGACTCCGCCTCTGCCTCCTGATTTTGTACCCCGATATATCTGATACTCCATTGCTGAACCCTGCCTGTACTTTGACTCCACCTCTGCCTCCTGATTTTGTACCCCGATATATCTGATACTCCGTTGCTGAACCCCGCCTGTACTCCGACTCTGTCTTTGCCTACTGATATTGTACTTATCTGTCCGTCTGTATACGACCTGGCTTGTCCGACCTCGAGAACCGACCTCACGATTGGAGGCGGTTCCCCCGTCCTGTTAGTGACACTTCCTCCTGAGTGTCACTTTCGGACTTCCCTTCCCACTGTCAGTCTGACTCCTCCCGTCTTGGAGAGCTCAGATCTGCGGAAGGAATCTGTGCAGTCCTCCTTGCTGCACTGAGGCTTGTCCTCTGTATTACTGTTGCACCAATCACAACACTCTACTCAGGTGAATAGAGGTTAGCAAGTATATTGGATTATCGGTGATACTGCAGATCACATATAATCTGGTATACGTCTGTATTTCCTGTGATACTGCAGATCACCGGTAATCAGACCTCTCTGTGCTTCACCGATCGTTACATATTTTCAGATAAATTAATGCAAAAAGAATATCGCATTTTCGCTAAACACTGATTGTGATATATTCCTTATGTAAAAATATACTGTACATTGTATACCTTTAGGGAACGGGCCTAGGAATAATTTTGGACACTATCCAAATTCCTTAATATTTTGCAAATGTACCTGCCAATTGCAAGTTTGAACCCAAACTGGACTCAGAAGTAATCCTCCGAAGAAGTACTGTGGAAATATGAATTAGAACAGGTCATGTGTTAAAGTTAGTAGATGCTATTGACAGTAAAAAAAATATTCTTCATGTTTTCAAAGGCATAGTGTTCTGTCATAAAAGTAACAGCAACAGATTAACCACCCTGGCGTTCTGATTAAATCGCCAGGGTGGCTGCGGGAGGGTTTTTTTTAAATAAAAAAAAACTATTTCATGCAGCCAACTGAAAGTTGGCTGCATGAAAGCCCACTAGAGGGCGCTCCGGAGGCGATCTTCCGATCGCCTCCGGCGGCAAGAAATAACACGGAAGGCCGCAATGAGCGGCCCTCCGTGTTTCGCTTCCCTCGTTGCCATGGCGACGAGCGGAGTGACGTCATGGACGTCAGCCGCCTCCGATCCAGCCCTTAGCGCTGGCCGGAACTGTTTGTTCCGGCTACGCTGGGCTCGGGCGGCTGGGGGGACCCTCTTTCGCCGCTGCACGCGGCGGATCGCCGCGCTGCAGCGGCGATCAGGCAGCACACGCGGCTGGCAAAGTGCCGGCTGCGTGTGCTGCTTTTTATTTGGTGGAAATCGGCCCAGCAGGGCCTGAGCGGCAGCCTCTGGCGGTGTTGGACGAGCTGAGCTCGTCCAGACCGCTCAGCAGGTTAAGTTTATTTGTCTACACTTTAGGTGAACTTCCACTTTCTTTGAGAAATGTAAAATAGCTTTCTTCAGTTTTAATAAATGCATTGGAAAGATTTCAACAGACATTCAAAACATTTCTTACATGTTGCTTTCTTCTTCCTCTCAATTTTTACAGTCCAAGTGTTTACAGTCCAAGGAATCGGAACTCAGTAAATTCTCAAAATACACGCACTTGTTTTGTACGTTCCCGTTATGTTCTAGGCCATTAGTTCACCTAGAACACTCTGGATTAATTAGTGGTGTGATAAATTTGGTTTGCACCTGCTCTCTGATTGGCTGCCTGTAGTATAAAAGTCCTTTTCTGTCCGGGATTCATGTCGTTATGCTGTCCAGCTTCCTATTTAGTTTTGGGTGTGTTTTCGTATTGCTCTATTTGCTTACTGACCTCAGCATGTTTGACTTACAAAGTTTGATGCCTAGATTGACCTCTGCTATGGTTTGACTATGCTTCTGTCTCATCCCCTGGATCTTCTGTGTGTGACCTCTGCCTCTGACTGGTTCCTGATTAATAGGTTGTTTAACCCTTGGGTCATCTCACCTCCTGTGTATGAACTTTGGCTGCATTTCTGGGCTCGGTATTAGCTGTTTTTTGGGTGTTTCATTGGTAACCTCAGATCCAATACTTTACACAAATAAGTCCTGTGGGCAACCAAAGTCGAGTAGACATAATCAATCTCCTGTTCAAGTGGGGGCTTGGCTATAGGTGAAGATCCTGGTGGAGATTGAGATATTGGATCTGAAAGGTAACTGGTGATCACCTGGATACTTCACACCCACTGAAAGTTAATTGGGATTGGCTGTACATGAGCTGTGAGTGGTCATTTGGCATAATCATTTCTTGCAGGTATAGGCATACTGATCTACACAAAGCACAATGCTGAAGGCTAGTACACATCATGCAAATTTACTTCAGATTCTTTGTCCAATCGAGAAAAAGATGGGATAAGGCAAAAAGGAAAAAACCTACTGACTTCAATCAACCAATCCCAAGATCAAGAAGATACATCCCTTTCTCAATCGAGAAGAAGATCGGACATTTTGGAAATAATTCATTGAAATACTGGCTATCGTTCCATGTGTATGTCCTTTTGATCCATTTTCAATTGATATCAATTCAGAAAAATGATAGGAAATCTGGTCAGAATGTGAAAGAAACATGCATGTATATGTTTTCTTTCTTTTTTATCTGACCAATGTCAGATTGGAATATTGATCTTTTCCTCAATCGGGCATAAAATCTGAAGTACCATTGCATGGTGTGTACTAGACTTAGTACACACTAAGACTTAACCAGTTAAGGATGATGCTACTTGAAATCTACACCCTGTTTTGATGCTGTTGTGGCTTCCAGGGCATAGACTTCAGTTCACTGATGCCGCACGTTCTCACTGCTCTTGTCACTTCCACCATCCACATAACTCTCTGCCTGCCGCAGCTCACTCATTCTGCTGTCTCTATGATAGTAGATTCCTGTGAGCCAGTCAGGAGATGATTTTATTGGCTCCTGACCCTGACTATTGATGTAAGTAACGCCCATTAGCTTACATTGATAGACAGGGTCAAAAGCCAATGAAAGCGACTCCTGACAGGTTCACAGGAACTCTGCCATCATAGAGATGGCAGAGTGAGTGGCCTGAGCTTCCTGCCATGCCCCGTGGATGGCGATTGTGGTAGATATGTATGGTGATTCATCAGTAATCTGCCATTTATGGTACCAGTGGTATCTCGTCTTTAAGGGGGCAGAGACCTCTGGTACTTAAGTGGTTAATAAAATACAAATGTGGATCAGATCTGTTTATAAACAGCACACTGCGGACATGACTGCGTGGAAGCATTTTTTAGCATATGACTATAGAAATTAGAAATGTCCAAATAGTAGAGTAACTGATGGATCCAGTAACAAGCCAATGCTAAAAGATTACAGAGGAATAAACCTTTTACTCATTTGGAAGTTACCTGCAAGGAGAGGTGAAGATTCAACTCAAACTCAAGCCAACAATTCTCTAATAAAAGATAATTTATTTTTGTTTTGTTTTTTTGGGGGGTGGGCAGGCAAGGGGTGTTTATATACCCTTGTACCCGTTGCTCCTGAAGGCAGGGAGGACTCTTGATGCTAATAGCGCTTCTAGATTCCACCATAACCTCCCGGGACCTACTGTCACATGCATGGTGTTTTTGTCTCTCACATCATCCTGGGTCCAGGAGTTTAGAATAAAATCCGTCAACATCACTAGTTTATTTAAAATATTGATAATTTTACCTGGGTTTTATTTTTGTTTCACTCTACTGTTAAAAATTAACAACACAGCATTAGTTTGTTTTTTTACCTACTTTTTAATACTTATTCAAAGTTCTGAAAAGATAAAACGTATCTTCTAAGAGATATTTATCCATTTTCACCCATTATAGCTTTAATCTAAACATGCAAAATACCCACTTAAACAAGTACACACAGATTTAGCAGGTCCTTTAGAGCCAATTGCAAAAGATGGATTTAGATACCCACTATTGTCCTTAATCACTTGAGGACCGCGGGCTTTACCCCCCTTTAGGACCAGACCCTTTTTTTCCATTCAGACCACTGCAGCTTTCACGGTTTATTGCTCGCTCATACAACCTACCACCTAAATGAATTTTGGCTCCTTTTCTTGTCACTAATAAAGCTTTCTTTTGGTGCTATTTGATTGCTGCTGTGATTTTTACTTTTTATTATATTCATCAAAAAAGACATGAATTTTGTCAAAAAAATGATTTTTTTAATTTTCTGTGCTGACATTTTTCAAATAAAGTAAAATTTCTGTATACATGCAGCATGAAAAATGTGGACAAACATGTTTTTGATTTAAAAAAAAACCCATTCAGCCTATATTTATTGGTTTGGGTAAAAGTTATAGCGTTTACAAACTATGGTGCAAAAAGTGAATTTTCCCATTTTGTAGCATCTATGACTTATCTGACCACCTGACATGTTTCATGAGGGGCTAGAATTCCAGGATAGTATAAATACCCCCCAAATGACCCCATTTTGGAAAGAAGACATCCCAAAGTATTCACTGAGAGGCATAGTGAGTTCATAGAAGCTATTATTTTTTGTCACAAGTTAGCGGAAAATGACAGTTTGTGACAAGAAAAAAAAAAAAGTTTCTATTTCTGCTAACTTGTGACGAAAAAAAAAATGAAATCTGCCACGGACTCACCATGCCCCTCTCTGAATACCTTGAAGTGTCTACTTTCCAAAATGGGGTCATTTGTGGGGTGTGTTTACTGTCCTGGCATTTTGGGGGGTGCTAATTTGTAAGCACCCCTGTAAAGCCTAAAGGTGCTCATTGGACTTTGGGCCCCTTAGCGCAGTTAGGCTGCAAAAAAGTGCCACACATGTGGTATTGCCGTACTCAGGAGAAGTAGCATAATGTGTTTTGGGATGTATTTTTACACATACCCATGCTGGGTGGGAGAAATATCTCTGTAAATGAATATTGTTTGATTTTTTTTACACACAATTGTCCATTTACAGAGATCTTTCTCCCACTCAGCATGGGTATGTGTAAAAATACACCCCAAAACACATTATACTACTTCTCCTGAGTACGGCGATACCACATGTGTGGCACTTTTTTGCACCCTAACTGCGCTAAGGGGCCCAAAGTCCAATGAGTACCTTTAGGATTTCACAGGTCATTTTTGTTTCAAGACTACTCCTCACGGTTTAGGGCCTCTAAAATGCCAGGGCAGTATAGGAACCCCACTAATGATGACCCCATTTTAGAAAGAAGACACCCCAAGGTATTCCGTTAGGAGTATGGCGAGTTCATAGAAGATTTTATTTTTTGTCACAAGTTAGCGGAAATTGATTTTAATTTTTTTTTTAACAAAGTGTCATTTTGCGCTAACTTGTAGTAGTAGTAGTAGTAGTCTTGAAACCAAATGTCGCAAAATGACATGTGAAATCCTAAAGGTACTCATTGGACTTTGTGCCCCTTAGCGTACTTAGGGTGTAAAAAAGTGCCACACATGTGGTACCGCCGTACTCAGGAGAAGTAGTATAATGTGTTTTGTGGTGTATTTTTACACATACCCATGCTGGGTGGGAGAAATATCTCTATAAATGACAATTATTTGATTTTTTTTACACACAATTGTCCATTTACAGAGAGATTTCTCCCACCCAGCATGGGTATGTGTAAAAATACACCCCAAAACACATTATACTACTTCTCCTGAGTACGGCGATACCACATGTGTGACACTTTTTTGCAGCCTAGGTGCGCTAAGGGGCCCAACGTCCTATTCTTAGGTCATTTTGAGGCATTTGTTTTCTAGACTACTCCTCAAGGTTTAGGGCCCCTAAAATGCCAGGGCAGTATAGGAACCCCACAAGTGACCCCATTTTAGAAAGAAGACACCCCAAGGTATTCCATTAGGTGTATGGCGAGTTCATAGAAGATTTTTTTTTGTCACAAGTTAGTGAAAAATGACACTTTGTGAAAAAAAAAACAATAAAAATCAATTTCCGCTAACTTTTGACAAAAAATAAAATCTTCTATGAACTCGTCATACACCTAACAGAATACCTTGGGGTGTCGTTTTTCTAAAATGGGGTCACTTGTGGGGTTCCTATACCGCCCTGGCATTTTACGGGGCCAAAACCGTGAGTAGTTTGGAAACCAAATGTCTCAAAATGACTGTTTAGGGGTATAAGCATCTGCAAATTTTGATGACAGGTGGTCTATGAGGGAGCAAATTAGGGCCTGATCTGATGGGTAGGTGTGCTAGGGGGTGACAGGAGGTGATTGATGGGTGTCTCAAGGTGTGATTATAGGGGGGAATAGATGCAAGCAATGCACTGGCGAGGTGATCAGGGCTGGGGTCTGAGGGCGTTCTGAGGGTGTGGGCGGGTGATTGAGTGCCCTAGGGGCAGATAGGGGTCTAATCTGATGGGTAGCAGTGACAGGGGGTGATTGATGGGTAATTAGTGGGTGTTTAGGGTAGAGAACAGATGTAAACAATGCACTTGGGAGGTGATCTGACGTCGGATCTGCGGGCGATCTATTGGTGTGGGTGGGTGATCAGATTGCCTGCAAGGGACAGGTTAGGGGCTGATTGATGGGTGGCAGTGACAGGGGGTGATTGATGGGTGGCAGTGACAGGGGGTGATTGACAGGTGATTGACAGGTGATCAGTCGGTCATTACAGGGAAGAACAGATGTAAATAATGCACTGGCAAATTGATAAGGGGGGTGTAACGATTGGTGTCAGCACGCAGAGAGAATCTGATTATTGGTGATCTGCAGTATCACCAAGAATGCAGATATATACCTGATTATTGATGATCTGCAGAATCACCGATAATACAGATATATTGCTAACCTCTGGGCACCTATATAGTGTGTGTGTTTGGTACAACAGTAATAACTTTGAGTGAGGACCACCCGAGGAGCAGGTGGTCCTTGGCAGTATGAGAAATACCTCCCTTTGGAAGTGCAGAGATCTTGCAGCAGCCTGAGACATCCAAGGGGGCGGAGTCCCAGGCTGAGTAGCAAGAAGACCCGGTGGCTAGTGACCCCTGGAAGAGGGGCGTCACAAGCAGGTCTGGAGAATAACACAAATGATAATACAGTTCCCTAGTCTTGGGTGCGAGTTCCGTGGTCTCAGCACCCTGGAACTAGTCTGGAGTATAACACAAATAATAAATAAAAGTAATCTGGCTCAGTGTGAATTCCCAGGTCCTCCTGGTTCTAACACACTGTAGGATCTGACTATGGTCTGAATGCTTCCACGTAAGTGTTCGCAATGGCAGACAACCAGCAACTGGCAAGCAAGCTGAATATATAGTTGCAGGACTCTGCCGCCCCGCCCGAGCCACTCAGCCAACCAGGAGTCCAGCAGGAATCAGCTGATCGTCCTGATCAGCTGATCCATCTCCAGCTGGCATAAGGTCCTGACTTCTGGCGGCCGCGCGCGTAGCTCTCCATCCCGGTGCACTAAAAGAGCCAGCCACACCAGACACACACTGCTGCGTGCAAACCGCCGTGTTGGACGCGGAAACAGCCGCCTTGCTGCCAGTACATGCGGCGGCTTTTCCGTGATCTATCATATTATCAGACGCATGCTGCTGCATACAAACCGCCGTGCTGGACGCGGAGCCAGCCGCCTTGCTTTCAGTACACGCAGCGGCTTTTCCGCGTTTTCTCACAGGGGGGTCTGAGGGCAATCTGAGCGTGTAGGCGGGTGATTGGGTGCCCGCAAGGGGCAGATTAGGGTCTGATCTGATGGGTAACAGTGACAGGTAGTGATAGGGGGTGATTGATGGGTGATTGATGGGTAATTAGGGGGTGTTTAGGGTAGAGAACAGATGTAAACAATGCACTTGGGAGGTGATCTGACGTTGGATCTGCGGGCGATTTATTGGTGTGGGTGGGTGATCAGATTAGGGGCTGATTGATGGGTGGCAGTGACAGGGGGTGATTGATGGGTGGCAGTGACAGGGGGTGATTGATGGGTGATTGACAGGTGATCAGTGGGTCATTACAGGGAAGAACAGATGTAAATAATGCACTGGCGAATTGATAAGGGGGGGTCTGAGGGCAATCTGACCGTGTAGGCGGGTGAGTGGGTGCCCGCAAGGGGCAGATTAGGGTCTGATCTGATGGGTAACAGTGACAGGTGGTGATAGGGGGTGATTGATGGGTGATTGATGGGTAATTAGTGGGTGTTTAGGGTAGAGAACAGATGTAAACAATGCACTTGGGAGGTGATCTGATGTTGGATCTGCGGGCGATCTATTGGTGTAGGTGGGTGATCAGATTGCCCGCAAGGGGCAGGTTAGGGGCTGATTGATGGGTGGCAGTGACAGGGGGTGATTGATGGGTGATTGACAGGTGATTGACAGGTGATCAGGGGGGATAGATGCATACAGTACAAAGGGGGGGGGGGGGCTGGGGAGATTCTGAGGGGTGGGGGTGATCAGGAGGGAGCAGGGGGCAGTTTAGGGCATTAAAAAAATAGCGTTACAGATAGTGGCAGGGAGTGGTTGATGGGTGATTAGGGGGGGTGATTGGGTGCAAACAGTGTTCTGGGGGGTGGGCGGCGGGGGGGTCTGAGGGGTGCTGTGGGCGATCAGGGGCAGGGGGGGAAATCAGTGTGCTTGGGTGCAGACTAGGGTGGCTGCAGCCTGCCCTGGTGGTCCCTCGGACACTGGGACCACCAGGGCAGGAGGCAGCCTGTATAATACACTTTGTATACATTACAAAGTGTATTATACACTTTGTATGCGGCGATCCGGGTGCTAGTAACCCACCGGCGCTTCCGAACGGCCGGCGGGTTACAGCACGAGGGGGGTGGAGCCAGTCGCCGGTGGCTGATCGCGTCACGAATGACGAATGGCCCATGCCCGTACAAGGACCGCCGCCAATTGTACATGCGGCGGTCTTTGCGGGATCCACTTTCCGGCCGCCCCTGTGCAGTGGGCGGTCGGTAAGTGGTTAACATATGTAGCATTTTTGGTGACAATAACATATATGGGGGCTTTGCTATTAACCGCTAAATTCGGCACATAATTATGCAGAAATTATGCAAAAACTATGCAAAAACTATGCAAAATTATGAATGGATTACATAAAATCAATGAATTTACAAATCGTAATTACGTATGGGCGTAATTGCAAAAAGTTCATGTAATTGTAGTTATCTAATTATTGATAATCACTAGCCATGGCACTTTAGGGTTGGCTAAAAAAGATATAGAAACCCAGCAATAACAGCATCACTCACAAATATTGAATTATATACAAAGATCTTTATTATACCATGATCAAACAGTAATAAAAAATATACTGTACGTACTTCATAATAATCTAAATGATTAAAATCAATAAAAAAAACAGACCCATAAAACTCAATGCCTTATCACAATTTTTGCCAAATATTAGGTCTACTGCACTATAAATGAAGGTAATGCTCAGACTCTGTGTTCCTAGGCGGTTCAACCCGGGTTCAGTAAGATTCAAACATACCAGCTGAGCAAATGTAAGTGCTGAGATGCTCAGTTTAAAAGCTGTGAACAATAATCATTAGTATACACAAAAATATTAACAGTGCTAACTGCTGTGCTATTTAACTTTAAGAAGGTAATCATGTAATGGAAACCTTTTAATAAGGTGCTAAATCAGTGAAGCAGCCCATAGGGAAAAGTGCATAGTAAGATACTTATCCCAAGTTGAGATGTAAGGGTGCAAGCAACAGATCCCTGCTCAGTGTGGTATATATTTTATCACTGTTTGATCATGGTATAATAAAGATCTTTGGATATAGTTCTATACTTCAATATTTGTGAGTGGTGCTGTTATTGCTGGGTTTCTTTATCGTTTTTTGGTCATTAATTTATTGACCCTAGCACACTATTAGACATACAGTAGGTGTTAACACCTTTTCTTAATTACTTTAGGCTTGGCTTCTCACTTCTCTCTCTCTTTGGTATTGCAATCAGGCAAGAAATGGAGTCATGGGGAAATACCGTACTTTTCGCCGTATAAGACGCACTTTTTCTCCCCAAAAAATGGGGAGAAAAAGTCCCTGCGTCTTATACGGCAAAGGCAGGGAATCCCCGACTTACGAACGCCCGCCGATACGAACTGCGACCCGCCGTCGGGGATTCCCTGCCTGTGCGTCCTGCTGTGGCCTCTCCTCCCCCTCCTTGCTTACCCCCCTCCTCGTGTCCCCAACGTGTGCGCTCGGGCCCCCCTAATTGAGAACCGCCAGCTGCTTACCTCCTCCATCTTGCCCGCGGCGATTGAAGACATCCGGCTCCTGTGGGCGGCTTCCTCTAGTGCCGGCTTGTAATGACGCGTCATCGATGACGGAAGCCGGATGTCTTCAATCGCCACGGGCAAGATGGAGGAGGTAAGCAGCTGCCGCTTCTCAATTAGAGGGGGACCCGGCGAGAACACACAGGGGGGACACGAGGAGGGGGGCAAGCAGGGGGGACCCGGCGATCACACACGGGGGCAAAAACATGGGAGGCAGACACACATGAGGGACAGAAACCTGGGGGCAGACACATGGGGGCAGACAGCTGGGGGCAGACACATGGGGACAGAAACCTGGGGGCAGACACATGGGGCAGACACATGGGGGCAGACAGCTGGGGGCAGACACTTGGGGGCAGACAGCAGGCACATGGGGGCAGACAGCAGGCACATGGGGGCAGACACATGGGGGCAGACACATGGGGGCAGACAGCAGGCACATGGGGGCAGGCACATGGGGGCAGACACATGGGGGCAGACAGCAGGCACATGGGGGCAGACAGCAGGCACATGGGGGCAGACAGCAGGCACATGGGGCAGGCACATGGGGACAGACAGCAGGCACATGGGGGCAGACAGCTGGGGGCAGACAGCAGGACACATGGGGCAGACAGCAAGACACTGGGGGCAGACAGCAGGACACAGGAGGACACCATTTGGGGGAGGTCATGTACAAGACGCTCCTGAAATATGGACAGCAGGCACATGGGGCAGGCACATGGGGACAGACAGCAGGCACATGGGGGCAGACAGCTGGGGGCAGACAGCAGGACACATGGGGGCAGACAGCAAGACACTGGGGGCAGACAGCAGGACACAGGAGGACACCATTTGGGGGAGGTCATGTACAAGACGCTCCTGAAATATGGACGCACCAGGTTTAGTTTATATCTTTTTTTCCCTGGATTTTGCCCTCTAAACCTGGGTGCGTCTTATATTCCGGAGCGTCTTATACGGCGTGAAATACGGTACTATGGAAGTAAATCCCTTTTATTAGGTATGACTCCCTTTATATACTGAATTACCTATAATCAACTTGTTTACGTGCCAAAAAAAGCAAAAAAGTAGGATGAGTATAGGTACCATTTAACCACTTCACCACTGAGGGGTTTTACCCCCTGACCACCAGAGCAATTTTCACCTTTCAGCGCTCCTTCCATTCATTCGTCTATAACTTTATCATTACTTATCACAATTAAACGATCTATAGCTTGTTTTTTCCACCACCAATTAGGCTTTCTTTAGGTGGGACATTATGCCAAGAATTATTTTATTCTAAATGTGTTTTAATGGGAAAATAGGAAAAATGTGGGAAAAAAAATTAATTTTTCAGTTTTCGCCATTATAGTTTTTAAATAATGCATGCTACTGTAATTAAAACCCATGAAATGTATTTGCCCTTTTGTCCCAGTTATAAAACCGTTTAAATTATGTCCCTATCACAATGTTTGGCGCCAATATTTTATTTGGAAATAAAGGTGCATTTTTTTCAGTTTTGCGTCCATCCCTAATTACAAGCCCATAGTTTATAAAGTAACAGTGTTGTACCCTCCTGACATAAATATTTAAAAAGTTCAGTCCCTAAGGTAACTATTTATGTATTTTTTTATTGTACATTTTTTAATTTTTTTTTTACTTACAAAAAAAAAAAATTGGGAGTGTTGGAGGTAATGAGTTAATTTTTTGTGTAAAAGTAATGTATTTGTATGTGAAAAATGTTTAGGGTGTAGTTTAACTATTTGGCCACAAGATGGCCACCGTAACTTTTTGTTTTAATGCGACCTCCAAGCGTCCTTCCGGAAGCTTGGAGGAAGTACTTGGAGGCTGGGTAAGTGTTTATTTTTCACAATGATCGCGCTGCTCATCGGAGAGCAGCGGATCATTGCGGGGCTTAGATCAACGAACGGGAATAGATTTTCCCGTTCATTGATCTCTGGGCGAGCGGGCGGCGGCGTGTTTACTAGCGGCGGGCGGCGTGTTTACGAGCGGGAGCGCGGGCAGCGGCGGGAGCGCGGAAAGTACGGGTTTCTCCGTCCCTGGGGGTTAAAGGATGGAAAAAGGGAGAAATTCGTACGGGCGGGGGTAATTAAAGGATACTAGAGCTGAAAGGGTTATTAAACACAGGTGAACAAGCATGTATTAGATGCTGTTCTCATGCCCACCACTGCCCCTGTTTCCTCCGTCCCACTACTTGTTTCCCTAAATAGCCGCAGCAGCTCAGTCCAGGTCACCCGGGTCGGACGGTAGTGTGCAGCGTGCGGCCAGGAGCGCACTGTGCGTGCACATGATGGCGCAATGATGTCATCATGCTGTTGTGTGCACGCACAGAGCACTCCTGCTGCGCGTGCCTTTGCACTCCTGTCCAACCCGGGCGACCTGGACTGAACTGCGGCAGAGATTTAGGGTAACAAGGAGGGAGACGGAGGAGAATAAAGGGAGCGGTGAGCATGAGAACTGCATCTAATACATGCCTGCTCCCCCCATTTTTAATAATCCTTTCAGCTCTGGTACCCTATAAAGGAATAATTTGCATGGCTTTACCAACTTCTTTTCAGTGATACCTTTAATGACTAACTGTACATGGTTTATTGCAAGCTTTCGAAACGTTAAGTTTCTTCTTCAGGCATTATACAGAACTGGATCAGAACCGTACAATCAAACAAACGTTTAGTTCTGATCCAGTTCTGTATAATGCCTAAGGAAGAAACGTAACTTTTCGTAAGCTTGCAATAAACCATGTACAGTAGGTCATTAAAGGGCATCCGAGGTGAAAATAAACTGATGAGAAAAATAATTGTATCTATCCTCCTTCTCCTAAAAATGACTTTTTTAGACATCCCACAGTTTTAACTTATATTTAAATCTAGTTTTTTTTAAGTTTTTACTGTTTCATTGACTCTGCTCATTGACACCTTCATTGAAGTATGCTAGAGCTCAAATCTATGAATTATTGACCATTTGTATCTCTTTCCTGCTCTCAGAAGCAAATTACTGACAGGAAAGTATTCTATGGCTGTAATTACTTATCAGTGAGGGTTATGCTATAGTCTGACCCAGTCCGACCCATTCCCAACCCGGACAGAAACTGTCACTTGCAATACCTGATGTTTAACTCTTCAATACAGAAAAAGAAAAAAGGAACACAGCCTAGTTATTTGTTACAGTGACCAGATTTTTCTTGGCTCAACCTGGGACGGAGGGGGGTGCTAGTGCAGCGCGCGAAGCAAGCCGTGACAAAAAAATGGGCATGTCCATGACTACAGTGGACAATGGGTGTGTCCATGACATGGTCTGGCGGAGCAAACTGAGGCAGTGGGCCAGAGTTTCCTCCCAAAACACAGATGGGCAATGTGACTCTAAAGGTAATTAGGCAATGCTCCCAAACACACAAGAAAGCAGTGTTCCCACAATGATTTGATGAAATGGGAGATTTGCATCATGGATGTCAGTCCATGACTATGTACTCTGTAAAGTGCTGCAGAAGATGCAAGTGATACATAAATACATAATGGTGGGACATTGGACTTTGACTATGGCCGGGATTAGAATGTGTGCTCTGCCAAGGGCATGACTACATTCTCTGTAAAGTGCTGCCTTAGATGCCAGTGCTATACAGGGGCGGACTAACCATTAGGGCACTCGGGCACGGACCGAGGGCCCGTGGTCAGGGGGGGGCCCACCACCCACCAGAGAACCCTGAGCAGGAGGGGAGACAGCCAGTGAAGGAGGGCAATGGGCATAGCAGCGGAGAAGGGGGGAAGTCCCCCCCCCTTCTCTCACCTTGGGGCCCCCCTTCCTGGCTCTCCCCTCCGTAATCTGTAATGTGTCGGACAGCTGGAAGCGGCTGACAGCGAGCGGAGACGCTGTTCAGCCACCGGAGGGATCGCTGATCTGTGTGCAGCTAGTGTGGGCTTGAGAAGCCCAGACTAGCTGCACACAGATCAGCGATGCCTCCGGTGGCTGAACAGCGGTAAGTCTCCGCCTGCTGTCAGCCGCTTCCAGCTGTCCGACACATTACAGATTACGGAGGGGAGAGCCAGGAAGGGGGGCCCCAAGGTGAGAGAAGGGGGGGGAACTTCCCCCCTTCTCCGCTGCTATGCCCATCGCCCTCCTTCACTGGCTGTCTCCCCTCCTGGAGACACCTACAAGCCTGGCTGCTTATACTGGGGGCACTTATAGACCTAGCTACATATACTGAGGGCACCTATAGACCTGGCTATACTGGGGAGACCTACACACCTGGCTGCATATACTGGGAAAACCTATACACCTGGCTGCATATACTGGGGGCACTTATACACCTGACTACATATACTGGGGGCACTTATAGACCTAGCTACATATACTGGGGGCACCTATAAACCTGGCTATACTGGGGGACACCTATACACCTGGCTGCATATACTGGGGAGACCTATACACCTGGCTACATATACTGGGGGCACTTACAGACCTGGCTATACTGGGGAGACCTATACACCTGGCTGCATATACTGGGGAGACCTATACACCTGGCTATACTGGGGAGACCTATACACCTGGCTACATATACTGGGGGCACTTACAGACCTGGCTATACTGGGGAGACCTATACACCTGGCTGCATATACTGGGGAGACCTATACACCTGGCTGCATATACTGAGGGCACTTATACACCTGACTACATATACTGGGGGCACTTATAGACCTAGCTACATATACTGGGGACACCTATAAACCTGGCTATACTGGGGACACCTATACACCTGGCTGCATATACTGGGGAGACCTATACACCTGGCTATACTGGGGAGACCTATACACCTGGCTATACTGGGGAGACCTATACATCTGACTGCATATACTGGGGGCACCTATACACCTGGCTGCATATACTGGGGGCACCTATACACCTGGCTGCATATACTGGGGGCACCTATAGACCTGGCTATACTGGGGACACTTATACACCTGGCTACATATACTGGGGACACCTAAAGACCTGGCTATCTATACAGGAGACACCTATAGACCTGGCTATCTTAACTGGGGACATCTATAGACCTGGCTATCTTAAATGGGGACATCTATAGACCTGGTTATCTATTCTGGGGACACCTGTAGATTAGGCTACTTATACTGGGGACACCTATAGACCTGGATACCTGCACTGGGAAAACCTATAGACCTGGATACTTCCACTTGGGATACCTTTTGACCTGGTTACCTATACTGGGGGCACCTATTTGGGGGGGAACTGCTGCCAGATTAACTATTTTTGGGGAACTGCTGCTGTCAGATTAAGTGTATTTTGAGAAACAGCTGCCAGATTATGTGTATTTTGGGGGAACCGCTGCCAGATTGTGTATAATGGGGGAACTGCTGCTGTCAGATAACGTCTATTTTGGGGGAACGGCTGCCATATTATCTGTATTTTAGAGGAACCTCTGCCAAATTGCATGGATTTTTGGTGAAATGCTGTCAGATTACATGTATTTTCGGGGGAAACACTATGGCAGAGTTCAGACTTCCCCGGCAGACCTTTGACACCACTGCTAAGGTCATGTATATTTTGCCCCACCCATGACCACGCCCACATTCTGTTGCGTGACCACACCAATTTTTTGGGCCGCCGCGCTACGCGCGGCGCAGGGATTTTTGTCAGTGTACAA
Source organism: Hyperolius riggenbachi (assembly GCF_040937935.1). Classification (NCBI taxonomy): domain Eukaryota; kingdom Metazoa; phylum Chordata; class Amphibia; order Anura; family Hyperoliidae; genus Hyperolius; species Hyperolius riggenbachi. The sequence goes on from NC_090655.1 coordinate 203,701,912, forward strand.
AATCTCAATATAACATATTTACTGTTGTCAATAAATGATTATATCTTAGTCTGTAAAAATATAACGTGAAAGGTGGGAAACACTGGTATGGGGGCCCCATAATCTCCTATTGCCCGGGGGCCCCATGAGTTGTCAGTCCGCCCCTGGTGCTATATAAATACATAATAATTTCTTAGGACATTGGACTATGACTATGGTGGGATTAGATTGTGTGTGAAATCTGCAGAAGCTGCTGATGCTACAGTATTAGCATACCCTTTAATAATCATGAGCCCCCAAAATGCCAAATGCTGCAACAATAACCCCAAAGTTTCAAATGCAGTCTCATCAAATAATAACTGCAGCAACTGTTACCTCTGACACATAAACTGCAATAACAGTTACCTCCGACAAAAGAAATGCAAGTACCGTTACCTCTGACACATGAAATGCAGCAGAAAACTATTACTCTGACACTGCAAACGGTAAATGAGGCAATCATTACCTCATGCGGCCACAGAGTCCCACACCTGGGACACCCGGCAGCCAAAAGTGGGACATAACCTGGGACACATTGCAGTCTGGGACAGGGGACCCTGAACCTGGGACGTGTCCCAGGTAAAATGGGACATCTGGTCAGGGTATATTTGTGTGCTTGGCACTATACATACACATGTCTATATCATCATGTGTCATGTCACCTCGGTTGTCCCTTAAAGGTATCACCGAAATCAACGTTTGTTGGTTTGATGTCTGCATTTCTGCTCCTCAACTAACACCGGACCACTCTTCACTTGCTTCCACTTCTTTTCAGTTATTCGTTTCGATATTACTTTTTGGATATGTGCTGGATGTTATGGTCTACTTATCTGGATTCTGTTAAAAAAGGTATATTTGCATGGAGAAGACAAACACAGGTAGTATTCTTCAAGTGCTCGTAGTCTAAGATCTAAGAATACTTACAATAACTGCAGCAGTATAAGCAATGCCATATGATAGTGATTTAAAGTTGTCAATAGTTTGCCCTTTGACCTCCAAGCCAATGGCCAGTCCTATCTGCAGAATGCCTGTGACAAACAGCAAGCTCTAGAAGGAAAATAAATTGTTAGTTATGCTAAAGCAACATAAACAATACAGCTTTATTAACACCATGATCACTAACAAAAAATAAAGCAGATTTGTGGAGTCTTAGAAGTAAACAAGTAATCCAAATACATTTTTTTACAATGTCACCTTTTAAAATAAGTGGAAAAAAAATGTCTTAAAGCAGACCCAAACCAAACATTTTTTTAATTCAAAATATTTAGTTGCACCACCCTGACACATACAAAGATAAATAACACTCCTTCAAGCCTGTGAGCATTTCAGTGCATTCTTTTCACCCTTCTCTTTTCATAACTAGTATTATACAGGGGGCATCCATTAGCAGTTCCTCCTTTGCTGGACACGACCTACACCACCAGTTTGCCAGATTCTGTCCCGGCAATATGATAGGTAGGGAGGGGTTCCTCCAATAAATGTAAAATATTTTATATTTGTCATCATGCAGCTGAAAAAAGGCTGCTATTTATAATTATAATTTAGAAAATAGATTTTATTTCTGAAATCTTGTATTTTTAATTTGGGTCCACTTTAAGAAAACGTGTCCACTGGTAATCGGCATGAAGCCATCAATAAAGGACAGTCAAAGTATTTCACGCTGTTATTCATAAATTATAGTGGGCTTGATTCACTAAGACAAATAGCATGCCTTATCAGAGTTAACACACCTTATCAGAGCTAACACACCTTATCAGAGTAGCATAGCGAGTGCTACGAACTTATGCCTGCTAATTTGCAACGACGAGAGCTCCACTCATCCTGCCCTGAGCCCCTGCAGGTCCATTTACTTTAAAGGACATTATCGCTGCACTTTGATTGGCCCAATAAGCTGCCTGTCAAGTTTCCTGTCAAGTTACAGGCAGCCTATTGGGCCAATCAAAGTGTGGGGATAATGTCCTATAAAGTGATTGGATCCGCAGGGGCTCAGGGCAGGACGAGTGGAGCTCTTGTCATTAGCAGGCATAAGTTTGTGGCACTTGCTATGCTACTCTGATAAGGCGTGTTAATGCTGATAAGGCATGGTAATTCTGATAAGGCGTGTTAACTCTGGTAAGGCATGCTATTTGTCTTAGTGAATCAAGCCCAATGTGTGCACAAGCTACTAATCCATTCTGTCAGCAACTAGGGATGAGCTTTTGAATTCAGAATGCTGTCCTTCAACCCAAAACCGGAACGTTTACATATGGAGAATGGTTAACTCCTCCTTGTCTCTACCTCTGGCCACGCCTCAACATTGCATTCCATCTCTCCCATACTTCCTCCTTACAGCTTTGGAGAGATGGAATGAAACGTGGAGTGCAGGGGACAGAGGCGTCTACAAGTGTAAAACCCTCCCCCTGTTTTAATAGCACGGGGGCCCTGGGGCAAAGGTAACCTAGGGGCCCCCACCCTAAGGCAAGGTCAGTCACAACCGCAAACTCCCCCCAGTTAGCTCCATGGCAGCCATCACAGTGGTCTATTCCCCCCCCCCCCCCCCCCCTCACACACACAGTAAAATTACAATTTCCCAGTAGTCTCTCTTCATAGGTAGTGTGGTGTCTCCAGTAAAGGTAGAGTGGTGTCCCTTGTATAGGTATTGTAGTGCACCCAGTATAGGTATGTAGTGGCCCCAGTATAGATAGAGTGGTGCCCTCAGTATAGGTATAGTAGTGGTCCCAGTATAGGTAAAATAGCACCCCCAGTATAGGTATAGTAGTGGCCTCAATAAAGGTATAGAAATGTCCCCAGTATAAGTATAGCAGTGTTCCAGTATAGGTATAGATGTGCTCTCAGTATAGGTATAATTGTGCCCCCAGTATAGGAATAGCAGTGGCCCAAGTATAGGCATAAAAATGGCCCCAGTATAGGTATAGAAGTGGCCCCAGAATAGGCATAGTAGTATCCCCAGAATAGGTATAGCATTGGCCCCAGTATAGTTATAGTAGTGACCCCAGTTTATGTAAAGTAGTGGCCCCAATAAAGGTATAGAAGTGCCCCCAGTGACCCCAGTATAGGTATAGTAGTGGCCCCTATAGGTAGAGTGCTGCCCTTAGTGTAGTTAGTGTAGTGCCTCCAGTACAATTTGAAAGGTGCCCCCATGTTGTCTAGCAGTGCCCCCAGTATAGGTATAGCAATGCCCCCAGTATAGGTATAGTAGTGGTCCCAATAAAGGTATAGAAGTGTCCCCCTATAGATATATCAGTGTCCCCAGTATAGGTATATCAGTGTCTCCAGTATAGGTAGAGTAGTGGCCCCAATAAAGGTATAGATGTGCCCCCAGCATAGGTATAGATGTGTCCCCAGCATAGGTATGGTAGTGGCCCCTATAGGTAGAGTGCTACCCTTAGTGTAGGTAGAGTAGTGCCCCCAGTACAGTTACAAAGGTGCCCCCATGTTGTCTAGCAGTGCCCCAAATATAGGTATAGCAGTGCCTCCAGTATAGGTATAGTAGTGGCTCTAATAAAAGTATAGATGTGCCCCCACTGTAGGTATATCAGTGTCCCCAGTATAGGTATAGCAGTGGCCCCAATAAAAGTATAGCAGTGCCCCCAGTATAGGTACAGATGTGCCCCCAGCATAGGTATAGATGTGCCCCTAGCATAGGTATAGATGCGCCCCCAGTATAAGTATAGCAGTGGCCCCTATAGATAGAGTGCTGTCCTTAGTGCAGATAGAGTAGTGTCCCCAATATTGTCTCAGACCTCAAGATCAGCGCGGTGACTGGACTTACAGCAGACATTCAGATCAGTGCGCCGATTGACATACCTGAAGTTCAGAATGGGATCCGAGGCACAGTGGCCACAGCCACCACGCGCATCACTTCAAATGCAGGAAGTGACGACATCACTTCCGCATATGAAGTCAGCAGCAGCGCACAGCTGCACTTTCTGCCCAGGGTCCCACGGTGAAGGTCTGTTAGTCGCCGCAGTGATCCTAAGGTCTGTTAGTTGCCGCACTGATCTGGAGGTCTGATCAGGAGACCAGAGAGGGCGGCAGCAGGGAATTTTTTTCAAAGACGCAAAGAGGAATGTCTGGGGGCCCCTACAGACCCCGGAGCCCTGAGGCAATTGCCCACTTTGCCTATATTGTAGCGCCGGCCCTGCCTCTCTCCCAACTGAATATGTTAAGGTTTTGGTTCTGTACCAAAACATTTTGTATGATCCGGAGATAGGAGAGATTTGGGCAATCTGGTGACTGTCCTTTTCTCGGAGCTGCTACAGCTGGACTCTGATGCAAACAAAAAAAGGACAAGAAACGGGGCACTCACCCAGTGAATGGATTACTGGCCTTGGCCAATAGGATAGAACATGTGGTGGGCCATTCCTTATATACAGCCTTCTGCACTTTTGTCCCACTTAGTAGATAGGAGCCGAACTTTGAGGTGTGAATTTGCTTTCAATCAGGAGTCCCACTGATGTGAGTAGTGGACAAAACCAGTGCTGTAAGGTATGGATCACACACCAGAAAGGGACAGCACAATGAATGAATGCAAGAGCTCAGGGAAAATGGGTGAAGGAAGCCAGTAAGAAGTATTGGATTACCCAAGGTATTGTATGTCAACCTACAATACATAAACAATTATATAGAACTAGTCTTTTTTGTCCATTAGATAATGGGTGCGGCAGTGGTGCTCTTCCTGCTTCCGCAACCCTGCACATATCACGTGCTGGGACTTGCACAACTGCCAGTGACCTAGCCCTGCAGCCCTGTGCCTGCGCAGATCGGTGGTACACACACGCACGCATACGGACGCAGAAACCTGAGACCTCATTAGTGTCACTAGGTGTTACACCACCTCCCTTTAGATTGAAAGCCTTTTGCAGGGCTGTTTCAGGGCTGTCTCCCCCGTGTATCATACCTGATCATGCATTCTGCTCACAGAACAATGTGAACTTGAATTTCTTGGATTCAGGGCAAGTTGTAGACTTTTTTCGGACTATAAGACGCTCCGGACTATAAGACGCACCCAGGTTTAGAGGACAAAAACCAAGAAAAAAATATATAGTAAACCTGTGTGCATCCATGGTGCAGGGGTGTCTTGTAGGCCTTTTACCCCCCAAGCTGTCTGCACCAGCTACAATAACTAGGCTTCAGTGCCCAGCTACACTAGCCCCTGCTGCCCCCACCAGCTAGACTAAGTACCCTACACTTAAGCCTGATGCCCCACCAATAACCTTGCACTACACTACATTACATTACATTACACTAGTCCCTGATTCCCCCACCAGTTACTACACCACACTAACCCACCCCTGCTGCCCCACCAGTAACACTACACCCTACATTAAACTAACCCCTGCCTCCCCACCAATTACAATAACTAAACACTTCAACTTAGATGATCTCACCTATCTAGTTGTCCCTGAGTTGTCCTGTCCTTTGATGTCAGCTGTGATGATTGACGTGGCAGAGGAGTGTTGTCACAATCCAGGCATCCTTTAAGGGGCAATCTCAGCAGGAGCTGCAGTGGCTGTCCTCTTCCATGTATTGTGGCGGTGGGGGGCTTTGTGGTGCAGAAGAGCTGCGATTCAGGGCTAATTGCAGCGGCTGTAATCTTCTAAGTTCCTGCATGGCGGCGGGGGGCCAAATGAGGAGAGATCCAAGGATAATTGAATGCAGTGGCTGTAATCTTCTAAGTTGCTGCATGGCGGCGGGGGGGGGGAGGGGGGCAGAAGAAGCACAATCCCAGGCTAATTGAAGGCAGCGGCTGTTATCCTGTATCCAGCACGGCGGCGGCAGCGTGGCATTAGACAGGAGATCGTAGCGGTACTTATGACTACCGATGCCTCAGTACTTCCTTGTTTACGCCCCCTCATGACGTAGGACGCTCATGCACATCCTATTCCTACGTCATGAGGGGGCGTAAACAAGGAAGTACTGAGGCATCGGTAGTCTTAACTACCGCTACGATCTCCCGTCTAATGCCACGCTGCCGCCGCCGTGCTGGAAACGGGATAACAGCCGCTGCCTTTAATTAGCCTGGGATCGCGCCTCTTCTGCCCCCCCCCCAATGCCCCCCCCCCCCCCCCCCCCCCCGCCGGCCTGCAGCAACTTAGAAAATTACAGCCACTGCAATTAGCCCTGAATCGCTGCAGCTTCCGTGCAAGCACATGGCATGGAAGCATGAAGAGCTGGCTAGAGGCAGATCATTGCGGGCATCAAGGCGGATGATTGGCGGCTGCATAGAGGGGAATAGAGGCGGATGATTGGCTGCATGGAGAGCGGGCAATGAGGCAAACTGGTGGCATAAAGCAAACCACACACCCAGAGCATCACAGACGGAAATAGTGAGAAACGGTTTTTGTTTTTTTGCAATATTTGTACTTCTTTTTTTGCTACCTTCGGACTATAAGACGCAGGGACTTTTTCTCCCCACTTTTGCATATAGATATATCGTTGCAACTTACATTAATCTCTATGGTTGAGTCCTTTTTACTTGTTCCGGCCTGGATGTTGATGGACGAGTGAATGGGTGCTGATAGGTGTTTGGCTGAGTGTGGATGTGTAGGTGGGTGGCTGAGTGTGGATGTGTAGGTGGGTGGCTGGGTGCCAACCAGTGTTAGACTGGGAGGTGGAAAAGCTGAGGAAATCCACCTGCTGGCCAAGCAGCAGTAACCAGGTGTTGCTGCAGGTTTCTATTAAGAGTGATAACACAGTGTTTCTGCTGCTCGGCCAGCAGGTTGATTTCTTCACCTCTCACCCCCACACTGGTGCCAATAGCTAAAGGTGGCTGGCTAGGGTAGCATGTGCACGCACATGCACAGTTACACCATGCTTTCCTCAGTCATGCATGAGCAGCAATAAACTGCTTACCTGCTCAGCAGGAAAATGAGAGCACACACAGACCAACAGCGGACAAACTATGTGTTCCATGAGTCAGGCAGAAATAGCAGAGCAGAGGTAGACACTGAAAAAGATCAGCTGAGTATGTAGCCTTATTTATTGTCCAGCGATGTGTAATATGTTGGCGTTATATACATCCAATGGGCTTGATTCACAAAGTGGCGCTAAGTGTTAGCGCCACTGTGAAAAGCCACTTAGTGCCCCCTAAGTAGCTTTGCGCACACTAACAGTCACGCAAAGCTACTTCGCGCACAGCCCGCTCAGTGCGCGCGCAGCATGCATCGCGGGTAATAGTGCGCGGTGCGACGTTATAGTTGCACCCGCTGCCCTGTAAACGTTGCACCCGGTGCAACGAAAACAGCACATCGGGTGCCCCCGAAATGGTGCATCAATGCGCTGCTTTAGAGTTACACCAGGTGCGACGTTTACAGAGCAGCGGGTGCGACTATAACGTCGCACCGCACACTATTACCCGCAGAGCGGGGCTGTAATCAGTGTGTGGGGGCAAACCACCTAACGCCCTATTGCACCCACAAAGCATTCGGGCTCACTAACCGGCTTAGCGCCGGTTAGTGAATCAAGCTTAATGAATAACAATAATAAAAATGAATCGTGAGTTAAGTTAGTCAATGAGAGACAAGTTGTGAGTTACATAGTGGCATAGGCAGTTTGTTTAACCAAAAGACATCTGTCCATCAAGTTCAACCAGAAAAAATGGGAAGCATGAAACCAATTCATCTGTATTTCATTACAATTAGCACACTCCTTGTGGACCGAAGTAATGTTGCCCTGTTGCTAACATTACAGTTGAGCAATATTGCTCTATGACATCATTATTATTATATTAAAGAGAATATGTACTCTAAAATTCTTACAATAAAAAGCATGCCATTCTATTCATTATGTTCTCCTGGGCCCCTCTGTGCTGTTTCTGCCTCTCCCTTCTGCAATCCTGGCTTGTAATTTTGTAATTGCCATTTTTATCCAGTGTTTACAAACAAAAGACATAGCAATTGATACGCTGAGAAGAGCAGAGTGTGTGAGTCATACAGAGTGTGCAGGGGGCCTGGAGAGGGTGTGTATTGCTTCTATCCAATCACAAGCAGAACAGCACATTCCACACATTCCAGCCTCAGCCCAACAGAGCCGACAGAGGAGAGAAGATTAGATCATATAACAGAGATAATACAGCCACTGTGCAAATAGGAAAGGCTGCAGTTAGACAGAGCACATTAGAACAGGTATAGGAACTTATAGGATAGAAGAAATAAGGATGAAAATTTTGTTACAGAGTCTCTTTAAGACTTCAGGCAATCCTCCACAAGCCATCTTATCAGTAAGAACAGAATCCTGCATGTGCTCAGCTGTAGCCATAACAGTGAAATTGTCACTCACTCCTAGAACTCTTCCTCTCCATCCATAACACATTGCACTGGAGTTCGTCAATGATTGAATTGAAGGTAAATTCTGGTGATAAGCTCCATTACTATCATTTGTGTGCATTGGTGAAGGACAATCATTATATCCTGGACTCAATATTGGCCACTGCTGCCTCCTAGGTGGAGTTCCTGCCCTCTGTGGGCTGGAGATGGCATTATATGAAGTGTCCACTCTTTCTGTATTCCAAGGTTCACTGGCTACTGGCATACTTCTTCCTCCAGAAGTAGATTGACTATTATTTGCAGAGACCATTGCTTGCATATTCCACTGTTGTGCAGCAGGTGAGCTGCTATTTTCTGGAAAGGTCAAGGAAATATGTTCAGGCCTCAATGTTTGCACACTCCTGTTATCAGTGTAAGCTGGTGAAACCATAGATGAAGTTGTTGGATACTCAGTCAATGCAGGGAAATTGGCGGCTAATTCATAAGCAGGTGGAGGACTGTGGTTATTCTGCTGTATGCCATTTGGTATATCCGTATTGTTAGTCCACATTAGGGCAGCTCGGCAGCCAGCATACTCAGGAGGTGTGAACCGAATGTGCACATTGTAGTTACTTTGCTGCTTGTTTGATGGTGAATACATTCCTGTGGAAAAAAAAAACAAAAAACAACGAGAACAACATTCAGCTTCCATAAATGATTACATTGCTATATCTGTAATGGCACAAGCAGGTAAGGTAACCAGCCAGTCTGCAATCAGTGGGTATAAGGGCTAATTACAACAGAGAGAAAATGTGTGCATCAACCAAGTGAACCTGACAAATCTGGCTTTGCAAATTTGGCCTATTGGCTAATCACGAGACATTGCTCATGCAAATATGCATTTGCTTTCGCATGCCTAAATATGCAGGGTCAAAAACCAAAAACCGCAAAACAATTGCCCTGCGGGAATTAGTTAATGCTACATAGCACTATCCAGGGGCGCCACGAGGAGGCTTCCCATTGCCCCCATACAACCGGGGGGCCACGGGGGTCCCAGGCTCTCTCACCGCCTGGAACCCACACAGCGGCACCTCGGAGGTGGAGGCTGGGGGGTGCAGGTGATCTCCCCAGCGTGGCCAGCGCCGGGAAGAGCCGCCCCCACACACCTCCCAAGATTAAAAACAGGCACTTACCTTAACGTCCATTGCGTTCTGCTATATGCGCATGACCTGGGCGCGACACATAAGGGGAGGACAGGCGCAAATAGCCTGCTCCAGGGCTCTCACCTCCTAAAATAAGTGGGTATAAGGGCCTTGGACCCCTTGGCTATTGGCTGCAAGTATTATAAGGCATAAAAACAACCAAGCCAGCTAATTGACATATCTCACTCTCCATCTCTCTTATCACTCTCACCAGCTATAATAAAAAATGTAGTAATCCCTTAGTTGTTAGTCTTCACTGATCTATTTTCTCTGGTAGGAATCCTGAGGTCTTCTTTTTCCTACTCCTGTATCTTCATAGAAGAATGGCATTCCCCTTTACTTTGTTGAAAAGTTTCCATTTTCTTTTTTTATATCCTGAACCAAACTGATATAACCAGCTGGTGATCTACAGGATCTTCTCGAAAAATTAGCATACTGTGATAAAGTTTTTTTCTGTAATGTACTGATAAACATTAGACTTTCATATATTTTAGATTCAAATACACTCAACTGAAGTAGTTCAAGCCTTTTATTGTTTTAATATTGATGATTTTGGCATACAGCTCATGAAAACCCAAAATTCCTATCTCAAAAAATTAGCATATTTCATCCGACCAATAAAAGAAAAGTGTTTTTTAAACAAAAAAAAGTCAACCTTCAAATAATGATGTTCAATTATGCACTCAATATTTGGTCGGAAATCCTTTTGCAGAAATGGCTGCTTCAATGCGGCGTGGCATGGAGGCAATCAGCCTGTGGCACTGCTCAGGTGTTATGGAGGCCCAGGATGCTTCGATAGCGGCCTTAAGCTCATCCAGAGTGTTGGGTCTTGCGTCTCTCAACTTTCTCCTCACAATATCCCACAGATTCTCTATGGGGTTCAGGTCAGGAGAGTTGGCAGGCCAATTGAGCACAGTAATACCATGGTCAGTAAACCATTTACCAGTGGTTTTGGCACTGTGAGCAGGTGCCAGGTCGTGCTGAAAAATGAAATCTTCATCTCCATAAAGCTTTTCAGCACTCTCCTGACCTGAACCCCATAGAGAATCTGTGGGATATTGTGAAGAGAAAGTTGAGAGATGCAAGACCCAACACTCTGGATGAGCTTAAGGCCGCTATCGAAGCATCCTGGGCCTCCATAACGCCTGAGCAGTGCCACAGGCTGATTGCCTCCATGCCACGCCGCATTGAAGCAGTCATTTCTGCAAAAGGGTTCCCGACCAAGTATAGAGTGCATAACTGAACATAATTATTTGAAGGTTGACTTTTTTTGTTTTAAAAACACTTTTTTTTTATTGGTCGGATGAAATATGCTAATTTTTTGAGATAGGAATTTTGGGTTTTCATGAGCTGTATGCCAAAATCATCAATATTAAAACAATTAAAGGCTTGAACTACTTCAGTTGTGTGTATTTGAATCTAAAATATATGAAAGTCTAATGTTTATCAGTATATTACAGAAAATAATGAACTTTATCACAGTATGCTAATTTTTTGAGAAGATCCTGTATATTTGTAAATTTGTTGTGGCTGCACCAGTGACCTCATGGACCAAATTTAGACATGACCCTTTTTTGTTCACTTATGTCACTCACATAACCCTCATTTACAGTATAAAAATAAATGTGTCTGAAAGGTCTACATCAGTTTGGTAACAGACTTTTAAGAAAGGAAATCGGTTCCTCATTGCTCTGCCACCAAAATCAGGAGGCAAAATATGAAACCGGAAATCACCACACTTTATAATATGTGGTATTTTTTCTCACGGACCCCTAAGCCTAGGACCCCCAAGCCTAGGTCTAACCCCCAATATATACATATTTGTGTGTATGGATATATATATATATATATATATATATATATATATATGTATATATATATGTATATACTATATATATTTATTTATTTATTTATTTATTTATTTATTTCTTAAACAGGATTTAATACCTCATTATGGTTATCACCCTTAAAGGAGACAGAGGTGCTTAACTAAACGGTTGGGATTGTGGACTCTCTTATCTGTACCCATATATAATCATAATGATAATCTTTATTTGACCTGAAGAAGCAAAGTAGTGAAACGCGAATGTCCGAAGTGCTTAACAAATTGTGAAAAACCTTTTAAATTGAGTTTCATGAGTTGTAAGGTAAGCTAGAACTCTTACAGAACCTGGTTAAGGCGTTTAGTTTTTAACTGTGCAAAACCTCTTATGGGTGCCTCCTACAAGTGCATTTACATTTTTTAATTGATTAAACAGATAAAACATGCAGTGTTGGTGTTTCTAATGGGTCAAAGATCTAAGACTCAATTCCTGAGGAGGTCATTTCGTTAAAAAGGGGCGCTGGGAAAAAAGGGCGCGGGGTTTTAAACGATAAGCATGGATAACGTTTAAAAATGTATTGTACTGTATTTCGTTTAAAATTAATGTTTTATAAAGTTATAAATCATTAAATAATGTGCATTAAATCGGCAATTGTAAAAACGTTAATCTTTCGTTTAAATAGTGAAACGTATAATAACGTTTAAAAAAAAATTACTAAGTAACCCTCCCTGTACCTACCCCTAACCCCTAGACCCCCCTGTTGATGCCTAAACCTAAGACCCCCCCTGTTGGTGCCTAAGTAACCTTCCCTGTACCTACCCCTAACCCCTAGACCCCCCTGTTAGTGCCTAAACCTAAGACCCCCCTGTTGGTGCCTAAACCTAAGACCCCCCTGTTGGTGCCTAAACCTAGGACCCCCTGTTGGTGCCTAAACCTAAGACCCCACTGTTGGTGCCTAAACCTAAGACCCCCCTGTTGGTGCCTAAACCTAAGACCCCCCTGTGATAAGCATTATTAAAGTTTCAAAAACATATTGTGCGTTTTTTTCGTTTAAAAATAATGTAAAAAAAAAAAAATTGTACTGTTTTTCGTTTAAAAATGTTTGAAAAAAATATTGTACTGTTTTTCGTTTAAAAATAATATAAAAAAATGTATAAATCATTAAATAATGTGTAATCATGAGAAGCAGTAATAAAACATTAAGTCTCCGGGCGCCGCTTTTAAAACGTTATTTTTCTCCGGCGCCCTTTTTTCCTATCGGGCGCCCATTAAACGATATTTATTATGAGAGTGAATGGCGGCGCCCGATTTGTCCACTAGCCTCCTGCGCCCTTTTTTACTGTTACCCATTTTGTCATTGATCCTTTCCAATCAAGTAGTAACATAACCTCCATTACCTTAATTTCATGCCATCCAGTTAGGGGGAGTTTCCAACCCCAAAAGGCTTGCATGCTCATTAGCAATGTTTAATAGTTACCTAGGTATTTACATTGGAAAAATACATGCTTCCATCAACGTTAACGTCTTGAGCCAGACTGTATCTTAATCCAGGGGAAGGAAAAGCCAAAAAGCAATATTATTGACTAAATTAACTACTTCATGCCATGGGCTGAAGAGAAGAAATGTGGGGAATGTGTTCTTGTGTACTTTGGAAGGACAGTCAAAATTATATATACATTTCCTATTTTCACTGAAGGTGCACAAAAAGGAAGTTTATAAATGTCCATATTGCGGGAAGAGGTTAAGGTATTACCCTACCACACCTAGTAATCATAGCTGTGGAGGTCCTTCTAAAAAAGGAATGCATTCAAGCCCCTTGTAAAAGTGTAAACCGTGGCTCCAGCTGGAAAGAATGCCTCCTCATTGCACCCTGCTACCCAGCAGACTCTCATCATCCTCCTCTTGACTTGCATGGAACGGCTGCTACGCTGCACCCGCTAGGCTATTCAGCACTCATCACATGCTGCGCTCACCACTCATCATCGTCCCTGGATAACCAGCAGCCTCCCATCTCCTCCCGGCCTGGATCAGAACGCTGGATGAGGTTGTTGTGGCAATCAAGAGGCGGTGGGTGGGGAGGATCTTGCAGCTGCCGCTGCAATAGCATCTGGGGGACACATTGGCACTAGTGTTGGGCGAACAGTGTTCGCCACTGTTTGGGTTCTGCAGAACATCACCCTGTTCGGGTGATGTTCGAGTTCGGCCGAACACCTGGTGGTGTTCGGCCAAACTGTTCGGGGTTCGCCCGAACTGTTGAATGCATGGCCGAACATGGCCGAACAGGGCCCCTGTTCGGCCGAACAGGGCCCTGTTCGGCCGAATACTGCCCCCCTATGGGGTCGCAGGCATAAGGGGGGAGCATGCCCCGGTCGCGGGGGGGGTCGGAAATTCCCCCCACCCCCTCCGCTAGCGCTCCCCCCTCTGCCCGCTTCCCCATAAAAAAAGTTATAGTACCTGGTGCCTGGTGGCTGGCAGTGGAGTGAGGAGGAGGAGGAGGAGGAGTCCGAGTAGCAGAGTGGCGTTGAGGCCGGGCAGCGGGCGGTTCGGGCGGTTCAGCGCTAGTACCTTGTGGTACTTCCGCCCTTTCTCTGACCTCACGTCCTCTGCGTGATGACGCATACGAGGGTACGCGTGATGCGTACCCTCGTATGCAGAGGACGTGAGGTCAGAGAAAGGGCGGAAGTACCACAAGGGTACTAGCGCTGAACCGCCCGCTGCCCGGCCTCAACGCCACTCTGCTACTCGGACTCCTCCTCCTCCTCCTCACTCCACTGCCAGCCACCAGGCACCAGGTACTATAACTTTTTTTATGGGGAAGCGGGCAGAGGGGGGAGCGCTAGCGGAGGGGGTGGGGGGAATTTCCGACCCCCCCCGCGACCGGGGCATGCTCCCCCCTTATGCCTGCGACCCCATAGGGCCCCCATGTTCGGGGGTCCCATTGACTTCCATTGAGTTCGGCGTTCGGGCCGAACATGCCGAACATCTGGCCCATGTTCGGCCTGTTCGGCCCGAACCCGAACATCCAGGTGTTCGCCCAACACTAATTGGCACCAGTCTGAATTGTATTATTCTCACCATAAGACACATTGGGCTTGATTCACAAAAGAGTGCTAACTGTTAGCACGGCCGTTTGCGTGCGCTCGCGAATTTTCGCACGAAACAATAACGTTTTCGCGCAAAAACTCGCATTTTCGCGTGAAAAATCGCGTTTTGTACGAAAACGTTATCGTTTCGCGCGAAAATTCGCGATCGCGCGCAATGCAATTGACTCCCCCCCCCCCCCCCCCCCCCACACACACTTTCGGGAGAGAAAGAATGTGCCTAATGGTCTGAAAAATATGGTATGTCTCTTACTGTGAAAAACCTTTTCAGAATAGGTGTTAAAATCACCTTTCCTTCATAAATAGTTCATGTCCTCTTGTACTTTGTACATATCTAGGGTTGATTTTAGAATATTTACATAAAAACAGGAAACAAAACATATCAAAAAACTTGCCACACTACATAAGGTTATAACTGCAATTGATGAGAATCCACATTTGTCCGAAATTAAAATCAACAAGTAATGAATGATAAAAAATAATACCTGAAATAATAAAAAAAAAACACAAACCTGAAATACCTTGATTTGTTGCTGAGGGTAAGTATTGTGTAGGATTTCAATTAGGGTTAGGTGTTTTTAGGAGAGTTAATGTTAGAGGCTAGAGCACTGAAAATTAAAAGAGCAAGTCTTCAGGAAGGAGCTAATGTCAGATAGGGAAGTTAGGGTTAGGCACTAGAAAATGGCTAACAATAGGGTGAACAATAGGGTGAAGGTCAGAATTATTTAACATTAATGGGATCAAGGGGGAGATGCATCAAAATCCAATGAAAATAAGACTGTCATAAACCCAAGACAGTGGAGAACTTGCAATGCCATGCCAATACTCTATTTTTCCTGAGCTGGGGCTCAAACCTACCAGGTCAAAATTCATAGCCTTGCAGAAAACATCCCAACATTTAGCACATCATTAAGTCTGGTGACAAGCAAGAGGATGCGACTGAGGAGGCGTTAGTTATACATGATGAGGTGCGTGACCCAATATCAGTTGAAGTCAGGGGATTAAGAAGAAATATTCTGGTATACCACACAGCTTGATAAATTGGGACCCTGCGTGTCCCCAGAAACAATTGTCATTTTTTCTGATGTTGGATAGTGCACAATAAAGTGCGTTCTCTGGTTCTCTGGTTGAACTCGATGGACGTATGTCTTTTTTCAACCTAAATAACATGTAACTATGTAGCATCTAATGTGGTGTGCTGATGAACTGTGTCCATTACTGCAAAGAAGATTGACATTCCCTATGTCATTTCATCAAACATCCAGTACTTGATGGTGTGCCTGCTTCACTTCACTTCTCAAATTTCCCTCCTGGTGTCCGTCAAACGATATTTAACATAAGAGTCAAATGTGGCTCCCTTTTTGGCCACTTGCCTCATGTATTAAAATTTCCTGCTTCCAAGAACCCCTTCCTAAATAGATGGCAAAAACTTTTTTCCTCCATATACCAGATCATCTCCAATTGTACAACCCTAGGGACAAAAACCTCATCTTTCAAGCTTTTATATTGCCCTCTTATGTATTTACACATGCTAATCAGGTTACCCCCTTAGCCACTTTTTTTTCCATGCTAAATAAGCCCAGTTTGCCCAAACTTTTTTAGTACATGAGACCTTTCATCCCTCTAATTAAGTTGCCCGTTTTTGTGCCTGTTCTAAAATGTCTATGTCCTTCCTATTACATGGTTCCCAAAACTGTATCCCATGCTCCAGACTCACAAGTGATTTATACAGAATGGAGTACCGGTATATGGCAGGGCAACTTGGAGGAATCCACTGCTCTACCCCAAAGGTATTGTTGCCTGAGTACAACTTTTTAAAGATTATGTGAATAAACCAGAAAGATACTGGTTTTGTATTGCTGAGTTTAGACCCGAAAAGCTTACCATCATTGATGGAACAATTCATTCTGAACTGTAATAGAAAATTCTGAAGAACATGGCAAGTTATCTGTGCACAAACTGAATCTCAAGACACAATTAGGTCATGAAGTTGAACACACAATTAATTCTACCAAAAATGTCTAAAGAAGAATAAAGTAAATGTTCTAGGATGGTCAAATTAGATTCCTGACATTAACCCAAGTGCAATGTTGTAGAAATGCCTAAAGTGATGGGTTTGTGTCAGGAAAAAGTTTAACATCCTAGAGCTGAAGCTGTTTTGTGGGGAGGAATGAGCTAAAATTTCTCCACATCAATGCGCAGGACTGATCAACAGTTACTGCTTGGAACCAAACAAAATTACAGTAATTAATGGGTTAAAATAAACTCCATAAGTTTAAAAATAAAACTGGAGTATTTAGTCATTTTCGTAGGTGATGTCCTAAAAAAATGACCTAAAAGCCTCAAGTCCCTTAATATGAGATATACAAGAATAAAGGACCTCAATGTTGAACATAACAACAAGGAGTATTACTTCCAGCACCATTAGTCCATCTAAAATAATAATACTTTTCTATAAGTTAAGCACAGTCTCATATTTTATATTTAGCGGAAATATGGAATTCTATAAAAATGTTAATTTAGTAAGCCATGAATTTAAGAAGCCAGGAAGCCTGTGCAGAGAGGATCCACAGGCTTCCTGTACCGGGTCACAGCGTGACTTTACGTCAGAGTCGCTGATCTAATGTAATTGATAGCGGCCATCCCGGGAGCAGGAGTGCTTAGATAAGGGGCGGTGAGTGTCTCCTTTTTACCAAATAGATGTGAGTATGCTTATACGCATACCCACGACATCTTCTCAAGGCCCCTTTAAGGTGGTTCTCATGAAACGAGGGGTCAACTTCGCCATGTGGCCGAGTTATTCAAACATAAGGATTTATGAGGATTTTCCATGTAAACATCAACATTGTCATGGCCTAACCTTTTAATCAATTGTAGCACCTAATATCGATTTAAAGACATGATCAACAATTTATGATCACTTAGTCTAATTAAATGTGGCAATTTTGTGGAGCTGATTTGCAAAACTCCCGTGGACCAATTGGAAGTTCGGCATAAAACTCACAAACTTGTCAGCAAAGATTTCACTCATTCCTACTGGCTTTGCCACCAGAGGGGCAGCTGTGGAGGAAGAGCTTGGAAGTGAAAACTTTAAATAAAAACATTCCTCAGATCTGCGGTAGTCTTCCAATGTCATTTTAATTCAATTAACTGCTATTATTGCTCTCCAAAGACCAGAATTAACTGGCATACTTTTTCCTCATTGACTGCAATGTTATTTGACATTAAAAGAAAAAGGAACATTAACAACAGCAGGTGAACATTAACAAATAAGGCCATAGCTACAGAATGTTCCATGTAAGGGCTCGTTTCCACCATAGCGAATCCGCATGCGGCGACGAGATGCAGATTCGCTTGTTACACTGAAGTGGCCGGGGCTGTTTCCACATGTGCGGCGTGCGGGAGCGATTTGGCGGTGGGCCAAATCTGCACGACGAGACCCACAGAATTCGCCTGCGTCGGGAATCCGTGCGAATCGCCGCTAATGTATTTAATAGTAAAAACGCATGCGTTTGTTACATGCGTTTTTACCCGCGATTTCGCGTGCGATTTCGCACCTTTTTCAATGTTATTTTGCCCTGGCAGTGTCATGGTTAATTTCGCATGGCACCCTGCCATGCGAAATCGCACGCGAAATCGCGGGTAAAAACGCATGCGGAAACGCATCCGCATGCGTTTTTACAAGCGTCGGAATGCCGGCGAAATCGCGTCGCAACAGTGGAAACGAGCCCTAATGCTAGGTACACACCATACAATTTTCTGTTAGATTCTTCTGTTAGATTTACCTACAACATGGAAAAAAGCTATCTGGCAGGTAAATCTAAGAGAAAATCTAACAGAAAATTGTATGGTGTGTACCTAGCATAAGTGAAAGGTACATATACCAAGGAAAAATAAAACATATACAGAGAAGAGTCACCCCTGTTGATGCTAATGGACTATCCTGCAGTGTTGCTTGTGGATTGTCACCAAAGTCGTTTTTGCATCGAAAATGCTTTTTACAATTTTGAGAAAATATTTGGTAAAATACATTGGCCTCAATTCACTAAGCTTAACTCCTGTCTTTAATAACTCTTCTGAGCTGTTTTACAGTTATCACAACTATATCACTATGGTGATAACTATAAAACAGCTCAGAAGAGTTATTAAAGACAGGAGTTAAGCTTAGTGAATTGAGGCCATTGTATTTTCTCAATATGGAAAATTCACAAAAAAATGCAAAAAAAGTGTTATATTTTATTTTTACTCAAAATATTATTTATTTTAGTGTAAAAATGTGTGAGAAATAAAATAAAAAAAAATTACAAACTTATTTCAAAATTATTTTAAATGGCATGTTTCCCAGAAAGTCAAATTTTACATTATTTATGAGAAAATGAATGCGAAAAGAATATCAGCATTTTCGCTCATCACTGCTTTCCTGAAAGATAATGAGGCTCTGAATGCTTCTTTATGTGTGTTGGGGATAGGACTGCCTTCTCTCCGGTGCCCATCCATGGCGACGGTTATCACCGTGATAGGTTAAAAGAAGGACGAGGGCGAGAATGTTACAGCTGCTTTATTTTTCCATAATAGTTATTTATTAAATAGCAATAATAAAATCCATTTGATTTCCTTAAGCATATATGGGTGTGTAGTGCACAGCACACATCGATATTTTTTCATTTATATGATTGAGCAACCCAGAAAACTGTTCAGGTGCTTATGTGTAATCGGAGAAGGTTGGGAAGCAGTGGAGATAACGAGGCATATATATAAGGCTTAAACAAAGAAATCACAGATTCTCATTGATCAGCTGATCCTGCACAGGTACAGTGCTATTGTGTATAGATGGAGGGATAGCTTGCTGTAATGTACATTGATGTGATGTGATGCAATAGCTGGTAATAAGCATAGATGTTAATATAGGTTCAGGTCTTGTTTCTTCTTGTTCTGGTGTTGGGTTTGTATTAAGTTTATTGATAAGTTAAATCTGAGTGTGAAATTAGCTGGACCCAATAGCCAGTTGGGAGCATTATGTGTGGCCAGTTTGGTGGCCAAGAGTACAAAAGACATGCATAAAATAACATCAGAAGGACTTCAAAGTCATATGCAAACAAATAGTAGCAGTAGGGTATTGCTTTTGTTTGCATATGCAAGCAAAAGCAACTTGGGTAGCAAAACATATTTTACAGCATTGAGATGGTTGGTTTTACTTTCATCATCATCATATTAAGTGATCTTATGTTAAAAAGATTTACAAATGTCTATACTGATGTTTAATTAATTCTGATGGCAACATTCTCTGGAACTGAAATCAAAAGTTGTGGACAGGTTGTATGCACTATGCCTCTTAAAACTATGAGCAATCCTGCACTCTGCAGAAGCATAGCTTTGCACGGCTAGGTGGAGATGAATATGTAGGGCAGTATGCAGTAAGACATGGCAGCTCTGTGTATAGGCTAGGTAATAGTTTATTGGTTCAATGCAATGTATTTTAAAGGGGAAAGTCATCCCCTTTCCATCAGGTTTGGTAAAGGTGAGATAATTCTCCAGCTGGCTGGCCATATCTTTTTTTTTTCTTACACACAATGAATGAGCTCTCCCCCTTTGTCTCTCTAATTATACAGCCAGCCTGCACGGAGTTAAAAAGCAGCGCCTGCACTTCCTACTTCCTCTCTGATCACTCCTCCTATCCACACAGGAGTATTTTATCTTCCTTATACAAAGTTATGTAGCACAGAATAATCTTATTTCAGTTCAAATAGCATGGATTTACTAAAGACAGGTCCTGTCGCACCAACATCCTCAGCATTTGTGAAGTGTTGAACGCAAATTTAGATCTTGGGAAAGGAATAGATGTAGTGTATTAGACTTTGCAAAGACATTTTACACTGTTCTCCAAAATAGCCTGGTGCAGCTCAGGATACAGGGACTAGGGGGTTAATTCATCATTCAACGCAGTAATATTACCATACACGCACAGTGCGTGGCAATATTACCTGTAGTACCACACGGAAGTACCATGAGAAATGCTAGTAGCATGACACGCACTGTTACCATAGTAACGGTCACACTACTGAAATACTGCGGGTCACGCTACTAGCTCTCACTTTACTTCCGATAAATATATTTTACTGATAAGGTTTGAAAAATCTCTTGGAGAAAACTCAGAAGAAAGTTAATAGGATATGGGAAAATGTGTTTCTGTGGATAGAGATACGGTTGAGGGGCAGAAAGCAAAAATAGGTGGTAACATACCATACTGAAAATAGGAAACTGTAAGCAGTTGAAGGAAACCAGAGTTGAAGCTCGGGTTCAGAAAGCTATTTTTACCTAAGGAGAGGAAAGCTCCTGCATACTAATGGGGCTTTCCACAGTGTCTTCTGGTCCCCGGTTGCTGACCCCCTAGATGAGGAGCGACAATGGAGGTCCAGAGGAAGATGTGGGAAGCGACTACAGGATCCAGAGGCTCTTCTTTTCTTTGGTAAGTATGTGTTTTCTTAGCCGAGGTTTGCCTCGGGTACACAATTTCTTGTAAATTGTGCCACTTATGCTAATAATAAATAAGAGTCACTTGGCTTAGCCGGGATGTTTGTACTTTGCACCCATTGCCTGAAGAAGCGGGGCCACACTATGTTGCATTGTCCCCTGGAGTATGTAAATAAACTTGTGTTATTGATAAATACATTGACATTCTTGTGTCTGCTTGGAGGAGGTAAGTTAGCCACTACCTCCTCAAGTTTTAAACTTGTTAAGAGACTTCTCTCCTTTTGGATTTTTTTAGTACGCTATATCAAATCCCCCTTTGGTGGAGGGATGTTATCCCCTTTTTCTGTTTTTACGGAGAGCGACTTCTTAATCATGAGTGGGGTCAGTTCTAATCTCCCCACCTGTTTATACAGTGGTTGCCTTTGAGGTAACTTCGCTTTGTGAGTATAGCTTATTTACTCTACCATTTCCACACCTATTACCAGTATTTACTACACTAAATCTAGCACTTGATGTCCCTACTTTGTATTCTAATACTAAGTAAAGCTGAACTAAAGGGATTCATTATTTCTCAACAACGTTGCCATTTCATTTAAAAACCCTTTTGTAATGACGCACAGAGTAGTGATGACAGCAATTAAATAAAAGTGACATAAAAGAGGTAAACAGCATAACTGTGTATTTTGCTGGGATAATAAAGATAATTGTATGTCATGAAGTTCAAAGATTTTACTCTATTCAAACAGAAGTAAGTTAATGATGTGTAAACTGCTTTAGAGTCATAATAGAAACAAAGACATCCACATGGTGCTTCTGCAGGGGTAATCGGTCTTTAGTGATCAGTGCCACTCAAAGCATGTAAACATAATAAAAAAATATGTACTGGGGAAAATATACATACTATAGTTTTCATTTTATTTAAAAAATTGCAAAAAAAAAGAGAAAAAGAATAGTAGCTTTAAATGATACATCCAGGCAGAATTTTAAAAAAAATCCACTTACCTGGGGCTTCCTCCAGCCCCTGGCAGCTGCCCTGTGTCCTTGCTACAACTCCGGTGGCTCCCTGTGTCCTCTGCTGCAGAAGCCAACCTCGCTAGGTCGGCTTCCTGGTCAGCTTCCTGTGCGTTCCACCACGCGGCTCACGTGGTCTGGCCCACATCATCAGGTCTCTACTGTGCAGGCACAGTACAATCCTGGTGACGTCAGCCAGACCACCTGACCCGCTCAGTGGAACGCTCAAGAAGCCAACCTGGCGAGGTTGGCTTCTGCAGCGGAGTACACCAGGAGCCACTAGAGCAGCAGTGAGGGCACAGGACGGCTGCCAAGGGCTGGAAGAAGCCCCAGGTAAGTGGATTTTTTTTTTATTCTGCCTGGACCTTCCCTTTAAAGTAGAACTAGAATGACTGATCTGCATATTCTACATGAGGTTATCAGTACAAGATCACTATAATACTCATTCTGGCCCATATGCAATTCACATTTTCTTCTGAGTTTTCTCCTATGTGACATTTTTAAACTTGTCAATAAAATGCCCTTTAAAGGGACTCCGAGCTCAGAAAAAAAGGAAAGTTGTACTCACCAGGGGCTTTTTCCAGCCCAGTGCTGGTCGGGAGGTCCCACGCCGGCGTCCTGGCTCCTCTCCTTCTCCCCGCTCTGGAATGGCTGGCAGGCCGCAGCCCGGGCGACACTCTCCCGAGTGTCGGGCTGCTTCTTCCGCATATGACGCGGATTACGTCACACGCCGGCCGCCTCGCGTCATCACGGCGGCCGGCGTGAAAGTACTGCGCATGCGCGAACAAAGCCGTGATGACGCGAGGCGGCCGGCGTGTGACGTAATCCGCGTCATATGCGGAAGAAGCAGCCCGACACTCGGGAGAGTGTCTCCCGGGCTGCGGCCTGCCAGCCATTCCGGAGCGGGGAGAAGGAGAGGAGCCAGGACGCCGGCGTGGGACCTCCCGACCAGCACTGGGCTGGAAAAAGCCCCTGGTGAGTACAACTTTCCTTTTTTTTCTGAGCTCGGAGTCCCTTTAAGCCACCAGAAAGCAAGAAAATACTCAAAATAATTTTGATCTCACCCTTTCACCTACGTTTTGGTATTTTTATAGTTAAAAAGTGCTGGAAAGTTATTTTATATCAAAGATGAAGGATTATCTCCTAGGAGAAAACTCAGGTGAAAAAGTGAATTGCATATGGCCCTCTAAGTCTATATCAAATGGGTTCATGTATCACAGTAGTTTCAACCAATAGTGTATTTCATTACATAGAAAATAGCCCTGATGCTTCCATGAAGGGTCAAAAATTTCAAAATCTGCCTCACAGAAGTATTGTGGGAAACTAATGCCATATTTACATTGTAAACTTTCAATACAGAATAAGGGAGCATATGTACACTGCGTCCCATATACTATCTTCATGACATAAAATTAAGAAGCCTGTTTTTACTGTTACTATCAGCTAATTTAGTTCAAATATACCCAGACATTTATACAGTATGTACAGATAACCCCTTCACTTCGAGGCAACAAAGTCTCATCAGTTCACAACATTATGCATATCTGCACTGGTTAAATCACCTGAATAAAGGTGTGTGTATCTCAAGTTCAAAAGTAATCACCATATTAAGGTAGGTATAGAGCAAGCTCAGTTTAGGTAACAACATGTTGCACAAAGGAGCCCCCAAAACATAGACTTTTCTTCCTCATTCTGTGTCTATTAATAAAATCATATTGATCTTAATTGTAGTCTTCCTTTGGAGTAGGCAAGTGCACCATCTTTCCTCTTTTTAAATTGTTTTTATTTGTTTGGCTCCTGTAGCAATAGTTAGCAAATCACAATTCTGATAAGGAGTTCTAAAACATAACTTTTGCTACAATATCTGTAAAAAAAACAAACAAACAGGTGTGGGAGCTGTACAAATGTAAAGAAAAAAACACAGGGACACTGGGAGCCCTTATGGTGTATTATCTTAGGATAAATGGTCAAACAAAAAAAAAAAGTAATACTACTCACAAGAAAAGGTTGCTTAAAGAGGCATGTGGGAAAGTCCTGTCCCCACTCAGTCTTTTTCTCCTCGAAAAATTATTCACTTTAAAAGTGTCGTGAAGGCCCCACATAGTGGGGTGATAAACTAGGATGTGGAAACAGTAGGAGGCGCCCTTGTGTTTGGATATACTTTCAAGGTATATCTATATAAACAGCGGCTTGCAAAAGTATTCGAAAGTGACCTTAAGACTATACCGCACCCTGCTTGACCTGAGGAAGCGGTTTGAGCAGCGAAACTCGTTGTCTGAAGTGCTTGTTACCAATAAAATAATTATATCTTTTACAAAATTGGAAGTCTCCCTATATAAGGTAGGCAAGCATCGTTATATAGTTATATATTTACAGTGGCTTGCAAAGGTATTCAGCCCCCCCTGAAGTTTTCCACATTTTGCCACATTACTGCCACAAACATGAATCAATTTTATTGGAATTCCACGTGAAAGACCAATACAAAGTGGTGTACACGTGAGAAGTGGAACAAAAATCATACATGATTTCAAGCATTTTTTACAAATCAATAACTGCAAAGTGGGGTGTGCATAATTATTCAGCCCCCTGAGTCAACACTTTGTAGAACCACCTTTTGCTGCAATTACAGCTGCCAGTCTTTTAGGGTATGTCTCTACCAGCTTTGCATATCTAGAGACTGAAATATTTGCCCATTCTTCTTTGCAAAAGTGCTCCAGCTCAGTCAGATTAAATGGACAGCATTTGTGAACAGCATTTTTCAGATCTTGCCACAAATTCACGATTGGATTTAGATCTGGACTTTGACTGGGCCATTCTAACACATGAATATGTTTTGTTTTAAACCATTCCATTGTTGCCCTGGCTTTATGTTTAGGGTCATTGTCCTGCTGGAAGGCGAACCTCTGCCCCAGTCTCAAGTCTTTTGCAGACTCCAAGAGGTTTTCTTCCAAGATTGCCCTGTATTTGACTCCATCCATCTTCCCATCAACTCTGACCAGCTTCCCTGTCCCTGCTGAAGAGAGGCACCCCCAGAGCATGATGTTGCCACCACCATATTTGACAGTGGAGATGATGCATTCTGAGTGATGTGCAGTGTTAGTTTTCCGCCACACATAGCGTTTTGCATTTTGGCCAAAAGTTCCATTTTGGTCTCATCTGACCAGAGCACCTTCTTCCACATGTTTGCTGTGTCCCCACATGGCTCGTGGCAAACTGCAAACGGGACTTCTTATGCTTTTCTGTTAACAATGGCTTTCTTATTGCCACTCTTCCATAAAGGCCAACTTTGTGCAGTGCATGACTAATAGTTGTCCTATGGACAGATTCCCCCACCTGAGCTGTAGATCTCTGCAGCTCGTCCAGAGTCACCATGGGACTCTTGACTGCATTTCTGATTAGCGCTCTCCTTGTTCAGCCTGTGAGTTTAGGTGGACGGCCTTGTCTTGGTACTCCAATGATCGCTTGAACAGTGCTCCGTGGGATGTTCAAGGCTTTGGAAATCTTTTTGTAGCCTAAGCTTGCTTTAAATTTCTCAATAACTTTATCCCTGACCTGTCTGGTGTGTTCTTTGGACTTCATGGTGTTATTGCTCCCAATATTCTCTTAGACAACCTCTAAGGCCGTCACAGAGCAGCTGTATTTGTACTGACATTAGATTACACACAGGTGCAATCTATTTAGTCATTAGCACTCATCAGGCAATGTCTATGGGCAACTGACTGCACTCAGACCAAAGGGGGCTGAATAATTATGCACACCCCACTTTGCAGTTATTGATTTGTAAAACATGTTTGGAATCATGTATGATTTTCGTTCCACTTCTCACATGTACACCACTTTGTGTTGGTCTTTCAAGTGGAATTCCAATAAAATTGATTCATGTTTGTGGCAGTAATATGACAAAATGTGGAAAACTTCAGGGGGGCCGAATACTTTTGCAAGCCACTGTAAATATATAACTATATAACGATGTTTGCCTATCTTATATAGGGAGACTTCCAATTTTGTAAATGATATAATTATTTTATTGGTAACAAGCACTTCAGACAATGAGTTTCGCGGCTCAAACCGCTTCCTCAGGTCAAGTAGGGTGCGGTATAGTCTCAAGGTCACGAATAGCGCCTCAAACAGGTGGGTCAAAATACAAAAAAAAGAAATCTAGTACTGTGTACATCTATATGACAGTTGTCTGAGCTAAAAAGGAACAAAATAGGACACGTTCCTTACACATTCCTAACATACAAAATATTAAACTAGAATGAGCTCAGGGAAAAGGAACTAAATCATTTATCCAGAAAAAAGAATGACCAAACTAGTAAGTAATAATCAATAATCAATAAATCAATAATCTTCATTAAGCAATTTGTACAAAAGTATAAAATCAATTATAAGTCACCTAAAGTGGGTGAAATAGGCTGGAGACAATAATAAAATTACAAATAGTATCAGCTCTACAATGAAACCTGAGTGGATATTGGGTTATCGGGTTAATGAAGTTCTGTAATTAAATAAAGCTGGCTGCAATATACAATAGAACACCCAGGAATAGTTGCAATAACACACAGTGAAATTGAGCAGTAAACACCAATACATACAGAATTACCTCATATGATGTCAAATAAAATTGCATAGATTTGCTCATAAATTCTCGAGAAAGAACTGCAACAAATCAGTAATACTTCTTGAAGTACGTAGCAAAGAATGAGGTAGTGAGGAATATATATTGCATAGGTTTGCAGCTGATATAAACTAAAAGAAAAGTGCCTGTGCAAAAATAAAGCGATGTTGCTTTAACCACTTGAGGACCACAGTGTTAAACCCCCTAAAGACCAGGCCATTTTTTGCTAAATTGGCCATTGCAGCTTTATGGCCTCACTGCAGGGCCGCACAACTCAGCACACAAGTTACCCCCCCCCCCCCCCCTTTATCCACACCAACAGAGCTTTCTGTTGGTGGGGTCTGATCGCTCCCCCAAAGTTATTATTTATTTATTTTTGTTTTTAAAAAATGTATGTTATTATTTTTGTAATAAATTTTACTATTTATTATTTTTTTTTTTTTAAAAACTCCCTCCCGAAGCCAGCCAATCCCAGCGATCGGCTGTCATAGGCTTCAGCCTATGAGAGCCGATCACTGTACAGTGTCCCAGGGGGACAGCGTTTCACATGGCTGTCCCCAGCGCTGTACTATGTTAATAGACAGCGGTTTCACCTTCTAACAGTCTCTTAGCTGCGATAGCCGCAGGGAGACTGAAGGCGGCGCACCGCCATTCAAGCAGGGATGCCCGTGCATCAGTGCACGCAATCTCCTGCAACACAGGCCTGCAGGACCTTATGCCAATCGGCATTAGGCGGTCCTGGGGCTGCCACTGCGGCCATGTTCATCGGCGTGACGCGGTCGGCGAGTAGTTAAAGGGAACCTTAACTGAGAGGGATATGGATGTTTCCTTTTAAACAATACCAGTTGCTTGGCAGTCCTGCTGATCTCTTTGATTGCAGTAGTGGCTGAATCACACACCTGAAACAAGCATGTAGCTAACCCAGTCTGACTTCAGTCAGAGCACCTGATCTACATGCTTATTGAGGGGCTGTGGCTAAAAGTATTAGAGACAAGGGATCATCAGAAGAGTCAGGCAATTGCACAATAGTGCTTTAAATTTGGGTCCCCTGGCAAAGCCCTCTCTGGGGTGAGACAGGAAGGAGGTTAGTGGGTGGGTGCTTGTATGTAGCATCATGACAGATTCACTGCTACCTGGGAGGATGTTGACTCATATGAACGGTGTCCAGCCTACTGTTCACCCCATTAACTTTTTGCAATAGCCATTTAACATAAGCAGACAGCTGTCATATAAGTGTAGTCATCACTAGATTTTTTTATTTTTGTATTTTGACCCATCTTTTGAGGTTTTTTTTATTATTGTATTAAAAGTTATGTTTTAGGCTAGGTTCACAGTGGAAGCTAGGTTGTATTCCCTGTAAAAATAGGAACTCAATAGAATATAAATGTTGCATCCCACATTAGGCGGCCATTACTATCACGTTACATACAATGAAGCATACAGGCAATAAAAAGTCTGCTTCACTGCCACTGTTAACGTGCTAGCTATGCGGTAATGAATTGCAGGACTGTGTTGGGATACCGGAGTCTGTTGGATCACAGCGCAACATGTGCACTCTAAACATTGCATGGATGGTGCAAAACTTATGGTACACCCACTGGGGGTGCTGGAAGATTTCTGGAGATGTGCTAGTCAATCAGGCCCTTTATTATACTTAGCACAACCAGTAGTCACTGGGCATCAGTTAGAACCTTCTCTCACAAAGGTATTTTGTTAAACAGTCTCATTGAATGGGCGGAGTAAAATAAAAAGTGAGTGAATACTGCTGCTGCAGTAATACACTGTGGCCTGTGGCTAGTACTTTGTGTTTAACATACTAATGGCAATATCAAAAGTATTTATAAACCTCTACTACCTACTCTTACAGAGAAATGAAGTTTGGAAGAGATGCATAACTATTTATCTATAAACGTTTTGATAGAAATGATCAGTGACATGCTTATAATGACACTTGGATGATAACTTAACCACTTCGTCCACAGGTCAGTAGATATACGTCCTCTGGGACTTCATCTAAGCCACAGGTCAGTAGATATACGTCCTCTGGGACTTCATCTAAGCCACAGGTCAGTAGATATACGTCCTCTGGGACTTCATCTAAGCCACAGGTCAGTAGAGAAGCAGTGCTGTGCAGGATTGGGCTTGCTCCACATTTCTGGCACTATCTTATGCAGGACTAATTGGTGAATGGGAATATAAGTTTACTATTAAAAATACTTTTATTTTCTCATTCATACTGAAAAACACACTCTGTAGCATTATTTCAGAATCAAATATCTTCACCATAAATTGTGACCGGAACATAATCTAAGTTTTGTGATAAGCAGTAAGAATAGCCAAACAAAATGTGTGTTTTTTATCTACAGTAGAACTTTTATATTTTTAAACTGGAATTGGTAAAACTGAGAAATACATGTTTTTTCTATTTTTTTCTTTGTTTTCCCATTAAAATTCATAGAAAACAAAATTGTTTGTGGGAAAAAATGGCATACAATGAAAGCCTAGTTTGTCTTGAAAAAAAACAATATATATTTCATTTCTGTATCACAAGTAGGGACAAGGTTATTTCAGATTAAATAAGGACATAGCTAAACTGTCAAAACTGCTCTGGTCAATAAGTGGGAAAAAGGGTCTAGATGCGAAGTGAACTGAATGCTTAAAGGAATACTATAGATGTATGCATTTATTTTTAAATGCTGTATGTGTTGTAGCACACATTAGGGCAAGTACTAGGAGCAATTTGATTCCTCACACAGCTGTTCCTCTCAGCTGTAAAATCCTCCGTCAGTTTTGGCGTCAGTGTTGGATACAAAATGTATCTAAATACTGACGGCTCCCAGAGGGCTAGACCATGTCTCTGCACAGGGGAGTTGCTATCAACTCCTCAGTTTATAGTTTAATTATCACCTTGCTGAAAGAATCTTATTGATATGGTGGTAAGGGGTTAAAGATTCTAGCAATGTGTGTTTATTATCTTTGCTTCTCTTGACTGATAAAGATACTAATAATGCTAATTGTAGACAGTGGTCTGTCCCTCTCAGTAGCTTGTAAAGTGGATGCAGCCTGGAGTGAATCACCACAAGCAGGCAGCCAGGCAACCAGTCTGAGTGTAAACACAGACTAGTGTTATAGCTAGTTATATTCCAGCAATATTACAGCTCATTTAGTTACCTGTTACCACCTCAGATCAGCCTGTTTCTCCTCATGTCTCTTGCATGCTGTGATTGACACAGTGAAATATATTTGTGAGCTGTGTGAGAAATGAATTTTTAAGCAGGGATAGTGAGAGAGAGACCTGGGTGAATAAATAAAGTGCCCCTAGCACTAGTGGTAATGTGTACACTAATATAGAGTATTAAAAAAAAAAGTCATTTCAATCGATAGCATTCCTTTAAATATTTTAATAGCTGTAAAATGGTTTTGATTGATCATCAATCCTGACCATGGTTGCATTTTAAATGGCCAGTATATCTAACCAATCAAAACCTTAGCTTATAATCAGTTTAATATTACCACCTGTAAATATGCTCTGTTTAGGAGAATCACTAAGTTGCCCAGAGACCATCCTTTGTATACATGTCGAACTCTGGCCCATAGGCAAAATCTGGCCCTCTGAGCTATAAGATTTGGCCCCCATGTGGTTTTCCCACTTTGCCTTATGTTTGGCTCACTCTAGACCATGAGAGAAGCTATATTGGAGAGTAAGCCCTAGATCACCAGCGAAGCCATAGGGGGAGGAGGAAAGCACTAAATACCAGGAGACTGTATTGGAGAGGGAATAACGCCATTAGACACCAGGTTATAAAATGGAGAGACAGAGAGCCCAGTATAGTGTAGTATGTCAAATGCAATTGGAAATGATGCAAAGTGAGATGTGTATACTCACAAACATGGGTTACCATATAGGCAACCACTGTACAGGCAGGTGAGGAGATTAAACCTGTCCTCACTCAGGATTAAGAAGTCGCTCTCTGTAGGTCGGAAAAAAGGGGGTAGGGGGTGAATAGACACCAGGGAACTGTTTAGGGAAAGGAGGAGGCCGCTAGACACTAGGAAACTGTATAGGGGAGGGAGAGATGACAACTTAACATCAGGGAATTGTATACAAGAGGTAGGGAAAACCACTAGACACCAGGGAACCGTATAGGGGAAGGAGGGAGCTATTAGACAAAAATAAACTTTATGTAACGGTTGGTGTCAGCACACAGAGAGTATCTGATTATTGATGATCTGCAGAATCACCAATAATACAAGTATGGCTAACCTCTGGACACCTAATAAAGTGTAAGTGTTTGGGTGCAACCGTAACTTTAATGAGGGGCTGGTGAGGTATAAACAGTACACTGAGCGTGTACCAACGTATAACCTCCAGCAAGCTGGAGAGACAAAACTGAAGAGGCTGAATCCCCCGAGGTGATTCAGACTATACTGCAGGTAATTAAGGCTAAACTATAGCCTAACAGAGCTGCTGATCCAGCGGAGCTGGCGCAGTAACACCTCACCAGTGGTGAGGGCCCACTGGCGAGTAGAATGGTCAGACAGGCAAGGTTCGGTAACAGAGAGGTAAGTATCGGTACAGAATCGTGGGACAAGAGAGTAAGCGGTAATCAGGCAGAGGTTCAGCAACAGGTAGGCAAATAGGCGAAGGAACAGGATCAGAAGGCAGGATCAGAGTCAGAGGGAATAGCTAAGAGTCATACACAGGAGATCAAACAGTAAGCAATATCCTAGTCTTGGTGTGAAATCCATAGCATCTCAACACCAGGGAACTAGTCTAAACCAATAACAACAGATAACAATCTCCTAATCTTGGTGTGAAATCCGTAGCATCAACACCAGGGAACTAGCCTAAGGTCTGAGCGCTAACACGCTAGCATTCACGACAACAGACAAAGTAGCAATGCAGCCCAGAGGCTTATGAAGCAGAGGAGACCTCACTGGCACGCCCCCCTCTCATCAGCCAATCCTGGGCGCCATAGGTCTCCCCTGACGTCAGCCGACCAGCAGGTCAGCTGACGGGCTTCCTCCCCGCATAAAGGTCCCGTCTATGTGCACGCCCGCGCGCTATGGCAGCCCCCTGCACGTCAGTGTCCTGGACGCCGAACGGACGGATGACCGCATGGAGGCAGCTGCGGCGGCGGTGCTGTCCGCCGCAGCTGCCTGGTTTCTTACACTTTATAAGGGAAAGAGGTGGCCACTAGACATTGAGGTCGGCCCACGACTTGGTCCCAGAGCTCAATTTCGGTCCACTTTTTATTTGCATTTGACACCCCTCCTCTACAAACAGGGACTGCTGAGTTTGAACTTATTGGCCCTTATTCAGTTTACTTTTCTTCTAAGATTTCTCCTAGGAGATAACTTTTCATTTTATGTTTAAATTAACTTTTCAGCACTCTTCAGTTGAAAAAGTACCAAAAAGAACATGAGAAAGTACCGGCATAATTATTCTGAGTATTTTTTTAAACATTTTTTAAAGAGAATATGAAAACGATCTACTAGGAGATAACCCAAGACAAAAAGTAAATTGCATATGGCCCCTTTATTCTATTTGAGGAGAAAATTATTTCTCTATAAATGATCTGATAGACCCTTTTGGGATGAAAATAAAACAAAACTTTTTTGTATTTCATAGTTTTTTTTTTTAAGTAACTCTGAGAATATAATTTTTCAAATTCATGGTAACAATAAAGCAGACATTTCTGATATGACAAAGCTGTTTTAAAAATTCCTTTGAGTATTTTTTTATCCGTACCAAAAATAACTTTTTACACAGATATACGCAACGTGGAACATGACAGGTTTGTTTATTTCTGAAATCTGATGTCATTTAAATAGGATAAATCTACAATGCATTACTTAGAGCTTAAAAATAGCTTACAAATTTCACATAAACTCCTTTGTTCTAGCTGTTTGTTCTAGCTAATAATGTGTAACGATCTAATCTGAAATACATTAGTCTTTCTCATACTACAGAGAGTCACATAAAATTGATCCTGTTTGATCTGCGGTTGGTTTATTTGTTGAATACTTTTCTAACATAGCAACTGTGCCGTCATGTGCTACTTTAAAAAGGAACTTTACTGAATATAACAAAGAATAAGATTGCTAATTTTTTTTTTTACAATATTACTTTATAAATGATTTACAGCTGGCAAGGTATATCAATGTGGAATGTCCGTTTTTTGTTTGTTGCAAAGGGAGATGGACCAACAGCTGGTCTCCCAGAATGCTCTTGGGTAGAAGGCTGTGTGACATCATAGCCTAGGCTAAGCATCACTGGGAGCGTGGGGTTACAAACCAATATACAGCTATATGTAGATATAGAAAGCGTTTTTTTTTTTTTTTTTTCAGCTCTTCCTTTTCAGTAAGCCAGTACCTATTCAATAAGGAGTACTTGGGCAAGGCTCTACCACTACTGATTGGTTGCCTCTCAAGCACTTGGAGTCCGACAGGAGAAAAGTGCTATACAATTTATTTTATTTTATTTTTAACATAAAAATGGTTGTTCTGAATAATCCACTACATTCTACAACATGTAATTTTGGTTCCTTTCTAAGTCACAAAAGATGGACGCCATGATGAAGTCTGGAGCCCATGTCTCGGTGACAGGGTGTTATTGTTGCCAATAAAGGTCACATATTTAACTAAGGGGAAGAGAATCCTTCAGATACATGTACAAGCAATTTTGTAGGTAGACACATAAAAACATACTTTCCGTCCTCCATTCGCTAACCTTACATATGGAGTATTTCTAATACATCAATCTGTTCCCAAGCAATAGAAAAATAGCTTCAATAAACCACATTACACTATGTATTGCACAAACTGCTCTACACTGGAGTGAGGCTTACTAAATGTTCCTCACAACTCAATGCCGTTAGCAAAATATACCCCTGCAGCTATATGTGCTTTGAAGGCCACCATACCTGTATGCTGGGTCATTGTCCTCTGGCAATCACCACCGGCCCCGTACGCCACTCGTAATATCTCAGACATTAAAGTTGAAGATGATATTTCCGGTAGAGGCAGAGCAGTTGCCGCCCATCTCCTCCCTGTTGCCACCCATCCCCGCCCCTCTGTGCGATCGCCTATGTAGTTGTCCCATCCCTCACTGTTCAGAGAGTGAGCCGGGACATATGCTGCAATATACATGTATAAACATATGTATATCTTCAGTGCAACCCCCAATGTTAGTGCTGTCAGCTTCACTGCTCCCCGCCACCTATTTCATATTTATTTTTACATTTATAAATTGGCTTTTTTGTCAATATGGCCATGACCCCGGAAGTAGTTCTGGGAGTTGTGGCCATATTGGAAAAAAGCCAATTTATAAATGTAAAAATAAACATGAAAACAGCAGCGGGGAGTGGTGAAAATGACAGCAATAACATCAGGGGGTCACACTGAAGACATACATATGTTTATACATAGGTATATAAAACATTACAAATCTGCTTTAAACAATTTAAATAATAATGCAAACAATATATTAAATGTACTATTTATTGGGCAGGCAGGATTGCTGCCTTTAAGATGCTGATTATGCTGATTATATTATATATATTGTGCACCCTACCTTTCACTATACAACAGCCTTTTTTCCCCTCACTACATAGATTATGTGTGTATGAAAAAGGGCACGTGAAAAAAGTGCCTGGCTGGATAATCAAATGGCACCAGTGGATAATATAATTTGATAACAATAAACATCGTTGTCAAACTTGCTTAACAATAAATACCATTGTTAAAACAGATGGAAAATAATAATTAAAATATATTAATGTTAACAATTGTTAAGTAATTCAACAATACAGCTTAACACAAACCTACTCTCACACAGAAACCTCCCCTGGTGGCGCCTAACCCAAACCCCCCCCCCCCCATGGTGCCTAACCCTAACCACCCTCCCGGTGGAGCCTAACCTTCCATCCCCCGGTGGCGCCTAACCCTAACCACCCCCCTTGGTGTTGCCTAACCCTAACCACTCGCTCTGCAGAAACACCCTTTTCCACATAGAAACGGTAAAAACGATGATAACGTAAAATCTGTACATAAAAACAAATGTTAATGTTCTAATGTTGTCAACGATATTTATCTCGGCGCCCTTTTTTCTGCTTTTGTCATATTAACAATAATTGTATTAAAGTCTATGGCGGCGCCCTTTTTGTCCACCCTCAGCCGCCACCCTTTTTTCTTGCTACCTAGATTACTGACTGCCTTAGCTATACAGAGTATTGCAAGAGCTGCATGGCGGTGTGTGGCAATTAGAGATGGCCCGAACCTCCGATTTTTGGTTCACGAACCGGGTTCGCGAACTTCCGCAAAAGTTCGGTTCGAAGGCACTTTTGCGAACCACAATAGACTTCAATGGGGAGGCAAACTAGAAACATTTATGCTGGCCAGAAAAGTGATGGAAAAGATGTTTCAAGGGGTCTAACACCTGAGTTTTTTCGGTGACTACAAGAGGGGAAAAAAATTCAAAAAGACCTTACAGTTTTGGAGAAAATCAATTTTAAAATTCTCCTTCTGACCGTGGGAAGATTAAAGGCCCGCCGACTTTAGCGGTTAATAGCAAAGCCTCTTTAAAAGCTAGAAACACCAAAATTGCTGGGAATGTTAACCACTTGAGGACCGTGGGCTTTACACCCCTTAAGGACCAGCCACTTTTTTTCCATTCAGACCACTGCAGCTTTCTCGGTTTATTGCTCGCTCATACAACCTACCACCTAAATGAATTTTGGCTCCTTTTCTTGTCACTAATAAAGCTTTCTTTTGGTGCTATTTGATTGCTGCTGCGATTTTTACTTTTATTATATTCATCAAAAAAGACATGAATTTTGGCAAAAAAATGATTTTTTTTTGACTTTCTGTGCTGACATTTTTCAAATAAAGTAAAATTTCTGTATACATGCAGCGCAAAAAATGTGGACAAACATGTTTTTGATTAAAAAAAACCCATTCAGCCTATATTGATTGGTTTGGGTAAAAGTTAAAGCGTTTACAAACTATGGTGCAAAAAGTGAATTTTCCCATTTTCAAGCATCTATGACTTTTCTGACCCCCTGTCATGTTTCATGAGGTGCTAGAATTCCAGGGTAGTATAAATACCCCCC
Source organism: Hyperolius riggenbachi (assembly GCF_040937935.1). Classification (NCBI taxonomy): domain Eukaryota; kingdom Metazoa; phylum Chordata; class Amphibia; order Anura; family Hyperoliidae; genus Hyperolius; species Hyperolius riggenbachi. Next base: position 203,737,515 of record NC_090655.1, read on the forward strand.
AAATGACCCCAAAGTATTCACTGAGAGGCATAGTGAGTTCATAGAAGATATTATTTTTTGTCACAAGTAAGCGGAAAATGACACTTTGTGACAAAAAAAAAAAAAAAAAAGTTTCCATTTCTTCTAACTTGCGACAAAAAAAAAATGAAACCTGCCACTGACTCACTATGCCCCTCTCTGAATACCTTGAAGTGTCTACTTTCCAAAATGGGGTCATTTGTGGGGTGTGTTTACTGTCCTGGCATTTTGGGGGGTGCCTAATTGTAAGCACCCCTGTAAAGCCTAAAGGTGCTCATTGGACTTTGGACCCCTTAGCGCAATTAGGCTGCAAAAAAGTGCCACACATGTGGTATTTCCATACTCAGGAGAAGTAGTACAATGTGTTTTGAGGTGTATTTTTACACATACCCATGCTGGGTGGGAGAAATATCTCTGTAAATGACATTTTTTTAATTTTTTTACACACAATTGTCCATTTACAGAGAGATTTTTCCCACCCAGCATGGGTATGTGTAAAAATACACCCCAAAACACATTTTACTACTTCTCCCGAGTACGGCGATACCACATGTGTGGCACTTTTTTGCACCCTAACTGTGCTAAGGGGCCCAAAGTCCAATGAGTACCTTTAGGATTTCACAGGTCATTTTGCGGAATTTGATTTCCAGACTACTCCTCACGGTTTAGGGCCCCTAAAATGCCAGGGCAGTATAGGAACCCCACAAGTGAACCCATTTTAGAAAAAAAAGACACCCCGAGGTATTCCGTTAGGAGTATGGTGAGTTCATAGAAGATTTAATTTTTTGTCACAAGTTAGTAAAAAATGACACTTTGTGAAAAAAAAAACAATAAAAATCAATTTCCGCTAACTTTTGACAAAAAATAAAATCTTCTATGAACTCGTCATACACCTAACAGAATACCTTGGGGTGTCTTTTTTTCTAAAATGGGGTCACTTGTGGGGTTCCTATACCGCCCTGGCATTTTACGGGCCCAAAACCGTGAGTAGTCTGGAAACCAAATGTCTCAAAATGACTGTTCAGGGGTATATGCATCTGAAAATTTTGATGACAGGTGGTCTATGAGGGGCGAATTTTGTGGAACCGGTCATAAGCAGGGTGGCCTTTTAGATGACAGGTTGTATTGGGCCTGATCTGATGGATAGGAGTGCTAGGGGGTGACAGGAGGTGATTGATGTGTGTCTCAGGGGGTGGTTAGAGGGGAAAATAGATGCAATCAATGCACTGGGGAGGTGATCGGAAGGGGGTCTGAGGGGGATCTGAGGGTTTGGCCGAGTGATCAGGAGCCCACACGGGGCAAATTAGGAGCCCACACGGGGCAAATGGGTAGTTGTGCTAGGGGGTGACAGGAGGTGATTGATGGGTGTCTCAAGGTGTGATTAGAGGGGGGAATAGATGCAAGCAATGCACTGGCGAGGTGATCAGGGCTGGGGTCTGAGGGCGTTCTGAGGGTATGGGCGGGTGATTGAGTGCCCTAGGGGCAGATAGGGGTCTAATCTGATGGGTAGCAGTGACAGGGGGTGATTGATGGGTAATTAGTGGGTGTTTAGAGGAGACAATAGATGTAAACACTGCACTTGGGAGGTGATCTGATGTCGGATCTGCGGGCGATCTATTGGTGTGGGTGGGTGATCAGATTGCCCGCAAGGGGCAGGGTAGGGGCTGATTGATGGGTGGCAGTGACAGGGGGTGATTGATGGGTGGCAGTGACAGGGGGTGATTGATGGGTGATCAGTGGGTTATTACAGGGAAGGACAGATGTAAATAATGCCCTGGCGAATGAGAGTAGAGAAAGAGCAATGGTGCACATCCGGCTAAAACGTCATTTTATTGCTTCAATTTAAAATCAATGAACAAAGGTTACAGACCAGCATCTTGGAGAGAGGTACAGGCAGTAAAGGGTTTACAGCCGTTTCGCGCCTTAACACATGTGGCGCATCATCAGGTCCTGATGATGCGCCACATGTGTTAAGGCGCGAAACGGCTGTAGACCCTTTACTGCCTGTACCTCTCTCCAAGATGCTGGTCTGTAACCTTTGTTCATTGATTTTAAATTGAAGTAATAAAATGACGTTTTAGCCGGATGTGCACCATTGCTCTTTCTCTACTCTCAAGCGTTTGTCTATGGATGGATGAGTGGCACTCCTGAGCTGGTGATTTATCCTGTGCATGGACTCTCCTTGCAAATAGTAATGCCCTGGCGAATTGATAAGGGGGGGTCTGAGGGCAATCTGAGCGTGTAGGCGGGTGATTGGGTGCCCGCAAGGGGCAGATTAGGGTCTGATCTGATGGGTAACAGTGACAGGTGGTGGTAGGGGGTGACTGATGGGTAATTAGTGGGTGTTTAGAGGAGACAATAGATGTAAACACTGCGCTTGGGTGGTGATCTGATGTCGGATCTGCGGGCGATCTATTGGTGTGGGTGGGTGATCAGATTGCCCGCAAGGGGCAGGTTAGGAGCTGATTGATGGGTGGCAGTGACAGGGGGTGATTGATGGGTGGCAGTGACAGGGGGTGATTGATGGATGATTGACAGGTGATTGACAGGTGATCAGTGGGTTATTACAGGGAAGGACAGATGTAAATAATGCCCTGGCAAATTGATAAGGGGGGGGGGGGGTCTGAGGGCAATCTGAGCATGTAGGCGGGTGATTGGGTGCCCGCAAGGGGCAGATTAGGGTCTGATCTGATGGGTAACAGTGACAGGTGGTGATAGGGGGTGATTGATGGGTGATTGATGGGTAATTAGTGGGTGTTTAGAGGAGAGAATAGATGTAAACACTGCGTTTGGGTGGTGATCTGATGTCGGATCTGCGGGCGATCTATTGGTGTGGGTGGGTGATCAGATTGCCCGCAAGGGGCAGGTTAGGGGCTGATTGATGGGTGGCAGTGACAGGGGGTGATTGATGGGTGATTGACAGGTGATTGACAGGTGATTGACAGGTGATTGACAGGTGATCAGGGGGGATAGATGCATACAGTACACGGGGGGGGGGGGTCTGGGGAGGGTCTAGGGGGGAATCTGAGGGGTGGGGGGTGATCAGGAGGGGGCGGTGGGCAGGGGGGGGGATAAAAAAAAAATAGCGTTGACAGATAGTGACAGGGAGTGATTGATGGGTGATTAGGAGGGTGATTAGGTGCAAACAGGGGTCTGGGGGGTGGGCAGGGGGGGGGGGGGTCTGAGGGGTGCTGTGGGCGATCTGGGGCAGGGGGGGAGAAATCAGTGTGCTTGGGTGCGACATAGGGTGGCTGCAGCCTGCCCTGGTGGTCCCTCGGACACTGGGACCACCAGGGCAGGAGGCAGCCTGTATAATACACTTTGTAAACATTACAAAGTGTATTATACACTTTGTATGCGGCGATCGTCGGGTTAACATCCCGCCGGCGCTTCCGTATGGCCGGCGGGATGTTGCGGCGGGTGTACGGAGACAGGCGCAGGCGGAGGATCGCGTCACAGATGACGCGATCGCTCCACCCATGCCCTTACAAGGACCGACGCCTCTGTGGGTGAGCTGGTCCTTGCGGGCTCCACATCCCGGCCGCCCCTGTGCGTTAGGCGGTCGGGAAGCGGTTAAGAAGAACAGTGGGAAATAGAGAAACATTTTTTTTTCAAAAAGACCTTATACTTTTATTGAGAAAATCGATTTTAAAGTTTCAAAGAAAAAAGAGCCGATTCATTAAAAAAGAACCGATTCATTAAAAAGAACCGGCTCATTCATGAACCGTTAGTATAGCTTAGAATGCATCCTGTGCAGGACGTATAGCTGCCGCCTCCCGCTGTCTCTCTCCACCTGCCTTCACCTGTCAACCTCACCTAGGATGGCACCTGGTGCACCCATGGGTGCACCAGGTGCCAGCCCAGGTGAGGTTGACAGGTGAGGGCAGGTGGGGAGAGACAGTGGGAGCTGGCAGCTATGCGTCCCAAAAGATTGCCGCAGATGCGCAGTCTGCATAGACACAATTGCGGCTGCACAGCTCTAGGGCCTCAATATGCGGGCATACATTGGACGCATCGGGAGGAGGTCCTAGAGCTGCGCAGCCGCAATCACGTCTATGCGGACTGCGCAGCCGCGGCAATCTGTGGCGGCCATATTGAGGGGGGAATGAGAACCCGACCTGTTCGGAGGAGTCAGGACCCGACCGGGGCTGGTATTACTGCGGGAGCTATGGCAGAATGAACGGGAGGGCGCGGACGGTGTCCTCCATGGATCTGGATTATGAAAAGGTATTTAGCTTTTTTGACATTTGTGGCCTCGGAAGTCCTTTAAATATTGTTTCCTACTAACTTTTTAACACATCCTGAAAATTTGGTGTTGCTGCTAGGATGTAAGGGGCCTTTGCTATTAACTGCTAAAGTCGGCAGGTGATAACCAACTAGAGTTATAGGGGTGCAAAAGTGCTGAATTTTGCCATTGGCATTTATTGGGCTCCCTATTTCACTTTCAAAAATCTCAAATCTTTTCAAAGGATGATGGCTCAGCAGTGGAAAATTTTCTAGCATTGTAGGAACTTTTAGGGGGCTCAGGACTGGTGAGTTTGGGGCCCTTAGGCCAAAGAGCTCATAGCCTAGGGTCACAAAAGCTTGTTTTTTTGGCAATAATGGCAGTGACGAACGTAAATCACCGCCATGTCCGTTAGCAAAGTCTGAAGCTCACGACATGTCGCATGCAGGTAGAAGGCATATTTTTGTACTTGCATTCCAATGTTGGGTTCCCTACATCTCTCCAAACCAGAGTTATGGGGGTGCAAAAGTGCTAAAATTTCCCATAGGCTTTTATTGGGGCCTAGGTTTTGAGGGTACAAAAGCGCAGGTTTCTGCCGAACGGTATGGCTGAGCGACTCCAAATTTTCAGGCTTTGTACAGAGTTTAAGGGGGCTCAGGGCTAGTAAGTTGCGGGCCCCTAACCCAAAGACATCATATCCTAGGGTCACAAAAACCTGTTTATTTTTGCAATGGTGCTGGTGATGAACGTAAATCGCTGCCATGTCCGTTAGCAAAGTCTGAAGCTCACAACATGTCGCATGCAGGTAGAAGGCATATTGTTGTACTTGCACTCCAACGTTGGGTTCCCTACATCTCTGCAAACCAGAGTTATGGGTGTGCAGAAGTGCCCCTTACATCCTAGCAACACCAAATTTGCAGGAAATGTTAAAAAGATAGCAGGAAACAATATTTAAAGGACTTCCAAGGCCACAAATGTGAAAAAAGTGAAATACCTTTTCATAATCCAGATCCATGAAGGACGCCATCCGCGCCCTCCCGTTCATTCCGCCATGGCTCCCGCAGTAATACCGGCCCCGGTTGGGTCCCGACTCCTCCGAACAGGTCGGGTTCTCATTCCCCCCTCAATATGGCCGCCACAGATTGGCGCGGCTGTGCAGTCCGCATAGACGTGATTGCGCAGCTCTAGGACCTCCTCCCGATGCATCCGATGTATGCACGCATATTGATGACACGGCGGTAGAAGGCCCTAGAGCTGCACAGCCGCAATCACGTCTATGCGGACTGCGCAGCCGCAATCACTTTTTTCATACTTGTGTCCTTGGAAATCCTTTAAAAAAACATTTATATTTTTTTTTATTATTTTTATGTGCTGAGTGTGGGAAATCTGAAAACAAAAAAATGATGTGCGGTCCCCCCTACCGAGCTCTCTGTAATCCCTTGTCCCTCATGCAAGCTGGTATAGCCAGAATTCAGAGCCCCGGCCACGTGGGGCTTCGCACCCTGAGCTATACCAGCCCGCATGGTCCATGTTATGGGGGGGCTCCGGAGGAGAGGGGCGGCCAAGCCTTCCCCTCTCCCCCCGAGCCCTTGTCCAATCCATAGACAAGGGGCTCTTCCCCACCTCCGGTGCCCCAGGAGGAGGTGGGGGCGATGACTCCCTGAGAAGAAGGGGACCCCAGATGCCCACCCCCTCCCAGGAGAAATGAGTATAGGTGTACAAAGTACCCCTTACCCATTTCCACAAAGGGTTAAATGAAACACAACCACGAAAAAAAATCCTTTATTGTTCTTTATTGTTCTTAATTAACCAGAAATACTTACCTGTAACTTTAAAAACATTCCCCATGCCAATATCCTCAGTAAACGATCCAACGAATACAATATCCTCTTATCTTGTGTTCTTCAATTAAGTTGATTGAACATCTCTGACGCCTCCCACATAGAAGAGAAAGCGTCCTTTGGGATGCATAGCTGCCGGCTCCCGCTGTCTCTCCCCATCTGCCTTCACCTGTCACCCTCACCTAGGCTGGCACCTGGTGCGCCCATGGGTGCACCGGGTGCCAGCCTAGGTGAAGGTGACAGGTGAAGGCAGGTGGGGAGAGACAGTGGGAGTCGGCAGCTATATGTCCTGCATAGGATGCATTCTAAGCATTCTAAGTTCATGAATGAGCCGATTCTTTTTAATTAATTGGTTCTTTTTTAATGAATCGGCTCTTTTTTTCTTTGAAAATTTAAAATCGATTTTCTAAAAAAGTATAAGGTCTTTTCGAAAATGTTTCCTCCTGTTCCTACTTTTTAACATTAACAGCAATTTTGGTGTTTCTAGCTTTTAAAGGGGCTTTGCTATTAACCGCTAAAGTTGGCGGGCGTTTAATATTCCAACGGTCGGAAGGAGAATTTTAAAATAGATTTTCTCAAAAACTAAAATTTCGTGGTTCACTGCAAATGCAAACCACCAAAGTACGCCGAGAACTGTTCGCCGGTGAACCGTTTGCTGGCGAACCGTTTGGGCCATCCCTAGTGGCAATGGGTGCACGGAGATCTTCAATTAACGTAACCAAGATCCCAAGATGAAAGGATATTAGCGTTTGACTTTTCCGAGGATATTGGCATGGGAACATTTTTTTTAAAAGTACAGGTAAGTATTTCTTTTTGTTGTGGTTTTTTTTCACTTTACCCTTTGTGGAAATGGGTAAGGGGTACTATGTACCCCTATACTCATGAAATGGAAGAAGAAATGACAGTACCTGGCACCAAATGCAGCAGGGCAGACAACCGGAGATGGGAATCAGAGCGTGCACATCCGAAATTTAATTGTAATCCAGTGGAATAGAAGACAAAGATCGAGGAACCGCTTCTTTAAAATCCCTTTATTCCGGTGGGGGAAATAGCAGATTGTACCAGGTACAATCTGCCTCTGAAGAAGCTGGTTTAAGCCAGCGAAACAGCTGTCAGGCATCTGATACCCCCACTGCTATGTACCTGCTATTTCCCCCACCGGAATAAAGGGATTTTAAAGAAGCGGTGCCTCGATCTTTGCCTTCTACCCCTATACTCATTTCTTCTTGGAGGGGGTGGGCATCCGGGGGTCCCCTTTCTAAAGGGGACTCCCAGATACCACCATCAACCCCCATCAGGGTTTCATCGGCCCTTCCACCTCCTGGGGCACAGGAGGTGGGGAAGAGCCCCTTGTCCATGGATTTTACAAGGGTTCTGGGAGAGAGGGGGAGGCTTGGCCACATTTGTTTGTGTGCATAAATTTTTGCATACATTTTTTGTACATACAGATTTTACGTTATCAAAGATATTATCTTTTCTATGCGTGTATGGGTGTTTCTGCAGGTGGAGTGGTTACCGTTAGGCACCACCCTGAGGGTGGTTAGGGCAAGGCACCACCCAGGGCACAGTTAGGGTTAGGCAACACCGGGGGTGGTTAGGGTTAGGAACCACATGGGGTCAGTTAGGGTTAGGCACTACCGAGGGGTTTAGGGTTAGGCACCACCAGGGGGTGGTTAGGTTTAGGCACTACCAAGGGAGGGTTTTGTGTGAGAGTAGGGTTGGGTTAAGCTGTATTGTTGAATTATGTAACAGTGTTTAATATTAATATATTTTCATTATTATCTCCCGTTTGTTTTAAAACAGTATTTATTGTTAACCAATTTTGTTAATGATGATTATCATTATTGAGATTTCGTTATTCACCAGCGCCAATTCGATATCCAGCCGGGTCCTTTCTTCCTGGCGCCTTCTTTTCGTTCACACGTGTTAGGGAGTCTTGACCAAGTTCTCCTTACGGAATATGTGCTGACTTACTGAACAGGAAGAACTGAGATTTGAATTCTGTACACTATCCAGCCACTGTCTTAATATGTTTAATCAAACAACCAATCAATGAGCCATTTTTCCTGTTAAACTTTTTTTGTAATCATTTTCCTTTTACTAGTCTGACCTCAAAATGTCTTTCCCTGGAGGTGCAAAGTCACAGGAGATTGGTGTTCCACCATCTTATCAACCAACAGCCCCACCTGTGCAATGGAATATCCCTCCTCCTGGGGCCTCTGGATATAATATCCCCCCAAACCAGCAGATGTGGAGTGTCCCTACAGCACAGCAATTTGGCCAGGCTGCTGTCCCTCAGCAATGGAACAGTCCAGTGCCTACAGTTACACCTCTGACGTCACAGCCACAAAAGTTCCATCAGATATTTCTGGAGGGCAAACCAAAAGCCTTAGGGGTAAGTGTGAGAAAGGAAGTCAACCGCCAGTCTGTGTTTCCAAATGGTGATTGCACCTTTACATGTAGACGTTTAAAGCTCACGTTTAGAATTCCATTTTTGTTAATGCATTTAATTAAAACTGAATACAGATACAGTATATAGGGGTGTAACACTGCAAGGGATGCAGCCGCAGGATGGCCCAGAAGCCACAGGGGTCCTCCGTCCTGAGAGACTGACAACTAAGGTCAAGGAGAGAAAAAGCTGTCTGCTCTCTGCACAATTGTTCTAATGACTGCATCTGCTCAGCCACTGATAAGGAATCATACAAAGTTTTGCAGACACAGATTTGTAGACAGTCCCTATTCAGTGTTCATCAGGGTCTTGTGTACAGCTCTTTTCTACTCCCAGCCTTTTTACTCCTCCCAAGTGCTGTGTCCTGTAGTGATGCTTGAGGAGTCTGGGCACAGGGAGAAAAAGCTTTCTATTCTCTGCAGGTTTGAGGTTTAGCGGGAGGGGGCCCCATACAAAGTTTCACAGGAGGGCCCAGTGATTTCTAGTTAAGCCTCGGCAGATATACATTTTATTACAAAAATTGCCCATTCTTATAATATAAAATGGTAACTAAACTGTTCTAAATCATGGGTGTTCTTTATGTCCTAAGCTAAAGCCATGCCTTCCTACTGATTAACAGCATGTAAAAGTGTCTTATGGTACATTGGGGTGTATTTGGCTGTATTTTACGTTTTGGCCACAATATGGCACTACACTTAGTTCACTGGCTGCTGTTTACAGCAGATAGGAACAAAATTGTTTGTAACTGTTTCCTTGGGGTTATGAATGAGAGACGCTCTCTCTCCCATTCATAACAGCACAGGGATCAGGGCTAAAAATGGATGATTCTTACGCCCTGGTCACGGAAGAACAGGGATGCGGTGGCACCGAAAACGGTGCAGGAATCGCGATTGGCGGTGGTAAGTAAACAGTGCGTATGTATATATATATATATATATATATATATATATATATATATATATATATATATATATACCCCTGATTTGCTAATGGTAAACACAGGGGAGTATATACAGTGGCTTGCAAAAGCATTCGGCCCCCTTGAAGTTTTCCACATTTTGTCATATTACTGCTACAAACATGAATCAATTTTATTGGAATTCCACATGAAAGACCAACACAAAGTGGTGTACACATGAGAAGTGGAACGAAAATCATACATGATTCCAAACATTTTTTTACAAATAAATAACTGCAAAGTGGTGTGTGCATAATTATTCGGCCCCCTTTGATCTGAGTGCAGTCAGTTGCCTGTAGACATTGCCTGATGAGTGCTAATGACTAAATAGAGTGCACCTGTGTGTAATCTAATGTCAGTACAAATACAGCTGCTCTGTGACGGCCTCAGAGGCTGTCTAAGAGAATATTGGGAGCAGCAACACCGTGAAGTCCAAAGAACACACAAGACAGGTCCAAGGCAGGTCAGGGATCAAGTTATTGAGAAATTTAAAGCAGGCTTAGGCTACAAAAAGATTTCCAAAGCCTTGAACATCCCACGGAGCACTGTTCAAGCGATAATTCAGAAATGGAAGGAGTATGGCACAACTGTAAACCTACCAAGACAAGGCCATCCACCTAAACTTACAGGCCGAACAAGGAGAGCGCTGATCAGAAATGCAGTCAAGAGACCAATGGTGACTCTGGACGAGCTGCAGAGATCTACAGCTCAGGTGGGAGACTTTGTCCATAGGACAACTATTAGTCATGCACTGTACAAAGTTGGCCTTTATGGAAGAGTGGCAAGAAGAAAGGCATTGTATACAGAAAGCATAAGAAGTCCCGTTTGCAGTTTGCCACAAGCCATGTGGGGGACACAGCAACCATGTGGAAGAAGGTGCTCGGGTCAGATGAGACCAAAATTGAACTTTTTGGCCAAAATGAAAAACACTATGTGTGGCAGAAAACTAACACTGCTCATCACTCTGAACACATCATCCCCATTGTCAAATATGGTGGTGGCAGCATCATGCTTGGGGGGTGCATCTCTTCAGCAGGGACAGGGAAGCTGGTCAGAGTTGATGGGAAGATGGATGGAGCCAAATACAGGGCAAACTTGGAAGAAAACCTCTTGGAGACTGCAAAAGATTTGAGACTGTTTCACCTTCCAGCAGGACAATGACCCTAAACATAAAGCCAGGGCAACAATGGAACGGTTCAAAACAAAATATATCTATGTGTTAGAATGGCCCAGTCAAAGTCCAGATCTAAATCCAATCGAGAATCTGTGGCAAGATCTGAAAACTGCTGTTCACAAACGCTGTCCATCTAATCTGAATGAGCTGGAGCTGTTTTGCAAAGAAGAATGGGCAAGGATTTCAGTCTCTAGATGTGCAAAGCTGGTAGAGACATACCCTAAAAGACTGGCAGCTGTAAGTGCAGCAAAAGGTGGTTCTACAAAGTATTGACTCAGGGGGCTGAATAATTACGCACACCCCACTTTGCAGTTATTTATTTGTAAATAATGTTTGGAATGATGTATGATTTTCGATCCACTTCTCATGTGTACACCACTTTGTGTTGGTCTTTCACGTGGAATTTTAATAAAATTGATGCATGTTTGTGGCAGTAATGTGACAAAATGTGGAAAACTTCAAGGGGGCTGAATACTTTTGCAACCCACTGTATATATATATATATATATATATATATATATATATATATATATATATATATATATATATATATATATACACACCCCTGATTTGCTAGTGGTAAACACAGGGGAGTATATATATGTAGCAGAAATCCGGAACTGGTTAAGGGGATTTCTAAAGAAAAATAAATATATTGTACATATATATAGATTAAATATTTCTAATTTTTTAGATTTTATCTTTCCTGTATACATACATCCTTTTAACTAAACAAAAAAAGTATTACAGATGCAGCAAAGACTTAAAGCACACCTAAACTGAAAGGGATGTGAAAGGCTGACATATTTATTTCCTTTTAAACTATGCAGATTGCCTGTCTGTCCTGCTGATCCTCTCCCTTTAATACTTTTAGCCATAGACTCTAAACAGGCATGCCAATCGGGTGTCCTGATTGAAGTCTGACTGAATTAGCAACACGCTTGTTTCAGGTGTTTAATTCAGACACTACTGCAGCCAAAGAGATCAAAAGGACTGCCAGGCAACTGATATTGTTTAAAAGAAAGAAAATATCCCTCTCAGTTCAGGTGTATTTTAACATTGAAGTAAACCTAACCAAAAACTTTTATTGAGTGATTTTTTCCCCACTATAAAAGCATTGCAAAGTAATTTTATAAGGTAAAAAAAAAATTTAAGAGAAAATGCAGTTGATAGTTGTGTGATCAACCCCATGACAATTTATTTGATACTACAGGGATATAATGAAAATTAGTAACATATAGTTTGAAAAAACAACAAAGCCTTAAAGGATCTCTAACAATAAAAATGCCCCTGGGGGGATTTACCTTAGGAGGGGGAAATCTCTGGATCCTAATGAGGCTTCCGACCATCCTCCTCTGTCCCATGGTGGCCTTTCACTGCCCCTTCAAACAGCGGGCATGTCAATATTTACCTTCCCTGCTCCAGCGCTGGTGCAGTAGCGGCTCTTGGCTCTGAAATAGGCGGAAATAGTCGATCCCAGTCAGGTCTGCTCTACTGCGCATGTGCAGGTCGCCTAGATATGTAGGTACTAGCAGCTCCCTTGCAGGATTGGTTAGATGCACTATCTGTCCCAGGGAGGACGGTAAGGGTATGTGCTCCTATTCCTTAGATGCGCTGAATGAGTGCATGTTTGTGCTATGTATGTTACAGGGCCAGAGTTAGGACACATACGACACGGGGCTACCTCTACGCGGTGTATATGACTACGCAAAAGACTTTATTCATGTAACGAAGATCCTAGCTTTTAAGTTAGCTGTAGGGACAGCATTGATTGCTGCATGATTTTTGTGAATGGATTCGCATGAGGATTTACCTGAGTTTGCGGAAGTTCATTTTTGACTTTGCTTTTTTGCTTGCCACACCCCTTCCAGCAACTCCCTGTTAAATCTGCAAGTGTTTAAATGTCCTAGCTCGAGGGAAGGAGCCGGGATTTTCTGTTTTTTATATCCTTTAAGAAGGGGACCGCCAGATGTCCACCCCCTCCCAGTATAGGGTACAAAGTACCCCTTAGCCATTTCCATAAAGGGTTAAATGAAATAAAAACACAACGAGTAAAGTCCTTTATTTCTCTTAATTAACCAGAAATACTTACCTGCACCTTTTAAAAAAAAGTTCCCACGCTAATATCCTCAGAAAAGGTCCCACTCATAAATGCTCTATATTGCAATCTTCTGTCCCTGTCCACATCCCGTCCAAATTTGATGTTAACTGAGGTTAGTGTGCCTTATCTGCAGTGCGCGATGTAGCTTTGTGCATCTTTTAGTGTGCACAAAGCTACTTAAGGGGCACTAAGTTCAGATAAGGCACACTAACTCAGATAAGGCACACTAATCTCAGCTAAGGCACACTAACCAGCGTAGCGCCGGAAATTTTTTATTTATGCCGGCGCTAACACTTAGCGCCGGTTAGTGAATCAAGCCCAATATGTCCTATTTCATGTAGGTTTTCTTGTCAAACATGCTAAGTAAACTTAATGAGTGCAAAATGTCTAAAAACTGCTTGGCAGTAGATGTTTGCGTTTAGGACAAATCAGCTGTCAGAGGAAGGGTTAAGCCTACAGTCAACAGAAATGACTTTAAGCTGGGGATGTGGAACTCCTGTCCTCAAGGTCCGAGGTCCTCCTCACACATTTTTGGCACATCTTTAATTAATTGATGAAAGTGAATCAGGAAAGGCGTGGTTCATCAAATAGAATACATTTCTCCATTTCTCAGTCCATCCAAAAAACTGGCATGAAAATGGCCCTCGAAGGCTAGAATTTGACATCTGTGCTGTACTTAAAGTGGACCTGAAGTCTTGCACATGACAGAAGGAAATCATAGAGAAATACACCTTTTATTCCCGGAAGTGAGGCATACTCTCAATGGAAAGTATGCCTCACTAAACTGTTTGGCTATAACGTGTGGTACGACTTCTAAGCTGCTGTGCGGGGGGGAACATTCAGAATTGCACCACACCAATTGTAAAAGCAGCCTAAAATATAAAATCTTGTATTCCACAAGGAGGGTGTTGTCCACACTTGGCAGAATTCTTCTTTAAATTGAACATCTCCATTTTCACATACAGTTTTCTGCCACATAATGGTTTAACAGTACAAATATATGCATAGTTTTGTACATCATGCAGTACAGACTAACCAGCAAGCTCATGGTGAACCAGAACTCATTGTGTGTAAGGGGCTACAATGGTCTAAAAAGCCCCCTTACTAAAATGCTATGGAAAACAAACGTTTGCTTTCTTAAAACAGAAAGTATTTGTGATAATTCAGGTTGGAGTGAGCTCTGAGATGTCTCCCAGTGCATCACTGCTGAATATATGCAAATCAACCATTGTTGCCCTTGGAAGCTAAATACACCTCTACATCCATACATACATCTTGCAGAAATGTTATTTGATAAAACATAAATTGTTTGCTTTCAAAATTATCTTTCCTTTCCACTTCCTCTTTAACCTGACCTTGCAAGTCAGCTTAGCACAGACAGATGAAAAATAATTGCCACCTTCTTTTGTTTCTAGACCATCCTGATCCTTGTGGGACTGTTACACATCGGCTTGGGTGTTGGCCAGATCTTCACTTTAACATTTACTGCACTGTTTAGTGGAATTCCCTTTTGGGGAGGATTATTTGTAAGTAACAAAAATGATCAGCTTTCAAGTCTTGGCATGTCAGTGACACAAGAACAACGTGTCTCAAGAATCAAAATTCAGGGAATGATGTTGTACAGACGCACCCCTATCCTGGAGGCTATCAATGTGTTCTGTTGCCATGAAGGGGGGGGGGGGGGGTGAAGGGATGCCTATCAGTGCGCAATGAAGCAGCTTCCATCGGTTGGGGTGGGGAGTTAAAATAAAATTGTGATCGGCTGTGCTTGGGCATTGGGGGTCATTAAGGATACAACATGATGGATCCCTATCAGCTCTTGATGCTGGAGCAGGATGAATCAGTGGTCGCTGGATACACATAACAATCGTCTGCTGAAATGGTCGTTATCAGCCATTTTGGCTGATGGTTATCGCATGTGTGTATGCACCGTTATACTATTTCTGTAATGCTTATAACAGTATCATTTACTAAAGCAATGATGTAGTGATGATGTGGTACATTCTATAACTCTCTGCACCACATTATTCATTGAAAAAGAGAATTGTCAATAATTTACACCTGGTCTCTTTGGCACAGTCAAATCTTATCTGTATCGTAACCAGGGGCATTGCTAGGATCTGAAGAGATCCAGGGCAAGTTTGGGCACTCCACCAGAAAATGGGTGTGGCCATGGGTGAAGCCAAAGTTAGATGAACTTGACAGTAGTCTAAGTAGGTCTGAATAGCAAAATGCCCCCTTAGAAGAACCACAGCTCTCTGGATGCCCCCATAAAGGGATCACAGTGCCCAGCATTGCACCACAGCACCCAGTATGCCCACATAGAGGCATCACAGCACCCACCATATCTGCAACTGATGCACCACAGCTCCCAGCATGCCCCCCGTTGAGGCACCACCACTGACTCTGCCTGGGGGGAAATCTGGGGCACCCCAGAATAGATGCAGGGAACATGCAACTGATCTTTGGGCCTAGCAACTCCCCTGATTGTAACCAGGTCTTGGGTGGAATTCAGTTAGCTTATCATCACACTGGAATGTAGGCTGAAACTACTAGAACATTGCTTGGCAAACCATATCTGGCCTACATGAGCTGTACATTCAGCTGCCAATAGGCAGCCAAATTCCTCTTTCCCCCTTCCCTCATCGCAATGTCGTAAGTGGGCTATTAGTGGAAGTTAAAACGTACCCATTTGCTGCTTCCTGCATCGTGTCTCCATGGTAATGGCGTCACGTGCACATCCTCACATGACACACCAGCGTATGACATGCTGACTGCCCGCGTGTGATATGCTGGCGTGTCATGTGACGTATGTCACGTGACGCCTTTACCATGGAGATGCGAGGCAGGAAGCAGTGAATACCGTGTTTCCCCTAAAGTAAAACATCCCCTGAGAAAAAGACCTAGCAGGAATTTCAAGAATGCTTGAAATGTAAGACATCCTCCGAATTTAAGCCCTAGCAAGCAGCTTACATGACACCAGCAAGTCACACTGAATACAAAGCCTGGATACAGGAGAGCAGCAGTATAATGTTAATTCTACACAGTCCTATATATGTGTCAGGCAATTTGTGTTTTTGTTGGAGCCAGACTCTCTGATCTGTCCTGATAAGCATCAGCAGCTCTTCACCTCTTCATCTCTTCCCAGGACACACACACACAGTCACACAGCTTATCCTATGCTCTAGGGAGCCTGACAGAGTTCTCTGCCTGCAAGAAATAGACTTATTCACAAGATCAGCAGAATCAATTTCTTGTAAGTGAGAGACAATATCTTCAAACGACAACCTCTGTGTGTTTTGCTTGTTTTTCAGCATGGCATACAGTATGTATATTTTGTATAGGAAAACTACCAGTGTTTGCCCAAAAATAAGACATCCTCTGAAAATAAGCCCTAGCACATCTTTTAGAGCAAAAAATAATATAAACAGTGTCTTATTTTCGGGGAAACACGGTAGGTAAGTTTTAACCCCCGCTAATCGCCCGCTCGCAACTCTGCAGGAAGGGAGGGGGAAAAAAAAGGAGGAGACCAGGAATGTTAACAATGCGGCCCAGGCCACGCAAAGTTTGGCCAGGCCTAGAACATCCTAAAAACCAAGAAAATAAGAAAAACATGGGTAAGCACACAAAATCTATGCAGTGCAGATAGCATTGTTGGTTTGAATTTATCCACTTTGCTGAGCATAGTTACTAATAACTGGGCAGGAAATGGACTGAGGCATACAGTTTTCACCTAAATATTCTTATAAGGCTGTCAAACATGAAGTATTTCCTTTTCATTACAGTACATGTTTCTTTGCTTCTTGCAGTGCATCATTGCAGGGTCTTTGTCAGTGAAAGCTGAGTCCAGGGCTTCTATGTGTCTGGTAAGTGGACATTGCGTATATTCAAACACTAGAGATTAGCTTTTACATACAATCAGGTAAACATAGCACTGGAATATGGCTTTTTGCTTATATCCAGATGTATTCCTTTACAGGATTATTTATACCGATGCCATCTTTATACCCATGCTATACAAATTGTCACGTTACTAGCTAGCTAGGCCTGTTATATGAACCGCTGGTAATATTGCTGTGCACAGGCAGTGCATAACAATATCACCGGTACTAATGCCAGCAGAGTAGCATGCATTGCACATCTAGTGTGATCTGTGGTAAATGGGTAATGTGAGCATTGGTATGGAAACACGTGTTAAGCAAGTATCCTACCATAACATGGTCAGGGCTGATCCTAATATCACTGGTATGATGAGAGAATTCAAAGTTCAGCCTTTGCAGATGATGCAAATGATTTGCTTTTGTTTCATTCGAAATCCCTCCATCACAATACCTAACCTAGTGGCACGTTTCACAGAGTTTAGCCTGATCTAAATACTGTATGTAAGATAAACTTCCAGAAATCTGAAGCTTTAAATGTTTCCCTGGCTCATTCTACTGTCACACAATGTAAAATGAACTTCCCATTCAAATGGTCCACACAGGGCCGGATTTACCATAAGGCATTGTAGGCACGTGCCTACAGGTGACTGATGATGGTAAGGCGGCTCATTGCTCTGCCTAAATGGCCCCCACCCTCCTTCCCTATACAGAGTCTTGAGCCCAGCTCTTGGCATTCCACTGCCACAATGTCTCTTCAGTCAGGGACACCTCTAGCTACTTAATACTGAGGGTCACCTGTAGCAGTCTACACCAGGCAGGGGAAGTAGGGGAGAGGTGACAGCCAGCACACTTGCACTGCAGTTTGGAGGGGTTTGGAGGTCCATAGAGGGCAAAGTCTAAGGGGCCAGAACTGTGCCCATAGGCTTCAGTGAGGTAGATCCAGGCCTGGGACCGAAGCTATTAAAGTGTAAAAAAAATATTCATGGCTGGGGCTTCCTCCAGACCCCTCCAGGCTGATTGCTCCCTCACAGTCCTTTTGTGCCAACTGGATCTTCCGCCATCGGCCCCGGAAGGTCCTTCAGTCAGAGCCAGTTGGCGCAGAGGCAGTCCAGCTGCGCCCGCTCCCTCTTCGTTCTCTCATGGCCGGGCACGTTCTGTGCCTGAGCATTGCCCCCATTGCCTTTACGCCAGCTTTTAGGTTCCTGGTGCTGCTGCTGTTTTCTGGTTATAATGATTTCAATCTGTGGCTTTTAATAGGGCTGAGCTCTTGGAATCCAAGTTTCAAGTTTGGCATTGGAATTTGGCAGTTCCGAGTATACACTCGAAACTCGAAAATTCGGCAGTTCCGAGTACCAAGTTCGTTTTTCCATTGAAGTCAATAGTGCCAACTTCCGCGGTTAATTGTAAAGCCCCCATACATGCTATCATCACCAAATTTGCCACGTATGTTAAGCAGATGAGTAGGAACATGGTAAAAAAAAGACCTTATAGTTTTTGAGAAAATCGATTTCAAAGTTTCATAGGAATAATGGTTTTTAAACTGTGTAAAATGACACTTTGCGGCAGTACAGGGTACTGCATTTCGAGTTCTGAGTTCTGTATACATATTGTGTACATTTCATGAAAACAGACAGTGTGTGGTCCCCCCTCCCGAGCCTCCTTAACCCCTTATCCCCCATGCAGGCTGGGATAGCAAGAATGCAGAATCCTGGCCGCATGGGGCTTCACACCCTGAGCTATACCAGCCTGCATGGTCCATGATATGGGGGGGGGCTCTAGAGGAGAAGCGTGGCCAAGTCTCCCTCTCTCACCCAGAGCTCTTGTCCAATCCAGGGACAAGGGGCTCTTCCCCACCTCCGGTGCCCAAGGAGGAGGTGGGGGCCACTGACGTCCTGGGGGGTTCATGGTGCCATCCGGGGGTCCCCTTTAACAAGTGGATCCCTGGAGGCCCACCACCCCTCCCCAGGAGAAATGTGTGTAGGGGTACACAGTACCCCTCACCCATTTCCGCAAAGAGTTAAAAAAAACATGATAATGAAAAAAGTCCTTTATTGTTCTAAATTCACCGGGGAAACTTACCTTGCGATAGTCCCATGCCAGTATCCTCAGAAGTAGTCCCACGCCAGTATCCTCTAAGACATCCCACCACCCTCCCACACCAACGAACTCCCGCCGCTGAATGGTCACAGTCAGCCTTTGCATCTGCATAGCAGAGGCTGGGAACACACACATTTTGCCTTTGAAACAAGACATTTCGGCAAACAGTGATGCAAATAATATGGCCGCTGGGAAATCCCAGATTGCTGGAGGCCACACTAGAGTGGCGAAACAAGCATTTTTAACATAGATGGTGGGTCCAAGTAACCAGAGCAGGAGGTGTCCTGGTCCCCTGGACCCACCCATTCATGTGAAATAATGCTCATTCTTACACTCTAATGTGGCCTCCAGGATTCCCCAGAAGCCATTTTGTTTGCCGAGAATTCTTGTTTCAGAAAACAATTTTCACATTTCCAGCTTATGCAATACAGATTGCAGAGGCTGTCTACAGCCATTCAGCCCCAGGAGTTTGACAGGATCGGCCACGTGCGGTGGACCTCCTAAGAGGATACTGGCGTGGGATTATCGCAATGTAAGTATCCCCGGTTAATCTAGAACAATAAAGGACTTTTTTTTGTTGTCATGTTTTTATTTATTTTTTTAACTCTTTGCAGAAATGGGGAAATCTCATTTCTCCTGGGGATCGAGCAGGTCTCTGGGGACCAGCTTGTTAAAGAGGACCCCCGGATGCCACCATGAACACCCCCAGGACGTCGGTGGCTCTCACCTCCTCCTGGGGCACCGGATACCTCCTCCTGGGGCACAGGAGGTGGGAAAAAGCCCTTTGACCATGGATTGGACACGGGCTCTGGGGGAGAGGGGGGGAGGCTTGGCCCCTCTCCTCCAGAGCTCCCCCCATACCATGGACCTAGAGGCTGGTATAGCTCAGGGTGTGAAGCCCCATGCGGCAGGCATTTTGGCTATCCCAGCCTGCATGGGAAGGGGGGGGGGGGGTTAAGGAGGCTCGGGAGGGGGACCCCACGCTGTCTGTTTTCATGAAATGTATACAATATGTATACAGAACTCGGAATTCGGGAAGCAGTACCCTGTACTGCAGCACAGTGTCATTTTACACAGTTTAAAAACCATTTTTTCTATGAAACTTTGAAATCAATTTTCTCAAAAATTATAAGGTCTTTTCACAATTTATTTTTTTTACCATGTTCCTACTCATCTACTTAACATACATGGCAAATTTGGTGATGATAGCATGTACAGCAGCTTTACAATCAACTGCAAAATTCGGGGCCATTTAATTTTATAGAAATGCATTAGGAACACAAAAATTCGGAACACGAAATTCAGTTTTCGCCTGCGGTACACCGAATTTCAGAAAAATCAGAATTCAGCTGTTCCAATCAGCCCTGCCTTTTAAATGACTATCTATGAAAGTCTGCTGAAAGAAGAAAATGGTGTTGTATTTGAAGAGCCCCCAGATTATAGTTTTAATTTAAATTGTAATTTAAACTGTGAAACTAGTTGATATGTCAACTCAACAGTACCTATTCCTTTAATGTTAGGCATGAGCAGGCATTAATAATCCATAATCATGTGAACAATTTACCCTTTTTTTAATGAACAAGTGTTCCTATGAAAGTGTTCCTAAGCGATCTGTGAGGTTTTAAGCATGTCTCTTTGTTGTGTCTTTTCACATAGATCAAAGGCTCACTGGGTTTGAACATTGTGATATCTATTTTCGCTGTCTTTGGACTGATACTCAACATCTTGGACTTTTTTGTTGATTATTGCCGTATTCTTAGCAGTTACTATGGCTGTCGTGAGCTTGAAAATCTAATGGTAAACTAAATATTTTTGACTGAATTACTTATGAGTTTTTTTAAAGAATATTAAACATCTATTTGTGACACCACCCCCGACCTTGTTTCTTTTGAATGTCACTAATGGACTGTTGTCATTTTTTTTTCCTAGTCTGTCTTGGCACATGTACACTGGTTGCAGTTTGCATAGAGCACATTCAGTGTTTGCAATTGACACCTGATCAATCATATGTGCCTCCCCACCCCTTCCTCTATACTATTATAAAATCTAACTATTCTTTAAAAGGCTATTTTAGACAACCCAACTAGAAATAATAATATAAAAATATGGTATCATCTCTTCAGAAAACAGGGTTCTTTCGGAGTCATTCAGAACAAGGGGAAGACCCAAAGGATTTAAATAATTGAATTTCAAAATAAAATTGTGCATAAGAAGATTATTGAAAAAAATGTAAAACATATCTAATAATTAAAGATTGATTTAGTAAATAAAATGAAATTAAAATAAGAAAGAACTTGTCTGAGGCAGTCTCTGTGAAATGACCATTGCATACACTGAGATTTTTAAGTCCAAAGTGCAAGAAAGTGTTTGTTTAACCTCTTGAGGACCGCAGTGCTAAACCCCCCTAGTGACCAGGCCATTTTTAGTAAAATAGGCCACTGCAGCTTTAAGGCCAAGCTGCAGGGCCGCACAACACAGCACACAAGTGATTCCCCCCCCCCTTTTCTCCCCACCAACAGAGCTCTCTGTTGGTGGGGTCTGATCGCTCCTCCATGTTTATTTTTTTTATATAAATATTATTGTTATTGTTTTTTACTGTTTTTTTTTAATATCTTCCCTCCCTCTCTCCCTCCCTTGCCACAGCCAGCCAATTATGGCGATCGGCTCTCATGGGCTTCTGCCTATGAGAGCCGATCGCTCTCTTGTCCCCCAGAGGGACAGCCGTGTGACCAAACCACTACAGACATTTAGGGGTTTTTCAGACGTCATGATGTGCAAATCTTTATTTTTTTCCTCTGTATTTTTCAGTTTAAATTTTAATTCACATGCTTGCAATGTTTATATGCATTTGAATGCAAATTTTAATTTTGTGATTTTTCCGTGCATACCAATGAAGTTAATTTATATGAAAACACATTTCATTAACCAAAAAATTGCATGCATTTTTTTGTGCAAATCACTACTTTTTCACAAATGAAATGGGCGGCAAAAAAGCGAACATGCCGTCTAATTGAAAAAGCACAAAAAATGCAAAATGCAAATCCCTGTGGATGCACAAAAATTGTGATGCAACTGAAATACAGTACATGGTACATGTGCTGTTATCACGTTAAGAAAATCTCAAATTCACTCACTGTGTTCAAGTGATACATTATGGGAGTAATGTTTTACTTACATGTATCTGAAGTGTGTGAGTTTCCTCTCCACTTACTGCTCCTGAGTCCTGAGTGATCATAGTAGAGTTCTCCAGCAATATGGGGGACTTCACTGACCTCAAGGTACTTTTTTTTACAGAAACATTCAAATGCACAGTAAGCTATGGCTTTGCAGATTTTTCTTGCATTTTTTAAATTATGTTTTGCTTTTCTAGACTGGAGGCAATGCTATTCGTGCTGTGTTTATTCTGACATACTTGCTGCTGTTCGCTGTCTCAGTTTCAATTTCGGTATATGGCTGTCGTGCTCAAAATCATCCCCCTCCTGCAACAACCCAGCAGGTAAGTTGCACCACAAGATAATTATTAAATTGTCTTTTATTAAAAGACAAAGCTACAGAACAACTTTTGAAAAGGTAACCCTTGTATTCTACGCACGCACGCACACACGCACACACGCACACACGCACACACACACACACACACACACACACACACACACACACACACACACACACACACACACACACACACACACACACACACACACACACACACACACACACACACACACACACACACACACACACACACACACACACACACACACACACACACACACACACTTGATGGTCTAATATTGGCCGTCGCCCTCCTGATTTTAGGCTGTCGCTATCAATCCCTGCTGTGCACTGATGAGGACCACAAGACTCTGTAAAATGTAAAGCTATAGGCGTGCTATACACCAGCGGTTGTGGATGCTAGCCTGGCTTTCAGGGGCATAAAGAGATAATTTGCATATTCAGTAGTGGGTTCACTTAAAGCTGAATTATTGCAAACTCCTTTGGTTTTAAGAAGGCAAACCAACCTAAGCATTGCATTCTAGTAGGCGTTTTTTGGTCTCTTTTAGTCCCCTACACTCTCCTTTTACTTTTTTGCAAAGGGCATATATTTTGTAGTATATAAGAATAAGCTATAAGCAGTCAAACAAGGGCATGAATAAACCCAGGGAACAGATGTAAGTTAAATGCTTGTTGATAGTGCAGTACCTTTGACTCATTGTGCTGTAAATTCTTTGGAATGCTATGATGTCTCTCTGGAGAGCAGAAGATATAGTTCATATAGTTCATGTTGAACTGCCCCGACCTGTTTGTAGCGGTATTCCTAAAAATTGTTAACTGTTCCTTGCAATCAGGGATATTTCCTGCTTTACTGAAGGAAGCAATCATCAGGCCTCTCCTCAAAAAACCCTCCCTGGACCCAGATGCAATGACCAGCTACAGACCTGTCTCTAACCTTCCCTTTCTGGGCAAGCTAATTGAAAAAGCTGTTTACCTCCAGCTAGAAGCCAAAATCCTACAAAACAACAGTTATGACTAGTGTTGGGCGAACAGTGTTCGCCACTGTTCGGGTTCTGCAGAACATCACCCTGTTCGGGTGATGTTCGAGTTCGGCCGAACACCTGACGGTGCTCGGCCAAACCGTTCGGCCATATGGCCGAACTAAGAGCGCATGGCCGAACGTTCCCCGAACGTTCGGCTAGCGCTGTGATTGGCCGAACGGGTCACGTGGTTCGGACCCGAACGCGCTCTGATTGGCCGAACGGGTCACGTGGTTCGGGTAAATAAATACCCGAACCACGTCATATCTCCGCCATTTGTCTGTGGGTTTAGCTTTGGGTAGGCAGGCAGGGTAGTTCGCGCTCCAGCCACGCTAGCCAGGGTCCCCCCTGTCATTGTGTCACTGCTGGGAACAGTAGTACACCGCTTGCTCAGCCACACTATATAGCATTCTGTTTACTGCCACTCTGTGTACCTCGCTCAGCCACACTATATAGCATTCTGTTTACTGCCACTCTGTGTCTGCTGGGAATAGTAGTACACCGCTTGCTCAGCCACACTATATAGCATTCTGTTTACTGCCACTCTGTGTACCTCGCTCAGCCACACTATATAGCATTCTGTTTACTGCCACTCTGTGTCTGCTGGGAATAGTGGTACACCGCTCGCTCAGCCACACTATATAGCATTCTGTTCACTGTTCTGTGTCTGCTTGGAATAGTGGTACACCGCTCGCTCAGCCACACTATATAGCATTCTGTTTACTGTTCTGTGTCTGCTGGGAATAGTGGTACACCGCTCGCTCAGCCACACTATATAGCATTCTGTTTACTGTTCTGTGTCTGCTGGGAATAGTGGTACACCGCTCGCTCAGCCACACTATATAGCATTCTGTTCACTGTTCTGTGTCTGCTGGGAATAGTGGTACACCGCTCGCTCAGCCACACTATATAGCATTCTGTTCACTGTTCTGTGTCTGCTGGGAATAGTGGTACACCGCTCGCTCAGCCACACTATATAGCATTCTGTTTACTGTTCTGTGTCTGCTGGGAATAGTGGTACACCGCTCGCTCATCCACACTATATAGCATTCTGTTCACTGTTCTGTGTCTGCTGGGAATAGTGGTACACCGCTCGCTCAGCCACACTATATAGCATTCTGTTCACTGTTCTGTGTCTGCTGGGAATAGTGGTACACCGCTCGCTCAGCCACACTATATAGCATTCTGTTCACTGTTCTGTGTCTGCTGGGAATAGTGGTACACCGCTCGCTCAGCCACACTATATAGCATTCTGTTTACTGTTCTGTGTCTGCTGGGAATAGTGGTACACCGCTCGCTCAGCCACACTATATAGCATTCTGTTTACTGTTCTGTGTCTGCTGGGAATAGTGGTACACCGCTCGCTCAGCCACACTATATAGCATTCTGTTTACTGTTCTGTGTCTGCTGGGAACAGTAGTACACCGCTCGCTCAGCCAGAGTATATAGCATTGTGTTTACTGCCACTCTGTGTACACCGCTCAGCCAGACTATATACCATTGTTTACTGACACTCTGTGTACACCGCTCAGCCAGACTATATACCATTGTTTACTGACACTCTGTGTACACCGCTCAGCCAGACTATATACCATTGTTTACTGCCACTCTGATTCTGCTGGGAACAGTAGTACACCGCTCGCTCAGCCAGACTATATACCATTGTTTACTGACACTCTGTGTACACCACTCAGCCAGACTATATACCATTGTTTACTGCCACTCTGATTCTGCTGGGAACAGTAGTACACCGCTCGCTCAGCCAGACTATATACCATTGTTTACTGACACTATATAGCAGACTATATAGCATTGTGTGTACACCGCTCAGCCAGACTATATACCATTGTTTACTGACACTCTGTGTACACCGCTCAGCCAGACTATATACCATTGTTTACTGCCACTCTGATTCTGCTGGGAACAGTAGTACACCGCTCGCTCAGCCAGACTATATACCATTGTTTACTGACACTCTGTGTACACCGCTCAGCCAGACTATATACCATTGTTTACTGCCACTCTGATTCTGCTGGGAACAGTAGTACACCGCTCGCTCAGCCAGACTATATAGCATTGTGTTTACTGCCACTCTGTGTACACCGCTCAGCCACACTATATAGCATTGCGTACTCTGCCAGTCAGTGTGTATATTGCTGGGATCAGTAATACTCCACTCACCGTCAACCACTATATGAGCTCAACATGAGTTCCCCAGAGACCTCCGCTGTGAGCAGCACTCCCAACAACAGCAACAGCCAACGCCCCACGCAAGCTATAACATCCACCCCAGCAGCCAGTGGTCAGCAGCAGCCCTCCCCGGAGGAGAACGTTGTGTCCATCAGTCCGTCGCCAGAGCGATTAATGAGGGCTGCCATTGAGGAGATGATGGGGCCTGATGTGGAGGAGGAGGTCTGGCTCAGGCCAGCATCCCAAGTTAATGTTGAGGACGATGAGGGGTCTGTGTCTGGGGATGTTGGGGTGGCAGAGGTGGTGGGTGGGTCAGACTCAGGAGAAGAGTTGTATGATGAGGATGATGATCGGGACCATCTGTATGTGCCTCAGAGTCCGACCCCGGAAAACATGTTGTATCGTGTGTTTAGGTACTAAAATCTGCATTCCCTCCCAGTAGTGTTGGGCGAACAGTGTTTGCCACTGTTCGGGTTCTGCAGAACATCACCCTGTTCGGGGTGACTATATAGCAGACTATATAGCATTGTGTTTAATGCCACTCTGTGTACACGGCTCAGCCACACTATATAGCATTGTGTTTACTTCCACTCTGTGTCTGCTGGGAACAGTAGTACACCGCTCACCCGCCACTGTATAGCATTGTGCTCTGTGTCACTGCTGACAATAGTGGTACACCGCTCACCCACCACTGTATAGCATTTCTGTACTGCCACTGTACTGCTGCCAGTCAGCGTGTACTTTAAGGATAAGTGAAATGAGGAAGAAATCCGGTGAAAGAGGGAGGGGCAAGGGAAGAGGTGTTTCCCCTGACGGTTCACGTACAGGCCACAGGGGAGCACCCAAGAAAACCCACTCAATACTGCCCATGTTGTCCAGGACAACAACCCTCACAGATCCAAAAGAACAGGACCAGATAATTACTTGGATGACCTCTCAAGCGTCCAGCAGTGGGTTAAGCAGCACCAGCACATCACGCACGAGGTCCGAGTCCTCAGCCAGTTAAAGTCTGGGCTTTCTTTGAAGACTGCACTGAGGATGTTACCATGGCGATTTGCAAGGTGTGCAAGACCCGCCTGAGCAGGGGGAAAAGTATTAACAACCTCTCCACCACCAGCATGAGCCGCCACATTCTATCCAAACATCCCACTCTGTGGGCAAACGCGGCAGGACAGGGTACCACCAGCAACACTGCCTCCCTTGGGTTCACCAGACTCACCACCAGACCCGCCTCAGCAGCAGCAGTAGCCCAGCCATTGCGTGGTTCACAACATTCACAAACATCAGACGATGCTGACACTGTCACTTTCCGGACTAGTGCTCTTGAGGTCTCCCAGTGTTCATCAAACACAACAACCAACAGCCCTTCGGTGTGCAGCGCTACGGTTGAGTTGTCTGTCTCTGAGATGTTTGAGCACAAGAGGAAATTGCCAGCAAATGACCCCCGGGCCGTGGCAGTAACAGCCAGCCAGCATAGCCAAGCTTCTGGCCTGCGAAATGCTGCCATATCGAGTGGTGGAGACAAACAGCTTCAAGGGCATGATGTCAGTGGCCATCCCACGTTACGTGGTTCCCAGCCGCTACCACTTTGCGCGCTCTGCAGTGCCTGAGTTGCATGAGCACGTGGTCAGCTAAATAACCCGAAGCTTGAAGAATGCCGTTGCCTGCAAGGTTCACCTCACCACTGACACCTGGACGAGTGCGTTCGGCCAGGGTCGATACATCTCCCTTACCGCGCACTGGGTGAACCTTGTGGAGCCTGGCAGCGATTCCTCACCTGCTACGGCGCGGGTGTTGCCCACGCCGCAAACAGCTGGATAACAACAGCAGCACCTACCTCTCTGACTCCTTCTCCTCCAACGCATCTCAAAGCTGTACCTCATCCGGAAATGCTAACCCAGCACCAGCAGCAGTAGGATCGTGGAAGCAGTGCAGCACAGCTGTTGGCATGCGTCAGCAAGCGTTGCTGAAGCTGATCTGCCTTGGGGATAAGCAGCACACAGGGGAGGAAATTTGGAGGGGAATAAAGGAACAGACGGATTTGTGGCTGGCACCGCTGGACCTGAAACCGGGCATGAAGCTAGACACCTGGCACGAACTGGCAATGTACGCAATAGAGGTGCTGGCTTGCCCGGCAGCCAGCGTTATGTCGGAACGCTGTTTCAGTGCTGCCGGAGGCATCATCACAGATCGGCGTATCCGCCTCTCCACAGAAAATGCAGACCGTCTGACTCAAATTAAAATGAATCAATCCTGGATTGGAAACGACTACGCAACACTCCTGGACCCCAACCAAGTAACATGACCGATGAACATCTGGGATGGTTTAGCGTTTCCGGTCCCTGTTTATTGAACCTCTCATCTGTATTACATTTATGACTGCATGGCGGCAAAAAGCATTGCTGCTATATCCGCACGCTTTTTGTCCTCATGCAAGGCCTGGGTTGTTGTGTCTCACAAAGCGTGGCCTTCTCCTCCTGCGCCTCCTCCTGTTCCATCACGTGTGCTGCTGCTGCTGCTGCTGCTGCTGGGTTACCGTTGCCGGTCCCTGTTTATGGAACCTCTTATCTTTATTACATTTATGACTACATGGCGGTACAAAGCATGCTATCCGCACGCTTTTTGTCCTCATGCAAGGCCTGGGTTGTTGTGTCTCACAAAGCGTGGCCTTCTCCTCCTGCGCCTCCTCCTGTTCCATCACATGTGCTGCTGCTGCTGCTGCTGCTGCTGGGTTACCGTTGCCGGTCCCTGTTTATGGAACCTCTTATCTTTATTACATTTATGACTACATGGCGGTACAAAGCATGCTATCCGCACGCTTTTTGTCCTCATGCAAGGCCTGGGTTGTTGTGTCTCACAAAGCGTGGCCTTCTCCTCCTGCGCCTCCTCCTGTTCCATCACGTGTGCTGCTGCTGGGTTAGCGTTGCCGCGTGGTCCCTGTTTATTGAACCACTTATCTTTATTACATTTATGACTGCATGGTGGTACAAAGCATGCTATCCGCACGCTTCTTGTCCTCATGCAAGGCCTGGGTTGTTGTGTCTCAAAGCGTGGCCTTCTCCTCCTGCGCCACCCTCCTCCTGTTCCATCACGTGTGCTGCTGCTGGGTTAGCATTACCGGTCCCTTTTCCTGGAACCTCTTATATGTATTACATTTATGACTGCATGCCGACAAAAAGCATGTTACCTGTGCAAAGAAAACAGACATTTCCCGCATTTAAAAGACAGTTTTCCCTTTGAAACTTTAAAATCGATTTTCTCAAAAACTATAAGCTCTTTTTGCTAAATTTTTTTTTCCTCTTGTACCCACTCCCAAGGTGCACATACCCTGTAAATTTGGGGTATGTAGCATGTAAGGAGGCTTTACAAACCACAAAAGTTCGGGTCCCCATTGACTTCCATTATGTTCGGAGTTCGGGTCGAACACCCGAACATCGCGGCCATGTTCGGCCTGTTCGGCCCGAACCCGAACATCTAGATGTTCGCCCAACACTAGTTATGACCCATTCCAGTCTGGCTTCAGGAAACACCACAGCACTGAAACTGCCCTCATCCAAATATGCAACCACCTGCTCATGGCAAGAGACAGAGGAGAGTGCTCGATCCTCATACTGCTAGACCTTTCTGCAGCCTTTGATACAGTTGACCATGACATCTTGATAAACAGGCTACAGGAATACTGCAGCATTGATGGCGTAGTTCTTCAGTGGTTCCAATCCTTCTTGAGTGGCAGAACCCACAAAGTGTCTATGGGGCCCTTCCTGTCCAACCCTGTATCACTTAAGTATGGGGTGCCCCAAGGCTCAATCCTCTCTTCCCTGCTTTTCCCGATTTACATGTTACCGCTGGGAAAACTAATCCAAAAACATGGCCTGACATACCACTGCTATGCAGACGACACCCAACTATATCTTTCCTTCAAGCCTGGTGTGACAGACCCAACTCTAACTATAAACGCCTGCTTACGTGAACTACAGCAATGGATGAGTGACAACTGGCTGAAACTAAATGCAGACAAAACTGAAGTCCTTCTGATTGGAGGGCAGAGCATGATAACAAAACAACTTAACTTACAGTCTTCACCACTGGGAATAGGAGGCACGGATCTACGCAGCTCTAATCATGTGCATAGCCTGAAAGTTCTAATTGATGGGGATTTAAACTTCAGAACTCAAATCTCTGCTGTGGTGAAATCATCCTATTTTCACCTGAAGAACATTGCAAAAATCAAGCACCTCATCCCCCCAGAAGATCTGCCAACCTTAGTCCATGCCTTCATCACATCCCGACTGGACTACTGCAATGCTCTCTACACTGGCCTTCCAAAAAAGGTCTTGTACCGTCTACAGCTGATACAGAATACTGCTGCCAGACTGCTAACCAACCAACCCCGTCACTGCCACATAACGCCAGTCCTGCACTCCCTTCACTGGCTACCTATAGAATGGAGGGTCCTATTCAAGATCGGCCTACTGACATTTAAATCCCTGAATAATCTAGGACCTGGATACATGAAAGATATGTTGCAGCTGCGTAGCAATCCCCGCATTCCCAGATCCACAGCTTCTAATAATCTAGTCATACCCAGAGTCCACTTGGAAACTTTTGGTCCCAGAGCCTTCTGTCATGCTGCCCCTACGTTTTGGAACGCCTTACCTCAACAGATCAGGACAGCTCCATCCCTGGACGTGTTTAAATCCAGACTGAAAACCCACCTGTTCAGTTTGGCATTTGCAGAATTATAACTTTTGTTGTGTGAATACTTCATCCTACTACCAATTACTGAATCTGAGAGAGCCTACGCGCTTTGAGTCCTATGGGAGAAAAGCGCTATAGAAATGTTATTGTATTGTATTGTATTATATAGAAACTGAAAGCAGAAGTCCTCTGTTATTGTCTCACACTGACCCTAGCGACAAGTGGCCATAAATTCACATAACAGAACAGCAGTACTATTTAAGGGCAAAAAAATGTAGGTAAGAAATAAAAAAAATGTGCTAAAATAAATTGGCCTGGAACACTTGCAGACCTTTAAATACATTAACTGCCAAAGGGTTACAATTAGTCTTTAATTTCTATGGTTTTAACCTCCCTGGCATTATCCCTGAGTCAGGCTCGAGGTGGAAAAAAGCAGCCAGGAGCGCTAATCCCGAGCCTAACTTAGGGTAGTCGCCGGGAGGCTTGTGCAGAGCCTTATGTGCAGTGGACCTTTTAACTCACCTCCCTCGTGAGCCAGACACTGGCAGCCATTTTTTTTTCTTTCTTCGGAGGCTCTGCATCCCTCTGGCGAGATTGCCATCTGTCGCCATGACGACAGCTGGCAATTTCACTATAGGGTTACACTGCCTCCCGTAGGACGGAAAGGGGCATTGCAGTGCTGGATCCCAGGGAGATGAGTACGCGCTGAACTGCCGCAGATCTCTCTGTGGTGGTATTTTTTTTCCTGATTTTTAGGATCTAAAAGCAAGCTAAAAAAATTGCACCACTCTTAGACCCTAAAATCTAGAAATAGTCATACCCCCATGGAGGACAATGCTACCCCCTCTGGTTCCACCCTCAACTAACAATACAAATGTCTCTCTCCCCCAAATATCAACTGTTATACCCAAAAGAATCACAAAATCAGGATGATGATGTCACACTGGAGCTTTCTTACCCGCCTCCCTCAGTTTATGACTGACCACATTACAGTGTCTTGGCCTCAGTATCTTCTGGGAGAGGAAATTGGCATGCATGAAAAAAGGGCCTGGCTGGATAACGAAATGGCACCGGTGGATAACTAAATCTGATAACAATAAACATCATTGTCAAACTTAATTAACAATAAATACCATTTTTAAAACAGATGAAAAAAAATAACAAAAATATATTAATGTTAAAAATCATTACATAATTCAACAATATAGCAAAACCAACCCTACTCTCACACAGAACCCTCCCCTGATGGTGCCTAAAACTAACCACTCCCCTGGTGGCGCCTAACCCTAACCAGCCCCGGTGGTGCCTAACCCCAACCATCGCCCTGGTGGTGCTTAACCCTAACCACTCCCCCTGGTGTTGCCTAAAATGAACCGCTGCCCGGGTGGTGTCCAAACCTAACCACTCCCCCTGGTGTTCCCTAACCACTCTCTCTGCAGAAACACCCTTTTCCACATAGAAACAATAATATCTTTGATAACGTAAATGTAACGATTGGTGTCAGCACGCAGAGAGAATCTGATTATTGGTGATCTGCAGTATCACCAAGAATGCAGATATATACCTCATTATTGATGATCTGCAGATAATACAGATATATTGCTAACCTCTGGACACCTATATAGTGTGAGTGTTTGGTGCAACAGTAATAACTTTGAATGAGGACCACCCGAGGAGCAGGTGGTCCTTGGCAGTATGAGAAATACCTCCCTTTGGAAGTGCAGAGATCTTGCAGCAGCCTGAGACATCCAAGGGGGCGGAGTCCCAGGCTGAATAGCAAGAAGACCCGGTGGCTAGTGACCCCTGGAAGATGGGCGTCACAAGCAGGTCTGGAGAATATCACAAATGATAATACAGTTCCCTAGTCTTGGGTGCGAGGTCCGTGGTCTCAGCACTCTGGAACTAGTCTGGAGCATAACACAAAGATAATACAGTTCTCTAGTCTTGAGTGCGAGGTCCGTGGTCTCAGCACCCTGGAACTAGTCTGGAGTATAACACAAATGATAATACAGTTCCCTAGTCTTGGGTGCGAGGTCCGTGGTCTCAGCACCCTGGAACTAGCCTGGAGTATAACACAAATGATAATACAGTTCCCTAGTCTTGGGTGCGAGGTCCGTGGTCTCAGCACCCTGGAACTAGTCTGGAGTATAACACAAAATGATAATACAGTTCCCTAGTCTTGGGTGCGAGGTCCATGGTCTCAGCACCCTGGAACTAGTCTGGAGTATAACACAAAGATAAACAGAAGTAATCTGGCTCAGTGTGAATTCCCAGGTCCTCCTGGTTCAAACACACTGTAGGATCTGACTATGGTCTGAATGCTTCCACGTACGTGTTCACAATGGCAGACAACCAGCAACTGACAAGCAAGCTGTATATATAGTTGCAGGACTCTGCCGCCCCACCCGAGCCACTCAGCCAATCAGAAGTCCAGCAGGAATCAGCTGATCGTCCGGATCAGCTGATACCTCTGCTGCTGGTATAAAGGTCCTGACTTCAGGCGCGCGCACTTGTAGCTCTCCATCCATCTGTGTGAACTAACAGACCCAGCCGCACCAGACGCATGCTGCTGCGTGCAAACCGCTGCGTTGGACGTGGAAACAGCCGCCTTACTGCCAGTACATGCGGCGGCTTTTCCGCGATCTCTCACAGTAAAATCTATACATACAAATGAAATAATATGATAAAAACGTTAACACTGCAAGCTTATAAAACGAGAACATACTTCAAAAACTTTAATGTTTTAATGTTGCTAATGATTTTATCCCTGCGCCCTTTTTTCTGCTTTATTTCGCCTTATTAACGATAATTGCATTAAAGTCTATGGCAGCGCCCTTTTTGTCCACCCTCAGCCGGCGCCCTTTTTTTCTGCTACCGGAAATTGTGCTCATACCACTAATCCTCTCTCTTTACACCTCCCTCCTGCAGCAACACAATATTGAAACAGACAGATTCACTAAGCAGGCACATATAAGAGTAAGTTATAAATGTATAAAAATGTGCGGTAATTTGCGGTAATTCAGCTTTAAGTGAACATATGTGGTTACCCACAATGCACCACTACTGAATATGCAAATTATCTCTTTATGCCCTTTAAGCTTGCATCCAGAACCGCTAGTTTCTAGCAAGCCTATAGCTTTAATTTTTGGGCAAAAAAATATGAGGCTCAAGAGTTTTATTTTCTATTTTTCTATGGTTTTATGAGGCATTGGTAGTGTAAAAAAATGGAGAGACATACCAAGGTATAAATGTCCTTTGCTAGGTTTAGAAGTTATCTGGATTAAGGAATGAAAAACTAGAAAACAGTATAAATTTTGACATATTAATTGACTGTTCCAATAATTAAGACTTTAAAATAGAACATACCGTGGCTAGGCAAGAAAAAGAAAAAGAGAGGCGAAAGACCAATCAATTATAAAGTAAACTCCTTTTTAACAGTTATAATAATGAAATGAAGTATAGTAGGTAAAACTGGAGAAATGCCAAAATGCACAAATGTGTTAGGAACACATGGAGTTTTCCAGAAAATGTTGCAAAAGGTTCACTTTTAGAATCATGCCTTTCTGGGGGTCTTGCAGTGTGATGGAGCTATAGATAACTCTGTTCTATTTTATTCACGTTAAAAGCATACTTATGACACTTGGGCCCATATGTAATTCACTTTTTCTCCTGACTTTTCACCTAGGTGATATTTTTACACCTTATCATAAAATGCCCTTTAAGTCGCCAACGAGCAAAAAAATACTCAAAATAGATTTGATAGTACTTTTTCACCAACGTTTGGGTACTTTTTCAATTGTAAAATGCTGAAAATTTAGTTTACAAGGAAGATGAAAATTATCTCCTAGGAAGATAAAAACTTAATTGCATATGGGCCCAGGAGGCCATATGTAATTCACTTTTTCTCTTGAGATTTCTCCCAAGTGATATTTTAAAAAAAAAATTGTCAATTATATGCCCTTTAAACCATCAGAAAGCAAACAAATAATACAAATAATTTTAATAGTACTTTTGGCACTTCTTTTATTGCAAAGTGCTGAAATGTTTTAAATTGAAGATGCAAAATTAATTATTATGACCTAGGGGCCATATGCAATTCACCTTTTCTCCTGAGTTTTCTCCTAGGAGATAATTTTTCATCTTCGATTTAAAATAACTTTCTAGCACTTTGAAATGGAAAAAGTATGTGAAAAAATAGTGTAAAAATTATTTTGAGTATTTGTTATCACCTAGGAGAAAAAGATAATTGCATATGGGCCAAGGTGCCAGTAGTCTCTTTACATGCCTGTAACTGTACATTATCACTATGACTCTGTGCCTTATGAGTGCTATTATTTCTTCCTAGATGGTGGTGGTACAGCAGAGCCCTGCAGTTCAACAACCTGGGCCATACCCAGCATATGTTCAGCAAGCACTCCCACATTATATGGCTCAAGATGGAAACAGAATGGCACCAATGGTTTTACAGAGTCCCCAATATTAAAAGATAAAAACACTTTTAATATTATTTGCCATAACTCCCCTCCTCTAACTCTGAAATATATCATACTACTGTGTCCTTTGGGAAACTGGGACAGTTTTGAAGATTGAGTGATGCCAGGCAGTTTCCTCATCCTGGTTTTGAAATGGTTCTCAAATCGAAAATGAGCCTACTCACCATTGGGTCATTTTGCCTGCCATTGCCTCATTGAGCCAATTCCTCGTTGGCTCATTTTGCCTGATGTTGGCTCATTGCCTGCTGTTGGCTCATTTTGCCTGATGTTGGCTCATTGCCTGCTGTTGGCTCATTTTGCCTGCCTTTGATTGATCTTGCCTGCCTACCTTTTAGTTTACCTTCTCCATTTTCATTATTTATCTTGAATCTGGCTGGAACAGGTGTTTTATTGTTTTGACTTATCTGAATGTTTCTAGATCATGTTCTCAATTATTCATGCTAAATCAACATTAAAAATGGAGATAAACTTACTAAACAAAATTACTTGTCAATAGTTCTCTATGAGATCAATATCCCCAATAAAAAAGGCATATATTGTAAGTTCTGTACCTTTTATAATGGAAATGAGCTGAATATGCATCAGGGGTGGTGTGCACCTAAACAGGCATATAGAATTAAGAACCTCTGGAAAGATACACTATAGAAAACCACTGCAGGTATATATTTGCATCAATTGCAGTATGGAGGAAGTTTGGACCTTTTTTTTTTTTTTAATTATCATTATATTTTTTTTATTTGAAACCAAGTGCACACTATCTGCGTTGCATTATGGGGGCACAACACAATCAACACACTATAGCATGCATGTTATTCTTTATAGCGTATACATTTGGTAGGTTATCACACACACAATAGCTCCAATTTAATGAGCACTACCGCATTCAGTAAAACAAACAAAACATAGTTAAAGTGGTCTGAAACTCTGACAAAACATTCAGTAAAAATGTGTTTTCCTACTTTTTTTTTACTCATACAGTTATCATATTTGCTTTTGTGCATAAGTAATATTGTCTGTTTACAAATTACAAGTTTCCAAAGTGTAGTTTATCTTGCCCTGAAACCTGCCATTGCATATTATTCAAACTGCTTTTTATTATATATTAACATTTTCTAATGAGCTTTACTGAAATGTGTGTGGGTATGAAGCACAGAGAGTTGCTTTTCACTTGTTAGACTATGTTTACACACATTGATACAACATTGGAATGTAAACAAAGATACTGTTATCTACAGTTTGGATGTGGATTGAAGCTGAATAGCAGGACAAAGTGCTCTTGTTTAACTATTTCAGTGATGTTTTGCTTAAAAAAAAACTCTGGGATAGTAGCTTTGAAACTGTGAGGAATCTTTTAGAGTGAAGTAGAAATGTTGGCTTTCAGACCACTTTAATTTTAATAAACAATTTTTGAATTTTCAATTCACTATGGATGTTGCCACATTGAACTAGTAAGCTACGAACTTTGGGGGTAAATGTGTCAATGTAAACTCAAGACAGTCAGAGCATGTGGTAAAACTAGTAAGATGTTCAGTATCAAGCCTGTAACTGTCGGTAAGATAACAACAGTTTGGAGGGTATAGAAGGGAGGAAAAGGAGCAATGAAAAGGAGAAAGCTAATTAAACTATTCAGGAAAATTAAAATAGTAAATAAGATACTAATTGTTTTGAACTGATACAAATGTGATGTTAATGTATGCACTGTGGCCTTGCACTTTACTTGCCAATATAATAAAGCAATATTCACACTGTACTTCATCCAGGTACACCAAAAAAAGTAAAAATGGAGGATCAATTTAAATAAAACTTCATTAAAGAATATTAGTGATCTAAAAACTTCCATAGTTCTTTGTTAAAAGGAGGAGTGTTGGTAAAGGGGCAGCACAAATTTTATATATATTTTTTTTACAAGACCTTCAGGTGGACTGCAGGCAATCCTGGCCTTTCTATCATACTATAATATGAACAAAAATGGAATTCAGAGTTATTAATTGCCTTTATTTTGAATGCTACTGACTAGGAATGGTCAATAAGATGCACATAATGTTGAGTTGATGCAGAAGTATGCACATTTTGTATGCAAATGTATGCAGCTTGAAAATAAACCAATCAAATCCTACTAAGGTAAATTTGATTGATCAGTTTTTAAGCTGCATATATGTGCATACAAAATGTGCATAAACTTCATCAACTTGAAATTATTTGCATCTCATTGACCAGGATGGTCAATGAGATGCAAATAATTTCAAGTTGATGCAGGTTTATGCACATTGACTGCTAATGTCAAACCATAGTATTAAGTGAACTGACAATATTATGTAGTGCGCCTTACCTTCCATGTTAAGCCACATTTATGACCTTATGACCCAGTTATCAGGGCAAATCATCACCACTTAAATGCAAAAAAAGCTGATTAACCCATTCCATGTTTGCTAGATTACTGATGATATTCCCACTGACCATAATAGGGGATTTCTGGAGATCAGCACTGCGTAATATGTTGGCGCTTTATAAATACAATAAATAAATAAATCCCTTAGTAGGTTTCTTCATAGTTTGCTAAAGCAATTAAAAAAAAAAAAAAAAAAAACAGTTTAACAGTTTAACTAACCTGGGGCTTCTACCAGCCCCCTGCAGCCATCTTGTGCCTGTAATTCTTTGATGCTCCAGTCACCCGCATTGCCCCCTTTTCAGCCAGTCAACTAAGTAGATGGCCACTGCACATGCAGGGTGCTGGCCCGCGTGTTCTTGATCGTGCTCCCATTGCTGGGAGCATTTTGCGCATACGCAGTGGAGATTTTTACGTGCTGTGCATGTGCAGTGTGCTCCCATCCATGGGAGCACAATCAGGAGGTGGGCAGACTGGGGCCACACATCCAGCTGAAAGAGGGGCACTGAGGGTGACAGGAGCATCTTAGAATAACGGCGCAGGCACAGGACGGATGCAGGGGGCTGGTAGAAGCCCCAGGTAAGTTAAACTATTATTCCCTTTAGGTTTCCTTTAAGCAATGATTACCTTCACAATGATGATAAGAAGTGTATACAAACTGTTTACAACGAGAAAGAAGGTGACAGGTTTTCAAATACAATTTTCCATCAGAACATTGTTACACACTATAGTTTATTTTCAGAGCAGGCACAGCTTAGCAGCTTTTACTGTTAATACTGGGGATGGCATCAAAATAGTTTACATTGGGAATAAAAATAATAGATAGTTCCCTGCTTACAAACGACTCAAAATACAAATGTCTCATACATGCAAAGTTGTTCTTGTGTACAAAATATACTGTACAGTTTTTATTGTTACATATCTTACTTTAGTAGTGTCAAATTAACTGTTAAGTAGCTTAAAACCACTTCCCCATTAAAAACCAGAACATTTTTTCACATTTCATGCTCTTTCCATTTATTTGACAATAACTTTATTGCTAATTATCACACCTAAATGATCTATGAATGGAAAATAAACTAGGCTTTATTTCAGTGGTACTTTTGCTAAGAATTATTTTATTTTATCTGCATCCTTACTCTAAAGTCTCTGGTCCTGTCCAGTAAAAAAAAAAAAAAAAAAAGAATGTGGTAGAAGATCTCTGTTCTTATCACTGAAACTATAGGTATCAGATGGTGAGCAGCTCACATCACAGCTAACTCTTCTACATCTTAAAGGACCACTGTAGTGAAAAAAGGTAAGCAGTTAAAATTTGACAGAATCAACAGGTTTTGAATAAGTCCATCTCCTCATGGGGGATTCTCAGTGTTTTCTTCGTTTTTAAAAGCAGTTCCTGAACGGCAATTCTAAAACTTCTAAAATGGTAAGATACCAGCCAGCCTCCCTACATATTTGCACGCTATTTTGCCAGTTAGACTTAGCAACTGCTGTTCTGGAAATGCTTTTAAAAACAAAAAAAACTTGAGAACACCCCATGAGGAGATGGACTAGTTTAAAACCTGTCCATTCTGTCAGATTTTAACTGCTTACTTTTTTCCATTGGAGTGGTTCTTTAACAAAGGCACATCCTTTGGAAGCCAGAGGATGGTAGGTTCTCTTATTTTAAAGGGAACCTAAACTGAGAGGGATATGGATGTTTCCTTTTAAACAATACCAGTTGCCTGGCAGTCCTGCTGATCTCTTTGGCTGCAGTAGTGGCTGAATCACAGACCTGAAACAAGCATGCAGCTAATCCAGTCTGACTTCAGTCTGAGCACCTGATCTGCATGCTTGTTCAGGGGCTGTGGCTGAGAACATTAGAGACACAGGATCAGCAGGAGAGTCAGACAACTGGTATTATTTTAAAAGGAAAAAAAAACATATCCTTCTCAGTTTAGGTCCCTTAACAACAGCCACAGCAGCAATTATTCAGAACTGCAGATTTATCAGCATACTGATACTGTACACACTGATATAAGCAATCCATTTTCATCTAAAGTTGCCAAAACATTTGACAAATAAAGCTTAAAATCTTGAACAAAAGTTATCCCACAGGTACTGCCACAAGCTACTCCATTAACAACTACAATAGAGCAACACAATTGGGAACACTGTATAAAGTCATTGCAATACTGAAGATTAAAAAGCACCCTATTTGGTTTTGTTTGCTCTTTTAACATTTTAGTTCAAACTGTTAATGCAAATAATTTATTGATAGATCAGAGTAATGTGGTCATCCTTACATTGTTGTGTTCCTAATATTGCTATCACTGTTTGTGAAAGATCAAAAAGATTGCTAGTCCTGTGTGGCTTATTGTACTTATGATGAGAAAGCAACCACATATTGGCCCATATGCAATTCACTTTTTCTCGTGGGTATTCTCCTAAGTGATATTTGTAAACGTTGTCAATAAAATGCCCTTTAAACCACCAGCAAGCAAAAAAATACTCAAAATAATTTTGATCGTTATTTTTCACCTAACTTTTGGTACCTATTCCACTGCAAAGTGCTGAAAAGTTATTTTAAGAAGTTGAAAAATCATCTACTGGGAGAAAACTCAGGAGAAAAACTGAATT
Organism: Hyperolius riggenbachi; assembly: GCF_040937935.1. Classification (NCBI taxonomy): domain Eukaryota; kingdom Metazoa; phylum Chordata; class Amphibia; order Anura; family Hyperoliidae; genus Hyperolius; species Hyperolius riggenbachi. The sequence continues at coordinate 203,777,177 of NC_090655.1, forward strand.
GCATTTAGCACATTATCTTCTCCATAAGAGGCCATTGCCCATATGCAATTAACTTTTTCTCCTGAGTTTTCTCCCAGGAGATCATTTTTCATCTCCTATTTAAAATAACTCTTCAGCGCTTTACATTTTAAAAAGTATCAAAGAGTAGTTAAAAAAGTACTACTGAAATTATTTTACAGGAGTCATCAGGGGAAAAAGGATAAAATAAGTGGTACTTAGCTGGGGCTTCCTCCAGCCCCAAGCTCCCAGAATGTCCCTCGCCGCAGCTCTCCCTGCAGGTCCGTCTTGGTCCTTGGCGATGATGTCAGAGCGACCTCCAGGTCGGCCTGAACTGCGCTTGCGCGAGCGGCGCTGTCAATCACCACCACGTGGGCCGGAGCGGACTGCACAGACGCAGTAGTTCTGCGCCTGCACAGTCCGCTCCGGCCCACGTGGCGGTGATTGACAGCGCCACTCGTGCAGGCGCAGTACAGGCCGACCTGGAGGTCGCTCTGACGTCATTGCCGGGGACCGGGCGGACCTGCGGCGAACGGCTGCGGGGAGAGCTGCGGCAAGGGACATGCTGGGAGCTTGGGGCTGGAGGAAGCTCCCAGTAAGTACCACTTATTTTATCCTTTTTCCCCTGATGACTCCTTTAAGTATTTCCTTGTTTCTTGTAGTCTTTAAAGAGGCACTTAAGTCTCCCAAAAGCCTGGGGCTTCCCTCAGCCCCCTGCAGCCGATCGCTGCCCTCGCCGCGTCTCTGCGATCCTCCTGTCCCCGCCGGCGACCACTTCCGGTTTCCAGGTGAGTAAAACTCATTTTTTTGGGGAGACTTAAGGTTCACTTTAAGGCATTTTATTGACACATTTCAAAATATCACCTAGGAGAAAACTCAGGAGAAAAAGTTAATTGCATATGGGCGCGTGGCCCTCATTCAGTGCACTTTTGGGCAATTGGGCAATTAACGTTTTCTCCTGAATTTCTGAAGAGATAATTTTTCATCTTTGATCTAGAATAACTTTTCAGTACTTTTTAATGGAAAAAGTACCAAAAAGTCAGTGAAAAAGTACTATCCAAATTCTTGTGAGTATTTTTTATGCTTACTGGTGGTTTAAAAAGCATTTTATTGACAAGTTTGATAGTATCACCGAGGAGAAAACTCGGGAGAAAAAAGTTAATTGCATATGGGCAGCACGGTGGCGTAGTGGTTAGCTCTCTCGCCTTGCAGCGCTGGGTCCCTGGTTCGAATCCCAGCCAGGGCACTATCTGCAAAGAGTTTGTATGTTCTCTCCGTGTCTGCGTGGGTTTCCTCCGGGCACTCCGGTTTCCTCCCACATTCCAAAAACATACGGATAAGTTAATTGGCTGCCCCTAAAACTTGGCCCTAGACTACAGTACTTACACTACATAATATAGACATATGGCAATGGTAGGGATTAGATTGTGAGCTCCTTTGAGGGACAGTTAGTGACAAGATATATATATTTATATACTGTACAGCGCTGCGTAATATGTCGGCGCTATATAAATACTAAATAATAATAATATGGACCTTTTTCTCTCGTTTTCTCCTACGAGATAATTTTTTTTATCTATCTTTTATTTAAAATAACTTTTCAGCAGTTTGCAATTGAAAAAGTACCAACAGTAGGTGAAAAAGTATTATCAAAATTATTTTGAGTATTTCCTTACTTGCTGGTGGCTTAAAAGGAATTTTATTTGCAAGTTGTGAAAATATCACCTAGAAGCAAATTTAGGAACAAAAGTTAATTGAATAGAGGCCCATATCATTATTTTATGGACACCCAATATTTATGAACCACACCACTTTGGAAAAGGTAATGTTACTTTAACATCTTACATCTCTGCTTCAAAATTTTTCTTGGTGATCGAGAACAAATAAAACATTATTAAAAAAACAACAACTCCGGACTCTGACTTTGTAAATAGTTTTTGAGATATAGCAAACTAAAAGATGTATGAGAATAATCTGTGCCACAGCAGTTCTATGTCTCAAATTCAAAACAAGACCCTGCGTGGAAATGAATGTTTTCTCCTGGCAATCCTCCAGTGAGGACGTTTATTACACTTTCTGATATACAAGAATTTACAAGACATAGAATTTTTAACCCTTTTCAATTTAGTTATGAAAATGACGTGACCAAAAGTGTAAAACGTGAATATTAGGTAACAAATCAAATAAGCTCCACATGTGAACATATTGAACGCTACATAAAAAGCATGGTATTATCTAGAGATTATGTTTTACATCAGTTTTGCATTATACATACCCCTTATGGAGATAGATCTTCTTTTCCTTTTCAGCGCAGCAATTTAGAGGTGAAGTGATGAGAAATCCCAGATGGATGGTAGTGAGAAGCAAATAGAGGCTAGAGACAGGCCTGTTGTACTGCTGCTCTGGCTCCACTCCCACATCTCTATTACAGCTTATGACATCACTGCACTGAGACAAATACAACCTCAACTTCTCTGGCACCAATTTTACTATTATGCAGGGCTGCTTATAGCAAGGAAAAAGACTTATGTAATTTAGGTATCTTTTAAAGGAATTGTACTATATCAATTTCATTTTGTTTTTGATTTTTTATTATTATTATTATTATTATTTTTTTTTTACAAGAACATGTTATTCATTTTTAGAATACAATAATTGATGAAACAGCACTCACAAAATTACAAACTCATGAAAACAGGTGCCTGATTAGTCCCACATAGGCAACCTACTCCTTCGCAGGTCTGTATAAGGTTTCACACATGCAAGTCTCCTGAACCAATGTATAACAGGAGATTATACTATAAAAAGTCCACAGACTTGTATGACTGGTGGAGCACTGTGGGACACGCTAGGTTACACTAGTCCAGTCAAATCAAATATCATTGTCCGCGCTCTCCCTCCAGCAAATATCTTCCAATACCAATAAATGGAGTATAGAAAACCCCTTACGGGTACAGACCCACCAGATTCAAGGGTCTAACGACCAGAACTCGCATTTGGGGTGTGCCCCCCTCCCCCCCCCATAGCATCTCTGGCAGTGTATGTGTCTTTCCTGTCCCTCTCCATCTGGCATGGATTTACTCCGTTCTGCACCAGCTAGCAGGCTCTCTGACCCGGACTTAGCTTGTGAAAAAATTTCAAAGAGGACCTGCCTCTAATAGTGTATTATTTCTTTATTAAAAATCACCTTTACAAACAAGGCTTTAAAAATCAGCGGTGCAGCGAGGCTAGCATGACATAGTCCTTATGGAGGAGTTAGCTCCCGGGTGGCCGCGTCTCTCCTATGCAATGCCTCTGCTCATGCCTAGAGATGACTCGAACCTCCGATTTTAGGTTTGTGAACCTCCAACGCAAAAGTTCGGGTTCTCGCGAACTTCGCGAACCGCAATAAACTTCAATGCGGAGGTGAACTTTGAAAACTGCAAACATGTATGCTGGCCACAAAAGTGATGGAAAAGATGTTTCAGGGGGTCTAAAACCTGGACTTTTGCATGGTGGAGTGGGATACGCGTCAAAAGTCCCGGGAAAAATCTGGATTTGACGCACAGCAGCGTTTTAAGAGCAGAAAACTAGAAACATTAATTCTGGCCAGAAAAATGATGGAAAAGATGTGTCAAGGGGTCTAACATCTGAGTTTTTGCATGGATGAGTGTGATAGATGCCAAAAGTCCCGAGGAAAAATCTGGATTTGACGCACAGCAGCGTTTTAAGGGCAGAAATCACATTGCAATGCTAAATTGCAGGCCTAAAGTGCTTTAAAACATCTTGCATGTGTATACATCAATCAGATAGTGTAATTAGTGTACTGCTTCACACTCCAAACTCACTGTGTAACGCACCGCAAACAGCTGTTTGTGTAGTGACAGCGGTGCTGGACTGGTGCGCACCATGGCAAGAGTGCAGGCTATGGCGGTTTTCAAGCCCATATGATCGCCGGGCTGAGGTAGCTCAATTATAGAACAACAGTGACTGTCCAGCTGATCAAATTTGGTCTGTCCACAATGAAGCAACGACCTTATTATCTTGGGTGTGCCCCCCACTCCCCGAAACACTCATATAGCCGGCGGTCATTGCTTCATTGTGATATGCAAGCCCCTTACCGCAGCAAGGTAACAATCACGAAGGGGAATTAACACATGTAAATGCCTTTTGTTTTGTTGTTGCAGTTGCAGTATAGCCAGAAAAATTAGGGAGGCATGTACACACACCAGAAAAATTACTATAGCGGCCGCTGCTAGCAGTGGCCTTAAAAATTCAGGAATCCGCCTGGTGTCCTGAACCCTGTTGGTGGTGGTGGAGAAGGCAGTCAAGTGGCTTGTAGGCAGAGATGCTGTGTGGGGACCAACTTAGTCTTGGGGCAGGCAGTCACACGGCGTGCAGGCAGGGATGCTGTGTGTGGGGACTGACTTCGTTTTTGGGCGGGCAGTAGACCTCCAGGATCCATGCCTCATTCATTTTGATAAAGGTGAGGTACTGAACACTTTTATGATTTAGACAACTTCTCTTCTCAGTGACAATGCCTCCAGCTGCGCTGGCAAATTGGGACAGCTCTGGCCACAGGTCAAGCCTGGGCACCCAGTAGTCCAAGGGTTCATCGCTGCTCACAGTGTCTACATCCACACTTAAGGCCAGGTAGTTGGCTACCTGCCGGTCCAGGCGTTGGTGGGGGGTAGATCTGGAAGGGCTAAGCGAGGCGTTAGGACTAAAATATGTCTGCATGTCCGACATCACCATGAGAACGCTGGAGCGTGCTGTCCTTGCCTGCGTGGACATAGGAGAAGGATTACTGGCAGTGGTTAGAGATGTCGCGAACGGTTCGCCGGCAAACGGTTCCAGGCGAACTTCAGTGGTTTGCGTTCACCAAGAGCAAGCAAACTTTTCCGGAAGTTCGATTCACCCCATAATGCTCTATTGAGCAGAACTTTCACCCTCTTCATCACAGTCAGCAGGCACATTGTTGCCAATCAGACTACACTCACTCCTGGAGCCCCACCCCCCCTTATAAAAGGTAAGGTCCTTGTGCCGTTTTACTCACTAGTCTGCCTGCATTAATTAGTTAAGGGACAGCTGCTGACAGACTCTGCTTCACCCGGGTCTGAGTGCTTGGTAGTCAGCTCTCTTAACCGCTATACCACCACCAGCACTACATGCTGAAGGCAGCCTAGCATGTACCATTATGATATATCTTAGAGAAAGATGAGCTTGCTTAAGGATGTGCAGTATGTCAAAAGCCAACTCACATTGGCCAGGAGTAGAACACAGTCTCTGTGGCACAATTGGTTAGCGTGTTTGGCTGTTAACTAAAAGGTTGGTGGTTCAACCCCACCCAGGCATGGCCTTGCCTTTTATGTTCAACAGTTGTCCGAAGAGAACCCCAGATAGCCCAGATAGCCATGTAGATTCATCTCTCTCTCTCTCTCTCTCTAGTAGGGATGGTCACCGCGTTCCGCGGAATTGTATTTTCCGCAATTTTGGAAGGAAATTGGTCATTCCATTCCATTTGGTCGGAACGGAATTGCTTTTTTTCAATCCGGCAGAATTCCGAAATTGCCTGTGAAATTCTGCTGGTATCCGTTGATGCCATTGAAGTGAATTTTCAGCTTAAAACCATCAAGTCCTAGAGAGAGAGAGAGAGAGAGAGAGAGCAAGCTTATTTTTCTCTTGGGTAAATCACAATGGTACATGCTAGGCTGGCTTCAGCATGTAGTGTTGATGGTGGTATAGCGGTTAAGAGAGCTGACTACCAAGCACTCAGACCTGGGTTCAATTCCTGGCCAAGACCTGGGTTCAATTCCTGGCATGTCTAAGATGGCATGACACCTGGCATGCAGCATAGGCCCTGGGGAGCTGGGGCTGTGTAGCTGGAGAGGAGATTGCAGCCCCAGTAGAGTTGAATTGCCACTCAGCCAAGGAGGAGGAGGATGACGGCGACAGCGAAGAGGATGTAGCAGGAGGAGAGGAGGTGGCAGCAGGCCTGCCTGCAAGCCGTGGAGGTGTCACAAGTTGGTCCGCTGCACAACCACGTACTCCCTGCTTGCCAACGGTCACCAGGTTGACCCAATGGGCTGTGTAAGTAATGTACCTGCCCTGACCGTGCTTGTCAGACCGGGCATCCATGGTCATATGGACCCTTGACCCAACGCTGTGTGCCAGAGATGAAACCACTTGCCTCTCAACTTCATGGTACAGTTTGGGTATCACCTTTTTAGAGAAAAAATTGTGGCCTGGTATCTTCCACTGTGGTGTCCCAATGGCCACAAATTTACAGAAGGCCTCAGAGTCCACCAGCTGGTATGGTAACAGCTGGCGAGATAACAGTTCCGCCAAGCCAGCTGTCAAACGCCGGGCAAGGGGGTGACTGGCAGAATTTGTCTTCTTCTGCTCTTGTGTGCTTTTGTGTGCTGCTTTTCCTCTGGTGCTCTTCCCATTGCAGTTTTTGCCTTTTCTCCATGTGCCTTCATAAGGCAGTTGTCCCTATGCAGCTGTTGGCTTTTCCACGGCTCAATTTTTGGAGGCAGAGATAACAGGTGGCATTGCTCTGATCTAAGGCAGACACACTAAAAAATGTCCAAACCGCTGAGCCCACCTGGGGTGATGGCACTATGGTGGCATCAGCAGCTGACGTTGAAGGGCATGTTGGCTGGCTGTACATAGCACCGGATACATGGCGCCGGACACTGCCACCAGCTGCTTCTGAAAATGAGCTCCCCATGCTTCTTTCAGGAACTCGTCTCCTCCTACTCCTCTCTGACTCCCCCTCTGAACTGTCCCCTTGGTCATCTTGTCTCTTAGGATCCCACGTGGCTTCCTTATCTTCGTCATCATCATAATCATCCTCCTCAGCCTAACTTGCCTCAGACACCTCATAAACTGCACCAACAGCATGTACTTTATCATCTTCCTCCTCACACGTTACGTCCATAGTGTTGCCTAACTCAGACATATGAGGTGGTGTAACTTGCTTAGCGCCTTCATCTTGTTCTAGCATTATTGGCTGTGAATCAGTTAATTCCCCACCAAATAACTTCTGCAAAGTGTCAAATGCAGTGGATGTGGTGCTTGTAGTAGCGCTGGTGGCTGCGGAAGATGAGGTGTTCTGTGTTAAATAGTCAACCACGTCCTGACAATCTTGGGAGTTGATGGAACGTGCCTTCTTCTGAGCACTGTGTCAAGAACCGGCCCCACGGCACGCCTACGGTTCCCAACTGGGGATTAGATTAGATTGCGAAGGGAGCGGCCTTATTTAAGCTAACACAAGGCTGTCACCCCTCAAAAACACTTCTCGCTGCCACCACTAGCTGCTGCTAGACACTCCAACAATTCCCACTCTGCTGTTGAGTGGCCTGCACCCAGTCCAGCATTTCCGTATTTGGGTCAGCTTTGCGTTTTAGGCCAGAATACGAGAATGCCACACAAACACAATGTAATCACACAGTAGCAAGGCACAATCAGGCACTGAACTTGTAACGCAAATTACACTGCAGTCCCTCCAGACTATGAGTTTTGGCTAGTACAGCAGAAGTCAAACTTATTAAATAAATATTTAATATTCCAGAAAAAAGTGGAACAGTGCAGAAAATAATATATACAAAAGATTTTTAAAAACAAAGTAAAAATTACAAAGACACACAACAAGTAAAGAAATAAAAACGGGAATCAAAACAGAAACTGAGCTTTTACCAGCGCAAAGGTCCAACTTGGCCATGGAAGGACACAAATTCTGATTGGATCAGGATCATCTCTAGCTGTCGCTACCTTCAGGAGAAGATGATTTGTGACTGTCCTTGGCCGACTTATATAGTCCGATTTGTAGCCTGGAGGCACAAATCCAGATATAATTTAATTTCCTCAGAAGGTTTGCACAGAATGCTTGTCATATCCTTGCTGGCTGTGATATGCAAACGTCAAAGGTTCCTGTTTTAGCTTCCAACTTTCCGGGCTTCCTTAGTCCAGATTGTATATTGGGTCAACAGGGCTGTTTGCATGCATACAAAGTTCAAAGCAATGCAACACCTTTTCAGCAGATTCAGGACAAAAGAGTGTGTGTCGTTATCTAATTACCTGTCTCCTTGCTGGAGGCTACAGTGTCCAGAGGAACTGAATGCAAATGTACTTTACACTGCCATACGGACAATCAAATTAGCAGCTTCCTTCAGCCTAGTGCCCAATTATACCTCAAAGCCAGATGCCAGACTGGCCTCTTAACATACATACACATCTGAAATAGTACACAGCAGAGAGGAACACATCTGAAATAGTACACAGCAGAGAGAAAATGAACAAAATGGCTTCTGTATTATATGCCATATCACAAACGGCTGATTTATTATGACACACTGTACTTTGGTCCAGGGCCGCACGAAATCACATCAACACGACCTCGAACAGACCTGCCGGGTGGCCTTCCTCTGGGTCTGCCTCTGCCTATTGTTTTGTCCATATCGGGGAGATGAAGTGAAAGGTATGCACTGACTTGACTAATACAATGTGCAGCCACACAGGTGCAGTGAAAGGTATGCAGTGACACTGGTATTACAATACAATGTGCAGCTGTCACACAGGTACATTTAACAGGTATGCACGGAGTGGTATATTACCCAGCGTGCAGTCACACAGGTACTGTGAACAATTATGCAATGACTGGTATTACAAATTTGCAGCTGTCACACACACAGGTACCGTGAACAGGTGCAGTGACAATGCGTGCATTCACATAGGTAGGTAGGTGCACTGAACAACAACAGGTGTGTATGCAGTGATTGGTATTACAAATGTGCAGCTGTCACGCACACACACAGGTACCGTGAACAAGTGCAGTGACACTGCGTGCAGTCACGTAGGTAGGTGGGTGCACTGAACAACAACAGGTAGGTATGCAGTGATGGGTATTACAAATGCGCAGCTGTCGCACACACAAACATACCGTGAACAGGTGCAGTGACACTGCGAAGGGTCACGTAGGTAGGTGGGTGCACTGAACAACAGGTAGGTATATGCAGTGATGGGTATTACAAATGTGTAGCTGTCACACACACACAGGTACCGTGAACAGGTACAGTGACTGGTGGTATTAAATATCACACTGCGTGCGCTCATGTGGCGGGTAGGTGGGTGCACTGAACAACAGGTAGGTATATGCAGTGATGGGTATTACAAATGTGTAGCTGTCACACACACACAGGTACCGTGAACAGGTACAGTGACTGGTGGTATTAAATATCACACTGCGTGCGCTCACGTAGGTAGGTGGGTGCACTGAACAACAACAGGTAGGTATGCAGTGATGGGTATTACAAATGTGCAGCTGTCACACACACACACACACACACACACACACACACACACACACACACACACACACAGGTACCGTGAACAGGTACAGTGACTGGTGGTATTAAATGTCACACTGCGTGCGCTCACGTAGGTAGGTGGCTGCACTGAACAACAGGTAGGTATATGCAGTGATGGGTATTACAAATGTGCAGCTGTCACACACACACACACACACACACACACGTATTGTAAACAGGTACAGTGACTGGTGCGCTTACGTAGATAGGTGGGTGTACTGAACAACAGGTAGGTATATGCAGTGATGGGTATTACAAATGTGCAGCTGCCTGTCACACACACAGGTAGTCACTGAATGTGCTGGGCCTGGCAGTGGCACAGTAGGAATTACCAAGGGGCCAAGATCCAACAGCTAAGACTGACTGACAGGGCTGTATATGCAACACAAATGCAGGCCATGGCGGTTTTCCATATGGTCGCCGGGCTGAGGTAGCTCAATGATAGAACAACAGTGACTGTCCAGCTGATCGAATTTGGTCTGTCCACAATGAAACAACAACCTTATTATCTTGGGTGTTCCCCCCTCCCCCCGACACACTCGTATAGCCGGCAGGGCAAGCCCCTTCACCGCGGCAAGGTAACGATCACAAAGGGGAATTGACACATGTACATGCCTTTTGTTTTTTTGTTGCAGCCCCAGTGCATCCAGAAAATTAGGCAGGCATGTACACGCACCAGAAAAATTATTTTTCTGGGGAGCGACTTAGTCTTGGATCAGAAGGGACTACTGGGTGCGCAGGCTTGACCTGTGGCCAGAGCTGTCACAATTTGCCATTCAACTTCTGGCTTGCCCTGCCTCAAGCATCCTTGAAAGGACCTTCAGCGCAGCATTGTCAGTGAGAAGAGAAGTCGCCTAGGTCAAAAAGAGTGTTCAGTACCTCACCTTTATTAAAATGAATGAGGAATGGATCCCGGAGGGCTACTGCCTGCCCGAAGACTAAGTCAGACCCCACACACACAGCATCTCTGCCTGCATGCCGTGTGACTGCCTGCTCCAAGACTAAGTCATTCCCCACACAGCATCTCTGCCTGCAGGTCGATTGACTGCCTTCTCCGTCACCACCAACAGGGTCCAGGACTCCAGGTGGATTCTTTTTTTGGATGCACTGGAGCTGCAACAACAAAACAAAAGGCATGTAAATGTGTCAATTCCCCTTCGTGATCGTTAATTTGCCGTGGTGAAGGGGCTTGCGTATCAAAATGGAGCAATGACCGGCTATATGAAAATGTTGGGAGGCACACCTGACCCAAGATAATAAAGTTGTTGCTTCATTGTGGACAGACCAAATTCTATCAGCTGGACAGTCACTGTTGTTCTGTCATTGAGCTACCTCAGACCGAACATATGGGCTTGAAAACCGCCAGCACCTGTACTCTCGCCATGGTGCGCACCAGTCCAGCACCGCTGTCACTACACAAACAGCTGTTTGCGGTGCATTACACAGTGAGTTTGGTCTGTCAGTGTGAAGCAGTACACCAATTACACTACCTGATTGATGTATACACACGCAAGATGTTTTCAAGCACTTTATGCGTCCAATTTAGCATTGCAATGTGATTTCTGCCCTTAAAACCCTGCTCTGCGTCAAATCCGTAATTTTCCCTGGGACTTTTGCCGTGTATCCCACTCTGCCATGCCCCCTCCAGGTGTTAGACTCCTTGAAACATCTTTTTTTCCACTTTTGTGGCCAGAATTAGTGTTTGAAGTTTTGAAAGTTTGCCTCCCCATTGAAGCCTATTGTGGTTCGCAAAGTTCGGCGGTTCTCAAACTTTTGCGGAAGTTCACGTTCGAGGTTCGCTAACCTAAAATCGGAGGTTCGAGCCATCTCTACCGACTATGAATCGCAAATCGCTAGTGCAATGGCTAGTGTTTTTAAGTAGCGTTTTGTAAGCAATTTCTTAAGCATTTTCCAGCGATTTCGGTAGCGATTTTAAAAAGTGTAAGCATTTTGCCAGCTACTGTGTAGCAATTTGCAATTAGCGATTTTAATTCTGATTGGTCCTTGCAATTTTATAATTTTTTTTACAGTTTGCAGTAATTTAAAATTGCACACAAATCGCTATGTGTAGCGACACATGAGCGATTTGCCAGCGCAGGCATGGAAGGTAAAATCGCGACATTAGCATTTGATGAGTGGATCAGAAGTCGCAGTTAGTTGTAATCCTCCAGCTATGGTCATCAGCATTATAGACCCTTATAATTGAAAATTAAAAGAACCCTGGCTGAGACACAATAGCATGCATGAGTTTAATTGAAGAACAAAATATTTAATCTTTATGGCGCTTAAATACAATTTGCATTATTATTTGGAATCAGGGTTGCTCTCCAAATTCACGAATTCGCTATGTACCCGAAAATTCGGGTCAATTTTCATGGTTGCCAAATTTGCATTCGAATTCAAATGCTGTTGACGAATTCAAAGCTACCCGAATAGTGCCTCTCAAATTCGGCCGAATGATCGCAAATTCGGGTTCGATTCGGTATTCTGGGGAATCTGACCATTGAAATACTGTAAGAGGTCCAGGACGTCTTGAGAGCCAATACTATCTGGAACTAATTTGGATCCGGATACTCAGATATGCGATCCGGGTCTGATATCTGGATCAAAAAACCGGAAGTGCCCTTTAAATTCCTCTCCTTCTCCTCTCTCTATGGATCTTGTCTTCCAGGGATTTGTCGGATGTCAAAAGCAGGCTCAAATACATTGGCCAGGAATTGAACCCAGGTCAACTGCTTGGAAGGCAGCTATGTTCACCACTATACCACCAAAGTTGGTACTGTCATGATATAGCAGCTAGTTATGATGTTGGGATAATACAGGAACATATTCTATAATTTTTCTATCTGCTGCGTATTATGTCAGCCAGTCTGGCTTTGAAGGTATTAGCAGCTAGCTTCATGGACTGTGAATGTGATTGTGTGTGTGGGTCAATAGACCGACATTAGCATACAATTCCTCTAGACAGCCAGGTAATTAGATTCCCTTTTGTCTGGCATCCTGCAAATGTGGGGCATTGCTTTGATCTTTTGTATTAATGTAGACGGCTGCCTGTTGGTCAAAACAATATCCGACTAAGTGAGTCTGCCAAGTTCAAAGTGGACAGGAATGTTTGACATTTACATATGACAGGCCTGCTGGAATGTTGAGGAAGCCTTAATCAATTGTCACCTGGAGTGGGGGAAGTCCTTTTTGATGATCTGAAAATGGAGACAGGAAAGCTTTGAAGTTGCATATCACAAGAAAGGATATGATGCGTGTTATGTAGGAAATTGGATTATTCCTGGATATGGACATGTGAGTGGCCTCAGGCCATCAACCAGACTATATAACCCCAGCCTGGGACAGTCACAAATCGTAGCTCTCTGGAGGTAGCAACAACGCTAGGGCTTCCCCGACTACTGGTCGGAAAAACGGTGTTCTCCCGCCAACAACGCCCAGATCGATACGCTGGTGACGTTTTATTTTATGCAACTGTTCTTGTGTGTAACTTTGTTTCTTAACTCTGTAATTTTTACTTTGTTTTTGTAATCTTTTGTATATATTATTTTCTGCATTGTTCCATTTTTTCTCTGGAATATTAAATCGTTATTTAATAAGTTTGACTTCTGCTATACTAAACTAACACTCATAGCCTAAAAGAGACTGAAGTGTAACTGTGTATCAGTCCATGCCTGATTGTATGTTTGAGCAACCCTACCGTATGAGATTGTAATTGCATTGTGTGTATGGGGCACTTTTGCGCTTGACAGCAGAGTGGCTAACCGTATCGTTCGGAACGACTGTTAGTGGTTTTGCTGCACTACAGTGTAACTTGCATTACAAGCCAGTGCCTGATTGTGCTGTGTTACTGTACAACTGTACTGTGTGTGTGTGCGTGGCATTCCCGTATTCGGCCTAAAGTGCAAAGCTGACTCGAATACGGAAACGCGGATTGCGTGAGCACTCGACAGCAGAGTGGACGTTTCTAGCAACAGCCAGTGGTGGTAGTGAGAAATGTTTAAGGGGTCCCAGCCTTGTTTGTAGCTTGAATAAGGCTGCTCCCTGCTTGATCTGGTCAAACCCGCAGTCGGGAACCGTATATGCAGGTGTGCCGCGGGCCAGTTCCTGACATATGCTTACAGGCTTCAATTCAAGACTTCAGAAAGATCATGTGCCCCCTGGATGATGCTGGTGTAACACACACAGCAAAGGACAGCAATTTGAAGTCTGGAAGATTCCAGGGCAAGGGTGGGAAGGATGAAAAGCTAGGTGACCATGCAAAATAAACTAACTGAAATCCATGACCTTTTCCTCTCCAGCTCCCTCACCCTCCTTGCCCTCACAGAGACATGGCTCACCCCCTCTGACTCTGCTGCAGCAGTGGCCCTCTCCTATGGGGGGCTTCACCTCAGTCACACCCCCAGACCAGAAAACAGGTCTGGGGGAGGGGTGGGTCTGCTCCTCTCCCCGTCCTGCACTTTCCGTGTCCTCACGCCACCCCCCTTCCTTAAACTTTACATCCTATGAGACACATGTTATCCGCCTCTACCATCCCCTTCCAGCAGTCATCGCAGTCCTTTACCGCCCCCCATCCACCTCCATTAAACAATTCCTGGACAATCTGGCCTCTTGGCCCCCACACATCCTCTCCTCTGACCTCCCCACAATCATACTTGGGGACTTCAACATCCCCATGGACAGTCCTTACTCCCCTGAAGCCTCTCAACTGCTCTCCCTCACTACTTCCCTTGGCCTCTCCCAACACACCAATTCCCCCACCCACCGCGCTGGCCACACTCTCGACCTGATTCTCTCAAAATCCGCCACCCTCCACAACCTGGATATCACACCCTTCCCCCTCTCCGACCATCACCTTCTCACTTTCTCCATCTCTCCATCATGCTCCCCCAACCCTCCACCACCTTCAGTTCGTTGGCAGAGAGATTTGCATAATCTAGACCCAACTGCACTAGCCAACCCCCTCCACTCCCTCACATCCACCCTCCCAAACGTTACCTGCCCAAACCAAGCCGTGGCCAAATACAACCAGGCCCTTTCAGCAGCCCTAGACATTGCTGCACCCCCCACATTCCGCCCCAGCCGTCCCATCAACCCCCAGCCCTGGCAGAATGCACACACTCGCAACCTCCAAAAACAGACACGCACCTATGAACGCATATGGAGGAAATCCCGCAGCAACTCCGACTTCTTGGTGTACAAGGCCAACCTGCAGCTGTTCTATACCGCATTAAAGCGGACCCAAACCAAACATTTTTTTAATTCAAAATATTTAGTTGCAGCACTCTGACACATACAAAGATAAATAAACACTCCTTCAAGCCTATGAGCATTTCAGTGCATGCTTTTCACCCTTCTCTTTTCATAGCTAGGGTTATACAGGTGGCAGCCATTAGCAATTCCTCCATTGCCGGACACCATCTACTCCACCAGTTTGCCGGAAAAATCCCGGCAATTTGAAAGGAAGGGAGGGGTTCCTCCAATAAATGTAAAATATTTTATATTTGTCATCATGCAGCTGAAAAAAGGCTGCTATTTATTAATATATTTTAGAAAATATATTTTATTTCTGAAATCTTGTATTTTTAATTTGGGTCCACTTTAACTGATGCTAAACAAAAATACTTTGCTGCCTTGATCGGATCCCAAGCCTCCAACCCTCGGCGCCTATTCGCCACCTTCAACTCCCTCCTTAACCACACCACTCCTCCCCCCACCTCCGCCCTCTCAGCCACTGATCTGTCCACCCACTTTACCGACAAAATAGCCAGCATCCGACGGGAAATCTCATGCCTCCACTCCACCACCTCTTCCTCCCCCACCAATACCTATTCCCCACCGCACCCACCACTCACTGCCTTTACTCCTATCACAGAGGACCAAGTCAGCCGTCTCCTAGCCACTTCTCCTGCCACCTCCAGCCCCCTAGACCCTGTGCCATCCAAATGCCTCCGTCCTCACTTCCCTGTTCTGGCTCCTGTCCTCACCACTCTGTTTAACCTCTCTCTCTCTCCACGGGTACCTTCCCCTCTGACTTCAAACAGGCCACTGTACTTCCCCTACTTAAAAAACCCTCACTAGACCCCTCACTTCCATCCAGCTACCGTCCCATCTCCTTACTCCCTTTTGCATCTAAACTCCTGGAGCGTTTAGTCCACCAACGCATGACCCATTACCTTGACTCCAACTCCCTGTTTGACCCCCTACAATCAGGATTTCGGCCAGGCCACTCCACCGAGACTGCCCTCACCAAGGTCGTCAATGACCTCACGCTTGCCAAGGCCGAAGGAAAATACACTATCCTTCTCCTCCTAGACCTCTCATCAGCATTCGACACTGTTGATCACTCCCTGCTACTCCAGTCCCTGCAATCTGTGGGTATCCAAGACCGTGCCCTAGCATGGTTTTCCTCCTACCTCTCAAATCGCTCCTTCAAGACCTCCTTCAATGGTTCCTCCTCAACCTCCTTCCCACTTTCAGTTGGGGTCCCCCAAGGCTCTGTTCTTGGTCCCCTGCTGTTCTCCATCTACACCGCCTCCATCGGAAAACTCATCTCCTCTCTGGGTTTCAACTATCACCTATATGCAGATGACACCCAGATTTACCTCCATACCACTGACCTCTCCACCACCACCATGGAGAAGGTATCCTCTGGTCTCTCAGCTATTTCATCGTGGATGTCTGCCAGGTTCCTAAAATTAAACCTGGATAAGACTGAACTCCTAATCTTCCCGCCCTGTGCTGCTTCACCCCCCACTGATCTCTATGTCACTGTCAATGGCACAATCATTCATCCAACCACACAAGCCTGCTGCCTGGGTGTCACCCTAGACTCGGCCCTCTCCTTCACCTCCCACATCCAAACCGTAGCTAGAGCCTGCTATTTCCACTTACGCAACATCTCCAAGATGCGACCTTTCCTGACCCCAGACACTACCAAACTCCTTGTCCATGCCCTCATCATCTCCCGCCTGGACTACTGCAACTCCCTCTTGTCAGGCCTTCCTCAAAACCGCATCGCCCCCCTAAAATCCATCATGAACACAGCAGCCAGACTCATCTACTCCTCCCACCGCTCTGTCTCCACAACTCCCCTACGCAAATCCCTTCATTGGCTTCCAATTCACTTCAGAATCAGCTTCAAGATGCTATGTTTGGCATACAAATCCATACACAAGTCCTGCCCAACCTACATCTCTGACCTGGTCAGCAGATATACACCTGGCCGCCCACTTCGCTCCTCCAACGACCTCCTCTTAACCACCCCACACATCTCGCACTCCCATGCCAGACTGCAGGACTTCACTAGAGCTGCCCCTATCCTGTGGAACTATCTCCCACTGCCCATCAGGCTTGCTCCCACCTTCAACACCTTCAAAAAAGCACTCAAAACTCACTTCTTCAAGGAGGCCTACATCAACTCAACACTACCCTAATCCTTTCTGCCAATAACTTCTTGATGCACCCCCTCCTTTTGTGTCACCAGCCCCTCCCTCTAGATTGTAAGCCTTTGGCAGGGCCCTCTCCCCTTGTGTATCATACTTGACTGTGTGCACTTTACCCAGAATTTGGAACTGGTAATTTTTTACCACTACCATTCCAGTTTATGATCTGGCATTGTACTATTATCTGCATTGTGTTGTGTATCTTATTGCTATTACCTGTATTGTAGAGATGTCGCGAACCTCCGATTTTCGGTTCGCAAACCGGGTTCATGAACTTCCGCAATAGACTTCAATGGGGAGGCGAACTTTGAAAAATAGAAAAAATTATGCTGGCCACAAAAGTGATGGAAAAGATGTTTCAAGGGGTCTAACACCTGGAGGGGGGCATGGCGGAGTGGGATACATGCCAAAAGTCCCGGTGAAAAATCTGGATGTGACGCAAAGCAGCGTTTTAAGGGCAGAAATCACATTGAATGCTAAATTGCAGGCCTAACGTGCTTTCAAACATCTTGCATGTGTATACATCAAACAGGGAGTGTAATTAGAGTACTGCTTCACACTGACACACCAAACTCACTGTGTAACGCACCGCAAACAGCTGTTTGTGTAGTGACGGCCATGCTGGACTACTGCGCAACATGGCGTGATTGCTCTTCCTCACTCAGTGATGTCAGGTAATGTGTGACTTCCTTCTCAACTTTCCATGGCATTGTTAAAAAGCTTACGTTTTGTTTTTAATTTACATTTTCTACTTGCTGTGTACTTGTTCAGTACCGCTACAATGAGAATCCTGTGGAGGCGGGCAAGTCTGCCATTGTGACCCTGGGTAATGGCCGGGGAATGAGAGGTTTGAATCCGGTGTGGAGCCTGAGCAACGGCTACCACTACACATCCAAGGAGGGCAGCGGGCAGGCATGCACGCCCGCCCGCCCCGAGGTAGTGACCAAAAATAACAATACAGGAGGAGGACTTTCGAGGCCCTGCTGTGTATTTGAAATGAATGTACTTTAAATCCTTTAACGAGAACCAGTTATGGCGGGCAAAGATGACACCACATTCCTTTCACGAGAATCATATGGAGGCGGGCAAGTCTGTCATTTGTGACCCCGGGTAATGGCCAGGGAATGAGGGATGGAATCCGGTGTGGAGCCTGAGAAACGGCTACCACTACACATCCAAGGAGGGCAGCAGGTAGGCATGCACGCCCGCCCCGAGGTAGTGACCAAAAATACCAATACAGGAGGCGGACTTTCGAGGCCCTGCTGTGTATTTGAAATGAATGTACTTTAAATCCTTTAACGAGAACCAGTTATGGCGGGCAAAGATGACACCACATTCCTTTCACGAGAATCATATGGAGGCGGGCAAGTCTGTCATTTGTGACCTCGGGTAATGGCCGGGGAATGAGGGATGGAATCCGGTGTGGAGCCTGAGAAACGGCTACCACTACACATCCAAGGAGGGCAGCAGGTAGGCATGCACGCCCGCCCCGAGGTAGTGACCAAAAATAACAATACAGGAGGCGGACTTTCGAGGCCCTGCTGTGTATTTGAAATGAATTAACTTTAAATCCTTTAACGGGAATCCGTTATGGAGGGCAAGTCTGCCATTGTCACCGCGGGGAATGAAGGTTGGATTGCGGCCCTAAGTGGGAGCCTGCTGAGACCCATGCTGTAGCTGCCCTGACTGTGCTTTGCAGACCAGGCATCTGTGGTCAGATGGACCCTTGAGCCAGCAGAAGACAAACCAAGTCGAAAGCATTTGCCAAGAATGTTTTACGGAGGGCAAGTTTTTTTGCCCTTTTTTTAAATTTTTTGAAAATGATAGATGGTTGTATTTTTAAATTGTTTGAAAGTTTAGATGGTTGTATTTTTAAATTGTTTGAAAGTTTAGATGGTTGTATTTTTAAATTGTTTAAAAGTTTAGATGGTTGTATTTTTAAATTGTTTAAAAGTGTATCTATTCTTCCTCCCCCCAGCCACGAACAATACCATGGGAACGTGGAGCAGCAGAAGCCCCCTGTGACGGCTGCCACGGTTGTTCTCCGCTGCTTGTCTTTTGAGGGGTGCTTCTTTTCCTCAGGTGTTCTTGCCATAGCTGTTTGTGCCTTCTCTCCAGGTGCCTTCGTAAAGCACTTGTCCCTACGTGACAGTTGGCCTTTCCACGGCTTAATTTTTGCTGGCAGAGACAACAGATGGCTTTGCTCCGATCTGAGACACACACGTGAAAAAATTTCCAAACCGCTGAGCCCCCCTGGGCTGATGGCGCTACGGTGGCATCAGCAGCTGACGTTGAAGGGCATGTTGGCTGTCTGGCCATAGCTGGCGATACATGGCACCAGACACTGCCCCCAGCTGATTCTGAGGACGAGCTCCCTCTTGTATTGCGTTCCGGAGTTGGAGCCTGATCAACGTCTACCACCACACATCCAGGCAAGGAGGGAAGCAGGCAGGCATGCACGCCCGCCCCGAGGTAGTGACCAAAAATAACAATACAGGACTCAGGAGGACCTTTTGCAGCCCTAATTGAAATGAACTAACTTTAAATCCTTTAACGGGAATTCGCTATGGAGGGCAAGTCTGCCATTGTCACCGTGGGGAATGAAGGTTGGATTCCGGCCCGAAGTGGGAGCCTGCTGAGACCCATGCTGTAGCTGCCCTGACCGTGCTTTGCCGACCAGGCATCTGTGGTCAGATGGACCCTTGAGCCAGCGGAAGACAAACCAAGTCGAAAGCATTTGCCAAGAATGTTTTACAGAGGGCAAGTCTTTTTGCCCTTTTTTTAAATTTTTTGAAAATGATAGATGGTTGTATTTTTAAATTGTTTGAAAGTTTAGATGGTTGTATTTTTAAATTGTTTGAAAGTTTAGATGGTTGTATTTTTAAATTGTTTGAAAGTGTATCCATTCAAGTGCAAGTTATGCACTGACTGCCAGATATAATGTGCAGTCACAGATGCAGTAAAAGGTATGCAGTGACTGCAAACAGCCGTTTGTGTAGTGACGGCCATGCTGGACTGGTGCGCACCGTGACGAGAGTGCAGGTGATGGTGGCTTTTCAGCCCATATGCTTGCCCGGCTGATGTAGCTGAATGACAGAACAGTGACTTTCCAGCTGATCAAATTTGGTCTGACCACAATGAAGCAATGACCTTAATATCTTTTGTGTGCCACCCCCACCCGAGACACTCAAATAGCCGGCGGTCATTGCTTCATTGTGATGCGCAAGCCCCTTCACCGCGGCAAGGTAATGATCACGAAGGGGGATGGGCACATGTACACGCACCAGAAAAATTAGTGTAGCGGCCGCTGCTAGCAGCGGCCTTAAAAATTCAGGAATCCGCCTAGAGTCCTGGACCCTGTTGGTAGTGGCGGAGAAGGCAGTCAAGCGGCCTGCAGGCAGAGATGCTGTGTGTGGGGAGTGGACTGACTTAGTCTTCGGTCGTGCAGTAGCCCTCCGTGATCCATTCCTCATTCATTTTGATAAAGGTCAGGTACTGAATACTGTCGTGACTTAGGCGACTTCTCTTCTCAGTAACTATGCCTCCAGCTGCACTGAAGGTCCTTTCTGACAGGACGCTTGCGGCAGGGCAAGAGAGAAGTTGTATGGCAAATTAGGACAGCTCTGGCCACAGGTCAAGACTGTGCAACCAGTAGTCCAAGGGTTCATCGTCGCTTTTCGCAGAGTCTACATCCACACTCAAGGCCAGGTAGTCGGCTACCTGCCGGTCCAGGCATTGGTGGAGGGTGGATCCGGAAGGACTATGGCGAGGAGTTGGACTAAAGAACGTCCGCATGTCCGACATCACCCTGAGATCGCTGGAGCGTCCTGTTCTTGCCTGCGTGGACTTGGGAGGAGGAGGGTTACTGCCAGTGGTACCTTGATTGCATTGTGCAGCCACATCACCCTTAAACGCATTGTAAAGCATCATCGACAGCTTGTTCTGCAAGTGCTGCATCCTTTCCGCCTTTTGTTGAGTTGGTAAGAGGTCCGCCACTTTGTGCCTGTACCGAGGGTCTAGTAGCGTGGCCACCCAGTACAGGTCATTCGTCTTGAGTTTTTTGATACGGGGGTCCCTCAACAGGCTGGACAACATGAAAGAGAACATCTGCACAAAGCTGGATGCAGAGGTACTCTCCATCTCCTCTTGCTCTTCCTCAGTGACGGGACGCAACTCCTCTTCCTCCCCCCAGCCACGAACAATACCACGGGAACGTGGAGCAGCAGAAGCCCGATGGCTGCCGCGGTTGTTCTCCTTCCGCCGCCTCTTCCTCCTCCACAGAAACACCTTCCTCATCATCACCATCATCAGAGTCTGCCTCCTCTCCTTCCCCACACGACTCCTCTTCTTCCTCCTCCTCCCCCCTCTGTGCTGCCGCCGGTGTTGTGGAAACATCGGGTTCGTGTGTAAATGGCTCCAATGAATCCTGCTGCCCTAACTTTTCTTGTTCACGCTCCTCCACAGCTGTATCCACCACTCTACGCACGGCACGCTCCAGGAAGTAGGCGTAGGGGATCAAGTCGCTGATGGTGCCCTCATCACGACTCACCAGTTTGGTCACCTCCTCAAAGGGCTCCATGACCCTGCATGCATTTCGCATCAGTGTCCAGTTGTTGGGCCACAACATCCCCATCCTCCCAGATTGTGTCCTTGTACTGTAATGATACAGGTAGTGGGTGACGGCTTTCTCCTGGTCTAGCAGGCGAGAGAACATCAGCAGGGTGGCATTCCAGCGAGTCGGGCTATCGCAAATCAGGCGTCTCACCGGCAAGTTGTTTCTACGCTAAATCTCTGCAAAGCGTGCCATGGCCTTGTAAGAGCGCCTAAAATGCCCACACAACTTCCTGGCCTGCTTCAGGACATCCTCTAAGCCTGGGTACTTGGACACAAATCTTTGCACGACCAGATTAAGCACATGTGCCATGCAGGGTATGTGTGTCAGCTTTCCCAAATTCAACGCAGCAATGAGATTGCTGCCGTTGTCACACACCACGTTGCCGATCTCAAGCTTGTGCGGGGTCAGCCATTGCTCCACCTGTTTGTTAAGAGCAGCCAGGAGAGCTGCTCCAGTGTGACTCTCCGCTTTCAGGCAAGACATGTCTAACACTGCATGACACCGTCGCACCTGGCATGCAGCATAGGCCCTGGGGTGCTGGGGCTGTGTAGCTGGGGAGGAGATGGCAGCACCAGCCAAGGAGGAGGAGGAGGAGGATGACGACAGCGAAGCGGTGATAGCAGGTGGAGAGGAGGTGGCTGGAGGCCTGCCTGCAAGCCGTGGAGGTGTGACAAGTCGGTCCTCTGCGCAGCCACGTACTCCCTGCTTGCTGCCTCCGGTCACCAGGTTGACCCAATGGGCTGTGTATGTAATGTAGTGGCCCTGCCCGTGCTTGGCAGACCAGGCATCCGTGGTCAGGTGGACCCTTGACCCAACGCTGTGTGCCAGAGATGACACCACTTGCCTCTCAATTGCACGGTACAGTTTGGGTATGGCCTTTTGAGAAAAATAATTGCGGCCTGGTATCTTCCACTGCGGTGTACCAATGGCCACAAACTTACGGAAAGCCTCCGACTCCACCAGCTTGTATGGTAATAGCTGGCGAGCTAATAGTTCCGCCACGCCAGCTGTCAGACGCCGGGCAAGAGGGTGACTGGCAGACATTTGCTTCTTCCGCTCAAATACTTCCTTCACGGACAGCTGGGTACTGCTGTGGGCAGAGGAGAAGGAACCGCTCAAGGGAAGAGGCGGTGTGGAGGAGGGTGGCTGTGAAGGTGCAAGGGAGAAAGTGGATGAAGACGATGCACCTGAAGGAGGAAGAGGAGAAGGAGTTTGGCTTGTCTTTTGAGGAGTGCTGCTTTTACTCAGGTGTTCTTGCCATAGCTGTTTGTGCCTTCTCTCCAGGTGCCTTCGTAAGGCACTTGTCCCTACGTGAGAGTTGGCCTTTCCACGGCTCAATTTTTGCTGGCAGAGACAACAGATGGCTTTGCTCCGATCTGAGACACACACGTGAAAAAATTTCCAAACCGCTGAGCCCCCTTGGGGTGATGGCGCTACGGTGGCATCAGCAGCAGCTGACGTTGAAGGGCATGTGTGCTCCCTGGCCATAGCTGGCGATACATGGCACCGGACACTGCCCCCAGCTGTTTCTGAGGACGAGCTCCCTCTGCTTCTATCATGGAGTCGTCTCCTCCTACTCCTCTCTGACTCCTCCTCTGAACTGTCCCCCTGGTCATCTCCTCTACCGGGAACATATGTGGTATCCGTATAATCGTCATCATAATCCTCCTGGCCAGCTGCGCTTTCCTCAGACACCTCCTCAAGTGCACCAACTTCAGGTGGTCCACCATCATCCCCATCCACACACGTTACGTCCATACTATCGCCACCTAACTCAGACTTATGAGGTGGTGTACCTGCACCTTCTTGTTGTTGTTGCAGTAGTGGCTGGGAATCAGTGATTTCACCACCACCACCAAATAACTCCTGCGAAGTGTCAAATGCAGCGGATCTGGTGCTTGTTGTAGCGCTGGTGGCTGCGGGAGATGAGGTGTTCTGTGTTAAATACTCAATCACCTCCTCACGATTTTGGGAAGTGATGGCATGTGCCTTCTTCTGAGCACTGTATTTTGGGGCAGGTCCGCATGAAATCACAGCAACACCACCTCGCACAGCCACAGACCTGCCGGTGCCTGGTGGCCTTCCTCTGGGTCTGCCTCTACCTCTTCCTCTTCCTGGTTTGTCCATTTTGTCCATCTCGGGGGTATGCTAGCTATATGCAGTGAGGTGGGTTCTCACTCAACACAACAGGTAGTTAGATGCAGTGAGGTGGCCAGGTGGGTTCACACTCAACACAACAGGTAGTTAGATGCAGTGAGCTGGGTTCACTCAACAGTAAAGGTAATGAAGATGCAGTGAGGTGGGTTCTCACTCAACACAACAGGTAGTTAGATGCAGTGAGGTGGCCAGGTGGGTTCACACTCAACACAACAGGTAGTTAGATGCAGTGAGCTGGGTTCACTCAACAGTAAAGGTACTTAAGATGCAGTGAGGTGGGTTCTCACTCAACACAACAGGTAGTTAGATGCAGTGAGGTGGCCAGGTGGGTTCACACTCAACACAACAGGTAATTAGATGCAGTGAGCTGGGTTCACTCAACAGTAAAGGTACTTAAGATGCAGTGAGGTGGGTTCTCACTCAACACAACAGGTAGTTAGATGCAGTGAGGTGGCCAGGTGGGTGCACACTCAACACAACAGGTAATTAGATGCAGTGAGCTGGGTTCACTCAACACAAGGCTAGGTATATGCAGTGATGAGGTGGGTTAAGTAAACACAACAGGTACTGGGTAGTTAGATGCAGTGAGCTGGGTTCACTCAACAGTAAATGTACTTAAGAGGCAGTGAGGTGGGTTCTCACTCAACACAACAGGTAGTTAGATGCAGTGAGGTGGCCAGGTGGGTTCACACTCAACACAACAGGTAGTTAGATGCAGTGAGCTGGGTTCACTCAACAGTAAAGGTACTTAAGATGCAGTGAGGTGGGTTCTCACTCAACACAACAGGTAGTTAGATGCAGTGAGGTGGCCAGGTGCGTTCACACTCAACACAACAGGTAGTTAGATGCAGTGAGCTGGGTTCACTCAACACAAGGCTAGGTATATGCAGTGATGAGGTGGGTTAAGTAAACACAACAGGTACTGGGTAGTTAGATGCAGTGAGCTGGGTTCACTCAACAGTAAAGGTACTTAAGATGCAGTGAGGTGGGTTCTCACTCAACACAACAGGTAGTTAGATGCAGTGAGGTGGCCAGGTGGGTTCACACTCAACACAACAGGTAGTTAGATGCAGTGAGCTGGGTTCACTCAACACAAGGCTAGGTATATGCAGTGATGAGGTGGGTTAAGTAATCACAACAGGTACTGGGTAGTTAGATGCAGTGAGCTGGGTTCACTCAACAGTAAAGGTACTTAAGATGCAGTGAGGTGGGTTCTCACTCAACACAACAGGTAGTTAGATGCAGTGAGGTGGCCAGGTGGGTTCACACTCAACACAACAGGTAGTTAGATGCAGTGAGCTGGGTTCACTCAACACAAGGCTAGGTATATGCAGTGATGAGGTGGGTTAAGTAAACACAACAGGTACTGGGTAGTTAGATGCAGTGAGCTGGGTTCACTCAACAGTAAAGGTACTTAAGATGCAGTGAGGTGGGTTCTCACTCAACACAACAGGTAGTTAGATGCAGTGAGGTGGCCAGGTGGGTTCACACTCAACACAACAGGTAGTTAGATGCAGTGAGCTGGGTTCACTCAACAGTAAAGGTACTTAAGATGCAGTGAGGTGGGTTCTCACTCAACACAACAGGTAGTTAGATGCAGTGAGGTGGCCAGGTGGGTTCACACTCAACACAACAGGTAGTTAGATGCAGTGAGCTGGGTTCACTCAACAGTAAAGGTACTTAAGATGCAGTGAGGTGGGTTCTCACTCAACACAACAGGTAGTTAGATGCTGTGAGGTGGCCAGGTGGGTTCACACTCAACACAACAGGTAGTTAGATGCAGTGAGCTGGGTTCACTCAACACCACGCTAGGTATATGCAGTGATGATGTGGGTTAAGTAAACACAACAGGTACTGGGTAGTTAGATGCAGTGAGCTGGGTTCACTGAACAGTATACAGTAAAGGTACTTAAGATGCAGTGAGGTAGGTTCTCACTCAACACAACAGGTAGTTAGACTTAGATGCAGTGAGCTGGGTTCACTCAACACAACGCTAGGTATATGCAGTGATGAGGTGGGTTAAGTAAACACAACAGGAACTGGGTAGTTAGATGCAGTGAGCTGGGTTCACTCAACACAAAGCTAGGTATAAGCAGTGATGAGGTGGGTTAAGTAAACACAACAGGTACTGGGGTATATGCAGTACTGGGTAGTACAATGTGCAGCTCCCTGTCACACACACAGGCAGTCAGTCACTGAATGTGCTGGGCTGCTGGCAGTGGCACACACACTATCAATTAGCAAGGCTGTGCATGCAACAAAAGTGTCAGAAAAAAAAAATGTACAGGTTGAGCTCTAAAAAGAGCTGTTGCTGGGTGCTTTAAAAGCAATATTAATCAGTCAGGAACAAGCAAAGCAGCCTAGAACCTAACTAATCTGTCCCTAAGAGAAAAAGTCTGCAGCAGCTGTCCCTTTCCTCTCTCTAGCAGGCACACGAGTGACTGTAATGGCCGCCGGAGGCTGCCTTATATAAGGGGGGGTGGGGCTCCAGGGCTTACTGTAGCCTGAATGGCTACAATGTGCCTGCTGACTGTGATGCAGAGGGTCAAAGTTGACCCTCATAGTGCATTATGGGGCATATCAAACTTCCGGAAAAGTTCGCCTGGCGCAGGCGAACGCGAACCCCCAATGTTCGCCTGGAACCGTTCGCCGGCGAACCGTTCGGTACACCTCTACTGTATTGTTGTATCTATGGTCTGTTACCTGTATTGTTCTGTCAACCCTGTTATCATTGTCTGTAATCCTATTTATTGTACAGCGCTGCGTAATATGTTGGCGCTATATAAATCTAATAAATAATAATAATAATAACCCTTCCTGCTAACCTAAAGCTTACTTGTGGCTTACAACACATTGGCTTAAGACTTTACCAAATCCAATGCTCCAATATAGGGAAGTTCTCTATTTACTGTTTTTTTTTTTTTATTGTGATGTCACAGTTCACACATCTCTTCAACTACAAGAAAGGCCCAGGAGTAGTCTTAGCTAGAGAGAGAGAGGGTGATTTCTCTAAAAAAAAAAAAAAAAAAAAAAACACCCAAATTCGCGGACTTGAATTTAGTTACTGAACCCGAATCGAATTCGGTGGTTGCAATCGAATTTGAACCCGAATTTGCCCCGGACCCGAATTCAAATGTACTCGAATCGAATTTGGGTACATTCGAGCATCCGCACCGCTATAGCCAGTAATTTAATTAAGATCTTAGATGGCACCCAAAAAAACTATCACACTTCTGCATTTCTTTATCTACACATGACCATCGGCTGGCCATTTTGAAACAGGGGGTAACTTCAACAAAATAAGACTGCACCTCAGCATCCAATAAAATAGGAATACATCAGCATTGCAGCATATACTGTAGAGGTATACATATTTCAGGGCATGCATCGGGAATACATCAGGGAACCAGCATAGAACCATCGATAGAAATGAAACCTGAAATTTGAATTTCCACTTAGCGATTAATGTTGTTGTTTTTTTTTTTTGTTCATAAAATTAATTAATTGTAAAAAAAAAAACGGATTTTCGATTGGCAACTGCAATTAACTTCTTCTGCATTCTCTGATTGTCCCAATCCTTCTAAAGTCTATCTGAGCACTAGATGATGCTGTAATAACAGAAAAAACTGACTCAAAGGGAAGTGGAGAAATTATGTTTGACCTCATATGGCCCAAGCAGCTGTGTTTCATCTTTCCTTTCAGATCCCTTCAATTATGTAATTCACTATCCAGTAAATGTGAACTATTGTTTACTTGTTAACTGTAACCTAGCACTATCACAGATAAGCTGACCTGTTATAGCCTATTCTAAAACAGAGCAGGAAGAGCTGGAAAATAGAGTCCTTCTGGATGTTAGTACAAATAATATAGTAGATGTGAGGAACAGTCTGTGATGATAAGGAAGGCTTGTGGAAAGGACAAGAGAACATGACCTGTGTGTAAAGGAAAAAAACATTTTTGCCACCTATTCAGGAAGTGTTTTTTATCCGAGAGTGGTTAAAATGTGAAACATATTACCACAAGCAATAATTGTGGAAAACTCTATATCTGCACATAAAGGAGGCTTGGATGCTTGCCTTGCATTGAAGGACATCCATGGCTATAATTACTAGATGGTGCAGTTCCCGATAAAACTTGATTAGTGAAACCGGTCGAGCGTGGCGTTTACTGTTTGGTTGAACAGCGCCCTGTATATTGTGAAACGCTGTTAATACATCTGGGTCCCTGTCAAAAGGGCCCGCATGTGAGCACGTTTTAAATTTTTACATGCTGTATGGAGAAATAAATCTACTTTTTGAAGATAGATACGCTTAGATTTTTATATTTTATTTTCTACTCGCACACCCTTGGGGAATCTACTCTCTTGAGTGACGGTGGATACATTGTGATGGGAGGGAGGCCAGCAGGAAGAAGACCAGCTGCAGGCCCATATAAGCCATATATAGACCCTGTAATTAAGGTCTATGGACTTCTGGTAAGCGCATATTTGATATGAGTGGTGATGATGGAGGATCTCAAGAGTCAGCGCTGAAGTATTTTGATTGACATTTTTAGAAGGATTACTGGAGCAGTGCTGGGCCGAAATTACGCATTAGCGTAATTACGCATCGTAATTCACTACAAATGCACCGTAAGCGTTACGTGTAAGGTTACGGTATTACACGTAATTAATTACGCATAGACCGTAAGGTACGTTATTACGCGTAACAAATTACGCGTAAGACCGTAAACTCCTATTGAAATTACACAGTCTGCCGTAATCGCGTAATACTCCCGTATAATATAAAAAAGCTGCCGACTTTAAGGGTTAATAGCAAAGCCCCCTTAAATGCTAAGAGCCTCAAATTTGGAGAATATATTAAGGAGATCAGAAGGAATAAGAGGAAAAAAATTTTTTTTCAAAAAGACCTTATAGTTTTTCAGAAAATCAATTTTAAAGTTTCAAAGGAAAAATGTATACATTTAAAAACCCGCCGACTTTAACGGTTAATAGCAAAGCCTGCTTAAAATTTAGGAACACCAAATTCCCAGGGTATATTAAGGGGATCAGTGGGAATAAGAGGAAAACATTTTTTTCAAAAAGACCTTATAGTTTTTGAGAAAATCGATTTTTAAGTTTCAAGGGGAAAAATGTCTTTTAAATGCGGAAAATGTCAGTTTTTTTTGCGCAGGTAACAATAGTGTATTATTTTCATAGATTCCCCCAAGTGGGAAGAGTTTTACTTACTTCGTTCTGATTGTGGGAAATATTTAAAAAAAAACGATGTGGGGTCCCCCCTCTCAGACCTCTTTAACCCCTTGTCCCCCATGCAGGCTGGTATAGCCAGAATGCGGAGCACCGGCCGTGTGGGGCTCCGCACCCTGACTATACCAACCCGCATGGTCCATGGATTGGGGGGTCTCGGAAGGGGAGGGGCAGCCAAGCTTTCCCCTCCCCCCGAGCCCTTGTCCAATCCAAGGACAAGGGGCTCTTCTCCACCTCCGATGGGCGGTGGAGGTGGAGGCCGCGATTTCCTGGGGGGGGGTTCATGGTGGCATCTGGGAGTCCCCTTTAAAAAGGGGTCCCCCAGATGCCCACCCCCCCCTCCGAGGAGAAATGAGTATAGGGGTACTTGTACCCCTTACCCATTTCCTTTAAGAGTTAAAAGTAAATAAACACACAAACACTTAGAAAAAGTATTTTAATTGAACAAAAAACATAACCACGAAAAAAGTCCTTTAATATTCTTAATTAACCATTAATACTTACCTGTCCCTTTAAATAAATGATCCCTCGCAATAGCCTCGGAAATGTTCTATCAGTTACAATGTAACAAAGTTATTACAATGTAACAACTTTGTTACATTGTAACTACGCCGCACCCGACGTCACTCGCCGCTCAGCCGCCGCATACACTTACGCGTCACCATACCGTAACAACCCGCATTACGGTATTCTTACGCGTAAATGCGTAAGGACCATGCGTAATGCGTAATTACAGACATGAACCGTAAATAAATGTCTACGCCGTAACCGTAATTCCGTAATGCGTAATAGCGTAAAATTACGCGTAATGATCCCTAAGCGTAGTTTTTTCCATTACGCCCAGCACTGTACTGGAGTACTGGACTTTAGCAACTGCTTTTTATTTGAGTCTCAGCTTGTGTTGTAATGTTTGTTGGATTGCTGATATATTTTTAGATATTTTTTGACCCCATGAGAGGGGAGCAGCAGGTACACACAGCCGAGGGAAGGGCTCCCCCATCCCTCACCTTGGGTTCCCCTTCAGTGCTCCCCTTTTTAGAAATTTGAGCAGCGAGCAGGTAGTGGCTGGATAGTATAATGGTTAAGGGCTCCGCCTCTGACACAGGAGAACTGGGTTCAAATCTCGGCTCTGCCTGTTCAGTAAGACTGCACCTATTCAGTAAGGAGTTCTTTGGGCAAAACTCCTTAACACTTCTACTGCCTACTGAGTGCCTACTGTCTAGTGGCTGCCTCACAAGTGCTTTGAGTCTGACAAGAGAGAAGCGCTATACAAAAAAAAGGAAAAAAGGAATTAAAACATGACCTCACCTCTTCACGGCTCTGTGCAATGATAGAGCTTCATTTGTCATGAACAGAACAAATGACTGGTTCTCGACCTGGATTTATGCAATTATAGCTTAATTTATTAGTAGCATAGCCACTAGAGCTTCATTGGTCGCCAGTCTTCCCTATCTCCAATGCCGCTCACTCTTCTGCCGCTAATCAGGAAGTAGAGTGGTAATTCTCTCTGAATTATGTTGTGCTCCCAATGCTCTGAAACCAAAAACTGATTCTGTTTTTATCAAAATCATGGGAACATTAGCCGATTCCTATACGTTCGACCAATATTTTTCATCCTTCTCGATTGAATACATTTGTCAATTCAGGCCAATATCAGTCAATTTCCCTTGATCAAGCAGAATGGAATATAATTGATTTTCTGCCAATCTGATAAAATAATTGAATTGAACGGTTGATTGATCAGGAAAATCGAGTAAGGTATGGGTGCCTATGCAAATGACAGGTCACATTGGAGTTAAAACCAAACAAATAAGGTTCTTTTATATCTAGGACATTGTGGGCCACTCCCACACAACTTATTATCAAAGCCGCCGAGTTCACGAACACCACGGTCTTGACCTGCAGGAAGGAAGGATAAATGAATTAAATACAAATCAATAGAATCAGCATCTGGTGCCGTTACACAAATGGTTATTTATAGTTAGATTATAAAAGCAGATACCAGATAGATGCCATATGACTAAGCAAAAGTGATGGGAAGATAATAGCTGTTTGTTTTCATTTTCTTAAAGGTCTGGTGACGATTGTTTTTCTCTTAACCTTCCTGGTGGTAACCCCTGCTGGGCCGATTTGTGCAATTTTTTTTTTGCTGCAGGCAGCTAGCACTTTGCTAGCTGCGTGAGCACACCGATCGCCGCTGCCCCGCGCCAACTCGCCACTATCCGCTGCGCCGCAGAGCCCCCCCCCCCCTAGACCCCGTGCGCTGCCTGGCCTATCAGCGCCAGGCAGTGCTGAGGGGTGGATCGGGACTCCCTTAGACGTCACAACGTCCATGGCGTCGGTGACGTCATCCCGCCCCGTCGGCATGGCGACAGGGGAAGCCCTCCAGGAAATCCCGTTCTATGACCGGGATTTCCTGATCTCCGATCGCCGGAGGCGATCAAAGAGGGTAGGGGGATGCCGCTGCACAGCGGCTATCATGTAGCAAGCCCTAGGCTCGCTACATGATTTAAAAAAAAAAAACGGCTGCGCTGCCCCCTTGCGGTTTTTAATAGACCGCCAGGTGGGTTAAAGGGCCACTATCGCGAAAATTGGAAAATTTAAAATACACGTAAACTCATACACATAAGAACTACATTTCTTCCAGAGTGAAATGAGCTGTAAATAACTTTTCTTCTATGTTGCTGTCACTTACAGTAGGTAGCAGAATTCTGACAGAACCAACAGGTTTTGGACTAGCCCATCTCTTCATGGGAGATTCTCAGGGTTTTGTTTAGTTTCAAAAGCACTTAGTGAATGGCAGTTTCTCTGTCCAACTGCCCCAAAAAGTTTGCAGCAAGCAGGGAGGATGGCCAACATCACTGTATAAATCCTTTTCAGATAATATCTATATAAAGAAAAGCCTTGATGAGAATCCCCCATGAAGAGATGGACTAGTTCAGTTCTCTCAGATTTAGTGATAGCAACAATGGAGAAAAGTATTTTATGGCTCATTTTACTCTGGGAGAAACATGCTTCTTATTTGTATATATTTACATGTATTTTAAATTTTAAAATGTAAAATTTTTCGCGATAGTCGTCCTTTAAAGGAAAAACAATCATCGCCAAGCCAACTTTATATTTTATATAGTAAGATTTTAATAAACATTTTCTGAGATATTTCACTTGTTTTTGTGCACATGCCAGCAGAAATAATTGCAGTATCTTACCAAAGGGAAATTATATATCAGCATTTAAAGCGGTTTAAAACTCTGACAAAATATTCAACAAAAATGTGTTTTCCTACTTTTAATAACCCATACAATTATCATATTTGCTTTTGTGCACAAGTATTATAATTCATTTAGAAATTATAACTTCCCAAAGTTCAGTTTATTTACTTTGAAAGCTGCTGGTGCGTTTTATTCATAACTGTTGTAATTCTGTTGTAAATGCAGCCATCAGTGATTTCTGACCTGTGTTTCACTCCACGACTCATTAGCATAAGTTTCTGCACAGCCAAAGAATGTTTACTTAATTGTATCAAGTAAAGAATGTATACAGAAGATAAGCTAATCACCAGTTTGGATGCAGGCTGCCCCTGCAGGAGAAAAAGTCAGTCCTGTGATGTAACCTTTTAAATGCTGTTTTACAAAAAAAAAAAACCCAAAAAAACATTGTGTTAGTATATTATATGCTGTAAATAATATTTTAGAGCAAAGAAGAAATACTGGGTTATATTCCACTTTAACATTGGGCATCTTTTAGCTACATCAGATCCATGATCTGATTGCCACCCGCAAAGCTTTAGACTTACATAGGTCAACAACACCATATAAATCTGTAAATGTAATATATGAAATATCATATATGATACAGCGCAACAGGCCAATAAGGATACTGTATTGCCACTAGAGAAAGAACAGACCAATGGCCGCACCAGGATATTATATATAAATGAACATCCTCTATTAATCAAATAGGGACAGTTACAAACAAAAGAAAGAGGGGCGGGGTCACTCACAATGCAATCTGCATGATGTGTGTATAAGGGTTTCCAGTGCAATAATATATAACAATTTAACAATATTCATACCACAGAAAACAGTAATGACCAATTACATATTAATCTATAAAAATCTCTGTGTATGTGTAATATATCTCTATGCAATGGAAGAGTCAGGTCCAATTCTCACATGAAGCAAGGATAAACATTTGCATCAGGCCCAGAGATAACAGGGGTGGCAATTTGATCTGTGTTTACACTAACAGTATGCAGTCAGAGTAGAAGGAGAAGTGAGAGGAGAGCGAGGTGAAGAGTTCATCATTGGGGAAAATCAGCTTGTTGTGCTGTGTAAGGAGTCTGACAGTGAGTGAGGAGGGGGGGGGGGCAGGAGAGCAGCAGTGCTTCATTTGACTTGCACAGCAGAAGGGAGGAGGTGGTACTGCTGTCCTGACTGAGGACAAATGGAGTGGCTGAGGGTGAGCAGTTTGTTTGTCACAGACTCACTGCCAACCAGTGTGATGTTGTGTTGAACTGCAGCAGCAGGAACTTGAAATGTACATAAACAGTGTTGAGGTGCATGTACTGTTCAGCTGCCACTGCAGTAAACCATTGCATTCAGATGTATTACGCATGCAGAGATGTTTTTATAAATTCATATGTACCGTATTTTTCGGACTTTTCAGACTTTAAGACACATTTATTCTCCCCCAAAAGTGAGGATAAAAGTTTATATTTTATATTTCGTCTTGTAGTCCGAATGTGGCAGTCCTACCTACCTTGGTGCTTGTTTCTTCCGTGCAGTAAATGATGAAGTGAACAGTAGGGCGGCAGCAGCAGCGCGATCCACAGTGTTTCCAAGCGGCATAGGAGCAGCCACTGTAATGATCCGCAATGATCTGTAAAGATCTTCTTTTATCATGCCTGGCATCAGTGCGATCCTGGCTGACAAGTATTTCTTCAGCCGTTATAACGGCAGAGTCCTCAGAGGCTTCCATACTGCCTTGTATACTTGCATCATCCGCAGCATTGTGGATAATTACAGCTGCTGCTCCGATACCACTTGGAACCACTGTGGGTCATGCTGCTTCTGATGCCCTACTATGGACCACATTGAGACCATTTACAGCCTGGACACCCAGACTGGACACAGCTAGTTTCTGAAGAAGAAACTGCCACCCACACTGGCGAGATCTCCTGCAAAGTAATTGTAGTGGTTGAGGAGCAGGTGGGGGAGCAGGGTTTGTGTAGTGTAGCTGGGGGGAGCAGGGGTTTGTGTAATGTAATGTAGTGCAGTGTAGGTGTGGGTTGCTGGTCTTGCAACCTATTCTTGTGAGTATTGAGTGTCCCATACCCTCAACGTGCTACACTATTAGGGGCTCCTGGTGTCCCTGTCTCGTTTTTTGTCTCCTTTGGAAGGTCCTCGGACTCCATTCGTACCACACCTTCTCAGAGTCTGAAGAAGGCTTTTTGGCAAAAAGCTTAGTCTTTTTCTTTTAAGTTAGCCAATAAATTGTATCATCCTGATTCAAAACGTCTTGCTTTTACTAATTGCTAACACGGTACAATACTCCACTGCTTCCAAAAAACCATGACGTACCATTCTACATCACCAGAAAATACCAGGAGCCTAATGATTGATGATGCTTGGCAGCTATTATAAGAGAATTACTATTATTTATGGTACATAACCAGCTGTTCCACGTCAGCAGCCTACAGCACACTTTTTTTGTATATAATTTTTTTCCCTTATTTGACCCGCCGTGTTTATTTCCAGTGCAGGAAGTATGCGCTCTGACATAAACTTGCGTATTCCTCTGATCAGAGTCAGAGAAGCAATGCCAAAGACAGAAACATAGTAGGTTGACACAAGATAAAATTCCCAGTCATTTTCAAATGTCATGAACAAAAGTAGGAGTGCTTTGCTGCTAAATCAAAGATTTCTTCTTCTTAAGCACTGTAACTTTTAAAATACATGTAAAGAAACATATAAGAAGTAATTTTTTCTAAGAGTAATATGTGAATTTAGTTTTGTTTTGCTTTTCCTATGTTTCTTTTACTTACAGTCAGTAGTAACAGCTGACAGATCTGACAGGTTTTGGACCAGTCCATCTCCATATGGGAGATTCTCAGAATTTCCTTTATTCTTCTTCTTATTCTTCTTATTTAGTATTTCTATAGCTTCGGCATCTTTCACAGCACTGTACAGAGTATATTGTCTTGTCACTTAACTGTCCTTCAGAGGGACTCACAATCTAATCTTTACAAAAGCACTCTGTGGAAAGGATAGACTTTACATGAAAATGCCACCTAGCTTCCCTACTAGTTTGCACACTATTTTGGCTGTTGGACTGAGCAACTGCTGTTCAGTAAACATAAAGAAAACCCTCAATATCTCTTATTAGGAGATGGACTAGTCCAAAACCTGTCAGATCTGTCAGAGTTTTACTACCTACAGTAAGTGATCGTAACATAGGGAAAATAAATATTAATAGTTTATATGTTATAATGTTTATACTATGCGTACACCTGTATTTTACATTGTACGCTTTTGTTGTGGTAGTTGATCCTTTAATGAACGAGGAAAAGATGTCAATGGTCCAAAAGGGTCACACAATTGTATTGTGAGAAGCTGAGGAGAAATGGTAAAAAGTCTTAAGGACCTCTTATTTAATTGACAAGGTGTAGGTTCACTCTGGATCTTACTCTGGATCTGCACTAATAATAATAATAATATTAATAATAACAATAATACATATATTTAAATTTGTATTTTAAGGACTAGCCTACTTCACAGTAAGTAGATTTCATTCCTGCAAATAAGTGCTATTAAAATAACATATAGGATATTAGATGCAATAAATGTACCATATTCTTGGGAACATAAGGCACACTTTTTCTTCCCCAATAATGTATTTCTAAGGTGTTTTAAAACTCTGGCACTTGTCATGTAAAAGTTAGGAAGGGTGAAACATGAAATGGTATAGGTCAGTGATCTGCAAACTTGGCTCCCCAGCTGTTAAGGAACTACAAGTCCCACAATGCATTTATCTTTATGAATCATGACTGTGGCTGTCAGATTCCCACAATGCATTGTGGGACTTGTAATTCACTAACAACTGGAGAGCCAAGTTTGCAGATCGCTGGTATAGGTTATGAAAAGTTATTGCAATATCAAAAGCGACACAGCTGATATGCCAAAATTGTCAGGTACCTTAAGATGTAAAAACCCCGGAATCTGAAGTGGTTAAAAATAGAGAAACCAAACTAAAAAAAAACAAACAAAACCCTTGATTATATTGCACCTGCAAAATTATAAATAGTACAACAGTACTATCTAGCTTCTACACCACCATTGTTTAAAATTGTTGATAAGTGGGTCGCTGCATTAAATTTGACCTAAAACCACCTTTAAAGAGACTCTGAAGCGAGAATAAATCTCGCTTCAGAGCTCATAGTTAGCAAGGGCATGTGTGCCCCTACTAAACCACCGCTATTGCGCCGCTAAACGGGGGTCCCTTACCCCCCAAAATCCCCTCCGTGCAGCCGGGGATCTC
Source organism: Hyperolius riggenbachi (assembly GCF_040937935.1). NCBI lineage: Eukaryota > Metazoa > Chordata > Amphibia > Anura > Hyperoliidae > Hyperolius > Hyperolius riggenbachi. Next base: position 203,813,525 of record NC_090655.1, read on the forward strand.
TTCCTGATTGAGGCAGGGCTAACCGCCGCAGCCCTGCCCCACGCGCGTCTGTCAGCGCGTATCTCCGCCTCTCCCCCGCCCCTCTCAGTCTTCCTTCACTGAGAGGGGTGGGGGAGAGCCGGCGATGCGCCGCTGATAGACGCGCTGAGAGGCAGGGCTGCAGCCGTTAGCCCTGCCTCTAGGAGCAGCAAAATCTACGACCAATTTGGGGGGGGGTTGGGGGTGAAGGGACCCCCGTTTAGCCTTGGGATAGCGGCGTTTTAGCAGGGGCACACGTGCCCTTGCTAAGTATGAGCTCTGAAGCGAGAATTATTCTTGCTTCAGTGTCTCTTTAAAAATGCAAAACACACAAAGGGCTTGATTCACTAACCGGTGCTAAGCCGGTTAGTGTGCCTTATCTGAGGTTAGTGTGCCTTATCTGAGGTTAGTGTGCCTTATCTGAGTTAGTGTGCCTTATCTGAGGTTAGTGTGCCTTATCTGAGTTAGTGTGCCTTATCTGAGGTTAGTGTGCCTTATCTGAGGTTAGTGTGCCTTATCTGAGGTTAGTGTGCCTTATCTGAGTTAGTGTGCCTTACCTGAGGTAAGTGTGTCTTATCTGAGGTTAGTGTGCCTTATCTGAGTTAGTGTGCCTTATCTGAGTTAGTGTGCCTTACCTGAATTAGTGTGCCTTATCTGAGTTAGTGTGCCTTATCGTGCAGTGCGCGATGTAGCTTTGTGCATCTCTTAGTGTGCACAAAGCTACTTAAGGCACACTGACCTCAGATAAGGCACACTAACCTCACATAAGGCACACTAACCTCAGTTAAGGCACACTAACTCAGATAAGGCACACTAACCTCAGATAAGGCACACTAACCTCAGATAAGGCACATTAACCTCAGATAAGGTTAGAGCTGTAGTTTGTGCCCACTAAGTGATAAGGCACACTAACCGGCGTAGCACCGGTTAGTGAATCAAGGCCCATGTCCCTTACTCAACTTGCTCTTTAAAGAGGAACTCCAGGGAAAATAATGTCATAAAAAAAGTGCTTCATTTTTACAATAATTATGTATAAATGATTTAGTCAGTGTTTGCCAATTAAAAAAATCTTTCCTCTCCCTGATTTGCATTCTGACATTTATCACATGGTAACTTTTTTACTGCTGCCGGTGATGTCACTGGAAGGAGCTGCTGCTTGCATTTTTGGCAGTTTGAAACAGCTGTTATTTCCCACAATGCAACAAGGTTCCCACAGTGTGATGTCAGTACCTCAGTGCTGTGAGGCGCTGACATCACACTGTGGGAGGGGTTTCACCACAAAATCAGCCATAAAGAGCAACCTGATGATCCAATGAGAAAAGTAAAAGGTTTCTCATGGGAAAGGAGGTATCAGCTACTGATTGTGATGAAGTTCAATTCTTGGCTATGTTTTCTCTTTAAGCCACCAGCAAGCAACAAAATACTTAAAGAAATGTTGACAGTAACTCTTCACCTACTTTTTGGTACTTTTTATTTGCAGAATGCTGAAAAGTAATTTTTAACCAAAGATAAGAAAATATCTCCTAGTAAAAAACTTAGGAGAAAAGGTGAATTGAATAAGGGCCCATGGCTATGGACACAAAGCAAACTTTAATTCAAACGTTTTACCTCTTTTTATCACTAGTGTTTATTTACCAACATAATAATAATTTTTGTTTGTATATTACTCTTCAGGAAAACCAGCTGCATTCCACTTGCTGTTGGACTTTTTCATTTGCATTCAAAAAAACACTACTCTTTTAATTCTGTGAATCCAAAAATATAAAAAAGAGACACAGTCACAGTCATGCGCTAGATAGGCTTTAAGGGAGTCTGAAGCGAAAATTAAAAATAAAAGATATTTAAAGAGACTCTGAAGCGAGAATAAATCTCACTTCAGAGCTCATAGTTAGCAGGGGCATGTGTGCCACTGCTAAACCGCCGCTATCGCACCGCTAAATGGGGGTCCCTTCACCCCCAAACCCACCCCCGCAATAGTTGGTCGTAGACTTGGTCGTTCGTGGAGGCAGGGCTAACGGCTGCAGCCCTGCCTCCAGTCGCGTCTATCAGCGGCGCATCGCCGCCTCTCCCCGCCCCTCTCAGTGAAGGAAGACTGAGAGGGGCGGGGGAGAGGCGGAGATACGCGCTGACAGACGCGCGTTGGGCAGGGCTGCGGCGGTTAGCCCTGCCCCAACCAGGAAGCGCTCCCCCGCTGCACAGAGGGGATTTGGGGGTGAAGGGACCCCCGTTAAGCCGCGGGATAGCTGCGTTTTAGCAGGGACACACATGCCCCTGCTATCTATGAGGTCTGAAGCGAGATTTATTCTCGCTTCAGACTCTCTTTAACTAACAAAAGTGAAGGCTCTGGATTCTGTAGAGCCTTCCGGTTCCTCTCATGGTCCCCTTGTTCCTTGTTGTCCACTGACTCCTCCATTCGAATCTCCTGCTGTGGGAGGCTTCGGAAGTCTTCAGGCGCCCGAGTGCTCCCAAATACGGCAGCTCCTTATTGCGCATGCATGCAAGAGTGTGTTGTGCATGCGCAATATGGAGTTTCTTCGGGAGCACTCAGGCTCCCGAAGCCTTCCAAAGCCTACCGCACTTACAGAGAGCAGTCTCCGACCCATGAGTTGGGTATAGCCGCAGTATAGTATTTCCTACAGACAAGGGGCAATCACCTACAGGCACACAATCGCCTTCTGATCAATCTTCTCGAGTTCATTTTAACACACAATGTATTCATGTTTGCAGGCACACCAGCTCAGGGGCAGCACAATGGGTACGGCTTGTGCGCCCTACTATGGAAATCTGTTCTTGGGCTGGTGGGGAGACAAAATTGTGTTTGTCAATTGTTGGTTACTGCGTGACTGGGATTAATATTCAGGAAATTGGGTAGAACAGCCTATCAAAATTCACTTATTTATTTTCAAGTGGAATAGTTAAATTGCTGCCATTCTTACATTGTTAATGGCAAACCTGCTACAGTCGGTCATTCAGTGACTGGGGTCCAAATTCAGCCACAAACAGCCAATGGGATTTGTTTAATTGATTTCAATGGAAACATTTGAACTACTTCCATTCTCACAATATTGATGCCAAGGACCCTAAAGCTCTCAAACTAGTAATTGTGTGACTGTGTGTCAAGGTTACAAAAAGTAGGCGGAGCCAGCAACAACCAAATAAGTACCTGAGCAAGGCCGGGTTCTCAGCTAGTATATAATAAATGAATAATTGGTAGCATACAGACTAACTTTTATGTGCTATTTAAAACTTTTAAATTAGCTCCTAAACGCTCCGGCAGTCACCCAAGGGTTAAGATGTTGACAGTTTCCCTGTGACATGTTACCATATCAGGAGCTTCACATCATCAAAGTTTGCATTTGCTTCCATGATCTACAAGTACAGGTATTTTGGGGTACTGATGAGGCTTCAAGACGTCGCTGACACTTTATTCGAGATAAGACTGCTTAGAAGTTAGAAGACAGCTTTACACGTGTTTTTAATTTTCGGCCCCGATTTTGATCATCTGTTTAACCACTTGAGGACCCACCCTTTACCCCCCCTTAAGGACCAGCGTTATTTTTTGTGATCTGTGCTTGGTGGGCTCTGCAGCCCCCAGCACAGATCAGCTGGCACACAGAGCGATCAGATCGCCCCCCTTTTTTCCCCCCTATGGGGATGATGTGCAGGGGGGGTCTGATCGCTCCTCCTGTCTGGCATGTTGCGGGGGGGGGGTCTCAAAGCCCCCCTCCGCGGCGAAATTCCCACCTCCCTCTCCTATCTGCTCATCCCCGGTGATCGGGGCTGCACAGGACGCTATCCGTCCTGTGCAGCCAGTGACAGGCTGTCCCCTGTCTCATGGCGGCGATCCCCGGCCGCTAATTGGCCGGGGATCGCCGATCTGACTTATGGCGCTGCTGCGCAGCAGCGCCGTACAATGTAAACAAAGCGGATTATTTCCGCTTGTGTTTACATTTAGCCTGCGAGCCGCGATTCACGGAGCCCCCCGCTGTGAATTGACAGGAAGCAGCCGCTCGCGCGAGCGGCTGCTTCCTGATTAATCAGCCTGCAGCTGGCGACGCAATACTGCGTCGCTGGTCCTGCAGCTGCCACTTTGCCGACGCGCGGTATGAGTGCGCGGTCGGCAAGTGGTTAAGTGTCATTATTCAACTAGGTAACATAAGATAAAATAAGAGAATTTATAAGCAGATGGTGTGTACTAAATTAACATTAAATCAGGTATAAAAAGAGAGAGTCCTACTGGTGTGGTACATGTGGAAAGTGACGACCCTCCTCTCTTCTGGCTCAGACCAGCTTTGCTCTGCCGCTCAGCCACTGGAGTGTCGGCTGCTCCAGCCTGTCTCAACTTGCCAATCTTTATTCCACAATGGTGAGAAGCTTTCTGGACTATGACCTGCTGTTGAACTTCGAGGATTGGTAACCCTCTGACTTGGTTCTTGTCTGCTACAAAGTATTTGCTAACTTGCTTATGCTGTTTACGCTGCTTTGCTCCAACTGACTGTGGTTGGCGAACTCTGTTCAGCAAGCCGGACATTTTGCAATTGTGTTTAGCTGCTCATTGGCCTTGCTGTCACTGCTCAGGCTACTGCTTGCTTGACAGTCTGTTCTTTGAACCGCTGATGACAGGCTGGCTTGTGAATCAAGCAGCAAGCTGATTCTGTGATCTACTGAATGCATTGCTTATCTCTATTCCATAAGTGACTACCATACTGTGCCTCATTATGAATTGTCTTCTGGTCATCTTGGTCCCTCATACGAAATATATATTACATCAACCATACGTGCACGTCATCTGTGTGGCCATCTATTTGAACTATTGTTCTAGTTCGTTTAATATTGGAGCAATATTTTTAGCAGACATATCAAGTGCTTCTGGTCACATTCTGAGTCACATTATTTAATCATTCATGTTGCGTGGCTGTGTGTGTCCTGAGGATGCTGAGGAGGCAGAAGGTTTCAGGCGATGGGTTGTCCATTCTGTTTTTAGATGGGATAACTGTAAAGGATAGCGGAGATGCCGCCGCATGGGCAAGCGGCACGGTGGCCATATCCGCGTTCCAGCTGGCGGCTTCTGCCGCACAGCTACATGCTGCTGGTTCGCCTGGTCCTTCTAGTGCACACAGTTTAAGAGCTACGCGCGCGCGTGCCAGGCGACAGGACCTTTATGCAAGTAAAAGGGGAGTCAGCTGACCAAGCCGGTCAGCTGACTCCAGCTATGCTCCGGATTGGTGACTAAGGCGGCGCTGCGGAGTGCTCTGGTTATTTATAGGGCTTGCCTGTCAGTTGCGAGTTGTCTGCTGAATGCTTACGTGTGCGCACACAGACCCTAGTCAGATCTTACAGTGTGTTAGAACCAGCCGGAGCTGGGAATTCACACTTAGTCAGATTCCGTTGATAGCTTTAAGTACTATTGTATTGTAAGACTTGTGTACATCTGTTAGTCTAGTTCCCAGGTGTTGAAACCAAGGACTTCACACCTAGACTAGGATATTGCTATATTACTACTGTTTATCTGTTATGATCTCTCGCTTTCCTGACTACTCTCTTGCTTGCTGATTCGGTACTTCTGCCTATCTAATAACTGTTGCCGACACTGCCTGTACCTTGATACCGAATCAGTCTTCCGCCTCTGTACTGTATCTGTCCGTTCGTTGCTGACCTTGCTTGTCTGACCTTTCTGTCCTCACTAGTGGGTCTTGCCACTAGTGAGGGAAATCTTTAGCGCTGTCACCTAACCCTTAGGTGATCAGCCTTGCTGTACTAGGCGCAGGGCAGCTGCCGACATCACCTAGTGTTCCTGGCCCCGCTAGCGCTACCGGACTTCCGGATTCCCACGACTACTGGCCATAGAGTGGAGGCGATTCAGCAGGAGATACCATCCCTTGGGCACGGTGATATACACCTTGTGTGTTATAAGCTATATTGTCATTTTACATTGTGAGTTTTATATTTTTATCTTGCGAAAGAGGCATGATTAAAAAGGTTAATGCGCCAGAGAGCGCTCCTCCTCTCTTTTGTGTTTTTGTTTCCAATCAGCTTTAATACTTTGGTCCCAGAGTATTTTTGGAGCAGCACCTGGTGGACACCTTGTGTCGTTGTGTCATTCCACTTAATTGAGCGCAGCGGAAAGGTGTTTGTGAGCCTTGCTGTACTGACTGTGACACTTGTTCCTCAGGTGTCTGTTAGCTGCAAGCAGTGTCTGTTGATCACCTGCTCCTCAGGAGATCATCTTGCAGCACAGTCAGTGGTCCCTGCTCCTCAGGGGTCCACTGGCTGCAGTACAGTCTGATTCCCTGCTCCTCAGGGAATCCTTGGCTGTAGTACAGTCATATTTACTCATTCCACCTGTGACTACCCTTGCAGCACAGTCAGTGGTCCCTGCTCCTCAGGTGTCCACTGGCTGCTGTACTATCTGAATTCCCTGCTACTCAGGGAATTCTTGGCTGCAGTACATTCTGTATTCCCTACTCCTCAGGGGATCCTAGGCTATAGCTTAGTCTTGATCACCTACCCTTCAGGTGATCATACTCTCTAACACCGTCAGTAGTCCCTGCTTCTCAGGCGTCCACTGGCTGCAGTGCAGTCTGAATCCCCTACCCCTCAGGGGATCCTTGGCTGCAATACTGTCTGTATCTCCCGCTCCTCGGGAGATAATTTCTCTGATTACTGTTGCACCAAACACTACCACATTAGGTGTCCTGTATCTAGCTATACCAGTATTATTGGTGATTCTGCAGATCACCACATAATCAGGTATAGCATCTGTATTATTGGTGATACTGCAGATCACCAATAATCAGAAAAAATCTGTGTTGACACCAATCGTTACAATAACTGTTTTTTTATTTGGTTTATCATATTAATAGAGGTGCTTTGTACATTTTCACTCGATAGTGTTTGTGATCTGTTGGGACATCCGCCTCCTTTTTTATATCTCATCGTTTGTGATTTTATAAAAAGAGAGTACCGGTGCACAGGGGATGGAAGTATGACCATCCTCTAATATGGTAGAAATCCAAAAAATACTTAAAGTGGACCCAAATTAAAAATACAAGATTTCAGAAATAAAACCTATTTTCTAAATTATAATAATAAATAGCAGCCTTTTTTCAGCTGCATGATGACAAATATAAAATATTTTACATTTATTGGAGGAACCCCTCCCTTCTTTTCAAATTGCCAGGATTTTTCCAGCAAACTGGTGGAGTAGATGGTGTCCAGCAATGGAGGAATTGCTAATGGCTGCCTCCAGTATAACCCTAGATATAAAAAGAGAAGGGTGAAAAGCATGCACTGAAATTATCATAGGTTTGAAGGAGTGTTATTTATCTTTGTATGTGTCAGAGTGGTGCAACTAAATATTTTTAATAAAAAAAAATGTTTGGTTTGAGTCCACTTTAAATCCTCTCCATGTTACTTACAGCACTTCTTTGTTTGACCCAAGAACATATTGCAAACGTGATACTGAACACTATCTTCTATGTTACAATATCAAGGACAGTGGTTCTCAATTGCAAAACCGTGGTCTCCTAAAGTTGCTAGAATACTTTATGTCCAGTAAATTATGACCTATATTCAGCTACAGGTATAGTTTATGCAACTGGATAGGACATGTTGTGAACTAAAAATGGTAATATATGTCTACTAACGTAGAGGATGACATCTGTAAATTCTTGTTTAATTAGTTGACGTCGTTTCATGTGGAATACCTTGGCTGCCTTCCATTGTTTTATGACCTGCTTATGTTAAGACGTGTTAGGTGAGGACCGATTAATTACCATTGACCTCCATTGAGACATGCATCAAAGCAGTCATGGCTTCATCCATTACACGGAAACTTTTGCCCATTCGATGAAAAAAAAAACAGTCTCATCATGAATGTAAACTTTTACGTACTTTTGTATACGGTTATAATAACTCCAAGTCCAACCTTGTTCAACTATAAAAACAATCTGTTTTACCCATCCTAAAGTAATTGAATGCATTTTGCATATAATCCATAAAGTCCTCTATTTATATATTTTTATTATATATGTATGCAGTATATTTTGTATATACTGGAAGTGGGTGGTCCTATACTTCAGCTTTTTGTGTATAGGAGGAGAGAGCATAGTGAGGACTTCCTCGCTGTACTGTTATCATTCACAGGCCAATCAGCAATCTGAGATGAGGCTGTGCACTACCCGTGTTTCCCCGAAAATAGGACAGTGTTTTATACTATTTTTTGCTCCCAAAGATGTGTTAGTGCTTATTTTTAGGGAATGTATTATATTTCAGTAAAGTGTCTCTGAGCAGAACATTTCCTGTTCCTTTGTGCTGTGCTGTTCCTGTGCTGTGTCTTCCTGCCTTCCCCACTGTGCAACCTCTTCCTCTGCTGTATCTGGTGGTATGCTACTGTACTGATCATGTCCCTGCCCTGTCATCCCTGCACACAGCTGATAACTTTGCTGTGCTCTGGAATGACAGGCCTAGTGCATGGGCTGCACTGCACCGCTGTGTCCCTGCTTGCTTGCCACCTCTTCTTCCACTTTAACTACCTCTAGGGCTTATTTTTGGGGTACGGCTTATTTTTGGGGAAACTTGGTAAATTCAATCTAAGAATGTGTGTCCTGGTTATTGAATGTGCTGCTTGATTGGGCTGTCTGGAGTTTTCTGATTCATGTGGTTCGCTTTTATCAGCAAACAGAGCAGGCATACATGTAAATGGTGGATTGTATTTTTTAGAATAGGACAGTCAGTAATATAAAAAAAAAAAAAAAAAAAAAAAATCTTCCCTAACTCTATCTTAAAACATTTAGTCAATACAAGGCATCCAGAAATAAATAAATAGACAAAGGATACTAACATGACTGAAACCAGCTTAACAGGAAGCAAAACTGTAACTTTACCCTCCAGAAGATCACACTGATTTTGAACCAAAATTATTTTGTTTCTGCTGTAGCACTATCCAGGGCAGTTTTTAGCTCATAAAGCTCCCAGAGTGAGGGTGTATACATGTTAGACACCCCCCGCCCCCACCCCACAGATTTGGGTACACTATTATGATGCAGTAGCCAGAGGTGTTCCCAGTATTAGGTAGCTCCCAAAATAGCTAGCCAGAAGCCCTCAGTATTAGGTAGACACACATAATTATTGTAGTTCCTGCCAGTGTATCAGATCCCAGTCCCGACATCATATTTCAGGAGCAGTGGTGTAGCTAAGGAGCTATGGGCCTCATTGCAAGTTTTACATTGTCCCCCCCCCCCCCCCCCCCAAGCACTCTATACATAACAATTGATACGGCGCACCAACACCTGCCAAGGACAACCAAAGTGCCAGAAGTGCAAGAATGGGATGGGAAACAGCTTGTTAATGATTACTACCATTCAAAACATCTATAGAAGTGATTATTACTAGAGATGGCCCAAACGGTTCGACCGCAAACGTATTCACGCGAACATCACTGGTTCGCGTTCGCATCAAAACATGAACTTTATGGTGAGTTCGGCCAGTTCATTGCCCGCAGCCCCGCTCCAGCCTCCTTAGTCTTCCGGTGTTCCGACACCGGCAGGCGAGCAGGGCTATGGCGAGATGGCTGCCGAGAGACTATAAAATAATACCAGTTGCCTGAATCGCCTGCTGATCCTGTGTCTCTAATACTTTTAGCCACAGCCCCTGAACAAGCATGCAGATCAGGTGCTCTGACTGAAGTCAGACTGGATTAGCTGCATGCTTGTTTCAGGGTGTGATTCAGCCACTATTGCAGTCACAAAGATCAGCTGGACTGCCAGGCAACTGGTATTGTTTACAGGAAACATCCATATAACTCTCAGTTAAGGTTTCCTGTAAGCAAGCTGTTTCTATTGCATTGAGCATAAATGGTAATTTTTAGGCCAGCTTCAGTTGGTACAGTGGTTAGGGTGCATGCCCACCACACAGTGAGACCCAGGTTCAAATCCCAGCCAATGTGAGTTGGCTTTGATGCTACAAATCCTTAAAGGGAACCTAAACGGAGAAGGATATGGATTTTATCTTTTAAAATAATACCAGTTGCCTGAATCGCCTGCTGATCCTGCTGATCCTGTGTCTCTAATACTTTTAGCCACAGCCCCTGAACAAGCATGCAGATCAGGTGCTCTGACTGAAGTCAGACTGGATTAGCTGCATGCTTGTTTCAGGGTGTGATTCAGCCACTATTGCAGTCACAAAGATCAGCTGGACTGCCAGGCAACTGGTATTGTTTAGAGAAAACATCCATATCACTCTCAGTTAAGGTTCCCTGTAAGCAACCTGTTTCTATTGCATTGAGCATAAATGGTAATTTTTAGGCCAGCTTCACTTACTACTGTAGTGGTACAGTGGTTAGGGTGACTTGCCCACCACACAGTGAGAGCTGGGTTCGATTCCCAGCCATGGTATGATGTATACTGGTTTTTAAAATAGTATAATTCCCTGGCAGAAGAGACCCTCCTCCCTCCGGTAGGAGGGAGAAGGGGAGGAGGGAGGTGGAGACACACAAGAGTCTAATTAAAATCTCCCTAGCAGAGTGTGTAGCAGCTGTCCCATAACTAATTAGTGTAGGCACACAACTGATTCAAATGGTATAAAGGACCTTGCTTGGAGGAGGGAGAGAGGGTGGGCGGGTCCTCCTGCAGTGATGTGTATTTCACTCAATCAGGTGTGCCTCCAGGTATTAGAGCTCTTGAAACATGTTTTCTATCATTTTTCTAGCCAGTAGAATTTTTTTAAATTTTCAAAGTTCGCCTCCCCATTGAAGTCTATTGAGGTTCGTGAACTGAAAATCGGAGGTTCGCGACATCTCTAGTTGCCCACAATGTGTTTATTTTGTGCTGACATGTTGCCCATTGCATTTATTTTGTGCTGACATTTTTGCCCACATTGCGTTTATTTTGTGCTGACATGTTTGCCCATATTGCGTTTATTTTGTGCTGACGTGTTTGCCCACATTGCGTTTATTTTGTGCTGACATATTTGCCCACATTGTGTTTATTTTGTGCTGACATGTTTGCCCACATTGCGTTTATTTTGTACTGACGTGTGTAAGAGAACGCGGAAAAGCCGCCGTGTCTGCTATTGAGGAGGCGGCTGTTTCCGCGTCCAATGCGGCGGTTTGCACGCGGAAGCGTGCGTCTGGTGGCAGGGCAGAACGCGGAAAAGCCGCCGTATGTGACAACAGCAAGGAGGCTGGTTCCGCGTCCAGCACGGCGGTTTGCACACAGCAGCGTGGGTCTGGTGTGGCTGGGTCTGTTAGTGCACACAGGCTTAGGAATACACACGCGCGCGCTGAGAGGCAGAACTCTTATACTTATCACACCGATCAGCTGACACCAGAGCAAGATTCTATTGGTTGACCAATTAGGGGTGGTGCTGGAGAGCACTGCTCCATATATACTTGCTGCTGGTCAGTCTCAAGTTGTCTGCCGTTGCGATCACAATGTCAAAGCACTCAGACCTTAGTCAGATCCTACAGTGTGCTTGAACCAGGAGGACCTGGGAATTCACACTGAGCCAGAAATATTTGTATTATTGTTCTGTTTATGCTTAGACTAGTTCCAGGGTGTAGAGACCACGGACCTCACACCCAGATTAGGGAACTGTATTGTCGTCTGTGTTATACTCCAGACTAGTTCCAGGGTGCTGAGACCACGGACCTCGCACCCAAGACTAGGGAACTTGTGCAATCATTCTGTTATACTTCAGACTAGTTCCAGGGTGTAGAGACCAAGGACCTCACCTCACACCCAGACTAGGCATTGTTTGATATCTGTTATGATTTATTGCTTTTCTGACTACTCCTCTGTCCTCTGATTCGGTACCTCGCATATCTGATACTCTGTTGCCAAACCCTGCTAGCCTTGGATACCGAATCAGCCTTCTGTCTATGTACTTTATCTGACCGTGTGTTGCCGACCTGGCTTGCCCGACCTCGAGAGCTATCTCCCTCATTAAGAGATAGTCTCCAGATCAGATAGTGACATCCACCTTCAGGTGTTACTCTCCTTCTGGTCCTTCCTACCTCCAGCCTGACTCCACCCCTTGGAGAGTCTCAGGCTGCTGGAAGGTTTCCGTGTTCTTCAGAGCAGTATTCCCTTAGGGCCCTTTTCCATGCGCTGGCTGAATCGCAAAACCGCTAGCGATTTTACAATCGCTACGGTTTGCTTTTTAACATAGGAATCGCGGTAGGTCATTTCCACTACCGCGATTCGCTTTTGTCGGGAACGCGAACGCGCGGCGGAGCGATAATTGCCGCGATTTTGCTATGCAGTGCATAGCATAGCAAAATCGCGTCCGCAAACGTCGGGGGAATCGCCGGTTTTGCGATTCAGCAATCGCTAGCGTTCAGCATGAACGCTAGCGATTGCAGGTGGAAAAGGGCCCTTACTGCTTATGTTCATCTGCTCAGCAGGTGCATTACTCAAAGTACTACTGTTACACCAAACACTCACATACCTTAGGTGTCCAGAGGTTAGTAATATATCTGTATTATCCGTGATTCTGCAGATCATCAATAATCAGGTATATATCTGTATTCTTGGTGATACTGCAGATCACCAATAATCAGATTCTCTCTGTGTGCTGACACCAATCGTTACAACGTGTTGCCCACATTGCGTTTATTTTGTACTGACATGTTGCTCACATTGCAGTTTATCTTGTACTGACATGTTTGCCCACATTGCGTTTATTTTGTGCTGACGTGTTTGCCCACAATGCGTTTATTTTGTGCTGACGTGTTTGCCCACATTGCGTTTATTTTGTACTGACGTTGCTCACATTGCAGTTTATTTTGTGCTGACATGTATGCCCACATTGCGTTTATTTTGTGCTGACATGTTTGTCCACATTGCGTTTATTTTGTGCTGACATGTTTGCCCACATTGCGTTTATTTTGTGCTGACGTGTTTGCCCACATTGCGTTTATTTTGTGCTGACATGTTTGCCCACATTGCGTTTATTTTTTGCTGACATGTTTGCCCACATTGCGTTTATTTTGTACTGACATGTTGCCCACATTGCGTTTATTTTGTACTGACATGTTGCCCACATTGCGTTTATTTTGTGCTGACATTTTTGCCCACATTGCATTTATTTTGTGCTGACGTGTTTGCCCACATTGCGTTTATTTTGTGCTGACATGTTTGCCCAAATTGCATTTATTTTGTGCTGACGTGTTTGCCCACATTGCGTTTATTTTGTACTGACATGTTGCCCACATTGCGTTTATTTTGTACTGACATGTTGCCCACATTGCGTTTATTTTGTACTGACATGTTGCCCACAACGCCTTTATTTTGTGCTGACATGTTTGCCCACATTGCGTTTATTTTGTGCTGACATGTTTGCCCACATTGCTTTTATTTTGTGCTGACGTGTTTGCCCACATTGCGTTTATTTTGTGCCGACATGTTTGGCCACATTGCGTTTATTTTGTGCTGACGTGTGTAAGAGATCGCGGAAAAGCCGCCGCGTCTGCTATTGAGGAGGCGGCTTTTTCCGCGTCCAATGCGGCGGTTTGCACACGGAAGCGTGCGTCTGGTGGCAGGGCAGAACACGGAAAAGCCGCCACATGTGACAAAAGTAAGGAGGCTGGTTCCGCGTCCAGCGCGGAGGTTTGCACACAGCAGCGTGGGTCTGGTGTGGCTGGGTCTGTTAGTGCACACAGGCTTAGGAATACACGTGCGCGCGCTGAGAGGCAGAACTCTTATACTTATCACACCGATCAGCTGACACCAGAGCAAGATTCTATTGGTTGATCAATTAGGGGTGGTGCTGGAGAGCACTGCTCCATATATACTTGCTGCTGGTTAGTCTCAAGTTGTCTGCCGTTGCGATCACAACGTCGAAGCACTCAGACCTTAGTCAGATCCTACAGTGTGCTTGAACCAGGAGGACCTGGGAATTCACACTGAGCCAGAAATATTTGTATTATTGTTCTGTTTATGCTTAGACTAGTTCCAGGGTGTAGAGACCACGGACCTCACACCCAGATTAGGGAACTGTATTGTCATCTGTGTTATACTCCAGACTAGTTCCAGGGTGCTGAGACCACGGACCTCACACCCAAGACTAGGGAACTTGTGCAATCATTCTGTTATACTTCAGACTAGTTGCAGGGTGTAGAGACCAAGGACCTCACACCCAGACTAGGCATTGTTTGATATCTGTTATGACTTATTGCTTTTCTGACTACTCCTCTGTCCTCTGATTCGGTACCTCGCATATCTGATACTCTGTTGCCAAACCCTGCTAGCCTTGGATACCGAATCAGCCTTCTGTCTATGTACTTTATCTGACCGTGTGTTGCCGACCTGGCTTGCCCGACCTCGAGAGCTATCTCCCTCATTAAGAGATAGTCTCCAGATCAGATAGTGACATCCACCTTCAGGTGTTACTCTCCTTCTGGTCCTTCCTACCTCCAGCCTGACTCCACCCCTTAAAGAGTCTCAGGCTGCTGGAAGGTTTCCGTGTTCTTCAGAGCAGTATTCCCTTACTGCTTATGTTCATCTGCTCAGCAGGTGCATTACTCAAAGTACTACTGTTACACCAAACACTCACATACCTTAGGTGTCCAGAGGTTAGTAATATATCTGTATTATCCGTGATTCTGCAGATCATCAATAATCAGGTATATATCTGTATTCTTGGTGATACTGCAGATCACCAATAATCAGATTCTCTCTGCGTGCTGACACCAATCGTTACAACGTGTTGCCCACATTGCGTTTATTTTGTACTGACATGTTGCTCACATTGCAGTTTATTTTGTACTGACATGTTTGCCCACATTGCGTTTATTTTGTGCTGACGTGTTTGCCCACATTGCGTTTATTTTGTGCTGACGTGTTTGCCCTCATTGCGTTTATTTTGTACTGACGTTGCTCACATTGCAGTTTATTTTGTGCTGACATGTTTGCCCACATTGCGTTTATTTTGTGCTGACGTGTTTGCCCACATTGCGTTTATTTTGTGCTGACATGTTTGACAACATTGCGTTTATTTTTTGCTGACATGTTTGCCCACATTGCGTTTATTTTGTACTGACATGTTGCCCACATTGCGTTTATTTTGTACTGACATGTTGCCCACATTGCGTTTATTTTGTACTGACATGTTGCCCACAACGCCTTTATTTTGTGCTGACATGTTGCCCACATTGCGTTTATTTTGTTCTGACATGTTGCACACAATGCGTTTATTTTGTGCTGACGTCTTGCCCATTGTGTTTATTTTGTGCCGACATGTTGCCCACAATGTGTTTAGTTTGTGCTGACATGTGGCCCATTGCATTTATTTTGTGCTGACATCTTGCCCATTGCGTTTATTTTGTGCTGACATGTTGCCCATTGCGTTTATTTTGTGCTGACATGTTGCCCACAATGCGTTTATTTTGTGCTGACATGTTGCCCATTGCATTTATTTTGTGCTGACATGTTTGCCCACATTGCGTTTATTTTTGTGCTGACATGTTTGCCCACATTGTGTTTATTTTGTGCTGACTTGTTTGCCCACATTGCGTTTATTTTGTGCTGACATGTTTGCCCACATTGCGTTTATTTTCTGGTGTCTGGGGTAACTGTTGCTGCATTTATTGTTTAATGGTCATAGTTGGCTATGTTTGCTACTTTGGGGTTACGGTATACTATTAAATAGCATCACACAGTTTCTGCACACCCATGATGCAAAACCTCGTTTGACCACATCATGGCGTAAACACTGCTTTCTTATGCCTCGCTGTTACATCATTATGTTAGCTCCGCCCATACAATGTCATGGCCACGCCCGCATCCCACTTGCATATACAGCCCTGTCAGTCAGTCGCAGCTGGCCCTTGCTTAATTTCTATACTATGCAAGTTCCAGCACATTCAGTGTCTACCTTTTCACTGCATGTGTGTGACAGCTGCACATTTGTAATACCAGTCCGACTGTGTATACCTGTTCATGGTACCTGTGCGTGTGACAGGCAGCTGCACATTGTATTGATACCAGTCACTGCATACCTGTTCAGTGCACCTGCGTGACAGCACGCAGTGTTATATTATATAGCAGTCACTGCATACCTGTTCACGGTACCTGTGTGTGTGACTGTTGCACATTTGTAATACTAGTCACTGCATACCTGTTCACAGTACCTGTGTGACTGCACATTTTATTAGACAGGTCAGTGCATACCTTTCACTTCATCCCCCCCAATATGGGCAAAACAGGCAGAGGCAGAGGCAGGCCACCCGGCAGGTCTGTTCGAGGTCGTGCTGTTGTGATTTCGTGCGGCCCTGGACCAAAGTACAGTGTTCAGAAGGCACATGCCATCAACCCCCAAAATTGTCAGGACGTAGTTGACTATTTAACACAGAACACCTCATCTTCCTCAGCTTCTGCATGGAACCGTGACATATCTTCCTCCTCCTGCTCTGATTCTGGCACCCAACTTAACACTCAGTCGGCCGCCAACACCAAAGTGCCATCATCCCAGGGCTCAGCGGTGTGGACATGTTTTTGTGTGTCTGCCTCAGATGAAAACAATGCCATCTGTACTCTCTGCCACCGAAAATTGAGCCGTGGAAAGATCAAGACCCGCGTAGGGACAACCTCCTTACGAAGGCACATGATGACAAAACACAAACTGCAATGGGATGACCACCTGAGGAAAAGCAGCACACAAAAGCAAAGCCACACACCACGGTGGAAGATACCAGGCCGCAATTATTTCTCAAAAAAGGCGATACCCAAACTGTACCATGATGTTGAAAGGCAAGTGGTGTCATCTCTGGCACACAGCATTGGGTCAAGGGTCCATCTGACCACGTGGTCTGCAAAGCACGGTCAGGCCTGCCCGAAGACTAAGTCAGTCCCCACACACAGCATCTCTGCCTGCACGCCATTTTACTGCCTGCCCCAAGACTAAGTCCGTCCCCACACAGCATCTCTGCCTGCAGGCCGCTTGACTGCCTTCTTTGCCACCACCAACAGGTTCCAGGACTCCAGGTGGATTCCTGAATTTTTAAGGCTGCTGCTAGCAGCGGCTGCTATCATAATTTTTCTGGTGTGTGTACATGCCTGCCTAATTTTTCTGGCTGCACTGCGGCTGCAACAACAAAACAAAAGGCATGTACATGTGTCAATTCCCCTTTCTTGATCGTTACCTTGCCGTAGTGAAGGGGCTTGCGTATCACAATGAAGCAATGACCGCCGGCTATATTAGTTTGTCGGGGGGGGGGGGCACACCCAAGATAATAAGGTCGTTGCTTCATTGTGGACAGACCAAATTCAATCAGCTGGACAGTCACTGTTGTTCTATCATTGAGCTACCACAGCCCGGCGACCATATGGGCTTGAAAACTGACATGACCTGCACTCTCGCCATGGTGCACACCAGTCTAGCAAGGCTGTCACTACGCAAACAGCTGTTTGCAGTGCGTTACACAGTGAGTTTGGTGTGTCAGTGTGAAGCAGTACACTAATTACACTACCTGATTGATGTATACACATGCAAGATGTTTTAAAAGCTTTGGGCATGTATCCCACTCCGCCATGCCCCCCTCCAGGTGTTAGACCCCTTGAAACATCTTTTCCATCACTTGTGTGGCCAGCATAAATGTTTGTAGTTTTCAAAGTTCACCTTCCCATTGAAGTCTATTGCATTTGGCGAAGTTTGCGTTTGAGTTTCGCGAACCTAAAATCGGAGGTTTAAGCCATCTCTAATTATTTCCAGCACAGGGCCAATAGAGAGCTAATGCTGCAGTTGAGGGAGGGCCCTATGGGTCCCCTTTGGCCCAAGGGCCCCGATGTAGTCGAGACCTCTGCAACCTCTATTGCTACGCCCCTTCAGGGGGCCACTGGTTCCATTGCCTATTACTGGGATACATTTTGAGAGAATTGCTATGGAATTAGTTGTCTGTGGATTTAATTTTGAGACACTACCAGACATTTTTTCTGCTTAGTTGAATGATGTAGTCATACACAGTTCAGATTGGGAGCACCATTTTCAGAAAACTAGTTTTACTGCCAATCCAAAGGATTATAGTGCTAGAATAGATTATGCACCTCAATCAAGAAACAGGTCCATGCCTTTTTGGGCATAGAAGCTTGATGATGATGTATTCCTCATTCTCCTACAGTTGCGGCCTCTTTGACGGAGCTGAACAAAGGAAAATGAAAATCTGAGAAAGAACAATCATTCCACACACAAGATTGCTGTGCTCAGCCAGTGCGACTTCTCCAAGAGGTTTGTAATGAAGACTGATGCTTGAGATGTGGGTCTGAGTGAAGTATTCTCACAGTGCAGGTGCACAACGGGAAGGAGCACCCAGTAATGTACATTAGCTGCACACTAAGCAACTACACCAAATGTATGCTGTAGTTGAAAAAGAAGTGTTTGGCTATCAAGTGAGCTCTTGAGTTAAAGGACCATCCGAGGTGAAAATAAATAATAAGATAAACAATTGTATCTGTCCTCCTCCTTCTAAAAATGATGGTTTTTTTAGCCATTCCACAGTTTTATTTTATATTTAAATCTACTTTTTAAGGTTTTTGTTTTTTTTACTGTTTCATGGCCTTTTCTCAATGACACATTTGTTGAAGTATGCCAGAGCTAAAATCTATGAACTTTTTATCTCTTTCCTGCTCTCAGAAGCTATTTACTGCCAGGAAAGTGTTTATGGCTGCAATTCCTTATCAATAAGGGTCACGCTATAGTCTGACTTGGTCACAACCAAGACAGAAACTGTCCCTTGCATACCTGATTTTTAACACTTTCAGGCAAAGAAAGAAAAAAAGGAACCCAGCATAGTTATTTAAGTGCTTGGAACTGTACATACACATGTCTATCTCATCAGGTCATATGTCACCTTGGATGTCCTTTAAGGCATTACAGTAGTTGCTTAGTCTAAGTGACGACCTAGCAAGTACTGTAACTAAGTTGTCACTTAGACTAAGCAACTGACCACCAAGTAAATTAGATGATGGAGAATAAGGAGACCAGGTGATAGGCCAATAGGTGGTTCCTGACCCTGCAAAGGCCAGCTACTCAGTGCAGCATTGTCAATTGTAATATGCCTCTGCGAGAGAAAGATGTGAACTAGAATTGTTATGCCTCTTCTTAATGAAACATTTAGAACAAAAAAAAATCAATTTTTTGGAGCTGGTAGTAGATGGAAGAGGCTGGCTGATAACAGGTACAGATGATCGTAATCTGCTAATTACAAATTACAAGTTTGCATAACTTTTCACAATAATGGCCATACCCAATTACGACTTGAACATTCAACTGACTTGGTGTAATCCATTTGAAATTTCATGTAATTTTGTGCCGACTTTAGTGGTTAATAGCAAAACCCCTATACATGCTATCTGCCCCAAATTTCTGTGTATGTTAAGGGGAGTAGTGAAAACAAGTCAATATTTTTTTTTCAAAAAGACCTTGTAGTTTTTGAGAAATTGATTTTAGAAATTCAAAGAAAATATATCTTTTAAACTCAGAGAAATGACAGTTTAAAACCCATTTATCCTTTGCCATTTCAAATTGATTATCTAAAAACTACAAGGTCTTTTTGACTTGCTCCCGCTATTCCCCTCACACATGTAACAATTTTGGAAATGATAGCATGTATGGGGGCTTTGCTATTAACCTCTAAATTAGGCAGGAATTTATGCGAGTTTGCAAAATGTATGTTCCTGATTATGTTTACGTTCTAAATTAAGATTTTTCCTGAAATTTCACCTTATGATTTCACATTATAACTGCAAAATTATGATTGTGTTAATCATTCATCACTAATGACAGAACTACAGGGCTTTATCCATTCGCTGCACTGCAGTCCTGCCCTGGTGCGTATGCATCCTATCATTCTACCAGCTAGCATCTGCCTGTGCCTTTCTCCGCAAATTCATTTTTTTAACCTCCCTAGCGTTCAATTTCTGCAGGATTTCTGTGCAAAAAGTGGTTCAATTAATTTTCGTGAAATGTTTGCTTGCAACTTACTAAAATCCGTCAAGCAAGGGTCTAGTCTAGTAGTATCCATTTTGAGTATAATAAAAGTTTCAATACAAAATCATGTCGAAAAATTAAATGAAAATTTCTAAAATAAACTTTTTAATCACAAATAGAAAAATCCTCCTCAAATATGGATGAAGAAATAAATGTACAGATGCAGAAATAAATACTGTCCAGTGTTTACCTAAAACATCTCTCTTGTGTGGTACAACAACTAAGGGTTGTTCACACGCACCCTTGCACGTCATTTACCACCATTCAGTGGCGGAGCAATAGGGGGTGCAGAGGTTGCGACCACATCAGGCCCTTGGACCAAAAGGGGCCCAGAGGGGCCCTCCCTCAACCACAGTATTAGCTTTCTATTGGTCCTGTGCTGGTAATAATCACTTCTATGGATGTTCTATGTAGTGGTAATCATTATCAAACTCTTCCCCATCCCCTTCTTGCACCTCCGACACTGTGGTTGTCCTTGGCAGGTTTTGGTGCACCTTATCAATTGTTAGGTATAGAGTGCTTGGAGGCCCCAATGTAAAACTTGCACCGGGGCCCCTAGCTCCTTAGCTACGTCACTGCTGCCATTTATGCAAAAGCAGCATTTTGATCTTTATTTTTTCCACTGTCTGGAAGCAGCAGGGTCTGGTCGTTCTGGGGTCCATTAGTGCCGCACTCCTGTGTCCCCCTGCGGGGTGAAAAATGACGATCGCTGGGAATCCCCGCTTCAAGTCGACAAATGCTTTTCTGCACGTTTGCCGAAAAGCATTTGGACAAAACTCTAGGCAGGTGATTGAGACATCCGCCTGAACCAGCCCTAAAGGTTCATACACACGCTGGTCTGATTCTGAACTCTGAGTGGTGCACCATAATGACTGCCAAGTTGGAGGTGGTTATTTCAATCAGACCAGCGTGTCTACATAAGGCGCACAATGATTGCATGAACATCCAGCGTGTTAGATTTTAAGCAATGCCTGAGCACAGCACACTAGCATTGTTCTCGCTGCTCCCACCACCAGAAACCTTTCCATTACACGCGCTCATCGTTTCTCCACTCTCCCCTGCATAGCAAAAGATGCATAGTGTGCAAAGGCTGATGACACTTCTGTACAGTGTTGTTCGTGCACTGTTACCTTTGGCTGATGACGCCTCTGTTGCGATGCGCAGGGGTTGAAGGGACAACAAGGCCATCTGACTTAGCGGCTTCCAGCAGGTGGGGTGGTGCCAAGAGCAATGCAATTGGGTCATGCTTGGGCATAGATAAAGGTCCGAAATGCCAGATCTTTAGGGATAGTCACTGGGCCACTGTACACACTCTGGTCTGCTGCACAACTCTTAGCCATGAAGGTCAACTCATTATAGTCCGTCACGGCCGAGTTCAGACCAGTGTGGCAATAAGTGTCATTCTCTGTTCGTGGCAAGTTTTTTAACAACGAGTCAGCCTTGTCCTTACCACCAGGGAGGCTACAGCAATGCCTCTGTTTACCAATGAAGACCTGCTTTAATTGCTACATCTACTGGCCCCACACCCCAGCAGCAATTTAATGCTCCTCATCAGATGGTATACGTTGTATTAACTACTTCTGGACCTTGCTAATTGAAACCTACAATCTGTTTGAGACCTGTTATCTGTACCAAGGCACAGATTTCAATTAACCCACTGCCTGCCGCCCCTGATAATCATGCCGCTCTCCAGCTGCTTCAGCCCACTCGCTCTGCTGTCGGTATGACAGCAGAGCCCTGTGAATTGGAATAACAGCGCAGGAGATTTGGGCGCAGCAGGCGCCACCATAGACCTTAATTGGAATATATATAGTGGAGAACAGTGAGTAACTTCAGCACCGTCAGAAGACGAAGCTGAAGTTACTTTTAAAACACTGTAATTCGCCCTCTAGCAATAGCTGGAAGCCGAATTACATCTTTCCACGTGGACCTGGAGGGGGTATAGTAATTAACATCACTGGGACTTGAGCAGCAGCAGGATAAGCCATATATCGGCTGTATCCTGCGCCCAAGTCTTCCGGCGGTGATTTCATACATATGCCCTGACCCTGTGATCACTGTGATTGGCTGTGATTAGAGACCTCAGTGTCAGGAGCCGATGAAATCAGCTCCTGATTGGCTCATGGAGCTCTGCTGTCATACTGACTGATTGGTCTTCAGCATCAGGAGAGCAGAACCAACGGCAAAAGAGATGGATACGTACGGCGTGACGTTGGCGAGCCCTGTTTTGGACCAGCAGTCTCTGGTCCTTATGGGGCCAGAGACTGCTGGTCCAAAAGTGGTTAAAATAGCTAATGCTGGGTACACACAATCCAATGTTTTCCGCCCGATCGACGGGTGATTGGACGGGAAGTTGCATGTTGAGTACATGCCCAAAGTGCACCTGATCAATAAAGCAATCAATTTTCCAATAAAAAGTCTGCAAAATCTATCACTTTATCGATTGGAAGCCTATCGGACATATCAGAAATAATGGCTCAGTTTGGGCAGAAATTGCATCATGTGTATTAGGCATAAAGTCTCTTTTCTATTAATGAAACAATACATAAGAAAAAAAAGACAGTTTGGAAATAAAATAATTTATTTCAACATCACAAAAGAAATAACTATAAATAGGTTGCATTAAAAATCACTCTGCTTTAAAAACATATACATTTTTCTTATATTTCAAAAAATGATATTCATGTACACCCAACATTTTCAGTTATATGATCACAGTGATAACAGTTTTGTGTGTAATAATGGGAGAGAAATGTCTAAACTGAAAGGAACTTTTGCCAATTTTAGTGGATAAAAGTTCCTGCAAATAGTAGCCTTTCTTTTGTCTGATGAATGATGTGTTTCAGGCTGTGCCTGACCCGAAGTGTCTGATCTGTATTAGGGATACCAGCTAGAAACCGGGCCAGTTCTACAATGGTGCCCTGGAGCAAAAGTAACTTGGGAGGCCCCCCTGACCCCCTCCTTCCAACCAAATCACCCCCAGGGCCCATGTGCCAGCTACCAGCTCTGATCTAATCCTCCCATCACACAATACCATGAGTTGTGCATCACATGTCCCCTAAAAAGCATTTTTGGGGTTCCCATTATACACCTCCTTTTCCTATACAGAGTAAACACACCATCCCAGCTCTCATTGGTCACCGTAGCTGGAGGGGAGGAGGGGCACCTTGGGGGGGGCTCCCAGGCCAGGATTTACATCACGGTAACCTATAGGCACAGATGTCCTGGCACCCTAGACTTCGCCCTCCATGAACCTACAAACACCGCAAGCGTGTTGGATGGCCCAGCTGCCACTTCCTTACTTCCCTTGCCTGTCATAGGTAGCTACAGGAGCCCCTTAGTATTAGGTAGCCAGTAGTACGCTCAATATTAAGTAGCTAGAGGTGCCCCAGACTGAAGGGAGATCTGGTCAGTGGAATGCCAAGAGCAGAGTGAGTAACCTTTCATTTAGACTCTCATCGGGACTCTGCATAGGGAAGGAGGGAGGCACTTGGGGAGGGGAATTAGCCGCTTTTCCATCATCAGGCGCCTGTAGGCACGTGCCTACAGTGCCTTGTGGTAAATCCAGCCCTGGGGGCCCCCACAGGCCACTGCCTCCCTTCTCTGCTGCTTCAAGTTGCCCTATTGCTGAGAGACCATTGATAACAGAGTATATCTCTGAAATGCCGACGTCTGGGTAATATAGAGGGGGACAGCATCTCCCTGACTTTGGCTGTTTGCTGTATGTGACTTCACTGCCAGGTGGCTTTTTTCCCAAGGCTGGATTTGGAGGATGTTCCTCCATTGTATGGACACTGACCATTACATTTCACTGTGTGTTTATCCACTAATAGTATCAGAAGTTCCACTGCTATTGTATCTTGCTGCTATATTATACTATGTCTGAAGTGCTGAACCACAGTGAATCTCTGTTCATGTAAACACATTCCTCTGCAGCTCAGCTACCTCTGTATATATGTATTTACTGTTTTGTATATTTTTCACAGAATTGGCATTGATGTATCAGGCCAATATCTCTCTGTTTCTGTATCTGTATTTCTATGAGAATACAGTCTTACATGCATCCACATGCCTGGTGTGTGTCATCCCATATATATGCACCTTGGAGAGCGGGGGGGGGGGGGGGGGGGGTTATGTAAGTGGCTCCCTCAGTCCTGACCTGACAGGAAGTGACCACAGTGTGACCCTCACTGATAAGAAATTCCAACTATAAAACTCTTTCCTAGCAGGAAATAGCTTCTGAGAGCAGGAAAGAGATAAAGAGGGTCAATAGTTCCTAGATTTTAGCTCTGGCATACTTCAATTAATGGGTAATTGAGCAAAAACAATAAGACAGTTAAAACTTAAAAAGTAGATTTAAACATAAAATAAAACTGTGGAATATCTTAAAAAGTAATTTTTAGGAGAAGGACGATAGATACAATCATTTATGTCATTTGTTTAGTTTCGCTTCGGGTGTCCTTTAAGATAAAGAATAAAAATCACCTTGGCTAAGAATCTAGCATTCATCTAGAGTGTGCTGCCCAATGCACTAGAGCTTTAGTGATCTCCAACACCAAAGCCACCCCAATTGTATTGTTCTCTCCACTGTCCCCTCCCACCCCTAGCTGCTCCATTGTGTGCTGCATGTCGTGTCTCCACCCCCCTCTGTATCATTAGTTGTGTGATGTGTCTATACAGCATCAGGCCTCATGCTGTCATCTGAGGGATTATTATTATTATTATTATTGATTTATAAAGCGCCAACATATTCTGTGGTGCTGTACAAAGTAAGAAAGAGACATGGGGTACATATTAATACAGACAACGAATATGGACACTGGTACAAAATACAGAAATGGTGATTACAATGACAGATGTAACATAATGAATAAAATGTATAACGGAGTGCAAGCTATCTATGAAATGAATATCAAATTCCAAGGCACAAAAGGGTGAGAGAGCCGTGCCCTCGCGAGCTTATCGCTGCCAGTGTGTACACTACAAAGCTTAGCTTGAAGACAACGGCCCATATGCAATTACCTTTTTCTCCTGAGTTTACTCCTGGGAGATATTTTTTTCATCTTCAATTTAAATTAATTTTTTAGCAATTTGCAATGGAAAAATTACCAAAAAATGGTTGAAAAAGTACTGTCATAATTATTCTGAGTATCTGTCTGCTTGCTGGGGGTGCATTTTGTTTACAAGTTGTGAAAATATCACCGAGGAGAAAACTCAGGTGAAAAAGTGAATTGCATATGGACCACTACTATATTCAGGACTGGTGTGAGAGAGCTGTTTGTTATCATTCTGATGATCCAACTGGAAATGTTGGTTCTAGTAACAGCTTTATTTAAAATGTTTACAGTGGTTACAGTGGTATCACAGACAGTACTAAAGCATGATCTGTAAGTACTCCCACATCTGTAATTTCAGCTCTCAACTGTTTCAGCACAGAAATTCAGCAGTCCTCGGCGGACAAAGCTAATATGTAAACACAGGATGTTAAACCTTTGTATGCTTCCATGAAAGCTGGAAGCAGACATACTGCAGATGTATTGCAGGAGTTCTATGAGCTGTAGCAAAATAAATTCCACAGTCATGAGATTTCCAGTGGTACTATATTGTGCCACACTGTCCCCTGGTGTGTAAATAGCATGTTTATTCATCTGAGCAGTGACTGGATGACAGTAACATGGAAGGTTGTGGAGGATTGGCTGATGAGACACTCTTTCTCTTCAGCATAAATACCTGTAAAGGATACATGGACATAAAGTAAGAAAAAATCATAGTGCAACATTTTTAAAAACTCATAAAAGCATGAAGAGTATAAACAAATCATATTATAACAATTACTTCAAGTGTATGTAAGCTTCTAATTAATAGCGTCTTCCAGTGCTTCAAAGCAGTATATTAAGTTACTATTCATAAGATCAGAGCCGGATTTCAGCCAAGGCCATCTAGGCCGTGGCCTAGGGTGCCAGAGCTGTGGGCAGCAGGCTGGTAGTGGCATTAACTGCCCAAATAGCCAGAGTGCCCGACCGCGATATTTTCCCACCAGGAACGCAAGCGCAAATCACTACTGCGCATATGCAGAGCACTCCTGACTGTGGGAGCACGATCAGGGGGCATGCGCAGTAGCCACTGACTAGCGGTGACCGGCCAGCTTAGCCAGGATCACTGCTGCTGTGCTGGCCGGAGGGACTTGGAAAGGTGTTGTGGATTTTCTGTCTTAAGTGTCCCTTTAAGCCTCATTACCGATATTTCATTAGGTGCCTATGGCGGTGCCCGATAAATTATGTTTTTTTTTGTGGCAAGTGGGGCATGATTAGCAGGGGGGTCAAGGTTAGGCGTGGGGGGCTTCAGGGTCAGGCGCCAGGTAGGTAGTTTGTGAGGGGGTGTCGGGGCGTTTAGGGTCAGGTAGGACGTTTGTGCTGGGGAGCGTGGGGGGGAGTTTTCTCTGTGAGAGTAGGGTTAGGTTTAGCCATAGTAAAATATTGGTATTTAATACCAATATCTTACAACTATTGGTATTACATTTCTATATTTTACCATTGGGATTACTGAGCGCCCAAATTTCTATGCACCTTTTTCGATATATATCTGGAGGTGTGTTTAGCTCTCAGAGACAACAAAGGGACGGTTTACATATTAAGCTGTGATGCATTGTGGGACACCTCATACCTCACACCAACCTGAATAATACCTTCTGTTTTAAGAACACTGGAAGACTGTTGGCACTGCAGCAGCAGGCAGGGAGATTGAGGGTAGCAGTAGCTATACACCGCCAAACTGAATGACTGCCCCAGCGTGCTCAGACATTGAGAACAATGTAATATGCAATAAGGATGCAAAGAAACATCGGCATTGCTGAGTGGGCTTATTTATTGTGCAACCAGAAGTGACGAGCTTAATCAGCTAATTGTGATGACATGACATTTTGCATACATTTTCACAATTATGTCTATATGATTACAGATTGTTAGTTCAATGTTCGTGTAATTTCGTGATGACTTTGGCAGTGAATAACAAAGTCCCAGTACATGCTATTGTCACCAAGATTGCTACAAATGTTAGGAAGAATAGTTGGTACAAGCCACAATTTTCTTTTCAAAAATACCTTGTAGTTTTTGAGAAAATTGATTTTAAAAATGCAAAGAAAAATGGTTTTTAAACTCTGAAAAATGCCAGTTTGATTGCTAAATAGGGACAACAAGAGGATTTATGGGCACTTGCAGTGCTTGGGGTTTTTGGGTGGATATCAACACTAACTTGCACTAGATATATTCTAGGTGGTAGAGTGTAATTTGTGGAGTACAAATTATACAAGTAGAATATAATACAAGATTATTGATTTTAGGCTGCTTATACACCAAGACGTTACAGGCGCACGTTAGTGCGCCTGTAACGCTCCCCCAACGCACAGCAATGTAACACAAGTGGGCTGTTCACACAGCCCACGTTGCATTACATGTAATGCTGCACGTTCGGTGCAAAGTGCAGCATGCTACGGCGTTGGAGCGGCTATAGCCGCGTTAGACTGTTTGCACATGCGCAGTGGGGGGCGGAGAGGAGGCGGGGAGAGCCAGCTACAGTAGCCGCGCACATGGCTACTTAATATTCACTGCACTGGCGGCAGCTGATTGGCCGGCGGGACCACGTGATGCGGAGTGTCTCGCTCCGCATCACGTGGTCCCGCTGGCCAATCAGCGCCACTCTGGGAGACATTATAGAAATCGAGCCGCCGAACGCGGCTCACTCTACCGTCGGCTTTTGCAGCACCATACGTTGTGTTAGGTGCACGTTATGCGACCTTAACGTGGCACCTAACACAACGTCTTGGTGTGCAAGAAGCCTAACTGAAGGTGTGGAGCTAGTATGGGAATCATTTTGTGAGATGGGAGCACAATATAAGGTATTTAGGATAATAAGGGATTATTATATTGGAGCTTGATGTGTTCATGTGTTAAGAATAGAGACACTGTATAGCGACTGTGGTGGTCAAATATTATAGAGAGTTAGTCTATTTAGTATGTTCTGGTGGTTGTGAAAAAACTGGCTGTAATGCTTGGGGGCTATACTTTCTGAGTCAGCGTGTGTGCTCAAGACAATGTAGCTGGGTAATGGAAGAGGCTACACAGGTGGCCACAGGAGTAGTGAACAAGGGAGCAAGATTGCCAGAGCAATTGCAGTTCTTGGCTTCCGATACCACTTCCGATACCGCCTATCACGCTAGATGCTATGAGATACAAAACACAACTGACCTAGTCAGTAACAGGCTAGGGTCATACACGTTAGCTCAGATGGCAGTGGTACAGTGGGCTAGACAGAATCAGAGTAGGTAACAGGCCAAGGTCATACACGTTAGATCAGATGGCTGTGGTACAAAGGACTAGGTGAGAGAATGGTCAGTAAAGCTAAGGTCAGTCTGGCAGTCGCATTGTAATACATTAATCAAGTAATGAAAGTCGCATTAATACACAATGGCTGCTTAGTGAGATGCCACACTAAGCCTCAGACTGAGTAACAAGAGAAACAACAGACAGACAGATGGAATGCTTTGCCAATCTAGTCGCTGCCCCAGCGATGGCAAACATTCACACTGACATAGACAAGACAAACAGGTAGGAGCATAACCTGGCAACCACTGCGATAGTTACGCCCTGAGGAACAGACTAGCAGGAATACTACAAATCACCAATGTGGTGATGGCAGAATCCAAGCTATCAGGATCAGATAGACTTCACTGTATCCCCGTGGATACAGAAAACGTCCAAGCAAGAAACAAGGTTAAACAATGCAATATACAATTCACATGACTGACCCAGCAACAACTCAGGGAGCTGTACGCTATGTCGGGCAGAGCCTGAAATGGGAGGCAGACTTTTATGTCGACATCAGCCAATGGATGCAGGCATGCAAATTCCCACACAGCTGAATGGTAATTACTCAATCCTGAGCCAGCTTGATTACAAGCTGCTAGCTGAAGGACTCTCATAACAAATACATGCAATAATATGCAACAACATGAATGTAGGAAATCCATGGCTAAAAGCAATAGGAGGAGTCATGACAGCATCCTGAGCTGCTCTGAACTGCAGAGTGATTGCAAATGACAATGGCCTCAATTCATTAAGCTTATCTCCTGTCTTTAATAACGTTTCTAGAGTGATCACCATGGTGATAGGGCATGTAGTATTCAGGAAACATTTTACCTCAGGCAAACCTAAAGTTAACTCTTCTGTCTTTAAGTTAACTCTTCAATCCTTAAAATAACTCCAGAGTTAAAGACAGGCTGTTTGTTAACTGCGTGTGAAAATAACTACAGAGGAGGTAAATTAACTACAGAGGAGGTAAATTAACTACAGAGGAGGTAACTTAAGGAATGAAGAGATAAGATAACTCTCTTACTGTGTGGAGGTAAGTTTTCTCTTGCCTTATTATCTCCAGCATGATCTTAGTGAATTGAGGCCAATGGCCTCAATTCACTAAGATCATGCTGGAGATATTGGCCTCAAAGATCATGCTGGAGATAATAAGGCAAGATAAAACTTACCTCCACACAGTAAGAGAGTTATCTTATCTCTTCATTCCTTACATTACCTCTTCTGTAGTTAATTTACCTCCTCTGTAGTTAAGTTACCTCCTCTGTAGTTATTTTCACACGCAGTTAATGAACAGCCTGTCTTTAACTCTGGAGTTATTTTAAGGATTAAAGAGTTAACGTAAAGACAGAAGAGTTAACTTTAGGCTTGCCTGAGGTAAAATGTTTCCTGAATACTACATGCCTTATCACCATGGTAACAACTCTAGAAGAGTTATTAAAGACAGGAGATAAGCTTAGTGAATTGAGGCCAATATGTTTCCTGACCACTACATTCCTTATCACCATGGTGACAACTCTAGAAACGTTATTAAAGACAGGAGATAAGCTTAGTGATTTGAGGCCAATGAGACTTATCGCGAATGCGCAACCGAATGCAAGCAGATAAGTCAGAACTGCCCGGTTGCAACCGACAGAACATGCTACAGGAGAGATCCTGACACTGGCATGTTTTAATTTTATGGTAATGTTGGCACTATTATGAATTTTGAGTGAGCACGTAGTATAGTGTATACACTGTAGAATATAGGTATACTAGGTAGGGCATGTATATGAGCAGACTTGGAAAATTGGGTTAAAAAGGCATGGAATGACTATGTAGGTAAGTATGTATAGTGGGGAAATCTTGCTAGTTATTGTACAGTGGTAATCTAGATGAAAAAAGTGGGTGGAACGCATTGGAATGCATTATTCAAATGCAATATATCAGGTGGAACGCACTGGGGCTTCCTGTTATGTATGAGGTGGAACGCCTTGGGCTTTGTATGGGGGCAGGATGGAGAGGGCTGGGTTATTTTGCTCATTATAATATGGATGACCATAGGAGGGGAAGGTTGGATGCATAATAATAATCAACAATGAATGTGGTGGCTTTTAAACAGCGAGATCCCGTGAGAATGGGAGAATGCTGGCTGCGAGATCTCACGAAGGTCAGATTGTGCTGTCTCATAGAAGGGATTTGCAAGTGAGAATGGCCGAAGTATCGCGAGAGTTGGGAATAATGGAGACTCAGGTATTAGATTCTGGTGAGTGCGGAAGAAAAGTGCTATATTGGGACATATAGATGCTACACATAGCGGTTTACAAATGGCATAAAGAGGAGAGGCATGCAGGATAGGATTTTTACAACTATTACTATGATTTAATTTTTATTATGTAAATGAGATGGATGTATATATAAGTCTGCTGGGTTGCTTCATGACCTATGGCCCCTGATTAGAGATGTCGCGAACGGTTCGCCTGCGATTGGTTCCAGGCGAACTTTGGGGGTTCGCGTTCGCCTGCATCAGGCGAACTTTTACGGAAGTTCGATTCGCCCCATAATGCTCTATTGAGCAAAACTTTGAGCCTCCATATTACTGTCGGCAGACACATTATTGCCAAACACACTGGTCTCACTGCTGTAAGCCCACCCACCCTCCCTCCTCCAAGCAAGGTCCTTATACCATTTGACAAAGTTGTCTGCCTACACTAATTAGTTATGGGACAGCTGCTACAGAGATTTTAATTCTCCTCCCTCCACCCTCCTCCCTCCTCCCTCCACCCTCCACCCTCCTCCCACCTCCCACCTCCCTCCACTGTAGTGGTACAGTGGTTAGTATGCTTGCCCACCACACAGTGAGACCCAGGTTCAAATCCCAGCCAATGTGAGTTGGCTTTTATGCTACAAATCCTTAAAGGGAACCTAAATGGAGAAGGATATGGATTTTTCCAGTTAAAATAATACCAGTTGCCTGAATCGCCTGCTGATCCTGTGTCTCTAATACTTTTAGCCACAGCCCATGAACAAGCATGCAGATCAGGTGCTCTGACTGAAGTCAGACTGGATTAGCTGCATGCTTGTTTCAGGGTGGGATTCAGCCACTATTGCAGTCACAAAGATCAGCTGGACTGCCAGGCAACTGGTATTGTTTACAGGAAACATCCATATCACTCTCAGTTAAGGTTCCCTTTAAGCAACCTAATGTTTCTATTGCATTGAGCATAAATGGTAAATTTTAGGCCAGCTTCAGTTACTACTGTAGTGGTACCGTGGTTAGTGTGCTTGCCCACCACACAGTGAGATCTGGGTTTGATTCCCAGCCATGGTATGATGTATACTGTTTTTTGAAATAGGATAATTCCCTGGCAGATGAGACCCTCCTCCCTCCGGAAGGAGGGAGGAGGGAATAGGTAGAAGTGTAGGAGGGAGGTGGGAGGAGGGAGGTGACCCACAAGAGGCTAATTAAAATCTCCCTAGCAGAGTGTGTAGCAGCTGTCCCATAACTAGTTAGTGTAGGCAGACAACTGAGTCAAATGGTATAAGGACCTTGCTTGGAGGAGGGAGGGAGGGCGGGTCCTCCAGCAGTGATGTGTATTTCACTCAATCAGGTGTGCCTCCAGGTATTAGAGCTCTTGAAACATGTTTTATATCATTTTTCCAGCTGGTAGAATTTTTTAAAATCTTCTAAGTTCGCCTCCCTATTGAAGTCTATTGCGGTTCGCAAACTTTTTTGCGAACCGAACTTTTCGCGGAGGTTCGCGAACCTAAAATCGGAGGCTCGCGACATCTCTACCCCTGATGAGTCATGAGACAAAACAAGTAGGGCAGAGCTAAGGGCAGGAAGTGACCAGCAGCAACAGGAGGAGACATCCTCTGGTCCTTTTTTAACTTTGATATGTGCAATTTTATCACTCGTTTGTGAGTATAATTCTTTATTTTATCCAATAAACCAATGGTTTTACACTATTGAAGGTGTTTTAGCCCTTAGATATGTACCTGAGTCTGTCCAAGGATGTGCGCCGACACTGCGTAAATCCTCCACAAGCGTCTAAATAACAGAACCCAGCTTTGCTGCAATGCACTTGTAGAGGGGAATTCCCACCAGCAGATGGAGCTGTGGAATGCAGAGGAATAAACCCTCTGCACTGCCACAGATGCCAGATAGGAATTGTACGAGGGGAAGCAATACAGGGCGAGATAGCCCCTAGTGAGAGAGAATGAGCACAGAGACAGAATGTATGTATGTCCACCAATCTAGTCGCCACCCAGTGATGGTTGACATGCAACAGCGAAAACCAAAGTGAGAAAGCAATCGCCAGAATGGCAATTGCTAATAGAGACACAAGACTGAGTGAGACAGAGCGTGACTGAGTAGGAAAGGCACAGCAAAGAACCACAATCTGAACGTCAAAGAAAATAACAAACGAACTACCTAAACGTGGTCGCCGCACGAAAAGCGCAACAGCGACAAAACATGGTAATGGCGCGGTCTCCGCACAAGAAGCGCAATAGAGACAAAACACGCCAACCCTGACTAACAAATTAACCTAACAAAGACGACAGACAAATAACGCGAACGCTTGCTAATCGGTTGCCTCCCACCAGACAACAGCAAGCGTTCGTGCTGGACAAGACAGACTAAAGGAGTAACCAGTAGCAACCGCAGCTAGGTTGTACTAGCTAAGGTTATACTCCAAGACAGACAAAGGAGATCCACCGCCACTACCGCCAGGGCAAATGAGATCTAGGAACGACCAAACGATTTATTGCCAGCCGCCGCAGGCGACAGTACAATCGCAGGGACCAGACAAAAACAGCACAGGAATAATACAGTACAAATAATACAAAGCCTGACTGCACTATAGAGAATGCAAGATGCACTCCCCAATAATTAACTACACTAGAATCTTTGCCAACAATCAGCAGAGGGGCTGAAACTCCAGGAAAGTTAGCAGGAACAAACCTTCATGACCAGCAGGGAATTCTGGGAGGAAATGGTATTTATACTGCAAGCCATCAAAGGAAGCAGCTAAGCAATTCGCATGACAAGTGGATGCAAATTCCTCACCAGCAGAGCAACTCTGAAACTTGCAGAGTGAAGACAGGTCTCTTTTCCAGGGTTCTGCAGCACTCAGACCTAAAAAATGGTCAAAAAGCTGTCTGTCTGTGCAGACAGCAGAGCAGATCATTACAAGTGGGCAGCAGTTTTAAAGGGTGAGCAGGAAAATGTGTGTGTGATAGTGGAGTTGACCTAGCATTTGTGAGGTTTATCTGCACTATGATATTTCTGATTCCCTTTCTTTGAGATGCTGAATATATGAAGGAAGGTTACTGGAGGAGAGTCCAGTCCATACCATTAAGCGCAGTTGCTGTCTGTGAGGCAGGGTAGCCTTGCAGCCAGGTAAGCGTGCCATTTGTTGGTCACTACACAGGGTGATAGAGGTGAACCCGTAGCAGTGCCGTAGCAGTGCTATCCATCACTGGGCCCCCATAGGGTGGTGGTCTCCCCGTGGAAACAACATAGCAGACTGCACTATGATCTCTTTGTTTCTTTTTTATTTTCTGCCTAATGAGCACCTGGATGACTAGAGGCTCGCAGTGGTGAATATATCTGACAGTGTGCCAAGTGAATTGGACATGATTGAGGATCAGCGACTGAGAGCTTCAAGGAGCATCAGTGTTGACACGCATGTGAACTATATGGGGAGCGTACTCTGTGAGAAGTGAGACTTGTGTTGAACGTACATGTAGCATTGTAAGAGAGGTGCAGCAGGCCTAAATTGTGAGGGGGAGTGGGATAATAGAAGGATAGCGCAATTGATAATCCAAACAAGTGCTCTAGCATGACTACAGTCATCTCATTTAAAATCATTTAGAACACTGTATTTTGCAATAAAAAGGTACATACCTAGAGCTTTCCTATTGCCCATTGCTGAAAATGCTGCATCCAACACAAACGAAAACAAGAGACAAAAAGAGGATAAATCCATTTGTGGCTATGAGACCCCAATAAAGTGGACTTGCATGGAACTGTAAATAAATAAATGAGGGAGAAACAGGTTAGCAATCTTAAAACAGGAGAAAACATAAGCAAAAAAACAAAACAAAACAAAACAAAAAAAAAACAGTCCATTTAACTAAAATCAAAATTATACAGTGAATTCAATAGCAGAAATGGGCAGCATGGTGGTGTAGTGGTTAGCTCTCTTGCCTTGCAGCACTGGGTCCCTGGTTCAAATCTCAGCCAAGGCTATCTGCTTGGAGTTTGTATGTTCACCCTGTGTCTACGTGGGTTTCCTCCAGGCACTCTGGTTTCCTCCCACATCCCAAAAACTTACAGATAAGTTAATTGGCTTCCCTCTAAATTGGCCCTAGACTACGATACACTACACATTACATACATAGACACTACACGTTACATACATAGACATACTTAACTTTTTAACGCTAGAGGGGAGCGGAGGTTGGGGGACCCAGGTGAGGGGGGGGGGTCCGACCCCCTCCCCGCCACTTTGCCCAATACCCCCTTCCTGCCCGCTACCCCCTCCAGCTCTGCGGCCCCCCACGGCTCGGGTCCCCATAGACTTCAATAGGGTTCGGAGTTCGGCCGAATATGCCAAACATCTGGACGATGTTCGGCCGAGCCGACCCGAACCCAAACATCTAGGTGTTCGATCAACACTAATTAGGACACAGGACAGTTGGAACTGAGTCTCATGCTCCCTGCCACCTATTTTCATCCAAAAAGATGGCTGCCCCCATGAAATCACAAACATTTGCCTGTTCTTTTAAAACAGGGTGGGTAAGAGATTATATTACCTATCTATTTTAATAATATAACTAATGTAACTTAATGACAGTATTTTTTTCCCTCACTTTCAAGTTTATTGTCAGCAAAAAGTATCATTACATAATAAGCACAAGAAGAGTAAGCAAATTGCATCCAGTAAAACGGAGTATAGAAATGAAGCATATTATAATAATGCACAAAGTTAAAACAGCAAGTTGACAATATTAACATACAGACTATACAAAGTATGATGAATAACAGGCCCAGAGTCCAGAACACATATATATAGACAGAATGACTTATCGGGTCAAGAATCCAGAAGGCGCAGTGTCAAGTTACTTCACGACATCTTTAAACAGCACAAAAGTGGTATAACCATAGAAAAGAGACAGGAGTTAACCTCCAGGATTCTTACCAATTAAAGGAGCCATTTTTAAACACTTCATCATATTACATCACATCCCTATGTTCCTGGGAATCTTGAAAGTCGTACCATACTGCCCAAGTTTTAACATAAAGGTCCATCCTGTCCTGGGCTGCTAAGATGATCTCCTCCACAGTGATGCTCGGATACCCCTTTTTATTATTCGAGTTAGGTCGACTTAGAATAGTAAATTATTCGAGTTCGGTCGAATATTCGAGTCGAATATTTTTTACTATTCGATTCGACCTCGAAATTCGAGCTCACTATTCGAGTCGGTATTCGAGCTCATTATTCGAGCTGACTATTCGAATTGGCCTTAAATAGCTTCCAACACTTGTTTTGGGGGTGAATGATGCAAGAAACATCTTTTTTTCCAAGTAACAACAGCAAGTGATTATGTGGGGATGTTCCTTTAAAAAAAAAAAAAGGTGGAAAGAGAAGTTGTGTCCAAAATTCTGTTCAGTACTGTATACTTCTTCTTCTTCTTCTTCTATATCTTCTTCTTCTTCTTCTTCTATATCTTCTTCTTCTTCTTCTTCTATATCTTCTTCTTCTTCTTCTTCTTCTTCTATATCTTCTTCTTCTTCATCTTCATCTTCTTCTTCTTCTTCATCTTCTTCTTCATCTTCTTCATCTTCTTCTTCATCTTCTTCTTCTTCATCTTCTTTTTCTTCATCTGCATCTGCTTCTTCATCTTCTTTTTCTTCATCTTCTTCTTCATCTTCTTCTTCTTCATCTTCTTCTTCTTCATCTTCTTCTTCTTCATCTTCTTCTTCATTTTCTTCTTCTTCATCTTCTTCTTCTTCATCTTCTTCTTCTTCATCTTCTTCTTCATCTTCTTTTTCTATATCTTCTTTTTCTATATCTTCTTCTTATTATTATTTTTCTATTTCTTCTTCTTCTTTTTCTTCTTCTTCTTTTTCTATATCTTCTTCCTCTTCTCCTTCTTCTTCTTTTTCTATATCTTCTTCTTCTTCTATATCGTCTTCTTCTTCTTTACTTACTTCTCTTCTATTTTTTTTTTTTTAAAGAAATGCAGCTATTTTTGAGCGTAATAAATAGCTGGTGGCGCATGGTGGAAGCGCCATTGTATGTGCTCCCTGGCAGTGGAAACACACAGACAGCAGGAGGTAAATTCAGCAGCAGCAGCAGGAGGAGGATGATTGTGTGGCAGCAGGCAGTCAATGAGGCAGGCAGCGAGACATAATAGGCTGTGGTACCTAGCGGTGGTACCAGGCCGTAAATACACAGCATGAGGTTCCAGACAGCGGTCGTGAAGCCCACATCGTGTCCAATACACAACTGGGACAACACAGTTTTCAACCCGGACACCTCTAAAAATAATATCACAAAGTATTAAAAAGTATATATATTTTTTTCGTTTTTTTAAAGAAATGCAGCTATTTTTGAGAGTAATAAATAGCTGGTGGCGCATGGTGGAAGCACCATTGTATGTGCTCCCTGGCAGTGGAAACACACAGACAGCAGGAGGTAAATTCAGCAGCAGCAGCAGGAGGAGGATGATTGTGTGGCAGCAGGCAGTCAATGAGGCAGGCAGCGAGACATAATGGGCTGTGGTACCTAGCGGTTGCACCAGCCCATAAATACACAACAGGAGGTCCCAAACAGCGGTCGTGAAGCCCACATCGTGTCCAATACACAACTGGGACAACACAGTTTTCAACCCGGGCACCTCAGAAAAATTAAACCTTTTTTTTTTTTTTTTTTTAAAGAGAATCTGTATTGTTAAAATCGCACAAAAGTAAACATACCAGTGCGTTAGGGGACATCTCCTATTACCCTCTGACACAATTTCGCCGCTCCTTGCCGCATTAAAAGTGGTTAAAAACAGTTTTAAAAAGTTTGTTTATAAACAAACAAAATGGCCACCAAAACAGGAAGTAGGTTGATGTACAGTATGTCCACACATAGAAAATACATCCATACACAAGCAGGCTGTATACAGCCTTCCTTTTGAATCTCAAGAGATCATTTGTTTGTTTCTTTCCCCCTGTTCTCATGCACTGAAGTTTCAGGCTGCTTGTTTCTTCCTGCAAACAGCTTTGCCCTTGTCTGTAATTCTTCAGTATGTGAAAGCCCAGCCAGCTCAGAGGACAATTTATCCAGCTTGTAAAAGATAAGAGAGAAGAGAGAAGCTGCTCTAATCCTAAATAACACACAGGCAGTGTGCATAGAGGGGCATGGAAGGGTGAGTTCATAGCAAAACCACAACACTGAAGAACTTGGCAGCCTTCCAGACACAGGCTGACAAGTCTGACAAGAGAGAGATACATTGATTTATTACAGAGACTGTGATAGTATAAAGTGCTGCAGTAAGCCAGAACACATTAGAATAGCTTTTTGAACTTGTAGGATGATAAAAAACAGGATGCAATTTTTGTTACGGAGTCTCTTTAAGGCAAATTTAACAGATAGCTATTGTTGGACGTAATAGCTGGTGGCAGAGTGGCAGCAGAAGGTAAATCTGTGTACCCTGGCAGTGGGAAACACAGACAGACAGCAGCAGCAGCAGGAGGAATGGAGGAGTAGTGTGAGTGTGGCAGCAGGTAGGCAGCGTGACATAATAGCCCTGGTACCTAGCGGTGATACCAGGGCTCTAAATAAACACAACAGGAGGTCCCAGACAGCGGTCGTGCAGCCCACATCGTGTCCAATACACAACTGGGACAACACAGTTTTCAACCCGGGCACCTCAGAAAAATTAAACCTTTTTTTTTTAATGTTTTTTTTTTTTTTTTTTCTACAGCAAATTACACATATAGCTATTGTTGGACGTAATAGCTGGTGGCAGAGTGGCAGCAGAAGGTAAATCTGTGTACCCTGGCAGTGGGAAACACAGACAGACAGCAGAAGGGCAGTACACAGCAGCCCACTGTAGGTGTAAAATGTGTGGCTACAGGCGACGTAATAGTAAAACTGAACCAGGCTGGCTTAGTAGTGAGCAGGAGCCAGGAGGTGGTAAAGGGTGGTAAGGCATATTAACGATGGTTCCGAAAGCCAGTTCATGTCCCCCTCTCGCCGACAACAGGGGCCAGGAACTCGCCTTCCACCCACGCCTGGTTCATCTTGAGAAAACGTCAGTCTGTCCACAGACTTGTGAGACAGACGTGAGCGTTTCTCGGTGACCACGACACCAGCTGCACTGAAGCAGCACTCGGACAGCACGCTGGAAGGGGGACAGGACAGCACTTCCAGGGCGTACTGCGCCAGCTCGCTCCAGATCTCCAGGCGCTTGACCCAATACTCCATGGGATCAACAGGGGCATCGCTGTCAAGCCCGCTGTAGGCCCCCATGTAGTCAGCCACCATGCGGGTCAGGCGCTGGCTGTGACCGGAGGAGGATGCTGCTGCATGCACCTCCTCTCTAGTCACTGCTGGAGCCTCTACAGTCCTGTAGAGCTCATTGCTGAGAGACAGCAGGTCTGTGGGGCGCTTGCTGCTGGATGCAGGCACCTGCTGCTGCCTCTGTGCTGGCTGGACAGTGGGGGTGGAAGGCTGGGGGAAGGCTTCCTCCAAGCGCTCAACAAGGGCCTGCTGCAAGCTCCTTATTTGTTGCTCTGGGTCTCCTCCTGTAGGAGGCAGGAACTCGCTCAACTTCCCCTTGAGGTGCGGGTCCAACATCATGCTGATCCAGATGTCCTCCCTCTGCTTCATCTGGATCACCCTGGGGTCCCTGCGCAGGCACGTCAGCATGTGGGCTGCCATTGGGAAGAGGCGGGCCACATGTGCTGGCACATCGACGGCAGTGCTGTCCTCCTCATCCTCCTCCTCTGCCGCCTCATCCTCTCTCCACCCCCGCACCAACTCAGCTGCACTGTGCTGATCCCCCTCATCAGCAGCAAGGTCAGGGACCTCCACCAAGTCCTCCTCCTCCTCCTCCCCCTCAGAGGTGGACTGTGCAGCTGCATGCCGCTCCTGCTGGGCCAAGGCTGCTGCTCCCTGTTCCAGCAAAGCATCGAGGGCCCTGTTCAGCAGACAAACCAGGGGCACCCACTCGCACACCATAGCATGGTCCCTGCTCACCATGTTGGTGGCCTGCAGAAAGGGAGCCAGCACTAAGCACACCTGCTGCATGTGCCGCCAGTCGTCATCGGGGACGATGGACGGGATGTTGCTGGTCTTGTCCCTTTTCTGAGCGGCGGACACAGTGGCCAGGGCAAGGTACTGGTTGACAGCGTGCTTCTGTTCAACCAGACGCTCCAACATCGCCAGGGTGGAGTTCCAGCGAGTTGGAACGTCAAGGATCAGCCGATGGCGTGGCAGCTCCAGCTCCTTTTGCACGTCTTCAAGGCTCGCAGAGGCTGCAGGCGAGCGCCAGAAGTGACGCACAACATTCCTTGCCGTTTCCAGCAGTTCGCCCATCCCCTGGTAGGTGCGCAAGAACTTCTGCACCACCAGGTTCAGCACGTGGGAAGACAGGGGATGTGGGTCAGGTTTCCCCTGTCGATTGCGGCAACCAGATTGGCCCCATTGTCGGCCACCACCTCTCCGACTCTGAGGCCTCTGGGGGTCAGCCAAATCCTCTCCTGCTCCTGGAGTTTGGCCAACACATGGGTTGCCGTCAGTTTGGTCTTCCCAAGGCTGACCAACTGCAGCAGCGCTTGGCAGTGGCGTGGCTTCACGCTGCTGCTGAGGCGGGGGGTTTGGCCAGGTGTGCTGGAGGATGGCAGAGGATCGGAGGAACCTGCTGCAGTTCCCCTGACCCTGCGGGGTGGCACCACCCACTGTGTTGCTGCTGCTGCTGTGCCCGCTGCTGCTCTCCCATCCTCACCCCCTTCCACCAAACTGACCCAGTGGACAGTGAAGAACAGGTAGCGGCCTGTCCCGAAGCGGCTGCTCCAGGAGTTCATGGTGACGTGAACCCTTTCACCAACCGCGTGCTCCAGCCCTCGCTCCACATTGGCCATCACAAAGCGGTGCAGTGCAGGCATGACCTGGCGGGCGAAGAAGTGTCTGCTGGGGAGCTGCCAGTCTGGGGCTGCACAAGCAAGCAGCGCATGCATGTCGCTCCCCTCCTGCACGGGCGTGTACGGCAGGAGTTGGGAGCACATGGCCCGTGCCAGCAAGCCGTTCAGCTGCCGCACGCGACGGCTGCTGGGAGGCAGAGCCCCAACCACCACCTGGAAGGACTCGCTCAAGAGGCTCTGGCGTCGCTTTTTGCTAGCATGGGAATCAGCGGAGACAGCAGAGGAGGCCACTGAGGACTGGCTGCCAGAACAGGCCTCTGTGTCGGCGGCAGGAGTTGCAGAGGGGGGAGGAGCAGTGCGTTTCCGCACTCCTGCTGGTGGTGCTGGAGGAGCAGGAGGGCAGGTTGCTGCTGTTGCTGCTGCTGCTGCTGAAGGCTGTGCAGTGATGGGTGTGGTGCCACTGCCAGCACCAGATGCCTTCAGCCTCTGGAACTCCTTATGATGGTGGTAATGTTTAGCAGCAAGATGGTTGATAAGAGAGCTGGTGCTGAACTTTAAGGGGTCTGCACCTCTGCTCAACTTCCGCTGACAGTGGTTGCAAGTGGCGTACTTGCTGTAAACTGTGGGCATGGTGAAAAATTGCCAGATTGGTGACAAGAAACCCCCCTACAGCCTGGAGCCGCTGCTGCCTGTCTCCCTGTGGTTGTTGGGGGGGGGGGGGCTTGGGTGCAGCTGGTGGTGGAACTGGCAGATGCTGCTGCTGCTGCTGCTGCTGCTGAGCCTGAGACACCAGCAGGCTGTGGGACCTGCCTACTGCTGCCAATGCTTGCAATGATGTGCCTCCTTGCAAGGCCCACAAGCGCATCCTCCTCCTCCTCAGAGCTGCTGATGATGACATCCCCAGGTGCTGGTGGTGGCACCCAGTCTTTGTCTGTCACCCTGTCATCATCATCATCATCCTCCCCCTCCTAAAACATGTCCTGCTGGGATGATGACCCCCCAAACTCCTCTCCTGATGCATGGATGGGCTGCTTGACTGTCGCCACAGTCTTGCAGTCCAATCCCTCCTCCCCCAAAGTGCCCATCAGCATCTCCTCTTCAAAATTGCCAACAACAGCAGACAATTGACTCATGATGCCTGGGGTCAAAAGACTGCTGAATGACAGATCGCCAACTGACGGTGAACTGGCCTCCTCCCCAGGCCCTGCTGGGCGGCTGCTGCGAACAGGGGTGGTGGTGGTGGTGAGGGTGGAGGCCTCGGATGCAGAGCTGATGGCGGGCTGCTCATCCTCCGTCATCAGTTGCACCACAGTGGCTGCATCCTTTTCCTCAATGGGACGTTTCCAACCCGGTTGGAGGAAAATAGGAGCAGGTACTACACGCTGCTGCTGCTGTGTCTCTGCAGCGTGAGTTGCAGATGCTCCTGCTGGGCGGCGCCCAAGGTGTCCACGGCTAGTGGCTATAGGCGGAATGTTAGCCACTGACACAGCCGCTGCTGCTGCGGAACTGTGCATGGTGGCTTGCCACAATACTGCTCCCTCTCCTCCTGATTCCCTTGCTGCCCTTCCCCTTGCCCAAACCGCGCTGGCTGCCACTTCCAGACATCTTAGATGTTTTGGGGGTGAACAAAAACGTTTTTTAAAAGGGCGGGTGAAAAAGTGGGGTACTTTAATGGAGTGGGTTGGTGGGTGAGGTGACACTAATCACTAAGTGATTAGATCGCTAAGTGATTACTAGTACAGTACAAATACAAAATACAATAATCAGTAATTAGTAAGTGTGAACAGTGAACAGTGAGTGTGTCCCCTAGTACACTAACTAGAAAATACAATAATCAGTAGTAATCAGATTCAGTAGAAGGAAATAGAGTGTGTGTACACTACAGACAGTGCACGCACACACACACACGCAGGAGCTAGCCTATGAACAGTGACTGAGTGTCCCTAGTACAGTAAGTACAACTAGAAAATACAATAATCAGATTCAGTAGTAACTAATCAGATGATTCAGTAGAAGGGAATACTGTGTACTGTGTACACTACAGACAGTGCACGCACACACACACGCAGGAGCTATGAACAGTAACAGTGAGTGTCCCTAGTACAGTAGTATAACTACAAAATACAATAATCACTCAGTAAGTAAAGGACAAGACAGGGTAGAATACACAGCAGAAACACTGGTATAGATGAGAAATAAACTAACAGAGGACAGGAGGACAGCTGCCACACAGGCAAGGCCCTGAGGCCTAAAGCTGTGTAAGCTTGCCTGCAGCAGCAGCTGTCTCTATGTAACACACAAGCTACTAACTAAAATACAATCTCTATCTAGCTAACAACAATATAGGTGTATATAGCAGGTGTATGTGAGCAAAAACGCTAGGTGATTGACCACAATAGAGCACTTGCTAAGCCAAAGCACAAAGGAGCAGATCTCTCTCTGTACTAGTCAAGCAAGGACGGAAAAACCGAACATGGCGGCCGCTATTTATAGGGTAGGGGCTGGCCAGGGTCCCCCTCTGTGATTGGCTGCCGTCAGAGGGCCTGGGAGCCCTCTAATTGGCTCTAAGGACATCAATCTGGGCTATGACGCTATTCGAGCTCGGTATTCGAGCTCGAATAACGCTGTTTGCTCGAATAGCGCGAATAGTGAGTGGGCTATTCAAGTTCACTCGAATA
Organism: Hyperolius riggenbachi; assembly: GCF_040937935.1. Classification (NCBI taxonomy): domain Eukaryota; kingdom Metazoa; phylum Chordata; class Amphibia; order Anura; family Hyperoliidae; genus Hyperolius; species Hyperolius riggenbachi. The sequence goes on from NC_090655.1 coordinate 203,856,691, forward strand.
GCCCATTCGAATAGCTGCAGCTATTTGAGCTCAGTATTCGACCTTGAATAGCTGAAAAAGAGCTTGAATATTCGAGCTACTCGAATATTCGAGCTCTGCTGAGCATCCCTGCTCCTCCATATCTGCAATCCCATTCACCCAGCTCCACCACATTGCCATAGTGGGTATAGTATCTGTTTTCCAGTACAGGGGGATCAAGGCTTTGGCTGCGTTTAATAAATGTATCAGAACACATCTCTTATATGATTTGGATGAAAAGGGAATAATATGTAACAAATACATTTCCGGGGTGAACGGAATTTGAATAGCGGAAATCTTCTAGGCCCAGAAGTATACATTTTCCCAAAAAGGTTGGATTTTATCACATCTCCAGGAGATATGAAAGAGAGACCCCCCCCCCCCCCCCCCCTTTTTAGAGCATCTCCAGCAATTATCATGTGGGATCAATATGCCTTAAAAAGCTTTTCAAGAGTATTGTACCAGTGCATCAGTATCTTACATCTCATTTCTTGAGTGGTAGTATTGAAAGAGCCTTTATGAATATTAATTAATGCTTTGTCCCAAGAATCAGAAGGGATCTGTTTGTCTAGGGCACGTTCCCATTTGTCTTGAAAAGAGAGAGAGGTTGGCAAATCAAAGCTAAGCAACATGCCATATAGTAGAGAAACTGTGTGTCTATGTTGCCCATCACTCATGCAGCATAGCTCGAAGTCTGTCAATGGCCTAACAACTTTATGCGACTGAAGTAAGGAAGAAACAAAGCTTCGTAGTTGTAAGTAAGCCCAAAAAGGGAACTTGTTATCTGTTATTAAGGACTTTAATGAGTCCAAGTGCATGCATTTACCTCTAAGTGTGACATCTTTTAATCTAAGATTACGATTTAGTAGGTTAGGCAAAAAAGTCGGTTCCATACCTGGTTTGAACCCGGGGTTAAACAAGATTGGGGTGAGTGGACCAGGGGTTTTGTGACCTCATGAAGTGTCTTCTACGAGGCAGCAACAAGAGGAATTGTTTTAATAAGATCAGACTCCAAAGAAGTGGGTATCCAAGGAAGGCCTGACAAAGGAATGTCAGTTAGCGTCTGCTCCGCCTGTCTCCAATGTTTTTTTTTTTTTAATCTACAGAGCACCATTCCAATATTCTACTTAGAATTGAGGCTTGGTGATATTTGTGGAAATTTGGTAGGCCCATACCACCATTGGATTTGTCAAGTGAAAAAATAGTCTGTCTTAGTCTGGCTGAACGCTTCCCCCACACAAATGAAGAGACCTGTAATTGCAAGCGTGAAAAATATAGCTTAGGGAGGTAGATAGGAATAGTTTGGCTAATATATAAAAAATGTGGTAGGATATCATTCTTTATGGAGGCTATCCTGCCAAACCAAGACAGAGTAGGTTTAGGACCCCACCTTTTAAGATCATCTGAGATTGCTTCTAGCAGAGCCTCTGAGAACTGTTTGGATGGAATAGTGTCACTCTCTATAGAATTGAATGCTGCAAGGAAATGAGGAGCAAGAGTACCAGCAAAGAGTTTATAGTATTGTGCCACTAGGCCATCTGTGCCAGGGCATTTATGTGGTTTTAAAGAGCTTGTTGCTGTCAAAAACTCATCTGTAGAAATAGGAGCATTTAGCTGTTTTCGTTCATTATCAGAAAGTTTGTCAAGACCATAGGACCCTAAAAAGTTGATCATCGCCTGGGATCTAGTCATTCTTTAATCTTTTCCCATAGGGGATGCTTTATATATAGATTGATAAAATAACTTAAATTCTTCAGCTATTTCAGGAATTTTAATCTTCTTAGTTTGGTTGGAGACGAGTCAATCAGTGAGTGTACATGGTTTTTAGATTTTTCTACCGGTAGGGCTTTAGCTAGGAGAGTACCGCTCTTGTTGCCATGTTCGTAAAAGACACCCCTTGATAGTAAGAATTTACGTTTAACTCTATAAGAGAGCATAGTGTGTAGTTGTTTGAGTTCTTGTAAGATCTGGGATGCCAAGGAAGCCTTATGTTTGGCTTTTAGTGGCCCATTCACACTTAGAAACTTGAAACGCCAGCAATTTTTGCCGGCATCTTGCATGAGTGATTTTTCAGCGGGAATATCACTGAACACTGCGATGATTTTTCCGCGATTGCGCTTAGCGATTCTATAGCACTGAAACACGATTGCCGGGAAATCGCCTGAAAATGGTGCAGGCGATGCATTTGCGTTTAGCATTTTTGGGCGATTTGCGGCGATTAGCGCAAATCACCCAAGTAAGAATGGGCCCATAGGGTTAAATTACACTAGCGCTTTCAAAAGCGCTAGTGTTTGAGCGTTTTGCCAAAATCCTCGGCAAAATGCTCAAGTGTGAATGGGCCCTAACTGACAAAATTTTGGCATGTAATGCATTGATACCAGCCTCTCTCTCTTTTTTTGCTTTTGCTCCCATAGCAATAAATGCACCTCTGATTACTGGTTTGTGGGCTTTCCATACTGAAAGTGCAGATGTTTCATCATTCTCAATATACATAGAGAGTCAATGCTTTACTCCAGCTATTGCTGACTTATCAGCCAGAAGGAAGGGATTAAGTCGGCAGGAGAAAGTTTTAGGTAGAGCTATTGGAAGTTTCATCACAAAGGATATAGGTGCTTGATCAGGACAGTATGTTTGTTTAGGCTGAAGTTCTCCTTTATGTGAACCCGAGAGGAGAGTGATATGGAGGCTGCCATATTTGTTTCCTTTTAAAGGAATACTGTAGGGGGGTCGGGGGAAAATGAGTTGAACTTACCCAGGGCTTCTAATGGTCCCCCCGCAGACATCCTGTCCCCGCGCAGCCACTCACCGATGCTCTGGCCCCGCCTCCGGTTCACTTCTGGAATTTCAGACTTTAAAGTCTGAAAATCACTGTGCCTGCGTTGCCGTGTCCTTGCTCCCGCTGTCACCAGGAGTGTACTGCGCAGGCCCAGTATGGTCTGTGCCTGCGCAATATACTCCTGGTGACATCAGCGGGAGTGAGGACACGGCCGCACAGGCGCAGTGGTTTTCAGACTTTAAAGTAAATGGCAACCCATTAAAAATAGAAATCCAGATACTTAAAGAGAACCTGTACTGAGTAAAAATATTTAAAATAAACACATGAGGTAACTTCAAATGAACATTACAGAGTTACCTTGCCATCAGTTCTTCTCAGAAGCTCAGTATTTTCTTCTGACAATAATCCCATCCAGTTCTGACAATATTTTGTCAGATCTGAAATATATCAGTTGCTGTCAGTAAAATATCAGTTGCTGTCAGTTATAGCTGAGAGGAAAACGGATGTACCAGGTAATGTTCATGTTTCCCTATGGCTCAAGTGGGCGATGTTACAGTTTAACTGTGTGCTGACCAGAAAGCTGCTATGGGGTAATGGCTATTTTCAAAATGGAGGACGGAAAATTCCCTTGATCATAGTGAACAAATAGGACGCGGGACAGGAGAAAGACACTGAGGAGTAGACTACACAGGAGGTAAGTATGACTTGTGTATGCTTATTTTGACTTTTATTTTCAGTACAGGTTTTCTTTAACTAAGGAGTGGGAAGGCTCAGGGTCATAAGGAGCCTTCTCTCTCCTCTCCCGGTGCCTGTTTCAGCGCTGGCTCCCTCGTAGCAGTATTTGACTAAATTGGTCAAATACTGTTATTTCTGCCATCGAAGGGAGGCTTCGGGAGTCTTCGGGAGCCCGAGTGCTCCCAAACATGGGCCGCTCCATACTGCACACTCGCTAGTGCCCTCTCTCATACTGTGTGCGCAGTATGGAGCCACTGCCACTCCCACTGTCTTTGGGAGGACACGGCTCCCGAAGACTTCCGAAGTCCCCCGTGACAAGTCATTTAAACGGGGGAGCCAGCGCTGCACCAAGGGCACCGGGAGAGAAGAGGAGAGGGAAGGCTCATTAGGATCCAGAGCCTTCCCCCTCCTTATCTGGCTTTCTTTTTTGTAGCAGATTCCCATTTACTTTAAAGTTGGAAATTCGAGAAGTGAACCGGAGGCAGGGCCAAGGCATCGGTGAGTGGCTGAGTGGGCACAGGATGTCTGTGGGGGACCATTAGAAGCCCCAGGTAGGTTCAACTCATTTTCCCCCAACCCCTACAGTATTCCTTTAAACAATATCAGTTGCCTAGCAGGTATGTGCGTTCTACACTAGCCATAAAAGTAGTATTAAGGTGGCCATACACTTATAGATTTGCAGCAGATTTGAGCAGTGTATGGGCCCCTTATACTCACACTTCATCTATAGTCTAAATCACACAGGATAAAATTACCAGCTAAAACCATCTCACTGGTTTTCAAGGTGCTGGAAGTGTTAAAATTTAAAGTGACACTGAAATGAATAGAAAACTTATGATATAATGAATTGTATGTGTAGTACGGAATTAACAGAACATAAATAGCAAAGAAAAGAGTCTCGTATTTTTTCCAGTTTTATATATAGCTTGTTTTATAACATTGCATCATTCTGTAATAGTTGCAGTTTACAAACCACACTCTGCATTTTAAACTATGAAACAGAGCAGAGCTAATAACCCTTTGAATATCTGTGCAGTAAAATCTTGTTTGAAGTTGTCTTTTATTGTTTCTTTGATGTATAAGTGCTTCAGAAAATAACATTGCTCTCTGACTAAATTAGTCGGAGAGCTCAGAGTAGCTCTTTTGCATAGATAAAAAGTGAAGTTTTTAAACACTTCCTGTACTGGAAACAACATGAAACTCATATCTGTGCTACTAATGCTCTATTTCTTAGCTGTACTGCACATACATTTCATTACATCACAAGTTTATTTTCACTTCAGTTTCCCTTTAAGCTTTTTCCTTTATTTAGCAGCTTATTGATAAGCTTGCCTTTGCCCAACAGCATTCTCAGACTGTTTTGGAAGTGTAATAAATTGTGTAAACAAGGTCCTGCTGTTTACTTCACTCATTACTTATTTAGGAGTCAATCTGATCGTTTGGCCTGCAGCCAGTAGTGTTGGGCGAACAGTGTTCGCCACTGTTCGGGTTCTGCAGAACATCACCCTGTTCGGGTGATGTTCGAGTTCGGCCGAACACCTGACGGTGCTCGGCCAAACCGTTCGGCCATATGGCCGAACTAAGAGCGCATGGCCGAACGTTCCCCGAACGTTCGGCTAGCGCTGTGATTGGCCGAACGGGTCACGTGGTTCGGACCCGAACGCGCTCTGATTGGCCGAACTGTCACGTGGTTCGGGTAAATAAATACCCGAACCACGTCATATCTCCGCCATTTGTCTGTGGGTTTAGCTTTGGGTAGGCAGGCAGGGTAGTTCGCGCTCCAGCCACGCTAGCCAGGGTCCCCCCCAGTCATTGTGTGTCGCTGCTGGGAACAGTAGTACACCGCTCGTTCAGCCACACTATATAGCATTCTGTGTACTGTTCTGTGTCTGCTGGGAACAGTAGTACACCGCTCGTTCAGCCACACTATATAGCATTCTGTGTACTGTTCTGTGTCTGCTGGGAACAGTAGTACACCGCTCGTTCAGCCACACTATATAGCATTCTGTGTACTGTTCTGTGTCTGCTGGGAACAGTAGTACACCGCTCGTTCAGCCACACTATATAGCATTCTGTGTACTGTTCTGTGTCTGCTGGGAACAGTAGTACACCGCTCGTTCAGCCACACTATATAGCATTCTGTGTACTGTTCTGTGTCTGCTGGGAACAGTAGTACACCGCTCGTTCAGCCACACTATATAGCATTCTGTGTACTGTTCTGTGTCTGCTGGGAACAGTAGTACACCGCTCGTTCAGCCACACTATATAGCATTCTGTGTACTGTTCTGTGTCTGCTGGGAACAGTAGTACACCGCTCGTTCAGCCACACTATATAGCATTCTGTGTACTGTTCTGTGTCTGCTGGGAACAGTAGTACACCGCTCGTTCAGCCACACTATATAGCATTCTGTGTACTGTTCTGTGTCTGCTGGGAACAGTAGTACACCGCTCATTCAGCCACACTATATAGCATTCTGTGTACTGTTCTGTGTCTGCTGGGAACAGTAGTACACCGCTCGTTCAGCCACACTATATAGCATTCTGTGTACTGTTCTGTGTCTGCTGGGAACAGTAGTACACCGCTCGTTCAGCCACACTATATAGCATTCTGTGTACTGTTCTGTGTCTGCTGGGAACAGTAGTACACCGCTCGTTCAGCCACACTATATAGCATTCTGTGTACTGTTCTGTGTCTGCTGGGAACAGTGGTACACCGCTCGTTCAGCCACACTATATAGCATTCTGTGTACTGTTCTGTGTCTGCTGGGAACAGTAGTACACCGCTCGTTCAGCCACACTATATAGCATTCTGTGTACTGTTCTGTGTCTGCTGGGAACAGTGGTACACCGCTCGTTCAGCCACACTATATAGCATTCTGTGTACTGTTCTGTGTCTGCTGGGAACAGTAGTACACCGCTCGTTCAGCCACACTATATAGCATTCTGTGTACTGTTCTGTGTCTGCTGGGAATAGTGGTACACCGCTCGTTCAGCCACACTATATAGCATTCTGTGTACTGTTCTGTGTCTGCTGGGAATAGTGGTACACCGCTCGTTCAGCCACACTATATAGCATTCTGTGTACTGTTCTGTGTCTGCTGGGAACAGTAGTACACCGCTCGTTCAGCCACACTATATAGCATTCTGTGTACTGTTCTGTGTCTGCTGGGAATAGTGGTACACCGCTCGTTCAGCCACACTATATAGCATTCTGTGTACTGTTCTGTGTCTGCTGGGAACAGTAGTACACCGCTCGTTCAGCCACACTATATAGCATTCTGTGTACTGTTCTGTGTCTGCTGGGAACAGTGGTACACCGCTCGTTCAGCCACACTATATAGCATTCTGTGTACTGTTCTGTGTCTGCTGGGAACAGTAGTACACCGCTCGTTCAGCCACACTATATAGCATTCTGTGTACTGTTCTGTGTCTGCTGGGAATAGTGGTACACCGCTCGTTCAGCCACACTATATAGCATTCTGTGTACTGTTCTGTGTCTGCTGGGAACAGTAGTACACCGCTCGTTCAGCCACACTATATAGCATTCTGTGTACTGTTCTGTGTCTGCTGGGAATAGTGGTACACCGCTCGTTCAGCCACACTATATAGCATTCTGTGTACTGTTCTGTGTCTGCTGGGAATAGTGGTACACCGCTCACCCGTCACTGTATAGCATTGTGCTCTGTGTCGCTGCTGGGAATAGTGGTACTGTATAGCATTTCTGTACTGCCACTGTACTGCTGCCAGTCAGCGTGTACTGTAAGGATAAGTGAAATGAGGAAGAAATCCGGTGAAAGAGGGAGGGGCAAGGGAAGAGGTGTTTCCCCTGTCGGTTCACGTACAGGCCACAGGGGAGCACCCAAGAAAACCCACTCAATACCGCCCATGTTGTCCAGGACAACAACCCTCACAAATCCAAAAGAACAGGACCAGATAATTACTTGGATGACCTCTCAAGCGTCCAGCAGTGGGTTAAGCAGCACCAGCACATCACGCACGAGGTCCGAGTCCTCAGCCAGTTACAAGGAGCCAGTGGGCACAAAGCTGACACAACCGGCAGCGACACCACGCACACAACTGCCAGATAACCAGTCCGATGAATTACCTCAGGACACAATGGGGTATTCGCAGGAGCTATTCCCAGCCCAACAAACTTCCACCTTTCAAAGGTCAATGGAGGAACAGCCAGAAATGTTGTGCCTGGATTCACAACCGTTAACTGTGGGAAATGCACCGCGCACTGAAATACAAGGCGAGTCCGAAGAGGACTCGGAAACCCAAATCCCAGAGCAATTTGGGCAGGAGGGGTTGCAATTGCAGGAGGTCGGCCGACAAGATCTGGAAGACGACGTTGGAGTGTGCTGCGCAGAGGTTGTTGTGGGGAGCTCTACTCCACGGCGGTGGCCCACAATGACATATGACGAGTTTGAGGAGATGGAAGAGGAGGGTATGGACAATGTGGACAGAGACCCAGATTTTGTTTGTGAACGAGAACATCGCCGTCGTAGCAGCAGCACAGATGAGTCTGTTGAAGAACACACTGCTGCACGAGTTCGCCTTGTGCCACAAGGTAGGCGGCGCGCAATTTCAGGCACCACAAGCGTGGAAGTTCAAGTGAGAGGCAAAAGAGGAGCAAACAGAAATCGCCAGCAAGGAGGCAGGTGCTCCAAAGTCTGGGCTTTCTTTGAAGACTGCACTGAGGATGTTACCATGGCGATTTGCAAGGTGTGCAAGACCCGCCTGAGCAGGGGGAAAAATATTAACAACCTCTCCACCACCAGCATGAGCCGTCACATGCTATCCAAACATCCCACTCTTTGGGCAAACGCGTCAGGACAGGGTACCAGAAACAACACTGCCTCCCTTGGGTTCACCAGACCCGCCTCAGCAGCAGCAGTAGCCCAGCCATTGCGTGGTTCACAACATTCACAAACATCAGACGACGCTGACACTGTCACTTTCCGGAGTAGTGCTCTTGAGGTCTCCCAGTGTTCATCAAACACAACAACCAACAGCCCTTCCGTGTGCAGCGCTACGGTTCAGTTGTCTGTGTCGGAGATGTTTGAGCGCAAGAGGAAATTGCCAGCAAATGACCCCCGGGCCGTGGCAGTAACAGCCAGCATAGCCAAGCTTCTGGCCTGCGAAATGCTGCCATATCGATTGGTGGAGACAAACAGCTTCAAGGGCATGATGTCAGTGGCCATCCCACGTTACGTGGTTCCCAGCCGCTACCACTTTGCACGCTCTGCAGTGCCTGAGTTGCATGAGCACGTGGTCAGCAAAATAACCCGAAGCTTGAAGAATGCCGTTGCCTGCAAGGTTCACCTCACCACTGACACCTGGACGAGTGCGTTCGGCCAGGGTCGATACATCTCCCTTACCGCGCACTGGGTGAACCTTGTGGAGCCTGGCAGCGATTCCTCACCTGCTACGGCACGGGTGTTGCCCACGCCACAAACAGCTGCACCGCCGTCCCTCCCACTGGATAACAGCAGCACCTACCTCTCTGACTCCTTCTCCTCCAACGCATCTCAAAGCTGTACCTCATCCGGAAACGCTAACCCAGCAGCAGTAGGATCGTGGAAGCAGTGCAGCACAGCTGTTGGCATGCGTCAGCAAGCGTTGCTGAAGCTAATCTGCCTTGGGGATAAGCAGCACACAGGGGAGGAAATTTGGAGGGGAATAAAGGAACAGACGGATTTGTGGCTGGCACCGCTGGACCTGAAACCGGGCATGGTTGTGTGTGATAATGGGAGTAATCTCATTCGCGCTTTAAGGTTGGCTAAGCTGACACACATCCCTTGCCTGGCGCACGTGATGAACCTAGTAGTTCAGCGGTTCCTGAGGACATACCCAGGCGTGCCCGATCTGCTGTTGAAGGTGCGTCGAGTGTCCAAACATTGTAGAAATTCCAGTACTGCTTCGGGGGCACTCGCCAAGATGCAGGAGCGCTTCAATCTCCCCCACCATCGCTTGCTGTGTGATGTCCCTACGCGCTGGAATTCTACGCTGCACATGCTAGCCCGCTTTTGCGAGCAGAAGAGTGCAGTGGTCCAGTACATGACGGCGCAGTACCGAGGCGCATCCGGCCAGCTGCCAAGCTTCTGTGGATCCGATTGGGCCAACATGTTGGACCTCTGCCAAGTCCTCCAAAATTTTGAGCAATCCACGTTGCTTGTGAGCAGTGACAACTCTTCAGTCAGCATTACCATACCACTGCTGTGTTTACTGAAGAGGTCGATGTTAAAAATCAAGGAAACAGCTGTCATGATGCAACTGGGGGAATCTGAAGGAGAAAACGATCAGCGTGATGGTACCAACATCAGGCCATCCGCCTCAGGGAACGCTGGCCCCAGCAGCTATGACGAAGAAGAGGAGGAGGAACAGCTGGAGTTGGAGCAGGAATTTCATGCCACCACTGACGAGGGCCAGAGCGGTGCACGTTGGACTTCCACAATTCAACGCGAATGGTCAGCAGAAGCAGACCAGGAGGAAGGTGACGACTATGATGCATCACAACAACTATCACAACGCTCACAAGAGGATGATGAGGATTCTGGTAGGACTCTGGCACACATGGCTCAATTCATGCTAGACTGCATTGAACGTGACCCACGCATTGTGCGCATTCTGGACAACACCAATTACTGGGTTTATACCCTTCTGGATCCACGGTACAAACACAATGTTCCAAAACTGCTTGAAGAAAGAGTCAGACAGGTCAAAATGGAAGAATACCAGCAGGCCCTTGTGGAGACTTTAGAGAGGAGATTGACATCCTCCCCCTCCTCTAGCCAGTTGTACGCAGACAGACTGACTTCCGCAAACCCAGGACGACCAGGAGGGCAGCAAACAACGCAAGCCGCAGCTAGTACCCAAAAGGGAATGGTATCGGCAGTGTCCTTGGAGTGGGAAAATTTTCTGACACCCATGCAGCCGCAGCCCACTGAACAGCAAGCGTGCAGATCCACCTCCAACACCGATCGCCTGGAGAAGATGGTCAAGGACTACATGTCAGATGGCGTAGCTGTGTCGAACCATCCATCTGCACCCTTCAACTATTGGGTATCGAAGCTAGACACCTGGCACGAACTGGCAATGTACGCAATAGAGGTGCTGGCTTGCCCGGCAGCCAGCGTTATGTCGGAACGCTGTTTCAGTGCTGCCGGAGGCATCGTCACAGATCGGCGTATCCGCCTCTCTACAGAAAATGCAGACCGTCTGACTCAAATTAAAATGAATCAATCCTGGATTGGAAATGACTACGCAACACTCCAGGACCCCAACCAAGTAACATGACCAATGAACATCTGGGATGGTGTTGCGTTTCCGGGCCCTGTTTATTGAACCTCTCATCTGTATTACATTTATGACTGCATGGCGGCAAAAAGCATTGCTGCTATATCCGCACGCTTTTTGTCCACATGCAAGGCCTGGGTTGTTGTGTCTCACAAAGCGTGGCCTTCTCCTCCTGCGCCTGCTCCTGTTCCATCACGTCTGCTGCTGCTGGGTTAGCGTTGCCGCGTGGTCCCTGTTTATTGAACCACTTATCTTTATTACATTTATGACTGCATGGCGGTACAAAGCATGCTATCCGCACGCTTCTTGCCCTCATGCAAGGCCTGGGTTGTTGTGTCTCACAAAGCGTGGCCTTCTCCTCCTGCGCCTCCTCCTGTTCCATCACGTCTGCTGCTGCTGGGTTAGCGTTGCCGCGTGGTCCCTGTTTATTGAACCACTTATCTTTATTACATTTATGACTGCATGGCGGTACAAAGCCTGCTATCCGCACGCTTCTTGCCCTCATGCAAGGCCTGGGTTGTTGTGTCTCACAAAGCGTGGCCTTCTCCTCCTGCGCCTGCTCCTGTTCCATCACGTCTGCTGCTGCTGGGTTAGCGTTGCCGCGTGGTCCCTGTTTATTGAACCACTTATCTTTATTACATTTATGACTGCATGGCGGTACAAAGCATGCTATCCGCACGCTTCTTGCCCTCATGCAAGGCCTGGGTTGTTGTGTCTCACAAAGCGTGGCCTTCTCCTCCTGCGCCTCCTCCTGTTCCATCACGTCTGCTGCTGCTGGGTTAGCGTTGCCGCGTGGTCCCTGTTTATTGAACCACTTATCTTTATTACATTTATGACTGCATGGCCGTACAAAGCCTGCTATCCGCACGCTTCTTGCCCTCATGCAAGGCCTGGGTTGTTGTGTCTCACAAAGCGTGGCCTTCTCCTCCTGCGCCTGCTCCTGTTCCATCACGTCTGCTGCTGCTGGGTTAGCGTTGCCGCGTGGTCCCTGTTTATTGAACCACTTATCTTTATTACATTTATGACTGCATGGCGGTACAAAGCCTGCTATCCGCACGCTTCTTGCCCTCATGCAAGGCCTGGGTTGTTGTGTCTCACAAAGCGTGGCCTTCTCCTCCTGCGCCTCCTCCTGTTCCATCACGTCTGCTGCTGCTGGGTTAGCGTTGCCGCGTGGTCCCTGTTTATTGAACCACTTATCTTTATTACATTTATGACTGCATGGCGGTACAAAGCATGCTATCCGCACGCTTCTTGCCCTCATGCAAGGCCTGGGTTGTTGTGTCTCACAAAGCGTGGCCTTCTCCTCCTGCGCCTGCTCCTGTTCCATCACGTCTGCTGCTGCTGGGTTAGCGTTGCCGCGTGGTCCCTGTTTATTGAACCACTTATCTTTATTACATTTATGACTGCATGGCGGTACAAAGCCTGCTATCCGCACGCTTCTTGCCCTCATGCAAGGCCGGGGTTGTTGTGTCTCACAAAGCGTGGCCTTCTTCTCCTCCTGCGCCACCCTCCTCCTGTTCCATCACGTGTGCTGCTGCTGGGTTAGCGTTACCGGTCCCTTTTCCTGGAACCTCTTATATGTATTACATTTATGACTGCATGCCGACAAAAAACATGTTACCTGTGCAAAGAAAACAGACATTTCCCGCATTTAAAAGACAGTTTTCCCTTTGAAACTTTAAAATCGATTTTCTCAAAAACTATAAGCTCTTTTTGCTAATTTTTTTTTCCTCTTGTACCCACTCCCAAGGTGCACATACCCTGCAAATTTGGGGTATGTAGCATGTAAGGAGGCTTTACAAACCACAAAAGTTCGGGTCCCCATTGACTTCCATTATGTTCGGAGTTCGGGTCGAACACCCGAACATCGCGGCCATGTTCGGCCTGTTCGGCCCGAACCCGAACATCTAGATGTTCGCCCAACACTAGCAGCCAGCGATGATATCAGTTAGCTTCAGTGAGGTGTAAATATGAATTCAAAATCAGAGCAGTCTTACAGTGTTTCATTTCATTTTTTGACTGTGTTTGATGCATCAGAGCAGTGATCTGCAAACTTGGCTCTCCAGATGTTAAAGGGAACCTTAAAGGAATACTATCGATTGAAACAACTTTTTTTTTTAATACTCTATATTAGTGTACACGTTACCACTAGTGCTAGGGGCACTTTATTTATTCACCCAGGTCGCTCTCTCGCTATCCCTGCTTAAAAATTCATTTCTCACACAGCTCATAGTAGTTTGGGTCACCCTGAGCTGCTTGGTTACTCTGTCACACAGCTCACAAATATATTTCACTGTGTCACTCACAGCATGCATGAGACATGAGGAGAAATAGGCTGATTTGAGGTGGTAACAGGTAACTAAATGAGCTGTAATATTGCTGGAAGATAACTAGCTATAACAATAGTCTTTGTTTACCCTCAGACTGGCTGCCTGCTTGAGGTGATTCACTCCAGGCTGCATCCACTTTACAAGCTGCTGAGAGGGGCAGACAACTGTCTACAATTAGCATTATTAGTATCTTTATCAGTAAAGAGAAGCAAAGATAATAAACACACATTGCTAGAATCTTTAACCCCTTACCACCATATCAACAAGATTCTTTCAGCAAGGTGATAATTAAACTATAAACTGAGGAGTTGATAGCAACTCCCCTTTGCAGAGACATGGTCTAGCCCTCTGGGAGCTCAGTATTAGATACATTTTGTATCCAACACTGACACCAAAACTGACAGAGGATTTTACAGCTGAGAGGAACAGCTGTGTGAGGAATCAAATTGCTCCTAGTACTTGCCCTAATGTGTGCTACAACATACAGCATTTAAAAATAAATGCATACATCGATAGTATTCCTTTAACTGAACGGGGGGTAAAGAGTTTCAATTACCTGGGGCTATTATCAGCCCCCTGCAGCAGTCCTGTGACCTCGGAGCCGCTCTGGAATCCTCCGGTCCCCCGCTGTCACTTAGTTTCGTTTTTGACGACTCACCAGTCGGCCGGCCGCCATGCGTATTATTGGACGCATACCCTACTGCAATTAGCGCTGTTGCAGACCGCAACACATACAAAAATACGCATTGCCGCATATCTACACGTGCGGAATGTGGCAACGCATATTTTTGTACGTGTTGCCACAACAGTGCTAATTGCAGTAGGGTATGCGTCCAATAATACGCATGGCGGCCGGCCGACTGGTGAGTTGTCAAAAACGAAACTAAGTGACAGCGGGGGACCGGAGGATTCCAGAGCGACTCCGAGGGCACAGGACTGCTGCAGGGGGCTGGTAATAGCCCCAGGTAAGTGAAACTCTTTACCCCCGTTCAGTTAAGGTTCCCTTTAAGGAACTACAAGTCCCACAATGCATTTGCCTTTATCAATCATGACTGTGGCTGTCAGACTCCTGCAATGCATTGTGGGACTTGTAGTTCCTTAACAGCTGGAGAGCCAAGTTTGCAGATCACTGCATCAGAGAAATAATTTAATTTTGAATGTGATCCCACTATAAGAATCCGTAGTGGTGCTCGTAATGGGTCAATTACGAATACGCAAAATTTCGCATAATGTTTTTGCAATTACTCATTGCATAGTTGTGATTACATTATGTACAGCATACTACGTCTGTCAATCGTAATTATGCCTGTAATTACGCAATTGCTCGTAATTCACGTTTAATGCAAACAAATATTCGTGTTTATTCGCCAGTGTTCTGCGCACGTGTGACTATGTAAATATTCAAAGTGAAAAATTAGTCTGTATGCTTAAAAACGTTCACGAAGGAAATTATGCATAAATTACGCTTTTATGCGATTACGTTTACATTCAAAAAATGTTATGCATAATCTGCAAATTTCTTATTACAATTACAATGCATCATTGCGTATTACGATGCCTAATTACGTATAGGAGTAATTTCTGCCCACCACTAAGAATCAGTTTGAAAGTATGAAATTTACTTTCAGTGTCCTTGTCCAGTCTTGTTCTCAGGAGAACCTCATTAGTTACAAGCACTGTGCAGCACTGGTAAGGCAGCAAAGAAGCATACTGTGCAGTTTATTTGCAGTAATTCAGTGTATGATTGCTTTAAAATGGTACAGTAAAATCAAAACTTACACAGACACGGGATGATCCCCAAAAGTTGCTAATATTCATGAAGCAGTCACCTGCATCGTTGAAATCCATTATGTTGAGTGCTAAATCAATGACACCTATAATCACTGTCCCTATAGTCAGGATGACTGCAGTGGAGATCTGCAGAGTTAAATAAATAATAGATAAATAAAAAGAAATAAAGATAGTCTGGTGTCATCGTTAAAA
Source organism: Hyperolius riggenbachi (assembly GCF_040937935.1). Taxonomy (NCBI): domain Eukaryota; kingdom Metazoa; phylum Chordata; class Amphibia; order Anura; family Hyperoliidae; genus Hyperolius; species Hyperolius riggenbachi. Next base: position 203,871,832 of record NC_090655.1, read on the forward strand.
AGTAAAAAAAAAAACAACAACATTCAGTATAAATGGCAAACTCAGTAAACACAATTTGAAACTCAGTGAAGTGTACACATTTCTTAACCTGTGCTTTAATGTGTACAACAAAAAAGGATTTTTTTCCCTGAGTCAGTTGTGGGAGGCCTCATTCCTTTATACTGAGCACTTTTGTACAAAATTATGGAATTATGGACAAGGAACCCATCCTCGCTTCTGGTACGCAGGAGAAAGTGTGTGTGTGGACTAGATAAGGAGGGGCTTTTCATTAAGATCAAATAGGGCAGTGATGGCTAACCTTTGCACTCCAGCTGTGGTGGAACTACAAGTCCCATGAGGCATTGCAATACTGTGACAGCTCTAAGCATAACTTGGGGAGGCAGAGGCATGATGGGATTTGTAGTTTTGTCACAGCTGGAGTGCCTAGGTTAGCCATCACTGAAATAGGGATTCTGCCAGGAATTCATTAAAGGTTAATATTTATTATTTACTAGTTAAAAGACCTGCCCGTAAAAAAAAAAACGGGTGCTAGGCCTTAGCCGTGACCACCCTCCCCAGCTTTCAAGGGCATAAAGAGATGATTTGCGTATTTTGGAGTGATGCATCATGGGAAACCACAGTTGCTCGCTTATAGCTGAATTATTTCAGAAAAAAAAATCCTATTACATGTTACTGTGATAGCATATTTTGGTTTGAAGCTGCACATTTTGACAAATAAGATGTAAAAATGTTGTTGTTCACCCATGAATATTGTTAAAACCACCTTTCCAAAGGCAGCATCTGTGTGAGGGAGGTACAACCCTAATTGTCAAATGAACCCTCCCCCCACTTACACTAACCTTTCTCCTATATTTGCCTAACACTAACCCCCTTACCCTTACCTACTACTAACACTAACTGTACATGACTAACACGGTATATGTCTAACCCAATAACCCACTAAATTGAAATAACCTGGTGCCTCATGAAACCCCCGTGTCTGAATTACCACCTTGATGCTTAGCTATATGATAGCTAAGCACCTCTTTCCAGAGAGACCCCTGTCACGCTGCCAATAGCGGGAGTTTTGGCACCCAAATTACACACTGTGCACGGCTATAGCCGCTAATTACATAGCAGCCTATAGCGGCACCCAAAATACTGGCCATGCCTTTTGCCCTTTTTTACTTGTTTCGATCCTGACAACCTTCATCATATTAGTAATAGCAGTTGTTCAATATCTTCTATAAAGCATTGCAGAAAGTGTAAGCACTGTGTAAACATATAATAACAATTTCTTAGACAACCTGATGCAGTTGTCACATTTACACTTACACATATAAACACTACCGTATTATATACTCGACTATAAGTTGAGGAAATTTAGGTCTAACTCAAAGTAAAAAAAAGTAGGGGTCGCCTTATTCTCAAGTCAGTCCAAAATGTTTTCTGCTTTATAGAATGTATGCTTAAACACGACTAAACAGCCTTCTATGTTTTGCCACAGAGTGAAATTATAATAACTAACAACTTTGAATTCAACTGTTTGTCAATGGCAATTAAAGGGCCAGTGCTCCTAAGGTATGTGAAAACTCCAAACCATAACAGCAGAAAAAGTTTTGAAAGTTTTGAATGCAGGATTAGCATCTTTATCACTTAATACACCAAGACCAGTATCAGTTAAAATTTGATATTTATGGTGACAATCAATCCCAGTTTAGGCCTCTTGCACACTACATGGGATTTTGATTCCAATTTGAGATTTTACATGCAATTCCATGATGATGCGATTTTACATGCAATTCCGATTCGCTATTTTTGATCGGTACTGTATGCTAAATTTTTTCTGTGTTTTTTTTTTGTTTGTTTTGTTTTGATAGTATCCAGGGAAAATCGGAAATGCAAAGCGGAATTGCAAATCAGATCTGCAGTGTGCAGGGGGCCTTAATGTGGCCACAATAGCAGTAGTGTGCACAGCTATGGGTGTCAGTGGGCTGTGGAGCACTGGCGTAACAATAGGGGATGCGACCCCTGCCCCCCCCCCCCCCCCCCCGGGGCCCACTCGGGGCCGTTTTGGGGGCTGGAGGGGACGCAGCACGAGGGGAAAGCCTCGTTATACAGGAAGTCGCTTCAGAGACTAGAGTGAGGAACACACGCTGGACTGCACGGAAAAGGGAAGAAAGGTATGTATCAGCCGCTGCCCGCCGCTGCCCGCACATTTATTAAGCTGGAGGGGAGCGCAGAGGGGAGAACCCCGAGGTGAGGGAGGGGGGGACCTTCCCCCCTCCCCGCCGACTGTGGGCATGGCTTTCCCCTCGTGCAGCGACCCCTCCAGCCCCCCAAAACGGCCCGAGCATGCCCCGGGGGGGGGGGGGGAAGGCCCGCTCAGAATTTTTGCAGAGGGGCCCGATGGGGCCTAGTTACGCCCCTGCTGTGGAGTGTTACATTCAAAACAAAAAACAGGCTATTTGGGGTGCTTTCAGCAAGTAGTTAGTGAGGAACAAGAACACAAGCCTAGCTAATGCTTTCCCTACCTGTCTGCAGGAAGTCTGACCCTGCTCTCACTAACAGTCAGCAGCCAGAAGAGAATGAATCCAATATGGCCACAGCTGCTTTTTAATAGAGGGGTGGAGGGTGCTAGCTGATTGGCTGGTATGTGTCTGCTGATTGTGAGGTAAGGGGTCAAAGACAAGTTTCGCTCCATGATGATGTATAGGGGGTGGGTCGAACACACCAAATGTTCGCAGTTCACCGAGAACGAGTATAGCGGAAATTCGCAGGGAACTGTCCACCAGTGAACAGTTCAGGCCATCTTTACCCAGGCGGCTTTGTTCCCCCTCCCCCACCATCTCAAAAGCCTGACCGAGTCACGCGTCGTCACGTTTGTGTGGCCTTGCCAGGCATACTCCTCCGCCGTGCTCCTATCCCTATGCATTAGTACTGCACAGGCGCAGAACACTCCCAGGGATGGGAGCACAACAAGGGAGTGCATCTGGCTGGGCCATGCATGCACGATGAAGCGTAACTTGGACAGTCTTTGGGGCTGAATTGCTGGTGACAGGAGCCACCCGAAGTCGCCAAGTGACGAGCAGCCCTAAAGGAGCTTAAGGAAGCCCCACGCTTCTCATTTTAGAACAACAAAAACAAACAAAAAAACCACTTTACTAAATCACTGTGGGACAGAACATCAGCTATGTGCACATATTCCACATACCTAGCTGAAAACATTACTTGCATCTCCATCAAGTGTAATCAGTCCCGTTTGAATGGTTATCTTACCTTGCAGCGGGGAGGTGAAACATGAGCTGCAGCATTGACGGACCCTGTGATGATGTGCTTAATAAAAAAAATACAAATAAATTAGAAATAAATTGAGTATTGAAACTGATTTGTGCTATAGTGTATATGTTGCAAAGTAGGTTGTGTCTTTAACCTCCTGGGCGTCATGGATGAGCTAAGCTTGTCCAGTAACGCCGCAGGGCACTGCTCAGGCCCTGGTGGGCCGATTTGAATTTTATTTTTTTGAAACACGCTGCTAGCTGTGTGCTTCTCCGATAGCCGCTGCTCGCCTCCGATGCACCGCTACCCACCGTGTAACAGCCCCCCCCGAGACCCCGTGCGCAGCCTGACCAATCAGTGCCAGACAGCGCTGAGGGGTGGATCGGGACTCCCTCTGATGTCACGACGTCGATGACTTCAATGACGTCATTCCGTTCATCGCCATGGCGACGGGGGAAGCCCTGAAGGAAATCCCGTTCAGAATGGGATTTCCTGATGGGCATGATCAGCGACGGCGATCGGAAGTGTGGGAGGGAGGAAGCAGGGACGGGGGAATCATGTAGCTAGCACTAGGCTAGCTACATGATTAAAAAAAATTAGGTTAAAAAAACCACCCGCGTCCGTGCAGCCACGGGGATTCAGAACGCCAGACAGGTTAACTGATTCCAGACCTGTCTGATTGGCTCACAGTCATCACATGGTCTGCCCGGCATAACAGGGGCTCACAGAGCCAAGATACTGTAATCTATGCGTCGGCAGAGAAAGGAGGCTGCAAACAGGGTGTAGATTTCAATAGTGTGAGTGCAGAACCAGTAAAAACTTCATTTATATTGAACATTCATCTTTAATTGCAGTAAACAGTAATATAAGCATCAGCCACTAGGGAAAGGACATTAGAGGTACTAACTCTTGCCCACACAAGTATATTTCTGCAAACATGCATTTTTTTCTTTCATCAGAAACACAACCTGGCTGTGCATCAAATCATTAATGTAGCTAAATTTATGACTACTTGTAAGCAATGTTTGTGACACTGACGTGATCTGTGACAGAGTAACCCAGAGTTTTCTATAACATAGTACAGGACTTTTATCAGGGCTGGGCCGACACAGAGGCCCGAGAGGCTCTTGCCTCTGAGCACAGGTCAGCAGGTCAGGATGGGACGCTTTCAAAGGCATTTCAATCCACAGGCAGTCCAGGAAAAAAAAAAAAGTTTTTTCCCCCATATCCTGAGAGACAGACAACTAAGGGTGCGAAGAGAAAAAGTCCTCTGTACAGTTGTTCTAAAGACTGCGTCTGCTCTGCCTCTGATAAGAAGTGTAGACTAAGAATTGTAGACACAGTACCTAACTATTTAGGGCACACCAGTAAGGGTGCTCAGCTGGTCTGCAAGTTTGTTTGTTTTTTTAACTGTTCTTCACTGACTTCTGTCAGTGACATCATCCACCAGCTGCTGCACTCCCGGGATGGAGTAGTAATTCAGGAAGCCAGCCCAGTCAAGCATGGCTGGCCAATGGAGAATGGAATTCTAAGGGGAAGGGGAAAGGTGTGTGTGGTGTGTGTGTGAGAGACCCGCGCCTCCCTTCTGCATCCTGAACCTTTGCTCTGGAAGTGAGAGCAGGGAGACAGGGTGTACAGCCATTCAGCCTTCTGTACTTCTCCCTACCGCCCTTCCACTCCCAGTATTGATAAGGACCTGGACTTACAGGAATTACATTGCAGGGTCCTAATGACCATACATCTAGCGATGATAGGCAGATTCAACTGTAACCGCGCTCAGCACTCATCTCCTTCTACTGTATGTACGCTACTGTGCAGGCACAGAATGCTCCCAGACACGGGAGCATGACGGGGGTGCCCGCTCGGCTGAGCCACGCATGCACAGAAAAGCATGGCAGGCCAGATTGCTGAAGAAGATAGCTAGTGAACGGAGGAGCAGAGAGCATGGCGAGGGAGGCCACACGCCTCATGGGGCTATAGGAAGCTCCAGGTAAGTATAAATAAACACATTGGGGCCACCTCAGGTTCCCTATAATGATTTTACTGACGGGATTTGTTGTTGGATTTCAACAACACTCAACACTTGGTACAGGAAGCAAGAGGATAAATCAGTATTTCACAGACTGAATTAAGGTAGAAGTGAGTATTACACCTGTATTTACCTAAAAGGAACCTTAACCTAGTGACAAAGGTGCTTTACTCTAAATTAAATAATAATATTGGACATTTTAATTGGGAGAGTTATACAGTAAGATATGTTTTTTTACACTTACTAATATTGCTCCCCAGAAGGGAATGCCACAAGAAATAGTCCTAGATCCCCGGCCATGTTGATTACTTGCTACTCCAATTCCAAATCCAATGTGTACAATGGCACTCACAATCATAACCATCTGTAAGACAAGCCAAAATATTAATATATTTATGTGGTTGATTCACAAAGGTTACTTATTTTTCACTTTAAGTGTAAGGAGTGCTAATGCAGGAGATAAACAAATAAGGAGAGATAATTCATGAGATAAATAGATAAGAAGAGCTAAGCCATGAGTTATGTCAAATAAGGAGAGCTAAACCATGAGTTATGTCAAATAAGGAGAGCTAAACCATGAGTTATGTCAAATAAGAAAAGCTAAACCATGAGTTATGTCAAATAAGGAGAGCTAAATCATGAGTTATGTCAAATAAGGAGAGCTAAACCATAAGTTACTGTAAGTTAGAGAGGTAAATCACTAATTAAATCATTTAAGTAGAGATTAAGTGTGAGTTAACAAACAAGGTGAGATAATCTAACAGAAAATCTTTGTGACTCAGGTCCAATTACACTTACTGTAGATTCAATTCACATGCATATAGAATTTAATTTCTATTTGTATAAATGTTGCTACTGTTGTAATATGGACATCTATACAAACTAGCAAGCCCACTGATTGTTAGTTTACAGAACTCTAAACTCGCAGCTAGTATAAAGTAAACTTTGCATCTTTTTCTAATGCAAACCTGACAACCAACCGCTATTGTAAAGGAAGCCTATATGCTATACTAAGAGAAAAGTCACATGATCAGCTAGACATCTCATTATTTGATGTCATGTAACTTATTACCAGGATCTGTAAGTTGTTCTGGCAATTATTAACATTTAAACTATCCCTTCATCACTCCTGTGGTAGACGGACATTGACTCCCTCTTGCAAAGCTGAATGCACAAACTCCCACAGTGTTAGGAAATGATATGATTTTACCATGTGTGTTATATTACCATGGTAGTTTGTCTATTCAGCAGCATTTTATACAGAACCAGACAGAAATGGAAGCATGCAATCACTGGGTTATACGTATGTATCTGCAATTATGAGAATATTTAGCACATAATCCCTGTCAGTGACCCTGCCTGCACCACTCTGCTTTACCTCTGGATATGCTGTGCCAGTGACAGTATTTACATAGGACCAGAGCAGGATCGTCTCCCAGGCAACCTGCTTTTTGATTTCTCTCCACTTCAACTTACCAAAAAAAACCATCAGTTCATCAAAGCACCTGTGTGTCCACTACTGTTACCTTTCCAGTACTGTGCGTAAACAAAACATGAGAGGCAGCGGCAGGCTGCAGAGAGAGAGAAGAAGAAGAGTATGAAGCAGGGAGAGCTCGCAAGTAGTGTTGGGCGAACACCTGGATGTTCGGGTTCGGGAAAGTTCGCCGAACATGGCCGCGATTTTCGGCATGTTCGGGCCGAACTCCCCGAACATCCCGCTTTTGGGGGCCCTATGGGGTCGCAGGCATAAGGGGGGAGCATGCCCCGATCGCGGGGGGGGGTCAGAAATTCCCCCCACCCCCTCCGCTAGCGCTCCCCCCTCTGCCCGCTTCCCCATACAAAAGTTTCAGGAAGTAAAACAGTACCGGTGGTACTAGTGGGTGGCTGGCAGTGGGCGGCACTGTGAAGTGAGTGACTGAGGAGGAGGAGTCCGGAGAGTGATGCATTGAGGGAGGCCGGGCAGCGGGCGGTTCAGCAGTAGTACGGTACTACTGCTGAACCGCTCACTGCCCGGCCTCCCTCAACGCGTCACTCTCCGGACTCCTCCTCCTCAGTCACTCACTTCACAGTGCCGCCCACTGCCAGCCACCCACTAGTACCACCGGTACTGTTTTACTTCCTGAAACTTTTGTATGGGGAAGCGGGCAGAGGGGGGAGCGCTAGCGGAGGGGGTGGGGGGAATTTCCGACCCCCCCGCGATTGGGGCATGCTCCCCCCTTATGCCTGCGACCCCATAGGGGGGCAGTATTCGGCCGAACAGGGCCCTGTTCGGCCGAACAGGGGCCCTGTTCGGCCCTGTTCGGCTAGTCATTCCGCAGTTCGGGCGAACCCCGAACAGTTTGGGCGAACACCACCAGGTGTTCGGCCGAACTCGAACATCACCCGAACAGGGTGATGTTCTGCAGAACCCGAACAGTGGCGAACACTGTTCGCCCAACACTACTCGCAAGGAACTGGAGGCCGGCAAACAGCAGCATGCAACAGCATCCGCTGTCAGCCAGCCAATGCTATTGCTAACATCTATTTTTACCACAATGCCATCAGCTCATGGCTCAGCAGTATGGCATTTCTTTTGTGTGTCTGTCTCTGACAACAGAATTGCCTGTGCAACTTGTGCCATAAAAAATTTAGTCGTGGGAAGGCCAACACCAAATTGGGTACAACTGCTTTGCAAAGCCACATGACCTCGCATCACAAAGCACTATGTGAGCAATACCAGAAGAACACCAGAAGAAAAGCAGCACACAAAGTAAAAGTCACAATCCTCCTGGTCCAACTTCTTCATTGTCTAATCTATCTCTGCTCTCCTTGTCCCTTCTCTATCACCCTTCCGCCTTCTACCTTGACCAAAAAGTTTTTTGAAAAGCGCTGTCACAGGAGCCCTCAGTGGTCAGACCGCAAATGGCCTTCCAAACGGTGCCAGCGCACGGATCGTGCGAACTCTGGTCGCAGTCAATGTGCAGGAACCATTGGGAATTGGCCGCAGACCAACCAGAAGGGAGCCTGTGAGGTACGGTAATTACAACTTACACACGATTCCAGGGTATAACTGCCACCACCACTGATATGGGCCAGTGGACCCAACTGCCTGACTGATCCTGTGAATAAAAACGGTTAAAACACGCTGTATTCTGTCTAGCCAACAACAAACAATAGTAGCGTCTCTTCAGAGACCTGGGATCGGTTCTGTGTGTGCTGAATAATAGGGTAGCTAGAACAACAACTGACGATAGCGTCGGTTTATTGAAAGCAATATAAATAATTAATATATACAGACAACTATTAAAATCAACACTTATTAAAACAGTAATAGCCAGTATGAAAAATAAAAGAAGGGAGAAAAAATACTTAGTTCCTGGAAAGATGTCCTTTAGTGGGAAAACTTGTAGAGTTCCTTTTGTTCAGTTCAGCAAAGTTTAAAATCCAAGCAATATGGAAGATGTCCTTTGTTCAGTTTCAGCAAAGATGGCCGCTAGCCATGTGTCCTTTGTTTCAGCTTAGACAAGATGGCCGCCAACCATGTGTCCTCTGGCTGGCAATGTGCTCTCAGGAAGGTGGATTTTGGAGGACTCACTAGCCCGGGCAGCTCATGTACTTTTTTTTTTCATCATTGAATTGAATTTATTTGCATTCTGATTTAGGCGATGGGGAGTTATGTCCTTTGGTTTCGGAGTCCGTTTAGGTTGAGAGGGGGGGGGAGCTCATGTATTATGTTAATACGTCTCTCAGAGGTGCCACTCTGTTGGCATTTGGAAGTTAGAAGCTTCTAGGCCGAGTCTGTTTCTTGAGGCCTGTTCCATTTGGATGCTATTCTGGGTATAGCGAATAAGTTGGTATGGAGGGATTTCTTCCTGTGATTTCCAGTTAGCAGTTATTAGATATAGGGCGGTAAGTATTAGGTGATAGATAGGAGGTCTTATGGGGGGCGGAATATATTCCTCGCTTATTAGAAGAAGGGCAAATTTTGGGGAAAGTGTAAAGTTCCTTTTAAGGATTTTACGGATTAGTTTTTCCACTAGGGTCCACATATTTGAGATTATGGGACATTGCCAAAACATATGGAGGTAGGTGCCTAAGTGGAAGTTGCATTTCCAGCAAAGTGGAGAAGTCGATGAGGAGAAGGAAGATATTTGCCTGGGAGTTCTATACCATTTATATATAATTTTCCTGGATATTTCCCAGTGGGAGTTGTAGTGGGAAAATTTAGATAGCATTCTGTTAGCTGATATTAAGTTTTCCACTGATATGTTACTACTAAGGTCGACCGACCATACTTTGGCATATCTATTTAAAGGGGGTGAAGTTTCACAGCCCAGGTGTTTGTACCAAGTGGAAATGCCTCCTTTAAAGTGCCCTGTGAAGTTGAGCATGGTTAGAATGCTCGGAGGTAGGGAGGGGGTGGGCAGTTTAGTATTTATTATTAGATGGAATAATCTGTGGAAGGTGAATAATTCTTTTTGAGGAAGATTGTATTGCTTTTGTAGTTCCGAGAACGTTTTGAGGCGATTACCATTGAATAGGTCTTGGAGATATGTTATTCCAGAGCTCGACCATGATCTCAGGTCTAAGTTTTTGGTGAAGTGTTTGAGAACTGATAAAGGGGTAGGAAAGTGAGTTTTATCTGTGGAAGGCGGTGGGTTTTTGACAAAATATTCCCAGGATCTTAGGGATGCTTGGATGGTGGAATAAGGAGATTGGGGGGGGGGGGGGTTTGGCGCCCATCAGAATGCTAATTAGTACATTTTTTAGGTTGTGTCTCATAAGGGTGTTGTCTAAGTGTACCCATGGTTTTGGGGATGTGGGATTCCACCACTGTTTTACCATATCTAGGTTGGATGCATGATAATATTTTTCTATGTCCGGTAGGCCCATGCCACCTTGCAGTTTGGGTAGGGTCATAATTGAGTAAGATGTTCTAATCTTTTTTCCTTTCCATATAAATTCATTGATACATTTCTTAATTTCTGTAAACTATGATCTCGGTAATGGAATTTGAAGCGTCCGCAGGAGATACAAAATTTTAGGAAGTGTAAGCATTTTAAAGGCCGCTATTCGGCCTGCCCACGAAAGCCAGTGTTTGGACATATTGTTACATTCTTTTTTGACTTCTGCTAGAAGGGGCACGTGGTTCTGTTTAACCACTTCCCGACCGCCTAACGCACAGAGGCAGCCGGGAAGTGGAGCCCTGAAGGACCGGCTCACCCACAGAGGCGGCGGTCCTTCTAAGGGCATGGGCGGAGCGATCGCGTCATCCGTGACGCGATCCTCCGCCGGCGCCTGTCACCGCTCGCCCGCCGCAACATCCCGCCGGCTATACGGAAGCGCCGGCGGGATGTTAACCCCGCGATCGCCGCTTACAAAGTGTATAATACACTTTGTAATGTTTACAAAGTGTATTATACAGGCTGCCTCCTGCCCTGGTGGTCCCAGTGTCCGAGGGACCACCAGGGCAGGCTGCAGCCACCCTAGTCTGCACCCAAGCACACTGATTTCTCCCCCCCTGCCCCAGATCGCCCCCACAGCACCCATCAGACCCCCCCTGCCCACCCCCCAGACCCCTGTTTGCACCCAATAACCCCCCTAATCACCCATCAATCACTCCCTGTCACTATCTGTCAACGCTATTTTTTTTTATCCCCCCCCCTGCTCCCTGCCCCCTCCTGATCACCCCCCACCCCTCAGATTCTTCCCAGACCCCCCCCCCAGACCACCCCCCCTGTTTACTGTATGCATCTATCCCCCTGATCACCTGTCAATCACCTGTCAATCACCCGTCAATCACCCATCAATCACCCCCTGTCACTGCCACCCATCAATCAGCCCCTAACCTGCCCCTTGCGGGCAATCTGATCACCCCCCCACACCAATAGATCGCCCACAGATCCGACATCAGATCACCTCCCAAATCCATTGTTTACATCTATTCTCTCCTCTAAACACCCACTAATTACCCATCAATCACCCATCAATCACCCATCAATCACCCCCTATCACCACCTGTCACTTTTACCTATCAGATCAGACCCTAATCTGCCCCTTGCGGGCACCCAATCACCCGCCCACACTCTCAGATTGCCCTCTGACCCCCCCTTATCAATTCACCAGTGCATTAATTACATCTGTTCTTCCCTGTAATAACCCACTGATCACCTGTCAATCACCTGCCAATCACCTATCCCCCATCAATCACCCCCTGTCACCCCCTGTCACTGCCACCCATCAATCAGCCCCTAACCTGCCCCTTGCGGGCAATCTGATCACCCACCCACACCATTAGATCGCCCGCAAACCCGCCGTCAGATTACCTCCCAAATGTATCGTTTACATCTGTTATCTTCTCTAAACACCCACTAATTACCCATCAATCACCCATCAATCACCCCCTATCACCACCTGTCACTGTTACCTATCAGATCAGACCCTAATCTGCCCCTTGCGGGCACCCAATCACCCGCCCACACGCTCAGATTGCCCTCAGACCCCCCCCCCCCCCCTTATCAATTCGCCAGTGCATTAATTACATCTGTCCTTCCCTGTAATAACCCACTGATCACCTGTCAATCACCTGCCAATCACCTATCACCCATCAATCACCCCCTGTCACTGCCACCCAACAATCAGCCCCTAACCTGCCCCTTGCGGGCAATCTGATCACCCACCCACACCAATAGATCGCCCGCAGATCCGACATCAGATCACCACCCAAGCGCAGCGTTTACATCTATTCTCTCCTCTAAACACCCACTAATTACCCATCAATCACCCCCTATCACCACCTGTCACTGTTACCCATCAGATCAGACCCTAATCTGCCCCTTGCGGGCACCCAATCACCCGCCTACACGCTCAGATTGCCCTCAGACCCCCCCTTATCAATTCGCCAGTGCAATATTTACATCTGTCCTTCCCTGTAATAACCCACTGATCACCTGTCAATCACCTGCCAATCACCTATCACTCATCAATCACCCCCTGTCACTGCCACCCATCAATCACCCCCTGTCACTGCCACCCATCAATCACCCCCTGTCACTGCCACCCATCAATCAGCCCCTAACCTGCCCCTTGCGGGCAAACTGATCACCCACCCACACCAATATATCGCCCGCAGATCCGACATCAGATCACCACCCAAGCGCAGCGTTTCCATCTATTCTCTACCCTAAACACCCACTAATTACCCATCAATCACCCCCTGTCACTGCTACCTATCAGATTAGACCCGTATCTGCCCTTAGGGCACTCAATCACCCGCCCACACCCTCAGAATGCCCTCAGACCCCAGCCCTGATCACCTCGCCAGTGCATTGCTTGCATCTATTCCCCCCTCTAATCACACCTTGAGACACCCATCAATCACCTCCTGTCACCCCCTAGCACGCCTACCCATCAGATCAGGCCCCAATTTGCCCCGTGTGGGCTCCTGATCACTCGGCCAAACCCTCAGATCCCCCTCAGACCCCTTCCGATCACCTCCCCAGTGCATTGATTGCATCTATTTCCCCTCTAACCACCCCCTGAGACACCCATCAATCACCTCCTGTCACCCCCCTAGCACTCCTATCCATCAGATCAGGCCCAATACAACCTGTCATCTAAAAGGCCACCCTGCTTATGACCGGTTCCACAAAATTCGCCCCCTCATAGACCACCTGTCATCAAAATTTGCAGATGCTTATACCCCTGAACAGTCATTTTGAGACATTTGGTTTCCAGACTACTCACGGTTTTGGGCCTGTAAAATGCCAGGGCGGTATAGGAACCCCACAAGTGACCCCATTTTAGAAAAAAAGACACCACAAGGTATTCTGTTAGGTGTATGACGAGTTCATAGAAGATTTTATTTTTTGTCAAAAGTTAGCGGAAATTAATTTTTATTGGTTTTTTTTCACAAAGTGTCATTTTTCACTAACTTGTGACAAAAAATAAAATCTTCTATGAACTCGCCATACACCTAACGGAATACCTTGGGGTGTCTTCTTTCTAAAATGGGGTCACTTGTGGGGTTCCTATACTGCCCTGGCATTTTAGGGGCCCTAAACCGCGAGGAGTAGTCTAGAAAACAAATGCTTCAAAATGATCTGTGAATAGGACGTTGGGCCCCTTAGCGCACCTAAGCTGCAAAAAAGTGTCACATGCGGTACCGCCGTACTCAGGAAAAGTAGTATAATGTGTTTTGGGGTGTATTTTTACACATACCCATGCTGGGTGGGAGAAATTTCTATGTAAATGGACAATTGTGTGTAAAAAAATCAAACAATTGTCATTTACAGAGATATTTCTCCCACTTAGCATGGGTATGTGTAAAAATACACCCCAAAACGCATTATACTACTTCTCCTGAGTACGGCGGTACCACATGTGTGGCACTTTTTTACACCCTAAGTACGCTAAGGGGCCCAAAGTCCAATGAGTACCTTTAGGATTTCACAGGTCATTTTGCGACATTTGGTTTCAAGACTACTCCTCACGGTTTAGGGCCCCTAAAATGCCAGGGCAGTATAGGAACCCCACAAATGACCCCATTCTAGAAAGAAGACACCCAAAGGTATTCCGTACGGAGTATGGTGAGTTCATAGAAGATTTTATTTTTTGTCACAAGTTAGCGGAAAATGACACTTTGTGAAAAAAAACTATTAAAATCAATTTCCGCTAACTTGTGACAAAAAAATAAAAACTTCTATGAACTCACCATACTCCTAACGGAATACCTTGGGGTGTCTTCTTTTTAAAATGGGGTCATTAGTGGGGTTCCTATACTGCCCTGGCATTTTAGGGGCCCTAAACCGCGAAGAGTAGTCTTGAAACAAAAATGACCTGTGAAATCCTAAAGGTACTCATTGAACTTTGGGTCCCTTAGTGCAGTTAGGGTGCAAAAAAGTGCCACACATGTGGTATCGCCGTACTCTGGAGAAGTAGTATAATGTGTTTTGGGGTGTATTTTTACACATACCCATGCTGGGTGGGAGAAATACCTCTGTAAATGGACAATTGTGTGTAAAAAAATCAAGATTGTCATTTACAGAGGTATTTCTCCCACCCAGCATGGGTATGTGTAAAAATACACCACAAAACACATTGTACTACTTCTCCCGAGTATGGCGATACCACATGTGTGGCACTTTTTTGCACCCTAACTGCGCTAAAGGGCCCAAAGTCCAATGAGTACCTTTAGGATTTCACAGGTCATTTTGAGAAATTTCGTTTGAAGACTACTCCTCACGGTTTAGGGCCCCTAAAATGCCAGGGCAGTATAGGAACCCCACAAATGACCCCATTTTAGAAAGAAGACACCCCAAGGTATTCCGTTAGTAGTATGGCGAGTTCATAGAAGATTTTATTTTTTGTCACAAGTTAGCGGAAATTGATTTTAATTGTGTTTTTTCACAAAGTGTCATTTTCCGCTAACTTTTGACAAAAAATAAAATCTTCTATGAACTCACCATACTCCTAACGGAATACCTTGGGGTGTCTTCTTTCTAAAATGGGGTCATTTGTGGGGTTCCTATACTGCCCTGGCATTTTAGGGGCCCTAAACCGTGAGGAGTAGTCTTGAAACGAAATTTCTCAAAATGACCTGTGAAATCCTAAAGGTACTCATTGGACTTTGGGCCCTTTAGCGCAGTTAGGGTGCAAAAAAGTGCCACACATGTGGTATCGCCGTACTCAGGAGAAGTAGTATAATGTGTTTTGTGGTGTATTTTTACACATACCCATGCTGAGTGGGAGAAAGATCTCTGTAAATGGACAATTGTGTGTAAAAAAAATTAACAAATTGTCATTTACAGAGATATTTCTCCCACCCAGCATGGGTATGTGTAAAAATACACCCCAAAACACATTATACTACTTCTCCTGAGTACGGCAATACCACATGTGTGGCACTTTTTTGCATCCTAACTGCGCTAAGGGGTCCAAAGTCCAATGAGCACCTTTAGGCTTTACAGGGGTGCTTACAATTTAGCACCCCCCAAAATGTCAGGACAGTAAACACACCCCACAAATGACCCCATTTTGGAAAGTAGACCCTTCAAGGTATTCAGAGAGGGGCATGGTGAGTCCGTGGCAGATTTCATTTTTTTTTTGTCGCAAGTTAGAAGAAATGGAAACTTTTTTTTTTTTTTTTCTCACAAAGTGTCATTTTCCGCTTACTTGTGACAAAAAAAATAATATCTTCTATGAACTCACTATGTCTCTCAGTGAATACTTTGGGATGTCTTCTTTCCAAAATGGGGTCATTTGGGGGGTATTTATACTATCCTGGAATTCTAGCCCCTCATGAAACATGACAGGGGGTCAGAAAAGTCAGAGATGCTTGAAAATGGGAAAATTCACTTTTTGCACCATAGTTTGTAAACGCTATAACTTTTACCCAAACCAATAAATATACACTGAATGGTTTTTTTTTAATCAAAAACATGTTTGTCCACATTTTTCGCGCTGCATGTATACAGAAATTTTACTTTATTTGAAAACTGTCAGCACAGAAAGTTAAAAAAATCATTTTTTTGCCAAAATTCATGTCTTTTTTGATGAATATAATAAAAAGTAAAACTCGCAGGAGCAATCAAATAGCACCAAAAGAAAGCTTTATTAGAGACAAGAAAAGGAGCCAAAATTCATTTAGGTGGTAGGTTGTATGAGCGAGCAATAAACCGTGAAAGCTGCAGTGGTCTGAATGGAAAAAAAGTGGCCGGTCCTTAAGGGGTAGAAAGCCCTAGGTCCTCAAGTGGTTAAATAAATCTGATGTAACTTTTGTTAGGCGGATGCCCAAGTAGGTTACTGCACCCTCTGCCCAAGCGAACGCGAAGATCTTTTTAAGTTGGGATTTCATATCCGGTGGGATGTTTAATGGTAAAACAAAGGATTTGGTATGGTTAAGTTTATATAAAGAGACTGCGGAGAATTGCTCCAGTTCTTTCATAATTTGGGGAATTGATACTAATGGATTAGATATTAGCAGAGCTACGTCATCTGCAAACATGCTAATTAGATGGTTGGTGTCGTTAATATTTATGCCTGTTATGAAGGGATTGGACCTGATTTTCTGAGCTATGGTCTCCATAATTAGGACGAAAATAATAGGAGAGAGGGGGCAGCCTTGGCGGGTGCCATTGGTAATAGGGAAAGATTTTGATATAAACCCTGCTGCGTTCACCTGTGCAGACGGCGCAGAATAAAGGGCCATAATGGCCGAGAGAATTGGGCCTGAGAAACCAAATTTAGTCAGGGTGGCTTTGAGGAATTGCCAGTGCACTCTATCGAACGCCTTCTCCGCATCCAAAGTTAGGAGCAGAGAAGGCGTTCGACAGAGCCGCACATGTTCCATAGCTGTGACCATTCTTCTTGTGGCGTCAGAGGCCTGACGACCGTGGGTAAAGCCCACTTGGTCTTGGGCCAAAAGAAGGGGGGTGTACTTCATTAGTCTGTTTGCTAATAATTTAGCATACAGCTTTACGTCGGTGTTTATTAAAGAGATTGGTCTGTAGCTGGTAGTTAAAGATAGATCTTTTCCCGGTTTGGGGATGACTGTGATTATAGCCCTCAGGTACTCCTCTGGTATTGATCCAGAGGTGGCAAAATCATTGAATAGGTCTGTCAATAGAGGAGATAAGGTGTTATTGAATGTTATCAGGAATTCATTTCCATAACCGTCTGGGCCAGGTGCTTTGTTACGTGGGAGGGACTTAATTGTAGTAGATATTTCACCGGCTTGGAAGGGGGAGTTAAGGCTATCTAGTTGCGTGGGGGATAAGATTGGGAGATTAATGGATTTTAAGAAGTTTGCGATGGAGATTTCGTTAGGATGCGTAAGAGAATTGTCTGCTTGAAGATTATATAGGGAGGCGTAATAGTCGTGGAATGCGTCTGCAATTGACCTAGGGTTAGCAACTGATTCTTTGGTGGAGGGGTGTTTAATTGTATGAATTTTTGTTTTGGCTTGTCTTACTTTTATTAGTCTAGCAAGATGGGAGCTAGCTTTATTGCTATATATGTAGTTGTCTAGTTTTAGTTTTTGCATCAGATAATCAAATTTAGTTTGTAGAATGTTGTTTAACTCTTGTCTTAAATGAAAAAGTTCTTTTTCAGTGTTCGCTGAGGGGGACTGTTTGTGTAGTCTCTCTTGCGTTTGGATCTGTTCTAGTAATAAATTACATTTTTCGTTTCTTTTCTTTTTTAGAAAGGCACCTTGCCTTATTAGAATACCTCTTATGAATGCCTTTAGTGCGGACCAAATCACAGCCACCCCCATACCCGGGGTACGATTCTCTTGTATAAAACCTTGGATCTCTTCTTTCAGTTTTTCTTGGAATGTTATGTCAGTGATTAATGAAGTATTGAGTCTCCAGAAGGGGGGTCTTGAGTTGTTCAAATTAGGCTCTAGTGTAATGTGGATTGGTGCATGGTCAGACCAGGACTTAATGTCTATGCATGGGTCTGAAACCTTTTGTAAGAGTAGTTTATCCGTCAAGAATAGGTCAATTCTGGAATAGGTTTTGTGCACCTGGGAAAAGTGGGTATAATCTTTGGCTGAGGGGTTGAAGATGCGCCAGGGATCATATAGATCGTGCCACCGTAATTGTTTGTCTAGAGTAAATATATGTTTTCGGGCCTTGGAGGAGGAATCTATGATAGAGGGGCAGGCGTTAAAGTCACCACCTATCAGTAATTGACCTTTCTGAACCACTTTGACCTTTGCAAAAAGTTTCTGGTAGAAGGACCGATGTGCACTGTTGGGGCCATACACCGCCACCAATGTGAGAGTTTGGTCGTTTATTTGTCCAATGAAAATTATATACCTCCCACTGGTGTCGATCACGGTCTCAAACTTGCTCACTTTAAGATCCTTGTGGAAGGCCATCATAACTCCACGTTTTTTTTTTGAAAAGGTACTGTGGAAGATTATTGGGAATTGTTTGTTCTTGCACAGATAAGTATCTTTTTCCAACAAGTGTGTCTCTTGGGCGAGTATAATTTGGGAGTTGTGTTGTTTGGCTTCGTTCCATAATAGGTATCTTTTGTAGGGGGAATTTAATCCACGGACATTAATGGACGTGCATTTTATTGTCATAATGGAGATAAACTCACATTAGGTTTGACTAGTAGGTTTACTATATATAAAGCGTTATATATCAGATATTGAGGGAATGGGAATAGCCGCCTATGGAGATAGGTCTTGGGAGGTTTAATGTTATCAGTCGTCTCAGAGGGCTTTGGTAATGGAGAGTTAAGGTCATATTGCAGGATATAGACTCTAATTCTTATACCAGAAACTATATAACATATAAAACATATAAAACATGTCATCCCAACATAACATTTCTTAGGATCCAAATAACCTATAACCATAAAGGGGATACATATCACAGAAACATTACAGACATAATACTTGTTAGTATTTAGCAAGGTTAGTGTGTTCGCGGGACACGTAGGGCAAATTGTTCCTTGCTCTACACTATGGGGGGGAGCAGGAAGGAACCTGCATTGGTGCATAAAGATAACTAGGCACCAGTAGAAAAGTAACATTGTTTGGCCTGATGATGGTGAGCTCCGGCTCAGGTTGATGTAGAGCGCCAATCTTGATTTATTTTGGAAGAAGAGAGGCTCTTAGATTGAGGGTCGTCTTGGATGTGGATTTTCAGGCTTTTTAGTAGAATGCGACCTGCAGGGGTTGAAGAGATGATGTGTTGTTGCCCTTGAACAGAAAGTAAAATCTTAGTGGGAAAGCCCCATTTGTAAGGAATGCTTGCTGCTCTCAGCGCCGTGGTGATAGGTTGGAGTTCTTTCCTTCGTTGTAGGGTTTGTTGTGATAGGTCAGCGAACACTTTGATTTTATCGTATGGGCTGGGGAGCGAGCCATTTTTCCTTATGGCAAAAAGCAGGTTGTCTTTCACGTGATAGCATAGGTATCTGACAATGACGTCTCGAGGGATCTGCTCCGGTAGATGGGCTGGTTTTGGTAAGCGGTGCGCCCTGTCAATTATCAGCTCTGCCTCATTGGCATCAGGCAGGGCCGCTTTTGTGATTTGTTGTATGTGTACTCTTAAGTCATTAGTAGACACGTTCTCTGAGATCCCCCTAAACTTTAAGTTGTTTCTCCTTGATCTATCTTCTAGATCTGCTGATTTAGCTTTAAGCCATTTTATGTCCTTAGATTGCGTGTCTGACACATCCACCATGATGTTATGTTCGCTTACAATTTCAGTAATTTTGTGCTCAATATCATCTACTCTGTCTCCCAGGTCGTTTACCTCGTTATGCAGTGTGGAATTGATTACAGCAATGTCAGCCAGGAGAGAGGATCGGAAGGAGAAAAGGATCTCTTTGATAAAGGCCTGGGACGCAGGCTGGTCTGTGGCTGGGAAGTCAGCGAACATGGCTGGGGCTTGAGCGGAGGTAAGGGAATCAAGTACTCTTACCGGTTTGTTGTTTCTACTGTTCATCACCCGTGGTCTGGTTCTCGCCGGGCTGTTTGTTGGAGATAGGGCCGGTGATATCAAGGGCTGGATGCCTTCATGGCCGGATTTCTGGCAAGGCCACATAGGCCATGGCCTAGGGCACCAGAAAAACAAGGGGCGGCCTGCAGACAGTGGGCATTATTTGCAAGTGTCCAAACAAATGAAAGGGGCCAGGATAACTGCACTATTAGTACCAGCTGGCATCTGCCTGTGCTGTTCTACAGGCAGCTGCAGTCCATTAACCAAACAGTGTGTGACTAGCAAAAAGCCAGACCTTGTCCAATGACATAGCAGCAGCTGCAGGCAGTTACAGAAGGCCGGGTCTCACGCACTTGGCATGGGGGATGAAAGGACCGGGGGCAGCACCAGCAAATAGTACAGAATACAGAAGGCAGCCTCTCACAGTACCAATTTCTTAATTATTGATTGGCCAGCGCTGTTACCCTGGAGACAGCAGTGGGTACAGGACTTACTTTTATGTGTTGCTGACCCCACCCAATGTCCAATTGTGAGCCACTTTTGACTATGTATGTGTGGTAGATGGCTCCCACCACGCCCATCACCTGTAGATCGCTTGATTGACCGGTTCCCCCGTGTGACGTGATTGATTCACTTCACGTTGCCATGGAGACCTCAACACTAGCCGCAATAGTGGACACCAGCGGCCCAAAATTTTTTGTGTGTGTGTGTGGAGAGAGGTGGTAGGATACGGTTTCAGTTGGGGCGGCTGGTAATAGTCGGCCTTGGGCGGTAAGAAGTACAAATCCGGCCCTGGATGCCTTCCAGGTCTGGCTGCTTATCTGCGGAGTTCGGAGCGGGTGTGGCGTGGTTAAGACTGTCGGCGCCATCTTGGGATCTCCGAGAAGGCCTCTGCCCCTTTGATCCGAAATAGTCCGTAAGTTTGTGCGGCTTTAAAGTGCCGAACTTGCGTTTTTTGCTGGCTTCTGTCTCTGTCTCCATCTCCTCTAGTGAGGTTCGGTTGTCTGCGGAGCTTAGCGCCATGCTGTGTGCCGGTTTGTATTAGCCGGAGCGGGAGCTGATCTAGCAAGCGTCCGTCTTGCTTGCCGTCGCGGCCACGCCCCCGGCAGCTCATGTACTTTTAATGGAGCTGCTTTCAGAGGCGGGCTTCCAGAGTCGGCCCCCGGGCCGGACTATGGTAATCACATCTGGGCAGGGGCTTCCACAAGCTCCATAACCCTGACATTTCTCTAGACCGACCTACGCGGCCGGCACACAAATAATAATTACATATTCT
The DNA here is from genome assembly GCF_040937935.1 of Hyperolius riggenbachi. Classification (NCBI taxonomy): domain Eukaryota; kingdom Metazoa; phylum Chordata; class Amphibia; order Anura; family Hyperoliidae; genus Hyperolius; species Hyperolius riggenbachi. Next base: position 203,892,833 of record NC_090655.1, read on the forward strand.
CGATCCCCAGAACCTACCGATTAATATGATACCTTGGATGCGGGTGTTAGGGCGTATGGTTACCGAGGGGTCCATAACTCCTTAACCGAACGGGCCATCACAATGAATGTCATATCAGCACTATGGCCAGATTTTACAGAATAAGACGATATGAATTTTATAGCTGTGCGATATTCGGTTTTCGTATGCTGACAGCAAATAATACCACCTAGGCTTTCAGATTGGCCATTCATCGGTGCCAAGAAGTCTGGGGGGAACGTAGGTTTGGAGTAGTCCCCTGCTGGGGAGGGAAGCCTTCTGTGAATAGAGTCCCCAGCTGGTGACTAGAGAGGTAATGAAAGATAAACATTCTAAGATAATTAACACATCAAAAGACATCCTGCATCTACGTCCAGGGCAGAGGAGAAAAACTTGTACTTTTAAAAAACCAGGAATGTCAATTTCTGATTCCTGTAATCGCTGCACAAATTTGGCCAGAAAGCAATCAGAAATTGGGCTGCGCGGATTCTTACAATTCACCATCGTTTCTCACGGCTGTTCCGTGACAAGCGCATGTCCAGTTTTCAAGGCCTCTGCTACAGCGGCTGCAACAAAAAGTTTTTTTTTTTTTTTAAATATATATGCCAAAATCTTCTAACCTTTGCAACAGTGGATACAACAAAAAAACTTTTCAAAAAATGTAAGTGTATATGCCTAATTCTTCTGGCCTTACCTACTGCAGCAGCAACTAATACGTTGTTTTTTTTTTTTTTAATGTACAGTATATTGCAAATTCTTCTGGCTTCTGCTTCAGTGGATACAACAAAAATAACTTTTCAAAACTGTAAATGTATATGCCAAATTCTTTGGGTCTCTGCTACAGGGGCTGCAACAAAATATAATTTTTCAAACACGTATATGCCAAGGGCTGGAAGTCCGCGGCTGTGTGCACTACCACAAACGTGCGCATAAGGACTGTCGCCTCTACACAAATATTGACACCAAGAGGACTAACATTTACGTGCTGGAAGTGTCAACTGGTAAAAACAATTATTTGCTTACCTGACGTTATCACTATAGCTCTGTGTGGTTTGGTAAACATGGCGTTTCGCCTGTCATTGTGAACCGGGCCTAATCCTTACACCACCTGATCTACATGTACACGCCGGAAGTTTTAAAGCACTTTATTCCACAAATTTAGCAATGTAATGTGATTTCTGCCCTTTAGAGATTATAATATGCCTCTGCATAAAATACGTTTTTTTGTGTGTGCAAATTTTGCCATGTATCCCCATCTGGCATGCCGCTGTCCAGATGTTAGGACTCTTAAAACAGCTTTTATATTAATTTGTGGACAGAAATAGTCTCTATAAGTGTTAGAATTCATCGACCCATTGAAGTCTATAGCAGTACACCATGTCCACCGGTTTGCGAACGGTCGTGGAATTGTTCATCCATCACTATTGCGAACATAGCTCAACTTGAGTCATGTACACAACACATGCACTTGTCATATAACATGCATCGCACAAATAGCATAATGCACAGTATACAACCAATGTAAGTTCCGCTATGCATGCAACATGTTACATTGATGGGGCAAATAACACTAATGTTCTTTATTATCTTTGATCCAGGATGGTTTAAGGTTACTCAGTTATAAATTATGAAAAAACAGTACTGTCACAGGGGATGCTAATCCCATCTTCACTCATTTATTTCGGTTTGAACAACTTCAGACATATTGGTACGTTCCATAGACAAAAAACAAGCATTCTCTAAAATTTAAATACTGATCACTTACTCCGGGTAATGGAAAATTTCCCCCGCTCCGATTTCTCCCATATGTGTTTTGTGGCCAGAGAGCTGCAGGATTTTGAGCACTGGCAACCAATGGTTGACTTGTTGTTGGGGCGCTGTAAGGGATATTGTTGAAGGTGGTTGTTGGTTGTACATTCCACTGTGGAGCATTAGCTGGAACATGCACCTGGGCGCCATTGTGAGAAGTAGGCCATGCTGGTGCATTGGAGACATCATTCTCTGCAACTGGAGCACTAGGAGTGACATTCAGCTGGAAACCCACAGGATTAGCACACACTGTTGGCAAATTACTGATTGTTTCATAAGCTGGAGGAGGTTCTTGATATTGTTGAACAGGATATGGAGCTACAGGGACATTCTGTAATTGTAACACAGGTTGTTGAGGATATGCCGCGATTCCAGTGTTGTACTGAGGAGATCCATAGCACTCACCGTCTACGCCATTACCGGGTGTGGGCATCACCAATGTAAACTGTGGGGGGAAAAATGATTTATTCTGTAACTTAAGTAAAAATAGTCGTAAAAGTAACATTCAATAAGGGCAACAAGAAAAGAATATGACAGAACTGTATTGGAACTATGGCACAATGTATTGTTTACAAGGAAATACCAGTAACTATTTTCCTTCATGTCCCTCTCAGTTCAGGTGCTCTTTAAAGCCCAGTTCCCCGACCCTGTCCTCAAGGCCTACCAACAGTACGTTTTGCAGGAAACCACAAATATGCACAGGTGAGGTAATTATTAGTGTCTCAGCAGAGCTAATAAACTACCTCTGTGGATTTCCACAAAACATGCAAAAAAACATGTTTTGTCGCACGAACGGCGTTACACTTCACCCGCTAAGTGCGGAATGCCATTTAAAACTATGGCGCTTCGCACGATCAGAAGATAGAGTTTGGTCATGAAATCAGCAATGGTGCTTACATTAACATGTGCGTTAATGTAATACGGCACGTGCAGAGTTTAACGCGCATCGCTTTATGTACTGTATACAGTAATAATTCATCATCTACATTCCGTTCGCGTGATCTGCAACGACTTCATGTGATAATGATACTTAGCACGTGCAAAGCCTTTACATGCGCGTTTGCACGTGCAAAGCCGCCTTTACACGTGATAACTGAGTTATCACGCTTTAGTGAATCGAGCCCCTGATGTTTAAACCAGCGCATTATTTTTTGAATTTTTTTTAAAATCATGTAACTAGCCTAGCGCTAGCTACATGATGCCCCCCTCCCTGCGGCGTCCCTCCCACCCCTCCGATCGCCGCCGGCGCGAATGCCCATAAGGAAAATCCCGTTCTGAACGGGATTTCCTTTAGGGCTTCCCCCGTCGCTATGACGATGAACGGAATGATGTCATCAACGTCGTGACGTCACAGTGAGTCCTGATCCACCCCTCAGCGCTGCCTGGCACTGATTGGCCAGGCTGCGCACGGGGTCTCGGGGGGGGGGGGGGGGGGGCTGTAACGCGCGGGTAGCAACGCATCGGCGGCGAGCAGCGGTGATCGTCACCAACACGCGGCTAGAAAAGTGCTAGCTGCGTGTTTTTTTTAAAAAAAAAAGAAAATCAGCCCAGCAGGACCTGAGCGGTGCCCTCCGGCGGTTATGGATGAGCTGAGCTCGTCCATACCGCCAAGGAGGTTAACTCTTTCAGGCAGAGAAAGAAAAAAATAGGAACACAGCATAGTTGTTTGTGTGCAAGGCACTGTACATACCCATGTCTATCGCATCATGTCATATGTCACCTCGGGTATCCTTTAAAGCACACCCTACCAGAGGTCAAGTTATGTAAGATAAGCACAGAGCCACTGTATGTTCACAATGGATTCACATACCTCTGAGCATTGTCCACTCCTCATCTCTTTACACCAGGGGGCATATGCAATTCAGTTTTTCACCTGAGTTATCTCCTAGGTGAAATTTGTAAACTGCCTTTTAACCTGTCAGCAAGCTAGAAAATACTCAAAATAATTTTGATAGTACTTTTTAACCTACTTTTTGGTACTTTTTTAGTTGAAAAGTGCTGGAAACTTATTTTAAATTGAAGATGAAAACTTATCTCCTAGGAGAAAACTCAGGTGAAAAAGTGAATTGCATATGGGCCCAGGTTTCTATAATCACTCTTTGACAAGTCTGTTATTTTTGTATGGAAAAGCAGGGGGCGGATATACTTAATGCATTTTTTATCTCTTTATGCAAGTGAACTCAGTGGTGTGTATTAGCATAACCATGACAACATTGTGAAGTTATGGACATACATCAAATTTTAAGCTCAGCCATTCTGTTAATACTAAAAACAATCATTCTAAAATCTGGCATGAAGCCAGTGGACAACTGTCACTCAAAGGTGTACTGATATTTAAAGAGCGGTCCAACACCATCTTGCCTATATCTACAACCTGGCTTTTATATGCAGTCATTCATTCATCACTTCTGACAGGGTGTGGATTTGATCTTATAAAGAATCAGGTCCCACTTCCCTTGGTTACTGAGTGATAACACTGAACACACATTTTATAGGCCAAAACTTTCTCTTGATGACATTTAAATATCAAAGGACTCACAAAATGTGTTGAGTGCCCCAAGCTTGGATTTATCTTTATACTATTGTAATGGTTATTTTTGTATAAGGTAGTCAGGTTCTGAGAGGAAGGAATGGAGGGTGGCTGATCAGCTATAGTGTCTGACAGCTGGAGTTCTAAAGTACAGCTGGTATTCCTATGAATCTGTACTTATTCAAGAGTTCTGCTTCCAAAAACTCTGCCACATTGGCACTAATTACTAAAGCTTATATGTCCTGGGATATTTAGGACACAGCAGATGCAGGTAGCAGAGCAAGCTGTGACTGTCTCAATCATTGCACACCAGGAAGTAAGGAAGATGCATGGAGCTCTGGAACTCAGTCTGTTTGTACAGCAAAGCAGGGTGGCTTTGGAACAGCAGAGTTGATCTACTTTGACATGTGACCTCCAAGTCCTGCCACCCTTCTACCCTTCTGCTTTTTCAGCACCCATGACCATGGACTTTGTGGCCTTTCCAAAATTCCGTCCCTGTCTGTGTCTGCCAGGCAGCGTACTGTTACTGTTCCTGTCAGCATATTGTAAAGTCTGTGTCCTGTCTCTGCCAGCATAGTGTGGGTCCTCTGCTAAAGATGGCCCGAACTGTTCAACTATGTTTGCGCGAACATCGGTGGTTCGCGATCGTGGTGAACTGCAAACTTTATGCGAGTTCGACCCGCCCCCTATACTACATCATTAGGCTAAACTTTGACCCTCTACATCACAGTCAGCAGACACAGGACAGCCAATCAGGCTACACTCCCTCCTGGAGCCCCCCCCCCACCCAATAAAAAGCAGCAGCATTGGCCATTTCTTCACTCTGTGTGCTGCATAGGTAGTGAGAGAAGGGAGAGAGGTTGCTGCACAGATTAGGGAAAGCTTAGTTAGTGTAAGGCTTGGTGGTGTATTCTCCACAGTCAGCATGCAACGCATGAGCTGGCGTGGAGAAGGTACACACACCAGCACAAGGAAACAGGCTATCCCTAGTATAGTGGAGGGGAGGACTGACTCCAATAGGAGATTGTGGCGCACAGAGCCGGTGCAGATCTGACAGCCACAAACAATACTTTCGTTATAACGTCTCAGCGCAAAGTAGCGCTGAGCGCATAAACCAGAACTGAGGAGATCAGGACAGGTAAACAGAATGAACGCTTGCTTAACTAGCCACTACTTAGTGACAGCAAGCGTCCACAATAACACAGACTGGAATGAGGCAGCCAATGCGTTGCGGCGATGGCGTGCCTCACAAAGACAGGACAGGATAGTCAGGAAATAGCAGGATCAAGATAGATGAACGTAACACAGACAAATATACAATAAGTATGTATTCCTAGCGTATTACAATTACAGCTATCAATGAAACTATTTGTAACGTCTGACAACATATGTATATATCGGCAATGAACCGATATATGACATAAGCAGGAACGCTGACTAGGACTGGAGTAATACAGGGAACAGGACTCAGAAGGATTCGCTATCTCTTCGCAGAGATGAACGCAATCCACAAACGGTAACAGAACAGGATTCAGAAGGATTCGTTATCTCTTCGCAGAGATGAACGCAATCCACAAACAGTAACAGAACAGGATTCAGAATGATTCGTTATCTCTTCGCAGAGATGAACGCAATCCACAAACAGAACCAGGAGCAGGGTAACTACCTCAGCACTGGTGGTCACGGTACGCGCAACCTACCAAAACGTGCTGGAAAGCTGACTAACTGCACACAGGATATAAACAGTTCGTGTACGTATACATCAGCGACACTGATGTATCAACGTAACACGAATACAAGGAAAATAATAAACGTGCTGGTATGCATATATATTGGCAATGAACCAATATATGATGCAAAGACCAGCAAAGTATCTTTAGAACAAGAAACACGATCGGGGGCTGAAGCGACAGCAAGACTAGCTTAAACTGAAGCTATGAAAACCCAAGGAAACCCTGCAGGAAGCAGATCTTTATACTGAGGTCATCCAATGGGAGCAGACATGCAGATTCCTACACAGGTGAATGATAATCAGTCACAAGCTGACAGCAGGGAAAGGCAGACAAAGCTATGCAGCTTGCATGGAAAAAGATCAGAACTGCCTGAGCTGCAGCACTACTACTTCCAGCAACACCTGCTGCAGCAGCGATCATTACAGTTAGGCTGTTAGGTTGTTAGTTTGCGCCTTGCTGATACTTATTGCTAAGAAGCACCCCATAACAGCTCTTTTGAGAGCAAATGTTCTTTTGATGTGTTTTTTTGTTGTTGTTGTGGCCCACTGACACTTGCATGTACAGCCCTGTCAGTCACAGGCAGCTGGTCCTTGCTATTTGCTATACTGTGCTAGGCCCAGCACATTCAGTGACTCCCTTTAACTGCACCTGTGTGGGGCGGCTGCATATTTGTAATACCAGTCACTGCATACATGTTCATGTTTACTGCACCTGCGTGACAGCTGCATGCAGTGTTATATACCAGTCACTGCACCTGTTCGCTGTACCGGTGTGTGTGACAGCTGCCCATTTGTAATACCAGTCACTGCATACCTGTTTACGTTACCTGTGTGTGTGACAGCTGCACCTTGTATTGATACCAGTCACTGAATACCTTTCACTGCATCTGTGACTGCAAATTGTATTATACCTGGGAGTCAGTGCATACCTTTAACTTGAATGCATGGCAGACATAACAGATTCCCGTTAAAGGCAAGTGGTGTCATCTCTGGCACACAGCGTTGGGTGAAGGGTCCATCTGACCACAGATGCCTGGTCTGCAAAACACGGTCAGGCCAGGTACATTACGTATACAGCACATTGTGTCATTCCTTGGATGTGTGGTGGTAGCCGTTTATCAAGCTTCCACTCCGGACCAGAATCGAACCCTGATTCCCCGGCCATTATGGTGCAGAAAGTACCGAAGAGAGTTGACCACACACTTAAATGGATAGCAGACTTGCGCTCCATGACAGATTCCCGTTAAAGGATTTCAGGTGTACTCATCATTATACAGAGCCTCAAAAGAGTAATGTATTGTTATTTTTCATCACTACCTCCCCGAGTGCCTTCCTTGGATATGTGGCAGTAGCCGTTTCTCAGGCTCCCACTCCACACCTGAACCAAACCCCTATTCCCTAGCCGTACGCTTTCTTTAACAATGGTAGAGAAAGAACCATCGACAACAGTCTGAGCAGCGATGAACCCCTGGACTACTGGGTGCGCAGGCTTGACCTGTGGCCAGAGCTGTCACAATTTTCCATCCAACTTCTGGCTTGCCCTTCCTTAAGTGTCCTAGAAAGGACCTTCAGCGCAGCTGGAGGCATTGTCAGTGAGAAGAGAAGTCGCCTACGTCAAAAAAAGTGTTCAGTACCTCACCTTTATTAAAATGAATGATGCATGGATCCCGGAGGGCTACTGCCTACCCGAAGACTAAGACAGTCCCCACACACACAGCATCTCTGCCTGCACGCCATGTGACTGCCTGCCCGAAGACTATGTCAGTCCCCACACAGCATCTATGCCTGCAGGCTGCTTGACTGCCTTCTCCGCCACTACCAACAGGGTCCAGGACTCCAGGTGGATTCCTGAACAAAAGAAATAATAATTTTTCTGGTGCGTGTACATGCCTGCCTAATTTTTCTGGATGCATTGGGGCTGCAACAACAAAACAAAAGACATGTACATGTGTCAATTGGTTAAGGGGCTTGAGTATCACAATGAAGCAATGACTGCCGGATATATGAGTGTGTCGGAAGGGGGGGGGGGGGGGGCACACCCAAGGGAAAAAAGGTCCTTGCTTCATTGTGGACAGACCAAATTCAATCAGTCACTGTTGTTCTATCATTGAGCTACCACAGCCCGGCGACCATATGGGCTTGAAAACCTCCATGGCCTGCACTCTTGCCATGGTGCACACCAGTCCAGCAAGGCCGTCACTACACAAACAGCTTTTTGCGGTGCGTTACACAGTGGGTTTGGGGTGTCAGTGTAAAGTAGTACACTAATTATACTACCTGATTGATGTATACACATGCAAGATGTTTTAAAGTACTTTAGGCCTCCAATTTAGCATTGCAATGAGATTTCTGCCCTTAAAACGCTGCTGTGCGTCAAATCCTGATTTTCCCCTGTACTTTTGGCATGTATCCCACTCTGCCATGCCCCCCTCCAGGTGTTAGACCCCTTGAAACATCTTTTCCATCACTTTTGTGGCCAGCATAAATGTTTGTAGTTTTCAAAGTTCGCCTCCCCATTGAAGTCTATTGCAGTTTGCGAAGTTCGCGCAAATTCATCGTTCGAGGATCGCTAACCTAAAATTGGAGGTTCGAGCCATCTCTAGAGTGTGCCAGTGTAATGTCACAATTCCTGTTAGCATAATGTAAAGTTTATGTCATGTCTCTGTGCCAGTGTAGTGTGGTGCCTCAGTGTCTGCCAGTGTACTGTCACTATTCCTGTTAGCATAATGTAACTGTGTCCTGCTTCTGCCAGTGTAGTGTGGTGCCTTAGTGTCGGCAAGTGTACTGTCAATGTTCCTGTTAGCATAATGTAAAGTCTGTGTCCTGCCTCTGCCAATGTAGTGTGGTGCCTCTTCCTCTACCAGGATCCTGCCACCATTTCTGTCAGCTCAGTATAATGTCTGAGTCCTGTCTCTACCAGTGGAATGTATTTCCTCTGTGTCTTCCAGAGTATCATACCTCCCAACCTTTTGAGATGAGAAAGAGGGACACTTAAGCCACGCCCCTGTCACACCCCTGATCATGCCCCCAATCACACCCCTAGTCACGCATACCATAAAGATTTCACAAGAAAAATATGTTTTATAATTCAAACCACACTGGTCCTTTCTATCCTGGTTCATTTTCCTTCATATTAACATTAGAAAATAAGAAATATATCAATTTAAAAGATGGGAATAAAGTTTAGAGTCAATTAAACAAATTTTTTTCAGTAGATAAATACATTTATTAACATAGAATGAGGGACAAAGTCCTGAAAGAGGGCCAAATGAGGAGGAAATAGGGACAGAGTGACAGGGCTCTCAAAGAGGACAGAGCTCCAAAAGAGGGGCAGTTGGGAGCCATGAGAGTATTGTCACTGTTCCTGTCAGCGATTATGTCCTGTGTCCTGCCTCTGCCAGCGTAGTATGGTGCCTCTTTCTCTACCAAAGTCCTGCCACCATTTTTGTCAGCATAATGTCTGTGTCCTGTCTCTCCCAGCGGAATGTATTTCCTCTGTGTCTTCCAGAGTATTGTCACTGTTCCTGTCAGCATAATGAAGAGTCTGTGTGGGCCATGTCTCTGCCAGCATAGTTGCCTTGCCTTCTCCCTGCCAGTGTAGTGTCCATGTTCCTGTCAGCCACACCCTGTTTTTCAAATCTTTATTTCAGAGTTTTGCAACTGGCAACAGCAATGCAACTAAAAAAGGCATCATTATGCTAGGTACACACGATGCAATTTTCTGACAGATTAACTGTCCTATCAATTATTTCCATCATGTCCTTTCTGATTTCCGTTTGATTTTTCAAACGATTTTTTCATAGAAGTGAATGGAAAATCAACTGAAAAACCGATCGGAAATCAGATCAGACATGTTGGAAATAATCAATCTGAGAGTAAATCTGTCTGAAAATTGCACCGTGGGCACCTAGCATTAGGCATGATGAGGAAATATAGGATCAGGTTCATACGTTACATTAAGTTGCTCAAAATATTGAAAACAATCTTCGTACAAATCCACATGTGTTTTGTATAATGTAGCTCCAAACTGAGCAACATGGATGGGCAGCAGTCAGGCTAAATATATATATATTAGTTCTTGTCAGTTGCCACTATATGTTTATTATCCAACTGGCATCTTTAGCCCTTAAAATCTATACAATAATGTCGATGTTATTTTACATTTTCTTTATGATGATGTTGGTAATGAAATGATCAGATATACCGGTATTTTCCTGTGAAAGTCTCTGTTCTGCTAGGTTTGTTTTACGGTTTTTTTTTCTTGAAAGTGTGGTTTGAGTTAACATACATCCTTCCTTACATGAGTACCCCACTTGTGTATGTAAGGGATACTCAGCCACTAACTAGTATAAACACTGTTGAAATAGGTAAAACTTCTATATAAGTAAAAACAGTCTACTAGTACTTACTCAGAAGAGAAAGCTTGTCACTGTGGGTCTCGGTGCAGTGCGGGGCTGAATCTCCTTTTTGTAAGAATTTCTTTGGCTGCTGCTGCAGTTTTATGGTCTGTTTGGATTACAACGATTCATGTCTGCACCAGGCAATGTTCTGGAGGAAGTACAGGCAGTGAGTCATGCAAAATGGACTGCTGCCAAGAAATACAACGCAAGCAAACGAAATATAATGACTAGTGCAGATTGTACCATTCCGAAATAATGTGATCTCAGTAAAGATGCAGCATTAATACTTACCTCTCTTCCTTATCCGCTCTGTAATTCACTAATTATGTCTTTTCTCACATGCGTGCATAAAACGTTACTGCACTGCTCGTTATATGATCATTATTATCAATTTTTATCAATGTAGTGCTGACTAGGGATGAGCAAAATTGGCAATATTATTTTCACATACATTTCTGCAAAAATAATGTTAAATTTGATGTTTGACTGAAAATACCATCGAAAATACGTTTTATTACTTTTCACAGCAATTTTTTTTTAGTCGGTAAAATGTTGCTTTTCTATGTTTTTGTGCTTTTCGTGAATTATCAGGGTAAAATATTGATTTTTTACGAGTATACAAGCTATTTTTGTGAAAATTTACACAAAATCGAAAACAGCATTTTTGATGCGAAGTTGACTTTGGCAAAAAATTGCAAGCAACACTGGCTCTGACACCTTCCAGGGTGCTTTACAGATTACACATTCAATTTCCCAACTGTCACTTATAGGCAACTGCTGGCGGCCATACAAGCAGTCTACAGCTGGGATCCGCTACATCCCATATTGCGATGAATAGAAGTGTTCATCTCAATGCATTGACTGTCATTTGTGCAAGCATTGCAGTCTATCAAATTTTCCAAGACACTGCTTGTAGCATCTAGTGGTGGTTGCATTTTAAGGTTCAATGTCACCCTAGTTGCTTAAAATGCAAAGTGACTGGGAACATTGCTGCCTAATGCTTTTCTGTTTGGTTAGATCCTTACCAGGGATATAATGGACCTATCCAGGGCCAGTGATGCAACATTTTCAGGATAGTCAGCTCAAGTACTAAATCAGTACAATACACCATACAAAGAAGTGATATGTCCTCCCCCTGCCCAAACACCTCTCTTTTATAGCACTTTTCCATAGTAAAAGTTATAAAATACAAACCAAGCGTTTTAATTTTTAGATTACAGGAGTATTGTTTTGCAAACATTGCACAGGTACTGTAATATCCATGGTAAGCAGATATCAATGTTGTGCAGTAATATACACAATAGACATCAATAACATGAAAATATTACCAATTAATAGCAAATGAAACCAACAATGGGCAGATAGCATCAATTGCAGGACAGGTGCTCAAATGTGTAAAAAAAAAATTTAAGGTACTGTGGTAGGTTGCAGTTGTCACTTGATACATATACTCCATACATTTGTTGCCCAATACATGCCACTGACAGCAGGGTAAAAAAATTACAGTTACAGAAATTGTAATGTCCATAACAATAAGTCCTTCCGTAGATGTCCCCATTAGGACTGCGATAATTATCTTTTATATATTCTGCAAACATGTTCCCCAATATGTAGCTGGCATTCCATCATTCCCTATAATATTGTGTATAGTATCCGTCCCATATATATGCGCCCAATAAATGTGTTGCCCAATACATGCCGACAACTGCCCGAATAATTTCACTTGCCATTCTCATGTTCTTCATAACAATATGTCCTACCATAAAGGCCCCGTAACACATGCTGCCATGATTGCATTCCACATTTAGCAAGTGTTTCTACCAGGGCCCTGAAGATTCACCAAACCGTATTAACCGCTTGAGGACCGTAGGCTTACACCCCCCCAGTGACCAGGCTATTTTTTTTTTTACCAATTAGGCCACTGCAGCTTTAAGGGCTCACTGCAGGGCCTTACAACTCAGCACACAAGTGACTCACCCGCACCCCCTTTTCTGCCAACCAACACAGCTCCCTGTTGGTTGGCTCTGATCGCTGCTGGGGTGTTTGTTTATTTTTTAAAATGTGTTTTTTTTTAATAAAGTTACTTTTTTTTTTTTATTAATTTTCTCTCCCTCCCCCCTGCCAGCCAATCACACCAATCAGCTGACATAGGCATCAGCCTATGACAGCCAATTGATTTTGGGCATCCGCGTCGGTACCACAAATTAAGTATAGTTTTAACTATAACTTAATTTGTGGTACCGACGCGGATGCCCAGCTTCAACATGGAATTTTCTGGCACAGTTCGACCTGGGGATGATGTTTCCAATAGATAAATTATGAATTATGAATAAATAAAATTGGTTAGTCTCCGTGCTACGCTGTGCCAGATTGATTTAATGTATATATATATATTTGTATATTTTTTAATATATATATTGTTATACATGGAACCTTTATATTAGCAGAGCCACCCAATATGCAAATCTGTTTGACGGCATATTACAATGCCTAACAGATCTGCATAGAAAGGGAATCCTTTTCCACATTTCAGCACCATCTAGTGGTTATCCGGTCTTCATGCACTAACCAGGAACTGGTGTGCATGGAGCCGGAACCAACGTGGAACGCACCATCTTCCGGGAAGCCACCGTCAGGGGGCGTGGCTTTCACCGGAAATAGGGTAAGCGGTGAGGTCCAGCGAGCAATGTGTAATAGGACAATCTGTCCATTTAAATTAGCCGGAGTTTGGCATGTTGTTGCGTGCAGAAGCCTTTGAAGAAGCTCACAGAGTGAAACGGTCGTTAGGCGACCTAACTGCCCCCCACCTCACCCCACAGCCATCAGCAACAGGGTAGGTAAGATCGTCTTTTATGACAACTGCATGTTTTTTTATATATATATATCAGCCGGAGTGAATCAAGCTGTTTTATTGCTTTGGGACCTGCATGTGCCAGCCTGCTTTCTCTTCAATCGTGATTACTATCTGCATACTTCCTGGCTTGAGCACGCTGTATCTGATACGCAACCATCCTGCTTGCTGCCTCTGTACGTCTATTGTGTTACTACTGGCTAATATTGCTACATTACTGCAGTGCCTGTTCTGTTCTCTACTTTTTTTCTGTTTATATTGGAGCAAGCGGTAACAACTAGTATAATATTGATATATTTATATCACCGATATTATACTTACTTAAACATAAAGCTCTCTTAAAATGCCTCTTCTAATTCCTCCACTTACACTAAATCTCTTGCTACATTTAACACTAACTCTGCTATTACCACTAACCCTAACACTAACCTCACTGCTGCCAGGGCCGGCCTTAGGTTTCACAGCGCCCTGAGCGAAACCTGATTTTTGTGCCCCCCCCCTTCATCCTCTTCCCACGTACATATACACACACGCACGCATGTATACACACACAGGCCCATATGCAATTCCCCTTTTCTCCTGAGATATCTCCTAGAACAGCGGTTCCCAACCTTTTTGACGTTGTGACACATCATGCTAAATGCTCAGACCTCTGTGACACGTCACGTATGTATAATAGAGAAAATACTATTAATAACTACGAATGGATGGAACGAGTGCAATATCCTGAATACACTTAAAAATGAAGGCTAGAACCTTTCAGGAATATTAATAAAAACAATCAGTGGGACAGTTAGCCGCCTCCCCCCCCCATTTAGAATGATAGCACAGCACTGACAATTTGCACCACTCGTTATAGCCGCAGTGTGCGTCCATCCCCCAAACGCCCCCAGACTCAGTATAGGTAGGTAGCCAGGTATAGATGCCCCCAGTATAGGATCTCATGTGTAGGTGCCCTCAATATAGGTTGCCAAGCATAGGTGCCCCCAGTATAGGAAGTCAGTTGAAGGTCTTCATCCCCCCAATAGGTAGCCAGACGTAGGTGCCTCCAGTATAGGTAGCCAGGTGTTGGAGCCCTCAGTGAAGGTAGCCAGCTATAGGTGCCCTCAGTATAGGAAATCAGGTGTAGGTGCCCTCAGTATAGGCAACCAGCTATAGGCGCCCCCTTGGAAGCTGGCGCCCTGAGCGACTGCTCCGGTCGCTCATATCAAAGGCCGGCTATGACTGCTGCTACACCTATCACTAACCTGCCTTCCATCCACTACACCTGACACTATCCTCAATACTAGTACATTAACTGATGGATTGTTACCATTGCTTGCCAATTGTCTGCGCCATAGCACTGCCAATTGGCAAGTTGCACCAATTCTAAACACTCCTGGTGTACTACAGCCGCAATTAACACTACAGGCTTTAGTACTGCCAGGGTGCAACACAAACCACTGCATTGAAATGAAGTGCTTTAATAATAATAATAATCCTACCTAATAATAGGCAAGTGTCCCTGCGTCGGTCCGTGTGTCAGTGCTTTTTAGTGTTACGCATGTGCAGGGACAAGACGCAGAGACACTGCCGAGAGCCGGAGGAGGACGAGGCCAGAAGGTGCGGTCGTGTGTGCACACGCGTTGGGTGCGCGGGTCGGGCATGCGCGCACTAGGCGCGCCTCTACCATGCACAGGCAGCGTGCACGCGCACGCTAGATTACTGACAGACCTGGCCCATTTTTAAATGGGCTGCTAAGGTTACTAGTAATAATAATAATAATAATAATAATAATATGGTAGGGCATTTGACTATGACAATAGTAGGATTACATTGAGAACTCCTCTGAAGGACATGACTGGGGGCTCTAAAACTGTAAAGCACTGCAGATGTTACTGCTGTATCAATACATATTAGTAATTAAAGTAACGTCAAGCATAAGTTGTGGCCTTGATTGCAATCTTTGAGACTCTGTATGCCCTATTTCACACACTAGCTATTGACATGAATCTTATGCTTGCGCCATGGATTGTCCAAAATAAATTTGCTTAACCATGGCAGTGGCCATACAAGCATCTAGAGTCATCAAAGCTATTGACAACTTGGCTGTGTGCTGTTTGCAAACTGGCCATTTCTTAAGGTGTTGGATGCTATTGGTAACATGCAAGGAAATTTGTGAATCACGGGATTATAAAAAGTCCTATTGCTTCCAGTGGCTGAAAAAATATAATTGAGCAAAACATGGGACTTTAAAGGCACCCATGGCGTTTTGTCGGCCGTCATTTTGGCTTAAGGTTAGTGGGATTACGGCTCACCATGCTGCAGCTAGAATACCAGGAAGCGTTAATTGCTATTCCCCCTCTGAGTCGTAGCAACTTGAAAGTAGAAGTAATTTGGGGTCCGGTGATTGCTGACGATGACTGACATGGCAATAGACGTAATTACATGTCTATGGCAGTGCCCAGGTCAGGCTCAGTGCGGGGAAGAGCGAGCGCCGAAATGACCTGATGCGCATTAGCATAGATAATAAGTATATAGTGAATTGAATGCCTACGTTCTTTCAAATATTTGGGCCTAAATTATTGGATGTACATGATAATAAGGGCATTGTGTACACAGAGCAGGTGCTGCTCCTGGCAGCTTAGTTTTGATCATATTGGTCTAAGTTATGAAGGCCTGCTAGAAAAATAAGGTTTGAGTACAGAGATACATATGAGGTGACTTAGGAGAACTTTTTATATGCTCTTCAGGGCATATTTCAGTTTTATCATATTAATATTTAACCACATCAGTCTATCAGGACGATTGGGGAAGGGGAACAAGGGTTCCCTGAACCAATCTCACTGCATGCAATAAATGGACATGATCCTGAGCAGAGGCCATGTCCATTCATAATAGTGAAAGTAAAGGAAAGTTAAAAAAAAAACACTCCCAGGTTAAATAGTATTGGTTTCTAATGCCATCTAGTGGCAAAAAGTGTAATTACACCCACCACACATTTTTCATTTAAAAAAATAATACAATGAATTGCTTCCAAAGCCCCCTTCCCCCCAGTTACCAAACAAACACATGTAATAAAAAAAAGTTTAAAAAAAATCCATAAATAGTTGCCTTACAGACTCAGTAATATACCCTCATGACGCAAGGCTGTTATTTCAGTACATAAGGGCTTGCAATTGACCAGACACACACACAAAAAGAAACCCAAAACAGAAAAAATACATCTTTACTTCCAAATAATATTGCTGCCATATATTGTACTAGGAGCATAATTTAAATGTTGTGATATACAGGATTAATGGCCAAATCAAATGGGTGGGTTTTATTTATAGTAGCATTACCTATGGAATTGGAGAAAGTGTATTTTTTCATTTTTTTCCTTGTCTTTGCCTATAAAATGCATGGAAAATAATGTAATTACTGAAAACTAAGTATCGCCCACAAAAAGCCACATTTGTGGCAGGGATGCTCGGATGTGCCTCATCCACGAATTCGGAAATCCGCGTGGTTGCAAAAAAAAATCCGCATTCGGCCCCGCCGCATGCGGATTTTCGTCCGCGTCCACGCAACCACGCGGATTTTTTCCCGTGAATGGCGTAATCACGCGCGGATTCACGCCCGGAGGCGGATTTTCTTTTAACGTTAATAACAAAGCCCCCATACATGCTACAGTCCCCCAAATAGCATGGATTATCGAGGTGATAAGGGGCAACATAACTTCAACATAAAAAATTCCCCCCAAAAAATTTTTTCTAGAGAAAATGGATTTTAAAGTGAAATCAACACTTTAAATGGGGCTATTAATTGGTAATAAGTGGTTTTAAAAAGGGATATACGCGTTAAGCAGTCAAAGAGGTGAAGTTCCAATGGCACTTGGCGGCGAAGGTACCGCTGGAGGAGGATGAGTGGCTGACGGCAAAAAGGCTCCAGAGAGGTTTTTGTAATTTTTGTTTTTTTGCAGCAATTAGCAATGACATCGCAGCAGAGTTGTCAGTGGACACGGGCAGTGTGAACGCAGAGTGCAGTGGTGGTAGCGACTGAGTCAGGAGAAGGACTATGCGGGCGGTCAGTTCAGCAGCACAGAAGGACCACGGCAACATACTGGTGGTAGTAGTAGCAGCACAGCGTCATAGTGCTGGCCAAAAAATTAAATGCACCCGGTGACCCGGGCAGTGTGAACGCAGAGTGTAGTAGCGACTGAGTCAGGAGGACAAAGCGGGCGGTCAGTTCAGCAGCAGCAGCACAGTAGTAGTAGCACAGCGTAATAGTGCTGGCCAAAAAATTAAATGCACCCGGCGACCCGGGCAGTGTGAACGCTGAGTGTAGTAGCGAATGAGTCAGGAGGACAAAGCGGGCGGTCAGTTCAGCAGCAGCAGCACAGTAGTAGTAGCACAGCGTCATAGTGCTGGCCAAAAAATTAAATGCACCCGGTGACCCGGGCAGTGTGAACGCAGAGTGTAGTAGCGACTGAGTCAGGAGGACAAAGCGGGCGGTCAGTTCAGCAGCAGCAGCACAGTAGTAGTAGCACAGCGTAATAGTGCTGGCCAAAAAATTAAATGCACCCGGCGACCCGGGCAGTGTGAACGCTGAGTGTAGTAGCGAATGAGTCAGGAGGACAAAGCGGGCGGTCAGTTCAGCAGCAGCAGCACAGTAGTAGTAGCACAGCGTCATAGTGCTGGCCAAAAAATTAAATGCACCCGGTGACCCGGGCAGTGTGAACGCAGAGTGTAGTAGCGACTGAGTCAGGAGGACAAAGCGGGCGGTCAGTTCAGCAGCAGCAGCACAGTAGTAGTAGCACAGCGTCATAGTGCTGGCCAAAAAATTAAATGCACCCGGCGACCCGGGCAGTGTGAACGCAGAGTGTAGTAGCGACTGAGTCAGGAGGACAAAGCGGGTGGTCAGTTCAGCAGCAGCAGCACAGTAGTAGTAGCACAGCGTCATAGTGCTGGCCAAAAAATTAAATGCACCCGGCGACCCGGGCAGTGTGAACGCAGAGTGTAGTAGCGACTGAGTCAGGAGGACAAAGCGGGCGGTCAGTTCAGCAGCAGCAGCAGCACAGTAGTAGTAGCACAGCGTCATAGTGCTGGCCAAAAAATTAAATGCACCCGGCGACCCGGGCAGTGTGAACGCAGAGTGTAGTAGCGACTGAGTCAGGAGGACAAAGCGGGCGGTCAGTTCAGCAGCAGCAGCAGCACAGTAGTAGTAGCACAGCGTCATAGTGCTGGCCAAAAAATTAAATGCACCCGGCGACCCGGGCAGTGTGAATGCAGAGTGTAGTAGCGACTGAGTCAGGAGGACAAAGCGG
The DNA here is from genome assembly GCF_040937935.1 of Hyperolius riggenbachi. Lineage (NCBI taxonomy): Eukaryota > Metazoa > Chordata > Amphibia > Anura > Hyperoliidae > Hyperolius > Hyperolius riggenbachi. The sequence continues at coordinate 203,911,460 of NC_090655.1, forward strand.
GCGGTCAGTTCAGCAGCTCAGAAGGAGGACCATGGCAACTTACTGGTAGTAGTACCATAACACCAAAAAATTAACCAAGGTAGGCACTAGGCAGGTAGTAAATGTCTTTATAAAGGCAGGCATAGTTAACAACAGCACATGCAGCAGCCAGCCACTTCATGTCCCCCTGTGTCCGACAATAGGGGCCAGGAACTCACCTTCCACCCAAGCCTGGTTGATTTTCAGGAAGGTGAGTTTGTCCACAGAGGCGTGGGAGAGCCGAGAGCGCTTCTCTGTGACCACGCCACCGGCCGCACTAAAGCATCTCTCTGAGAGGACACTGGAAGGAGGGCAGGATAGGAGTTCCAGGGCGTACTGGGAAAGCTCGCTCCAGATGTCCAGTCTCTTGACCCAGTACTCCAAGGGGTCCACGGGGCTGTCGGTGTCATTGAGCCCGCTGGATGACCCCATATAGTCAGACACCATGGTGGTCAGTCGTTGCTTGTGCTGGTTGGTGGTGGATGCTGTGGCGGGCACCTCTGTTCTGGGCTGCTGCACTGCATACAGGCTCTTGCTTAGGCTCTTCAGGTCTCCAGGGCGCCAGTTGCTGCTGCTGCTGCTGGTGGTTGTTGTTGTGCTGCTAGTGGCAATGGCAGGCACCTCTTGCTGGCTTGGCAGAGCAGTTACAGTGGGGGTGGAAGGCTGGGGGAATGCTTCCAGTAGTCTGCGCACAAGGGCCTCCTTCAACTCCCTTGTGCGTTGCTCGGTGGTGGATGGCGTCATTAAGTCTCCCAGCTTCCCCTTCAGACGGGGATCAAGCATCAAGGTAATCCAGATGTCCTCCCTTGAACGCATCTGGATCACCCGGGGGTCCCTGCGAAGGCAGCGCAACATGTGCACAGCCATGGGAAACAAGTGGGCCCTGCCAGCAAGATCTTCCTCGTCCTCGCCATTGTCCCATAACGCATGCCTGTCCTCTTCCTGTGCCATGTCGTTGTCCTCCTCAAACCGCCATCCACGTACAACGCCTGCTGCACTCTGCTCCTCCTCCTCCTCCTCATTCAGGTTAGGGACCTCCAACTCTTCCACTACCTGCTGTGAGCCCTCCTCTGAGCTGGACTGTGCTGCCATCTGCTCCTGTTCTTCCAACTGCCTCAGGGCTTCATCCCCACGCTCAATTAAATTGTCCATTGCCTGCTCCAGTAGACAAACCAAGGGCACCCACTGGCACACAGAGGCCCGCTCCTCACTGACCATCTTGGTTGCCTCCAGGAAGGGACTCAGCACCAGGCATACTTGCTGCATCAGTGTCCACTGAGTGGCAGTAATCATGGGGACTTGCTGGTTGCTGGGGACACTTGGGTCTAGCATGTAGGCCCTAAGAGCCAGCCTGTGCTGACACAGCCGTTCCAACATGGCCAGAGTCGAATTCCAGCGAACTGGCATGTCGATGATCAGCCGGTGTTGTGGCCTTCCATACTGCTGCTGTAAGGTGGACAAGAGTGCAGAGGCAGTGGCTGACAGGCGGAAAAAGCGTACCACCGCCCGGGCATCCTGCAGCAGCTCGCTCATCCCCTGGTAGGTGCGCAAGAAGCGCTGCACCACAAGATTGAGCACGTGGGCCAAGCAGGGGATGTGCTGGAGGTTTCCTTGCTGCACTGCTGCCACCAGGTTGGCCCCGTTATCGGCTGCCACATACCCCACTTCCAGGCCTCTGGGGGTCAGCCACCTCCGCTCCTGCTTCCTGAGGGCGGCCAGGACGTTGGTGGCCGTAAGCCTCTCCTTCCCCAGGGTCACCAATTTTAAAAGGGCTTGGCAGTGCCGAGGCTTGGCGCTGCTGCTGCCGAGGCGGGCTTGCTTTCCGGGTGCTGAAGGAGTGTCGTGACAGGACCCTTCTGCATCCCCCCTGATCCCGCGTGGTGGCACCACTAGCTGGGCTGATGCGCTCTTGTCCTCCCTCCCTTCCATCAGTGTCACCCAGTGGGCCGTAAAGGACAGGTAGCGACCTGTCCCAAATCTGCTACTCCACGAGTCCATGGTCACGTGGACCCGCTTGCCCACAGAGTAGTCCAGGGAACGGGCCACGTTTTCCACCGCAAACTTGTGGAGTGCTGGGATCGCGCTCCTGCTGAAATAGTGGCGACTGGGGACTTGCCACTCGGGGATGCCAAATTGGAGCAGCGTCCGCATGGCGCTCCCCTCCTGCACCAGGGAGTAGGGAAGCAGCTGTGATGCCATGGCCCGGGCCAGCAAGCCATTTAGTTTGCGGATCCGCCTGTGGCTTGGAGGCAGAGGCTTGGTCAGACCCTGAAAGGTGTCGCTCAGCAGGGTCTGACGACGCTGGGATGCAGGGGAGACAGAGGAGAGAGACGAACACTGGCTGCCAGCCTCAATGTCTGTGTCCTGAGCAGCCGAGGTGGAAGAGCGCTTGCGTGCTACTACTGCTGCTGCTGCTGTGGGGGATTCACGACCCTGAGGGAGGGATGATGCTGCTGCGCTGGTGGGCCTTCTGCTCTCAGGAACCCCTGCCAGCAGTGCCTGCTTCCTCTTAAAGTCCGCATACTCGCGGCAGTGGCGGCTTCTCAGGTGGCCCTGGAGGGATGAGGTACCCATCTTGCTCAGACTTTTCCCACGGCTCAATCTTTTGCTGCATAACCTGCACACCGCATACCTTTTGTCATCAGTACATTCCTCAAAGCAATCCCACACTGGTGACTTTAATTTACTGCGGCCCCCACTAGCAGAGGGTGCAGCGGAGCAATGTGTGGTAGTAGTTGCCGGGGGTTGCATGGTGGTGGTGCCGGCTGAAGCAGTGTCCTGTCTACTTCCTCCACGCCCACTGCTGCCGATGCCCCTGCCCCTGCCTGACATATGGCGATATCCTTGCCTAGGCCGAGGTGACTCGTCATCCTGCTCTGACCATTCTTCCACGGACTCAGCAGGCTGCACATAGTTAGGGTCCACAACGTCATCATCAGCAGCATCATCATAATCCAGCTCTTCCTCTGACTCCCCCGCCTCCTCTTCTGTCCCTACATCCCCAGACACAGACCCCTCTTCTTCATCACCAGAACTCAACAACGCTTGTGATTGTGGCCCGATCTCAATCTCTGCCACATCAGTCCCCAGTAAGTCCTGTGCTTCTTGCATCAGCAGGTTCCCAGATGCCGGACTGAGGGACAGAACGCTGTCATCCTGGGAGGGCTGCTGACCAGTGGGTGCTGGGGTGGATGTCACAACAAGCGTGGGATGTTGGCTGCTGCTGCTACTGCTTGGAGTGGTGCTCACAGTAGAGGTCTGGGAGGAAGTCATGATGTCCATGAGTACGTCAGGTTCCATTTGCTCAACCACCACACGGGGACCAGAAACTTTAAAATATTTGGACAATGGCGTCCGCTGACTCGGCCCAGGCTTTGCTGCCCCCTTTTCTGCTGCATCACGACCACGTACAGCTGGGCGTCCTCTCCCTGGACGTGGAGCAGTCCCAGAAGTGGCTGAGGCAATTGAACTCCCTTTCCTCTCGCCCCGCGAAACCCTGCCAGACATGCTGCTAGTAATGAATCACTGGATGCAGTGGGCACAGTACAAGGTCACTGAAGGATGCAGTGGCCACAGTACAAGGTCACTGAAGGATGCAGTGGGCACAGCAGTGGGCACTGGATATACAACTAGGTCACTGAAGGATGCAGTGGGCACAGTACAAGGTCACTGAAGGATGCAGTGGGCACAGTACAAGGTCACTGAAGGATGCAGTGGCCACAGTACAAGGTCACTGAAGGATGCAGTGGGCACAGCAGTGGGCACTGGATATACAACTAGGTCACTGAAGGATGCAGTGGCCACAGTACAAGGTCACTGAAGGATGCAGTGGGCACAGCAGTGGGCACTGGATATACAACTAGGTCACTGAAGGATGCAGTGGCCACAGTACAAGGTCACTGAAGGATGCAGTGGGCACAGCAGTGGGCACTGGATATACAACTAGGTCACTGAAGGATGCAGTGGGCACAGTACAAGGTCACTGAAGGATGCAGTGGGCACAGTACAAGGTCACTGAAGGATGCAGTGGCCACAGTACAAGGTCACTGAAGGATGCAGTGGGCACAGCAGTGGGCACTGGATATACAACTAGGTCACTGAAGGATGCAGTGGCCACAGTACAAGGTCACTGAAGGATGCAGTGGGCACAGCAGTGGGCACTGGATATACAACTAGGTCACTGAAGGATGCAGTGGGCACACAAGGATGTCACACTGTGTAACGAGATGCTCATATGCCAGCGAGCGAGCGAGCAGTGGGCACTGGGCACGGCACAAGGTCACTGACAGAATGAATGAACAGCGCTGGCCAGGGGCGTCGCTAGCCCTGTTTTAGGGGGGCACGTGCCCCCAATCTTTCCTGGGGTGCCACGGATCTCCCGGCCGCCGCTGCCCCCTCTGTCAGCGGCTCCCTCCAGCCGCCGCCGCCGCGTCTCAGACCTCAGGATCAGGCGGCGAGCCGGCGACCAATCGTGCGGGCGCTAGGACCCAGCGCCCGCACTGATATGCGGAAGTGACATCACTTCCGCATATCGAGCGGGTGCGTCCAGCGCCCGCTCGTACATCTGGTCGGGTCGCCGCTGATCCTGAGGTCTGCTGAGAGGTAGGCGGGGGGGAGCGGCGGCGGCTAGAGAGGGGGCCTCCCTGTCACTCACTCACTCACTCACTCCCTAAAGGGGCTCCCTGGCACGCACTCACTCCCTAAAGGGGCTCCCTGGCACTCACTCACTCCCTAAAGGGGCTCCCTGGCACTCACTCACTCCCTAAAGGGGCTCCCTGGCACTCACTCACTCCCTAAAGGGGCTCCCTGGCACTCACTCACTCCCTAAAGGGGCTACCTGTCACTCACTCACTCCCTAAAGGGGCTACCTGTCACTCACTCACTCCCTAAAGGGGCTCCCTGTCACTCACTCACTCCCTAAAGGGGCTCCCCTGGCACTCACTCACTCCCTAAAGGGGCTCCCCTGGCACTCACTCACTCCCTAAAGGGGCTCCCCTGGCACGCACCCACTCCCTAAAGGGGCTCCCTGGCACGCACCCACTCCTTAAAGGGGCTCCCTGGCACGCACTCACTAAAGGGGCTCCCTGGCACGCACTCACTCACTAAAGGGGCTCCCTGGCACGCACTCACTCACTAAAGGGGCTCCCTGGCACGCTCTCACTCCCTAAAGGTGCTCCCTGTCACTCACTCACTCCCTAAAGGGGCTCCCTGGCACTCACTCACTCCCTAAAGGGGCTCCCCTGGCACTCACTCACTCCCTAAAGGGGCTCCCCTGGCACTCACTCACTCCCTAAAGGGGCTCCCCTGGCACTCACTCACTCCCTAAAGGGGCTCCCCTGGCACGCACCCACTCCCTAAAGGGGCTCCCTGGCACGCACTCACTAAAGTAGCTCCCTGGCACGCACTAACTCACTAAAGGGGCTCCCTGGCACGCACTCACTCACTAAAGGGGCTCCCTGGTACTCACTCACTCCCTAAAGGGCCTCCCTGTCACTCACTCACTCACTCCCTAAAGGGGCTCCCTGTCACTCACTGCCTAAAGGGGCTCCCTGTCACTCACTCACTGCCTAAAGGGGCTCCCTGTCACTCACTCACTGCCTAAAGGGGCTTCCTGTCACTCACTCACTGCCTAAAGGGGCTTCCTGTCACTCACTCACTGCCTAAAGGGGCTCCCTGGCACTCACTCACTGCCTAAAGGGGCTTCCTGGCACTCACTCACTGCCTAAAGGGGCTTCCTGGCACTCACTCACTGCCTAAAGGGGCTTCCTGGCACTCACTCACTGCCTAAAGGGGCTTCCTGGCACTCACTCACTGCCTAAAGGGGCTTCCTGGCACTCACTCACTGCCTAAAGGGGCTCCCTGGCACTCACTCACTACCTAAAGGTGCTCCCTGTCACTCACTATCGGGGTCCCTGTCACTCACTACCTAACTGGAGGCGCCTGTCACTCACTAGCTAACCTGGGGGTCCCTGTCACTCACTACCTAACTTGGGGGGGCTACCATATTAAGGGGGCATTCTGCCTATTTATGTGAAATGCTGTCTATTTATGTGCCTCATGACTGCTGAATGTGTCTTGTTGGGAGCCTTATGATTTGTTGGGGGCCTCATGATTGCTGAATTTGTCTTGTTGGGGGCCTCATGATTTGTTGGGGGCCTCATGATTGCTGAATTTGTCTTGTTGGGGGCCTCATGATTGCTGAATTTGTCTTGTTGGGGGCCTCATGATTTGTTGGAGGCCTCATGATTGCTGAATTTATCTTGTTGGGGGCCTCCTGATTTGTTGGGGGCCTCATGATTGCTGAATATGTCTTGTTGGGGGTCACATGATTGCTAACTGCGAGACTATGGGAAAAGCTGAATCCTTATCATATGAGACAATAGCATTAAACCTACTTTTTTAGCGTTTTAAAACAGAAAATAAAACTGGGAGGTTCTAAAAAATTGAATACATTTTTCAGGAGTAGGATGGATGAAATTGTTTATCTTCACAGTTTATTTTCAACTTGGATTTTCCATAATGTTCATGTATGAGTTAAAACGTTTGTACAGTATTTAGTTTAAATTGCTGTTGCCACTTTGCGATAGATACCGGTAAGTGACTTTTGGGTTGCAGTTTGGGCACTCGGCCTCCAAAAGGTTCGCCACCACTGTCCTAATCTGATGTCCCACCATTGCTAGGTTCATGTAAATTTGTCTCCACCCGTTACCACACCTATATTCTGGTCCATGGCCCACCCATTTTTTTGGTGCGGCGCGATAAGCACGCCACACAACGTGATCGTCATATTTTTGGCACGCTAGCTGCAGTGTGCTGAATTCTGCTGCCTACAGTATGTACAGTATACGCTGTTCTCTAGTGCTTGCACTGTGTGCTGATTTACCTCCAGTGTGTACAGTGTAAGGTGTTACTCTGTGCCTTTATTGATTGTAAACCAGCTGTATTGTATGCTGATCCCTGCCTGCTACTTTCAGTATGTACAGTATTAGCTGTAAAGCCTGGTACACACATACAATTTTGATTAGCCAATTTTAGCTCTGTTCATAAAATTCATTGTCTGTTGGCCCACTTACTGCACGGGGGTGGCAAATTGGGGGTCAGTGATTGACCAATCAAAATTGTATGTGAGTATACATCTTTGATCTATGCCTATACTGATTGTAAATGATCGAAATAAAGGACAGGGGGCTCCGTCCAATATTTCGATGGGCAGGCCCGTTATCCGTAGCTTACACCGCTGCTAAGTTCATGTACATTTGGCCCCACCCATGGCCACGCCCACTCACCGCATGGCCACGCCCATTTTTTGCCTCCCCTCCTGGTGCCCACAGGTGCCACTGATCTCCAGGGACCCTAGAAACGCCCCTGGCGCTGGCAGAGAGTGGCGGCGCCGGTGGTGTGACTGGCTGCCTGCAAATAGTACAAGTGTATAACTGTCACTGGAATATACAAGTGAACACTGCAGCTGCACTAACCTGCCTGCCTGCACTCTACACACAGATAATCCCCACTCCCACTACACTGCAGCACTGAACCTGCCTGCACAGCACTACACACAGTTAAATAATCACTAGACTCCCACACTCCCACTACACTACACTGACTACAACTAACTACAGCAATCACTCACTGACTAGCTAATTGTGTACAGTATAAGAACAGTGTTAGCAAAAAAAAACGCTTTGTTTTTAACACAATAAATGCACTTGCTCAAACAACAATGGCCTGGAGATAATCCTCTCAGCACCACAGTGTAACAAGGACAGAGCTTTTCCATCATGGCCGCCGCTTTATATTCAGGAGGGGAGGGCATAGCTCCCCTCCTGTGATTGGTTGCTAGGGCCTGGCTGGGGCACTCTGATTGGCCTGCAATGTGTCACTTCCGCATAGTTTGACGCATTTCCGCAAACCACGACTTCAGCCCCGGGTTTCACGAGCGTGAATGCGGATTTCTGTCCGCATTCACGCGAAGCCGAAGTAGATTTTCGTGGTTGACAATCTATTCACGGATTTTCGTGTCCGAGGCGGAATGCGTCAAAATGGTCGTGAATCCACGCGTAAGCGTGATCACGACCTGGCGGTGAGCACCGCTGATTTGTGGTGAAAAAAACAAGATATAGATCATTCATGTGTGAGAAGTTGTGATAAAGTTATGGCCAAATGAATGGGAGGAGTGCTGACAGGTGAAAATGGCTTTTGGCATTAAAGGAAAGGTCAAGGTTAAAAAATAAACAAAAATCAACTTACCTCGGGCTTCCTACAGCCCCTGGCAGCAGTCCTGTGCCATGCGTCCTGCTCCTCCGATGCAGATGCTAACCTTGCCAGGTTGGCATCTACTTGCGCTCCAGCGTGTGGCTCATGGAGTTGCACTGACATAATCCGGATTGTACTGTCCAGGAGCAGAACTACTGCACCTGGGCAGTACAGTCCAGATAACATCAGCGTGCCTACGTGAGATGCACGGTCGACTGCAACTAGGCCTCTGATAACGGAGGGAAGCTCGGGTCACCGGTGGCGAGCTGAGTCGCGGTGAGGGCACAGTACAGCTGCCAGGGGCTGGAGGAAGCCCGAGGTAAGTTTATTTTTTTTTTTTTTTTACCCTAGATGTGTCCTTTAAGGGTAAAATGGCCAGTAGGCTGAAGTAGTTAATTTTGCAATTAAACCTCTTAGGGACCACAGGCTTTACCCTCCTAGTGACCCGGCTAATTTTTGCAAATTAGGGCTCTGCAGCTTCAATGGCTTGCCGCAGAGCCACAAATCTGTGCACACAAATGAATCCCCCCCTCCTTTTTCTGCCCACCAACAGAGCTTTCTGGCAGTGTGTTTTTTTATTAATTGAATTACCTTTTTTTTTAAATAAAATGTACCATGTTTTATTTATTTGTTTACCCAGCCCTCCCTCCCCCCGCCAGCCAATGACAGCGATCGGCTGTCATAGGCATCAGCCTATGACAGCCGATCGTTCCTGAGCCACCAGAGGGGGCAGCCAAGTGACACAGCTGTCTCCAGTACAGTGCTGCCGTAGACCTCAGCGCTGTACAGTGTTAATCTATAAGTCTCCTAGCGGCGATCAGCGATCGTCATTCAAGCGGGGATGCGCGTGCATTAGCGCGCAATCCCCGGCAGAACACGTCCCAAGGACTTAACGCCAATTGCCTTTGCGCAATCCTGGGGAAGCTGCCGCGTTCACACCAATTAGCGTGACACGGTCATTAGGTAGTTAAAATCCACATTAGATTGAGTGTAAAGTTATGGATAGGTGAAAATGACCTGTTAGTAACTATATGGTCCAAGCTGTCTGCTTTCATAAGAATAGTTCTGTTCGATCTCCTGCTCTATTTAATATTTTACTGGTCACAGGCACAGCTATCCTGCACCACCACCAGCACGGCACCCAGTATTCCATTTGGTCTTACTTCAATTGGTTTTACCCAAAAAATTATTAATTTTATTAGTTACCCTGGTCAATGCAAGTTACTTCAGGCCTTTTTCTCATACAGAGGCTGACATTCAGATATTAATTTGGCAGGTAATTGCCCAATTTTTCAGGCCTTTAGTGTGGCTGCCACACAATGTTTTAGGCAGGTAATTAACACATTTTTTTCAGGCCTCTGTCACATAGAGGCTGAAATTAAAATATGTATTCTGCAGTTATTTGACAAATTATTCAAACCTCCAGTGTGGCTGCTAAAAAATGTTTTATGTATGTAATAATGGACACATTTTTTGGATCTCCAGCATGGCAGTACAAAAAACTTTTTACAGGGATTATTGACACACAGCTTATATCCACTGGAGATATATATACAATGTATTTATGTTTGCAGAACAATATATCTCCTTTTCATTTCCAGTGTATATAAGCTGTGTGCTCTACATGTTGTCAGTATACAGGAATCAGTCTGATGAAGACTTCATAGCCAAAAGCTTACTCCTTTTCTTCTATCATAGCCATAGCCATTGTGATTCAAAACTTCTTTCTTTTAAAGAGACACTGAAGCGAGTAAAAAACTCGTTTCTTCTCTTATATTCAGCAGGGGCATGTGTGCCCCTGCTAAACCGCCGCTATCCCGCTGCACAATGCGGGTCCCTTACCCCCCAATTCCCCCCCTGCAAAATCTACGACCAACTTGGTCGTAGATTTTGCTGCTCCTAGAGGCAGGGCTAACGGCTGCAGCCCTGCCTCACAGCGCGTCTATCAGCGGCGCATTGCCACCTCTCCCCCGCCCCTCTCAGTGAAGGAAGACTGAGAGGGTCGGGGGACAGACACGCTTGAGGCAGGGCTGCAGCTATTAGCCCTGCCTCAATGCGGAAAAGATCCCCGGGACTCCACGAGGGGATTTGGGGGGTAAGGGACCCCGTTGTGCAGCGCGATAGCAGCGTTTTAGCAGGGCCACACATGCCCCTGCTGAATATAAGAGAAGAAGCGCGTTTTATACTCGCTTCAGATTCTCTTTCATAACTCAGGACTGTACACAAATTCCAGAGCAATGCTGACATCTAGTGGTGTTTAACGTGTTTTGGTTTCTGGACGTAGAAACTACGTCCAGAAACCATGTGCGCTACCGCGCGCCCCCGCGGCCGATCGCGCGCGTGCACGCGCACTCCCGGCCGCGGATTCGGTAGTCAGGGAATCAATGTATCGGACTATGAAGTCCGATCACTGATTCCTCTCCCCCGCTGAAAAAGCGACAGCTTCTCTCGGAAGCTGCGCCTTTTCTGGCCATTCACTTCCTGATGCGCCACTCTAAGCGTGTGTTACGCTTAGAGTGACGTCATGTAAACAAACTCATGGCCGCCATCTTGTGGCCAAAAAGTAATACTACACCTGAAAATAAAAATGAATTAACCACTTGAGGACCCACCCTTTACCCCCCCTTAAGGACCAGCGCTGGTTTGAGTGATCTGTGCTGGGTGGGCTCTGCAGCCCCCAGCACAGATCAGGGTGCAGGCAGGGAGATCAGATTGCCCCCCTTTTTTCCCCCCTATGGGGATGATGTGCTGGGGGGGTCTGATCTCTCCTGCCTGCTGTGGGTGGCGGGGGGGCACCTCAAAGCCCCCCTCCGCGGCGAAATCCTCCCCCTCCCTCTCCTACCTGGCCCCCTCCTGGAGATCCGGCTGCACAGGACGCTATCCGTCCTGTGCAGCCAGTGACAGGCTGTCTCCTGTCACATGGCGGCGATCCCCGGCCGCTGATTGGCCGGGGATCGCCGATCTGCCTTACGGCGCTGCTGCGCAGCAGCGCCGTACAAATGTAAACAAAGCGGATTATTTCCGCTTGTGTTTACATCTAGCCTGCGAGCCGCCATCGGCGGCCCGCAGGCTATTCACGGAGCCCCCCGCCGTGATTTGACAGGAAGCAGCCGCTCGTACGAGCGGCTGCTTCCTGATTAATTAGGCTGCAGCTGGCGACGCAGTACTGCGTCGCTGGTCCTGCAGCTGCCACTTTGCCGACGCACGTTATGAGTGTGCGGTCGGCAAGTGGTTAAAATCAACACACATTTACATTATAAAGCTATTGTTTACCCCCCACCCTCCCAAAACTACCCAAATAAAATGTTTACTATAAATAAAAAAAACCATTACAATTAAAAAAAAAAAAAAACATGTAAATATTTACCTAAGGGTCTAAACTTTTTAAATATCAATGTAAAGATGAAATATTTCTATATTTTTTTTATTTTAAACTTGTTAATAGTGATGGATGCAAAATGGAAAAAATGCACCTTTATTTCCAAATAAAATATTGTCGCCATACATTGTGATAGGGACATAATTTTAATGGTGTAATAACCGGGACATGTGGGCATATACAATACGTGAGTTTTAATTATGGAGGCATGTATTATTTTAAAACTATAATGGCTGAAAACTGAGAAATAATGAATTTTTCCATTTTTTTCTTATTTTTCCTGTTAAAATGCGTTTACAGTAAAGTGGCTCTTAGCAAAATGTACCCCCCAAAGAAAGCCTAATTGGTGGCGGAAAAAACAAGATATAGATCAGTTCATTGTGATAAGTAGTGATAAAGTTATAGGCTAATGAATGGGAGGTGAACATTTCTCTCGTGAAAACCACGGAACCTGAATGGGTTAAAGAAATGTAAAATATAAGCATCGTAACAAAAATAATAATAAACAAGACAAAAGAATAATAAAAGGAGATACAAGCCACAACAACAAAAAGACAATGAAAAATATGATACAGATGTGACCTCCCTTCACCCTGTTTAGATAGCCAGATGTGCCCCCCTTAGATAGCCTTATTCTACTGCTGTTAATGCTTCTGCACTCCTCTGCAGAGGGAGGGAGAGAAGGAGGGGCACTTTGGGCAACCATTGAGCCGTCTCATGCATGTGGGGGTGCAATGGCCATGCTATGCATCCTCACAGTGCTGCGCCCTGGGACATCTGCCCCCCTTGCACACCTCTGCATGTCTGAACTCTCCACTTCCACCTCTCCATAGCTCCCACATCTTATGCAAACTGCACAGCATTAACCTCAAACAAGTTGTGTCTTTGGCGTCTAGTGAAAAATGGTGCCGTCAAAAAAATGGCGCCCCCTTCTGCCCGATATATGTTTAACCACTTCCCAACTGAGGGGTTTTACCCCTTCAGCATCCGAGCAATTTTCTCCTTTCAGCGCTCCTTACATTCATTCGCCTATAACTTTATCATTACTTATCGCAATGAAATTAACTATATCTTGTTTTTTTCGCCACCAATTAGGCTTTCTTTAGGTGGGACATTATGCCAAGAATAATTTTATTCTAAATCTGTTTTAATGGGAAAATAGGAAAACATATGGGAAAAAAAACATTATTTTTCAGTTTTCGGCCATTATAGTTTTTAAATAATGCATGCTACTGTAATTAAAACCCATGAAATGTATTTGCCCTTTTGTCCCGGTTATAAAACCATTTAAATTATGTCCCTATCACAATGTTTGGCGCCAATATTTTATTTGGAAATAAAGGTGCATTTTTTTCAGTTTTGCGTCCATCCCTAATTACAAGCCCATAGTTTATAAAGTAACAGTGTTGTACCCTCCTGATATAAATATTTAAAAAGTTCAGTCCCTAAGGTAACTATTTATGTATTTTTTTTAATTGTACATTTTTTATTTTTTTTTTAATTACAAAAAAAAAAAAAATGGGGAGTGTGGGAGGTAATGAGTTAATTTTTTTGTATAAGTAATGTATGTGTGTGTGAAAAATAGTTTAGGGTGTAGTTTACTATTTGGCCACAAGATGGCAACAGTTTAATGCGACCTCCAAGCTTCCTTCCGGAAGCTTGGAGGAAGTACAAAGAGGCTGGTATTTTTTTTTTTTTTTTTACAATGATCGAGCTGCTTAGCGAAAGCAGCAGATCATTGCGGGGGCAGAGATCAACGAACGGGAATGTATTTTCCCGTTCATTGATCTCCGGGCGAGCGGGCAGCGGCGTGCACGATCGCGGGAGTGCGAGCGGGAGAGCGGACATCGGCGGTAGCTCCGGGCGGGGAAGCGAAGTCCAAAGGAGCGTAGATATACTGTACGGCGGCGGGGAACCAGTTAAAACGATATTTATCGTTTTAAAGGTTAAAATAGTGCAGACCTTTTGAACAAAATTTATCGTTTTAAAACTTTTTTTTTTTTGTCCTGCCTGAACGATATTTATCGTTTTAACCCCTGCTTTGCTGCCATTTAGAAAATATCTGCCCGCCGGCTTTAATGCTTAATAGCAAAGCCCCCTTAAAAGCTAAAAACACCAAATTTGCAGAGAATGTTAAGAAGAAAATTGTGAACAAGAGGAAATTTTTTTTTTCAAAAAGACCTTATAGTTTTTGAGAAAATCGATTTTGAATATTCTTCTTCTGACCGTGGGAAAATTAAACGCCCGCCGACTTTAGCGGTTAATAGCAAAGCCCCTTTAAATGCCAGAAACACCAAATGGGTAGGGAATGTTAAGAAGAATAGTGGGAACACGAAGAAAAAAACATTGTTCAAAAAGACCTTATCGTTTTTGAGAAAATCGATTTTAAATCTTCAAAGAGGAAAATGTATCTATTTAAATCGCGTACTGACATTTCCGCGGTGGAAACAATTCCCGCCGACTTTAGCAGTTAATAGCAAAGTCCCCTTAAATTCTAGCAACACCAAATTTGCAGGATATGTTCAAAAGATACTGGGAAACAATATTTAAAAAAAAATTGAAAATTTTTTTTTTTTTTTTTTTAAATTAAAATGTTTGGGTTATGTTCAGAGTGTGGGAAATTTTTTGAAAAAAATGACGTGGGGTCCCCCCTCCCGAGCCTCTGTAACCCCTTGTCTCCCATGCAGGCTGGGATAGCCAGAATGCGGAGCCCCGGCCGACTGGGGCTTCGCACCCTGAGCTATACCAGCCCGCATGGTCCATGGTATGGGGGGCTTCAGGGGGAGGGGCGGCCAAGCCTTCCCCTCCCCCCCCCGAGCCCTTGTCTCCCATGCAGGCTGGGATAGCCAGAATGCGGAGCCCCGTCCGACTGGGGCTTCGCACCCTGAGCTATACCAGCCCGCATGGTCCATGGTATGGGGGGCTTCAGGGGGAGGGGCGGCCAAGCCTTCCCCTCCCCCCCGGAGCCCTTGTCCAATCCATGGACAAGGGGCTCTTCCCCACCTCCGGTGCCCTAGGAGGAGGTGGGGGCGACGACTCCCTGGGGGGGGGTTCATGGTGGCATCTGGGAGTCCCCTTTAAGAAGGGGAACCCAGATGCCTGCCCCCCTCCCAGGAGAAATGAGTATAGGGGTGCAATCAGGTCCCACGACAGTATCCTCTATCTTGCGATCTTCTGATACATCTTGATTGAAGATCTCCGCCGCCCCGACGCCACACACGCCGCCTCCGCCGCACTGCTCTCAGCTATACTAAGTATAGCTGAGAGTGCGTCTATACAGACGCATTAGCACTAGCTGCCGCTGCCCTCCCTGCCTCCCCCCACCTGTCACCCTCACCCATGCTGGCACCCAATGCACCCATGGGTGCCAGCATGGGTGAGGGTGAGGGTGACAGGTGTGAGAGAGGCAGGGAGGGCAGCGGCAGCTAGCGCTAATGCGTCTATATAGATGCACTCTCAGCTATACTTAGTATAGCTGAGAACAAAAAGCATCTTTACATTTTGGCTCCAAGGCTCCCCATTGGTTCCTTATCGACCAATGTTAAGGAACCAATGGGGACCATTGGAGCTAAAATTTAAAGATGCTTTTTGCTCTTAGCTATATTAAGTATAGCTAAGAGCAGTGCGGCGGAGACGGCGTGTGTGGCGTCGGGGCGGCGGAGATCTTCAATCAGGATGTATCAGAAGGTCGCAAGATAGAGGATACTGTCGTGGGACCTAATTGACGTGGGATTTTTTTCTTAAAGGTACAGGTAAGTATTTCTGAAGATAGCAAGACAGAGGATACTGTCGTCGTGGGACATAACAGATTATAGCGCGGGACCTTTTCCGAGGATAATGGCGTGGCAATTTTTTCTTAAAGGTACAGGTAAGTATTTCTGAAGATCGCAAGATGGAGGATACTGTCGTGGGACCTAATTGGCGTGGCAATTTTTTCTTAAAGGTACAGGTAAGTATTTCTGGTTAATTTAGAACATTAAAGGACTTTTCTCGTTGTTGTGTTTTTATTTCATTTAACCCTTTATGGAAATGGGTAAGGGGTACTTTGCACCTCTATACTCATTTCTCCTGGGAGGGGGGCAGGCATCTGGGTTCCCCTTCTTAAAGGGGACTCCCAGATGCCACCATGAACCCCCCCCAGGGAGTTGTCGCCCCCACCTCCTCCTGGGGCACCGGAGGTGGGGAAGAGCCCCTTGTCCATGGATTGGACAAGGGCTCCGGGGGTGGAGGGGAAGGTTTGGCCGCCCCTCCCAGCGGAGCCCCCCCATACCATGGACCATGCGGGCTGGTATAGCTCAGGGTGCGAAGCCCCAGTCGGCCGGGGCTCCGCATTCTGGCTATCCCAGCCTGCATGGGAGACAAGGGGTTACAGAGGCTCGGGAGGGGGGACCCCACGTCATTTTTTAAAAAAAAATTCCCACACTCTGAACATAACCCAAAAATTTTAATTAAAAAAAAAATAAAATTTTTCAATTTTTTTTTAAATAATGTTTCCCAGTATCTTTTGAACATATCCTGCAAATTTGGTGTTGCTAGGATTTAAGGGAACTTTGCTATTAACTGCTAAAGTCGGCGGGAATTGTTTCCGCCGCGGAAATGTCAGTACGCGATTTAAATAGATACATTTTCCTCTTTGAAGATTTAAAATCGATTTTCTCAAAAACTATAAGGTCTTTTTGAACAATTTTTTTTCTTCGTGTTCCTACTATTCTTCTTAACATTCCCTACACATTTGGTGTTTCTGGCATTTAAAGGGGCTTTGCTATTAACCGCTAAAGTTGGCAGGAGTTTAATTTTCCCACGGTCAGAAGAAGAATATTCAAAATCGATTTTCTCAAAAACTATAAGGTCTTTTTGAACAATTTTTTTTCTTCGTTTTCCTACTATTCTTCTTAACATTCCCTACACATTTGGTGTTTCTGGCATTTAAAGGGGCTTTGCTATTAACCGCTAAAGTTGGCAGGAGTTTAATTTTCCCACGGTCAGAAGAAGAATATTCAAAATCGATTTTCTCAAAAACTATAAGGTCTTTTTGAAAAAAAAAATTTCCTCTTGTTCACAATTTTCTTCTTAACATTCCCTGCAAATTTAGTGTTTTTAGCTTTTAAGGGGACTTTGCTATTAAACATTAAAGCCGGCGGGCAGATATTTTACAAAGGCAGCAAAGCAAGGGTTAAAACGAAAAATATCGTTTGGGAGCAATATAAATATAAATGATAAATATCGTTTTTAAAGCCGGCGCCATTTTTTAGCTGTCAAAAACGAAAAATAACTAGTGGGGCGCCGTTTTTTAACTATGATAACTGGCGCCATTTTTAACGGACCCCGTGTCTTTGGGTGTATGCACATTACCTGCTCTCTATTGATGTAAATGTCAGTTGTTGTTCCTTTTTAGCTGCTGAATGACCTACACTACACATGGAAGCCCCAGACAGAGGAGAGGTGCCTATGCAATACAGAAGTTTATTCTGGTTTCTGAGCCGTGTACATAAAATAGAGGCACAAGGAAATTTGGGAGCCTAAGATAGCCGCTATAATGATAAAATATCTGTAATGTAACTAACCTGACCCTATTCTCACCTGAACTCTTCCTCTATTAATGGCCTTGATTAGGATGTCTAGAGTTCTCTGATTCACGTGGTTCGCTTTTATCAGCAAACAGAGCAGGCATGCATGTGAATGGGGGATTTTATTGTTCAGAATAGGACAAACAGGTGTCGGGCCTAGGGCGACTCTCCTGACCTCTAACCTGGACATACTGCACCGCGCATGCGCACTATATCTGTTCTTCACCGCTTCTGCCGGTGCATCATTTTGGCAGACGCAAGTACACTCCCCTGGCTCCTCCTTCATAGCGTCTTGCGCTCTACGGAAGGATGAGCCAGGGGAGTGAACTTTCTTCTGCCAAAATTATGCGCTGGAAGAAGCAGTGAATAACAGACATACTGCGCATACGTGGCACAGTATGTCCAGGTTAGAGGTCGGGAGAGTCACCCGACACCGGCATCTATTGGAGAAGACCGGCGAGTGACAGCGGGAACAAGAGAGACAGTAAGTATCTAATTTCCCTTCCCTAGCCACCGCACCTTCCTTTTTGTCAGTTGTGGTATCCTTTAACTCTATCTTTACACATTTAGGCCTTGATTCACTCACCGGCGCTAAGCCGGTGAGTGTGCCTTATCTGAGGTTAGTGTGCCTTATCTGAGGTTAGTGTGCCTTATCTGAGGTTAGTGTGCCTTATCTGAGGTTAATGTGCCTTATCTGAGTTAGTGTGCCTTATCTGAGTTAGTGTGCCTTATCTGAGGTTGGTGTGCCTTATCTGAGTTAGTGTGCCTTATCTGAGGTTAGTGTGCCTTATCTGAGGATAGTGTGCCTTATCTGAGGATAGTGTGCCTTATCTGAGGTTAGTGTGCCTTATCTGAGGTTAGTGTGCCTTATCTGAGTTAGTGTGCCTTATCTGAGTGAGTGTGCCTTATCTGTGGTTAGTGTGCGTTATCTAAACTTAGTGCCCCTTAAGTAGCTTTGTTCACACTAAAAGATGCACAAAGCTACATCGCGCACTGCACGATAACATCGCACCCGCTATACTGTACATGATGCGACCTTAAGGTCGCATAGGATGCAACCTAAACGGCGCGTCAGTGCACCGTTATCGACGCATCCTATGTGACCTTATGGTCGCAGCATATACAGTATTGCAGGTGCGACGTCATTGTCGCACAGCGCGCAAAGATCGACGCATCACACTGTGTGCAGTGCAGTGCGCAATGTAGCTTTGTGCATCTTTTAGTGCGCACAAAGCTACTTAAGGGGCACTAAGTTCAGATAAGGCACACTAACCTCAGATAAGGCACACTAACCTCAGATAAGGCACACTAACCTCAGATAAGGCACACTAAATCAGATAAGGCACACTAAATCAGATAAGGCACACTAACCTCAGATAAGGCACACTAACCTCAGATAAGGCACACTAACCTCAAATAAGGTTAGCGCTGTAGTTTGTGCCCACTAATGCAACCAGTTCAACAGAAAGCAAAACTGTAACCTTACCCTCCAGAAGATCACAGTGATTTGTAACCACAGTTTATTTTACTGCTGTAGTACTATCCAGAGCAGTTTTTAGCCCATATAGCTCCCAGAGTGAGGGTGTATAAATTTTAGACCACCCCCCACTTCTCCCCAGATTTGGGTACACTATTACAATGCAGTAGCCAGAGGTGTCCCCATATTACGTAACTCCTAATATAGCTAGCCAGAAGCCCTCAGTATTAGCCAGACATAATTATTTCATTTCCTGCCAGTGTGTCAGATCCCAGTCCCGACATCATATTCCAGGAGCAGTGGTGTAGCTAAGGAGCTATGGGCCTCAGTGCAAGTATTTTTTTTTTTTTGTAACACTGCTTTTATTAAAGGCAATTTGTCTCTTACAAACATTTGAAAAGTCAATATATATATATATATATATATATATATATATATTGGCAGTTAGATACAAGTCATATTTGAGATACAGGCTAATTGGGTATCTTGACGATTGCTAGTCACATCCAGTTACATGTTTTATCCTTATCATGCATCAATGCCATTATTTACATTTTAATTAGTACAGTAAAAGAGAAAGAGTGAAAACTATACAACATTATAGGAACTTATATATTTGGTCTGTTCATCTAAGTGTAAAGAAGCATAATATGTATGGTTTAATCTGTGTCCCACAAAAAGAGAACAGCGAATATAGATGAAAATTAAAAATAGGTTTTCTAGGCAGGTTCACCCCCGTTATTAATTAAAGCCCTCCTTAAAAGGCAGTTCTGGTCCTATCTTGAGAAGTCAGGGAGGAGTGTAACTGAGAAAGTAAGTTTCCCATGGGTCCCATATTTGTTGAAATCTCTCCCCTGTGTCTCTTAACAAAGCAGTTAGATATTCCATAGTCTTGGTCCATTTAATTTTTTGCTATAACAGTAGAAATTGTAGGAGAGAGGGAATTGCGCCAATTAGATGCTATTGACGCTCTAGTGGCGGTTAGAATATGTGTAACCAGTCTCATAGTATGCTTCTTTAATTGTGGTATTGGTTTACCTAAGATCATATATAAATAGGATCGAAGGGAATCTCAGAGCCTATCACTTTGGAAATCAAGGATTGGACTTCAACCCACAGTGGTTGGATCATTGGACATGACCAAAAAATATGCTCAAGGGAGCCTGCATGACCACAATCCCTCCAGCACTCGCTGGGTACTTCTGGATATATTTTTGACAACACTTCAAGTGTTCTATACCATTGAAAAATCAGTTTATAAAAAATTTCCTTTATTTGTGTACATATGGACGTATGTTTAGCATTTTCCCATTTGAAACCCAATCTTCCAAATCTATAGGATGTCCAATAGCCTGTTAGGATGTCCATATAAGAGTGTTTAGGTTTAGTAGTACCTGAGTTATCTAGAAGCAACATAAATTGCTGATATAAGACCTTTTTGGTGACCTTTGGAGTCGCATAATCATTCAAATGGAGTGTGTGTGGGTAAGGGGTTCATTCCCTTAGTATAGTTTCTAAGAAAATGATTAATCTGATTATATTCCATGGTCAACTGCGGTGTAAATGTTATTTTTTCCACTAATTCATTTTTGGTAAGAATTTTTCTAGTTGAATCATTTGACCAGTTATGAAGGGTAGTGTATTTAAGGTTGTACCATCTGCCCATGAATCCCTCATTCATACCTGGAGTAAAAGTAGGATTTCCCAGTACAGGGTAAAGAGGGGAAGCCGAAGATCTAAGATTAGCTTTCAGAGCTGTTGAACGCCATATTTGAAGAGTGAACTTAACCGTCGGGAGGAGTTTAATTTGAGGTAGCTTTGGGGGAGATCAAGACCATATTAAGGATGCCAATGAGACTGGATATATGCTTAATGCTTCAATGAGACTCCATTTAGTATAAACTTTCAGGTCAGACCATTCGGGAAGCTGACATAAGTGGGCAGCCTGATAATAAAGTTTCAAATAGGGCAGGCCTAGTCCCCCATGATGTCTTGATGCTAATAGGACAGAGGAGTGAACTCTTGGTCTATAATTATTCCACACAAACTTTAGAAATGCTCGTTGTAAAACTTTAAATTGTAAGGAGGGTACCTGGATAGGTAATGTCTCAAATACAATAAACGCGGGAGTATATTCATTTTCAATGAATAAATCCTACCTATCCATGACATTTTATCAGCCGTCCACTTATGAAGGTCTTGTAGGGTAGACTGTCACTGTATTAGGGATGGAAAATTAGCTTTATATAGGGTATTGTATGTAAGTGTCAATTGGATACCCAAGTATTTAATAGAGTGTGTCCTCTATTTATAAGGAAAGGATTGTATTAGAGTTTGCAAGATATTTATTGGTATTTTGATGGGTAGTTGTAACGATTGGTGTCAGCACGCAGAGAGAATCTGATTATTGGTGATCTGCAGTATCACCAAGAATACAGATATATACCTGATTATTGATGATCTGTAGAATCACCGATAATACAGATATATTGCTAACCTCTGGACACCTGAAGCGTGTAAGTGTTTGGTGTAACAGTATGAATTGGACCACCGGGGTAGCAGGTGGTCCAATAAGTAGAGACAGACTCTACTGCAGTCAAGGGCTCCAGGAGGGAGAAAACCTTGACTGGTTTGCAGCAGTGCCCCCTCTGAGGAGCAGGGGACCCCTGCAGGAGGACTGAGCACCCAAGGGGTGGGTGACAGCCAGACAGGTCGGGCAGGCTGGGTCGGCAACACACAGACAGATAAAGTACAAAGACAGAAAGCTGATTCGGTATCCAAGGCAAGCAGGGTCTGCCAACGGAATATCAGAAATGCAAGGTACCGAATCAGAGATCAGAGGGGTAGTCAGGAAAGCAACAAGTCATAACAGATATCAAACAATGCCTAGTCTGGGTGTGAGGTCCGTGGTCTCTACACCCTGGAACTAGTCTGATGAATAACACAAGTTCCCTAGTCTGGGTGTGAGGTCCGTGGTCTCTACACCCTGGAACCTGTCTGATGTATAACAGAATGATAACACAAGTTCCCTAGTCTAGGTGTGAGGTCCGTGGTCTCTACACCCTGGAACTGGTCTAAGGAATAACACAGATGATACACAGTATTCCTAGTCTGGGGTGTGAGGTCTGTGGTCTCTACACCCTGGAACTGGTCTAAGGAATAACACAGATGATACACAATATTCCTAGTCTGGGGTGTGAGGTCTGTGGTCTCTACACACTGGAACTGGTCTAAGGAATAACACAGATGATACACAGTATTCCTAGTCTGGGGTGTGAGGTCCGTGGTCTCTACACCCTGGAACTGGTCTAAGAAATAACACAGATAATGCACAGTCAACTGGCTAAGTGTGGATTCCCAGGTCCACCTGGTTCCACCACACTGAAGGATCTGACTAAGGACTGAGTGCTAACACATAGGTATTCGCAACACCAGACAACCAGCAACTGAACAGCAAGAGATATATATAGTGAAGCGCTTCCCAGCGCCGCCCAGCTCCCATCAACCAATCATCTGCTGAGCTGGGATCAGCTGACCATCTCGATCAGCTGAACCTTCTCCTATTGGCATAAAGAGCCTGTCTTGCGGCGCGCGCACGCGTAGCTCTCCATCTGTGTGCACTACTATGTCCAGACAAACCAGATGCATGTTGCTGCGGGGAAACCGCTGCTCTGTGCGCGGATACCGCCGCCTCACTGTCATAACGCGCGGTGGCTTCTCCGCAATCCGTCACAGTAGTGCTTCGGACTTATCTTGATTTAGTTTAAATCCTGAGATAGATTCAAATTCTCCTAAAACTACATGTAGTACAGGGAGAGAGGTAAGCGGGTTGGATAATGTTAATAGGATATCATCCGCGAAAAGTGAGATCTTATATTCTTGAGATTTCTGTTTGATTCCCATAATGTCTTGATTCTGTCTTATGGCACAGGCCAGGGGTTTCGATGCTAATAGCAAATAACAATGGGGATAGGGGACATCCCTGGCGTGTGCCATTTTTTATGGGGAAAAAAGTTGTGGCAACAAAGGGGAGCTTGACCATTGTGGAAGGAGAAGAGTATAGGTAACAAACTAAGGTCAGGAAGGATCCGCAAAAACCTTGGCGTTCCATAACCTTAAACAGAAATGGCCATGATAGTCTATCAAAGGCCTTCTCTCCGTCCAAACTAAGAAGCAGAGAAGGCCTCCCTGATCTATTCATCAGCTCAATTAAATTGATAGCTTTCCTTGTATTGTCTCCGGCCTGTCAGCCTAGTATGAATCCTACTTGATCATTATTAACAAAGGAGATAAGAATTGGATTCAGTCGATTTGCTAAGACTTTTGTAATAATTTTTAAATTGGAATTAAGTAGAGAAATAGGTCTATAATTTTGTGGAAGTTGTGGATCCTTCCCTTCCTTAGGTATCATGGTAATTAAAGAGTTGAGGAATGTCTGAGGTGCTGAGTTCCCTGCCATAAGTTTATTAGCTAACTTAGTTAAACATGGGATAAGTATAGATTGGAATTTTTTATAGTAAGAGTACAGTAAACCGTCAGGGCCAGGTGCCTTCGTAGAAGGTAGATGTTTGATCACCTCTAAAATTTCTTCACTGGTTACTGGAGCATTAAGTGTTTTGATATTATTTTTCGTCAAGCAGGGCATAGACAGCTTGTCAAGAAACGTATCAATTTTAGATATATGTTCAGAAAGGCAGAACTTTTGTGGTAGATTGTATAGGGTTGTGTAATAATCTGTAAAAATTTGGGCCACTTTTCGCGGGTGGTATTGTACTGTTCCATGGGAATCCTTCATGGAATAGATATAGCTATGGGAGGATTTTGGGTTTAGTTTATGAGCGAGAATTGTGTGTGGCTTATTCCCTCTTTCATAAAAGAGTTGTCTGGTCCATCTTAGGCTTTTCTCTAATTGTGTACATTGGATTGTTTGAATTTCTTGCTTAAGGGACTGAATTGCAGAATGATTTACCTGATTTGGGTTGGATTTATATACATTTTGAGCTGGTACAAGGTCTAGATGTAGTTTTGATAGATTCAGGGAAGACTTTTTTTTATGTTTAGTACCTTCTGATATAAATAGCCCCCTAATGAAAGCTTTGTGTGCCTCCTAGACCATCCCAAAAGAAGAGACCGAGTCAGAATAAATTGTAAAATAGGATTGCAGTTCCTCCGCAAGTTTAGACAGAATCTCTTTGTCCTGTAATAGGGTTTCATTCAGTCTCCAAAAATTTAGCTTATGGACATGAGAATATAGATCAATATCTATGATAACAGCTTGATGGTCTGTCCAAGCAACTGGGAGTATTTCAGATTTTTTTAGTAGAGGTAGGAGCCTCAGTGCAAGTTTTACATCCCCCAAACAA
Source organism: Hyperolius riggenbachi (assembly GCF_040937935.1). Classification (NCBI taxonomy): domain Eukaryota; kingdom Metazoa; phylum Chordata; class Amphibia; order Anura; family Hyperoliidae; genus Hyperolius; species Hyperolius riggenbachi. The sequence continues at coordinate 203,935,517 of NC_090655.1, forward strand.
TCTATACATAACAATTGATACGGCACACAAGGACAACCACAGTGTCAGAAGTGCAAGAAGGGGATCGGGAACAGCTTGTTAATGATTACTACTATTTAAATCATCTATAGAAGTGATTATTACACGCATAGGACCAATAATGAGCTAATAGGAAGGGAAAGATGAGAACTAGAATTGTTATGCTCTTCTTAATGAAGCATTTAGAGAGAAAAAATCAGTGGAGCTGGTAGCAGATTGAAAATGCTAGCTGATAACAGGTACAGATGATCATAATCTGCTAATTACGATTACACAAAAGTTTGCGTAACTTTTCACAATAATGGACATACATGATTACGATTTGGACATTCAATTGATTTTGTTTAACCCATTTGTAATTTCATATAATTTTGTGCTGACTGTGGTTAACAGCAAAGCCCCCATGTGGCTGGATGGTGTACTGGTTAAGGGCTCTGCCTCTGACACAGGAGGCCTGGGTTCAAATCTTGGCTCTTCCTGTTCAGTAAGCCAGTAATTCAGTAAGGAGCTCTTTGGGCAAGACTCCCTAACACTGCTACTGCCTACTGAGTGCGCTCTAGTGGCTGCCTCGCAAGCGTTTTGAGTCCGACAGGAGAAAAGCGCTATACAAAAAAAGGTATTATTATTATTATACATGCTATCTGCCTTAAATGTCTATGCATGTTAAAGAGAACCTGAGGTGGGCAGATGGGGCAGATGGGACACAGAGGCACGTTCTCTGCCTCATAACATGCCTCTGTGTTCCCACACCGCTGCTCTCTGACCCGCCCCCCTTACCCCCCTAGATCTCGGAGGTAAACACTGGGAAAGGGATTCCCTGTTCAAAACGCTGCCAGGGGCAGTCCTGCTGGGTTTCCAGAGCTACCATTGGGCAGCTCTCTCTCCCTGACCATCCCCCCTGCCACTCCCCCACTTTCTTGCACGCTATGAGAGACACACAGCCTCGCTGTGCAGTGTCATGACCCAGAGGTCACGAAAGTGAAAGGCAGTGTCAGACTGGGAGCTGGAGAGGCTGAGAAAATCCATTTGCTGGCCAAGCAGCAGTAATCAGGTGTTGGTGCTCACAGTGAGGACTTGCTGCAGGTTTCTATTAGGAGTGATAACACAGGGTTTCTGCTGCTTGGCCAGCAGGTGGATTTCCTCACTTTTTCCACCTCCCAGTCCGACACTGGTGAAAGTGGGCCATTTCAGCCCACAGGAGCAGCAGGGAGCGGCGGCTACTTGATCTGCTCAGCCCCCGGATCAAGTAGCCTACTTTTTTTTTTTGTAATCAAAATTTGTATTAATACAATATGCTAGTACAACAACAAAAATGTCACCAATACACATATATACTAAAAATGTAAGTACAACAATACATCCACTCCCCCATTCCCCCCAAGCCATTACCAAGTAAATAGAAAATGAGCAGGACAGTCAAAATCAAAGGTCCCTCCACCCCCACTGACCCAGCCATCCCCCACTCCTAAAGAACATATTAACATAGAAGAGTGGTCCACTGCCGACCCATATAGAAAAGAAAAGAGAAAAAGAAAAAAGGAGAGAGGGGGAAAAAAAGAAAAAGGGGAGGAAAAGAAAGAAAAAAAAAGGAAAGGAAATGCGTATCAATATTATCGTCTCAAATAGATGTTTTAGCACCTAAAAAGGCCCCCCACATCTGCACCTATTCACCAATAGTGGTTACTGTTCCAAGACCCTCTCTAAATTCTAACCATATTGCCCATTGGCTGTGGAACTTAGCCATTTGACTCTGTGCCGACAGAACCAGTTCCTCCATCCTCATTGTATCATTGAGGGCTTCCACCAGATCTATAGCACCCAATTTGGCATCCATTTTTTTTTTTTAGCCTACCTCGGGCTCACTTTAAGGGGAGTAGTGAAAACAAGTCAAAAATAATTTTTCAAAAAGAGTTTGTAGTTTTTGAGAAAATCGATTTTAAAAATGCAAAAGAAATATGCTTTTTAAAGTCAGAAAAATGATCGTTTAAAAACATTTATCCTTTGCATTTTCAAATTGATTATCTAAAAAACTACAAGGACTTTTTGACTTATTCCCGCTATTCCCCTAACAAATGTAACAATTTTGGTGATCATAGCCTGTAGGGGGGCTTTGCTATGAACCGCTAAAGTTGGCACGAAATTATGCAAGTTTGCAAAATGTATGTTTCTGATTATGTTTACATTCTAAATTAAGATTTTTCCTAAAATTTCACCTTACGATTTCTCATTATAGTTTCGAATTATGATGCAAAATTATGATTATACGAAATTTGTGTTCTTCAGCAATGACAGGACTGCATGGGGTGTTTGCATTGGCTGCATTGTAGTCCTGCTCCCATTCACTCTCATTATGGTGCGTGAGCATCCTATCATTCTATCAGCTAGCATCTGCATATACCTGTCTCTGCAAACTGATTTTTTTAAAGCAATACCTCTGTTTAGCAGTTAAGACCTTCTTTAATTGCTAAAGCTTCTGTAGCCACACCCTAGCAGCAATTTCATGTTCCTTACCAGAGAGTACATCCAAAAGAGGCGCCGGGAAAAAATGAAACGGTAAACGCCGTTATCAAATTAAATTTATGAGCTCTTTTGGATTGTTTGTCAGTCAGCCTCACCTGCATGCTGCTGTCTGACTCCGAGACTCGCCTGATGGAGCGCCCAGCGCTGCCCGAAGAAGACTACACAGTCCTGGCTTTAGAGTATGAGACGGGGAGCTGCACCACACACATTTTTTCATGCTCCAGCTAATACACCCTGTTAACAATTTTCTTATGTGCACAGATAGTAGCTGAGACATTCTCTTGAGCATGAAAAAATGCATGTGGTGCAGCTCCCCATCTCATCTCCTGGGGCTGTGCGGTCTCTCCGGGCAGCACTGGTCGCTCTATCAGACGAGTCCCCAGACAGCAGCATGCGGGTGGGGCTGACTAACAAACTTCTGCAGCAGGTGCTGGGAGGCGGTGGCAATCAGTGATGAGATGCGGGGCTCGGGCAGATTGCTGTGAATGATGGTGGGAAGTATAATGCCAGCAGGTGTGTGCCATAATGTAATGCCTGAAAACGGTAAACATCGTTTACCATTGATTTGAATGGGGCGCCATAATGGTCCAGCTGAGCTGTGCTCCATTTTTTCCTGCTCGGTCACCAGATGGTAGACATGTTTTATTAACTACTTCCAGACCTTGCTAATTGAAATCTTTGACCTGCTTGGGACTTGTTATCTGAACAAGGGCATAGATTTGAATGAGCTCACTTCCCGCCGCCCCCACCTATCATGGCACTCTCCCGCCACTGCAGCCCACTTGCTCTGCTGTTGGTATGACAGTAGCGCTCTGTGAATTGGTCAGGAGCCAATTTTATTGGCTCCTGACCCTGTGATCACTGTGATTGGCTTATAGTGATCACAGGGTCAGGAGCCATTGAAATTGTCTCCTGACTGGATCACGGAGCTCTGCTGTCATACCGACTGAGTGGTCCTTAGCGACAGGAGAGCGGCACAAATGGCAAAAGAGATGGGTACGTACGGCTTAATGTTGGGGAGCCCTGTTTTTGGACCAGCAGTCTCTGGTCCTTAATGGGCCAGAGACTGCTGGTCCGAAAGTGGTTAAAATCGCTAATGCTGGGTACACACAATGCAATTTCCCGCCCGATCGACAGGTGATCGTACAGGAAGTTGCATCATGTGTACATGTCCGAAGTGCAACAGATCGATAAAGGGATCAATTTTCCAATTATAAGTCTGCAAAATTAATCACTTTATCGATCGGGAGCCGAGTCGGAAATAATCGCCCAATTCAGGCAGAAATTGCACCATGTGTATTAGGCATAAAGTCTCTTTTCTATTAATGAAACAATACATAAAACAAAAAAATAAAATAAATAATTTATTTCAACATCACAATAGTAATAATAATAAATAGGTTGCATTAAAAATCACTCTGCTTTAGAAACATATACATTTTTCTTATATTTCAGAAAACTATATTCATGTACACCCAACATTTTCAGCTATATGATCACAGTGATAACAGTTTTGTGTGTAATAATGGGAGAGAAATGTCTAAACTGAAAGGAACATTTGCCAATTTAAGTGGATAACAGTTCCTGCAAATAGTAGTTTTTTGTCTGATGAATGATGTGCTCCAGGCTGTGCCTGACCCGAAGTGTCTGATCTGTAATAGGAATGCCAGCTAGAAACCAGGCCAGTTCTACAAACAGGGCCCGGGGCAAAAGTATTTGGGAGGCCCCCCTGACCCCCTCCTTCCAACCAAATCACCCCCAGGGCCATTGTGCCAGCTACCAGCTCTGATCCAGTCCCCCCAGTCACACAATACCATGAGTTGTACATCATATGTCCCCTAAAAAACATTTTTGGGGTTCCCATTATACACCTCCTTTTCCTATACAGAGTAAACACACCATCCCAGCTCTCATTGGTCACCGTAGCTGGAGGGGAGGAGGGGCACCTTGGGGGGCCCTCAGGCCCGGATTTACATCACGGGAACCTATAGGCACAGATGTCCTGGCACCCTAGACTTTGCCCTCCATGAACCTACAAAAAGTGTGTTGGCTGGCCCAGCTGTCACTTCCTTACTTTCCTTGCCTGTCATAGGTAGCTACAGGAGCCCCTTAGTATTAGGTAGTCAGTAGTACGCTCAATATTAAGTAGCTAGAGATGCCCCTGACTGAAGGGAGATCTGTCTGCTTGCTGGGGATGTAAAAGACATTTTGTTTACAAGTTGTGAAAATATCACCGAGGAGAAAACTCCGGTCAAAAAGTGAATTGCATTTGGGCCACTACTATATTCAGGACTGGTGTGAGAGAGCTATTTGTCATCATTCTGATGACCCAATGTGAAATGTTGGTGCTAGTGACAGCTGTATTTAAAATGCTTGCAGTGGTTACAGTGGCATCACAGACAGTACTAAAACATTACATATATATATCCTCAAACCCACTAAATTATTTAGCGGCCTCATGTTTAGAAATTTTGCACCACTCAAAAGAGGAGACAGTCTGGTTGCTCAAACACAGTTCCCTACCAATTTAGTATACCAGATAGTCTTCATGTGCTTAAATTTGTTTAATTTCAACTTGCAAAATTGTCATACAAAAGGTGAATCACAAACAGATTTAAAACATCCTAAAAACATAAAGACCAGCACTGGAACTGCATCTTGCTTGAATCCCACTGTCACTGTGAAAATGTAATACCAAATTGGCCGCCCAGCCTCAGCCTATGCATGCCAATCGGTTATTATTCACATTGTGACAATAGTGGGCCCATCACCAGGCGCACACCCGAGGCCTCAACATGCACCCCCCTGCTGCAGCACACTGTTGCTCAATATTGGCCAGCGAGTCTCTCATGTAGTGTTTCCACTTGCTGTCAAACCGTTAGGTACACAGTATTGGGAGTATAGCGCAATTGTAATATCTTTCTCGTCACTTCAACAGATGGACTTTCTCTTCATTCCCTATTGTGTCGCTACCCTTTTCGTTAGTAACTGTCCCAACTGCCACTCAGCCTGGCTATGAGCATACAACTCTTCCGCCTTCTAGGGTTGCCATGTTGCTGGCTGGGATAACTTCCCACTACTCACGGACAGTTCTCTGGCTTCTCAGCTTCTCAGCGTGCACGAGGGAGCAATGCTCAGGGCTCCTGTGATTGCCCGACGCGAATACCGCATCACCTCGCTGGCCAATATTGAGCAACAGTGTGCTGCAGCAGGGGGGTGCATGTTGAGGCCTCGGGTGTTCGCCTGGTGATGGGCCCACTATTGTCACAATGTGAATAATAACCGATATATATATCCTACCTAATAAAAGCCAACTGTCTCTGCGTCCAGCATGTGTCCCTGTGTGTGTGTGCCCCTGCTCTGAACAAACTGCGCATGTGCGCAGAGACACTGAGGGGAAGTGACGCACGGCCTCAAGGGGCGGACTGGGCCGGCGGGCGAGTGCGCACACGACTGGTCCGTGTCGCAAGTGCACGCGCGGCGGGTGCGTTTGCAGCGGGTGCACGCGCAGTGACATGCGGTGACAGACCTAGAGCCTGTTTTTAAATGGGCTTAGGTCAGCTAGTATATATATAAATATATATACAGTACATATATATATATATATATATATATATATATATATATATATATATATATATATATATATATATATCCCTTTGCAGCTTTTGCATGTTGCCTCTTATACTATAGGTATAAAAGGCAACATGCCTTGTATACCTATAGTATATACTTTTATACTATAGGTTTTTATTGATACTACTAGTAGACCCAGCCCGTTTAAAAACGGACTCTAGGTCTACGGCCTATACGCTGTGCACGCAACCGCCGCACGCCAAACGCGCGCCCACACCCGCCCACCTCGATCGCCCGCACCCGCCCACCTCGCTCGCCCGTCCAGCTCCCTGGTCCCAGCTGTCCGTTACTGCGCACGTGCGCAGTAACAAAAATCCTGGGACACAGGGACAAAACTGCTGGACGCAGCGACACTTAGCTTTTATTAGGTAGGATTGTAAAGAGATATGTTTAGTAGGAATTGTGAACATGATATGAGTGCATTTTGATTGTGATAATTTTTATACTTTGTAAGTTTTGATGAATGTTTATAGATGACGGAAGTGGTCCACCCAGTGCTGGCTTCAATTAGTGATAAGCAATAACGTAGCATGCGGCCGTCAGGACGCAAAATCTCCCAGAGCGCACGCTGCCGAACATTAAGCATGGAATGTGGAAGTAACAGACAGATGGAACGCATAGCGCTGACGTCACTGGAAGGGACCTTGGCGCAGACCGGAAGTACTATGCCAGTCACCGCGGCGAACGGTTGGAGCGGTCTGGGTTGACTTTGAAGCAGGTAATTTGCATTTTAAAACTTATATTTACACAGTGCATACCCGCCCGCTCTTGTTTACTTCCCCTGAAGACGGCAAATAGCCAAAACTAGTCGGGACAAGAGCGGGCAGCACGTACCAGGGTCAGTCTGTGAGGGAAACTAGTACCACATTGGGTGGGAAGCATGATACGCTGAAGGGGGTCCTAAGTGGATTAGGACCCTCATGAAGTAAGTGTAATCTCCTGAACCTTGGTCTGCCTTTTATCCGGAAATACTCCCGGGGTGAGGCATTTTTTGGATTGCGGATGCGTTTCTGCCTCAATGTTAAGTATAGGAAACCCGCAAACCGCTCTGAAAAACGGCAGTTCAGAGCGGTTTTGCAGGCGTTTTTGTTACAGAAGCTGTTCAGTAACAGCTTTACTGTAACAATATCTGAAATCTACTACACCAAAAACGCTTCACAAAACCGCAAAATGCTAGTTGAAACGCTACAGAAAAATAAGAAAAAGCGTTTCAAAATCTGCTAGCATTTTGCGGATCTGCTAGCGGGTTTTGGTGTGCACCAGGCCTCAGTGCACATACAGGTGGTGGCCAAGTAGAAAAAGATACATCAATAAGAAGTACTAAGAAGAACTAACCTGTGCTGTGTTTATCATACTACAATTACTATTTGGATAGAAGGCTTTATCCTGACACGGCTGCAAAGTTTTTCTTCTCATCATCCAACTGGGGCACCTCAGACACTACTCTATATACCACGACTATATTCAGGACTGGTGTGAGAGAGCTATTTGTTATCATTCGGATGAGCCAACTGGAAATGTTGGTTCTAGTGACAGATTTATTTCAAATGTTTACAGTGGTTTCAGTGGCATCACAGACAGTACGTCCTTTTGCAGCTTTTGCATGTTGCCTGTAAGATAAACTAAATGCAACATCCTTTCATTCCCATAAGTGGGGCATAAGTCAAAGTGAACCTGGACACAAGGAAAACAGAGAAACTGACCCTGTGTGTTTTTAGAGAGAAGACCGTGTCTAATTCCCACACATCTGTAAGTAATCAGTGTAATTTAGGCTCTCAGCTGTGTCAGCATAGAAATTTGTCAGTCTTCGGCAGACAAAGTTAATTTGTAAACACAGGATGTTAACCCTCTGTATGCTTCCATGAACGCAGGAAGCAGACACACTGCAGATTCATTGCAGTAGTTCTGTGAGCTGTAACAAAATAATTTTTTTTCTGTAAGGCTGTGTGCACACATAACAGAGCGTGCAAGGTTGCGTTTTCTGTCATGTGCGGTTTTTTAACCACTTCAGGACCACAGTCTTTTCGCCCCTTAAGGACCAGAGCCTTTTTCTCCATTCAGACCACTGCAGCTTTCACGGTTTAATGCTCGGTCATACAACCTACCACCTAAATGAATTTTACCTCCTTTTCTTGTCACTAATACAGCTTTCTTTTGATGCTATTTGATTGCTCCTGCGAGTTCTACTTTTTATTATATTCATCAAAAAAGACATGAATTTTGGCAAAAAAATGATTTTTTTAACTTTCTGTGCTGACATTTTTCAAATAAAGTAAAATTTCTGTATACATGCAGCGCGAAAAATGTGGACAAACATGTTTTTGATAAAAAAAAAACCCATTCAGTGTATATTTATTGGTTTGGGTAAAAGTTATAGCGTTTACAAACTATGGTGCAAAAAGTGAATTTTCCCATTTTCAAGCATCTCTGACTTTTCTGCGCACCTGTCAGGTTTCATGAGGGACTAGAATTCCAGGATAGTATAAATACCCCCCAAATGACCCCATTTTGGAAAGAAGACATCCCAAAGTATTCAGTGAGAGGCATGGTGAGTTCATAGAAGATTTTATTTTTTGTCACAAGTTAGCGGAAAATGACACTTTCTGACAAAAAAAAGAAAAAAAAAAAGTTTCCATTTCTTCTAACTTGCAATAAAAAAAAATGAAATCTGCCACGGACTCACTATGCTCCTCTCTGAATACCTTGAAGTGTCTACTTTCCAAAATGGGGTCATTTGTGGGGTGTGTTCACTGTCCTGGCATTTTGGGGGGTGCCTAATTGTAAGCACCCCTGTAAAGCCTAAAGATGCTCATTGGACTTTTGGCCCCTTAGCGCAGTTAGGCTGCAAAAAAGTGCCACACATGTGGTATTGCCGTACTCAGGAGAAGTAGTATAATGTGTTTTGGGGTGTATTTTTACACATACCCATGCTGGGTGGGAGAAATATCTCCATAAATGACAATTGTTTTATTTTTTTTACACACAATTGTCTATTTATAGAGATATTTCTGCCACTCAGCATGGGTATGTGGAAAAATACACCCCAAAACACATTATACTACTTCTCCTGAGTACGGCGATACCACATGTGTGGAACTTTTTTGCACCCTAACTGCGCTAAGGGGCCCAAAGTTCAATGAGTACCTTTAGGATTTCACAGGTCATTTTGAGAAATTTCGTTTCAAGACTACTCCTCACGGTTTAGGGCCCCTAAAATGCCAGGACAGTATAGGAACCCCACAAATTACCCCATTTTAGAAAGAAGACACCCCAAGGTATTCCGTTAGGAGGATGGTGAGTTCATAGAAGATTTTTTTTTTTTGTCACAAGTTAGCGGAAATTGATTTTAATTGTTTTTTTTCACAAAGTGTCATTTTCCGCTAACTTATGACAAAAAATAAAATCTTCTATGAACTCACCATACTCCTAACGGAATACCTTGGGGTGTCTTCTTTCTAAAATGTGGTCATTTGTGGGGTTCCTATACTGCCCTGGCATTTTAGGGGCCCTAAACCGTGAGGAGTAGTCTTGAAACCAAATGTCGCAAAATGACCTGTGAAATCCTAAAGGTACTCATTGGACTTTGGGCCTCTTAGCGCACTTAGGGTGCAAAAAAGTGCCACACATGTGGTACCGCCATACTCAGGAGAAGTAGTATAATGTGTTTTGGGGTGTATTTTTACACATACCCATGCTGGGTGGGAGAAATATCTCTGGAAATGACAATTGTTTGATTTTTTTTTACACACAATTGTCCTTTTACAGAGAGATTTCTCCCACCCAGCATGGGTATGTGTAAAAATACACCCCAAAACACAATATACTACTTCTTCTGAGTACGGCGATACCACATGTGTGACACTTTTTTGCAACCTAGGTGCGCTAAGGGGCCTAACGTCCTATTCACAGGTCATTTTGAGGCCTTTGGATTCTAGACTACTGCTCACGGTTTAGGGCCCCTTAAATGCCAGGGCAGTATAGGAACCCCACAAGTGACCCCATTTTAGAAAGAAGACACCCCAAGGTATTCTGTTAGGAGTATGGTGAGTTCATAGAAGATTTTTTTTTTGTCACAAGTTAGCGGAAAATGACACTTTGTGAAAAAAAAAACAATACATATCAATTTCCGCTAACTTGTGACAAAAAATAAAATCTTCTATGAACTCATCATACACCTAACAGAATACCTTGGGGTGTCTTCTTTCTAAAATGGGGTCACTTGTGGGGTTCCTATACTGCCCTGGCATTTTACGGGCCCAAAACTGTGAGTAGTCTGGAAACCAAATTTCTCAAAATGACTGATCAGGGGTATAAGCATCTGCAAATTTTGATGACAGGTGGTCTATGAGGGGGCAAATTTTGTGGAACCGGTCATAAGCAGGGTGGCCTCTTAGATGACAGGATGTTTTGGGCCTGATCTGATGGATAGGAGTGCTAGGGGGTGACAGGAGGTGATTGATGGGTGTCTCAGGGGGCGGTTAGAGGGGAAAATAGATGCAATCAATGCACTGGGGAGGTGATCGGAAGGGGGTCTGAGGGGGACCTGAGGGTTTGGCCGAGTGATCAGGAGCCCACACGGGGCAAATTAGGGCCTGATCTGATGGGTAGGTGTGCTAGGGGGTGACAGGAGGTGATTGATGGGTGTCTCAAGGTGTGATTAGAGGGGGGAAATAGATGCAAGCAATGCACTAGCGAGGTGATCAGGGCTGGGGTCTGAGGACGTTCTGAGGTGTGGGCGGGTGATTGGGTGCCCGCAAGGGGCAGATTAGGGTCTAATCTGATGGGTAACCGTGACAGGTGGTGATAGGGGGTGATTGATGGGTAATTAGTGGGTGTTTAGAGGAGAGAAGAGATGTAAACACTGCACTTGGGAGGTGATCTGATGTCGGATCTGCGGGCGATCTATTGGTGTGGGTGGGTGATCAGATTGCCCGCAAGGGGCAGGTGAGGGGCTGATTGATGGGTGGCAGTGACAGGGGGTGATTGATGGGTGGCAGTGACAGGGGGTGATTGATAGGTGATTGACAGGTGATCAGTGGGTTATTACAGGGAATAACAGATGTAAATATTGCACTGGCAAATTGATAAAGGGGGGTCTGAGGGCAATCTGAGCGTGTGGGCGGGTGATTGGGTGCCCGCAAGGGGTAGATTAGGGTCTAATCTGATGGGTAACAGTGACAGGTGGTGATAGGGGGTAATTGATAGGTGATTGATGGGTAATTAGTGGGTGTTTAGAGGAGAGAATAGATGTAAACAATGGATTTGGGAGGTGATCTGATGTCGGATCTGCGGGCGATCTATTGGTGTGGGTGGGTGATCAGATTGCCCGCAAGGGGCAGGTTAGGGGCTGATTGATGGGTGGCAGTGACAGGGGGTGATTGATGGGTGGCAGTGACAGGGGGTGATTGATAGGTGATTGACAGGAGATCAGTGGGTTATTACAGGGAATAACAGATGTAAATATTGCACTGGCGAATTGATAAAGGGGGGTCTGAGGGCAATCTGAGCGTGTGGGCGGGTGATTGGGTGCCCGCAAGGGGTAGATTAGGGTCTAATCTGATGGGTAACAGTGACAGGTGGTGATTGATAGGTGATTGATGGGTAATTAGTGGGTGTTTAGAGGAGAGAATAGATGTAAACAATGGATTTGGGAGTTGATCTGATGTTGGATCTGCGGGCGATCTATTGGTGTGGGTGGGTGATCAGATTGCCCGCAAGGGGCAGGTTAGGGGCTGATTAATGGGTAGCAGAGACAGGGGGTGATTGACTGGTGATTGACGGGTGATTGACGGGTGATTGACAGGTGATTGACAGGTGATCAGGGGGGATAGATGCATACAGTACACGGGGGGAGGGGTCTGGGGGGGGGTCTGGGGAGAATCTGAGGGGTGGGGGGGTGATCAGGAGGGGGCAGTGGGCAGGGGGGGGATAAAAAAAAAAATAGCGTTGACAGATAGTGACAGGGAGTGATTGATGGGTGATTAGGGGGGTGACTGGGTGCAAACAGTGGTCTGGGGGGTGGGCAGGGGGGGGTCTGAGGGGTGCTGTGGGTGATCAGGGGGCAGGGGGGGGGGGAAATCAGTGTGCTTGGGTGCAGACTAGGGTGGCTGCAGCCTGCCCTGGTGGTCCCTCGGACACTGGGACCATCAGGGCAGGAGGCAGCCAGTATAATAGGCTTTGTATACATTACAAAGCCTATTATACTATTTCCATGCGGCGATCCGGGTGCTAGTAACCCGCCGGCGCTTCCGAACGGCCGGCGGGTTACTACGAGCGGTGGGCGGAGCCAGTCCCCGGCGGCTGATCGCGTCACGAATGACGCGATCGCCGCATAGCCACCCACGCAGCCGCCCCCGCCGATGGGCGTATTGCGGTCGTTTGGGCCCGGACTTTGCCGCCGCCCATCGGCTGGGGGCGGTCCTCAAGTGGTTAATGTGTGATTTTAGTGTGTTTTTGGTGCGTTTGTGTTAGTGTTTTTTTTTCCCGCACATACGTTTTTCTTGCGCTTTAAAGGGCATTTTTATGTATTTGCAGATTGTATATACAAAACGCATTTGTACGTGTTTTCATGCATTTTTCAGGAAGTGGAAATACATCAGAAAACATTTTTTTAAATGCATATAAAACACATGAAAAATGCCTACCACTGTGTTACCATTGACTTTAATTATATGCGTTTTTGATGCATTTTTAAAAATAATGCAACAAAACCAGCGTTTTTAAAAACATGTTTGAAAACGCATCAAAAACGCATATGCGTTTTTTATATGGCTTTTTTGATGCGGCCCATACGTGGCGTTTTCCGAAACGCTAACGTTTCTGGTAAGTGTGCACCTGGCCTAAAGGTTATTATGCTGCTGCTTATATTTTAGAGCAGAGAGGAAGTTCTGAGTTCAGGTCCGCTTTAAATATGAACATCACAAATGAGTAAAATAAAGCCAACTTTGGTATCAGTATAAAGTTGAATTCCACAGTCATGAGATTTTCAGTGGTACTATATTGTGCCACACTGTCCCCTGGTGTGTACATAGCATGTATATTCATCTGAGCGGTGACTGGATGACTGTAACATGGAAGGTTGTAGAGGATTGGCTGATGAGACACTCCAGCATAAATACCTGTAAAGGATACATGGACATAAAGTGAAACAAAAAAAATCATGGTGCAACATTTTTAAAAACTGTCATAAAAGCATGAAGATTATAAACAAATCATATTGCATTGATGGGCAGATGTTATCCGTGATCATGGAATAGCCATGATTCACAAGCATTTTTCACTATTCGGCTTCGGTATTCGATCGTTTCTGGATCACGGAAATCAGCCACGAGGCAGCCGTGATTACAAATTAGATTTGTAGCGAACGGTTCGCCGACGAACGGTTCCAGGCGAACTTTGGTGGTTTGCGTTCGCAGAGAACCGGGAACTTTTTTTCAAAGTTCGGTTCGCCCATAGACTTTATTGGCTGCCGACTTTAACGGTTAATAGCAAAGTCCCCTTACATAGTAGAAACACCAAAATTGTTGGGAATGTTAAGTGGAATAGTGGGAACAAGAGGAAAATTTTTTTTTCAAAAAGACCTTATACTTTTTGAGAAAATCAATTTTAAAGTTTCAGAGTAAAATGAGCCGATTCATTAAAAAAAAGAACCGATCCATTAAAAAAAAACAGATGATTCAAGAACCGTTAGTATAGCAGAGAATGCGTCCTGAGCAGGACGTGAAGCTGCCGGCTCCGCTGCTGTCTCTCCCCACCTGCCTGCACCTGTCACCCTCACCTAGCCTGGCACCCAGCGCACCCATGGGTGCCAGGCTAGGTGAGAGTGACAGGTGAGGAGGTGGGGAGAGACAGCAGGAGCCGGCAGCTATCCGTCCAAAAGGACGCATTCTCTGCTATGTGGGAGGCATTGGAGATCTTCAATCAACTTAATTGAAGATCGCAACATAAGAGGATACAGTTCGTTGGATCATTTACCGTGGATATTGGCGTGGGAAAAGTTTTTTAAAGGTACAGGTAAGTATTTATGGTTAATTTAGAATAATAAAATACTTTTCTCGTGGTTGTGTTTTTATTTCATTTAACCCTTTGTCCAAATGTGTAAGGGGTACTTCCTCCATGGATCTGGATTATGAAAAGGTATTAAACTTTTTTCACATTTATGGCCTAGGAAGTCCGTTAAATATTGTTTCCTGCTATCTTTTTAACATATCCTGCAAATTTGGTGTTGCTAGGATGTAAGGGGCCTTTGCTATTAACAGCTAAAGTCGGCGGGTGATGATGATAACCAACCAGAATTATAGGGGTGCAAAAGTGCTGAATTCTGCCATAGGCTTCCATTAGGCTCCCTATTTCACTTTCAAAAATCTCAAATCTTTTCAAAGGGCTATGGCTCAGCAGTGGCAAATTTGCTAGCATTGTAGGGACTCTTAGGGGGATCATGACTGGTGAGTTTCGGGCCCCTAGGCCAAAGAGGTCATAGCCTAGGGCAGGGGTGCCCACACTTTTTCGGCTCGCGAGCTACTTTAAAATTTGCCAAGCCCATGAGATCTACCGACATTTAGGTAGCTAGGTATACGTGCCTTCAGTATAGGTAGATACGTATAGGGGCCTTCAGTATAGTTAGCCAGGTATAGTGTAGTTAGGTGTGGGTGCCTTCAGTATAGTTAGCCAGGTATAGTGTAGTTAGGTGTGGGTGCCTTCAGTATAGTTAGCCAGGTATAGAGTAGTTAGGTGTAGGTGGCTTCAGTATAGTTAGCCAGGTATAGTGTAGTTAGGTGTAGGGACCTTCAGTATAGTTAGCCAGGTATAGAGTAGTTAGGTGTAGGTGCCACTCACCTCCCTCCAATTCCAGCGGCGGTGTCTGGGGCTCCTCCTGGTCTCCCCTCCTTCGGCCGCGCTGGCTAGAGTCAGTGCAGATGCGCGGCATAGAAGAAGACTCCAGTGAGCGAAGGGGGCGGCGGGCAGCGGGCGCTGACGCATTGTGCCCAGCACTGCCCCCAGCTATGACGTTGCGGCGTCCTCCATTCCCGCTGCGCCGCCCCTCTCCTCTCTGCCTCTTCCGATTGGCTAGCGGCCGACAGGGGTGCAAAAGTGGTAAGATCCCCCATAGGCTTTCATTAAGTCTCCTATTTCACGTTCCAAAATCTCACAACATTTCAAAGGGCAATGACTCAGCGGTGGCAAAACTCACCAGTCATGATCCCCCTAACAGTTCCTACAATGCTAGAAAATTTGCCACTGCTGAGCAATTGCCCTTTGAAAAGATGTGAGATTTTGGAAAGTGAAATAGGGAGCCAATGAAAGGCTATGGGGGATTTTACTACTTTTGCACCCCTGTAACTCTGGTTTGCAGAGATGTAGGGAACCCATCTTTGGAGTCCAAGTCTAACAATATGTCTTCTACCTGCATGAGACATTTCGTGAGATTCAGACGTTGCTAACGGCCATGGCTGCGATTTATGTACGTCAGAATTGCCACCATTGAAATTGCCCAAATAAACAGGTTTTTGTGACACTAAGCTATGACCTCTTCGGCCTAGGGGCCCGAAACTCACTAGTTACTATCCCCCTAACAGTTCCTACAATGCTAGAAAATTTGCCACTGCTGAGCAATTGCCCTTTGAAAAGATGTGAGATTTTGGAAAGTGAAATAGGGAGCCAATGAAAGCCTATGGGGGATTTTACTACTTTTGCACCCCTGTAACTCTGGTTTGTAGAGATGTATGGAGCCCATCTTTGGAGTCCAAGTCTAACAATATGTCTTCTACCTGCATGAGACATTTCGTGAGATTCAGACGTTGCTAACGGCCATGGCTGCGATTTATGTACGTCAGAATTGCC
Source organism: Hyperolius riggenbachi (assembly GCF_040937935.1). Taxonomy (NCBI): domain Eukaryota; kingdom Metazoa; phylum Chordata; class Amphibia; order Anura; family Hyperoliidae; genus Hyperolius; species Hyperolius riggenbachi. Next base: position 203,951,531 of record NC_090655.1, read on the forward strand.
ACCATTAAAATTGCCCAAATAAACAGGTTTTTGTGACCCTAGGCTATGACCTCTTCGGCCTAGGGGCCCGAAACTCACCAGTTATGATCCCCCTAACAGTTCCTACAATGCTAGAAAATTTGCCACTGCTGAGCAATTGCCCTTTGAAAAGATGTGAGATTTTGGAAAGTGAAATAGGGAGCCAATGAAAGCCTATAGGGGATTTGACTACTTTTGCACTCCTGTAACTCTGGTTTGCAGAGATGTAGGGAACCCATCTTTGGAGTCCAAGTCTAACAATATGTCTTCTACCTGCATAAGACATTTCGTGAGATTCAGACGTTGCTAATGGCCATGGCTGCGATTTATGTACGTCAGAATCGCCACCATTGAAATTGCCTAAATAAACAGGTTTTTGTGACCCTAGGCCATGACCTCTTCGGCCTAGGGGCCGGAAACTCACCAGTCATGATCCCCCTAAGGGTCCCTACAATGGTAGAAAATTTGCTACTGCTGAGCCATTGCCCTTTGAAAAGATGTGAGATTTTGGAACTGTAAATAGGAGGCCCAATGAAAGCCTATGGGGGATTTTACCAATTTTGGACCCCTGTAACTCTGGTTTGCAGAGATGTAGGGAACCCATCTTTGGAGTCCAAGTCTAACAATATGTCTTCTACCTGCATGAGACATTTCGTGAGATTCAGACGTTGCTAACGGCCATGGCTGCGATTTATGTACGTCAGAATTGCCACCATTGAAATTGCCCAAATAAACAGGTTTTTGTGACCCTAGGCTATGACCTCTTCGGCCTAGGGGCCAGAAACTCACCATTTATGATCCCCGTAACAGTTCCTACAATGCTAGAAAATTTGCCACTGCTGAGCAATTGCCCTTTGAAAAGATGTGAGATTTTGGAAAGTGAAATAGGGAGCCAATGAAAGCCTATGGGGGATTTTACTACTTTTGCACCCCTGTAACTCTGGTTTGCAGAGATGTATGGAACCTATCTTTGGAGTCCAAGTCTAACAATATGTCTTCTACCTGCATGAGACATTTCGTGAGATTCAGACGTTGCTAACGGCCATGGCTGCGATTTATGTACGTCAGAATTGCCACCATTGAAATTGCCCAAAAAAACAGGTTTTTGTGACCCTAGGCTATGACCTCTTCGGCCTAGGGGCCCGAAACTCACCAGTTATGATCCCCCTAACAGTTCCTACAATGCTAGAAAATTTGCCACTGCTGAGCAATTGCCCTTTGAAAAGATGTGAGATTTTGGAAAGTGAAATAGGGAGCCAATGAAAGCCTATGGGGGATTTTACTACTTTTGCACCCCTGTAACTCTGATTTGCAGAGATGTATGGAACCCATCTTTGGAGTCCAAGTCTAACAATATGTCTTCTACCTGCATGAGACATTTCGTGAGATTCAGACGTTGCTAACGGCCATGGCTGCGATTTATGTACGTCAGAATTGCCACCATTGAAATTGCCCAAATAAACAGGTTTTTGTGACCCTAGGCTATGACCTCTTCGGCCTAGGGGCCCGAAATTCACCGGTTATGATCCCCTTAACAGTTCCTACAATGCTAGAAAATTTGCCACTGCTGAGCAATTGCCCTTTGAAAAGATGTGAGATTTTGGAAAGTGAAATAGGGAGCCAATGAAAGCCTATGGGGGATTTTACTACTTTTGCACCCCTGTAACTCTGGTTTGCAGAGATGTAGGGAACCCATCTTTGGAGTCCAAGTCTAACAATATGTCTTCTACCTGCATGAGACATTTCGTGAGATTCAGACATCGCTAACGGCCATGGTTGCGATTTATGTACGTCAGAATCGCCACCATCGAAATTGCCCAAATAAACAGGTTTTTGTGACCCTAGGCTATGACCTCTTCGGCCTAGGGGCCCGAAACTCACCAGTCATGATCCCCCTAAGGGTCCCTACAATGGTAGAAAATTTGCCACTGCTGAGCAATTGCCCTTTGAAAAGATGTGAGATTTTGAAAAGTGAAATAGGGAGCCAACAAAAGCCTATGGGGGATTTTACTACTTTTGCACCCCTGCAACTCTGGTTTGCAGAGACGTAGGGAACCCATCTTTGGAGTCCAAGTCTAACAATATGTCTTCTACCTGCATGAGACATTTCATGAGATTCAGACGTTGCTAACGGCCATGGCTGCGATTTATGTACGTCAGAATTGCCACCACTGAAATTGCCCAAATAAACAGGTTTTTGTGACCCTAGCCTATGACCTCTTCGGCCTAGGGGCCCGAAACTCACCACTTATGATCCCCCTAACAGTTCCTACAATGCTAGAAAATTTGCCACGGCTGAGCAATTGCCCTTTGAAAAGATGTGAGATTTTGGAAAGTGAAATAGGGAGCCAATGAAAGCCTATGGGGGACTTTACTACTTTTGCACCCCTGTAACTCTGGTTTGCAGAGATGTAGGGAACCCATCTTTGGAGTCCAAGTCTAACAATATGTCTTCTACCTGCATGAGACATTTCGTGAGATTCAGACGTTGCTAACGGCCATGGCTGCGATTTATGTACGTCAGAATCGCCACCATTGAAATTGCCCAAATAAACAGGTTTTTGTGACCCTAGGCTATGACCTCTTCGGCCTAGGGGCCCGAAACTCACCAGTTCTGATCGCCCTAACGGTTCCTACAATGCTAGAAAATTTGCCACTGCTGAGCAATTGCCCTTTGAAAAGATTTGAGATTTTTGAAAGTGAAATAGGGAGCCTAATGGAAGCCTATGGCAGAATTCAGCACTTTTGCACCCCTATAATTCTGGTTGGTTATCATCACCCGCCGACTTTAGCAGTTAATAGCAAAGGTACCTTACATCCTAGCAACACCAAATTTGCAGGATATGTTAAAAAGATAGCAGGAAACAATATTTAACCTCCCTGGCGGTAAGCCTGTGCTGAGCACGTGCTATGCCGCCGGAAGACACCGCTCAGGCCCCCTGGGCCGATTTGCATAATTTTTTTTTTGCTACACACAGCTAGCACTAGCATGTGCAATCCAAACGTCGCCGCTACCCGCCAATCCGCCGCTATCCGTCGCGACGCAGCCGCCCCCCAGACCCCGTGCGCTGCCTGGCCAATCAGTGCCAGGCAGCGCTGTGAGGTGGATCGGAGTCCCCTTTGACGTCATGACGTCGATGACGTCGGTGACGCCATCCCGCCCGTTGCCATGGCGATGGGGGAAGCCCTCCAGGAGATCCCGTTCTTTGAACGGGATCTCCTGATCTCCGATCGCCAGAGGCGATCGAAGGGGCTGGGGGGATGCCGCTGAGCAGTGGCTATCATGTAGCGAGACCTTGTCTTGTTTTTTTAAATGGCTTTGCTGCCCCCTGGCGGATTTTAATAAACCGCCAGGAGGGTTAAAGAACTTCCGAGGCCACAAATGTGAAAAAAGTTAAATACCTTTTAATAATTAAGATCCATGAAGGACTCCATCCGCGCCCTCCCGTTCATTCCCCCATGGCTCCCGCAGTAATTCTGGCCCCGGTCGGGTCCCGACTCCCGACCCCTCCGAGCAGGTCGGGTTCTCATTCCCCACTCAATATGGCCGCCACAGATTGTCGCGGCTGCGCAGTCCGCACAGACGCGATTGCACCTGCGCAGCTCTAGTTGGTATTGGTATTACTGCGGGTGCCATGGCGGAATGAACGGGGGGACGCAGATGGCGTCCTCCATGGATCTGGATTATGAAATGGTATTTAACTTTTTTCATACTTGTGGCCTCGTAAGTCCTTTAAAAAAAATAAAAAACATATATATATATATATATATGTATATATATATATATATATATATATATATATATATATATATATATATATATATATATATATATATATATATATATATGTGTGTATATATATATATTTTTTATTATTTTTATGTGCTGAGTGTGGGAAATCTGAAAAAAAAAATGACGTGAGGTCCCCCCTCCCAAGCCTCTGTAACCCCTTGTCCCCCATGCAGGCTGGGATAACCAGAATGCGGAGCCCGCATGGTCTATACCAGAAGGGGAAGAAGGGGACCCCAGATGCCCACCCCCTCCCAGGAGAAATGAGTATAGAGGTACAAAGTACCCCTTACCCATTTCCACAAAGGGTTAAATGAAATAAAAACACAACCACGAAAAAAGTCCTTTAATTTTCTTAATTAACCAGCAATACTTACCTGTACCTTTAAAAAAAAATTCCCACGCCAATATCCTCCGTAAATGATCTAACGAACTGTATCCTCTTATGTTGCGATCTTCTATTAAGTTGATTGAAGATCTCCAAAGCCCCCCACCCACATAGCAGAGAATGCGTCCTTTCGGACGCATAGCTGCTAGCTCCCGCTGTCTCTCTTCACCTGCCTGCCTGCACCTGTCAGCCCCCATCTAGGCTGGCACCCAGTGCACCCATGGGTGCGCTGGGTGCCAGCCTAGGTGGGGGTTGACAGGTGCAGGCAGGTGGGGAGAGACAGCAGCGGGAGCCAGCAGCTTCACATCCTTCCGAGGACGCATTCTCTGCTATACTAACGGCTCATGAATGAGCCGGATCTTTTTAATGAATCGGTTCTTTTTTTATGAATCGACTCTTTTTTTTTTACTTTAAAATCGATTTTCTCAAAAACTATAAGGTCATTTTGAAAAAAAAAAATTCTCTTGTTCCCACTGTTCTTCTTAACATTCCCAGTAATTTTGGTGTTGCTAGCTTTTAAAGAAGCTTTGCAATTAACCATTAAAGTCGGCGGGGGTATATTTTCCCACGGTCAAAAGGAGAATTTACATTGAAACTTTACAATTGATTTTCTCAAAAACTATAAGGTCTTTTTGAAAAAAAATTCCTCTTATTCCCACTGTTCTTCTTAACATTTTCTGCAAGTTTGGAGTTTCTAGCTTTTAAAGCGGCTTTGCTATTAACTGCTAAAGTCGGCGGGCGCTTAATTTTCCCACGGTCAGAAGGAGTTACTTTAAATTAGATTTTCTCAAAAACTATAAGGTATTTTTGAATTCCCCCCCTCTTGTAGTCACTGAAAGATCTCAGGTGTTAGACACCTTGAAACATCTTTTCCATCACTTTTCTGGCCAGCATAAATGTTTCTAGTTTTCAAAGTTCGCCTCCCCATTGAAGTCTATTGCGGTTCGCGAACTTTTATGCGAACCGAACCTTCCGTGAAGGTTTACGAACATCTCTATTACAAATATTCAGGCCGTGATCACAGTAAAAATCTGTGATTAGATAGGTCATGATTGGGCAGAAATGACATCTCTGGGCCAATAAGAGGCCCCCCAGCCAGGCCCTAGCAACCAATCATAGGAGGGAAAGCTATGCCCTCCCCTCCTGTATATAAAGCGGCGGCAATCTTAAAATGCTCTGTCCTTGCTAGACTGTGGCACTAAAGGATCATCTCCAGGCCATTTATTGGTTCAGCAAGCTAATTTTTTTTTGTCCAAAACATAGCGTTTTTACTCCTAACAGTGCTCTTATACTGTAGTATATACTTGTATTCAGCTAGCTAGCCAGTGAGTAATTACTTAAGTTAGGTGTAGTCAGTGATGTACCTAGGGTATTTGACACCCGGTGCTGGGTCTTAAATTACACCCCCCCCCCAAAAAAAGTAAAGGAGTGTGGCATGCTAAGCACACCATGGCGGGTAATGCCAGGTATAGGTGCCCCCAGTATATGTAGCCTGGAATTGTTGCCCCCAGTATAGGTAGTGTAGTATAGCCACAATAAGCAGTGTCTCCCTACAAAATACATATGATGCAGCAGTGTTTTGCCAAAATATATAATGTGACAGCTATTAGGTAGCCAGATAACCCCCCTTTAGTGCCGGTAGCCAGATGACCTCCACCATTTATTGTATAGGTAGCTAGATAACCCCCCATTTAGGATCGGGAACTAACATTATACCCAATTACAGTATATATAGTCAGATCTCTCTTTAGTATATAGCCATTGTATATAGTCAGACCCCCCTTTAGTATTATAGCCAGCGTATATATTCAGATCCTCCCCTATATATAGCCAATGTATACAGTCAGATCCTCCTGTACATAGCCATTGTATATAGACAGATCCCTTGTATATAATCAGATCTCCAGTGTATACAGTTAGATCTCCCCTGTATATGGCCAATGTAATTCTGACTGAGTGAAACCCAGGTGTACACACACACAGAGAGAGAGACAGAAGGAAGATAGAGCGGAGAGCATCAGGAGAGAGAGACAGAGCAGAGGACAGGAGGGAGAGAGACCAGAGGGAAAGAGGAGAGAGACAGAGCAGAGAGACAGGAGAAAGAGACAGAGGAGGGAATGAAACAGAGCAAAGAGAGACAGAGCAGAGAGAGATGGGGAGAGAGACAGGCGGGAGAGACAGAGGAGAGAGAGAGACAGGGGAGAGAGAGATGGAAGAGAAAGAGAGACAGGAGAGAGAGAGAGGGAAGAGAAAGAGAGAGAGACAGAAGGGAGAGACAGGTAGAAAAGAGAGCGGAGCGAGACAGGAGGGAGAGACAGAGCAGAGAGAGACAGGAGGGAGAGAGACAGGAGGGGGAGACAGAGAGACAGGAGGACGAGACGAAGACACAGAGAAGAGAGAGAGGAGGGGGAGACAGGAGAGAAAGAGACTGAGTAGAGATAGACAGGAGGGAGAGACAGGAGAGAGAGAGATAAACAGGAGGGAGAGAGAGAGAGAGAGAGAGAGAGAGAGAGAGAAAGGAGGAAGAGACAGAGCAGAGAGAGAGAGAGTCAGGAGGGGGAGACAGAGCAGAGAGAGAGAGAGAGAGAGAGAGAGAGAGAGAGTCAGGAGGGGGAGACAGAGCAGAGAGAGAGAGAGAGACAGGAGGGAGAGAGCAGGAAGAGAAAGAGAAGAGAGACAGGAGGGAGGGACAGAGCAGAGACAGACAGGAGGGAGAGAGAGACAGACAGCAGGGAGAGAGATAGAGCAGGGAGAGAGAGAGAGACAGACAGCAGGGAGAGAGAGAGAGAGACAACAGGGAGAGAGAGAGAGAGAGCAGGGAGAGAGAGACAGGAGAGAGGGAGGGAGAGACAGACAGGAGAGAGGGAGGGAGAGACAGACAGGAGAGAGGGAGGGAGAGACAGACAGGAGGGAGGGAGAGACAGACAGGAGGGAGGGAGAGACAGACAGGAGGGAGGGCGGGAGAGACAGACAGACAGGAGGGAGGGAGAGACAGACAGGGAGAGAGAGACAGACAGCAGGGATAGAGAGAGAGAGAGAGAGACAGCAGGGAGAGAGAGAGAGAGAGAGAGAGAGAGAGAGAGAGAGAGACAGCAGGGAGAGACAGACAGACAGGAGGGAGAGAGAGAGAGACAGACAGGAGAGAGGGAGGGAGGGACAGACAGGAGAGAGGGAGGGAGAGACAGACAGGAGAGAGGGAGGGAGAGACAGACAGGAGAGAGGGAGGGAGAGACAGACAGGAGAGAGGGAGGGAGAGACAGACAGGAGGGAGGGAGGGAGAGAGACAGGAGGGAGGGAGAGACAGACAGGAGGGAGACAGAGACAGACAGGAGGGAGGGAGACAGAGACAGACAGGAGGGAGGGAGACAGAGACAGACAGGAGGGAGGGAGACAGAGACAGACAGGAGGGAGGGAGACAGAGACAGACAGGAGGGAGACAGACAGGAGGGAGGGAGACATACAGGAGGGAGGGAGACATACAGGAGGGAGGGAGAGACAGAGGAGAGACAGACAGGAGGGAGGGCAGGAGAGAGGGCGAGACAGACAGGAGGGAGGGAGAGACAGACAGGAGGGAGGGAGAGACAGAGGAGAGACAGACAGGAGGGAGGGCAGGAGAGACGGCGAGACAGACAGGAGGGAGGGAGAGACAGACAGGAGGGAGGGAGGGAGAGACAGACAGGAGGGAGGGAGAGACGGGAGGGAGGGAGAGACGGGAGGGAGGGAGACACAGGAGGGAGGGAGAGACAGACAGGAGGGAGGGAGAGACAGACAGGAGGGAGGGAGAGACAGACAGGAGGGAGGGAGAGACAGACAGGAGGGAGGGAGAGACAGACAGGGAGAGAGAGACAGACAGCAGGGATAGAGAGAGAGAGAGAGAGAGAGAGAGAGAGAGAGAGAGACAGCAGGGAGAGACAGACAGACAGGAGGGAGAGAGAGACAGACAGGAGAGAGGGAGGGAGGGACAGACAGGAGAGAGGGAGGGAGAGACAGACAGGAGAGAGGGAGGGAGAGACAGACAGGAGAGAGGGAGGGAGAGACAGACAGGAGAGAGGGAGGGAGAGACAGACAGGAGGGAGGGAGAGACAGACAGGATGGAGGGAGGGAGAGACAGACAGGAGGGAGAGACAGACAGGAGAGAGGGAGGGAGAGACAGACAGGAGAGAGGGAGGGAGAGACAGACAGGAGAGAGGGAGGGAGAGACAGACAGGAGGGAGGGAGGGAGAGAGACAGGAGGGAGGGAGAGACAGACAGGAGGGAGACAGAGACAGACAGGAGGGAGGGAGACAGAGACAGACAGGAGGGAGGGAGACAGAGACAGACAGGAGGGAGGGAGACAGAGACAGACAGGAGGGAGGGAGACAGAGACAGACAGGAGGGAGACAGACAGGAGGGAGGGAGACATACAGGAGGGAGGGAGACATACAGGAGGGAGGGAGAGACAGAGGAGAGACAGACAGGAGGGAGGGCAGGAGAGAGGGCGAGACAGACAGGAGGGAGGGAGAGACAGACAGGAGGGAGGGAGAGACAGAGGAGAGACAGACGGGAGGGAGGGCAGGAGAGAGGGCGAGACAGACAGGAGGGAGGGAGAGACAGACAGGAGGGAGGGAGGGAGAGACAGACAGGAGGGAGGGAGAGACGGGAGGGAGGGAGAGACGGGAGGGAGGGAGACACAGGAGGGAGGGAGAGACAGACAGGAGGGAGGGAGAGACAGACAGGAGGGAGGGAGAGACAGACAGGGAGAGAGAGACAGACAGCAGGGATAGAGAGAGAGAGAGAGAGAGAGAGAGAGACAGCAGGGAGAGACAGACAGACAGGAGGGAGAGAGAGACAGACAGGAGAGAGGGAGGGAGGGACAGACAGGAGAGAGGGAGGGAGAGACAGACAGGAGAGAGGGAGGGAGAGACAGACAGGAGGGAGGGAGAGACAGACAGGATGGAGGGAGGGAGAGACAGACAGGAGGGAGAGACAGACAGGAGGGAGAGACAGACAGGAGGGAGAGACAGACAGGAGGGAGGGAGACAGAGACAGACAGGAGGGAGGGAGACAGAGACAGACAGGAGGGAGGGAGACAGAGACAGACAGGAGGGAGGGAGACATACAGGAGGGAGGGAGACATACAGGAGGGAGGGAGACATACAGGAGGGAGGGAGAGACAGAGGAGAGACATACAGGAGGGAGGGCAGGAGAGAGGGCGAGACAGACAGGAGGGAGGGAGAGACAGACAGGAGGGAGGGAGAGACAGAGGAGAGACAGACAGGAGGGAGGGCAGGAGAGAGGGCGAGACAGACAGGAGGGAGGGAGAGACAGACAGGAGGGAGGGAGGGAGACACAGGAGGGAGGGAGAGACAGACAGGAGGGAGGGAGGGAGAGACAGACAGGAGGGAGGGAGGGAGAGACAGACAGGAGGGAGGGGGGGGGGGGAGACAGACAGGAGGGAGGGAGGGGGGGGGAGACAGACAGGAGGGGGGGGGACAGACAGGAGGGGGGGGGGAGACAGACAGTAGGGAGGGGGGGGGGAACAGATAGGAGGGAGGGGGAGATAGGAGGGGGGGAAGACAGACAGGAGGGAGAGATAGACAGACAGGAGGGAGGGAGAGACAGACAGGAGGGAGAGACAGAGGTGTACTGTCCAGCGGAAGTGTCACATTGTAATGTTCACCAAAGGTGTACCTGGGTGGCCCAGCTTGTCGGGAGATGAGCAGCCACAGGGAAGCGGCAGGCAGGCGGCATCTAGTTGTCATGGCTGCAGCAGTGGAGGAGCTGCAGCATGGATGGGCCCGCCTCTGGGTTCCCCGTGAGCCTGGAAGGAGGTGCAGAGCAAGTCTTCCCTTGGAAGCATTTGGCGTCTGGTGATAGTCCCAGGGTGCTGCGGTGACGCGGAGGTGGCAGCAGCAGCAGCCGTGGTGGGGATCATGGCAGACATCCCATGTGCGTCCCACGTGCAGCCCTGAGCGGCTTCCCGCTGAAGGTGGATTTCCGGAGGATGGCTGAACTGACAGCCGAGGTGACGGAGGCGGGGCCAAAAGGGGTTTTAGCCGGCTGCCAATAGAAGGGAGGCGGAGCATGTACTGCTGGCTTAAAATCTGTGATAGGTTGGGCTGGCTTCTTTGACACCCCCATCCCCACCTGTCACCCGGTGCGTGGCGCCCCTGTGCGCCCAATGGACAGAACGCCACTGGGTGTAGTTCAGTGAGAGATTGTAGTCAGTGATTGCTGTGCTTAGTGCAGTGCAGACAGGCAGGCAGGTTTGCTGATTCTATCTACTACTGCTCTCTATTACTGTCTGTATACTTGTGTTTAGCTAGCCAATGAGTGATTATTAAGTTAGTTGTAGTCATTGTAGTTTAGTGAGAGAGAGTACTGAATACTGATTGCTGTGCTTAGTGCAGGCAGCCAGGTTCACTGTTTCTACTGCTCTATTAGTGACTGTATATCCTCATATTTAGCTAGCCAGTAAGTGATTAACTTCAGTTAGCTGTAGTCAGTGAAAGTGTACTTACTGATTGATTTCTGTGCTTAGTGCAGGCCGGTTCAACTTCACACTGATTACACTGCTCTATTACTGTATACTTTTTAGCTAGCTAAGCCAGCAAGCCAGTGATCAAATTCAGTTAGTTGCAGACTTTCACTGCCACTGTTCAGTCAGTGAGTGATTGAGTGACATTTTACTGTTCTATTAGTGCACTGCAGGCAGAACGCTGTCCGCTACTTTTTGTGTTCTATATTTTACTGTATATCACTTGTATTCAGCTCATAGCCAGTGATCAACCTTAGTTAGTTGCAGTCACTGCCACTGGTCAGTCACTAAGTTTAGTCAATGACATTGTACTGTACTAGTGGTGCAGGCAGACTGCTGTCCACTAATTTTTGTGTTCTATATTTTACTGTATCTGACACTTGTATTCAGCTCATAGCCAGTGATCAACTTCAAGTAGTTGCAGTCACTGCCACTGTTCATTTACTAAGTTTTGTCAGTGACATTGTACTGTGCTAGTAGTGCAGGCAGACCGCTGTACACTAATTTGTGTGCTCTTTATTTTTTTTACTGTATATCACTTGTATTCAACTCATAGCCAGTGATCAACTTCAGTTAGTTGCAGTCACTGCCACTGTTCAGTCACTAGGTTTAGTCAGTGACATTGTACGGTGCTAGTAGCGTGCAGCCAGTTACTTTGCTGTGCGCATAGTGCAGTCAGACTGCGGTGCTGTCCAGTGATTTTCATGTTCTATTACTGTATTCAGTATTTGCGCCGTCTGCACATTTGTTTGTATTTTTTTGTTCTTTTCTGAAAAATCAATAAAAGCCCCCTGTTATATTCTGTCTGTCCCCAGGCCCACACATGTATTGACTGTAAAAAGCAGCACACTTTCTCCACCTTGAAATCTTGTGCATAGTATACAACACGGTCATGGGTGTGGCAGGAGAGGGAGTGCCATTGCCTCTGCCACTTCTGGGACTGGTCCATGGCCAGTAAGAGGGCTAGAGTTGTCGCAAACTTCGTGAAAGTCACGAAATTTCAATTACGACCAAAATCGTAATTTTGCAAATTACGTGAAATTTCATGAAATTTTGGGTAATCGTAATTGGGTCATTACGCTCATCACTACGGCTGAGGCCTTAGTTTTCCTCCTGCTGTTGCTGATGTTGAAATTTAATACTTACGTTTGTGTTCACACTGCCAGGGTACACGGATGCATACAATTTTTAGGCACAATTCTCGTACTGTGGTGCCACAAATGAGGGGCCATGCCTTTCTGTGCTGCTACTGCTGAGTCCTTAGTCCTCCTCCTCGCTGCTGCTGATGTTGGAATTGAATATTTAAGTCTGTGTTCACACTGCCAGGGTCCACGGATGTTTACAACTTCCTTCCTGCAGGGAACCAAGATAGTGAGCCGGGAGCGGGCATTTGTTTGTGAGTGGGTGCCCTTGGTTTGCCTACTGGACAGGACAATGTCTGTTCTAATGGAAGAGGGGGAGGCAGACCTGAGGCAGCTGAATCAGGAACAGGCAGCACAATCCACATCACAGGAGAAGGAGAAGGAGGACTTAGAGATATTGGAGGAGGAGGAATTGGAGGTCCCTAACCTGAATGTTGGGTGGGAGCTGCAGAGCGCCGCTGTACGGGGGTGGTGGACTGAGGTGGAGGATACTCCGCAAGAGAAGGATGACGACTAGCATGTACTTGGGGACAAAGATGTTGTTACCAATACCCACCTGTTCCCCATGGCTGCGCACATGTTACGCTGCCTTTGTAGGGACCCCCGGGTGATCTAGATGCGTAAAAGGGAGGACATCTGGATCACCTTGATGCTGGACCCAGCATCTGGGGGAGTTTATGTCGCCATCCACCACCGAGCAATGCACAAAGGAGGCCCTTGCGTGCAAACTCTTGGAAGCATTCCCCCAGCCTTCCACCCCCCACTATTGCTATTCTGAACCCTGCAACAGGTGCCTATGGCCACCACCAGCAGCAGCAGCAGCCAGCACCCCGGAGACCTGCTAAACCTCTGCAGTGCAGCTGCCCAGAGCAGAGGAGCCAGACACAGCATCCTTCTCCAACCAGCACCAGCAGCGACTGACTAGCATGGTGTCTTACTACATGGGGTCATTCAGCGGGCTTGACACCGACAGCCCCGTGGACCCCATGGAGTACTGGGTCAAGAGACTGGATATCTGGAGGAAGCTTGCCCAGTACGCCCTGGAAGTCCTGTCCTGCCCCCCTTCCAGTGTCCTCTCAGAAAAATGTTTCAATGTGGCCGGTGATGTGATCACCAAGAAGCGCTCTCGGCTGTATAACGCCTCTGTGGACAAACTCAAATTCCTGAAAATTAACCAGGCTTGGGTGGAAGGTGAGTTCCTGGCCCCTGCTGTCGGCCACAGGGGGACATGAAGGGGCTGCTGCAATTTTTTTCAATGCCTGCCTTTACAAGGCAAGTTACAACCTGCCTTGTACTCGTATTTTACCTGGTTTAGTTCATTTGTTGCTGTGGTGACACCAGTGAGGTGCCATGGTCGTTCTCTGCTGCCATGCTGACTGCTTAGTTGTCCTCCTGCTGTCGCTGATGTTCCTTGATTAAAATACTTAAGTCTGTGTTCCCAACACCAGGGTCCACAGATACTTACAATTTTTGGGCACAATTCTCATGCTGTGGTGCCACCAATGAGGGGCCATGCCTTTCTATGCTGCTGCTGCTGAGTCCTTAGTCCTCCTCCTCCTGCTGCTGATGATGTTATATTTAACTTCAAAAGTCTGTTCCTACTGCCAGGGTCCACGGATACTTACAATTTTTGGGCACAATTCTCATACTGTGGTGCCACCAATGAGGGGCTATGCCTTTCTGTGCTACTGCAGAGTCCTTAGTCCTCCCCCTCGCTGCTGTTGATGTTGCATTTTACTACTAAAGTCTGTGTACCCACCACCAGGGTCCAGGGATGCTACAATTTTTGGGCTGATTTATCGTGCTGTATGGTGCCATCAGTGAGGTGCTATATACTTCTTTTGTGCTGCCGCAGAGTGCTGCTTAGTCCTCTTGCTGCCGCCTCTCATGTCGTACTATTGAATGAAAACAGCAGTCTGTGTATCTACCACCAGGGTCCAGGGATGCTACAATTTTTGGGCTGATTTATCATGCTGTGGTGCCACTAGTGAGGTGCCATACTCTACTTCTGTGCTGCTGCAGAGTGCTGCTTAGTCCTCCTGCTGCGACCTCTCATGTCGTATTTAGTGACAAGAGCAGTCTGTGTACCCACCACCAGAGTCCACGGATGCTACAGTCTTTGGGCCGATTTATCGGACAACTTTGCTGCCATGTCATTGCTATCGATGCATTTACAAAAAAACTTTCTGGGTTTGTTTTGTGGCATCACCCACTCATCCTATTCCAGTGGTGCCACCACCGCCAGGTGCCATTGGTACTCGCCATCACCTCTGTGATTAATTAAAGTGTATTTCCCTGTTTAAACCCAATTAAATATCAATTCATAACCCCATTTAATGTGTTGATTTAACTTTAAAATCCATTTACTCAAAAAGTAAAAGTTATTTTTGGTATGTTTTTTTCTAGGTTGTAGCCCCGTATCACCTTTATAATCTATGCAATTTGGGGGATTGTATCATGTATGGGGGCTTTAAGAATAGCTTAAACACTATTCCGTGATCACGGCTGTGTTTAGACGTGGTTGCCTCATTCACGGAAAAAATCGAATTTGTGAGTCCGGATGAAATCCAGAAATCAATCACGCTGTTTCTGGATTTTTTTTTTTAATCACGGCCGAACAGTCGAATCTGTAATCGGGAGGTATCCGAGCAGCACTGTCATATTGTAATAAATTACTTAAAGTTTATGTAAGCTTCTAATTAAGAGCATCTTCCAGAGCTTCAAAACAGTATATTAAGTTGCCATTCATAAGATCAGGGCCGGATTTCACCCAAGGCCACTAGGCCGTGGCCTAGAGGCCCAGAGGAAAAAGGGTGAGCTATGGGCAACTGGCTGGTAGTGGCATTAACTGCCCAAATAGCCCAAGTGCCTGACCGCGATATTTTCTCGCCAGGAGCAAATGCGCAGTATGCGGATATCGCTACTGCGCATGTGCAGACCACTCCTGACCGCGGGAGCACGATCAGGGTGCATGCACAGTAGCGACTGACTAGCGGTGACCGGCCAGCTTAGCGGGGATCGCTGCTACTGTGCTGGCCAGAGGGACTTGAAATGGCGGCGTGGGTTTCTGGCGCAGTCAATACCTCTGCACCCCCTATTGCTATGCCACTGCTGACAGCCATTTTGCATGGTCAGCACTTCTTCGGAAGCAGTACAAGGCAGGCCATCAGGGTTCAGCACCCTGCACCCACCGTCACCACCCACCTCATGGATTGGTATCTGCACAGTCTCCACAATTTTCACTGCCTGGTTGAATCCATGTGATGTGTACAGTATGTCAGTATTGGTGCACAATAAATAACTGAGGAGTGGCAATGTTTCTTTGCATCTTCATTGCATATAAAATTCTGTTTTACAATACGGTTTTAGTTAGAGGTTTTTTTTGGTCCTTTTTAGCCGCTTACACACTCCTAGGAGTTCTGGTTCACCATGAGTTTCCTGGGCAATCTGTATGGGCTGGTGCACACCAGAGCGGTTCTGGAGCGTTTTTTTTAAACGCTTGCAGGGGGAAAACCGCTTGGCTAATGAAAGTGAATGGGATGGTGCACATCAGAGCGGTTCATTTTTTCCACAAACGCAAATTCAGGGGCTGCAGCATCTTTTAGATTTCTGAGGTGTTTCTGCCTCAATGATAAAGTATAGGAAAGTGGAAAACCGCTCTGAAAAACGCTAGATCAGAGCAGTTTTCCAGGCGTTTTTGTTACAGTAGCAGTTCAGTAACAGCTTTACTGTAACAATATTTAAAATCTGCTGCACAAAAACACTCCAAAAAATGCTAGGCACGTTTAGAAATAGTCTCTAAACAGGTAACAGTAAATTCGGGCGCCTGAGGCTAGTGGACAAATCGGGCGCCGCCATTCACTCCTATAATAAATATCGTTTAATGGGCGCCCGATAGGAAAAAAGGGCGCCGGTGAAAAATAACGTTTTAAAAGCGGCGCCCGGAGACTTAATGTTTTATTACTGCTTCTCATGATTACACATTATTTAATGATTTATACATTTTTAAATATTATTTTTAAACGAAAAACAGTACAATATTTTTTTTCAAACATTATTTTTAAACGAAAAACAGTACTTTTTTTTTACATTATTTTTAAACGAAAAAACCAACAGGGGGGTCTTAGGTTTAGGCACCAACAGGGGGGTCTTAGGTTTAGGCACCAACAGGGGGGGGTCTTAGGTTTAGGCACCAACAGGGGGTCTTAGGTTTAGGCACCAAAAGGGGGGTCTTAGGTTTAGGCACCAACAGGGGGGTCTTAGGTTTAGGCACCAACAGGGGGGTCTTAGGTTTAGGCACCAACAGGGGGGTCTTAGGTTTAGGCACCAACAGGGGGGTCTTAGGTTTAGGCATTAACAGGGGGGTCTAGGGGTTAGGGGTAGGTACAGGGAGGGTTACTTAGGCACCAACAGGGGGGGTCTTAGGTTTAGGCATCAACAGGGGGGTCTAGGGGTTAGGGGTAGGTACAGGGAGGGTTACTTAGTAATTTTTTTTTTTAACGTTATTATACGTTTCAGTATTTAAACGAAAGATTAACGTTTTTACAATTGCCGATTTAATGCACATTATTTAATGATTTATAACTTTAAAAAACATTAATTTTAAACGAAATACAGTACAATACATTTTTAAACGTTATCCATGCTTATCGTTAAAAACCCGGCGCCCTTTTTTCCCAGCGCCCCTTTTTAACGTACGCCTCTAAACATGCCTAGAATTGCTCTGAAATCTGCTTTAAAAACCTCTAGCGTTTTGCAGATCTGCTAGAGGTTTTTGGTGTGCACTGGGCCTAATACAGTACTTGGTATTTATTTTGATAATGCAAGTACTCTAGCATGACTGCAGTCATCTCATTTAAAATAATTTAGAACACTTTATTTTGCAATAAAAATGTACATACCTGGACTGGAGTTTATCTATTGCTCATTGCTGAGAATGCATCCAAGAAAAATCAAAATAAGAGAAAAAAAGAGGATGAATCCATTAGTGGCTATGAGACCCCAATAAAATGGACTTGAATGGAACTGTAAATAAATATATAAGGGAGAAACAGGTTAGGAATCTTAAAATAGGAGAAAGCTTAAGGGGAAAAAAAACAAAAACAAACAATTAACATCAGAATTATACAATGAATTCAATAGCAGAAATGGGCAGCATGGTGGCACAGTGGTTAGCGTTCTCACCTTGCAGCACTTGTTTCCTGGTTAAAATCTCAGCCAGGGCACTATCTGCAAGGAGTTTGTATGTTCTCCCTGTGTCTGCGTGAGTTTCCTCTTTGCACTCCACTTTCCTCCCACATCCCAAAAACATACAGATAAGTTAATTGGCTTACCCCTAAATTGGCCCTAGACTACGATGCTTACACTACTCGTTACATACATAGACATATGACTATGGTATGGATTAGATTGTGAGCTAAGTGACAAGACTACTCTGTACAGCGCTGTGGAAGATGTTGGTGCTATATAAATACTAAATTATTATAATAATTAAATGGTGTTCCAAATGCCAAAGTACTAATATAACACATCCTGGAGAAGTCATGTAAAGGAAACTTGCAGTGACAGAAATATGAAGACTGCCATCTTCATGGCTGTCTGTTGTACTGGACTTTTGCCTTTGCTGATGTCTGAGTCACACATGTGGGACAAGACTGGAGCCAGAACACCTGAGTGGGAAGATCAGCAGAATAGCCAGAAAAAGACTATTTTTCTAAAGAAGGTCATCAATTGCTAGTCCATATTTCTTTCACCTAGTTTCCCTCTGAATAAGGATAATACCATTTCTTGACTACCTAAAAGATTTAAAGAGTTAGCCAATAAATAGCATTATTTAGCTGCATAGTTATCTGGGTTAAAAAAAATATGTGCAGCTATCAAGTTCAACCTCACAAATCATCTCTCTGACTGAATCACAGTATCACCATCCTACATCTAGCTGTCATAGCTTTTGTTAACTTTCAAACTTAGAGAAAGGCTCAAGCCCATTTTAAATACAAGTATGGAAATTCCAGTCACTACTTTCTGTGGTAAGATATTCTACTTTGTAACCACTCTAACTGTGAAGAATCCCTTTCTAATCAGGTAGTACAAGGTCCTTTCCTTCATGCATACAATTGTGTTCAAAATTATTCAACCCCCACTGAAATTGAGTGTTTTGGCCAGTTTGACATTGATTTTGATCATTTCAGTCATCTTGTTTACAATTAAATCAAAGAGGCACTTGTAAGTCAGACAAATATAACATAACATTTATAATGAAATAACCACACATGTCTTTTCTGTGCTCACATCATTATCAGTTTTATTCAACCCCCAAGTGACATTCATTCTTAGTACTTAGTACAACATCTTTTCCAGTTATAACAGCTGTTAAACATGAAGCATAGCTTGACACAAGTGTCTTGTTGCAGCTATCTACGGGTATCTTAGCCCATTCTTCATGGGCAAAAGCCTCCAGTTCAGTCACATTCTTAGGCTTGCTTGCTGCAACTGCTTTCTTTAAGTCCCACCAGAGGTTCTCAATCGGATTTAAGTCTGGTGACTGCGATGGCCACTCCAAAATGTTCCAGCCTTTAATCTGCAACCATGCTCTAGTGCCTAGGTTCTCAACGTGTGGTACGCGTACCCCAGGGGGTACTTCTGATGGTTCCAGGGGGTACTCGGGCTTCATATACTTAACCAAGAATAACAACTTTAGAGTGTTAGAAAATGATAAATCTTATTTAAACAACACCAAATTAGTATTTTAGCTGATTAAAAGCAATAGTAAATGCTTGGAAATAGCTTAGAACCAATTATCAAGTACTACAATTAAATATATATTTGTCAAGGGGTACTTGTGATAATGTTTACTATGCCAGGGGGTACTTGGAGAGTACTGGGCTTTAAAAGGGGTACATACCAATAAAATGTTGAGAAACACTGCTCTAGTGGACTTGGAGGTATACTTGGGATCCTTGTCCTGTTGAAAGGTCCAACGTCTCCCAAGCCTCAGGTTTGTGACGGACTGCATCACATTTTCATCCAATATCTCCTGGTACTGAAAAGAATTCATGGTACCTTGCACACGCTGAAGCTTCCCTGTACCTACAGAAGCAAAACAGCGCCAAAGCATGAATGCCCCCCCCCCCCCCCCCCCGCCATGCTTCACAGTAGGCAAGGTGTTCTTTTCTTCATAGGCCTTTTTCTTCCTCCTCCAAACATAGCGTTGATCCATGGGCCCAAACAGTTCTAATTTTGTTTCATCAGTCCACAGAACACTATCCCACAACTTTTGTGGTTTGTCCACATGACTTTTGGCATACTGCAGTCGACTGTTCTTATTGTTTGGAGACAGCAAGGGGGTGCGCCTGGGAATTCTGGCATGAAGGCCTTCATTATGCAGTGTGCGCTAGAGTTGGGCCGAACGGTTCGCCGGCGAACGTGGTTCGCGCGAACGTAGGTGGTTCGCGTGCGGGTACCGCACGCGAACCTTTTGCGGAAGAAGTTCGGTTCGCCCCATAATGCACTGAGGGTCAACTTTGACCCTCTACATCACAGTCAGCAGGCCCAGTGTAGCCAATTAGGCTACACTAGCCCCTGGAGCCCCACCCCCCCTTATATAAGGCAGGCAGCGGCGGCCATTACGGCCACTCGTGTGCCTGCATTAGTGAGAGTAGGGCGAGCTGCTGCAGTCTCTCATATAGGGAAAGATTAGTTAGGCTTAACTTCTTCCTGGCTGCATACCTGTTCTGTTCAGTGAGCCCTCAGCCCACTGCATACCTGTTCAGTGATCCTGCCACTGCATACCTGTTCTGTTCAGTGAGCCCTCAGCCCACTGCATACCTGTACTGTGATCCTGCCACTCCATACCTGTTCAGTGATCCTGCCACTGCATACCTGTTCTGTTCAGTGAGCCCTCAGCCCACTGCATACCTGTACTGTGATCCTGCCACTCCATACCTGTTCAGTGATCCTGCCACTGCATACCTGTTCAGTGATCCTGCCACTGCATACCTGTTCTGTGAACCCGCCACTGTATACCTGTTCTGTTCAGTGGACCCGCCACTGTATACCTGTTCTGTGAACCCGCCACTGTATACCTGTTCTGTTCAGTGGACCCGCCACTGTATACCTGTTCTGTTCAGTGGACCCGCCACTGTATACCTGTTCTGTTCAGTGGACCCGCCACTGTATACCTGTTCAGTGAACCCGCCACTGCATACCTGTTGTGTTCAGTGAACCTGCCACTGCATACCTGTTCTGTGAACCCGCCACTGTATACCTGTTCTGTTCAGTGGACCCGCCACTGTATACCTGTTCAGTGAACCCGCCACTGTATACCTGTTCTGTTCAGTGGACCCGCCACTGTATACCTGTTTAGTGAACACGCCACTGCATACCTATTGTGTTCAGTGATCCTGCCACTGCATACCTGTTCTGTGAACCCGCCACTGTATACCTGTTCTGTTCAGTGGACCCGCCACTGTATACCTGTTCTGTTCAGTGGACCCGCCACTGTATACCTGTTCTGTTCAGTGGACCCGCCACTGTATACCTGTTCTGTTCAGTGGACCCGCCACTGTATACCTGTTCAGTGGACCCGCCACTGTATACCTGTTCTGTTCAGTGGACCCGCCACTGTATACCTGTTTAGTGAACACGC
Organism: Hyperolius riggenbachi; assembly: GCF_040937935.1. NCBI lineage: Eukaryota > Metazoa > Chordata > Amphibia > Anura > Hyperoliidae > Hyperolius > Hyperolius riggenbachi. Next base: position 203,972,033 of record NC_090655.1, read on the forward strand.
CACTGCATACCTATTGTGTTCAGTGATCCTGCCACTGCATACCTGTTCTGTGAACCCGCCACTGTATACCTGTTCTGTTCAGTGGACCCGCCACTGTATACCTGTTCTGTTCAGTGGACCCGCCACTGTATACCTGTTCTGTTCAGTGGACCCGCCACTGTATACCTGTTCTGTTCAGTGGACCCGCCACTGTATACCTGTTCTGTGAACCCGCCACTGTATACCTGTTCTGTTCAGTGGACCCGCCACTGTATACCTGTTTAGTGAACACGCCACTGCATACCTATTGTGTTCAGTGATCCTGCCACTGCATACCTGTTCTGTGAACCCGCCACTGTATACCTGTTCTGTTCAGTGGACCCGCCACTGTATACCTGTTCTGTTCAGTGGACCCGCCACTGTATACCTGTTCAGTGGACCCGCCACTGTATACCTGTTCTGTTCAGTGGACCCGCCACTGTATACCTGTTTAGTGAACACGCCACTGCATACCTATTGTGTTCAGTGATCCTGCCACTGCATACCTGTTCTGTGAACCCGCCACTGTATACCTGTTCTGTTCAGTGGACCCGCCACTGTATACCTGTTCTGTTCAGTGGACCCGCCACTGTATACCTGTTCTGTTCAGTGGACCCGCCACTGTATACCTGTTCTGTGAACCCGCCACTGTATACCTGTTCTGTTCAGTGGACCCGCCACTGTATACCTGTTTAGTGAACACGCCACTGCATACCTATTGTGTTCAGTGATCCTGCCACTGCATACCTGTTCTGTGAACCCGCCACTGTATACCTGTTCTGTTCAGTGGACCCGCCACTGTATACCTGTTCTGTTCAGTGGACCCGCCACTGTATACCTGTTCTGTTCAGTGGACCCGCCACTGTATACCTGTTCAGTTCAGTGGACCCGCCACTGTATACCTGTTTAGTGAACACGCCACTGCATACCTATTGTGTTCAGTGATCCTGCCACTGCATACCTGTTCTGTGAACCCGCCACTGTATACCTGTTCTGTTCAGTGGACCCGCCACTGTATACCTGTTCAGTGAACCCGCCACTGCATACCTGTTGTGTTCAGTGAACCTGCCACTGTATACCTGTACTGTTCAGTGAACCCACCGCATCAGTGCGCATACCTGTGCAGTTAAGTGAACCCACCTACCTACGTGAGTGCACGCAGTGTGATATACCACTCCGTGCATACCCAATATGGACAAAACAGGTAGAGGAAGAGGAAGAGGTAGTGGCAGAGGCAGAGAAAGGCCACCCGGCAGGTCTGCGCGAGGTCGTGTAAATGTAATTTCGTGTGGACCTGGCCCACAGTACAGTGCTCGGAAGAAGGCACGTCCCATCACCTCCCAAGATTGTCAGGACGTGGTTGAGTATTTAGCGACACAGAACACCTCATCTTGCTCAGCCACCAGCGCTACTACTAGCACCACTTCCGCTGCATTTGACACTTCGCAAGAATTATTTAGTGTTGAAATCACTGATGCACAGCCATTGTTGTTACAGCCAGATGAATTTTCACCAGCTAATATGTCTGAGTTACGCGGCAACACTATGGATGTAACGTGTCAGGAGGATGAAGGACCTACTGATGGTGCAAGTTTGGATTTGTCTGAGGCAAGCGAAGCTGGGCAGGATGACTACGATGATGACGGTAATAGGGATCCTCTGTATGTTCCCAATAGAGGAGATGAAGAGGGGGACAGTTCAGAGGGGGAGTCAGAGAGTAGTAGGAGGAGAGAAGTTGCTGAAAGAAGCTGGGGCAGCTCTTCGTCAGAAACAGCTGGTGGCAGAGTCCGGCACCATGTATCGCCACCTATGTACAGCCAGCCAACTTGCCCTTCAGCATCAGCTGCTGAGGTCCCCATAGTGCCCACATCCCAGGGTGGCTCAGCGGTGTGGAAATTTTTTAATGTGTGTGCCTCAGATCGGACCAAAGCCATCTGTTCGCTCTGCCAACAAAAATTGAGCCGTGGAAAGGCCAACACTCACGTAGGGACAAGTGCCTTACGAAGGCACCTGGAGAAAAGGCACAAACAGCAATGGGATGGCCACCTGAGCAAAAGCAGCAGCAGCACACAAAAGAAAAGTCACCCTCCTTCTCCTCTTCCTCCTTCAGGTGCATCATCTGCTTCTGCCGCTTTCTCCCTTGCACCTTCACAGGCACCCTCCTCCACTCCGCCTCTGCCCTTGAGCGGTTCCTGCTCCTCTGCCCACAGCAGCAGTCAGGTGTCCGTGAAGGAAATGTTTAAGCGGAAGAAGCCACTTTTGGCCAGTCACCCCCTTGCCCGGCGTCTGACAGCTGGCGTGGCGGAACTGTTAGCTCGCCAGCTGTTACCATACCGGCTGGTGGACTCTGAGGCCTTCCGTAAATTTGTGGCCATCGGAACACCGCAGTGGAAGATGCCAGGCCGCACTTATTTTTCGAGAAAGGCCATACCCCAACTGCACCGTGAAGTTGAGAGGCAAGTGGTGTCATCTCTTGCGAAGAGCGTTGGGTCAAGGGTACACCTGACCACGGATGGCTGGTCTGCCAAGCACGGGCAGGGCCGCTACATTACCTACACAGCCCATTGGGTGAACCTGGTGGTGAACGATGGCAAGCAGAAAGCGGCGGACCAAATTGTGACACCTCCACGGCTTGCAGGCAGGCCTCCTGCCACCTCCTCTCCTCCTGCTACATGCTCTTCGCTGTCCTCCTCCTCCTCCTTGGCTGAGTGGCAGTTCTCCTCTCCAGCTACACAGCCCCAGCTCCGGCAGGGCCTATGCTGCATGCCAGGTACGACGGTGTCACGCCATCTTAGACATGGCTTGTCTCAAAGCGGAGAGTCACACTGGAGCAGCTCTCCTGGCTGCTCTTAAGAAACAGGTGGATGAGTGGCTGACCCCGCACCACCTGGAGATAGGCAACGTGGTGTGCGACAACGGCAGCAATCTGCTTGCCGCTTTGCATATGGGGAAGCTGACACACATACCCTGCATGGCACATGTCATGAATCTAGTGGTTCAAAGATTTGTGGCAAAGTACCCTGGCTTAGCGGATGTCCTGAAGCAGGCCAGGAAGTTCTGTGGGCGTTTGAGGCGGATGAAGCTGCGAATGAGCGTGACCAGGAACCGTTACGGCAGGAACAGGCATGGGACCAATTTTCATCAGACCCAGCTGTTTCCTCAACACCTACGGCAGCACAGAGGGGGGAGGAGGAGGAAGAAGAGAGGTCGTGTGCAGAAGACGAGTCAGACTCAGAGGATGATGAGCAAGGTGTTTCTTTGGGGGAGGAGGAGGGGACAGCGGCAGGAGAACAACCGCAGCAGGCGTCGCAGGGGGCTTGTGCTGCTCAACCTTCCCGTGGTATTGTTCGCGGCTGGGGGGAGGAGGTTGACTTACCTGACGTCACTGAGGAAGAGCAAGAGGAGATGGAGGGTACTGGATCCGACTTTGTGCAGATGTCGTCTTTTATGCTGTCCTGCCTGTTGAGGGACCCCCGTATAAAAAACCTCAAGGGGAATGAGCTGTACTGGGTGGCCACACTACTAGACCCTCGGTACAGGCACAAAGTGGCGGACCTGTTACCAACTCACCGGAAGGTGGAAAGGATGCAGCACATGCAGAACCAGCTGTCAACTATGCTTTACAATGCCTTTAAGGGTGATGTGACAGCACAACGCCAGCAAGGTACCACTGCCACTAATCCTCCTCCCGTGTCCACGCAGTCAAAGACAGGACGCTCCAGCGATCTCATGGTGATGTCGGACATGCGGACGTTCTTTAGTCCAACGCCTCGCCGTAGCCCTTCCGGATCCACCCTCCACCAACGCCTCGACCGGCAGGTAGCCGACTACCTGGCCTTAAGTGTGGATGTAGACACTGCTGTGAACAGCGATGAGGAACCCTTGAACTACTGGGTGCGCAGGCTTGACCTGTGGCCAGAGCTGTCCCAATTTGCCATCCAACTTCTCTCCTGCCCTGCCGCAAGCGTCCTCTCAGAAAGGACCTTCAGCGCAGCTGGAGGCATTGTCACAGAGAAGAGAAGTCGCCTAAGTCACAAAAGTGTTAAGTACCTCACCTTTATCAAAATGAATGAGGCATGGATCCCGGAGGGCTGCTGCCCGCCCCAAGACTAAGTCAGTCCCCGCACACACAGCATCTCTGCCTGCACGCCGTGTGACTGGCTGCCTGGCCTGCCCCAAAAAGACTAAGTCGCTCCCAGTCCCTCCACACAGCATGTCTGCCTGCAGGCCGCTTCACTACCGTCTCCGCCACCACCAACAGGGTCCGGGACTCCAGGCGGATTGCTGAATTTTTTAGGCCGCTGCTAGCAGCGGCCGCTGTAATAATTTTTATGGTGCGTGTACATGACTGCCTAATTTTTCTGGCTGCACTGAGGGCAGCTGCAACAACAAAAGAAAAGGCATGTACATGCGCCCATTCCCCTTCGTGATCATTACCTTGCCGTGGTGAAGGGGCTTGCGTATCACAATGAAGCAATGACCGGCGCCTAGATGAGTGTCTCGGGGGGCACACAAAAGATAATAAGGTCGTTGCTTCATTGTGGTCAGACCAAATTTGATCAGCTGGACAGTCACTGTTCTGTCATTCAGCTACATCAGCCAGGCCGACCATATGGGCTGTAAAGCCACCAAAACCTGCACTCTCGCCATGGTGCGCACCAGTCCAGCACGGCCGTCACTAGTACAAACAGCTGTTTGCGGTGCGTTACACGGTGAGTTTGGTGTGTCAGTGTGAAGCAGTACCTTAATTACACTACCTGATTGATGTATACACATGCAAGATGTTTTAAAGCACTTTAGGCCTGTCATTTAGCATTCAATGTGATTTCTGCCCTTAAAACGCTGCTTTGCGTCAAATCCAGATTTTTCCCGGGGACTTTTGGCGTGTATCCCACTCCGCCATGCCCCCCTCCAGGTGTTAGACCCCTTGAAACATCTTTTCCATCACTTTTGTGGCCAGCATAATTATTTTTTTTTTTCAAAGTTCGCATCCCCATTGAAGTCTATTGCGGTTCGCGAACTTTAACGCGAACCGAACGTTCCGCGAAAGTTCGCGAACCTGGTTCGCGAACCTAAAATCGGAGGTTCGGCCCAACTCTAGTGTGCGCCTTATTTTCTGAGCTGAAACTTCAGTACCCACATTTGACAAATCTTTTTTTCAGTTCCTCAGTAGAGATGGGCCGACGGTTCGCCAGCGAACGGTTCCAGGCGAACTTTGGGGGTTCGCGTCGCCTGAACCAGGCAAACTTTTGCGGAAGTTCGATTCGCCTCTTAATGCACTATGAGGGTCAACTTTGACCCTCTGCATCACAATCAGCAGCAGGCACATTGTAGCCATTCAGGCTACACTAAGCCCTGGAGCCCCCCCCCCCCCCCTTATATAAGGCAGGCTCGCTGGCCATGACACTCACTCGTGTGCCTGCTGCAAATAGACAGACTAGGGAGAGCTGCTGCAGATTTTTTTCTCCTAGGGAAAGAGAAGTTAGGCTCTTGGCTTGCTCCTGGCTGATTTTTATTGCTAAAATAGCACCCCTCAACAGCTCTTTTTAGAGCTAATGTTTTCCTGATGTGTTTTTTTTTGTGTGTGTTGCTCACTGACACTGACATTATACAGCCCTATCTGTTGCAGCTGGACCTTGGTAATTGTTATTACTGCGCCAGCCAGGCCCTGCCTAACTATAGATACTGGGACACCTACCTATGCCTACCTAACTACTGGAGCACCTACTTACCTATACGGGGACACCTACCTACCTACCTATACTAGGGGACCTACCTATGCCTACCTACCTATACTGGGACTCCTACCTATGCCTAGCTAACAGGGGCGTCGCTAGCCCTATTTTGGGGGGGCACGTGCCCCCAATCTGTCCTGGGGTGCCACGGATCTCCGCCCGGCCGCCCCCTCTAGCAGCGGCTCCCTCCAGCCGGCAGCGCCGCCGCCGCGTCACTCAGACCTCAGGATCAGGCGGCGAGCCGGCGACCAATCGTGCGGGAGCTAGGACCCAGCACCCGCACTGATATGCGGAAGTGACATCACTTCCGCATATCGAGCGGGTGCGTCCAGCGCCCGCTCTTACTGGTCGGGTCGCCGCTGATCCTGAGGTCTGCTACGAGGTAAGGGGGGTGGGGGGAGCGGCGGCGGCGGGGGGGCCTCCCTGGCGGCACTCACTCACTCCCTAAAGGGGCTCACTGGCACTCACTCACTCCCTAAAGGGGCTCCCTGGAACTCACTCACTCCCTAAAGGGCCTCCCTGTCACTCACTCCCTAAAGGGCCTCCCTGTCACTCACTCACTCCCTAAAGGGGCTCCCCCTGGCACTCACCCACTCCCTAAAGGGGCTCCCTGGCACTCACTCACTCCCTAAAGGGGCTCCCTGGCACTCACTCACTCCCTAAAGGGGCTCCCTGGAACTCACTCACTCCCTAAAGGGGCTCCCTGGCACTCACTCACTCCCTAAAGGGGCTCCCTGTCGCTCACTCACTCCCTAAAGGGCCTCCCTGTCACTCACTCACTCCCTAAAGGGGCTCCCCCTGGCACTCACTCACTCCCTAAAGGGGCTCCCTGGCACTCACTCACTCCCTAAAGGGGCTCCCTGGCACTCACTCACTCCCTAAAGGGCCTCCCTGTCACTCACTCACTCCCTAAAGGGCCTCCCTGTCACTCACTCACTCACTCCCTAAAGGGCCTCCCTGTCACTCACTCACTCCCTAAAGGGCCTCCCTGTCACTCACTCACTCCCTAAAGGGGCTCCCCCTGGCACTCACTCACTCCCTAAAGGGGCTCCCTGGCACTCACTCACTCCCTAAAGGGGCTCCCTGGCACTCACTCACTCCCTAAAGGGCCTCCCTGTCACTCACTCACTCCCTAAAGGGCCTCCCTGTCACTCACTCACTCCCTAAAGGGCCTCCCTGTCACTCACTCACTCCCTAAAGGGCCTCCCTGTCACTCACTCACTCCCTAAAGGGGCTCCCCCTGGCACTCACTCCCTAAAGGGGCTCCCTGGCACTCACTCACTCCCTAAAGGGGCTCTCTGGCACTCACTCACTACCTAAAGGGCCTCCCTGGCACTCACTCACTCCCTAAAGGGCCTCCCTGTCACTCACTCACTCCCTAAAGGGGCTCCCCCTGGCACTCACTCACTCCCTAAAGGGGCTCCCTGGCACTCACTCACTCCCTAAAGGGGCTCCCTGGCACTCACTCACTCCCTAAAGGGGCTTTCTGGCATTCACTCACTCCCTAAAGGGGCTCCCCCTGGCACTCACTCACTCCCTAAAGGGGCTCCCCCTGGCACTCACTCACTCCCTAAAGGGGCTCCCCCTGGCACTCACTCACTCCCTAAAGGGGCTCCCTGGCACTCACTCACTCCCTAAAGGGGCTCCCTGGCACTCACTCACTCCCTAAAGGGCCTCCCTGTCACTCACTCACTCCCTAAAGGGGCTCCCCCTGGCACTCACTCACTCCCTAAAGGGGCTCCCTGGCACTCACTCACTCCCTAAAGGGGCTCCCTGTCACTCACTCACTCCCTAAAGGGGCTCCCCCTGGCACTCACTCACTCCCTAAAGGGGCTCCCTGGCACTCACTCACTCCCTAAAGGGGCTCCCTGGCACTCACTCACTCCCTAAAGGGGCTCCCTGTCACTCACTCACTCCCTAAAGGGGCTCCCCCTGGCACTCACTCACTCCCTAAAGGGGCTCCCTGGCACTCACTCCCTAAAGGGGCTCCCTGGCACTCACTCACTCCCTAAAGGGGCTCCCTGGCACTCACTCACTCTCTAAAGGGGCTCCCTGGCACTCACTCACTCCCTAAAGGGGCTCCCTGGCACTCACTCCCTAAAGGGGCTCCCTGGCACTCACTCACTCACTCCCTAAAGGGGCTCCCTGGCACTCACTCCCTAAAGGGGCTCCCTGGCACTCACTCCCTACAGGGGCTCCCCCTGGCACTCACTCACTCCCTAAAGGGGCTCCCTGGCACTCACTCACTCCCTAAAGGGGCTCCCCCTGGCACTCACTCACTCCCTAAAGGGGCTCCCTGGCACTCACTCACTCCCTAAAGGGCCTCCCCGGCACTCACTCACTCCCTAAAGGGCCTCCCTGGCACTCACTCACTCACTCCCTAAAGGGCCTCCCTGTCACTCACTCACTCCCTAAAGTAGCTCCCCCTGGCACTCACTCACTCCCTAAAGGGGCTCCCTGGCACTCACTCACTCCCTAAAGGGGCTCCCTGGCACTCACTCACTCCCTAAAGGGGCTCCCTGGCACTCACTCACTCCCTAAAGGGGCTCCCTGGCACTCACTCACTCCCTAAAGGGGCTCCCCCTGGCACTCACTCACTCCCTAAAGGGGCTCCCTGGCACTCACTCCCTACAGGGGCTCCCCCTGGCACTCACTCACTCCCTAAAGGGGCTCCCTGGCACTCACTCACTCCCTAAAGGGGCTCCCTGGCACTCACTCACTCCCTCCCTAAAGGGGCTCCCTGGCACTTACTCCCTACAGGGGCTTCCCCTGGCACTCACTCACTCCCTAAAGGGCCTCCCTGGCACTCACTCACTCCCTAAAGGGGCTCCCTGGCACTCACTCCCTAAACGGGCTCCCTGTCACTCACTCACTACCTAAAGGGCTCCCTGTCACTCACTCACTGCCTGAAGGGGCTCCCTGGCACTCACTCACTACCTAAAGGGCCTCCCTGTCACTCACTTACTGCCTGAAGGGGCTCCCTGGCACTCACTTACTGCCTGAAGGGGCTCCCTGGCACTCACTCACTGCCTGAAGGGGCTCCCTGGCACTCACTCACTGCCTGAATGGGCTCCCTGGCACTCACTCACTACCTAAAGGGGCTCCCTGTCACTCACTCACTGCCTGAAGGGGCTCCCTGGCACTCACTCACTGCCTAAAGGGCTCCCTGTCACTCACTCACTGCCTGAAGGGCCTCCCTGTCACTCACTCACTGCCTGAAGGGGCTCCCTGGCACTCACTCACTGCCTGAAGGGGCTCCCTGGCACTCACTCACTGCCTGAAGGGGCTCCCTGGCACTCACTCACTGCCTAAAGGGCCTCCCTGTCACTCACTCACTGTCTGAAGGGGCTCCCTGGCACTCGCTCACTGCCTAAAGGGGCTCCCTGGCACTCACTCACTGCCTGAAGGGGCTCCCTGGCACTCACTCACTACCTAAAGGGCCTCCCTGTCACTCACTCACTGCCTGAAGGGGCTCCCTGGCACTCACTCACTGCCTGAAGGGGCTCCCTGGCACTCACTCACTGCCTAAAGGGGCTCCCTGGCACTCACTCACTGCCTAAAGGGCCTCCCTGTCACTCACTCACTGCCTGAAGGGGCTCCCTGGCACTCGCTCACTGCCTAAAGGGGCTCCCTGGCACTCACTCACTGCTTAAAGGGGCTCCCTGGCACTCATTCACTGCCTAAAGGGGCTCCCTGGCACTCACTCACTGCCTCGAGGGGCTCCCTGGCGCTCACTCACTACCTAAAGGGCTCCCTGTCACTCACTCATTGCCTGAAGTGGCTCCCTGGCACTCACTCACTGCCTGAAGGGGCTCCCTGTCACTCACTCACTCCCTAAAGGGGCTCCCTGTCACTCACTCACTGCCTGAATGGGCTCCCTGGCACTCACTCACTGCCTGAAGGGGCTCCCTGGCACTCACTCACTGCCTGAAGGGGCTCCCTGGCACTCACTCACTACCTAAAGGGCCTCCCTGTCACTCACTCACTGCCTGAAGGGGCTCCCTGGCACTCACTCACTGCCTGAAGGGGCTCCCTGGCACTCACTCACTGCCTGAAGGGGCTCCCTGGCACTCACTTACTGCCTGAAGGGGCTCCCTGGCACTCACTTACTGCCTGAAGGGGCTCCCTGACACTCACTCACTGCCTGAAGGGGCTCCCTGGCACTCACTCACTACCTAAAGGGGCTCCCTGGCACTCACTCACTACCTAAAGGGGCTCCCTGTCACTCACTATCGGGGTCCCTGGCACTCACTACCTAACTGGTGGCGCCTGTCACTCACTAGCTAACCTGGGGGTCCCTGTCACTCACTACCTAACTTGGGGGGCTACCATATTAAGGGGGCATTCTGCCTATTTATGTGAAATGCTGTCTATTTATGTGCCTCATGACTGCTGAATTTGTCTTGTTGGGGGCCTCATGATTGCTGAATTTGTCTTGTTGGGGGCCTCATGATTTGTTGAGGGCCTCATGATTGCTGAATTTGTCTTTTTGGGGGCCTCATGATTTGTTGAAGGCCTCATGATTGCTGAATTTGTCTTGTTGGGGGCCTCATGATTTGTTGGGGGCCTCATGATTGCTGAATTTGTCTTGTTGGGGGTCACATGATTGCTAAATGCGAGACTATGGGAAAAGCTGAATCCTTATCATATGAGACAATAGCATTAAACCTACTTTTTTAGCTTTTTAAAACAGAAAATAAAACTGGGAGGTTCTAAAAAAATGAATACATTTTTCAGGAGTAGGATGGATGAAATTGTTTATCTTCACAGTTTATTTTCAACTTGGATTTTCCATAATGTTCATGTATGAGTTAAAACATTTGTACAGTATTTAGTTTAAATTGCGGTTGCCACTTTGCGATAGATAAGTGACTTTCGGATTGCAGTTTGGGCATTCGGCCTCCAAAAGGTTCGCCACCACTGTCATAATCTAATGTCCCACCGTTGCTAGGTTCATGTAAATTTGTCTCCACCCGGCCGTTACCACACCTATATTCTGGTCCAGGGCCCACCCATTTTTCGGTGCGGCACGATAAGCACGCCGCACAACGTGATCCTCATATTTTTGGCACGCTAGCTGCAGTGTGCTGAATTCTGCTGCCTACAGTATGTACAGTATACGCTGTTCTCTAGTGCCTGCACTGTGTGCTGATTTGCCTCCAGTGTGTACAGTGTAAGGTGTTACTCTGTGCCTTTACTGATTGTAAACCAGCTATATTGTATGCTGATCCCTGCTACTTTCAGTATGTACAGTATTAGCTGTAAAGCCTGGTACACACATACAATTTTGATTAGCCAATTTTAGCTCTGTTCATAAAATTCATTGTCTGTTGGCCCACTTACTGCACGGGGGTGGTAAAATTGGGGGTCAGTGATTGACCAATCAAAATTGTATGTGCGTATACATCTTTGATCTATGCCTATACTGATTGTAAATTATCCAAATAAAGGACAGGGGGCTCCATCCAATATTTCGATGGGCAGGCCTGTTATCTGTAGCTTACAACACTGCTAAGTTCATGTACATTTGGCCCCACCCATGGCCACGCCCACTCACCGCATGGCCACGCCCATTTTTGCCACGGCGCGCACAGATATACCTCCCCACCTGGTGCCCACAGGTGCCCCCGATCTCCAAGGACCCTAGAAACGCCCCTGCTAGCTAACTACTGGGACACCTACCTATGCCTACCTACCTATATTGGGTCTCCTACCTATGCCTAGCTAACTACTGAGGCACCTACCTATGCCTACCTACCTATACTGGGACTCCTACCTATGCCTAGCTTACTACTGAGGCACCTACCTATGCCTACCTACCTATACTAGGACTCCTACCTATGCCTAGCTAACTACTGGGTCACCTACCTACCTATACTGGGTCTCCTACCTATACCTAGCTAACTACTGAGGCACCTACCTATGCCTACCTACCTTTACTGGGACTCCTACCTATGCCTAGCTAACTACTGAGGCACCTACCTATGCCTACCTACCTATACTGGGACTCCTACCTATGCCTAGCTAACTACTGGGACACCTACATATGCCTACCTACCTATACTGGGTCTCCTACCTATGTCTAGCTAACTACTAAGGCACCTACCTATGCCTACCTACCTATACTGGGTCTCCTACCTATGTCTAGCTAACTACTGAGGCACCTACCTATGCCTACCTACCTATACTGGGACTCCTACCTATGAATAGCTAACTACTGGGACACCTACCTATGCCTACCTACCTATACTGGGTCTCCTACCTATGCCTGGCTAACTACTGAGGCTCCTACCTATGCCTACCTACCTATACTGGGACTCCTACCTATGCCTACCTACATACCAGAAATTTGATCAGCTGGACAGTCACTGTTGTTCTATCATTGAGCTACCACAGCCCGGCGACCATATGGGCTGGAAAACTCCCACGGCCTGCACTCTGGCCATGTTGCGCATCAGTCCAGCATGGCCGTCACTACGCAAACAGCTGTTTGCGGTGCGTTATAGGTGCCTTCAGTATAGCTAGCTAGGCATAGGTGCCTTCAGTATAGCTAGCTAGGTATAGGGGCATTCAGTATAGCTAGCTAGGCATAGGTGCCTTCAGTATAGCTAGTTAGGTATAGATGCCTTTAATAAAGCTAGCAAAGCATAGGGGCCTTTAGTATAGCTAGCAAGGTATAGGGGCCTTTAGTATAGCTAGTTAGGTATAGGGGCCCTCAGTATAGCTAGTTAGGTATAGGGGCATTCAGTATAGCTAGGTATAGGGGCATTCAGTATAGCTAGTTAGGTATAGGGGCATTCAGTATAGCTAGGTATAGGGGCATTCAGTATAGCTAGGTATAGGGGCATTCAGTATAGATAGGTATAGGGGCATTCAGTATAGCTATTTAGGTATAGGGGCCCTCAGTATAGCTAGTTAGGTATAGGGGCATTCAGTATAGGTAGTTAGGTATAGGGGCATTCAGTATAGCTAGTTAGGTATAGGGGCCCTCAGTATAGCTAGTTAGGAAAAAGGGCATTCAGCATAGCTAGGTATAAGGGGATTCAGTATAGCTAGTTTGGTATAAGGGACCTCAGTATAGCTAGTTAGGTATAGGGGCATTCAGTATAGCTAGTTAGGTATAGGGACCCTCAGTATAGCTAGTTAGGTATAGGGGCATTCAGTGTAGCTAGTTAGGTATAGGCGCATTCAGTGTAGCTAGTTAGGTATAGGCGCCTTGAGTATAGCTAGCCAGGGTACCCCTCCGTCTGTGCGCCTACATAGAAAAAAAAAGCATTGGCTCACCCAACAAGGGGATCCAGCGCCGAATTCCGCTGCATCCCCTTGCAACCGCCGATCCCCCGCTCGTCCTCTTCCGACCCCCCCGCGCCTCCTCCGCTCGCCCCTTGCATAGATGTGAGCATTGGCTCACCTAGCACCTGCCCTGGATTCCCTACCTGCCGCCAGCGCAGAGCCACAGACCCGCAGACCTCTTGCTTCCACCTCTGTTCCCCCAGTGACCCGCTTTTGCATACGCGTCATCACTGAAGCGCCGGGCGGTTACTAGAGGGAACAGAGCAGGAAACAAGAGGTCTGCGGCTCTGCGTTGGCGGCAGGTAGGTAATCCAGGGCAGGTGTTAGATGAGCCAATGCTCACATCTATGCAAGGGGCGAGCGGAGGAGGCGCGGGGGGGTCGGAAGAGGACGAGCGGGGGATTGGCGGTTGCGTGGGGATGCAGCGGGATTCGGTGGATTCGTTAAGGGGGAAATTGCGTCGGGATTCGAATCCACGAATCTCGAATATTTCTCAATATTCGAGGGATTCGTGGATTAGCCGGATTCGCCGTCCCACCCCTACATTATTCGAAACATTTTTTACAAATCAATAACTGCAAAGTGGGGTGTGCGTAATTATTCAGCCCTTTGAGTCAATACTTTGTAGAACCACCTTTTCTGCAATTACAGCTGCCAGTCTTTTAGAGTATGTCTCTACCAGCTTTGCACATCTAGATACTGAAATCCTTGCCCATTCTTCTCTGCAAAACAGTTCCAGCTCAGTCAGATTAGATGGACAGCGTTTGTGAACAGCAGTTTTCAGATCTTGCCATAGATTCTCGATTGGATTTAGATCTGGACTTTGAATGGGCCATTCTAACACATGGATATGTTTTATATTAAACTATTCCATTTTTGCCCTGGCTTTATGTTTAGGGTCGTTGTCCTGCTGGAACCTCCGCCCCAGTCTCAAGTCTTTTGCAGACTCCAAGAGGTTTTCTTCCAAGATTGCCCTGTATTTGGCTCCATCCATCTTCCTATCAACTTTGACCAGCTTCCCCGTCCCTGCTGAAGAGAAACAACTGCAGAGCATGATGCTGCCACCACCATATTTGACAGTGGGGATGGTGAGTTCTGAGTGATGTGCAGTGTTAGTTTTGTGCCATACATAGCGTTTTGCATTTTAGCCAAAAAGTTCCATTTTGGTCTCATCCAACCAGAGCACCCTCTTCCACATGTTTGCGGTGTCCCCTACATGGCTTGTGGCAAACTGCAAACGGGACTTCTTATGCTTTTCTGTTAACAATGGCTTTCTTCTTGTCACTCTTCCATAAGAGCCAACTTTGTACAGTGCATGACTAATAGTTGTCCTCTGGACAGATTCCCCCACCTGAGCTGTAGATCTCTGCAACTCGTCCAGAGTCACCATGGGACTCTTGACTGCATTTTTGGCTAGCGCTCTCCTTGTTTGGCCTGTGAGTTTAGGTGGATGGCCTTGTCTTGATAGGTTTACAGTTGTGCCATACTCCTTCCATTTCTGAATGATCGATTGAACAGTGCTCCGTGGGATGTTCAAGGCTTTGGAAATCTTTTTGTAGCCCAAGCCTGCTTTAAATTTCTCAATAACTTTATACCTGACCTGTCGGGGTGTTCTTTGGACTTCATGGTGTTGTTGCTCCCAAGATTTTCTTAGACAACCTCTAAGGCCATCACAGAGCAGCTGTATTTGTACTGACATTAGATTACACACAGTTGCACTCTATTTAGTCATTAGCACTCATCAGGCAATGTCTATGGGCAACTGACTGCACTCAGACCAAAGGGGGCTGAATAATTATGCACACTCCACTTTGCAGTTATTGATTTGTAAAAAATGTTTGGAAACCTGTATGTTTTTCGTTCCACTTCTCACGTGTACACCACCTTGTATTGGTCTTTGACGTGAAATTCCAATAAAATTGATTCATGTTTGTGGCAGTAATGTGACAAAATGTAGAAAACTTCAAGGGGGCCGAATACTTTTGCAAGCCACTGTACTACAGTATAAGAGTACTGGCAGTTGGCTGATGGTGTAATGGTTAAGGGCTCTGCCTCTGACACAGGAGACCAGGGTTCGAATCTCGGCTCTGCCTGTTCAGTAAGCCAGCACTAATTCAGTAGGAGACCTTTGGCAAGTCTCCCTTACACTGCTACTGCCAATAGAGCGCGCCCTAGTGGCTGCTGCTCTGCTCTGGCGCTTTGAGTCCGCAAGGAGAAAAGCGCAATATAAATGTTATTTGTCTTGTCTTGTCTAAAAACACTGTTTTTGACAAAAAAAACACGCTTGCTGAAGTAACAAATGTCCTGGAGATGATCCTCTCAGTGCCACAGTCTAGCAAGGATGGAGCTTTTCATCATGGCATCTGCTTTTTATACAGTGGTTTGCAAAAGTATTCAGCCCCCTTTAAGTTTTCCACATTTTGTCCTATTACTGCCACAAACATGAATCAATTTTATTGGAATTCCACGTGAAAGACCAACACAAAGGGGTGTACACGTGAGGTGGAACGAAAACCATACATGATTCCAAACATTTAAAAAAAAAAAATAACTGCAAAGTGGGGTGTGCGTAAGTATTCAGCCCCCTGAGTCAATACTTTGTAGAACCACCTTTTGCTGTAATTACAGCTGCCAGTCTGTTAGGGTATGTTTCTACCAGCTTTGTACATCTAGAGACTGAAATCCCTGCCCATTCTTCTTTGCAAAACAGCTCCAGCTCAGTCAGATTAGATGGACAGCGTTTGTGAACAGCAGTTTTCAGATCTTGCCACAGATTCTCGATTGGATTTAGATCTGGACTTTGACTGGGCCATTCTAACACATGGATATGTTTTTGTTTTAAACCATTCCATTGTTGCACTGGCTTTATGTTTAGGGTCGTTGTCCTGCTGGAAGGTGAACCTCCGCCCCAGTCTCAAGTCTTTTGTAGGCTCCAAGAGGTTTTCTTCCAAGATTGCCCTGTATTTGGCTCCATCCATCTTCCCATCAACTCTGACCAGCTTCCCTGTTCCTGATGAAGAGAAGCACCCCAGAGCATGATGCTGCCACCACCATATTTGACAGTGGGGATGGTGTGTTCAGAGTGATGCGCCGTGTTAGTTTTCCGCCACACATAGCGTTTTGCATTTTGGCCAAAAAGTTCCATTTTGGTCTCATCTGACCAGAGCACCTTCTTTCACATGTTTGCTGTGTCCCCCACATGGCTTGTGGCAAACTGCAAATGGGACTTCTTATGCTTTTCTGTTAACGATGGCTTTCTTCTTGCCACCAGGGCCATATTTACCATAAGGCACTGTAGGCATGTGCCTACAGGTGCCTGATGATGGAAAGATAGCTCACTCCCCTCCCTCTCTCCCATCTTGCCTATACAGAGTCCTGAGAAGAGCGTAAATGAGGATACTCACCTGGGTCTCAGCATTCCACTGACCAGATCTCCCTTCAATTTAGGGTAACTCTGGCTACCTAATGCTAAGGGACACCTGTATCTACCTATGATGGGCAAGGGAAGTAATGGAGAAGTGACATCTGGGCAAGCCAGCACACTTGTGGTGCAGTTCGGCGGGAGTTTGTAGGTTCATGGAGGGGGAAGTTTAGGGTGTCAGGACATCTGTGCCTATAGGCTCTTGTGATGTAAATCCGGGCCTGCTTGCCACTCTTCTATAAAGGCCAACTTTGTGCAGTGCACAACTAATAGTTGTCCTATGGACAGATTCCCCCACCTGAGCTGTAGATCTCTGCCGCTCATCCAGAGTCACCATGGGCCTCTTGACTGCATTTCTGATCAGCACTCTTCTTGTTCGGCCTGTGAGTTTAGGTGGATGGCCTTTTCTTGGTAGGTTTACAGTTGTGCCATACTCCTTCCATTTCTGAATGATCACTTGAACAGTGCTTCGTGGTATGTTCAAGGCTTTGGAAATCTTTTTGTAGCCTAAGCCTGCTTTAAATTTCTCAATAACTTTATCCCTGACCTGTCTGGTGTGTTCTTTGAACTTCATGGTGTTGTTGCTCCCAATATTCTCTGAGACAACCTCTGAGGCCGTCACAGATCAGCTGTATTTGTACTGACATTAGATTACACACAAATGCACTCTACTTAGTCATTAGCACTCATCGGGCAATGTCTATTGGCAACTGACTGCACTCAGACCAAAGGGGGCTGAATAATTACGCACACCCCACTTCACAGTTATTTATTTGTAAAAAATGTTTGGAATCATGTATGATTTTCGTTCCACTTCTCACGTGTACACCACTTTGTGTTGGTCTTTCATGTGGAATTCCAATAAAATTGATTCATGTTTGTGGCAGTAATATGTCAAAATGTGGAAAACTTCAAGGGGGCCGAATACTTTTGCAAACCACTATACAGGAGGGGAGGGCTGAGCCTCCCCTCCTATGACTGGTTGCTAGGGCCTGGCTGGGGGCCTCTGATTAGCCCAGGGGGATGTCATTTCCACCCATTTCCGCTAACCTGACCTAATCACGGCTTTACCTACTGCGATCACGAACATGAATGCATTCTGAATATTCTTATTCATGGCATTGTCGTGGTCGATTTCCGTGATCCAGAATCGATTCAATCAAATACCAAAGCCAAATAGTGAAAAAATGCTTGTGAATCACGGCTAATCCGTGATCACGGAAAATATATGCACACCACTGCTCATTAGTTACAAGAAAAGTACAGCACTAGTAAGGTAGCAAAGCAGCATACTGTGCAGTTTATTTTGAGTAATTCAGTGTATGATTGCTCTAAAAATGGTACAGTACAATCAAAACTTACACAGACATGGGTTGATCCCCCAAAGTTGGTAATTTCCACGAAGCAGTCAACTGCATCATTAAAATCCTTAATGTTGAGTGCTAAATCAATGACACCTACGATCATGGTCCCTATAGTCAGGATGATTGCAGTGGAGATCTGCAGAAATAAATAAATAAATAATAGATAAATAAAGAGAAATAAGGATAGTCTGATGTAGTGATGCTCGGATACCCCTATCCATGAAGTCAAGTAAATCCGGAAATTCTGGATTCCCTCATCCATGGATTCGACAAACCCGGGCGTGGCTAAAAAAAATCTGGAACCGTTGTGATTAAAATCTGGACTTGAAACTGAATCACAAATTCGAACCGGATTTTTGCCATGGTAATCCATGGCCGTGGATCTGGATTTTCTTTTAATGTTAATAGCAAAGCCCCCATACATGCTACAATTCCCAAAATCACATGGATTATAAAGGTGATAAGGGGCTACAACTTAAAAAAAAATCAAAAAGGACTTATGGTTTTTGAGAAAAACTGGAAAACTGAAAAATATTCTGTGATTATCACCCGCCGACTTTAGTGGGTAATAGGAAAGTCCCCTTACATTGTACAAACACCAAATTTGCCAGATATGTTAAGAAGAACAGTGGGAAAAAGAGAATTTTTTTTTCCAAAAATACCTTATACTTTTTGAGAAAATCGATTTGAAAACTTCAAAGGAAAAAAGTATACATTTAAATGTGTTAATGACAGTTCTTAGGAAAACAATTCTTGCAGACTTTAACAGTTAATAGCAAAGACCCCTTACATCCCAGCAACACCAAATTTGTAGGATATGTTAAAAAGATAGTGGGAAACAATATTTTTTTTTAAAAAAAATTTTGTGTGCTGAGTGTGGGAGATTAAAAAATAAAATGGCATGGGATCCCCCCTCTTGAGCCTCTGTAACTCCTTGTCTCCCATGCAGGCTGGGATAGCCAGAATGTGGAGCCCCAGCAGACTGGGGCTTCGCACCCTGAGCTACACCAGCCCGCATGGACCATGGTATGGGGGGCCCTTGTCCAATCCATGGACAAGGGGCTCTTCCCCACCTCTGGTGCCCCAGGAGGGGGTGGGGCGACGACTTCCTGGGGGGTTCATCGGGGCATCTGGGAGTCCCCTTTAAGAAGGGGACCCCAGATGCCCACCCCCCTCCCAGGAGAAATGGGTATAGAGGTACAAAGTACTCCTTACCCATTTCCACAAAGGGTTAAAAGAAATAAAAACACAACCACGAGAAAACATTTTTTATTAATTTTAATTAACCAGAAATACTTACCTGTACCTTTAAGAAAATGCCATGCCAATATCCTCGGTAATGTCCCACAACGACAGTATCCTCTATCTTGCGAACTTCAGAAATACTTACCTGTACCTTTAAGAAAATGTTCCCACGCCAATATCCTCTAACTTGCGACCTTGATTGAAGATCTCTGACGACCCGCGCAACTGCAGCCACACACCACCGGTCCCCGCACAGCTCTAGCTATACCTAGTATACCTAGTATAGCTAGAGAGCCAAAAGCATCTTTGAAGTTTGGCTCCAAGGCTCCTCATTGGTCTATTAACAGACCAATGGGGATCAGAAGGATATTCATTGGTACAGGTAAGTATTTCTGGATAAATTAAAAAAAAAATTCTCGTGGTTGTGTTTTTGATTCTTTTAACCTTTGTGAAAATGGGCAAGGGGAACTTTGTACCCCTATACTAATTTCTCCTGGGAGGGGGCAGGCATCTGGGGTCCCTTTCTTAAAGGGGACTCCCAGAAGCCACCATGAACGCCCCCAGGGAGTCGTCACCCCCACCTCCTCCTGGGGCACCGGAGGTGGGGAAGAGCCCCTTGTCCATGGATTGGACAAAGGCTTGGAGGAAAAGGGAAAGGCTTGGCTGCCACTCTCCCCCGGAGCCCCCCATACCATGGACCATGTGAACTGGTATAGCTCAGGGTGCGAAGCCCCAGTCGGTCAGGGCTCCACATTCTGGCTATCCCAGCCTGCATGGGAGACAAGGGGTTACAGAGGCTCAGGAGGGGGGACCCCATATCTTTTTTTTAATTTCCCACACTCAGCACAAAAAAATTACATTTTTAAAAAAATATTGTTACCCACTATCTTTTTAACATATTCTGCAAATTTGGTGTTGCTAGGATGTAAGGGGCCTTTGCTATTAACTACTAAAGTCGGCAGGAATTGTTTCAATTACCACATTTAAATGTATACTTTTTTCGTTTGAAGTTTTTAAATCGATTTTCTCAAAAAGTATAAGGTTTTTTTGAAAAAAAAATGTCCTCTTGTTCCAACTCTTCTTCTTAACATACCTTGAAAATGTGGTGTTTCTACAATGTAAGGGGACTTTGCTATTAACCGCTAAAGTCAGTAGGTGATAATCACGGAATATTTTTCCTGTGAGCCCACGATCACGACCCGTGATTGCTGACCGAATATTTTCAACCATGGAATTTCCGTGGCCAATTTTTGTGATCCAGAATTGATCACGGAGTCGGATCCAGAAGTTGAGTAGTGAAAAAATTTCCTCGGATTTGGAAGTCGAATAGTAAATAAATGCTTGTGAATCACGGCTAATCCCTGATCACGAGTTCTCGGTGAGCATCTCTAATCTGGTGACATTGTTAAAAAGTAAAAACAACATTCAGTATAAATGACAAACTCAGAAAACACAATTTGAAACTCAGTGAAGTGTACAAATTTGTTTCCCTGTGCTTTAAAGTGGACCTGTCCTGAACTCTTGTACAGGACACAAGGAAAACATAAAGGAAATGCACCCTGTATGTATTTAAAGAGTTTAGGCTATGTCATTTGTGTCTAATCACTACTTGTAATTTGATATCCCTCCTGTGTCACATGACTGCCTATGGCAGATGAGCAGATAAGCCCATTTGAAAGTACAGGCTGTAAACAATATGTCTGCTTCCATGAATCAGGACATAGAAACTGTGCAGATTTATTTTAGGATTTGTATCAGCTGTAGCAAATACATGTTTTTTTGTTTAAAGGTTACTATGCTGTTGTGTATCTTTTAGAGCAGAAAGGAGTTCTGAGTTCAGGTCCACTTTAATGTGTATATAAAAAGGGCTTGTGGGAGTTGTGGGAGGCCTCATTCCTTTACACCTTTTGCACCTTTGTACAAAATTATGGAATTATGGAAAAGGAACTAGAGATGTCCCGAACTGTTCGCACGCAAACTTATTTGCGCAAACTACGCAATCATCATTGGGCTAAACTTTGACCCTCTACATCACAGTCAGCAGACACATGGCAGCCAATCAGGCTGCACTCCCTCCTGGAGCACCCCCTTATAAAAGGCAGCAGCATTGGCCATGTTGTCACTCTGTGTGCTGCTTAGAGTTGAGCCGAAATTTTCGTAATTTCGCATTACTATAATTACGCATGCGAAATTTGCGATTACGTTGCGAAATTAGCGTAGCGAAATTGCCATTAAAATCGTAATTGAAAATACCGTAAGCGTAATTTTCAACGCGAAATTTCGCATTTCGTTCATGTCGTAATTTCGCATTAAACGCTACCGTAATTTCGCATTAAACCGTAACGCTCCGTATAATATAAAAAAGCCGCCGACTTTAAGGGTTAATAGCAAAGCCCCCTTAAATGCTAAGAGCCTCAAATTTGGAGAATATATTAAGGAGATCAGGAGGAATAAGAGGAAAAATTTTTTTTTCAAAAAGACCTTATAGTTTTTGAGAAAATCGATGTTAAAGTTTCAAAGTAAAAATGTATACATTTAAAAACCCGCCGACTTTAACGGTTAATAGCAAAGCCTGCTTAAAGTTTAGGAACACCAAATTCCTAGGGTATATTAAGGGGATCATTGGGAATAAGAGGAAAAATTTTTTTTTCAAAAAGACCTTATAGTTTTTGAGAAAATCGATTTTTAAGTTTCAAGGGCGAAAATGTCTTTTAAATGCGGAAAATGTCAGTTTTTTTTGCACAGGTAACAATAGTGTATTATTTTCATAGATTCCCCCAAGTGGGGAGAGTTTTACTTACTTCGTTCTGAGTGTGGGAAATATAAAAAAAAAAAACGACGTGGGGTCCCCCCTCCCAGACCTCTTTAACCCCTTGTCCCCCATGCAGGCTGGGATAGCCAGAATGCGGAGCACCGGCCGCGTGGGGCTCCGCACCCTGACTATACCAGCCCGCATGGTCCATGGATTGGGGGGTCTCGGAAGGGGAGGGGCAGCCAAGCTTTCCCCTCCCCCTCCGAGCCCTTGTCCAATCCAAGGACAAGGGGCTCTTCTCCACCTCCGATGGGCGGTGGAGGTGGAGGCCGCGATTTCCTGGGGGGGGTTCATGGTGGAATCTGGGAGTCCCCTTTAAAAAGGGGTCCCCCAGATGCCCACCCCCCCTCCCAGGAGAAATGAGTATAGAGGTACTTGTACCCCTTACCCATTTCCTTTAAGAGTTAAAAGTAAATAAACACACAAACACATAGAAAAAGTATTTTAATTGAACAAAAAACATAACCACGAAAAAAATCCTTTAATATTCTTAATTAACCATTAATACTTACCTGTCCCTTTAAATAAATGATCCCACGCAATATCCTCGGAAATGTTCTATTAGTTACAATGTAACAAAGTTATTACAATGTAACAACTTTGTTACATTGTAACTACGCCGCACCCGACGTCACTCGTCGCTCAGCCGCCGCAGCATACATTTACGCGTCCGTGCAGGATGCTAAGTCCCCGCAGCTTCCGCTGTCCACCCCGCCCACATCTGTCACCCACATGTGGGTGACATGTGGGTGACATGTGGCAGAGGCGGGGAGGGCAGCGGAGCCGGCGGGGACTTAGCGTCCTTCACCCGACAGAGCTCTGAGCTATATAGCTCAGAGCTCTGTAAAGCATCTTTGTATTTTGGCTCCAAGGAGCCCCATTGGTCCTTAGCAGACCAATGGGGTTCCTTCTGATTTGAAGGAACCCCATTGGTCTGCTAAGGACCAATGGGGCTCCTTGGAGCCAAAATACAAAGATGCTTTAGAGAGCTCTGAGCTATATAGCTCAGAGCTCTGTCGGGTCCGTGCAGCGCAGACGGGTATGCGGCGGCGGCGAGTGACGTCGGGTGCTGCGTAGTTACAATGTAACAAAGTTGTTACAAGGGCTCGGAGGGGGAGGGGAAAGCTTGGCTGCCCCTCCCCTTCCGAGACCCCCCAATCCATGGACCATGCGGGCTGGTATAGTCAGGGTGCGGAGCCCCACGCGGCCGGTGCTCCGCATTCTGGCTATCCCAGCCTGCATGGGGGACAAAGGGTTAAAGAGGTCTGGGAGGGGGGACCCCACGTCGTTTTTTTTTATATTTCCCACACTCAGAACGAAGTAAGTTAAACTCTTCCCACTTGGGGGAATCTATGAAAATAATACACTATTGTTACCTGTGCAAAAAAAATGACATTTTCCGCATTTAAAAGACATTTTTGCCCTTGAAACTTAAAAATCGATTTTCTCAAAAACTATAAGGTCTTTTTGAAAAAAAAATTTTTTCCTCTTATTCCCACTGATCCCCTTAATATACCCTGGGAATTTGGTGTTCCTAAACTTTAAGCAGGCTTTGCTATTAACCGTTAAAGTCGGCGGGTTTTTAAATGTTTACATTTTTCCTTTGAAACTTTAACATCGATTTTCTCAAAAACTATAAGGTCTTTTTGAAAAAAAAAAATTTTCCTCTTATTCCTCCTGATCTCCTTAATATATTCTCCAAATTTGAGGCTCTTAGCATTTAAGGGGGCTTTGCTATTAACCCTTAAAGTCGGCTGCTTTTTTATATTATACAGAGCGTTACGGTTTAACGCGAAATTACGGTAGCGTTTAATGCGAAATTACGGCATGAACGAAACGCGAAATTACGCGTTGAAAATTACTCTTACGGTATTTTCAATTAAATTACGATTTTAATGGCAATTACGCTACTGTAATTTCGCATCGTAATCGCAAATTTCGCATGCGTAATTTTAGTAATGCGAAATTACGAAAATTTCAGCTCAACTCTAGGCCCAGCACATTTAGTGCATACCTTTTACTGCATCTGTGTGACTGCACATTGTAATATATACCAGCAGTCACTGCATACCTTTTCACTGCACCTGTGTGGCTGCATATTGTATTATACCACCAGCGGTCACTGCATACCTTTTCACTGCACCTGTGTGACTGCATATTGTATTATACCACCAGCAGTCACTGCATACCTTTTCATTGCACCTGTGTGACTGCACATTGTATTATTATTACATAAAAGAACATGCACACCAGACAAAAGATGCTTTTAAATGCAATGCTTATTATTGAAGTGAAAAACTTGTACATAAACCCCAATAAACGGGCAGGATACAAACATATACATATTAGCACAATTCTAACTGAACAATGAGAAATGACACAATGTTACAATATCCTGACAAACACAGAGATGGAGGAAAGTCAGAATTTACCCATTTACCCAAATTCTGTCTTTCCTCCATCTCTGTGTTTGTCAGGATATTGTAACATTGTGTCATTTCTCATTGTTCAGTTAGAATTGTGCTAATATGTATATGTTTGTATCCTGCCCGTTTATCGGGGTTTATGTACAAGTTTTTCACTTCAATAATAAGCATTGCATTTAAAAGCATCTTTTGTCTGGTGTGCATGTTCTTTTATGTAATATACATGTATTTTTATAACATTGCACCCTGCGTGATTGTACATTGGTCTATATAGTTTGATGGTCTATTTATATGGGTGTGCAGACCCTAATGTATATATGCACATTGTATTATACCACCAGCGGTCATTGCATACCTTTTCACTGCACCTGTGTGACTGCATATTGTATTATACCACCAGCAGTCACTGCATACATTTTCATTGCACCTGTGTGACTGCACATTGTATTATATAAAGCCCTGTCTCTTGCAGCTGGCCCTTTCTAATTGCTATACTGTGCCAGGCCCAGCACATTCAGTGCATACCTTTTACTGCATCTGTGTGACTGCACATTGTAATATATACCAGCAGTCACTGCATACCTTTTCACTGCACCTGTGTGGCTGCATATTGTATTATACCACCAGCGGTCACTGCATACCTTTTCACTGCACCTGTGTGACTGCATATTGTATTATACCACCAGCAGTCACTGCATACCTTTTCATTGCACCTGTGTGACTGCACATTGTATTATACCACCAGCGGTCATTGCATACCTTTTCACTGCACCTGTGTGACTGCATATTGTATTATACCACCAGCAGTCACTGCATACCTTTTCATTGCACCTGTGTGACTGCACATTGTATTATATACCAGCAGTCACTGCATACCTTTTCACTGCACCTGTGTGACTGCACATTGTATTATATAAAGCCCTGTCTGTTGCAGCTGGCCCTTGCTAATTGCTATACTGTGCCAGGCCCAGCACATTCAGCGCATACCTTTTCACTGCACCTGTGTGACTGCATATTGTATTATACCACCAGCAGTCACTGCATACCTTTTCACTGCACCTGTGTGACTGCATATTGTAATATACCACCAGCGGTCACTGCATACCTTTTCACTGCACCTGTGTGACTGCATATTGTATTATGCCACCAGCAGTCACAGCATACCTTTTCATTGCACCTTTGTGACTGCACATTGTATTATACCACCAGCAGTCACTGCATACCTTTTCATTGCACCTGTGTGACTGCAAATTGTATTATATACCAGCAGTCACTGCATACCTTTTCACTGCACCTGTGTGACTGCACATTGTATTATACCAGTCACTGGCACTGCATACCTTTCACTGCACCAATGTGACTGCATATTGTATTATACTGCCACCAGTCACAGCATACCTTTCACTGCATCTGTGTGACTGCACATTGTATTATACCAGCAGTCAGTGCATACCTTTCACTTCATCCCCCTAATATGGACAAAACAACAGGCAGAGGCAGAGCCAGGCCACCTGGCAGGTCTGTTCGAGGTGGTGCTGGCATGATTTTGTGCGGCCCCTCAAGCAAAGTACATTATTCAGAAGGCACATGCCATCAACCCCCAAGATTGTCATGACGTAGTTGACTATTGAACGCACAACACCTAATCTTCCTCAGCTTCCACACTCAACCGTGACATATCTTTAAGGTCAACTGCTGCCGCCACCACCAAAGTGCCATCATCCCAGGGCTCAGCGGTGTGCACATTTTTTTTTGTGTGTCTGCCTCAGATGACAGCAATACTATCTGTACTCTCTGCCATCAAAAATTGAGCCGTGAAAAGACCAAGACCCGCGTAGGGACAACTGCCTTACGAAGGCACATGATGAGAAAGCACAAACAGCAATGGGATGACCACCTGAGGAAAAGCAACACACAAATGCAAAGCCACCTTCCGCCTCCTCTTCCTCCTTCAGGTGCAGCATCTTCAGCCGCTTTATCGCTTGCACCTGATAGCAGCGGCCGCTAACAAAAGGATTAATAATTTTTCTGGTGCTGCAACAACAAAACAAAAGGCATGTACATGTGTCAATTCCCCTTCGTGATCGTTACCTAGCTGCGGTGAAGGGGCTTGTGTATCACAATGAAGCAATGACCTATATGAGTGTTTTGGGGGGCACACCCAAGATAATAAGGTTGTTGCTTCATTGTGGACAGACCAAATCCGATCAGCTGGACAGTCATTGTTGTTCTGTTACTGTGCTACCTCAGCCCGACCATATGGGCTTGAAAACCATCATCGTCTGCACTCTCACCATCGTGCGCACCAGTCCAGCATGGCCATCACTACGCAAACAGCTGTTTGCGGTGCGTTACACAGTGAGTTTGGTCTGTACACTACTTACACTACCTGCTGATCCATATCTACACACGCTAGATGTTTTCAAGCACTTTAGGCCTCCAATTTAGGTATGCAATGTGAATTCTGCCTTTTAGGGATTATAACCCTGCTCTGCGTCAAATCCATAATTTTCCCTGGCACTTTTGGCATGTATCCCATTCCGCCATGCCCCCCTCCAGGTGTTAGACCCCTTGAAACATCTTTACATCCCTTTTGTGGCCAGAAACAGTGTTTGCAGTTTTTGAAGTTCGCCTGCCCATTGAAGTCTATTGCGTTCGCCGAGTTCGCACTTCGCGAACAAAAATCCGTGGGTTTGTGACATCTCTACAAGGAACCTATTCTCCCCTCTGGTACCCACTACCGAGGAGAAAGTGTGTAAGGACTAGCTAAGTCGAGGCTTTTCTATTAAGATCAAAGGGGTTTCTTCCAGGAACTCATTAATTAAAAGTTAATATTTATTATTTACTAGTTAAAAAACGGGCACTAGGCCATAGCCATGACCACCCTCCCCAGCTTTCAAGGGCATAAAGAGATGATTTGCATGTTTGGGAGTGATGCATCATGGGAAAACATGGTTGCTCACTTACAGCTGAATTATTGCAGAAAAAAAAAATCCTATTTCATGTTACTGTGATAGCATTTTTTGGTTTGAAGCTGCAAATTTTGGCAAATAAGATGCAAAAATGTTGTTGTTCAACCCTGGATATCGTTAAAACTAGCCTTCCAAAGGCAGCATTTGTGTGAGGGCGGTACAAGCCTAATTGTCAAATTAACCCCCCCCCCCCCCACTTACACTAACCTTTCCCCTATATTTGCACACTAACCCCCTTACCAACTACTAACACTAACTGTGTGTGCCTAACACTAACCCAATAACCGGATAATTGAAATAACCCGGTGCCTCATGAAAACCCTGTGCCTAAATTACCACCTTGATGCTTGGTTATATTATAGCCAAGCACATCTTTCCAGAGAGACCCCTGTCACTCTGCCAATAGCTGCAGTTTTGGCACCCCAAACTACACACTGTGCATGGTTGTAGCTGCTAATTACATACAGTGCTGCTTGGATACCCCTTTTCAAAATCCGAATTGAATTCGGATCCGGATACCCAGATATTCGGATTCGAATCGGATATCCGAATCCGAACGTGTTAGTATCCGAGTAAATTTTATATATCCGAACCCAATATCTGGGATATCCGGTCGGATTCGGATACCTGGATAGAAAACCGGAAGTGGCCTTCAAATTGGTTAAATTCTCTCTCTCTCTCTCTCTCTCTCTCTCTCTCTCTCTCCCCCTCTCGGACTCTACGCCTCAAAACTGAATTCTGACCTGAAAACCTGCTCGGATATCTGAACTAAGTATTCAACCAGATATCCGGATTTCAGATAGATATCCGAGTTAACTCGGATAATGCTATTCGGATTTTAACAGATATCCGGAATCCGAAACCGGGTTCGGATAGCTGAAAAAGTTAGATTATTTGGGTAGTTCAGATACCGGAATATTGGATGAGCACCACTGATTAAATAGCAGCCTATAGCGGCTCCCAAAATACTTGCCATGCCTTGTGCCCTTTTTACTTGCTTCGAGCCTGACAACCTTCATCAGACACCCATGTTATTAAACTCCATGGTGGTATAGAAGTGGTAAAGAGGCGCCCAAAATACTCTAAAATCAATAAAATAACAAAAATGAGGTGGCTTACCTCACAGACGACAACTCACTTTGATAAGGAAGTTTCATTGGAGATTTAGCACAGGCAACGTGTTTCGTGGGACCAAGCCCACCTCCTCAGGCCAAATAAAGTGCCGTTGTGGTCTAACAACCGCATTTGGGGTGCCTCAAATGCGGTTGTTAGACCACAACGGCACTTTATTTGGCCTGAGGAGGTGGGCTTGGTCCCACGAAACGCATTGCCTGTGCTAAATCTCCAATGAAACTTCCTTATCAAAGTGAGTTGTCGTTTGTGAGGTAAGCCACCTCATTTTTGTTATTTTATTGATTTTAGAGTATTTTATAGAAATTTGGAGCCTCTTTACCACTTCTGTGCCATATCCCCCCTACTTGCCTGGGTGGGGAACCTTACGCACCTGAACCAAGGTGGGATCCCACCACCTGTGGTAATCAAGGTACACAGGATCTTTTTGCTAAGAGAGCGACCAGACCCAGAACTGCTGGTATACCTGAGTGGAGTCAGGTTTAAGCACTCCACTTGCTTGAAGTGGTCGGTTGCCCCGTGTGCAACCCACCTTTGTGAGTACCCATTTTTCAGAATTTTTTTTGAACACCTATTTGAGACATACTGCACCATTTGCGCTCCCGTTGTCTTTGTGTTTTTTCCCCTCCAGTACTGTATACTCCCTGGCGGTATGATTATTTCCAGATTTATTTTCCAAAAGCGGTGACATTTTTTCACAAGTTTTGAGACCCTAAAAACCATACCACTTGATAGATCTGCGGCAGCCCTGCACATTCCATACCTCCAATGGATCCAACTCGGGATTACTGCTCTGAACTGCGTATTTCCATCCCGAGCCTGACTCTGGGATACCGCTAAAGAGGTTAAAGTCAGTTGTTCAATATCTTCTATAAAGCATTACAGAAAGTGTAAGCACTGTGTACACATATAATAACAATTTCTAAGACAACCTGATTCAGTTGTCACATTTACACTCATATAAACACTACCGTATATAGTCGACTATAGGTCGATGAAATTTAGGACTGACTGAAAGTATAAAAGAGTAGGGGTTGCCTCGCATTATACTCGAGTAAGTCCAAAAATGTTTTCTGCTTTATAAATGTATGCTTAAACATGACTAAACAGCATTTCATGTTTTGCCACAGAGTGAAAATATATGTGTGTAATAACAACTTTGAATTAGGAGTTTCATGATGAAAAGTGTCCTCTTGACTTGCATTCAGGGGATTGATTCCCCCCTTTTCCCCATTGCTACATACCCCGCTAACTGCAGGATAGACTTATACTTGAGTCATTTAGAAATTCCAGCTCAAAAGGGTCAAATATTGGGATTGACTTAAACACAAGGCTGACTTATATTTGAGTATATACAGGTAGCATTTTTCTGGACGTAAGTCATTCTTTTAAAAAATCTTCAACTAACAGTTTGCTCCGTGTAGATCACCAGATAAAATGTTTACAAGCCAACGGCATTTGACTGTACAACATATTTTGTATCGATACTTTTTTATCCTTGTCTTCCCAATAACCTTTACCTCATTTATTCTTCTTAAAGTTTACCTGAGACAAGACTTGTCTCAGGTACCATACCTAACTGGGGCTTCCTTAAGCCCCCTTAGGGCCACTCTTCCCGCACCAATTCCCCAGGCTTAAAGATGTTGCGAACATCAAATTTTGTGTTCGCGAACGCGAACTTCCGAAAATATTCGCTAAAATGCGAACCGCTATAGACTTCAATGGGCAGGGCAGGCAAATTTTAAAACCTACAGGGACTGTTTCTGCCCACAAAAGTGAAGGAAAAGTTGCTTCAATGGGTCTAACACCTGGACTCAGGACTGTGGCTTGCCGGAGAGGGATCCCTGACAAACGTCCCACCAAAAATTACAGAGTTGACACAGTCGGGTTTTAGTCCCTAAAGGGCAGAAATCACAGTACATTCCTACAAATATTGCACTGGAGTGGTACTGTGCCTGCAACTTAAATAACAAGTAACACGCATGCTAACCTAGAAAAAAAACACATATACTGTATAAGTAGATACATCCTAATTCTACATACATAACAGATTTATTGCACTCTCCATGTTATGATTCCTGTAAATCTTATAAAGGAAAAGCAGAGAATCCTATTCCACACAGTTTCCATATTGGTTACCTTTAACCTCCTGACATCATTTCCTCCCTCACTCTTTTTTTCTCGTCTTGCTACTTGTGTATTCATTACTTCCTCTCCTCCCAGAGTTGTCAGACACTCCTACTGAGGTCTATACTAGGAAGTGAACTGTCTTATGTCATTAGATGGAGGGGGAAATAAAGGGAAGAGGAGGAATATAGTATAAATAGAAAGACCCCCCCCCCCCCCCAGCATGCAACTGTATGGCAATGGCAATTAAAGGTTCAGTGCTCCTAAGGTACAGTATGTGATAACTCCAAATCATAACAGCAGAAAAAGTTTTGAAAGTTTTGAATGCAGCATTAGCATCTTTATCACTTAATACACTAAGACCAGTTTTTGTTGAAATTGGAGTTTGGAGTGTTACGTACAAAATAAAAAACAGGAGACCGATGTGCTAGCCCTCAAAAGGGCTATTTGGGGTGCTTTCAGCAAGTAGTCCGTGAGGAACAAGAACACAGGCCTAGCTTATGCTTTCCTTACCTATCTGCAGCAAGTCTGACCCTGCTCTCACTAACAGTTAGAGTTGTCTCGAACCTCCAATTTTAGGTTCGCAAACCTCGAACCCGAACATGTGAAAAAGGATTGCAAACTTTTCGAACCGCCATAGACTTCAATGGGCAGGTGAACTTTCAAAACTACAAACACTAATTCTGGCCGCTAAAGTAATGGAAAAGATGATTTAAGACAAGACAAATAACATTTATATTGCGCTTTCCTCCTGGCGGACTCAAAGCGCCAGAGCAGCAGCCACTAGGGCGCGCTCTATAGGCAGTAGCAGTGTTAGAAAGACTTGCCTAAAGTCTCCTACTGAATAGGGGCTGGCTTACTGAACAGGCAGAGCCAAGGTCCGAATCCTGGTCTCCTGTGTCAGAGGCAGAGCCCTTAACCATTAAACCATCCAGTTCCTGATGTGCTAGCCCTCAAAAGGGCTATTTGGGGTGCTTTCAAGTAGTCCGTGAGGAACAAGAACACAGGCCTACGGAGTGGGATACATGCCAAAAGTCCCGGGGAAAAATCTGGGTTTGACGCAGAGCAGGGTTTAAGGGCAGAAATCACATTGCATTGCTAAATTGGAGGCCTAAAATGCTTTAAAACATCTTGCAGGTGTATACATCAATCAGGTAGTGTAATTAGTGTACTGCTTCACACTGACAGACTAAACTCACTGTATAACGCACTGCAAACAGCTGTTTGTGTAGTGATGGCTGTGCTGGACTGGTGCACACAATGGCGAGAGTGCATGCGATAGCGGTTTTCAAGCCCATATGGTCAGGCTGAGGTAGCTGAGTGACAGAACAACAGTGACTGAGTGTCCAGCTGATTGAATGAAGCAACAACCTTATTATCTTCTGAGGTCAGGCGTGCCCCCCAACCACAACACACTCATTTAGCCGGTCATTGCTTCATTGTGATACGCAAGCCCTTTCACTGCAACAAGGTATCAATCATGAAGGGGAATTGACACATGTACATGCCTTTTGTTTTCTTGCTGCAGCCGCAGTGCAGCCAGAAAAATTAGGCAGGCATGTACACGCACCAGAAAAATTATTATAGCCTTAAAAATTCAGGAATCCATCTGAAGTCCTGGACCCTGTTGGTGGTGGTGGAGAAGGCAGTCAAGCAGCCTGCAGGCAGAGATGCTGTGTGGGAACCGACTTAGTCTTGGGGCAGGCAGTCACACGGCATGCAGGCTGAGATGCTGTGTGTGGGGACTGACTTAGTCTTCGGGCAGGCAGTAGCCGTCCAGGATCCATGACTCATTCATTTTGATAAAGGTGAGGTACTGAACACTTTTGTGACCTAGGCAACTTCTCTTCTCACTGACAATGCCTCCAGCTGTGCTGAAGGTTCTTTCTGACAGGATGCTTGAGGCAGGGCAAGACAGAAGTTGGATGGCAAATTGTGACAGCTCTGGCCACAGGTCAAGCCTGCGTACCCAGTAGTCCAGGGGTTCATCACTGCTCAAAGTTTCTACATCCACACTTAAGGCCAAGTAGTCGGCTACCTGCCGGTCAAGGCGGTGGTGGAGGGTGGATCCGGAATGGGTAAGGCGAGGCGTTGGAGTAAAGAATGTCCGACATCACCATGAGATTGCTAGAGTGTCCTGTCCTTGCCTGCGTGGACATGGGAGGAGGAGGAAGATTACTGGCAGTGGCACCTTTATTCCGTTGTGCTTTGACATCACCCTTAAAAGCATAGTTGACAGCTTGTTCTGCAAGTGCTGCATGTTTTCTACCTTCTGGTGATTTAGAAACATCTCAGCCACTTTGTGCTTATACCAAGGGTCTAGTAGTGTTTCCACCCAGTACAGGTCATTCCCCTTGAGTTTTTTTATGCGGGGGTACCTCAACAGGCTGGACAGCATGAAGGACACCATCTGCACAAAGTCAGATGCCACCGTACTAGCCACCTTGTCTTGCTCTTCCTCAGTGATGTCAGGTAAGTTCTCCTCCCCCCCCCAGCCACAAACAATACCATGGGAAAGGTGAGCAGCACAAGCCCCCTGCGATGCCTGCTGCGGTTGTTCTTCCGCCTCCTCCTCCAAAAACCACCTTCCTCATCTGACTCCTCTTCCACAGATGTTTCCTCCTCCTCCCCCTTCCACTGTGATGCTGCAGGTGTTGATGATGCCACAGGTGATGTTTCCAAAATCTCTTCCTCCTCTTCCTGTTCCTGGTCACGCTCCTCTACAGCTTGAGCCACCACTCTACGCACGGCACTCTCCAGGAAGAAAGCTTATGGGATCAAGTCGCTGATGGCGCCTTCACTGCCACTCACTAGGTTTTTCTCCTCCTCAAACGTAGGGATGGTCGGAATGCCAATTTCCGATTCCGCGGTAAATCCGCATTCCGTCATGTACCAATTACCGATTCCGCTTTTTGCTACCAATTTCCGCATTCCAATGCGGAATTTCCACCCGACTTTAACATCGATTTTCTCAAAAACTATAATGTCTTTTTGAAAACTTTTTTTGCCTCTTGTTCAGAAGATTCTGTTTTATAAACCCTGAAAATTTGGTGTTTCTAGGACTTACGGGTGCTTTGCTATTAGCCGCTAAAGTCGGCGGATTTTTACTGTAATGTAAAATCCAGAAAATAGGCAGATGCAGATTTTCTAGTGCGCCTACCGCACTTGCATTACCGATTTCCGCATTCCGATGCGGAAATGCAATTTCCGATCGGAATTTCGGAAATTGCATTTGCGCGGAATCCGAATGAGCATTCCTACTCAAACGGAAGCATGAGCCTGCAGGCATTACGCATTAGTGTCCTCTACTTTGGCCATAACATCCCCAGCTCCCAAGAGCATGTCCTTTCACTGTAGTTGTAGTAGAAGACAAAAAACACAGGGGGTCCGGGAGCCCAATCTGGTGCAGCACGTTATTATGTACGGGATTAATTTCACAAAGACAGTAAGTAATATACTCACAAGAGTGGGTTGGTAATTGAGGCAACCACTCATTTTCGCCGGTGGGGAAATACCGTCCCCACTCGGCCTTTATTCTTCTTTTGGTCGCTCCCCAAAAAGGTAGATCCGTCGGAGATTCTCCGACGTTGATCTTCCCCTAGGATCAAGGGGTACTAACTGATTTTTAGTAGGGTAGTAGGATAATTCAGATCTATGTGGTTCTATATGGTAGGTACAACATTAAGGAGACAAAATGGTGTGATCCTACCTTCTAGATGTCCCTTATAGGAAATATACAGATCAAGCCGTATACTTGTATAATTGAAGTTTATTTGGGGCACAGACTTTCACTGTAGTTGTACAGATACTGTTTGGCGGCTTTCTCCTGTTGTAGCAGGCAGTCAAACATCAGGAGCTTTAAATTCCAGTGAGTCAGCAAGTTGTAATTCCGCTGAATATCATCCAAGCGTGCCATGGTTGTGTAGGACCGCCTGAAATGCCCAGACACCTTCCTGGACTGCTTCAGGACCTCTTGTAAGCCTGGGTACTTAGACACAAATCTTTGGATTTTAAGATTGAGCACATGTGCCATAAAGGGTACATGTGTCAACTTTCCCAAACTCAAAACCGAAATAAGATTGCTGCCGTTGTCACACACCACGTTGCCGATCTCCAGTTGGTGCGAAGTAAGCCACTGATCCACCTGTTTGTTCAGAGCAGCCAGGAGAGCTGCTCCAGTGTGACTCTCGGCTTTGAGGCAAGACATGTCTAAGATGGCGTGACACCATCCTACCTGGCATGTGTAACGATCGGTGTCAGCAAGAACAGATTTTCTGATTATTGGTGATCTGCAGTATCACCAATAATACAGATGTTATACCTGATTATGTGGTGATCTGCAGAATCACCAATAATGCAAGTATAGCAAGACACAGGACACCCAGGTGTAAGATTGTGTTTGGTGCAACAGTAAATATAGATAGAGATACCCACGATTCCAGAGGAGCTGGTGAAGGAGAAGTGAGCGCTCACTTCTGCATCTAGACCCATTGAGTTATACTCCTGTTTGCCTGATGAAGCAGGACCACACCTGCGAAACGCGTTGCACTAAGTGGAGTTAAATAAAACATTTTTTGTATTGATATATTGTGACTCAATTGAGTTCTATATTTTTGAGGGAGGTAAGTCCACCTGAACATCCCCCTCTTTTAGACGGTTTTTAAACATTTTTATTCTACTCTGGCGCCTCTGTACACCAAGCCTTGCTGAAAAGCTGACATTGAAGGGCATGTTGGCTAGCTGTCTATAGGTGGCGGTACATGCCGCCACCGGACACTGCCACAAGCTGTTTCTGATGATGACGAGCTCCCCCTGCTTCTTTCAGCAACCCGTCTCCTCCTACTCCTCTCTGACTCCCCCTCTAAACTGTCCCCCTGGTCATCATGTCTATTAGGATTCCACGTGACATCCATGGCAGTATCATCATCATAATCATCCTCCACAGCTTCACTTCTATCAGACACCTCCAAAACTGCACTAACAACAGGTACTTTATCATCCTCACACCTTAGGTCCATACTGGTGCCTAACTCAGACATATGAGGTGGTGGTGTAACATGCTCAGCGCTGTCATCTTGTAACAAGAATGGCTGTGAATCAGTTAATTCCCCACCAAATAACTCCTGCGAAGTGTCAAATGGGCGGATGTGGTGCTAGTAGTAGCAGTGGTGGCTGCGGAGGAAGATATGTCACGATTCAGTGCGGAAGCTGAGGAAGATGAGGTGTTCTGTGTTAAATAGTCAAATACGTCCTGGAAATCTTGGGAGTTGATGGCACATGCCTTCTGAACACTGTATTTTGGTCCAGGGCCACACAAAATCAGGCCACCTCAACCTCGAACAGACCTGCCGGGTGGCCTGCCTCTGCCTCTTGTTTTGTCTATATTGGGGGGAATGAAGTGAAAGGTATGCACTGACTTTACTAATACAATGTGCTGTTACACAGGTGCAGTGAAAAGGTTGCAGTGACTGCTAGTATAACAATGTGTGGTCACACAGGTGCAGTGAAAAGGTGACTGCTGGCACAAAAATGTTCGGTTACACAGGTGCAGTGAAAAGGTGACTGCTGGTACAACAATGTGCGGTTATACAGGTGTAGTGAAAAGGTGACTGCTGGTACAACAATGTGCGGTTACACAGGTGCAGTGAACAGGTATGCAGTGACTGGTATATAAAACTGCGTGCTGTTACACAGGTGCAGTGAAAGGTATGTACGGACTGGTATTACAAATGTGCAGCTGTCACACACACAGGTACAGTGAACAGTTATGCAGTGAGGTGAGTAGTTTTGTATAGCGCTTCCCTGCGCATTGCTTTGCAGTCCGAGGGGGGAGCACGGAGGGTGACCAGGGGAGAGAGAGGGAGGGAGAGGTGGGCTGCCCTCCCCACGGCTGCGGATCCCCCTCCATCACAGCGCTCCTCTCCCAACAGCGCCCAGTGCGCCCGCACGGGCCGCACGGCCCTAGAAACGGCCATGATGGAGGGCAAGTCTGCCATCCATTCAAGTGAAAGGTATGCACTGACTCCCAGGTATAATACAATGTGTAGTGACAGATGCAGTGAAAGGTATTCAGTGACTGGTGGTATAACAATGTGCGGTCACACAGGTGCAGTGAACAGGTATGCAGTGACTGGTTTTTAAAACTGTGTGCTGTCATGCAGGTGCAGTGAACAGGTATGCACCAGAGCTGGGACAAGGTCCTCCAGCACCCAAGGCTGAGACACCAAAGTGCGCCCCTCCATCCCTCCCACCCCAACCGTCACACACTGATTGCTGTTAGACTAAGAGGTGCCACAGGGCCCACAACATCCCCAACACCTTAATATCTAGTTATCTGACAGGCAGTCACTGCCATGTATCCCCTTTTTTTATTTATTTCTGCTTCAAACACAATTAGGAATGACAGCTGAATGAATTGTGCGCCCCCTCCTACACTGCGCCCTGAGGCTGGAGCCTCTCCAGCCTATGCCTCGGCCCGGCCCTGGTATGCACGGACTGGTATCAATACAATGTGCAGCTGTCACAGACACAGGTGCAGTGAACAAGTATGCACGGACTGGTATTACAAATGTGCAGCTGTCACACACTCACAGGTACAGTGAACAGGTATGCAGTGACTGGTATATAAAATTGCATGCTGTTACACAGGTGCAGTGAAAAGGTTGCAGTGGCTGCTGTTACAAAACTGCGCGGCCACACAGGTGCAGTGAAAAGGTTGCAGTGACTGCTGATACAACAATGTGCGGTTACACAGGTGCAGTGAAAAGGTGACTGCTGGTACAACAATGTGAGGTTACACAGGTGCAGTGACTGCTGGTACAACAATTTGTGGTTATGCAGGTGCAGTGAATAGGTATGCAGTGACTGGTATATAACACTGCGCGCTGTCACACAGGTGCAGTGAACATGAACAGGTATGCATGGTTGGACTGGTATTACAAATGTGCAGCTGTCACACACACAGGTGCAGTGAACAGTTATGCAGTGACTGCTAGTATATAACACTGTGTGCTGTCACGCAGGTGCAGTGAACAGGTATGCAGTGACTGGTATCAATACAATGTGCAGCTGTCACACACACAGGTGCAGTGAACAGTTATGCAGTGACTGGTATATAACACTGCGTGCTGTCACGAAGGTGCAATGAACATGAACAGGTATGCACGGACTGGTATTACAAATGTGCAGCTGTCACACACACAGGTGCAATGAACAGTTATGCAGTGACTGGTATATAACACTGCATGCTGTCATGCACGTGCAGTGAACAGGTATGCAGTGACTGGTATCAATACAATGTGCAGCTGTCACACACACAGGTGCAATGAACAGTTATGCAGTGACGGTTCAATTCCCAGCAACGGTGAGTTGGTTTTTGACATGCTACAAATCCTTAAGCATGCTACTTTATCTCTTGAATTGATCATAATGGTACATGCTAGGCTGGCTTCAGCATTTAGTGTGGTTGGTGGTATAGCGGTTAAGTCAGTTACCTAACACACACTAAGACCTGGGTTCAATTCCCAGCCATGGTGAGTTGGTTTTTAGCATGCTACAAATCCTTAAAGAGACTCCGTAACAAAAATTGCATCCTGTTTTTTATCATTCTACAAGTTCCAAAAGCTATTCTAATGTGTTCTGGCTTACTGCAGCACGTTCTACTATCACCATCTCTGTAATAAATCAACGTATCTCTCTCTTGTCAGACTTGTCAGCCTGTGTCTGGAAGGCTGCCAAGTTCTTCAGTGTTGTGGTTCTGTGATGCATCTCCCCCCTCCCGGCCCCTCTCTGCACACTGCCTGTGTATTATTTAGATTAGAGCAGCTTCTCTCTTATCTTTTACAAGCTGGATAAATCCTCCTCTGAGCTGGCTGGGCTTTCACATACTGAGGAATTACATACAGGCAGAGCTGTCTGCACTCTGCAGGAAGAAACAGCCTGACACTTCAGTGGAAGATAGCTGCAGGGGGGAAGAAACACACAAATGATCTCTTGAGATTCAAAAGGAAGGGTGTATACAGCCTGCTTGTGTATGAATGTATTTTCTATGTGTGGACATACTGTACATCAACCTACTTCCTGTTTTGGTAGCCATTTTGTTTGTTTATAAACAAACTTTTTAAAACTGTTTTTAACCACTTTTAATGCGGCGAGGAGCGGCGAAATTGTGTCAGAGGGTAATAGGAGATGTCCCCTAACGCACTGGTATGTTTACTTTTGTGCGATTTTAACAATACAGATTCTCTTTAAAGGGAACCTTAACTGAGAGGGAGATACATGTTTCCTTTTAAACAACACCAGTTGCCTGGCGTCCTGCTGATCTATTTAGCTGCAGTAGTGTCTGAGTCACAACCCTGAAACAAGCATGCAGCTAATCCAGTCTGACTTCAGTCAGAGCACTTGATCTGCATGCTTGTTGAGGGGCTGTGGCTAAAAGTATAAGTGACACAGGATCAGCAGGAGAGTCAGGCAACTAGTATTAGTTTAAAAGGAAAAATCCATATCCTTCTCAGTTTAGGTTCCCTTTAAGCATGCTACTTTTTCTCTTGAATTGATCATAATGGTACATGCTAGGCCAGCTTCAACATGTAGTGTTGTTGTTGGTATAGTGGTTAAGTCAGTTACCTAACACACACTGAGACCTGGGTTCAATTCCCAGCCCAGGTATGTAAGCTGGCTTTTGAAAAACTACAATTCCCTGGAAGATGATACCCTGAGAGAGAGAGAGAGAGAGAGATTTTCCGGAATATTCTGCGGAAATAAAAACAATTTCGTTTTAGAGGTTTAGCAATTCCGTTCCGACCGCCGCAATCGGAATTGACCTAATTCCGGCTGGAATCGCGGAATTAAGAATTTCGCGGAATCCAGTGAGCATCCCTACTTTTCAACAACAAACATCAGCTTGAAGCAAGCTATAAGAGCCTAACTAAGCTTTCCCTATCTCTGCAGCAGGTTCCTCTCCCTTCTCTCACTACTGCAGCAACACTGAGTGAGATGATGACCGACGCTAATGCCTAATAAAAGGGGGGCTCCAGGAGGGAGTGCAGCCTGATTGGCTGCCATGTGTCTGCTGACTGTGATGTAGAGGGTCAAAGTTTAGCCCAATGATGTAGTATAGGAGGGTCGAACTCGCGATAAAGTTCGCGTTTCGATGTGAACGCGAACCACTGATGTTTGCACAAATACGTTTGGGACAACTGTACTAACAGTCAGTAGCCAGCAGAGAATAAATCCAATATGGCACCGCAACTGCTTTTTAATAGGGGGGGGGGGGTGTCCAGGAGGGGGTGCTAGCTGATTGGCTGCCATGTGTCTGCTGACTGTGAGGTAAGAGGTCAAATTGTGGCTCCATGATGATGTATAAGGGGTGGGTCGAACACGCCAAATGTTCGCAGGTCACTGAGAACGCGTATAGCGGAAATTCGCCTGGAACTGTCCATCGGTGAACAGTTCAGGCCATCTCTACCCAGGCGGCTCTGGTTCCCCTCCCCCCCTGTCAGCCTGAAAAAAAGTCATGGGGCGTTGCGCTTGTGTGGCTCAGCCAGGTATGCTCCCCGGTCGTGTTCCCATCCCTGGGAATGATCTGCACAGACACAGAAGTACTGCACAGACACAAAAAACTCCCAGGGATGGGAGCGTGACAAGGGAGTGCGCCTGGCTGGGCCATGCATGCGCAATAAAGTGCAACTTGGACAGTCTTTTAGGCTGAATTGCTGGGGTCAGGAGCCACCTGGAATCACCTAGTGACGATTGGCCCTAAGGGGGCTTAAGGAAGCCCCACGCTTCTCATCTTAGGTTCCGTTTTTGATCTGTGTCCTATCCAGAAAGATGAGTTCCTCTAATAAAATGGTGAACTGGCAAGGGGAGCACATGCGCACACACACTCACATAAAAAACTAACACTGAATAAATGTGGGACAGAACATCAGCTACTGTATGTGCACATATTTCGCATACCCAGCTGCAAACAATACTTGCATCTCCATCAAGTACAATCACTCCCATTTGAGTGGTTATCTTACCTTGCAGCGGGGAGGTGAAACATGAGCTGCAGCATTGATGATCCCTGTGATGATGTGCTTAACAAAAAAAAATACAAATTAATTAGAAATAAATTGAGAATTTAAACTGATTTGCGCTATAGTGTATTTGTTGCAAAGTGGGTTGTGTCTTTAACTGATTCCAGAACTGCCTGATTGGCTCACAGTCATCACATGGTCTGTCCAGCATAACAGGAGCTGACACAGCCAAGATACTGAAATCTATGCCTCAGCAGAGATAGGAGGCTGCAAACAAGGTGTAGATTTCAATAGTGTGGGTGCAGAACCAGTAAAAACTTTATTTATTTTGGGCATTCACCTTTCTTTGCAGTACACACTAAACAGTAATATAAGCATCAGCCACCAGAGAAGGGACATCAGAAGCAGTGATGCTCAAATCCGGATCCGGGAGACACCCGGATAGTTGCTATCCGGATATCTCCCAGTAAACCTGTGCGGGCTGGGCGGGGGGCGTGGTCAAGCTTACCTGTCTGACGTATTCTTCATCCATCCCTCAGCGCCTCCCACGAGGCGTTCCACTCCGGCTTCAGGTGAGTACTAACACTTCCTCCTTCCGGGTTGAAGGAGGAAGTATTTATAGTCACGTGATGCGCATGGACCGCATCGTGGGAGGAGCCAGGGACGGACAAAGAAGACGTCAGACAGGTTTACTGCGAGACATCCGTATAGCAACTATCCGGGTGTCTCCCGGACCTAGATTTGAGCATCACTAATCAGAAGTACTAACTCTTGCATATGCATGTATATTTCTGCCACAATTAATTTTTTTCTTCCATCATAAACACAACCTGCGCATCAGATCATCAATTTAGCAAAATTTCTGACTACTCTGTGACACTAATGTGATCTGTGACAGAGTAACCCAGAGTTTTCTATAACATAGTACAAGACTTTCATCAGGGCCGGGCCGACACAGAGGCCCGAGAGACCCCTGCCTTTGAACGCAGTTCAGCAGGTCAGGATGGGGCGCTTTCATATGCATTTCAATCTACAGGCAGTACAGGAAAAAAAGTTTTTTTTCTCTCCTGTCCTGAGAGACAGAAAACTAAGGGTGCAAAGAGAAAAAGTTTTCTGCACAGTTGTTCTAAAGACTGCATCTGCTCTGCCTCTGATAATTCAATTCAATTCACTTTACTGTCATTGTGTAACACAACGAAATTACTTTTCATGACAACCCCACGGTGCATATAGGGAACATAGTGATAGTAACAAGGAAGAGAAGAAATTGTACACATATGCCAGGTATTACAGATATTTAAACAATTTGTACACAGTGTTAATTATTTCAGAGAGGATTCAGAGTTCATCAAGTTTATGGCGGATGGGAAAAAGCTGTCTTTCAGTCTGTTTGTGTGTGTGCGGATTGATCTAAAATGTTTACCTGATGGAAGGAGCTCAAACAAGGCATTTCCAGGGTGAGTGTTGTCCTTGATAATGTTTTTGGCCCTTCTCACGCTGCGAGTATTATACAAAAGTTCCAGTGATGGTAGTTCAGAGCCAATAATGGCTTCTGCGGTTTTAACAACTCGCTGCAGGGCCTCTAGTAGCCTTCGTGCAGCTGTTGTACCAGGCCGTCATGCAATTGGTCAGAACGCTTTCTATAGTGCTTCTGTAGAAATTAACCAGCAGTTTCTGTGGGAGGTTAGCGCTCCTTAGTTTTCTCGTTGTTGTGCTTTGCCAGTTAGAGCTAAAGCATTGTCAGCCCAGGACAGGTTCTCTGCGATGGTGACTCCCAAAAATTTGAAGCTGGAAACTCTCTCCACAGCCTCTGCATTGATCATTAGCGGTAGGTGAGTGGTCTTTTTGGTGGTCCTAAAGTCCAGAATAATTTCTTTAGTCTTCTTTAACAGGTTGTTAATGTCGCACCATGCAGTCAGGTTCCTAACTTCTTCTCTGTATGCAGCTTCCTCATTGTCTGATATAAGCCCAATGACAGTCGTATCATCTGCAAACTTAACAATTATGTTTGAGGTATGGATAGGCTGGCAGTCATGGGTGAAAAGTGCATAGAGGAAAGGGCTTAATACACAGCCCTGTGGCACGCCAGTGCTCAGGGTAAGGGTGGAGGATGTCTGTTTTCCTAGTCTGACAGTTTGAGGGCGATTAGTAAGGAAGTCCAATAACCAAGTACATATGGAGGGAGCAAGACCTAGTGCCTAAGTAGTGTAGACTAAGAACTGTAGGCACAGTACCTGACTATTTAGGACACACCAGTAAGGGCTCTCAGCTGGTCTGCAAGTATGTTTGTTTTTTTAACTCTTCTTCACAGACTTTTGTCAGTGACATCATCCACCAGCTGGTGCACTCCCAGAATGGAGTAGTAATTCAGGAAGCCGGCCCAGTCAAGCACGACTGGCCAACGGAAAATGAAATTCTAAGGGTAAGGGGAAAGTTGTGGTGTGTATAAAGAGAAAGCAGCCCTATGCCCCCCTTCTGCATCCTGAACCTGTACTCTGGAAATGAGAGCAGGGAGACAGGGGTACAGCCATTCAGCCTTCTGTACTTCTGCCTACCCCCCTCCACTCCCAGTACTGATAAGGACCTGGACTTACAGGAATGACAATGAAGTGTCCTAATGTTGCCATGCTAGAGTAAAGGTAGCCATTTGGCCTATACTGGGGCCCCTTTACCTGAATTCCTATACTGGTGGCCCCTATACCTGGCTACATATACAGGGGCCACCTGTACCTGGCTACCTATACAGGGGCACTTATACCTAGCTACCTATACTGGGGACACCTATAGCTGGCTACTTATACTTGGGCATCTATTTCTGGCTACCTACATTGAGGGCACTTATGCTTGGCTACCTATACTGGGGACTCCTATACCTGGCTACCTAAAGACCCATAGAAACAAAAAGTCTTCAAGTGATCTCTACTACTGATAATTACTGTATGCATACCTCTAGCTACAGTTGTCCTTTAAAGGATATCAAAGGCTTGCAGTCACTGAAAAATATATACAGTATTTGTGCGTGGGGAGGTGTGCAGATGCCTACTGCACCTTCCGTGTGCCAGTGTCCCTTTCCATTGTGCAGTAAAAGGCCCTGGCAGCATCATGACCGCAC
This sequence comes from Hyperolius riggenbachi, assembly GCF_040937935.1. Taxonomy (NCBI): domain Eukaryota; kingdom Metazoa; phylum Chordata; class Amphibia; order Anura; family Hyperoliidae; genus Hyperolius; species Hyperolius riggenbachi. Next base: position 204,015,708 of record NC_090655.1, read on the forward strand.
TTCCCGCTCATCTCCTTCTACTGTATGTACGCTACTGTGCAGATGCAGAACTCTCCCAGACACGGGAGCATGACGGGGGTGCCCGCTCGGCTGAGCCACGCATGCACAGAAAAGCATGGCAGGCCAGATTGCTGAAGAAGATAGCTAGTGAACGGAGGAGCAGAGAGCATGGCGAGGGAGGCCACACTCCTCATGGGGCTATAGGAAGCTCCAGGTAAGTATAAATAAACACATTGGGGCCACCTCAGGTTCCCTATAATGATTTTACTGACGGGATTTGTTGTTGGATTTCAACAACACTCAACACTTGGTACAGGAAGCAAGAGGATAAATCAGTATTTCACAGACTGAATTAAGGCAGAAGTGAGTATTACGCCTGTATTTACCTAAACGGCACCTTAGCCTAGTGACAAAGGTGCTTTACTCTAAATTAAATAATTACATTGGACATTTTAATTGGGAGAGTTATACAGTAAGATATGTTTTTTTTACACTTACTAATATTGCTCCCCAGAAGGGAATGCCACAAGAAATAGTCCTAGATCTCCGGGCATGTTGATTACTTGCTAGTGCTATTCCAATACCAAGTCCAATATGTACCATGGCACTCACCATCATATAAAAAAAGATCTGTAAGGCAAGCCAAAAGGTTAATATATTTACTTACCAATGCACATGCATATAGAATTAAATGTATATACTGTATGTATAAATGTTGCTACTGTTGTAATATGGACATCTATACAAACTAGCAAGCCCACTGATTGTTAGTTTACAGAACTCTAAACTCACAGCTAGTATAAAGTAACCTGGATTTTGCATCTTTTTCTAACGCAAACCTGACAACCGACTGCTATTGTAAAGGAAGCCTATATGCTATACTATGAGAAAAGTCACATGATCAACTAGACAGCTCACTATTTGATGTCCTGTAACTTATTACCAGGATCTGTAGGTTGTTCTGGCAATTTGTTTGCATTATTAACAATTAAACTATCCCTTCATCAGTCCTGTGGTAGACGAGCATTGACTCCCCCTTACAAAACTGAATACACAAACTTCCACAGTGCTAGGAAATGATATGATGTTAACATGTGTGTTATATTACCATGGTAGTTTGTCTATTCAGCAGCATTTTACACAGAACCAGACAGAAATGGAAGCATGCAATCACTGGGTTATACGTATGTATCTGCAATTATGAGAATATTTAGGCACCAATACCCATGATAAACTGGTAGCACATCATCCCTGTCAGTGAACCTGCACCGCTCCGCTTTACCTTTGGATATGCTGTCCCAGTGCCAGTATTTACAAAGGACCAGAGCAGGATCGTCCCCCATGCAACCTGCTTGGGGCCTAGTGGGTGCCCCACCTGCCATTTTTTTTCTTACTTCTCCACACTTTAACTGCTTGCCGACTGCATCACGCCGATGGGCGTGGCTGCGGGAGCAGCCCCGGGACCAGCTAACGCCGATAAAGGCCTGGGGCAGCAGTTTGCAGGAGATCGCCTGCAGGCTGCACGCATCTCCTGCCTGGTGGGCGGAGCAGAGCTCCGCCTTCAGTCTCCGGGTGGCGATCGCCGATCAGAAGACTGTTACACGGCAAAACCGCCGTGTATTTACATGTACAGTGCTGCGATCTGCAGCAGCGCTGTACTGGGGACAGCCGTGTGACACGGCTGTCCTCCTAGGGGACAAAAGAGCGATTGGCTCTCATAGGCAGAAGCCTATGACAGCCAGTCGCCGTGATTGGCTGGCTGGGGGGAGGGAGGGAATTTGGAAAAAAAAAAAGAAAAAGAAAATGGAAAGAAATATTTAAAAAAATATATATATTTATTAAAAATAAATGTAAAAAATAAATGTAATAAATGTAAAAATAAATATACAAAATAAAATATTTATTAAAAATAAAAATGATCAGACCTCACCAACCGAGAGCTCTGTTGGTGGGGAGAAAAGGGGGGGAATCAATTGTGTGCAGAGTTGTACGGCCATGCAGCTTGGCCTTAAAGCTGCAGTGGCCAATTAAGTAGGAAATAGCTTGGTCACTAGAAGGGTTTAACACCATGGTCCTCAAGAGGTTAACTTACCAAAAAAAAACCCCAAAAAACATCAGTTCATCAAAGCACCCATGTGTTCCCGACTGTTACCTTTCCAGTACTGTGAAGAATTATGTTTATATTGTTTAAACAAAACATGAGAGGCAGAGGCAGGCGTATTAGAGGAGAAGAGTATAAGAGGCAGGAGAGAGGAGAAGAGTATGAAGTAGGGAAAGCTTGCAAGGAACTGGAGGCAAAAAACAGCATGCAACAGCATCTGGGGCCAGCCGGCCAAAGCCAACATCTATTGTTACCACAATGCCATCAGCACAAGACTCAGCAGTGTGGCATTTGTTTTGTGTGTCTGTGTGAGAATCTGCTCAGCTGCCTGTGCAGACATGCAGCTTTTTGACCACTGTTCAGGTCTGCATTCTGCAGGTCTCTTTAAGAGAGACCTTTTGTCAGTTCTGCAGCTTGCTGCAGAGGAATTTGCATACGTTTATCATGCAAATTGCCTAGCCACATCCATTGTGGGCTTGCTCTATAAGTACTATCTGTTTCCCACAATGCTGGGCTGGTCATAAGGACTCCTTCCTGTGAAACACTCCTGGAGGAGTGTCAGCCATGCTCTTTGTTTGAAGATCAGCTTAGAGTTATTCCTGGAACTTGCACTAGGCAGGTTTCCCTAGTACAGTTAGGATTGTTTATCTGTTTTGTTTGTCTGTTGCGATTGTCCTGTCCCAGCGACAGGAAATCGTTCTGTGTGTCTGGGTGCTAACCGCAACAGCGGTTGTTGCTGGTAACCCCTTCTGATCTGTTTGCCTGGATCGTGCTAGCCTCTTTTCGCTAGTGCTGTGGATCCTTCTATTCTGCCTCCCTGGATCGTACTAGCATCCTGCGCTAGTACTGTGGATCCTTCTGTTCTGCTACTCTGTCTGCCTGGATCGCACTCGCCTAGCGCTAGTGCTGTGGATCCTTCTGTTCTGCTACTCTGTACCTGGATCGCACTAGCATCCTGTGCTAGTACTGTGGATCCTTCTGTTCTGTCTTCCTGGATCACGCTAGTCACTTTCGCTAGTGCTGTGGATCCTATCTCTCGCTTGTCCCTGTTTTCATGTGTCTATTTTGTCTGCTACGAACGCTTGCTGGAGGCTCGGTGAGGTAACTGTTAAGCGCTCGCGTCCTCTGTTACATGTTTGTCTGTTGATGGTTAGTTAGGCGTGCTTGTCTCTATTGTGCTTATCACGTGGAGACCGCGCATGAACGCGTGCACTGTTGCGAATGAGTGCGGTGTTCGCGTTCAGTTAGCGTTTGTTGTTTTCCGTATCTCCTCATTGTATGATTTGCTGTGCCTTTGCTATCCTCGTATTCTGTTCTGATCTGCCTTGTGTCACTTTTGGCAATCGCCTTTCTTGCGGTTGCGTTTCTGTTTCGTATCTGCTGTTGTGTGTGCGCTGTCGCGGGGTGGCGACTAGATTGGCGCACACACATACAACCTGTCCCTTTGCTCGTTCTCATTCGCAATCGCTACTCTTGCGATTGCGTTCTGCACTTCGTACAATTCCTGTCTGGCATCTGTGGAGGTACAGAGGATTGGTTCCTCTGCACTCCTCAGCACCATCTGCCGACAGGAATTTCCCTCTACGGGTGCGTAGCACCTTTTGCTGGGTTCCTGCAATTATACGCTTGTGGAGGATTTCCGCCGTATCAGCGCACGCGTGGTGCGCCGATCACGGAGAAAGTTCCACAATTGTTACAGTCTGCCTCTGACAACAGCATTGCCTGTGTAACCTGTGCCATGAAAAACATAGGCGTGGGAAGGCCAAAACCAAACTGGGTACAACTGCTTTGCGAAGGCACATGACCTCTCATTACAAAGCACTATGGAAGTAAAACCAGAAAAAAAAGCAGCAGACAAAGTGAAAGCCACCCTCCTCCTGGTCCAACTTCTTCATTGCCTACCTCTGCGCTCCTTGTCCCTTCTCAATCACCCTTCAGTCCGCCTTCCACCTTAACAAAACATTTTTGTTTTTAAAGTACATGCCCAATTTTCAAGGCCTCTGCTACAGCGGCTGCAACAAAAAAAGTTTTTTTTTTTTTCAAAAATATATATGCTAAAATCTTCTCTGCTACAGTGCATACAACAAAATAACTTAAAAAAATGTAAATGTATATGCCAAATTCTTCTGGCCTCTACTACTGCTGCTGCAACGAATACGTTTTTTTTCCTTTCAAATGTATATTACAAATTCTTCTGACCTCTGCTTCAGTGGATACAAAAAATTTTTTTTCAAAAAAGTAAATGTATATGCCAAATTATTTGGGTCTCTGCTACAGCGGATGCAAAAAAAAAAGGTTTTGTTTTTTTTGTTTTTTTTTTTTTTTGGGGGGGGGGGGAGGTTCCTAAATATATACATGCCAAATTCTTCTGGCCCCTGCTTCAGTGGATACAACAAAAATAACTTTTCAAAACTGTAAATGTACTGTATATGCCAAATTCTTTGGATCTCTGCTACAGTGGCTGCAACAATACATAATTTTTCAAACACGTATATGCCAAGGACTGGAAATCCGTGATTGTGTGCACTCCCACGAACGTGTGCATAAGGACGGCGACCATCGTCACTGTCAGGAACCGGCCGCACAGCACGCCTGCAGATACGGTTCCCGACTGCGGGTTTGACCAGATTGTGAGGGGAAGCAGCCTTATTCAAGCTAACACAAGGTTGTCACCCGTCAAAACACTTCTCACTGCCACCACTAGCTGCTGCTAGACACTTCAACAAGTCCCACACTGCTGTCGAGTGGCCTGCACGCAGCCCAGCGTTTTTGTATTCGGGTCCGCTTTGCGCTTTAGGCCAAATATGGGAACGCCACACACACAATACAATCGTACAGTAGCAAGGGACAATCAGGCACTGAACTTGTAATGCAAATTACACTGCAGTCTCTGCAGACTATGAGTTTTGGCTGGTACAGCAGAAGTCAAACTTATTAAATAAATATTTAATATTCCAGAAAAAAAGTGGAACAGTGCAGAAAATAATATATACAAAATATTTACAAAAACAAAGTAAAAAATTATGAAGCCACACAACAAGACAGTTTGCTTAAAAATAAAAATGGGAATAAACGTTACCAGCAGGGACAGAGCGTTGTTTGCGGGAGCCCGCGGTTCTGGTTGGACCAGGGCAGTTCTAGCGTCTTTGCTATCTCCAGGGAACTACAACACTAAATCTTCCTAGCTGAGGTTTTATAGCCAGATTTGTGGCCTGGGGCCACTCAAATGTCCTGATCCAGTAATAATCCAATTCTTCAGGTGTGACAGCACATCTTGGCTTGCTGTGACATGCAAATTTCCTGGTTTCCTGTTAGCCTTTTAAGTTCCCAGACTCAGTTGGTCCTGATTTGTATATTGGTACAATGGAGCTGTCTACATGCATTCAAAGTTCAAAGCAATGCAACACCCTTCCAGCAGATTCAGGACAAAAGCGGGGGTCGTTAGGTAATTACCTGTTTCCTTGCTGGAGACCGCAGTGTCCAGAGGAACTAAATGCTAATGTACTTCACACTGCCATACAGACAATCACATTAGCAGCTTCCTTGAGCCAGGTGACAATTATACCCCCCAAAGCCAGACTTGCTTTTAGCAGGCATACACATATGACACAGACAGAAAATGAAACTTGGCTTCAAATAGATACAAGTTATACCAAATGGCCGCTGTATTATATGCAATATCACAAATGGCTTCCGTGTTATGACAGTCGCTACACAAATATTGACACCAAGAGGACTAACATTTACATGCTGGAAGTGTCAACTGGTAAAAACAGTTATTCGCTCACCTGACGTTATCACTACGGCTTTGATCTACATGTACACGCCGGACGCCTTAAAGCACTTTATTCAACAAATTTACAAATGTAATGTGATTTTTGCCCTTTAGAAATTATAACATGTCTCTGCGTAAAATAAATATTTTTCTGTGCAAATTTTGCCGTGTATCCCCCTCTGGCATGCCACTGTCCTGGTCTTAAAACAACTTTTACATTAATTTGGTGGCCAGAAATAGTCCCTATAAAGTGTTAGAATTCACTTGCCCATTGAAGTCTACAGCAGTGCGCCATGTCCACCGGTTCGAAACGGTCATGGAATTGTTAATCCATCACTATTGCGCACATAGCACAACTTGAGTCATGTACACAACACATGCACTAGTCATATAACATGCATCGCACAAATAGCATAATGCACAGTATACAATCAATGTGAGTTCCGCTATGCATGCAACATGTTACATTGATGGGGCAAATACCACTAATGTTCTTTAATATCTTTGTTCCAGGATGGTTAAAGATTACTCAGTTATAAGTTATGAAAAAAAACAGTACTGTCGCGGGGGATGCTAATCCCACCTTCACTCATTTCTTTGGGTTTGAAAAACTTCATACATGTTAGTATGTTCCACAGACACCCCAATGACCTAACTGAAAGCAAAAAAATAAGAATACAATTTGAATACTAATCACTTACTGCGCGAAATGGCAATGGTAACTTTCTCATGCACCAACATGTGTTTTGTGACCCGAGAGCTGCAGGATTTTGAGCACTGGCAACCAATAGGTGACTTGTTGTTGGGGCGCTGTAAGGGATATTGTTGAAGGTGGTTGTTGGTTGTACATTCCTCTGTGGAGCATTAGCTGGAACATGCACCTGGGCTCCATTGTGAGAAGTAGGCCATACTGGTGCATAGGAGACATCGTTCTCTGCAACTGGAGCACTAGGAGTGACATTCAGCTGGAAACCCACAGGATTGGCACACAATGATGGAAAATTACCGATAGTTTCATAAGCTGGAGGAGGTTCATGATATTGTTGGTTAGGATATGGAACTAACACAGGTTGTTGAGGATATGCCGCGATTCCAGTGTTGTAGTGAGGAGATCCATAGCACTCACCATCTACGCCATTACCGGGAGTGGGCATCACCAATGTAAACTGTGGGGGGAAAAATAGTTTATTCTGTAACTTAAGTAAAAATAGTCTTAAAATTAACATTCAATAAGGTAAACAAGAAAGGAATATGACAGAACTGTATTGGAACTATGGCACAATGCATTGTTTACAAGGAAATATTGGTAACTAAATCCTTCACGTCCCTCTCAGTTCAGGTGTTCTTTAAAGGACACCTGAGGTGAAAATAAACTAATGAAATAAAAAATTGTATCTATCTTCCTTCTCCTAAAAATGACTTTTTAAGATATTCCATAGTTTTATTTTATATTTAAATCTACTTTTTAAGTTTCTACTCTTTTTTATTGTTTTTGCTCAATGACACATTCATTGAAGTATGCCAGAGCTAAAATCTATAAACCATTGGTCCTTTTTATCTCTTTCCTGCTCTCAAAAGCCATTTTCTGCTAGGAAAGTGTTTTATAGTTAGAATTTCTTATCAGTGAGGATCACACTATAGTCTGACTCAGGTCTGACTCAGACAGGAACTGCCACTTACATACCTGATGTTTAACTCTTTCAGGCAGAGAATGAAAAAAAAAGGAGCACAGCATAGTTATTTGTTTGCAAGACACTGTACATACACATATCTGGCACTAGTAAAAAAAGGGCGCACAGGGATAGTGGACAAAAAGGGCGCCGCCATAGACTGCAATGCAAAATATCGGCTATTCGGCGCCCGACAGGAAAAAAGGGCGCACGAGAAATAGCGGTTACAGGGATCGTGTTAACAAAGGTTTCCGTTTACAGGATAAAGTTTATAACAAATATCGTTTACAAGTTCGTTTAGACTTTGTATTATACTTATTTTTTCGCTTGTAAATTTCGCTTATATGGGTTTTAACTAGTTTTTTTCGTTTTAAAAATGCGCTTATAAAACTATAACAACTAAAATTTCGTTTACACTTCTTTTATCATTTAAAATTCGTTTTCATATGTATAATGCTTAAATAACGTTTCTAAAGCTGATCGTATTAGAAATACATCGCTTATGGTATTAACTTTGTTTTTACACTTCTAATGCGTTGATTATAGTTACTAAAATATCGCTTTAAATATTACTGTTATTTTAAGATTTCTACGTGATTTTAAGGCTAGTTATTCCATTACAAATTACTGTTATTTTAAGATTTCTACGTGATTTTAAGGCTAGTTATTCTATTACAAATATATAAATTATTTTATTCATGTTATTTGGAGTGAAGTATTTTAAGGATTAAATATATTATTGTTTATATGTGTTTAGCGTGTTTTGTGCAGTGGGGATGGTTAGGTTTAGGCATTACTAGGGGGTTTAGGGGTTAGGGATAGGTACAGGGAGGGTTAGGACCAGGGTGGTGGTTAGTTTTAGGTTTAGGCACCAACAGGGGGGTCTTAGGTTTAGGCACCACCAGGGGAGTCTTAGGTTTAGGCACCAACAGGGGGGTCTTAGGTTTAGGCACCAGAAGGGGAGTCTTAGGTTTAGGCACCAACAGGGGGGTCTTAGGTTTAGGCACCACCAGGGGAGTCTTAGGTTTAGGCACCAACAGGGGGGTCTTAGGTTTAGGCACCACCAGGGGGGTCTTAGGTTTAGGCACCAACAGGGGGGTCTTAGGTTTAGGCACCAACAGGGGGGTCTTAGGTTTAGGCACCAACAGGGGGGTCTTAGGTTTAGGCACCAACAGGGGGGTCTTAGGTTTAGGCACCACCAGGGGAGTCTTAGGTTTAGGCACCACCAGGGGGGTCTTAGGTTTAGGCACCAACAGGGGGGTCTAGGGGTTAGGGATAGGTACAGGGAGGGCTCTGTATGAGAGTAAGGTTAGGTATAGTTATAGTACAATATATGTAATAAATACAATTTATTACATTATGTGTATTTACACAAAGGGGGGTCTAGGTGTGAGGGATAGGGATAAGGAGAGATATCTGTGACCCTAAAGTTAGGTATAATTGTAGTAAAATACCTGTAAAACCTACCATTCTAGTACTATGCTTAATACAAGTGTAAATATCGTTTTTGCTATAGACGCTATTTGACGTTTCATTTCAGAATTCGTTTACTGTTATAGACGGTATTTTGCCATTTCATTTCCGTTTATTTAACGTATTTAGCACTAAATTATCGTTTAAAACCTCTTAAACGAAAAATACGGTTTTGCATTCAAACTTCTAAATTCGGCTACACCCTGCGCCCTTTTTTCCAGGCGCCCTTTTTTGATATACGCCACATATCTATCTCATTATGCCACATATATCCTTCAAAGCACAACCTACCAGAGGCCAAATTACTTAAGATAAGCACAGAGCTACTGTATGTTCACAATGGATTCACTGTGCATGGTCCACTCCTCATCTCTTTACACCAGGTTTCCATAATCACTCTTTGACAAATCTGGTTTGTTTGTATGGAAAAACAGGGGGCAGATTACTTAATGCATTTTTTTTTATCTGTGGATGAGCATACCTATGACAACGTTGTGAAGTTATGGACACACATCAAATTCTAAGCTCAGCCATTCTGTCAATAATGAAAACAATAATTCTAAAATCTGGCATGAAGCCAGTGGACAACTATCATGCAACGGTGTACTGATATTTAAAGAGCGGTCCAGCACCATCTTGCTTACATCCACAAGCTGGCTTTTATATGGAGTCACTCATACACCTCTTCTGACAGGGTGTGGAAGGAATCAGGTCCCACTTCCCTTGGTTACTGAGTGATAACTGGACACTTATAGGCCAAAACCTTTACTCTTTATGACATTTAAAAATCAAAGGACTCACAAAACATGTTGCGTGCCCCAAGCTTGGCTTTATCTTTATACTATTGTTGTAATGTTTATGCATATTGGGGACCATTTCTCCTGATATTTTTGTATAAGGCAGTCAGATGCTGAGAGCAAGGAATGGAGGATGACCAGCTATACTGTCTGAGAGCTGGAGTTCTAAAGTAGAGCGGATATTCCTGCGAATCTGTACTTATTCAAGAGTTTTGCTTCCGAAAACTCTGGCACAATGGCACTAATCACTAAAGCTTATATGTCCTGGGATATTCAGGACACAGCAGATGCAGCAGAGCAAGCTGTGACTGTCTCAATCACTGCACACCAGGAAGTAAGGAAGATGCACGGAGCTCTGGAACTCAGTCTGTGTGTACAGCTAGTGATGTCACGAACCTCCATTTTTTGGTTCGCGAACTTTCGCAGGAGGTTCGGTTCGCGCGAACTTTCGCGAACCGCAATAGACTTCAATGGGGAGGCGAACTTAAAAATTTAGAAAAATTTCTACCGGCTGGAAAAATGATAGAAAACATGTTTCAAGGGATCTAATACCTGGAGGAAGACATTATTGAGTGAAATACACATCAAAAGTCCCAGGCAAAAATCTAGATTTCACATAAACCCCTATCACAAATCTCATTCAATGTTCAATTACAGGCCTACACTGCTTTACAACATCAGGCAATGTATAACTGCCTCCTCCCTCTCTCCTTCCTCCCGGAGGGAGTAGGGTCTCATCTTCCAGGGGATTGTAGAATTTCAAAAGCCAGCTTATATGCTTTGGCCAGGAATTGAACCCAGGTCTTGGCCGGGAATTGAACCCAGGTCTGAGTGCTTGGTAGATAGCTCTCTTAACCGCTATTCCACCACCAACACTACATGCTGAAGGCAGCCTAGCATGTACCATTATGATATATCCTAGAGAAAAATGAGCTTGCTTAAAGATTTGTAGGCTTTCAAAAGCCAGCTTACATACCTTGGCCGGGAATTGAACCCAAGTCTGAGTGCGTGGTAGATAGCTCTCTTAACTGCTATACCACCACCAACACTACATTCTGAAACCAGCCTAGCATGTACCATTATGATATATCCTAGAGAAAAATGAGCTTGCTTAAAGATTTGTAGGCTTTCAAAAGCCAGCTTACATACCTTGGCCGGGAGTTGAACCCAGGTCTGAGTGCGTGGTAGATAGCTCTCTTAACCGCTATACCACCACCAACACTACATTCTGTAACCAGCCTAGCATGTACCATGGGTTCAATTCCCGGCCAAGGTATGTAAGCTGGCTCAGGAGAATGATTGGCAACAATGCTGACTGTGATGTAGAGGGTCAAAGTTCTGCTCAATAGAGCATTAAGGGGGGAATCGAACTTCCGGGAAAGTTCGCTTTCGCAGGCGAACGCGAACCACCCGAAGTTCGCCTGGAACCGTTCGCCGGCGAACCGTTTGGGACATCTCTATGTACAGCAAAGCAGGGTGGCTTTAGAGCAGGAGAGCTGATTTACTTTGACATGTGGCCTCTTGTCTCTCCCCAAGTCCTGCCGCCCTTCTGCCCAAGACCATGGACTTTGTGGCCTTTCCAGAAATCTGGCCCTGTCTGTGTCTGCCAGCGTACTGTCATTGTTTCTGTCAGCATATTGTAAAGTCTGTGTCCTGTCTCTGCCAGCATAGTGTGGTGCCTCGGTGTCTGCCAGTGTAATGTCACAATTCCTGTCAGCATATTGTAAAGTCTGTGTCCTGTTTCTGCCAGTGTAGTGTGGTGCCTCAGTGTCTGCCAGTGTAATGTCACAATTCCTGTTAAAAAAATGTAAAGTCCAGTGATGCTCGGATGTCTCGATCCACAAATTCAGGGACCACAGCCGTTGCCCAAAATAAATCCGCCTCCGGCATAATTGGATCTGGATTTCGATACGCGTCCACGGCACGACGCGGATTTTCGGCCGTGAATGACACGATCACGGCCAGATCCATTTCCGGATCCGGATTTTCTTTCAACATTAATAGCAAAGCCCCCATACATGCTACAATCCCCCAAATTGCATGGATTATCAAGGTGATAAGGGGCTACAACTTCAACATAAAAAATTCCAAAAATATATATTTTTTTTAATGGATTTTAAAGTGAAATCAACACTTTAAATGGGGCTATTAATTGGTAATAAGTGGTTTTAAACAGGGAAATACACGTTAAGCAATCACAGAGATGAAGGTGAGTCCCAATGATACTTGGCGGTGATGGTACCACTGGAGGAGGATGAGTGGCTGACGCCAAAATGGCCCAGAGAGCTTTTTGTAATCTGTTGGGGGTTTTTTGCAGCGATTAGCAATGGCATAACAGCAGAGTTAGTGGACCTGGGCAGTGTGAATGCAGACTTTAGTAGCGACTAAATCAGAAGGTCAAAGCGGCCTGTCAGTGCGGCAGCACAGAAGGACCATGGCAGCTCACTGGTAGTAGCACAGTGTAATAGTGCTGCCCCAAAAATTAGATGCATCTGGTAACCAGGGCAGAGTGAACGCAGAGTAGTACTAGTAGCGACTGAGTAAGGAGGACAAAGCGGCTGGTCAGCTCAGCAGCACAGAAGGACCATGGCAACTCAGTGGTAGTAGTACCACAGTGTAATAGTGCTGCCCCAAAAATTAGATGCGCCCCGTGACCCGGGCAGAGTGAACGCAGAGTAGTACTAGTAGCGACTGAGTCAGGAGGACAAAGCGGCCGGTCAGTTCAGCAGCACAGAAGGACCATGGCAACTCACTGGTAGTAGTACCACAGTGTAATAGTGCTGCCCCAAAAATTAGATGCGTCCGGTGACCCGGGAAGAGTGAACGCAGAGTAGTACTAGTAGTGTTGATCGAACACCCAGATATTCGGGTTCGGGTCGGCTCGGCCAAACATGGTCCAGATGTTCGGCATATTCGGCTGAACACCGATCTTAACCACTTGAGGACCACAGTCTTTTCGCCCCTTAACCTCCTTGCCGGTTATCCCAAACTCAGTTTGGGGTAACCTGCGCAGGAGGATTTCTCAGGCCCCGCTGGGCCGATTTGCATAATTTTTTTTCCTACATGCAGCTAGCACTTTGCTAGCTGCGTGTAGTACGCGATCGCCACCGCTCGCCGCCGATTCGCCGCTACCCGCCGCGCCGAGCCGCCCCCCCCCCCCGCCCCAGACCCCTGCGCAGCCTGGCCAATCAGTGGCAGGCAGCGCTAAGGGGCGGATCGGGATTCCCTCTGACGTCACGACGTCCATGACGTCGGTGACGTCATCCCGCCCGGTCGCCATGGCGACCGGGGAAGCCCTGCAGGAAATCCCGTTCTCAACGGGATTTCCTGCATACTCTGATCGCCGAAGGCGATCGGAGTGGGTGGGGGGATGCCGCCGCTCAGCGGCTATCATGTAGCGAGCCCTGGGCTCGCTACATGATTTTAAAAAAAAAATTTAAAAAAAGTGCGGCGCTGCCTCCTTGCCGGATTTTTTAGAACGGCAAGGAGGTTAAGGACCAGAGCCTTTTTTTCCATTCAGACCACTGCAGCTTTCACGGTTTATTGCTCGGTCATACAACCTACCACCTAAATGAATTTTACCTCCTTTTCTTGTCACTAATACAGCTTTCTTTTAGTGCTATTTGATTGCTGCTGCGAGTTTTAGTTTCTATTATATTCATCAAAAAAGACATGAATTTTGTCAAAAAAATGACTTTTTTTAACTTTCTGTGCTGACATTTTTCAAATAAAGTAAAATTTCCTATACATTTGAGAGCGAAAGTTATTCTGCTACATGTCTTTGATAAAAAAAAAAAAAAAAACATTCAGTGTATATTTATTAGATTGGGTAAAAGTTATAGCATTTACAAACTATGGTGCCAAAAGTGAATTTTCCTATTTTCAAGCATCTCTGACTATTCTGACCCCCTGTCATGTTTCATGAGGTGCTAAAATTCCAGGATAGTATAAATACCCCCCAAATGACCCCATTTTGGAAAGAAGACATCCCAAAGTATTCAGTGAGAGGTATGGTGATTAGAGTTGGGCCGAACCTCCGATTTTAGGTTCGCGAACCGGGTTCGCAAACTTCCGCGGAAGGTTCGGTTCGCGTTAAAGTTCGCGAACCGCAATAGACTTCAATGGGGATGCGAACTTTGAAAAAAAAAATTATGCTGGCCACAAAAGTGATAGAAAAGATGTTTCAAGGGGTCTAACACCTGGAGGGGGGCATGGCGGAGTGGGATACATGCCAAAAGTCCCCGGGAAAAATCTGGATTTGACGCAAAGCAGCGTTTTAAGGGCAGAAATCACATTGAATGCTAAATGACAGGCCTAAAGTGCTTTAAAACATCTTGCATGTGTATACATCAATCAGGTAGTGTAATTAAGGTACTGCTACAGTAGCGGGTCCACTGAACAGAACAGGTGTGCAGTGGCGGGTTCACTGAACAGTACAGGTATACAGTGGCGGGTTCACAGAACAGGTATGCAGTGGCAGGTTCACTGAACAGAACAGGTATGCAGTGGCGGGTTCACTGAACAGGTATACAGTGGCGGGTTCACTGAACAGAACAAGTATACAGTGGCAGGTTCACTGAACACAACAGGTATGCAGTGGCGGGTTTACTGAACAGTACAGGTATACAGTGGCGGGTTCACAGAACAGGTATACAGTGGCAGGTTCACTGAACACAACAGGTATGCAGTGGCGGGTTCACTGAACAGTACAGGTATACAGTGGCGGGTTCACAGAACAGGTATGCAGTGGCAGGTTTACTGAACAGAACAGGTATGCAGTGGCGGGTTCACTGAACAGGTATACAGTGGCGGGTCCACTGAACAGAACAGGTATGCAGTGGCAGGTTCACTGAACACAACAGGTATGCAGTGGTGGGTTCACAGAACAGGTATGCAGTGGTGGGTTCACAGAACAGGTATGCAGTGGTGGGTTCACAGAACAGGTATGCAGTGGCAGGTTCACTGAACAGGTATGCAGTGGTGGGTTCACTGAACAGGTATGCAGTGGTGGGTTCACAGAACAGGTATGCAGTGTTGGGTTCACAGAACAGGTATGCAGTGGTGGGTTCACAGTACAGGTATGCAGTGGTGGGTTCACAGTACAGGTATGCAGTGGTGGGTTCACAGAACAGGTATGCAGTATTGGGTTCACAGAACAGGTATGCAGTGGTGGGTTCACAGTACAGGTATGCAGTGGTGGGTTCACAGAACAGGTATGCAGTGTTGGGTTCACAGAACAGGTATGCAGCCAGGAACAAGCTAAGCCTAACTAATCTTTCCCTATGAGAGACAGTCTGCAGCAGCTCGCCCTACTCTCACTAATGCAGGCACACGAGTGACCGTAATGGCCGCCGCTGCCTGCCTTATATAAGGGGGGTGGGGCTCCAGGGGCTAGTGTAGCCTAATTGGCTACACTGGGCCTGCTGACTGTGATGTAGAGGGTCAAAGTTGACCCTCCATGTGCATTATGGGGCGAACCGAACTTCCGCAAAGGTTCGCCTGCGGGACGCGAACGCGAACCACGGAAGTTCGCATGGAACCGTTCGCAGGCGAACCGTTCGGCCCAACTCTAATGGTGAGGTCATAGAAGATTTCATTTTTTTTCACAAGTTAGCGGAAAATGACACTTTGTGACAAAAAAAAAAAAAAAGTTTCCATTTCTTCTAACTTGCGACAAAAAAAAATGAAATCTGCCACGGACTCACTATGCTCCTCTCTGAATACCTTGAAGTGTCTACTTTCCAAATTGGGGTCCTTTGTGGGGTGTGTTCACTGTCCTGGCATTTTGGGGGGTGCCTAATTGTAAGCACCCCTGTAAAGCCTAAAGATGCTCATTGGACTTTGGGCCCCTTAGCGCAGTTAGGCTGCAAAAAAGTGCCACACATGTGGTATTGCCATACTCAGGAGAAGTAGTATAATGTGTTTTGGGGTGTATTTTTACACATACCCATGCTGGGTGGGAGAAATATCTCCCCATGACAATTTTTTGATTTTTTTTTTACACACAATTGTCTATTTACAGAGATATTTCTCCCAGTCAGCATGGGTATGTGTAAAAATACACCCCAAAACACATTGTACTACTTCTCCTGAGTACGGCGACATATACTGGGACATATACACCTGCCTACATATAGAGTTGGGCCGAACGGTTCGCCTGCGAACGGTTCCATGCGAACTTCAGTGGTTCGCGTTTGCGTCCCGCAGGCGAACCTTTGCGGAAATTCGGTTCGCCCCATAATGCACATGGAGGGTCAACTTTGACCCTCTACATCACAGTCAGCAGGCCCAGTGTAGCCAATTAGGCTACACTAGCCCCTGGAGCCCCACCCCCCCTTATATAAGGCAGGCAGCGGCGGCCATTACGGCCACTCGTGTGCCTGCATTAGTCAGAGTAGGGCGAGCTGCTGCAGACTGTCTCTCAGGGAAAGATTAGTTAGGCTTAGCTTGTTCCTGTCTGGCTGCATACCTGTTCTGTGAACCCACCACTGCATACCTGTGCTGTGAACCCACCACTGCATACCTGTGCTGTGAACCCACCACTGCATACCTGTTCTGTTCAGTGGACCCGCCACTGCATACCTGTTCTGTTTAGTGAACCCGCCACTGCATACCTGTTCTGTTCAGTGGACCCGCCACTGTATACCTGTTCATTGAACCCACCACTGCATACCTGTGCTGTGAACCCACCACTGCATACCTGTGCTGTGAACCCACCACTGCATACCTGTGCTGTGAACCCACCACTGCATACCTGTGCTGTGAACCCACCACTGCATACCTGTGCTGTGAACCCACCACTGCATACCTGTTCTGTTCAGTGGACCCGCCACTGTATACCTGTTCTGTTTAGTGAACCCGCCACTGCATACCTGTTCTGTTCAGTGAACCCACCGCATCAGTGCGCATACCTGTTCTGTTCAGTGGACCCGCCACTGCATACCTGTTCTGTTTAGTGAACCGCCACTGTATACCTGTACTCTCGCCATGGTGCGCACCAGTAAAGCACGGCCGTCACTACACAAACAGCTGTTTGCGGTGCGTTACACGATGAGTTTGGTGTGTCAGTGTGAAGCAGTACCTTAATTACACTACCTGATTGATGTATACACATGCAAGATGTTTGAAAGCACTTTAGGCCTGTCATTTAGCATTCAATATGATTTCTGCCCTTAAAACGCTGCTTTGCGTCAAATCCAGATTTTTCCCGGGGACTTTTGGCATGTATCCCACTCCGCCATCCCCCCCTCCAGGTGTTAGACCCCTTGAAACATCTTTTCCATCACTTTTGTGGCCAGCATAATTATTTTTTTTTTTCAAAGTTCGCGTCCCCATTGAAGTCTATTGCGGTTCGCGAACTTTAACGCGAACCGAACCTTTCGCGAAAGTTCGCGAACCCGGTTCGCGAACCGAAAATCGGAGGTTCGGCCCAACTCTACCTACATATACTGGGACATATACCCCTGCCTACATATACTGGGACATATACCCCTGGCTACATATACTGGGACATATACCCCCTGCCTACATATACTGGGACATATACACATGTCTACATATACTGGGACATATACACCTGCCTACATATACTGGGCTAATCCATCCGGCGCGTGCGACGAGAGGAGGTAAGTTCCGCCCGCTGCCAGCCGCTGCACACTTCATTCCGGACTCCGGAGGGGACAGCGAGAGAGGGAGGGAGAGCCCCCTAAGGTGAATGCCCATAGCTCTCCCTCTTCTCTGTGCTGCTCCCCTCCTGCTGGGGGCACACCTGGCTACATATACTGGGACATATCCCCCTGGCTACATATACTGGGACATATACACCTGGCTACATATACTGGGACATATACCCCTGCCTACATATACTGGGACATATACACCTGCCTACATATACTGGGACATATACCCCTGCCTACATATACTGGGACATATACCCCTGCCTACATATACTGGGACATATACCCCTGCCTACATATACTGGGACATATACCCCTGCCTACATATACTGGGACATATCCCCCTGGCTACATATACTGGGACATATCCCCCTGGCTACATATACTGGGACATATACCCCTGGCTACATATACTGGGACATATACCCCCTGCCTACATATACTGGGACATATACACCTGTCTACATATATTGGGACATATCCCCCTGGCTACATATACTGGGACATATACACCTGCCTACATATACTGGGACATATACCCCTGCCTACATATACTGGGACATATACACCTGCCTACATATACTGGGACATATACCCCTGCCTACATATACTGGGACATATACCCCTGCCTACATATACTGGGACATATACCCCTGCCTACACATATTGGGACATATACCCCTGGCTACTTTTTCTGGGGACATATACCCCTGCCTACATATACTGGGACATATCCCCCTGGCTACATATACTGGGACATATCCCCCTGGCTACATATACTGGGACATATACCCCTGCCTACATATACTGGGACATATACCCCTGCCTACATATACTGGGACATATACCCCTGCCTACATATACTGGGGACATATACCCCTGCCTACATATACTGGGCACATATACCCCTGCCTACATATACTGGGCACATATACCCCTGCCTACATATACTGGGCACATATACCCCTGCCTACATATACTGGGCACATATACCCCTGCCTACATATACTGGGCACATATACCCCTGGCTACCTGTTCTGGGGACATCTCTACCCCTGGCTACCAGTTCTGGGGACATCTATACCGCTGGCCACCTATTTTGGGGACACCTATAGACCTGGGGCTACCTATTTTTGGGGAACCACTGCTGTCAGATTGAGTGTATTTTGGGGAACTGCTGCCAGGTGAGAGGTGTGCCAGGTGAATTTGTCTTGTTGCGGGCCTCATGATTACTGACTTTGTCTTGTTGGGGGCCTCATGATTTGTTGGGGGCCTCAAGATTGCTGAATTTGTCTTGTTGGGGGCCTCATGATTGCTGAATTTGTCTTGTTGGGGGCCTCATGATTGCTGAATTTGTCTTGTTGGGGGCCTCATGATTGCTGAGTTGGTCATGTTGGGGGCCTCATGATTGCTGAATTTGTCTTGATGGGGGGGGGGGGGGGGGGCGCCTCATGATTGCTGAATTTGTCTTGTTGGGGGTCACATGATTGCTAACTGCGAGACTATGGTAAAAGCTGAATTATCATCATATGAGACAATAGCATTAAACCTACTTTTTCCGTTTTTAAAACAGAAAATGAAACTGGGAGGTTCTAAAAAAAATGAATAATTTTTTTCAGGAGTACGATGGATGAAATTGTTTATCTTCACAGTTTATTTTCAACTTAATTTTCCATAATGTTCATGTATGAGTTAAAACGTTTGTATTTAGTTTAAATTGCTGTTGGCACTTTGTGATAGTAAAGTGACTTTGCAGTTTGGACACTCGACCTCCAAAAGGTTCGCCACCACTGTTCTAATCTAATGTCCCACCATTGCTTAGTTCATGTAAACTTGTCTCCACCCACGACCACACCCACATTCTGGTTCATGACCACACCCATTTTTCGCGCCGCATGACGTAGCTCCATTTTTTGGCGCGCCACACAACACCAGCCCAAATTTTTTGATCCCCACTTTTTGCCCCCCCCCCTGGAAAATTTTCTGCGGACGCCCATGTTTAGGGCCCCTAAAATTCCAGGGCAGTATAGGATCCCACAAATGACCCCATTTTAGAAAGAAGACACCCCAAGGTATTCCGTTTTTTTGTCACAAGTTAGCGGAAATTGATTTTAATTGTGTTTTTCACAAAGTGTCATTTTCCGCTAACTGGGCTGGGGTCTAAGGGTGTTCTGAGGGTGTGGGTGGGTGATTGGGTGCCCTAGGGGCAGATTAGGGTCTAATCTGATGGGTATCAGTGACAGGGGGTGATTGATGGGTAATTAGTGGGTGTTTAGGGTAGAGAACAGATTTAAACACTGCACTTGGGAGGTGAGCTGACATCGGATCTGCGGGCGATCTATTGGTGTGGGTGGGTGATCAGATTGCCCGCAAGGGGCAGGTTAGGGGCTGATTGATGGGTGGCAGTGACAGGGGGTGATTGATGGGTGGCAGTGACAGGGGGTGATTGATGGGTGATTGATAGGTGATTGACAGGTGATCAGTGGGTTATTACAGGGAAGAAGAGATGTAAATAATGCACTGGCGAATTGATAAGGGGGGGGGTCTGAGGGCAATCTGAGCGTGTGGGGCGAGTGATTGGGTGCCCGCAAGGGGCAGATTATGGTCTATTCTGATGGGTAACAGTGACAGGTGGTGATAGGGGGTGATTGATGGGTAATTAGTGGGTGTTTAGAGGAGAGAACAGATGTAAACACTGCACTTGGGAGGTGATCTGACATCGGATCTGCGGGCGATCTATTGGTGTGGGTGGGCGATCAGATTGCCGGCAAGGGGCAGGTTAGGGGCTGATTGAAGGGTGGCAGTGACAGGGGGTGATTGATGGGTGGCAGTGACAGGGGGTGATTGATTGGTGATTGATAGGTGATTGACAGGTGATCAGTGGGTTATTACAGGGAAGAAGAGATGTAAATATTGCACTGGCGAATTGATAAGGGGGGGTCTGAGGGCAATCTGAGCGTGTAGGCGGGTGATTGGGTGCCCGCAAGGGGCAGATTAGGGTCTGATCTGATGGGTAACAGTGACAGGTGGTGATAGGGGGTGATTGATGGGTAATTAGTGGGTGTTTAGAGGAGAGAACAGATGTAAACACTGCACTTGGGAGGTGATCTGATGTCGGATCTGCGGGCGATCTATTGGGGTGGGTGGGTGATCAGCTTGCCCGCAAGCGGCAGGTTAGGGGCTGATTGATGGGTGGCAGTGACAGGGGGTGATTGATGGGTGATTGATGGGTGATTGACAGGTGATTGACAGGTGATTGGCAGGTGATCAGGGGAGATAGATGCATACAGTACACAGGGTGGGGGGGTCTGGGGAGAATATGAGGGGTGGTGGGGTGATCAGGAGGGAGCAGGGGGCAGTTTAGGGTTAAAAAAAATAGTGTGTTTGGTGCAGACTAGGGTGGCTGCAGCCTGCCCTGGTGGTCCCTCGGACACTGGGACCACCAGGGCAGGAGGCAGCCAGTATAATACACTTTGTAAACATTACAAAGTGTATTATACACTTTGTATGCAGCGATCCGGGTGCTAGTAACCCGCCGGCGCTTCCGAACGGCCGGCGGGTTACAGCGCGGGGGGGTCGGAGCCAGTCGCCGGCGACTGATCGCGTCACGAATGACGCGATCGCCGCATAACCACGCCCGCCACCGCCACCGCCGATGGGCGTATTGCGGTCGTTTGGGCCCAGCCCTTGCCGCCGCCCGCCGCCCATCGACTTAAGGCGGTCGGCAAGTGGTTAATGGAAGTCAATGGAGACCCGAGCTTGCCTGCTTTGCAGGCCTGGAAATGACTTGCAAAATGATGGAAACTTCTGCAAAATGGGTTGGAAATAGTGGGGGGGGGGGGGGCATTTTACACATAGATCTTAGGCTCAGAATAAAAGCAGGAACTCATGTTTCCAGAGCAGTGAGCCAATTATACTTGACTGCCAATAAAACACATAAAACTCCCAAACAAAGACATATGTGTATGGGGAAAAACTGCACGCTTAACCCCCTTGGCGGTATGAAAAATACCGCCAGGGGGCAGCGCAGCAGGTTTTTTTTAATTTTTTTTTTTTTAAAATCATGTAGCGAGCCCAGGGCTTGCTACATGATAGCCGCTGCTCAGCGGCATCCCCCCAGCCCCGCCGATCGCCTCCGGCGATAGGCGATCAGGAAATCCCGTTCAAAGAACGGGATTTCCTGGAGGGCTTCCCCCGTCAGCGACGTCGGGACGTCATTGGGAGACCCGATCCACCCCTTGGCGCTGCCTGGCACTGATTGGCCAGGCAGCGAAGGGGTCTGGGGGGGGCGCGCGCCGCACCGGATAGCGGCGATCGGGCGCGCGGCGGCGGCGATCGGGGTGCTGGCGCAGCTAGCAAAGTGCTAGCTGCGTCCAGCAAAAAAAAATTATGTAAATCGGCCCAGCAGGGCCTGAGCGGCACCCTCCGGCGGCTTACCCCGTGTCACACACGGGGTTACCGCCAAGGAGGTTAAGGCCAATGCAGTTTATCGCCATGCATTGATAAATATAATAGAAATTAGATATTCCTGAAAAGCTGTCCTAGTACCAATGGGACCGGCAACGCTAACCCAGCACACAGGATGGAAGTGGAGGTACAGGAGAGCAAGGCTACGCTTTGTGACACAACCCAGGCCTTACATGAGCAGGGATGCTCGAATGTACCCAAATTCGATTTGAGTAAACTTGAATTCGGGTCCGGGTCAAATTCGGGTTCGGCCGTGATCACGACGACCAGTAGAATTCAAATCGAATTCGGACCGTGATCGATACTTGAATTCGGGTTTCGAATTCATGATCACGAATTCGGATGGCCTTAAAGCAATTTTTTTTTTTAAAGGGAAATCACTATTAAATAGGTGTAATTAAAAAAATAAATAAAAAGATGGAAAACTTTTTTCCTGCATTTCTTGTTTATTCTTCTTCACCTTCTACTTTTTCTTCTCTCCATCTTTGGCGAGATTGCTCTTCTTCACTCAGTGATGTCAGGTAATGTCTGACTGCCTTATCAACTATCCATGGTTCTTTCTCTACCATAGTTAAAGCTTACTTCTATTTTTTCAAATTACTTTTTCTACTGGTTCTACAGTACCTTCAATGAAAATGTTAGTGAGGGCAAGTCTGGCATCCATTCAACTGTGCAATTAACTTTCTTTGGTACTTTTTCAGTACCATGGTGTCCACGGCGGGTAACAAACAGGCCGGGGAATCCTGCTTCAATTCCGTTCCGGAGTTGGAACCTAAGAAACGGCTACCACAAGGAAGGCAGCAGGCACGGCAGGGGATACACTGGTCCTGACTGTGAGGGTAAAAGAAAGAACCGACCAGGGCTTTTTTGAGGCCCTGCTGTAAAGGACGAGCTGCCGAGATCTACAGCTTAGGTGGGGGAATCTGTCCATAGGAGAAGTATTAGTCGTGGCTCGAGTGGTGTCCACTGCGGGTAACAGGCCCGGGAATCCTGCTTCGATTCCATTCCGGAGTTGGAACCTAAGAAACAGCTACCACAAGGAAGGCAGCAGGCACGGCAGGGGGATACACTGGTCCTGACTGTGAGAGTAAAAGAAAGAACCGACCAGGACTTTTTCGAGGCCCTGCTGTGAAGGACGAGCTGCCAAGATCTACAGCTTAGGTGGGGGAATCTGTCCATAGGAGAAGTATTAACCGTGGCTCGAGTGGTGTCCATGGCGGGTAACAGGCCGGGGAATCCTGCTTCGATTCCGTTCCGGAGTTGGAACCTAAGAAACGGCTACCACAAGGAAGGCAGCAGGCACGGCAGGGGATACACTGGTCCTGACTCTAAAAGTAAAAGAAAGAACCGACAAGGACTTTTTCGAGGCCCTGCTGTAAAGGACGAGCTGCCGAGATCTACAGCTTAGGTGAGGGAATCTGTCCATAGCAGGGGATTCACTGGTCCTGACTGTGAGAGTAAAAGAAAGAACCGACCAGGACTTTTTCATACATTAAAATTTAAGATCATCTTGAAACTTTTTTGTCTCTTCAAAAATATTTCTTTACTATATATCCTATCCTTGTACTTATATGGTCAGTACGGCAGCACAGAAGGACCATGGCAACTCACTGATAGTACCACAGTTTGATAGTGCTGCCCAAAAAATTAGATGCATCCGTGGACCCGGGCAGTGGGAACGCAGATTTTAGTACCTAAACACATGATACAACATGTTTTCCGGGGTCTGAGGCACATACAGATGGTCCCAATCATCATCATCATCATCATAGAACTCTTCTCCTGACCCCCCCACCACCTCTGCCATCCCAACATCCCCAGACACAGACCCCTCAACGTCCTCAACATTAACTTGGGATGCTGGCCCGAGCCCAACCTCCTCCTCCACATCAGGCCCCATCATCTCCTCAACGGCAGCCCTCAATAATAGCCCTGGTGCCGGACCGAGGGACACAACGCTCTTGTCCGGAGAGGGCTGCTGCTGACCACTGGCTGCTGGGGTGGATCAGGGGCAAACCCAGGATTTTGAAGGGGGGGATTCCACGAAAGGTCTCTTTTAGAAAGCTGCTCACTACTGCGCATATGTGCAATCTAAACCACCTGGCTGGAACCTAGCACAGAGGGTGAGTGAGCTAGGAGGCAGGAGGTGCAGTGAGAAGACAGGATAGTGGATTGTAAACAGGGGTGGCTTCCAAGATGTTTTTTTTTGCGGGTGCTATGCAAGTGCTAGATCCACTGCAGGGGTAGCTGACCTGTGGCACACATAGCGCGCCGCGGCAAAAAATTGGCTTGTCCGTGCACTGGAAAGTGGGCGCGGTAATGACGGGTTAAGAGCAGGGCCAAATGTTCATGAACTTAGCAGCAGTTAGAAATTCACTGACAGTGGACATCAACAGGAAACTTTATATGAAGGCCCCTCTCCTAATTCAAAAGGATATCCTACATACTATACATATAGCAGAGATCAGGGGTGGATTTCTACTTTTTAACACCCAAGGCCAGCTATCACCACAAAACTGGCCTAACAATCACTATGATAGGATAAGATTTTGAGCTCCTCTGAGGACAGTCAGTGAATTGACTATGTACTCTGTAATCTGCTGCAGAAGATGTTAGTGCTATGGAAATATACAATAACAATATGGTAGGACATTAGATTGTATAATACCGCGCCACAAAGTTCACACAATGGTTACCAGTCCGTTCACAATAAACAGTTCATGGGATCGCTGCAGAAAAAATCCAGTCACTGGGTCATATAGTTCAATTGTACTGCTGCGCTCTCCAATCCTGAAATAAAAAACACACTCCACATAGGGCAGTATTGTTCAAATTCCGTGCCCCCAATTAACACCAGTGTCTTGTGCTCCCCCGGTGTCATACACTCATCCCTCGTCCCCTCTCACTAGATGCTCACCAGATTGTTACCACCTCAGTTTTTCAGGTGGATCTTAAGCATATCAATGTATTGACTTGTTCCTATAAAGCAAAAAAGAGCTCCACATAGAGTAGTACAGTTCAAATCAGACAATTCAGGCAATTCAAGTGCTACACACACTCCAATCGTGCAACACCACCCGTTGATCGTGTTCCTGCACCAATCTGCATGCCACACTGCTCACCAGATGCAGCCCACCTACACATACAGGTGGACACTGCGCTTATTACTCCAATTACTTCAACGATCCTCAGTAGTTCAAACAAGCCTCCAGCAAGGGCTTTCCTTTTATTTTCACTAAAATTGTTGCTCAAAACATAAAAACAAAAAGACGCATATAGCGTATTACTGACAACAGTGCCTCAGTGCGCAGCCAAATTATTGCACTTACGCCTCCTGAAGCTCTATATGCATATCGTACAGGTGGATATCAATGCCCATCCGTCTGGCTCCCGGGTCCGCTCCGACACTTCTGCGTCCTCCCGTTCCGCCTCCACGCCTGCCCGCAGGGTATATCCTGATGCGCTTTAATGCCCATCCGTCTGGCTCCCGGGTCCGCTCCGACACTTCTGCGTCCTCCCGTTCCGCCTCCACGTCTGCCCGTAGGGTATATCCTGATGCGCAAAGCGCATCAGGATATACCCTGCGGGCAGGCGTGGAGGCGGAACGGGAGGACGCAGAAGTGTCGGAGCGGACCCGGGAGCCAGACGGATGGGCATTGATATCCACCTGTACGATATGCATATAGAGCTTCAGGAGGCGTAAGTGCAATAATTTGGCTGCGCACTGAGGCACTGTTGTCAGTAATACGCTATATGCGTCTTTTTGTTTTTATGTTTTGAGCAACAATTTTAGTGAAAATAAAAGGAAAGCCCTTGCTGGAGGCTTGTTTGAACTACTGAGGATCGTTGAAGTAATTGGAGTAATAAGCGCAGTGTCCACCTGTATGTGTAGGTGGGCTGCATCTGGTGAGCAGTGTGGCATGCAAATTGGTGCAGGAACACGATCAACGGGTGGTGTTGCACGATTGGAGTGTGTGTAGCACTTGAATTGCCTGAATTGTCTGATTTGAACTGTACTACTCTATGTGGAGCTCTTTTTTGCTTTATAGGAACAAGTCAATACATTGATATGCTTAAGATCCACCTGAAAAACTGAGGTGGTAACAATCTGGTGAGCATCTAGTGAGAGGGGACGAGGGATGAGTGTATGACACCGGGGGAGCACAAGACACTGGTGTTAATTGGGGGCACGGAATTTGAACAATACTGCCCTATGTGGAGTGTGTTTTTTATTTCAGGATTGGAGAGCGCAGCAGTACAATTGAACTATATGGTAGGACATTAGACTATGACTATGGTAGGATTAGATTGTGAGCTCCTAAGAGGACAGTCAGTGACATGACTGTAATCTGTAAAGTGCTGCAGATGGTGTAAGTGCTATTCAAATACATATTTGTAATGAATAGCGGAGATGCCGCCGTGTGGGCAAGCGGCATGGCGGCTATCTCCGCGTTCCAGCTGGTGGCTTCTGCCGCGCAGCAACATGCTGCTGGTTCGCCTGGTCCTTCTAGTGCACACAGATTGATAGCTACGCGCGTGCGCGCGCGCGCGCCAGGCAACAGGATCTTTATGCTAGCAGAAGGGAAGTCAGCTGATCATGCCGATCAGCTGACTCCAGCTATGCTCCGGATTGGCTGAGTGACTGGGGCGGCACTGTGGAGCGCTCTGGGTATATATAGGACTTGCTTGTCAGTTGCAAGTTGTCTGCTGTTGCGAATGCTTACGTGTGAGCACTCAGACCCTAGTCAGTTCTTACAGTGTGTTAGAACCAGCCGGAGCTGGGAATTCACACTTAGTCAGATTCCGTTGATAGCCTTAAAAGTATTGTTGTATTGTGAGATTTGCTTACCATTCTGTAGACTAGTTCCCAGGTGTTGAAACCAAGGACTTCACACCTAAGTCTAGGAGATTGCTACATTGCTACTGTTTACGTGTTAGACTAGTTCCCAGGTGTTGAAACCAAGGACTTCACACCTAGATTAGGATTGTTATTTATACTGTTACCTGTTATGATCTCTGGCTTTCCTGACCACTCTCCTGCTTACTGATTCTGTACCTCCGCTTATCTGATAACCTGTTGCCGACATTGCCTGTACCCGGATACCGAGTCTTCCGTCTCTGTACTTTATCTGTCCGTGTGTTGCCGACTAGGCTTGTCTGACCTTTCTGGCTGTCGCATAATCCTTGAGTGATCAGCCTTACTGTACTATCCGTGACACTTGCTCTTCAGGTGTTCATTGGCTGCAAGCACAGGCTTATGGTCACCTGCTCCTCAGGAGACCATCTTGCAGCTCAGTCAGTGGTCTCTGTCCCTTAGGAGTCCACTGGCTGCAGTACAGTCTGATTCCCTGCCCCTCAGGGAATCCTTGGCTGCAGTACAGTCTGATTCCCTGCACCTCAGGGAGTTCCTGGCTGCAGTCCTATCATATATCTCATTACACCAGTTACCACTCTTACTGCGCAGTCAGTGGTCCCTGCTCCTCAGGTTTCCACTGGCTGCAGTACCATCTGATTTCCTTCTCCTCAGGCAATCCTCGGCTGCAGTTCTATCATAATCACTCATTCCACCAGTTCTCTCTCCTGCAGCTCAGTCAGTGGTTCCTGCTCCTCAGGTGTCCACTGGCTGAAGTACAATCCGAATTCCCTGCTCCTCAGGGAATTCTCGGCTGCAGTACAGTCTGTATTCCCTTCACCTCAGGAGATCATCTTGCAGCACAGTCAGTGGGAACCTGCCCCTCAGGGGTCCACTGGCTGCAGTGCAGTCTGATTCCCTGCTCCTCATTAAATCCTTGGCTGCAGTAGTGTCTGTATCTCCCGCTTCTCGGGAGATAACTTCTCATATTACTGTTGCACCAAACACAATATCACATTGGGTGTCCTGTGTCTAGCTATACTAGTATTATTGGTGATACTGCACATCGCCAATAATCAGAAAAAAATCTGTGTTGCTGACACCAATCGTTACAATATTAATAATAAGGTAGGACATTAGATGATGACTATGGTAGGATTAGATTGTGAGCTCCTCTGATGACAGTCAGCAACGTGACTATGTGCTCTGTAATGTGCTGCAGAAGATATCAGTACTATATAAATACATAATAATAATATAGTAGGACATTAAACTATGACTATGGTAGGATTAGATTGTAAGCTGAGGATAGTCAGTGAAAGGACTATGTACTCTGTAAAGTGCTTCAGAAGATGTCAGTGCTATTAAAGGGAACACAAGATGAAGCTAGGGTTTAAACAGAGATATCTACTTAAAGAGGAACTCCAGTGAAAATAATGTAGTAAAAAAAGTGTTTCATTTTTTACCATAATTATGTATAAATGATTTAGTCAGTGTTTGCTCATTGTAAAATCTTTCCTCTCCCCAATTTACATTCTGACATTTATTACATGGTGACATTTTTACTGTGGGCATGTTATGTAGCTGCTCCTAGCTGTTTTGGCTGTTAGAGACAGCTGTAAACAGCTAATTCCTGTCTGTGAACATTGTTACATTGCGGCAGTTTGCCCAGAGTACCGCGGTACTCAGAGCTTCTTGTGGGAGGGGTTTCAGCACAAAATCAGTCATACAGCGCCCCCTGATGGTCTGTTTGTGAAAATCATTATATTTCTCATGTAAAAGGGGTATCAGCTACTGATTGGGATAAAGTTCAATTCTAGGTTGGAGTTTCTCTTTAAAGAGCCAAATACTGATTCTGCTTTCCGCTACCAATTTCCACATTCCAATGCGGAATTTCGGCCGGAAATCGCGGAAATTCCGCCCGACTTTAACATCGATTTTCTCAAAAACTATAAGGTCTTTTTGAAAACTTTTTTGTGCATCTTGTTCAGGATTCTGTTTAACAAACCCTGACAATTTGGTGTTTCTAGGACTTACGGGGGCTTTGCTATTAACCGCTAAAGTCGGCGGATTTTTACTGTAATGTAAATGCAGAAAATAGGCAGATGCAGATTTTCTGCATTTTACATTACAGTAAAAATTCGCCGATTTTAGCGGTTAATAGCAAAGCCCCCGTAAGTCCTAGAAACTCCAAATTTTCAGGGTTTATTAAATGGATTCTCTTGAATAATATGCAACAAAATCTTTCAAAAAGACCTAACAGTTTTTGAGAAAATCGATGTTAAAGTCGGGCGGAATTTCCACGATTTCCGGCAGAAATTCCGCGATTTCTGGCGGAAATCCGCCTAATGCACTTGCATTACCAATTTCCGCATTCCGATGCGGAAATGCAATTTCCGATCGGATTTTCGGAAATTGCATTTCCGCGGAATCCGAATGAGCATCCCTAGTCCCCTCCCTTAATCAAAGCGACCCCCTTCCACACCGTGGCTGCGCTCCTCTTGTTATGAGTGCGGACACACATGCGCAGTAGCACGGAGTTGCTCCTAGCAAAGCAGCTCCAGCTTACTGTGCTGATGAAAGAGGAGGCAAGCAGCCCTAACATGATTAGTGGCAATCCATTGTAGCCAATCTTCTGGAGGGCTGCGGTGAGCGACGAGGGACATCAGAGCACTGAAGGAAGCCTCAATAGGATCCTGAGGCTTCCATCTCTTTAGATAAAGAAAATTTTATACCTGGCTTGGGTTGGGTACACTTTAAATACATTGGCATAAGTTTACAGACAGTGAGGACAGATAAAGCATGAAAGAGAAAGTGGATAGAGAAAGCAAAGTAGAGGGGTTGGCAGGGAAAATGAGACAGAACAGCAGGCATAGAGCAGTTGAAAGGAATGGTGGGAGAGCTAGGCCAGAGGGAGAAAAGAGAGAGTGCAATAGTACAACTATTAGTTAGATTACAAGTACAGTATATGCCATATGTACTATTCTATTTGCAGAGTCAGACCATAATCATTCAGCTTTTACAGCCCCCCAACCAACATAAAACACACACACACACACATCCCTCCCCCCCAGTGGACTCAAAACACACACACACTCCCCCCCCCCACCCACACACACCCCAGTGGTCTCACCCCAAACATATTGCCTTGCCTCCTTGTCACAGGAGCCCTAGTGGTCAGACCGCAAATTGCCTTCCAATCGGTTTCAGCACACAGACCATGCAAGCTTTAATCGCGATCTTTGCGCAGAAACAGACAGAAATTTGGGCAGGAGCCCGACCAGAAGGAAGCCTGTGAGGTACGGTAATTACAACTTACACACTATTTCAGGGTATCTGCCACCGCCACTGGTATGGGCCAGTGGACCCAACTGACTGACTAGTCCTGCAAATAAAAACGGTTAAACACACTTTATTCTGTCTGGCTAGTAACAACAGTAGGGTCTCTTCAGAAGTCTGAGTTCAGTTTCTGTGTATGCTGAATAATAGGGTAGCGGAACAGTGAATGACTTTGATAAAGTCTTTCATTCACAGGCAATATAAATAATATATACAGACAATCATTAAAATCAACAATTATTGAGACAATAATAGCGCAGTATGAAAAAAAAGGAAAAAAATACTTAGTTTCATGGAAAAATGTCCTTTTGTGGGAAGAATCATAAAGTCCTTGGTAAAGTCCTTTGTTTCAGCTTAATTTAAAATCCAAGCAAAACGGTTTCAAGTTCCGCAAAGCTCTTTGTTTCAGAGCAAAATTCAAAGTTCAGCAAGATGGCCACCAACCATGTGTCTTCTGGCTGGCAGCAGACCATTCTCATATAGATGGAATTTGGAGGACTGAGGGAAGGGCCCCTCGCAGATACTTTTGATGAAGCTGGTTTGGGGGTGTGGCAATTCTGGCCCCCTCTGAATTTCCAAGAGATTTCCAAGAGATTTTAGGTTTTAAACTTACAAACTGCCGTAACTCACAAACGATACACGTCATATTTAGGGGGATAAAAGATTTATACTTGTCGGAAAATACAGATTAATATGACATCAGACATGGCTAGTGCAGCGGACCCAGTTCTTGAGAAGGGTCATACCTCAATAACCGGATGGGCTATCACAATGAATTTCATATCAGCACGATGGCCAGATTTTACCGAATAAGACTATATGAATTTAATATCTGTGCGATGTATGGTTGCAATATAATCGACAAGAAACCATACCTCATATGCATTCAGATGGCCCGTGGTCGGTGCCGGATAGTCTGGAGTGAAAGCAGGTTTTGAATAGCCCCCTGCTGGGATTAGCTTCCTTGGCTCTGAAAAGACTCCTGGTTTGTTAATTAACATCTGAGTGTTACACCTCTGGCTTAATTAGCAAGTCACAGGGCCAGGTTTCCTGCCAGCTGGTAAAGGGGGGAAAAAAACTGCCTTTTTTAAAAAAAACAAGAATGTCAGTCTCTGATTGCTTGCTCGACTACAATCAATGGCAATCGGCGCAATAAACCGATTGCGTTCTCGTTTCTCACGACTGTTCCGTGACACTCCTGTAAAGCAAACATTCTGTAAGCTCCGTACTGCAGATCAGCCTGTCAGTGCACTCACCCTCACACATGCCTGACATTCCTGACGCTGCCTGCAGAGTCCGGGCTGCACTGAGAGGGAAAGGCTGCAACATGATTGAATAGCACAGAGTGTATATGCACAGAGGGTGATAACAATTGCAGAGTTGCAGGCACAAATGATGGCACATGATCTCAATTACCACCCCAGCCCGTTCTTCCTCCCTCCTGTGCAGAGCTTTCAGCGGCTTTTTCACATTACCTCTGTGTTCAAGCACTATTCCCTTCCTCCTTCAGCAGGTCTGCTGGTCTGGCTCTATGCAGCTCCATTTTACCATGATGCCAAAAGGAGGGACAGAGAGCCAATCAGACCTGCTGGAGGAGGAAGAAAGTAGAGCGTGCACGGAGAGGGAAATATGATAGAGCCACTGCAAACAGGATCAGATAGCCTCCCTGGCCTCTGCGGATCTATCCACTCTATATCTACCTGACGGCAGCCCCACCTACAGTCTCGGTGCAGGGGGGGTGGTTCCAGACACCCGAAACACCCCCTTCGGTGCGTCAGTGGTGGATGTTACATGGGGCGTTGGCTGTTGCTGCTGTTGGGAGTGCTTCTCACAGCGGAGGTCTGTGAGGAACTCATGATGGGCTCACGAAACGTGGTGAACGAACTGCAGTGGCAGACTCAATCTGACTGTCTGTAAATAGTAACTGAAGCGAATCACTGGCTAACGAGCTGAATAATACCAGTGAGCAGTGAGCAGTACGACATAACTGAAGGGTATCACTGTCAAATGAGATGATTAATACCAGTGAGCAGTGAGCACAGTAGAACATAAGTGAAGGGTATCACTGCCAAATGAGATGATTAATACCAGTTAGCAGTGAGCACAGTAGAACGTAAGTGAAGGGTATCACTGCCAAATGAGATGATAATACCAGTGAGCACAGTATAATGTAACTGAAGGGTATCACTGCCAAATGAGATGATTAATACCAGTGAGCAGTGAGCACAGTAGAACATAAGTGAAGGGTATCACTGCCAAATGAGATGATTAATACCAGTGAGCAGTGAGCACAGTAGAACATAAGTGAAGGGTATCACTGCCAAATGAGATGATTAATACCAGTGAGCAGTGAGCACAGTAGAACATAAGTGAAGGGTATCACTGCCAAATGAGATGATTAATACCAGTGAGCAGTGAGCACAGTAGAACATAAGTGAAGGGTATCACTGCCAAAAGAGATGATTAATACCAGTGAGCAGTGAGCACAGTAGAACATAAGTGAAGGGTATCACTGCCAAATGAGATGATTAATACCAGTTAGCAGTGAGCACAGTAGAACATAAGTGAAGGGTATCACTGCCAAATGAGATGATAATACCAGTGAGCAGTGAGCACAGTAGAACGTAAGTGAAGGGTATCACTGCAAAATGAGATGATTAATACCAATGAGCAATGAGCACAGTAGAACGTAAGTGAAGGGTATCACTGCAAAATGAGATGATTAATACCAGTAGTGAGCAGTGAGCACAGTAGGATGAAAGTGAAGGGTATCACTGCCAAAAGAGATGATTAATACCAGTGAGCAGTGAGCACAGTAGAACCTAAGTGAAGGGTATCACTGCCAAATGAGATGATTAATACCAGTGAGCAGTGAGCACAGTCGAACCTAAGTGAAGGGTATCACTGCCAAATGAGATGATTAATACCAGTGAGCATTGAGCACAGTCGAACCTAAGTGAAGGGTATCACTGCCAAATGAGATGAATTATACCAGTGAACAGTGAGCACACAGTACACAATTTTACTCACAAAACTTGCTGAATGACCAGCCCTGGCAGTGGCAGTGTGCAGTGGCGGCTCCAGCTTCAGATTTTTGGGGGGGCTCAAAGGGGGCATGAGGGCTGGCAGGCCGGGCTTGGGGGGGGAGGAATTTGCTGCGGCGAAAAATTGGGCGTGGTCATGATGTCATGTGGGTGGGGCTAACTGTAATGTAGTTGTACCAGCTAACGTAGTTACATGGAAAAAAAAATGAAGTAAACGCACATAATGACAGGTAGCCTTTCACCAGTAAATGCACATAAGAATCAGCTTTTCAGCAGTTAATGCACGTAATGACAGACAGCGTTTCCCCATTAAATGCACATAAGAGACAGCTTTTCACCAGTTAATGCACATAATGACAGAGTGCATTTCTGCAGTAAATGAACATAAGAGCCTGCTTTTCACCAGTTAATGCACATAATGACAGACTGCATTTCCGCATAAATGCACATAAGGGACAACTTTTCACCAGTTCATGCACATAATGACAGACAGCATTTCCCCAGTAAATGCACATAAAGGACAGCTTTTCACCAGTTAATGCACATAATGACAGACAGCCTTTCACCAGTTAATGCCCATAAGAGACAGCTTTTCACCAGTAAATGCACATAAGAGACAGCTTTTCACCAGCTAACGCACGTAATGACAGACAGCCTTTCACCAGTAAATGCACATAAGAGACAGCTTTTCACCAGTAAATGCACGTAATGACAGACAGCTTTTCAAGAGTAAATGCACGTAACGACAGACAGCTTTTCACCAGTAAATGCATGTAATAACAGACAGCGTTTCCCCATTAAATGCACATAAGAGACAGCTTTTCACCAGTAAATGCACGTAATGACAGACAGCGTTTCTGCAGTAAATGCACATAGGAGACAGCTTTTCGCCAGTTAATGTACATAATGACAGACAGCGTTTCCCCAGTAAATGCATGTAATGAGAGACAGCGTTTCACCAGTTAATGCACATAATGACAGACAGCCAGTGTCCCCAGTATATGTAGCCAGGCGTATAGCTGTCCCCAGTATATGTAGTTAGGCTAGTAGTGATGGTGGGCTGGGGCCCCAGGGCACCTCAGGCCTGGCTGGTGGTGGGCTGGAGGCTTGAGACCTGGCTGGTGGAGATAGGCTGGGGGCCCCAGGGCAGCTAAGGCCTGGCTGGTGGTGGTCGGATGGGGGGCCCCAGGGCAGCTTAGGCCTGGCTGGTGGTGGTCGGATGGGGGGCCCCAGGGCAGCTCAGGCCTGGCTGGTGGTGGTGGGATGGAGGGCCCCAGGGCAGCTCAGGCCTGGCTGGTGGTGGTGGGATGGAGGGCCCCAGGGCAGCTCAGGCCTGGCTGGTGATGGTGGGAGGGGGGCCCAAGGGCAGCTCAGGCCTGGCTGGTGGACTGGTAGGTGGGCTGGGGCCCCAGAGTCAGGCCTGGGGCCTGGGGGTTGTTGGTGGTGGTGCTGCTGGTGCTAGGCTCAGGAGGCCTGGGGGGGCTGCGGCAGAAAGACAATTTGGCAGTTGACTGGAGAGGACAGCCACCGCCCACCGCACCCACCTTGTCGCGGAGTTCCGACTTAGTTCCAACTTCCAAGTCCTGCTGCCTGGCTAGCCTGGCTGTCAGGTCCAGAGTCCAGCCCCGCTGTCCGTGTGTCGGTGCCTGGGTGTCTGTCTGTCACACACAGCGTGACTAGCCTGCCCCGCAGAGAGAGTCTGACTGTGTGACGCAGTCACACTTTTATAACGCCGCTATACGCGGCGCCGGCGAGTCGCCACCACCACGTTACCCCTGGGGTGGGCCGCTCTGCGTGACTCACTCAGCTGAGCCTGCGCCCGGCCCAGGGACAGAACAGAACGGAAGCGGACATGTCGGCCGGCCAGGGTGGGTGGGTCCGTGGGACTGATCGCTGCTGGGGTGGGTGCCAGCCCAAGCCCTTGCCCAGTCGCCCTCCTCCCAGAGTCCCAGACTCCCAGGCAGCCCTCGGCTCCACTCACTGCAGTGCAGCCAGAGAGTGACGACGAGCCAGGTCGGGTCGGACACAGCCGGCGGCGGCGGGGGGCTTTGAGGGGGGCTAATGAGTTGCCAGCTGGGGCTTAAGCCTGGGTAAGCCCCAGCGTGGCGCCGCCACTGGCAGTGTGACTGTCAGTAAGTAGTAGCTGAAGTGTATGACTGGCTAGCTGAATATAAGTGAGTAGTACTCTGAACCTGCCTGCCTGCACTAGTGTTGGGCGAACACCTGGATGTTCGGGTTCGGGCCGAACAGGCCGAACATGGGCCAGATGTTCGGCATGTTCGGCCCGAACCCCAAACTCAATGGAAGTCAATGGGGACCCGAACATGCCGCAATACGGCCCCCCTATGGGGTCGCAGGCATAAGGGGGGAGCATGCCCCGATCGTGGGGGGGGTCGGAAATTCCCCCCACCCCCTCTGCTAGCGCTCCCCCCTCTGCCCGCTTCCCCATAAAAAAAGTTTGTTGAAAGTTAATAGTACCGGTGGCTGGCTCAGTGGCTGGCTGGCAGTGTGTGAGTGAGGAGGAGGAGTCCGACTAGGACGCGTCACGCGTACCCTTGTGTGACGCCGTCGATACGACATATCGAATGCGTCATGGAGTTACCAACGATAGTTCTTCGCAAACCAACCAAACTGACAGTTTTTGGTTTAAATACACTTTTTTTTCCCTTCACCAAAGGGCTGGAGAAATCTTTTCATGGTCAGCTAATGAGCCTCCTGTTGAAAAGATTCTCTGCCAGCACAGGGGACCCCCTGAGGTGTTTATGACCTCATCCATCAGGTGAAGGGTAGATATCAGTTGACAGAAGCTCATAAATTGTAGCTTTCTCCAGCCTGATCGGCACCGACACACCAGGAGTCCGACACCTAGCTGCCTTGTGGCCTGAGTTGAAAGGAGACAGGAATGATCCTTATCACGCCATCTGGGCACCCAAAGATTCAACAAAACTGTAGAAACTGTATTTAATAAATAGGCACAGTTTGGTAATATTTCTGGTGTTCCCAAGATCGCAGTTCCCTCAAATTCACGGAGTTTATTAGATTCCACATGACACTGGTCCTGAGAGATTTTCAGCCCTCTGGATCTTTCGGAACCAGTGCCAGTAAGGTGAAAGGGGGGGACGGTGCTATTAGCGATCCAGACTCCTCGTGTTTGGTATTAGCAGATTCACACACTTACGCTGATTGTGAATATTCATTCGGGTTCGTGATATTACCTACGGGCATGCCGAGAGCGGGCAAAATATGAATTGGCCCAAAACCTCTCCCTGCCTAAGGGGGCATTGCCTTATTCAAATTGCAAGGCTGGACTTGTATGTGTCATAACTCCTCCCACCTACAATGAGGAACAAAACTGACATGATCCAAAAGTCCAGTGTCCTTTACCTTCAATCTGATGCCTAGTAACATCCTGGCAGCCCGCAGGGACACGGGCAAAACCTCTATCTTTGAACTTTCCAACAAAGGCCTGTTGGCCGCATGGCAACCGCCATTTTGGGACTTTCGCCAAAGACTTGCGATTGCCGCATGGACTACCAATAACGGTATTTGAACTGCATATAATCAGACATTCTGTTCTCTTTTCCTCTCTTCTCTCTGTCAATCAATCTGTTCTAAAATAAGCTATGTGTATGTAGTTTAGAAATAAACTAACGATTTTATCGTTCAGTCTTGTGCCTTTTCTGGTCATCTGATTGCTGCTATAACGAGTCTGCCATCTGAAGAGTCAGTCATACTACCGCATTGTTTTATGATTTGCTTATGATTGTTGATTTGCTAGCTAGGTTGTAAATAACCGTTTCTTCCTTCTAGGGTTAGCTAGTACCAGATTTCCTGTGCGAAATCGATAACTTCGTTTCTCGATTATAAATACAATTCGAGATTGCATCATATAGGGACCCAGTAACCTTTCTTTAACGTCACATTGCTCACAGTCTTTAAGCCGTCGGAAGTGATTATTCCCCGAACGGTGACTTGAGCGTGTTGAACGTGATTGGGCTGGCTACCGTATTATGATAGCGCGGGAGTCTCTTTCCTCCGTGAACTTGAGAGAGTGGTGGCAGTTTACTTTATTTACCCGATTTCCAGCGCGAAATCGATATTTTTTTAGTTTACCGATTGTATATACAATCAAAATTGTACATGTATGGGCACCTCCAACCAATCTTAACCGTTTACTACGCACACAGTGAATTTGCCTCCAGCAGTCTCTAGTGCATGAGACCTGCATGGCAACAGTGGCCTAGTAATACGGGATTGGTGGATGTTTGTCCCATTACATATTGTTGGCAGCTGCGCGACCAATCTTTATTGTCAGTCTGTTCACCGTACTTCCTGCGTATGCTAACGGGAGCAGATTAGACGGGATTGGCATGCTCTGTCGCCCTTTTCTTCTTACCTCTGACGATCCAGCAACCGGTCTCGTTGTCCGTCTGCGCCCGTACTTCCTGCGTACGCTAACGGGAGCAGATCTCGACGGGATCGCGGGGCTGGATTGTCACATTGGTTGGCAGTGGTGGTGATAGCACACCCCAAAACCAGGCATAGCCAGCTTTTGGGAAATCAGAGCGCAAAGATCTGACAAACTCAGTCTTTGCAACCAGAATAATAAGACAGTGGTCGCTAAGTATCCTGTCTTGCAGAACCGAAGTTCTGGGCACAAAACGGTACACATTGATAGGGAATAGATTGGTCTACATTTCCTAACCTTTTCTTTGCTATACCCTATTCTTTCTTATACTCTTCTCTTCTGAATGTCTGATTCAGTTCAGGATCACCAAAATTGGTCAGTTCCTGACATGCAAGCCCTCTGCGAATCGCACGGCATTGCTGCTTGCAGCACAGACAAGGCTGAGCTGGTGGCATTACTCTAGAGATGGAATCCTTGTCGCCGCCTTGCTTAATGCCTCTATTACCTGCAGTCCTGATAACCCCGGAGTGGTTGGCAAACCTGACCGGCGAGGATCTGCGCTTGTACCAGGAGTTCCAAGAATGTCAGCGCCAGCATGAGGCAGAGATGCTCCAGCATGAAGCACGGATGCTCCAGCGTGAAGCAGAGCACCAAGAGCGACTGCGCCAGTGGGATCTCCAGGACAAAGAGCTACGGCTCCAGCGTGAATTGGAGTTGGCAAACCTGACCGGCGAGGAACTGCGCAGATACCAGGAGCACCGAGAGTGTCTGCGCCAGCGGGATCTCCAGATCGAAGAGCTACGGCTCCAGCGTGAATTGGAGTTGGCCCAGCTAACCCAATCAAATCAGCACTCTTCACTATGTGTTTCGGTGGAGAGATGCGAACCTCTACCCGTGACCCCCACAGCAAAACTTCCTGCCATGGAAGAGGGGACGGAACGAGACTTTCCTGTGCGCACCTCTGAGAGGGCGTACCATCAGGTTCCTGTACCTGACAGCCAGAGAACCCTGGTGCTGGACAGTCACAGAACACTGTCCCCAGACTTGGAAGGAGGTAAGCCTACTGCATTCGCTCCTCCTGGTCCGGTGAGCTTTGTGCCACCGAGACCTGCAGCTGCTGCTATTGCTGCACCCCAGTCTGACACACCTGCCATTCGCACGTGTAATCTTTGTGGCGCAACTGGCCACATACAGTTCTTCTGTCCCAAGAGGAAAAGAACGACCATCCCTAGCCCGAAGATGGCTAGCAACCCTGATCCGTCACCTGCATCACCCTCTGCACAGCCTGTCAGCATGTCAGAGATGCTCTACGGTTCTGGAAATCTTCACAGTGCTCCAGTGGACGACCAGATCATCTTTTGCTCCAGTGCTCCAGAAGCAGATGTTTCCTTGGTCTGTTCCGACCTTGCCAGACAGGAAGATATTCTCCCACAAAAGCTCCTCACCCTGACTGAAGTCAGGCCCAACCACCACAACCCTGTTATCCCAGGTCCCGAGAAGGCCGGATGGGGGGTGGGTTTTCCAGAGTGGGCTGTTGCTGAGTTTCCCTCTCCTCCTGTGCTTGGCACTGATCTAGGCACGCTTGTGTGCCCTTCGGAATTTTCTGCTGATATGCAGGAGTTCCCAGCAGGACTCCCTGACAACCAGGTACTGTACAAGCCTTGGGGAAAACAGGGAGATGTCAACCCCTTACCTGCTAATGCTACTGTACCTAACGCCGCTGGGCGGGAGGTACCCTCAGATTTATATGTACCAGCAACTGACTGTCTTTTATCTCTTTCTGCACCTGTTATTACTAATGAAATTGCATGTGTCAGTGATAATTGTGATAGAAACGCTGTACATTCTTTGGCCGTTACATGCTCTATGGCCAGCCGCATGAACTCAGAGCTGACAGCAGGGATTCCCTCTGACAATTCTGACTTTCAGGCGGGTGACACACATGCTAAAACTGACATATCATGTTATGCAAATGCTTTTGATAATGTTGTGCATGTTTGTGAGAGTACGCTTGATGACGCCTTCAGTGTCACCGGTAGTCCGGACTCAGGACTATCTGGAGAAGTCTCGACTTCCCCTGATATCTCTGACCCCCAGACCAATGTCAATATTGACGTGATTTTGATTTACCCAAAAGGTGATGTTTATTGTGGTATACCTGTGCAGACAGACACACACAGTACTGTTAACCTGAGCTCAGAGCCTGCAGGCATTCCTGTCAGCTCTGACCCCAGAGAGTTTGATTTTCAGCAGCTGACCTCAGATCACACTAGGCAGCTGGCTGAGACTTGTAGTCCCACATCCGTGAGGATACTACAGAGCGACTCCAACCTGCGTGCGCTTAGTGGCCAGACCGCTAAGCCGCCAGCAGTAGAAGCTCCACTACAGGTGTACAGGGAGAATGGTAACTACTCCAGTGAACCCATTCCCCATGTAACTGTCACCCCAGGTGAAAGCACGGTCCATGTGGATCTGTTAGAAGCCCAGTCAGATAGAACGCAGTTAGTTCTGGGAGAGCACGGCCAATTAGAACAGGAAGACACCGGTCCCCTGCCAGGCTTGATAGCTCCCACACGAGAATTGGCGGATGATGTGAAAGTCACCCC
The DNA here is from genome assembly GCF_040937935.1 of Hyperolius riggenbachi. NCBI lineage: Eukaryota > Metazoa > Chordata > Amphibia > Anura > Hyperoliidae > Hyperolius > Hyperolius riggenbachi. Next base: position 204,055,916 of record NC_090655.1, read on the forward strand.
CCACCTCTCGTACTCCCCGAAGGCCTCGCTGAAGCGCACTGCGCCCCCACAGCGAAATCTTCGCAGCAACCCTGGGCAGGATACAACAGCTCACAGAAGGGACCCGGGGACTCCCAAGCCCTTACGGCAGATCCCCTTCCGCGCCTCTCCGGAGGTGCAAGCAAAAGTAAAGATGAAATATGAGGAGATGTTACAGATGTCTGTCCTCCGCAAATCCTCTAGCTCACAGACCACCATGTTCTGTGAGGCCTATAGGATGCCGGACGACATCCTAACAACCGTTGCGTATCCCATGACTCCCCTCGGTGATCTGTTGGATTGGTTGGAATCCGCCAACTACCTAACGATCATAGATCGGAGCTACGGATACTGGCAGATTCCAACCGTGCCCAAGGCACGCCTGGAATCCACATTCACCCTGCCCTTGGACTTAAACGCCTCGATGCGGATGTCTTTTGGCATGATGAATGCCCAAGCCACCTTTCTCCAGGCGTGGAACGACCTGTGGAAGAGCAAGCATGGTTGTACACTCACGTACCCGGATGACATCCCTGTGTTCCCCACCCGACTTGGGAGCAACACTGCGATCACTCGTCCCTGGTACTAGGACAGCTGTCAGCTGACAATCTGACCGTTGAACCAGACGCAGATCAGATTGTCATGACAGAGGTACAGGCCTCTCTGGGAACAGCGGGATACTACAGGACGTTTGCGAAGCCCTGTAGCCGCCTGGCTAAACCACTGACCAACATAAAAAGGGCAAACCCCAAGGTCATGTGGAACCCGGGCTTTCCCGCTGTAATGAGCCAGGTAGCAAGTTGGTATTGCTTCAGTCAAGGTCCTGCTAACCTATCCTTCCCCAATCTTGGAAGGGGAGGAGATGTGACGCCGTCGATATGACATATCGAATGCGTCATGGAGTTACCAACGATAGTTCTTCGCAAACCAACCAAACTGACAGTTTTTGGTTTAAATACACTTTTTTTTCCCTTCACCAAAGGGCTGGAGAAATCTTTTCATGGTCAGCTAATGAGCCTCCTGTTGAAAAGATTCTCTGCCAGCACAGGGGACCCCCTGAGGTGTTTATGACCTCATCCATCAGGTGAAGGGTAGATATCAGTTGACAGAAGCTCATAAATTGTAGCTTTCTCCAGCCTGATCGGCACCGACACACCAGGAGTCCGACACCTAGCTGCCTTGTGGCCTGAGTTGAAAGGAGACAGGAATGATCCTTATCACGCCATCTGGGCACCCAAAGATTCAACAAAACTGTAGAAACTGTATTTAATAAATAGGCACAGTTTGGTAATATTTCTGGTGTTCCCAAGATCGCAGTTCCCTCAAATTCACGGAGTTTATTAGATTCCACATGACACTGGTCCTGAGAGATTTTCAGCCCTCTGGATCTTTCGGAACCAGTGCCAGTAAGGTGAAAGGGGGGGACGGTGCTATTAGCGATCCAGACTCCTCGTGTTTGGTATTAGCAGATTCACACACTTACGCTGATTGTGAATATTCATTCGGGTTCGTGATATTACCTACGGGCATGCCGAGAGCGGGCAAAATATGAATTGGCCCAAAACCTCTCCCTGCCTAAGGGGGCATTGCCTTATTCAAATTGCAAGGCTGGACTTGTATGTGTCATAACTCCTCCCACCTACAATGAGGAACAAAACTGACATGATCCAAAAGTCCAGTGTCCTTTACCTTCAATCTGATGCCTAGTAACATCCTGGCAGCCCGCAGGGACACGGGCAAAACCTCTATCTTTGAACTTTCCAACAAAGGCCTGTTGGCCGCATGGCAACCGCCATTTTGGGACTTTCGCCAAAGACTTGCGATTGCCGCATGGACTACCAATAACGGTATTTGAACTGCATATAATCAGACATTCTGTTCTCTTTTCCTCTCTTCTCTCTGTCAATCAATCTGTTCTAAAATAAGCTATGTGTATGTAGTTTAGAAATAAACTAACGATTTTATCGTTCAGTCTTGTGCCTTTTCTGGTCATCTGATTGCTGCTATAACGAGTCTGCCCTCTGAAGAGTCAGTCATACTACCGCATTGTTTTATGATTTGCTTATGATTGTTGATTTGCTAGCTAGGTTGTAAATAACCGTTTCTTCCTTCTAGGGTTAGCTAGTACCAGATTTCCTGTGCGAAATCGATAACTTCGTTTCTCGATTATAAATACAATTCGAGATTGCATCATATAGGGACCCAGTAACCTTTCTTTAACGTCACATTGCTCACAGTCTTTAAGCCGTCGGAAGTGATTATTCCCCGAACGGTGACTTGAGCGTGTTGAACGTGATTGGGCTGGCTACCGTATTATGATAGCACGGGAGTCTCTTTCCTCCGTGAACTTGAGAGAGTGGTGGCAGTTTACTTTATTTACCCGATTTCCAGCGCGAAATCGATATTTTTTTAGTTTACCGATTGTATATACAATCAAAATTGTACATGTATGGGCACCTCCAACCAATCTTAACCGTTTACTACGCACACAGTGAATTTGCCTCCAGCAGTCTCTAGTGCATGAGACCTGCATGGCAACAGTGGCCTAGTAATACGGGATTGGTGGATGTTTGTCCCATTACATATTGTTGGCAGCTGCGCGACCAATCCTTATTGTCAGTCTGTTCACCGTACTTCCTGCGTATGCTAACGGGAGCAGATTAGACGGGATTTGCATGCTCTGTCGCCCTTTTCTTCTTACCTCTGACGATCCAGCAACCGGTCTCGTTGTCCGTCTGCGCCCGTACTTCCTGCGTACGCTAACGGGAGCAGATCTCGACGGGATCGCGGGGCTGGATTGTCACACCTTGTATGCGTCATCACGTAGAGGACGTGAGGTCAGAGAAAGGGCGGAAGTACCACAAGGGTACTACCGCTGAACCGCCCGCTGCCCGGCCTCAACGCGTCCTAGTCGGACTCCTCCTCCTCACTCACACCACTGCCAGCCAGCCACTGCACTGAGCCAGCCACCGGTACTATTAACTTTCAACAAACTTTTTTTATGGGGAAGCGGGCAGAGGGGGGAGCGCTAGCGGAGGGGGTGGGGGGAATTTCCGACCCCCCCCCCCGCGATCGGTGCATGCTCCCCCCTTATGCCTGCGACCCCATAGGGGGGCCGTATTCGGGCGAACAGGGGCCCTGTTCGGCCCTGTTCGGCGGGCATTGAGTAGTTCGGGCGAACCCGAACTAAAAAGGCCGAACACCATAAGGTGTTCGGCCGAACTCGAACATCACCCGAAAAGGGTGATGTTCTGCAGAACCCGAACAGTGGCAAACACTGTTCGCCCAACACTAGCATGCACTAAACACACTTATTAGTAATCACCAGTACACTCTGACTACACTGACTACAACTAACTACAGTAATGACTCACTGGCTAGCTAACTGAATACACGTGTAGTATAAGAGCACTGTTAGCAGTAAAAACACTAGGTTTTTCACACAAAAATACACTTGCTGAAGCTACAATGGCCTGGAGATAATCCTTTCAGTACCACAGTCTAGCAATGACGGAGCTTTTCCATCATGGCCGCCGCTTTATATACTGGAGGGGAGGGCATAGCCTCCCCTCCTGTGATTGGTTGCTAGGGCCTGGCTGGGGGCCTCTGATTGGCGCCAGGGAAGTCACTTCCGCCTACTTCCGTAATTCATGCCCTAACCACATGACTTCTGCGCCGTTTTCACGAGCGTGAATGCGTTTGGATGTACGCATTCACGGTCTGCCGAAGCGGCATATAGTGAATGAAAATTGGTCCACGGCGATGAAAGTCCGTGGCGGATAGCTGAATATTGGTCGTGGAATCACGGCAACTCGTGATCATGACCTGTCGGTGAGCACCACTGGTAAAGTCTATGTCCTGTCTCTGCCAGTGTAGTGTGGTGCCTCAGTGTCTGCAAGTGTACTGTCACTGTTCCTGTTAGTATTATGTACTGTGTCCTGCCTCTGCCAGCGTAGTGTGGTGCCTCTTTCTCTACCAGGGTACTGCCACCATTCCTGTCAGCATAATGTCCTGTTTCTGCCAGTCAGTGGCGTAGCTAGAAACCTCTGGGCCCCGATGCGGATTCTGGATGTGCCCCCCCCCCTCCAGGCAACAACAGCCCCCCCCCCGCCGCAACACCCAAAGCACACACATATCCAAATCCCTATAGCTGTGCATGGCATGGCTATATCAATTCAGCTTTCCAGCAGCATGGGTGCCACGTTCAATTTGCAAACATACGCAGCACCCAGAGGAAAAAGGGCAATTAGTAGCAAGATGCCAGTCTGAAGAAAAATAATCGTTATGTGTGCAGCATTCACCAGATAATAATTGTTATGTGCGCAGCATTCATCAGAAAATAAACGCAATGTGGGAGCATTCACCAGAAAATAATCGCAATGTGGGAGCATTCACCAGAAAATAAACGCAATGTGGGAGCATTCACCAGAAAATAAATGCAATCTGGAAGCTTTCACCAGAAAATAAATGCAATGTGGGAGCTTTCACCAGAAAATAAACGCAATGTGGGAGCTTTCACCAGAAAATAAACGCAATGTGGGGGAATTCACCAGAAAATAAACGCAATGTGAGGGTATTCACCAGAAAATAAACGCAATGTGGGGGCATTCACCAGAAAATAAACGCAATGTGTTAGCATTCACCAGAAAATAAACGCAATGTGGGAGCTTTCACCAGAAAATAAACGCAATGTGGGGGCATTCACCAGAAAAAAAACGCAATGTGGGAGCATTCACCAGAAAGTAAGCGCAATGTGGGGGCATTCACCAGAAAATAAATGCAATGTGGGAGCATTCACCAGAAAATAATCGCAATGTGGGGGCATTCACCAGAAAATAAATGCAATGTGGGAGCATTCACCAGAAAATAATCGCAATGTGAGGGCATTCACCAGAAAATAATCGCAATGTGAGGGCATTCACCAGAAAATAAACGCAATGTGAGGGCATTCACCAGAAAATAAACGCAATGTGAGGGCATTCACCAGAAAATAAAGTCTTTAGACGTGCTAACCAGGGTGCTAAGTAGGTTAGCACCGGATTTCTCAATCAGATCGCACGCTAACTTTGTCCCATAGGCTTTAATGGGCACTTCGCGCAGAGCGCCGTGCGCTCTGTGCAGTGCGCGCTTTTACTCGTGTAAAGTTTTACGCGCGAAAAGTTCGTTTAGACGTGCTAAGGGGGTTGTCACAGGCGTGCTAACAGTTAGCACTGCTTTGTGAATCAAGCCCAATGTGGGAGCTTTTACCAGAAAATAAACCTGTACAAATAAAAAAAAAATCACTCACCTGGCCAGCCTCTGACGTGAGCTCTCCGACGTGCAGCCAGCCTCCCTCGTGCAGCTCCTTCAGCGACGATCCTCCTGCAGTGGAGCAGCAAGTTTCTCCCGCGCTGACAGGCAGAGTGCAGGGCTATGCGAAGATGGCGCCCGAAGCCCTGTACTGGAGACACAAATAGTCTCTAGTACAGGGCTTCGGCAGCCATCTTGCCGTAGCCCTGCTCTGCCTCCGGCAGCCAGTCCCCACAGTGCGATGCGGGGATTTCAACACCTGGGGGGTCCAGGCCCCCGGGCCCCTCCCCCGTCTCTTTAGGAGGTGGGCCCGGTCACCACGGCGACCCATGCGACTGCGGGCCCTACGCCCATGCTGCCAGTGGAAAGTATTTCCTCTGTGTCTTCCGGAGTATTGTCACTGTTCCTGTCAGCATAATGAAGAGTCTGTGTGGGCCATGTCTCTGCCAGCATAGTTGCCTTGCCTTCTCCCTGCCAGTGTAGTGTCCATGTTCCTGTCAGCCACACCCTGTTTTACAAATCAGAGTTTGGCAACTGGCAACAGCAATGCAACTAAAATAAGGCATCATTATGCTAGGTACACACAATGCAATTTTCTGACAGATTAACTGTCAGATCGATTATTTCCATCATGTCCGATCTGATTTCCATTTGATTCCTCAAACAATTTTTCATAGAAGTGAATGGAAAACCAATCGAAAAATCAATCGGAAATCAGATCAGACATGTTGGTAATAATCGATCTGAGAGCAAACCTGTCCGAAAATTTCATCGTGCATACCTAGCATTAAAGGGAACCTTAACTGAGAGTGATATGGATGTTTCCTGTTAAACAATACCAGTTGCCTGGCAGTCCAACTGATCTCTGTGGCTGCAATAGTGGCTGAATCACACCCTGAAACAAGCATGCAGCTAATCAAGTCTGACTTCAGTCAGGGCACCTGATCTGCATGCTTGTTCAGGCTGTGGCTAAAAGTATTAGAGACACAGGATCAGCAGACGATTCAGGCAACTGGCATTATTTTAAAAGGAAAAATCCATATCCTTCTCAGTTTAGGTTCCCTTTAAGCATGATGAGGAAATGTAGGATCAGGTTCATCCGTTACATTAAGTTGCTTTAAATATTGAAAACAATCTTCGTACAAATCCACACGTGTTTTGTATAATGTAGCTCCAAACTGAGCCACATGGATGGGCAGCAGTCAGGCTAAATATATACATTAGTTCCTGTCAGTTGCCACTATGTATGTTTAATATCCAACTGGCATCTTTAGCCCTTAAAACCTTTACAGTAATGTAGATGTTATTTTACATTTTCTTTATGATGATGTTGGTAATGAAATGATCAGATATATTATCCTGTGAAAGTCTCTGTTATGCTAGTTTTGTTTTTATTTGGGGAGCCCAGAGCATAACTAATTCAAAGGCTTTATGAAAGATTCAGTAACAAATAATCATACATACAAACCACATAAACCACATTATGTGAGTTGTACGTATGATTATTTGTTACTGAATCTTTAATAAAGCCTTTGAATTATTATTGCTCTCGGCTCCCCAAATCCATTGTTGCTCCATAGATATACCAATGGGTGAGACGAGCGTATAAATATAAGGTTAGATATCCCGTTACTCCCAGTTTTAATAGTTTTGTCTTATGTGGGATCTTTTTTCTTGAAAGTGTGGTTTGAGTTAACATACATCCTTCCTTACATGAGTACCCCACTTGTGTATGTAAGGTAAATAATCACCTACTAACTAGTATAAACACTGCTGAAATAGGTAAAACTTATAAGTAAAAACTTACTCAGAAGAAAAAGCTTGTCGCTGTGGATCTCAATGCAGTGCGGGGCTGAATCTCCTTTTTTTGTAAGAAGTTCTTTGGCTGCCTGCTGCATTTTTATGGCCTGTTTGGATTACAACGATTCATGTCTGCACCAGGCAATGTTCTGGAGGAAGTACAGGCAGTGAGTCATGCAAAATGGACTGCTGCCAAGAAATACAACGCAGGCAAATGAAATATGACTAGTGCAGATTGTACTATTCCAAAATAATGTGATATCAGTAAAGATGCGGCATTAATACTTACCTCTCTTCCTTATCTGCTCTGTGATTCACTAATTGTGTCTTTTAACACATGCGTGCATAAAACTTTACTGCACTGCTCGTTATATGATCATTATTATCCATTTATATCAATGTAGTGCTGACTAGGGATGAGCAAAAATGCCATTGTTATTTTCACATACATTTTTGCAAAAATAATGCTAAATTTGATTTTTGACTGAAAATGCCATCGAAAATATGTTTTATTATTTTTTGCATTTTCACAGTAATTTTTTTTTGGCAGTAAATTGTTGCTTTTCCATGTTTTTGTGCTTTTTGCAAATAATCAGGGTAAAATATCGATTTTTCACAAAAATACAAGCTATTTTTGTGAAAATTTTCACTGAATCAGAAATAGCATTTTCGATGGGAAAATGACTTTGGCAAAACTTTGCAAGCAACACTGGCTCTGACACCTTCCAGGGTGCTTTACAGATTACACAGTCAATTTCCCAACTGTCACTAAGGCCTAGTGCACACCAGAGCGGTTCGGCTGCGGTTTGCGATCCGCTTGCGGGTGCGGATCCGCTAGGGTAATGTATTTCAATAGGCTGGTGCACACCAGAGCGGGAGGCGTTTTGCAGAAACGCATACTCCCGGGCTGCTGCAGATTTTGGATTGCGGATGCGTTTCTGCCTCAATGTTAAGTATAGGAAAAACGCAAACCGCTCTGAAAAACGGCAGTTCAGAGCGGTTTTGCAGGCGTTTTTGTTACAGAAGCTGTTCAGTAACAGCTTAACTGTAACAATATCTGAAATCTACTACACCAAAAACGCTTCACAAAACCGCAAAATGCTAGCTGAAACACTACAGAAAAATAACAAAAAGCGTTTCAAAATCTGCTAGCATTTTGCGGATCTGCTAGCGTTTTTTGGTGTGCACCAGGCCTTACAGGCAACTGCTGGCGGCCATACAAGCAGTCTACAGCCGGGATCCGTGGCATCCCATATTGAGATAAATAGAAGTGCTCATCTCAATGCATGAACTGTCATTTGTGCAAACATTGCAGTCTATCAAATTTTCCAAGACACTGCATGTAGCATCTAGTGGTGGTTGCATTTTAAGGTTCAATGTCCCCCTAGTTGCTCAAAATGCAAAGTGACTGGGAACATTGCTGCCTAATGCTTTTCTGTTTGGTTAGATCCTTACCAGGGATATAATTTATTTATTTATTTATTTTAAGTATTTATATAGCGCCGACATATTACGCAGCGCTGTACAGAGTATATTGTCTTGTTACTAACTGTCCCACGGAGGAGCTCACAATCTAGTCCATATAATGGACCTATCTAGGGTCAGTGATGCAACATTTTCAGAATAGTCAGCTCAGGTACTAAATCAGTACAATACACCACACAAAGTAGTGATGTGTCTGCACTCCTACTCTTCCCCCTCTCTTTTATAGCACTTTTCTATAGTAGAAGTTATAAAATACAAACCAAGCTTTTTAATTTTTAGATTACAATAGTTTAAAGATGCATAACCCATTCTGGAGATAGCCACAGTGTGTTGGTAGTGTATTTGTGACAAGATAAAATAATTAGAATAGAAGTCAATTCCTCTCATTTCTATTTATATATAGAATATATAAATACATAATAATATTACAGTAGGCCATTAAACTATGACTATGGTAGGATTAAATAGCAAGTTCCTCTGAGGACAGTCAGCGTACTCTGTTAAGTACTGCAGAAGATGGCAGTGCTATGTAAATACATAATATGGTAAGACATTAGACTATGGTAGGATTAGATTGGGAATGCTTCTCAGGACAGTCAGTGACATAACTATGAACTATGTGCTCTGTGAAGTGCTGCAGAAGATGTCAGTGCTATAGTTATACATAATAGACTGTCAATTCAATAATAACATGCGCTAAAAAGTGTACATATAGAAGTACTTCACTATTTATTCAATTGTTAAAATCATAAAATACACACCTTCAATTTCAAATAATCCACCATATATAGTGGCGACCCTGGACTATAAAGATAAGAGAATTCACTGGCCTCCTGTGCATTACCAATTCCTCCTGATGAGGGCCAACGCATTGGCTGAAACGCGTAGAGGTTGTTTTTTCTGCTATAAAGACATCTGCTAAAAAGCTCTGGACTTAGGTGGCTGTGTAAGCGCGCAGCAGCCACTTGTAAACAAAGATCCAGAAGCCGTGTGGTGACGTCACCCAAAAAGAGACGCTGGCCGGATCAGTTGATCATCTGAGCGGAAGTGCGGCGAGCGAGGTTTGAGTCTTGCAGTCTGAACCTTCGTATGCCGCCGGAAGACGCCGGTGAGACAGAGAGGCAGCGGGCAGAGTGTGGGAGCACGTAAAGAGGTCAGAGCGGGGGAGTCCTGCTACAGGAACTTATCGCTGTGAAAAGCGGCTGCTAATCACCCATCCTAAGGGACACGTGAGTCTAAATTGACGGAACTGTAACTAATCAGGAACATTGGCAACAGTGCGATTCCCGTTATAGAAGGAATCCTAAGGAAATTATTCCGATTGGATTAAGGGAGAAAGCCCTATAAAGGAACATTAGTCCTTTCTCGTGATTTCAGAGAAGTCTTTAATACTGGTGAAAAAGGATTGAATAGAGGGGCCCTCTATGTTGTATGTGAGTGGTTGAATGAGAGTTGAACTATATATGGTGGATTATTTGAAATTGAAGGTGTGTATTTTATGATTTTAACAATTGAATAAATAGTGAAGTACTTCTATATGTACACTTTTTAGCGCATGTTATTATTGAATTGACAGTCTTTTAGAATTTTTTGGGGGTTGAAGGGATTCCCCCATATAACGTGCAGCTCACTAACTCTTTCACCTAGCGCTAATTGTACTACTTAAAGAATTAGTTATACATAATAATATACAGTGGCTTGCAAAAGTATTCGGCCCCCTTGAAGTTTTCCACATTTCGTCACATTACTGCCACAAACATGAAACAACTTTATTGGAATTCCACATGAAAGACCAATACAAAGTGGTGTACACGTGAGAAGTGGAACGAAAATCATACATGATTTCAAACATTTTTTACAAATAAATAACTGCAAAGTGGGGTGTGAATAATTATTCAGCCCCCTTTGGTCTGAGTGCAGTCAGTTGCCCATAGACATTTCCTGATGAGTGGTAATGGCTAAATAGAGTTCCGCTGTGTGTAATCTAATGTCAGTACAAATACAGCTGCTCCATGACCACCTCAGAGGTTGTCTGAGATAACATTGGGAGCAACAACACCATGAAGTCCAAAGAACACACCAGACAGGTCAGGGATAAAGTTATTGAGAAATTTAAAGCAGGCTTAGGCTACAAAAAGATTTCCAAAGCCTTGAACATCCCACGGAGCACTGTTCAAACAATCATTCAGAAATTGAAGAAGTATGGCACAACTGTAAACCTACCAAGACAAGGCCGTCCACCTAAACTCACAGGCCGAACAAGGAGAGCGCTGATCAGATATGCAGTCAAGAGGCCCATGGTGATTCTGGACGAACTGCCAAGATCTACAGCTCAGGTGGGGGAATCTGTCCATAGGACAACTATTAGTCATGCACTGCACAAAACTGGCCTTTATGGAAGAGTGGCAAGAAGAAAGCCATTGTTAACAGAAAAGCATAAGAAGTCCTGTTTGCAGTTTGCCACAAGCCATGTGGGGGACACCGCTAGCATGTGGAAGAAGATGCTCTGGTCAGATGACTGAACTTTTTGGCCAAAATGCAAAACGCTATGTGTGGTGGAAAACTAACACTGCACATTACTCTGAATGCACCATCCCCACTGTCAAATATACTGGTGGCAGCATCATGCTCGAGGGGTGCTTCTCTTCAGCAGGGACAGGGAAGCTGGTCAGAGTTGATGGGAAGTTGGATGGAGCCAAATACAGGGCAATCTTGGAAGAAAACCTCTTGGAGTCTGCAAAAGACTTGAGACTGGGGCAGAGGTTCACCTTCCATCAGGACAACGACCCTAAACATAAAGCCAGGGCAACAATGGAATGGTTTAAAACAAAACATATCCATGTGTTAGAATGGCCCAGTCAAAGTCCAGATCTAAATCCAATCTAGAATCTGTGGCAAGATCTGAAAACTTGTTACAATCTGCATCTGCTGATAAATTCCTGCATGTACTACCTTTGCTTCACCAGCAGATGTCACCAGCCTCTGTGAATTTGCAGCCTGAACTTTCCTCTGCCCACCAGCAGAGGGTGGACTTTCTGGATATCTCTCCACAGACAGGGAGGAGGCCTGGACTATCACATGGTCTTTCAGCATGGCATTTAAGCCACACCTGAACACTCAGTACTTGCTAGCTCTTTGTTCCTGGTTCTAGCCATCCTGCATTGAGTTCCCTGTTCCTGGTGTTATAGGTCCTTGATTCCCTGCTGTATTGATTTCCCGGTTTGACCTTGTGCTTTGTTTCACCGACTATTCTTTGCCTAGCGATTACTGTACTGTTTGATCTCCTGTGTACGACCTATGCTTGCTGACTATCCATGTGTCTCCTCCTCGATTGTGAATCTTGCATTTATATATATATATATATATATATTGTGTTTACTATTCTGGATCCAGGGTCCGTGTGCACACAGTTCTATACACTGGCTCTACTCTGCATAACTCGCTTTCTGCAGAGAGGTCCTTGTATAAACCCCGATTTTCATATCTTTGTATACTTATTCAATGTATCTGCCTGTATTATTTGATGCAGTGTATGTATGTGTGTAGAAAACATTGCCTGCAAGTCAATGCTGATTGTTTCCGTGCATGAGGTTAATGCACAGCATTACTTTATTTTCATTTAATAATAAATTCTTATTATTCATTTACTCCTGGTTTTGTCAGTCTTTTCCTAAACAGTGACATCTCTGCCTGGTCGCGAGTTTGTGCGTTTGTTTCTGTTTTGCTCCAGGTGCAGCGCACAAACTCCATGCAAACTTAACAAAACTGCTTTTCGCAAACGCTGTCCACCTAATCTGACTGAGCTGGAGCTGTTTTGCAAAGGAGAATGGGCAAGGATTTCAGTCTCTAGATGTGCAATGCTGGTAGAGACATACCCTAAAAGACTGGCAGCTGTAATTGCAGCAAAAGGTGGTTCTACAAAGTATTGACTCCCCCTCAGTCAATACTTTGTAGAGCCACCTTTTGAATAATTACGCACACCCCGCTTTGCAGTTATTTATTTGTAAAAAATGTTTGGAATCATGTATGAGTTTTGTTCCACTTCTCACATGTACACCACTTTGTATTGCTCTTTCACGTGGAATTCCAATAAAATTGATTCATGTTTGTGGCAGTAATGTGATAAAATGTGGAAAACTTCAAGGGGGCCGAATACTTTTGCAAGCTACTGTACATAATACTAATATGGTAGGACTTTAGCTCTGCCTTGACATAGGAGACCAGGGTTCAAATCCTGGCTAGGGTCAGTAATTATTCAGTAAGGAGTTCAAGGCAAGAGTCCCTAACACTGCAGGGTGGCCTCTTGAGCGCATCCCATCCCAGTGGCTGCAGCTCTTGAGTGCTTCAAGTCCAACAGGAGAAAAGCACTACACAAATGTTCAGATTATTAGACTAGGATTATGGTAGGATTAGATTGTGAGCTCCTCTGAGGACAGTCTGTGACATGACTATGTATTCTGTAAAGTGCTGCAGAAGATGTCAGTGCTATATTTATACATAATAATAATAATAATAATAATATAGTAGGAAATTAGACTAGGGCTATGGTAGGATTAGTTTGTGAACTCCTTTGAGAATAGGGACGTGTATACGTCTATATCTATATTTGTACTCTGTAACATGCTGCAGACGAGGTCAGTACTATATTTATAAATAATAATATGATAGGACATTAGACTTTGACTATGGAAGGGATTAGATTGTGAGCTCCTCTGAGGACAGTCAGTGACATGACTATGTACTCTGTAAAGTGCTGCAGAAGATGTCAGTGCTATATAAATACATCATAATAATATGGTAGGATTTTACACTATGACTGTGGTAGGGATTAGATTGTGAGCTCCTCTAAGGGCTCTTTCACGTTCTCCTACACGTTGAATAGCCTGCGGCGTATCGTCAGGATGCTTCGGTGAGATGCAATCAGCGGCAGTAACTATTAATTGAACCCGACGGGAAAACTACGGCTCCCAACGATTAAAAGCTCGCGGGTGCTTGGACTTTCATTTTACCTTGGGTAATGCAAAGTTTTGACTTTGCGTTGAAACGCAGCAAATGGGCTCTCTTGTGAAAGAGCCCTCAGAACAGTCAAGTGGCATGACTATGTATTCTGTAACGTGCTGCAGAAGATATCAGAAAGCAAGAGAGAGCATGAATAATAGTAACTTTATGAAAGAGAGATGGACGATGGACGAAAATGAAACAAGATGGAGAGAAATGTGGGAAAGAGAAATAGAGGGCATAGGAAAGATGGGGAGGGAGGGACAAGACAGAAAGCATGGGGAGGAGGAGAAACAGCAGAGAGATCTCACCAGGACTGCAGGCTTCCTCTGTTCTGTTTGGCAGAGACATGCACTTATTTGGGAGAGAGGAGATGTCAGGGGGGAGGGGGGAAGAGACACACACTCTGAAAGAACAAAAAATAGATAAGGGATATGAAAGTGGTCTAGCAAACAAGCTAATCTAAACTGTCCCCAGCTTACAGAGGGAACACTATGCACTCCTGCCTCTCCCCTCTACCCAGAGGAGCTCCCAGCTGCACAGCAGTTCTCTCCACTCGGATCCATCTGAAAATGGCGCCTGCGATTAATGGCACACGGTGTTGACGCTAATCCGTTTATCCCTAACCCCTAGACTCCCCCTGGTGGTGCCTAACCCTAACCACTTTCCTGGTGGTGCCTAACCCTAAGACCTCCCTGGTGGTGCCTAACCCTAAGACCTCCCTGGTGGTGCCTAACCCTAAATCTCCCCTGGTGGTTCCTAACCCTAACCTTGACAGTTAAATCCATTCACCGTTTTGTAGTTAAATAACTTCTACAGTTTGGCTTATGTAGGTTAGCTATTGATAAATAACGTTACTGTGTGCAATATAACGTCTGTTGTTTGGCATTTGAACGGCGCTATTGATAACTAACGTTACTGTGTGACGTTTTTCTTCTTTTTTTCCCTGTGCGCCATTATTATGCAGTACTAACGATAAATAGCGATAAGCGTATCTTTTTTCTATGCATAGGCGCTGTGCACCATTATTCACTGATCTGCTCCACTCACCCTGCAGATTCACTCATTGCTGGCCGGGTGAGTCCACATAATGGTGTAGTGCAGGCTGTATGACATTGTAATATGAATTTGTTATTGCCGCCATCTACCTGGGAAGACAGGGGGCGTGGCAGCATATCTAGTGCAGAATGTAGAATAGAGCAGTGAACAGCCTGAAACAACAACAACATATAACATTTGTAAAGCACTTTTCTCCCGTAGGACTTAAAGCGTGTGCACATATTGGTGATGCTGTCGGGTGCTCAGGGCCGGCGCTACCATAGAGGCAGAGGAGGCAGCTGCCCCAGGGCCCCACAGCTTGTAGGGGCCCCCAGTGGCTACAAGAGGAAAAAAAGTTTTCAAATCGGCCTTATAGTTTTTGAGAAAATCGATTTTAAAGTTTCAAAGGAAAAAAAATACACATTTAAAAACCTGCCGACTTTAATGGTTAATAGCAAATCCACATTAAATGCTAGAAACCCTAAATTTGCAGGATATGTTAAGGAGATCATTAGCAATAAGAGGAAAAAACAATTTTTCAAAAAGACCTTATAGTTTTTGAAAAAATTGATTTTAAAGTTTCAAAGGAAAAAAGTATACTTTTAAATGCGGTAAATGTCACTTTTAGTAGCAAACCTAACGGTAGTGTAATTTTACATGCATCAAACGAAAGTGCAATAAATTTCCTGACGGGGTTTCCAGGGGGGTCTATACGCAGCCGCAGCGCTTTGGCCAGGGATCGCTATACAGCCGCAATATGGCTGTATGAAGATCCCTGGCATTTTTTCCTATTTTCCCAATTTTTTTTTATGTTTAGAGTGTGGGAATTTTTTTTTTAATTATGTGGGGTCCCCCCTCCTGAAACTTTTTAACCCCTTGTCCCCCATGCAGGCTGGGATAGCCAGAATGTGGAGCTCCGACCGCTTGGGGCTTCACACCCTGACTATACCAGCTGCAAAAAAGGTCCCTTAATGACGATTTTTGCTCCGTGGTATATGTTGGGGGGGCCCCCCAGATTTATTTTGCCCTGGGGCCCCATTGTTGCTTAAACCAGCCCTGCCGGGGTGCTCACACTAGCCAGGTGCTGGTGAGGCCAACAACCGCAGCCTCTACTGATGCCGGGAGGGAGTTAAAGAGGAAAGAAGTAGGGCCTCCCTCCTCTTCGGCTGGCGGCCCATAAGACAGGGGAAGGAGGCGCCTGGGGGGAAAACACCACCCATCCCCCCAAGCCAGTCCGCCTCTGATTGTAATCTCTATAACAATAAGTCCTTCTGTAGAGTTCCCCATAAGGGCTGCCATAATTATCTTTTATATATATAACAAGTTCTGCAAACATGTTCCCCAATATGTAGCTGTCATTCCACCATTCCCTAAATATCCTGTATAGTATTCTGCCCCATATATATGCGCCCAATACATGCGTTGCCCAATACATGCCGACAACTGCCCGAATAATATCACTTGCCATTCTTATGTTCTTCACAACAATATGTCCTACCATAAAGGCCCCGTAACACATGCTGCCATGATTGCATTCCACATTTAGCAAGTGTTGCTACCAGGGCCCTGAAGATTCACCAAACCATATTAACCACTTGAGGACTGTAGGCTTACTTTTTTTAAATTAATTTTCTCTCCACCCCGCCAACCAATCACAGCGATCAGCTGACATAGGCATCAGCCTGTGCCTCCAGGAGTGATCAGAACCGATGGATTGTTACCATTGCTTGCTAATTGTCTGCGCCATAGCACTGCCACTTGGTGAGTTGCACTAAATCTAAACACCCCTGGTGTACTACAGCTGCAAATAACACTGCAGGCTGGAGTACTGCCAGGGTGCAACACAAACCACTGCATTGAAATGAAGTGCTTTGATAATAATAATAATAGTGGCGAAGCTAGGGTATTTGACACCCGGTGCGGATAATTTAACGACAACCTCCCCCCCCCCAAAAAAAAAAATAATAAATGAAGCATGCTGCGCCAAAAATGGTTGTGGCCATGACATCGCATGGGCAGAGCTAACTGTAATGTAACTGTGTAACAGTAAGGCAGTGGGCTAATATAGGTAGCCAGAATAGTTGTCCCCAGCCTATGCTGGGGACAACTATTCTGGCTACCTATATTAGCCCACTGCCTTAGATTTAGGTTAGATAGGTAGGTGCCCCCAGTATAGGTTGTTAGGTAGGTGCCTCCAATATAGGTAGCCAGTATAGTTGCCACCAGTATAGGCTAGCTAGGTAGGTAGGTGCCCCGAATACCGGTTATATAAGTAGGTGCCCCCAGTATAGATTACATAGGTAGCTGCCCCCCAATACCAGTTAGATAGGCAGGTGCCTCCAGTATAGGTTAGATAGGTAGCTGCCCCCCAGTATAGGTTAGATAGGTAGCTTTCCCCCAGTATAGGTTAGATTGGTAGCTGCCCCCCAGTATAGGCTAGATAGGTAGCTGCCCCCAGTATAGGTTAGATTAAGTAGCTGCCCTCAGTATTGGTTAGATTAGGTAGCTGCCCCAGTATAGGTTAGATTAGGTAGCTGCCCCCAGTATAGGTTAGATAGGTAGCTGCCCCCCAGTACAGGTTAGATAGGTAGCTGCCCCCCAGTATAGGTTAGATAGGTAGTTGCCCCCCAGCATAGGTTAGATTGGTAGCTGCCCCCCAGCATAGGTTAGATTGGTAGCTGCCCCCCAGCATAGGTTAGACAGGTAGCTGCCCCCCAGCATAGGTTAGATGAGGTAGCTGCCCCCAGTATAGGTTAGATTAGGTAGCTGCCCCCCAGTATAGGTAAGATAGGTAGCTGCCAGCGATGGCTGGCATGACCATAGAGATGATAACATGTCTATGGTAGGTAGCTGCCCCCCAGTATAGGTTAGATTAGGCAGCTGCCCCCCAGTATAGGTTAGATTGGTAGCTGGCTGCCCCCCAGCATAGATTAGATAGGTAGCTGCCCCCCACCATAGGATAGATAGGTAGCTGCCCCCCAGCATAGGTTAGATAGGTAGCTGCCCCCCAGTATAGGTTAGATTAAGTAGCTGCCCTCAGTATTGGTTAGATTAGGTAGCTGCCCCAGT
Source organism: Hyperolius riggenbachi (assembly GCF_040937935.1). Lineage (NCBI taxonomy): Eukaryota > Metazoa > Chordata > Amphibia > Anura > Hyperoliidae > Hyperolius > Hyperolius riggenbachi. Next base: position 204,073,613 of record NC_090655.1, read on the forward strand.
ATAGGTTAGATTAGGTAGCTGCCCCCAGTATAGGTTAGATAGGTAGCTGCCCCCCAGTACAGGTTAGATAGGTAGCTGCCCCCCAGTATAGGTTAGATAGGTAGTTGCCCCCCAGCATAGGTTAGATTGGTAGCTGCCCCCCAGCATAGGTTAGATTGGTAGCTGCCCCCCAGCATAGGTTAGATAGGTAGCTGCCCCCCAGCATAGGTTAGATGAGGTAGCTGCCAGCGATGGCTGGCATGACCATAGAGATGATAACATGTCTATGGTAGGTAGCTGCCCCCCAGTATAGGTTAGATTAGGCAGCTGCCCCCCAGTATAGGTTAGATTGGTAGCTGGCTGCCCCCCAGCATAGATTAGATAGGTAGCTGCCCCCCACCATAGGATAGATAGGTAGCTGCCCCCCAGCATAGGTTAGATAGGTAGCTGCCCCCCAGTATAGGTTAGATTAGGTAGCTGCCCCCCAGTATAGGTTAGATAGGTAGCTGCCCCCCAGTATAGGTTAGGTAGGTAGGTGCCGTGCCCCCCCTCCCCCCATAATAGAAGGGGAAGTCAGCCGTGAGGAGGGCAGCCCGACCTCTCCCTCCCTTCTTCTCCCTGGGCCACCCTCCGTGCTCCCCCCTCCGACTGCAGAGTTGGCGCTGGTCTTCTCCTTTACATAGATGCTTATACACATACTGCTTCCTGCTAGGAGAGGAAGGGAGGGAGAGGATGGGCTGCCCTCCCTGCGGCAGACTCCCCCCTCCATTACAGCGCCCCCCTCCCTCAGCACTCAGGGTGGCCGGGATCACCCCACCTTGTGCGGGTTGCACTCCCCGCCCCCCTCACAATGCTTGTGATAATAATATGGTAGGCCATTTGACTATGACAATGTTAGGATTACATTGAGAACTCCTCTGAAGGACATGACTGGGGGCTCTAAAACTGTAAAGCGCTGCAGATGTTACTGCTGTATCAATACATATTGGTAATTAAAGTAATGTGAAGCATAAGTCGTGGCCTTGATTGCAATCTTTGAGACTCTGTATGCCCTTGTAATGGATAGCGGAGATACTGCCACAACAGCAAGCGGCATGGCGGCTATCTCCGCATCGCAGCCGGTGGTTTCCGCCGCACAGTTACATGCTGGTGCTTTGCCTGGTCCTTCTATCGCTCATAGACTAAGGGCTACGCATGCGTGCGCCGAGCGAAAGGACCTTTATGCATCTAGAAGGGGAGTCAGCTGATCACTCGGTCAGCTGACTCCAGCTATGCTCTGGATTGGCTGGGTGATTGGGCCGGCACTATGGAGCACATTTAGTATATATAGGACCTGCCTGTCAGTTGTTCTGTGTCTGCTGTTGCATATGCTATGTGCTCTCAGACCTAGTCAGATCCCAAAGTGTAGTAGAACCAGCTGGAGCTGGGAATCCACACTTAGCCAGATTCTGTTGATAGCTTAAAGTACTAATTGCATTGTATTATTTGTTATGACCTTCTGCTAGTTTGACTATTCTTCTGCTCTCTGATTCGGTACCTTTGCCTATCTGATATAGTTGCCGACTCTGCCTGAACTTCTACTCTGATTTAGCTTCCTGTCTCTGTACCGTATCTGTCCGTGTGTTGCCGAACCTGCTTGTCTGACTCTTCTGCCCTCACCAGGGAGCTTAGTCCTGGTGAGGGACTCTCAGTTTAGTTATCACCTGTTCCTCAGGTAGATAGCTGCAGTATAGTCTGAATCATCTGCTTCTCAGGTAGATAGCTGCAGTATAGTCTGAATTACCTGCTCCTCAGGTAGATAGCTGCAGTATAGTCTGTATCACCTGCTCATCAGGTAGATAGCTGCTGTACAGTCTTAATCACCTGCTCCTCAGGTTGATAGCTGCAGTAAAGTCTTAATCACCTGCTCCTCAGGTTGATAGCTGCAGTACAGTCTTAATCACCTGTTCCTCAGGTGAATAACTATTACAGGACTGTCTGGATCTCCTGCCCCTCAGGGGATCACCTGCTGCAGTACAGTCTGAATCACTCGCTCCTCAATGATCACTCAACATTGTCTCATTGAGCATCACCCGCTCCTCGGGTGAAACTATCACTACTCCTCTGTGTCTCCAGCTTGCTGGAGTACTGATTACTGTGTTCTTTAGAGATACCCCCTTCTACCAGCCCCTCTGGGATAGTGGGTATCTCTATCAATATTTATTGTTGCACCAAACACTATCTTACACCCAGGGCCGGCCCGCTCATGAGGCGGGGTGAAACTTTTGCCTTAGGCGGCAAAATTCCAGGGGCGGCACCCGCCCGTCCGTGGGTGCGGGGAGCCGGCCGCCGAGCTGGAGGGGTAGCTGGCAGGATGGGGGTATTGGGCCTAGCGGCGGGGAGGGGGGTCGGACCCCCCCTCCCTCGCCTGGGTCCCCCGTCCTCCGCTCCCCTCCAGCCTTAAATACAAGCAGCCGCTATGTGTAAGAGGCACGGGCGGGTAGGACTCACCTCTTCCTCGTTCCAAGCGTGCGCTCCACTGACGCAGCGTTGCAGGAAGTGACGTCAGTGGAGCGCACGCTTGGAACGAGGAAGAGGTGAGTCCTACCCGCCCGTGCCTCTTACACATAGCGGCTGCTTGTATTTAAGGCTGGAGGGGAGCGGAGGACGGGGGACCCAGGCGAGGGAGGGGGGGTCCGACCCCCCTCCCCGCCGCTAGGCCCAATACCCCCATCCTGCCAGCTACCCCTCCAGCTCGGCGGCTGATAATAATATGGTAGGCCATTTGACTATGACAATGTTAGGATTACATTGAGAACTCCTCTGAAGGACATGACTGGGGGCTCTAAAACTGTAAAGCGCTGCAGATGTTACTGCTGTATCAATACATATTGGTAATTAAAGTAATGTGAAGCATAAGTCGTGGCCTTGATTGCAATCTTTGAGACTCTGTATGCCCTTGTAATGGATAGCGGAGATACTGCCACAACAGCAAGCGGCGTGGCGGCTATCTCCGCGTCGCAGCCGGTGGTTTCCGCCGCACAGTTACATGCTGGTGCTTTGCCTGGTCCTTCTATCGCTCATAGACTAAGGGCTACGCATGCGTGCGCCGAGCGAAAGGACCTTTATGCATCTAGAAGGGGAGTCAGCTGATCACTCGGTCAGCTGACTCCAGCTATGCTCTGGATTGGCTGGGTGATTGGGCCGGCACTATGGAGCACATTTAGTATATATAGGACCTGCCTGTCAGTTGTTCTGTGTCTGCTGTTGCATATGCTATGTGCTCTCAGACCTAGTCAGATCCCAAAGTGTAGTAGAACCAGCTGGAGCTGGGAATCCACACTTAGCCAGATTCTGTTGATAGCTTAAAGTACTAATTGCATTGTATTATTTGTTATGACCTTCTGCTAGTTTGACTATTCTTCTGCTCTCTGATTCGGTACCTTTGCCTATCTGATATAGTTGCCGACTCTGCCTGAACTTCTACTCTGATTTAGCTTCCTGTCTCTGTACCGTATCTGTCCGTGTGTTGCCGAACCTGCTTGTCTGACTCTTCTGCCCTCACCAGGGAGCTTAGTCCTGGTGAGGGACTCTCAGTTTAGTTATCAACTGTTCCTCAGGTAGATAGCTGCAGTATAGTCTGAATCATCTGCTTCTCAGGTAGATAGCTGCAGTATAGTCTGAATTACCTGCTCCTCAGGTAGATAGCTGCAGTATAGTCTGTATCACCTGCTCATCAGGTAGATAGCTGCTGTACAGTCTTAATCACCTGCTCCTCAGGTTGATAGCTGCAGTAAAGTCTTAATCACCTGCTCCTCAGGTTTATAGCTGCAGTACAGTCTTAATCACCTGTTCCTCAGGTGAATAACTATTACAGGACTGTCTGGATCTCCTGCCCCTCAGGGGATCACCTGCTGCAGTACAGTCTGAATCACTCGCTCCTCAATGATCACTCAACATTGTCTCATTGAGCATCACCCGCTCCTCGGGTGAAACTATCACTACTCCTCTGTGTCTCCAGCTTGCTGGAGTACTGATTACTGTGTTCTTTAGAGATACCCCCTTCTACCAGCCCCTCTGGGATAGTGGGTATCTCTATCAATATTTATTGTTGCACCAAACACTATCTTACACCCAGGGCCGGCCCGCTCATGAGGCGGGGTGAAACTTTTGCCTCAGGCGGCAAAATTCCAGGGGCGGCACCCGCCCGTCCGTGGGTGCGGGGAGCCGGCCGCCGAGCTGGAGGGGTAGCTGGCAGGATGGGGGTATTGGGCCTAGCGGCGGGGAGGGGGGTCGGACCCCCCCTCCCTCGCCTGGGTCCCCCGTCCTCCGCTCCCCTCCAGCCTTAAATACAAGCAGCCGCTATGTGTAAGAGGCACGGGCGGGTAGGACTCACCTCTTCCTCGTTCCAAGCGTGCGCTCCACTGACGCAGCGTTGCAGGAAGTGACGTCAGTGGAGCGCACGCTTGGAACGAGGAAGAGGTGAGTCCTACCCGCCCGTGCCTCTTACACATAGCGGCTGCTTGTATTTAAGGCTGGAGGGGAGCGGAGCACGGGGGACCCAGGCGAGGGAGGGGGGGTACGACCCCCTCCCCGCCGCTAGGCCCAATACCCCCGTCCTGCCAGCTACCCCTCCAGCTCGGCGGCCCCCCAGAGTGCGCCCCCGGGGGGGGGGTGGCGGCGGAATTTTTTTTTTTTGCCTCAGGCGGCAAATAGTCTAGGGCCGGCCCTGCTTACACCTGTGTGTCCTGTGTCCTGCTATACTTGTATTATTGGTGATTCTGCAGATCACCACATAATCAGGTATAACATCTGTATTATTGGTGATACTGCAGATCACCAATAATCAGAAAATCTGTTCTTGCTGACTCCAATCGTTACAGCCCTATTTCACACACTAGCTATTGACATGAATCTTAGTTGCACCATGGATTGTCCAATATAAATTTGCCTAACCATGGCAGTGGTCATACAAGCATCTACAGTTATCAAAGCTATTGATAATCTGGCTGAGTGCTGTTTGCAAACTGGACATTTCTTAAGGTGTTTGCTGCTATTGGCCACATGCAAATACATTTGTGAATCACAGGTTTATAAAGTTTAATAAGTCCTATTGCTTGTTCCGTTGGCTGAAAAAATATAATTGAGCACAACATGGGACGTCAAAGGCACACATGATGTTTTGGCTCAAGGTTAGTGGGATGTCGGCTCACCATGCTGCAGCTAGAATTCCAGGAAGTGTTAATTCCTATTCCCCCTCTGAGTCGTAGCAACTTGAAAGTAGAAGTAATTTGGGGTCCAGTGATTGCCGGTGATGGCTGGCATGACCATAGAGATAATAACATGTCTATGGCAGTGCCCAGGTGAGGCTCAGTGCGGGGAAGAGCGAGCGCCGAAATAACCTGCTGAGCATTAGCATAGATAATAAGTATATAGTGAATTGAATGCTTATGTTCTTTCAAATATTTGGGTCTAAATTCTTGGATGTACATGATAATAAGGGCATTGTGCACACAGAGCAGGTGCTGCTCCTGGCAGCTTAGTTTTGATCATATTGGTCTAAGTTATGAAGGCCTGCTAGCAAAATAAGGTTTGAGTACAGAGATACAAATGAGGTGACTTAGGATACCTTTTTATATGCTCTCCAGAGCATATTTCAGTTTTATCATATTAATAATATTTAACCACTTCAGTCTATCTGGATGATTGGGGACGGGGGCAAGGGTTCCAGGAACCAATCTCACTGCCTGCAATGAATGGACATGATCCCGATCAGAGGCCATGTCCATTCATAATAATGAAAGTAAAGGAAAGTTTAAAAAAAATCACAAAAAAACAGCACTTCCTGGTTAAACAGGATTGTGTTTCTAATGCCATCTAGTGGCAAAAAGTTAAATTACACACACCACACATTTTTAATTAAAAAAAAAATAATACAAAGAATCTCTTCTAAAGCCACCTACCCCCCAGTTACCAAACAAACGCATGTAATTAAAAAAAAGTAAAAAAAAATCCATAAAGAGTTGCCTTAGGGACTTAGGGAGTAATATACCCTCACGACATACATATTAAAAAAGGCTGCTATTTCAGTACATAAGGGCTTGCAATTGACCAGACACACACACACACAGAAAGAAACCCAAAACAGAAAAAATACATCTTTATTTCCAAATAATATTGCTGCCGTACATTGTACTAGGAACATAATTTACATGTTGTGATAGCCAGGATTAATGGCCAAATCAAATGGGTGGGTTTTATTTATAATAGCATTACCCATTTTAAAACTATAGGTATTGGAATTGGAGAAATAGTGTATTGTTTTCATATTGTTCCTTGTCTTTGCCTATAAAATGCATAGAAAATAATGTAATTACTGAAAACGAAGTATCGCCCACAAAAAGCCTAATTTGTGGTGAAAAAAAAAACAAGATCTAGATCATTTATGTGTGAGAAGTTGTGATAAAGTTATGGCCAAACGAATGGGAGGAGCGCTGACAGGCGAAAATGGCTTTTGGCATTAAAGGTCCTGTGTCATGCTCCTCCAGTGCAGATGCCGACCTCGCCAGGTTGGCATCTACTTGTGCTCCAGCGTGCGGCTCATTGAGTTGCACTGACGTCATCCAGATTGTACTGTGCAGGCGCAGTACAGTCCGGATGACATCAGCGTGTCTACATGAGACGCACGGTGCAGTGCAACTAGGTCTCTGATATCGGAGGCTGGAGGGGATGCCGGGTCACCGGTGGCGAGGCGAGCTGCGGCGAGGGCACAGTACAGCTGCCAGGAGCTGGAGGAAGCCCGAGGTAAGTTGATTTTTGTTTATTTTTTACCGTAGATGTGTCCTTTAAGGGTAAAATGGCCTGTAGGCTGAAGTAGTTCATTTTGCAATTTAACCTCTTAGGGACTACTGCCTTTAAACACCCCAAGGCCATTTTTTTTGCAAATTAGGGCTCTGCAGCTTTGTTGGCTTGCTGCAGAGCCGCAGATCCATACACACAAATGAATCCCCCCTCCTTTTTCTGCCCACCAACAGAGCTTTCTGGCAGTGTGTTTTTTTTAAATTAATTTAATTATCTTTTTGTTATATAACATTTACTATTTTTTATGTATTTTTTTTTACCCAGCCCTCCCTCCCCCACCAGCCAATGATATCAGCCTATGAGTGCCGATCACTCCTGAGCCTCCAGAAGGGACAGCCGACATCTGTCCCCAGTACAGCATTGTCGTAGACTGCAGTACAGTGTTGCTGTAGATGTATAACAGTCTCCTAGCAGTGATCGGCAATCAACATTCAAGCGGAGATGCGCACACATCGGCACGCACAATCCCCTGCAGAACACGCCCCCAGGACTTGACGCCAATTGCCGTTACACAGTCCTGGGGGAGCTGCAGCATTCACACCAATTAGCGTGACGCGGTTATTAGGTAGTTAAAATCCACATTAGATTGAGTGTAAAGTTATGGATAGATGAAAATGACCTGTTAATAACTATATGGTCTAAGCTGTCTGCTTTCATAAAAATAGTCCTGTTGGATCTCCTGCTCTATTTACTATTTTACTAGCCACAGGCACAGCTATCCTGCACCACCACCAGCACGGCACCCAGTATTCCATTTGGTCCTACTTCGATTGGCTTTACCCCCAAAAAAGATTAATATTATTAGTTACTCTGGCCCATGCAATTACTTCTGGCCTTTTTCTCATACAGAGGCTGACTGTAACGATCGGTGTCAGCAAGAACAGATTTTCTGATTATTGGTGATCTGCAGTATCACCAATAATACAGATGTTATACCTGATTATGTGGTGATCTGCAGAATTACCAATAATACAAGTATAGCAAGACACAGGACACACAGGTGTAAGATAGTGTTTTGGTGCAACAGTAATTTTTAATGGAGATACCCACTATCCCAGAGGGGCTAGTAGAAGGGGGTATCTCTGAGGAACACAGTAATCAGTACTCCAGGAGGCTGGAGACACAGAGCAATAGTGATAGTTTCACCCGAGGAGCGGGTGATGCAAAGTGAGACAATTTAGAGTGATCACTCGAGGAGCGAGTGATTCAGACTGTACTGCAGCAGGTAATTCCCTGAGGGGCAGGGAATCCTGACAGTGCTGCATTAGCTAGTCACCTGAGAAGCAGGTGATTAAGACTGTACTGCAGCTATCAACCTGAGGAGCAGGTGATTAAGACTGTACTGCAGCTATCAACCTGAGGAGCAGGTGATTCAGACTGTACTGCAGCTATCAACCTGAGGAGCAGGTGATTCAGACTATACTGCAGCTATCAACCTGAGGAGCAGGTGATTCAGACTATACTGCAGCTATCTACCTGAGGAGCAGGTAATAACTAAACTGAGAGTCCCTCACCACGACTAAGCTCCCTGGTGAGGGCAGAAGAGTCAGACAAGCAGGTTTGGAAACACACGGACAGATACGGTACAGAGACAGGAAGCTAAATCAGAGTCGTAGTTCAGGCAACTTATATCAGATAGGCAAAAGTACCGAATCAGAGAGCAGAAGAATAGTAAAACTAGCAGAAGGTCATAACAAATAATACAATTCAATTAGTACTTTAAGCTATCAACAGAATCTGGCTAAGTGTGGATCCCCAGCTCCTGCTGGATCTAGCACACTTTGGGATCTGACTAGGTCTGAGTGCTAACACATAGCATATGCAACAGCAGACGCGGAACAAGTGACAGTCAGGTCCTATATATACTAAACATGCTCCATAGCGCCACCCCAGTCACTCAGCCAATCCAGAGCATAGCTGGAGTCAGCTGACCGAGTGATCAGCTGACTCCCCTTCTAGATGCATAAAGGTCCTTTCGCTCGGCGCGTGCGCGTAGCTCTTGGTCTATGAGCGATAGAAGGACCAGGCAAAGCACCAGCCTGTAACTGTGCGGCGGAAACCACCGGCTGTGACGCGGAGATAGCCGCCATGCCGCTTGCTGTTGCGGCGGTATCTCCGCTATCCATTACACTGACATTCATTTGGTAGGTAATTGCTTAATTTTTCAGGCCTTTAGTGTGTCTGCCAAAAATGTTTTAGGCAGGTAATTGGCAACTTATTCAGGCTTCCAGTGTGGCTGCCAAACAATGTTTTAGGCAGGCAATTGACAAATTTTTCAGGACTTATGTGTGTCTGCCAAACAATGTTTTAGGCAGGTAATTGACACATTTTTCAGGACTTCTGTGTGTCTGCCAAGCAATGTTTTAGGCAGGTAATTGACTCATTGTTCAGGCTTCTGTCTCATACAGAGGCTGAAATTAAAATATTTATTAGGCAGTAATTTGAGAAATTTTTAGGCCTCCAGTATGGCAGCCAAAAAACATTTTACGCAAGTTATTTTTTCCTCAATATAAGTTGTTTTTTTATTGAACAATGCAAATGTGTTACATACTTTAAAGATCAGTGGTATATAGTATATAATATAAACATGTAATACAAACAATTAATACAAACAATTATGAACAGGGTACACCGGGGTTAAAAGGTAAAAGATGGCATTGTGTCAGAATATAACATATCACATGGTAGTCCTATAGTAATGTGAATTATCTACTTTGATCCTCCTAGGATCGTTGATGTGAGTATGAATGTTAAGGGGGGCCCCGCTTATGTTCTGGTGTGAGGTATAAACTTGTTGTTATCCCTTTCTCCTGGCCTTCTCTACCTTCTAGTACCTAGGGGCAGAAGGCTGGAAAAGGGAATGGGGATTGGGGATTTCGGGGGTTTGATCCCTACTAGGATACTGCAGATCAGAGTTCTCAACGGGATATTCATAATGTGTTCTTCCATGGTAGCCCATTGTTTGGTGGAAGGTTTTATCCACCATTACTTAGACATATTTAATAAAGAGGAATGATAGTATTTTTCGATACATGGCAAACCCAAACCTCCTTTATTAGTCGGAAGGGTCATATATGTCTATGATATTCTGGGGGGTCGTCCTTTCCAGATAAAGTTTGTAGTAATTTTTTTTAAATTAATGAAGAACGTTTTCTTTAGTGGGATATTTATTGTGATTTTACGCAAGTTATTGACACACAGCTTATATACACTGGAGATGTATATACAATTTATATACCGTATATACTCGCAAGCAAGCCAAATTTTTCACCCCCAAAAAGTGGCCCAAAAGTGTGGGGGGGGGGGGGTCGGCTTGCTTGCGAGTCATGTGCCACAGTGCCAGTATGGGTAGGTGGGTAGGTAGTGCCCCTCCCCGCTCCCCCTGCGGCCGCCGCTGCTATTACCTTAGGCTGTGCCGCTTCCTCTAACCCCGTCCTGCTCCGGGGGTAACTTATTCACAGCAGCGCGCCCCTCGACGCTGCTGTGTGATGACGGAGGAAACCATAGAGAGCGGCTTCCTGTAGCGGCGATATGTATCGCCGTTACTATGGGAACAGCTCTCTATGGTTTCCTCTGTCATCACACAGCACCTCCGAGGGGCGCGCTGCTGTGAATTAGTTACCGCCAGAGCAGGACGGGGTTAGAGGAAGCGGCGCCGCCTAAGGTAATAGCAACGGCGGCCGTGGGGGGAGCGGGGAGAGGCACCACCTACCCACCCACCCACCTACTCATACTGGCACTATGCTAGCTATACTGGGGCACGATACTAGCTATACTGGGACACTATGCTAGCCATACTGGGGCACTATGCTAGCTATACTGGGGCACTATACTAGCTATACTGGGGCACTATGCTAGCCATACTGGGGCACTATGCTAGCCATACTGGGCACTATACTAGCTATACTGGGGCACTACCTACCCATACTGGGCACGATACTAGCTATACTGGGCACTATGCTAGCTATTCTGGGGCACTATACTAGCTATACTGGGGCACTATGCTAGCTATACTGGGACACTATGCTAGCTATACTGGGACACTATGCTAGCCATACTGGGCACTTTACTAGCTATATTGGGCACTATACTAGCTATACTGGGACACACTGGGGGGGATCACGCGGCCAGCATTTCCTACTCCCGGCTTATATGGGGGTCAATCATTTTTCTCTGGTTTTTCAGGTAAACGTTGGGGGGTCGGCTTACATGCGGGTCAGCTTGCTTGCGAGTATATACGGTATGTTTCCAGAACAATGTATCTCCTATTAATTTCCAGTGTATATAAGCTGTGTGTTCTACATGTTGTCAGTATACAGAATCAGTCTGATGAAGGCTTCATAGCCGAAAGCTTACTCCTTTTCTTCTATCATAGCCATAGCCATTGTGATTCAAAACTTCTTTCTTTTAATAACTCAGGACTGCACACAAATTCCAGAGCAATGCTGACATCTAGTGGTGTTTAAAGAAATGTAAGATATAAGCAATGTAACAAAAATAATAATAAACAGGGTGAAAGAATATTAAAAGGAGATACAAACCACAGCAACAAAAAGACAATGAAAAATATGATAGAATACACAATAAAGTCAGAAATAAACAAAAATAGATGAGTAAAAACTCATGAGTAAAAAGATGGAGGATAAAAGTGAAGTAGATGGTTTAGGTGAATGGCGCTCAGTGTAGAGCGCCATAACTAGTTGATGCAGTAGCATTAATGTTATACTGTGCAGGGGTACCCCAAATTACTTCTCTCTCTAAGTTGTTACAACTTGGAGGGGGAATAGTATTTAACGCTGCCCGACATTTGAGTGGCAGCAGGGTGAAGTATAATTTGGCTCACCCTGCACCCAGCTTACCGGCAGAGTATATATATATATATATATATATATATATACGTATATATATACGTACGCGGATAAGTTCACACTGCCATAATGTTCCTCCCATGAGCGCGGAATGTAACAGACCAGCAGACAATGTGAGGCAATAGGATCTGTTCACATCTGCCCGTTTAGAATGAATCCATTCATTCAGTTTCATTGAGCAGAACTGAAGGCTGTGCGGTATGCAGTAATTTCAGATACAAGCTACTTACACAACGGATGTTGATGGAATAAATAGAAGCCTATGAGGACTGACAGTGCAGGGATGCAGTTTTGCTGTCTTAGAAATACGAATCAATTGCGCCTGTCTTTTGCCTGATGAAGCAGGTAAATTCCTGTGAAATGCATTGCTTTTTGGAGTTTATGATTAAAGAATTTCTCTACTGGATACTGACTGTTTGAGTCTATATGGGGAGGTAAGTCAACCGCTACCCCCCATTGAACTGTTTCTAACCTGTTTCACTCTATTTTGGCATCTCTGTTCATTAATCAAGAACAAACTATGATTCACTACTGTCTGCTTGACATATAAACTTTATTAAATACTGTACACATACTATACCCAACCCATTAAAAGAGCAGTACTGCGGTGCAAGCCTAAGCTAAACACAGCCGGCTGTGTCACATACACGGATCTCCACTGCATACAGCCACACTTCCACACTCACTGATGTTTATACTCCCGGGAGTTTTTATGAAACAGTCTGCATGCAGCAAGCTAGAGTCACATAGCACCAGGAGGTCAGTGGTTAGTCATGCAGGGGCTGTAGCCAGATTGTTAGTGCAGCAGTTCCACGTTAATGGCTGGCATGTGCCTCATCAATGTTTTCATGCAGCGTTAATGGTGCTGGACAAAACTTGCATCGAGCGCATAAAGCATAATATGGGTTGCCACTGAGGGCTCTCACCACCTCCTACGCAATGTCCCACTTCGCTGTAACTGCTCAGCAGTCTCCCGTGGTGCGCTCTGTGTCCTGCTTAGTCCACTCCGCTGTCATGGGTATACAGATGCCGGCATACTTGCGCTATGAATCACGCTTCCTGCTGTTCACAGTCTCGCTGTTCGAGACCCGGATGTGACGTCACCGCACTGCCCCAGCATCACTAGTATCGGCCGCCCACCGGCCTTCGTCAGATGAAGCGTGATTCATAGCGCAAGTATGCCGGCATCTGTATACCCATGACAGCGGAGTGGACTAAGCAGGACACAGAGCGCACCACGGGAGACTGCTGAGCAGTTACAGCGAAGTGGGACATTGCGTAGGAGGTGGTGAGAGCCCTCAGTGGCAACCCATATTATGCTTTATGCGCTCGATGCAAGTTTTGTCCAGCACCATTAACGCTGCATGAAAACATTGATGAGGCACATGCCAGCCATTAACGTGGAACTGCTGCACTAACAATCTGGCTACAGCCCCTGCATGACTAACCACTGACCTCCTGGTGCTATGTGACTCTAGCTTGCTGCATGCAGACTGTTTCATAAAAACTCCCGGGAGTATAAACATCAGTGAGTGTGGAAGTGTGGCTGTATGCAGTGGAGATCCGTGTATGTGACACAGCCGGCTGTGTTTAGCTTAGGCTTGCACCGCAGTACTGCTCTTTTAATGGGTTGGGTATAGTATGTGTACAGTATTTAATAAAGTTTATATGTCAAGCAGACAGTAGTGAATCATAGTTTGTTCCTGGTGTCACATTGTCACTACTGGCTCCCCTACAATAGGGTAGACATAATTATCTTACATGATTCAGGCGCAGGATATTGTTGGAAGGCCTTAGTGTTCATTAATCAAATAATCTCAGTCCAGGTGGAGGGGTGTTACTCCTATCCATATCCATTTCATATCTACAGGGATTTTAGTCCGAGTGGGATCGGGTTTAATCTCCTCACCTGCTGTGATTACGTTTTTTTTTTTATATAATATATCAAACTATAATGTGCTTATTTAGTACACTGTTAGGGGCTCTCAATTGTTCTTTTGTGTTTTTCAAGTTCTCAGTAGGCTGGATGCCACATGTTGTGACACTTAACTCACCTGTCTTAAGTCACCAGAAGGGAAGTGATGGTATCATATCAGGGCCAGATTGATCATAAGGCACTATAGGCACATGCCTGTAGAAGCCTAAAGATGGAAATTAGCTCACTCCCCTTCACAAGTGACTCCCTCCCTCCATCCCTATGCAGAGTCCTGATGACAGTGTAAATGAGGTTACTCACCTAGCTCTCTGAATTCCACTGATGAGATCTACCTTCAGTCAGGGGCACATCTAGCTACCTAATACTTGGGGGAACCTCAAACTATTTAATATTGAGGGTACATCTAGCTACATAATACTAAGAAGTGCCTGTAGTTACCTTTGATAGGCAAGGGAGAAGGGACAGGTGGGACAGCCAGTGATGCGGTTGATTGGGGGCGTTGTGGGTTCATAGAGGGTGAAGTCTTTAGGCTCCTGTGAGGTAAATACGGACCAGGCTGGTATATAGATCAGAGCCTCTGCAGAAGCATTATGCTCCCCATTGGATTACAACAGACCGATGGGAATACTCTCTCCCCAGGGTGGTTCACTGAGTGGTCTGTTGCAAAATGGGGAGCTCCATAATGCTTCTGCTGGGGCTACAATCTGCATACTGGCACTTTTCCTTGCAGTGGATCCAAGTAGCAGTGGCAGCGACAGCAGTGGAACTGAAAGTGACGGCAGCAGGAGGACTAGATGAGTGGTGGCATCAGCAGACAGGATGCACAACGACGGGTATGCAAAAGGGCCAATGAACACTAGAGATGTAGCGAACGGTTCGCCGGCGAATGGTTCCAGGCAAACTTTGGGGGTTCGCGTTCGCCTGGACCAAGCGAACTTTTGCGGAAGTTCGATTCGCCCCATAATGCAATATGAGGGTCAACTTTGACCCTCTGCATCACAGTCAGCAGGCACATTGTAGCCATTCAGGCTACACTAAGAACTGGAGCCCCACCCCCCCTTATATGAGGCAGGTTTGCCGGCCATTACACCCACTCGTGTGCCTGCTAGAGACAGACTAGGGACAGCTGCTGCAGACTTGTTCTCCTAGGGAAAGATTAGTTAGGCTCTTGGCTTACTCCTGGCTGATTGTTATTGCTAAAATAGCACCCCTCAACAGCTCTTTTGAGAGCTCTAATGTTTTCCTGATGTGTTTTTTTTGTGTGTGTGTGTGTTGCTCACTGAATTATACAGCCCTATCTGTTGCAGCTGGACCTTGGTAATTGTTATTACTGTGCCAGCCAGGACCTGCCTAACTATCTATACTGGGACGCCTACCTATGCCTACCTAACTACTGAGGCACCTACTTACCTATACGGGGACACCTACCTACCTACCTATACTAGGGGGACCTACCTATGCCTACCTACCTATACTGGGTCTCCTACCTATGCCTAGCTAACTACTGCGTCTCCTACCTATGTCTAGCTAACTACTGGGACACCTACCTATGCCTACCTACCTATACTGGGACTTCTACCTATGCCTACCTACCTATACTGGGACTCCTACCTATGCCTAGCTAACTACTGGGACACCTACCTATGCCTAGCAAACTACTGGGACACCTACCTATGCCTACCTACCTATACTGGATCTCCTACCTATGCCTAGCTAACTACTGGGACACCAACTTATGCCTAGCTAACTACTGGGATACCTACCTATGCCTACCTACCTATACTGGGTCTCCTACCTATGCCTAGCTAACTACTGGGACACCTACCTATGCCTACCTACCTATACTGGGTCTCCTACCTATGCCTAGCTAACTACTGGGACACCTACCTATGCCTAGCTAACTACTGGGACACCTACCTATGCCTACCTACCTATACTGGGTCTCCTACCTATGCCTAGCTAACTACTGGGACACCTACCTATGCCTACCTACCTATACTGGGTCTCCTACCTATGCCTAGCTAACTACTGGGACACCTACCTATGCCTACCTACCTATACTGGGACACCTACCTATGCCTACCTACCTATACTGGGACTCCTACCTATGCCTACCTACCTATACTGGAACTCCTACCTATGCCTAGCTAACTACTGGGACACCTACCTATGCCTACCTACATACAAGAAGATAATAAAGTTGTTACTTCATTGTGGACAGACCAAATTTGATCAGCTGGACAGTCACCGTTGTTCTATCATTGAGCCTACACAGCCCGGCGACCATATGGCCTTGAAAACTGCCACGGCCTACACTCTCGCCATGGTGCGCACCAGTCCAGCACGGCCATCACTACACAAACAGCTGTTTGCGGTGCGTCACACAGTGAGTTTGGTGTGTCAGTGTGAAGCAGAACTCTAATTACACTCCCTGATTGATGTATACCCATGCAAGATGTTTTTAAGCACGTTAGGCCTGCAATTTAGCATTCAATGTGATTTCTGCCCTTAAAACGCTGCTTTGCGTCACATCCAAATTTTTCCCCGGGACTTTGGGCATGTATCCCACTCCGCCATGCCCCCCTCCAGGTGTTAGACCCCTTGAAACATCTTTTCCATCACTTTTGTGGCCAGCATAATTTTTTCTATTTTTCAAAGTTCCCATCCCCATTGAAGTCTATTGTGGTTCGCAAATTTTTCGGCGAACCGAACCTTCCGCGAAGGTTCGCGAACGGGGTTCGCGAACTGAAAATCGGAGGTTCGCGACATCTCCAATGAACACTGCAAGAGATACAAGGTGGTAAAAAGAAAAAAAAAAGATCCACTTACCTGGGGTTTCCTCCAGCCCGTGGCAGCTGTCCGGTGCCCTCGCCGCAACTCCGGAGGCCCCCAATCTTCTCCGCTACAAAACCCGACCTTGCCAGGTCGGGTTCCAGGTCGGTGTCTTCTGCGCTCCACCGCACGGGTCACATTGTCCAGTCGACGTCATCAGGATGGTACTGCGCAGGCGCAGAACTACTGTGCCTACGCAGTGCAGTCCAGATGATGTTGGCCGGACCATGTGACCCGCACCGTGGAGCGCAGAAGAGGCCAACCCGGAACCCGACCTGGTGAGGTCGGGTTCTGCAGCGGAAAAGACCGGGGGCCTTCAGAGCTGCGGCGAGGGCACCGGACGGCTGCCACGGGCTGGAGGAAGCCCCAGGTAAGTGGATCTTTTTTTTAAATTTCCTTGGACACTTACTTTACGTTAAAGAGAAACCGTATTTAAGAATTGAACTTCATCCCAATCAGTAGCTGATATCACATTTCCCATGAGAAATCTTTTCCTTTTCTCAAACAGATAATCAGGGGGCTCTGTATGGCTGATTTTGTGGTGAAACCCCTCCCACAAACTGAGGTACTGACATCACACTGTGGGAGTCTTGTTGCATTGTGGGAAATAACAGCTCTTTACAACTGCCAAAAAAAGCAAGCAGAATCTTTTTCTAGTGACATCACCTGCCAGCAGTAAAAATGGAATCATGTGATAAATGTCAGAATGTAAATCAGGGAGATGAAAGATGGGCTAACACTGACTAAATCATTTATACATAATTATTGTAAACATGAAGCACTTTTTTATTACATTATTTTCACTGGAGTTCCTCTTTAAGCTGTAATTCAGTCCTAAACAATACAACAGTTAACCTAATAATGCTCATTACTGTCTCAGAATGAGTAATGTAGGTGATCTGAGAGACTCGCTAATGGAAACATGAACAGCCATGAATATCCTTGCTGCAGACTGCACAGCATATCCTCACTGCCGGCTGCATAGCATGTGCAAGCTGCAGGCTGCACAGCATGTCCTCACTGCCAGCTGCATAGCATGCCCTGATCTTAAGGAAAGTGTACCTGGCATGGTGAGGTGTGCCATACTATATGTGTATTGTGTCTGCTGTAATCACCATGGCAGACTTTTGTATGTCATACTGAACATACTGTCCCCTTCTTACAAACGCTCAAGTCAAACATATATTCCAACAAAGATGTCTGCATGTAGAAAATGCACTGCACTGTTTTATTATTACATATTTTTGTTATTACATGTTAAAGTACTGTACAGTTACAGTACTGCATAAACTGTTGTAAATTATTTAAAGCACATTGAAAACAACCAAAAAACTTTGTTCGCATTGTACGTCCAAATCCGTAAGTTATTCAAAAGTAAATAATAGTATTTCTTCGAATGTTACTGACAAAGTAGAACACCCCTTTAAATGAATCTGAAAATATGTGTGGCAGTATAACAAATGAGCTAGCTTAAGTATTAAAGCACAATTACATGGAGTATGTTAGAGATGTGGTGTATAGGCTGCATTCCTAGTAACACATTCATGAATTGATCAATCTTCAGTGTATCCAGGTGGGGAGTAGTGGGAAGTTGGTTGATTCTTGTTCCCCATTTCCACCTCTTTTGATTTAGGATTCTCAGTTTTAACATTCTTTAACATGTTTACCTACAGAAAAATGTAATGGGAAAATGAAGGGTAATAGACATTAGAGCAACAAACCTGTTTAGTTGTAGTAAACATTTATTTGTTTTAAAGATTGTATTTCCTTGATTGTCTTCTATACCCTGTCACTTAAAACTAATTTAGAATAAGCTCAAATCTAGAACGTTCAAGATCTTTCATTGGCTAGATGTTTCACAAGGGGCAGTGATTGATCAACTTGTTCTGGGTAAATGCTATTGAAATGTACATCTCAGCAATCCAGCTCCACATGCTCCCACCGCCTTCACACTTCTGTGCACTGGTCCAGTGCCAATTTGATCGGCTACAGACTCTGTGATCACTGTGAACCGATCACAGTGATCACAGTAAAAATAAAAAGCCTCTAGTGCTTTAAGTGAACCAAAGATGAAAATAAACAAATTAGATAAACAAATGGATCTGTCCCTCTACTCCTAAAAATGAGTCTTTTAGATATCTCAAGGTTTTATTTTATGTGTAAACATTTACAAAGCAGAAATAATCTTTCATAGTCTCTGCTCAATTGCAGTGTCTCAAGAGTCCCAGAGTGAAAATACATGAACTATTGACCTTTTTATCTTTTCTTCTCTCAGTAAAAAGCCCAGGTATCTGCTAATGTGCGTACAAACGCACTACAGCAGCCAACGACGGATCCGTCTGCACCTCCCGCTGGGCGGGTTTTCAGCAGACTGTAGTGCGTGTGTACGCACTGTCGGTGGATTGATAAGGCTGTTCCTGTACGATCCGCCCGGCAGATCGTTCAGGAGCAGCCGTATCAGTCCACCGACAGTGCAAAACCCGCCCAGCGGGAGGTGCCGACGGACCCATCGTTGGCTGCTGTAGTGCGCGTGTACGCACCTTTAGGAAAGTGTTCTATAGCTGTACTTTGTTATCAGTGAGCCGACTGAGTCCTGACTGGAGAAAAACTGTCAGTTCCATAGCTAATTATAAGCTCTTTCAGGCAGGGAAAAATCAAAAAGAGCACAGCATCTGTGTCTGTAACCTTGCCACTGCAGTATACACATGTCTATCTAACCATGTCACATGTCATCTCTGGTACACTTTAAGAGACAAGAGCAGTGCATCCTAGACTTGCATGACAGTCAAGAAAAACTGTGTGTATGCAATATGGGTGTTTGTTTCACCTTAGTTTGTTACAAATGGGAGAGTTTACAACCTGCTTAAAGGATACCAGAGGTAACCTTGCCTGTAGAAATTACAGGTATGTAAGGGAAGGGGTACTCATGTTCTCTGTTCCTCCAGTTCACTGCTGCCCTTCTCTGTTTGTGTGTAAAAGGCCCCGAAAGCTGGCCAAGTCCTGTACTGCTGTGCAAGTGCTGGCCTGGTGGCATGCATCCTTGATCATGCTCTTGTGGCCAAGAGCATTCTGCACATGTGTGGCTATGAGTCTTTATGTAGTGTGCATGAACAGAGTACTCCCAGCCATGGGAGAAAAATCAAGAATGCGCTCCGCCAGGCCAGCGCTTGCACAGTAGTGCGCAACTTGGCCAATTTTACACACTAATACAGAGAGAGAGCAGCGAACGGGGAAGCTTAGTGCATAAAGGCAAGAGTTGGGGAGGCAAAATAAAAATATAGAATTCCCTACCTAGTAAGATATATTAAATTTGTGTGGTCTTTGCCACAAACAGAAAAGACCATATGTTGTTTGATGTATCCATCTCTTTGCTGGCTGCACATCTGCCCCAGTGAGTTTCAAAAAGAATCAAATAGGACTACTCAGTGTTTGGATTAAGGGGATTCTGCAGAATCTAAAACAATTAAAAGATTAGGCAAACAGGAACTTACCACCTAGATCAATCAACCACAATTAAATATGAGTTTTTATCATACGTCGAATTGTTGTGATTGACCCAAGAGGTAACCCATCTATTTTAATATATGAAATACAAATGCAGGTGTTTAGATGTAACACTGTGAGAATAAGTGATACCGGTGACATACCTACCAATCCACTATGTCTTATGTTACTCTATAAAAGGACAAACAAGTAAATAATGATACACTCATTTCTCTAACTTTTGTAGAAGAGTTCTGGCCATTGGCAAATAACCTGAGTTCATCCAGTATCCCCATTATGTAACTGTAATTTACATTTGTAATATAAAAAAAAAATATATCCAGCATTATAAAATTGCTTCACCTCAGATTTCCCCAGACAGCTGCATCCTGACTCATGGTGAGTTTGCAGGAGAGTGTTTCCACAGGAGCAGGTGTTGTGTTATGTCATTAACAATGAAAGTGACTAGAACTGAGCTGTTTACAAGGGCACACGACACCTCCACCTGTAACCCAGTTTAAATCTCACAGTAGTAAACTGACTCATTCTAAAATAAAGGAGAGAGCTTAGAAAGCCCAGTATAGTGTAGTATGTTAGTATACCAGTTAGTATACCAGAGGGTATAAGAAATGTCAGATAGAAACATACTCACACGTCAGGGATGCTTACAAGGCAACCACTGTAAAGACAGGTGAGGAGAATAAGGAGTCACTCTCTGTAGTGACAACTCCACCAAGGGAAGACAATCAGCAATGTAACGGAGGTGCCAACAAATACAAATTACTGTATATTCTGACGTATAAGACTACTTTTTAACTCTTGAAAATCTTCTGAAAAGTCAGGGGTCGTCTTATACGTTGGGTGTCATTGATGCCGGGTGATACGCAATGCTGATGTGCAATGCGCATACGGCACATGCTGATGTTTTATTACCAGGTGCTGGAGATTCGGCGGTTGCTCACCGCTCACGCTGCTAGGTCTGGGACGCCCAGGGTATGGATGGAAGATCTCGTGTGCCCATAAAACACGCCTCTTCCACCCGTCTGACCCCCCCTATGCTGTTACCGCCTCTCAGATCTCGCTGCCGAGGACTGTAGCGAAGCGGCATAGGCGAGCATGTGTGAGATCTGAGAGGCGGAGAAGGAGGTAAACAGGATACAAGGGCAAGCCAGATGGGTGAAAGAGGCGGGATTTAAGGTGCACAGCGCAATCTATTCTTCCATACTGCTCTGATAAACAGGGAGAAAAGGAGAGCTGACCAATCCACTTAGGGAGAGCTGACCAATCCAACCAATCACCAACCAATCACCTGTATAATGTTATATACTGGGTACCGTACCACATACAATACAGCATCAGTATATGATATTTTTAATTTTTATTTGGTGTGCGTTGGAAGAGGGGTAGTCTTATACGGCAAGTATATCCCAAACTCTATATTTTAACTGAAAAAGTCGGAGTTGGGGGGTCATCTTAAATACCCAGTCGTCTTATACATCGGAAAATACGGTATATGAAAAACTGTTTAAAATAGGATATAGTGGTTGACTTACCTCACAAAAGAAGACCCAAATAGTCAATTTTAGCAAATACTTTTAAATTGTCACTTACTGTACCAAAATGGCATTTTAAGTCTTTACTAAAATTGACTATTTGGATTGGGTCATCATTTGTGAGGTAAGTTCACCACTACTTCCTGGCTTGCAAAAGTATTTGGCCCCCTTGAAGTTTTCCACATTTTGTCACAAACATGAATCAATTTTATTGGAATTCCACGTGAAAGACCAATACAAAGTAGCGTACACGTGAGAAGCGGAACGAAAATCATACATGATTCCAAACATTTTATACAAATCAATAACTGCAAAGTGGGGTGTGCGTAATTATTCAACCCCCTGAGTCAATACTTTGTAGAGCCACCTTTTGCTGCGATTACAGCTGCCAGTCTTTTAGGGTATGTCTCTACCACCTTTGCACATCTAGAGACTGAAATCCTTGCCCATTCTTCTTTGCAAAACAGCTCCAGCTCACTCAGATTAGTTGGACAGCGTTTGTGAACAGCAGTTTTCAGATCTTGCCACAGATTCACAATTGGATTTAGATCTGGACTTTGACTGGGCTATTCAAACACATGGATATGTTTTGTTTTAAACCATTCCATTGTTGCCCTGGCTTTATGTTAAGGGTCCTTGTCTTGCTGGAATGTGAACCTCCGCCCCAGTCTCAAGTCTTTTGCAGACTCCAAGAGGTTTTCTTCCAAGATTGCCCTATATTTGGCTCCTTCCATCTTCCCATCAACTCTGACCAGCTTCCCTTGCCCTGCTGAGGAGAAGCACCCCCAGAGCATGATGTTGCCACCACCATATTTGACAGTGGGGATGGTGTGTTCAGAGTGATGTGCAGTGTTAGTTTTCTGCCACACATAGCGTTTTGCATTTTGGCCAAAAAGTTCCATTTTAGTCTCATCTGACCAGAGCACCTTCTTCCACATGTTTGCTGTGTCCCCCACATGGCTTGTGGCAAACTGCAAACGGGACTTCTTATGCTTTTCTGTTAACAATGGCTTTCTTCTTGCCACTCTTCCATAAAGGCCAACTTTTTGCAGTGCACGACTAATAGTTGTCCTATGGACAGATTCCCCCACCTGAGCTGTAGATCTCTGCAGCTCGTCCAGAGTCACCATGGGCCTCTTGACTGCATTTCTGATCAGCGCTCTCCTTGTTCTGCCTGTGAGTTTAGGTGGACGGCCTTGTCTTGGTAGGTTTACAGTTGTGCCATACTCCTTCCATTTCTGAATGATCGCTTGAACAGTGCTCCGTGGGATGTTCAAGGCTTTGAAAATCTTTTTGTAGTCTAAGCCTGCTTTAAATTTCTCAATAACTTTATCCTTGACCTGTCTGGTGTGTTCTTTGGACTTCATGGTGTTGTTGCTCCCAATATTCTCTTAGACAACCTCTGAGGCCGTCACAGAGCACCTGAATTTGTACTGACATTAGATTACACACAGGTGCACTCTATTTAGTCATTAGCACTCATCAGGCAATGTCTATGGGCAACTGACTGAACTCAGACCAAAGGGTCTGAATATTTACGCACACCCCACTTTTCAGTTATTTAATTGTAAAAAATGTTTGGAATCATGTATGATTTTCATTCCACTTCTCATGTGTACATTACTTTGTATTGGTCTTTCACGTGGAATTCCAATAAAACTGATTCATGTTTGCGGGAGTAATAAGACAAAATGTTGAAAACTTCAAGGGGGCCGAATACTTTTGCAAGCCACTGTATATATATATTTATATATATATATAATTTTGTTGACGCATTTGAAAAGCTACAAGGGAAGGTAAAAATGCCACAGGATGAGAGCAGCTAGAAATAGTGCCGCAATTAGGGGTTAAGGTTTGGGAGTTAAGGTTAGGCACTGTGTAGTTAAGTTTAGGTGGGGGTGGTTAAGAGTTAGGTACCAGGGAAGGTTGGTTAAAGTTAAGCAGCAGTGGGGGGTGGGGGGGGGGAGTCAGTGGCATATCTAGGCAATATGGCACTCTTGCAAACACTGAGATAGTGCCCCCAACCAAGTAGTCACATGCCTGCAGATAATCAAGTAGACACTGCCACCCTGATAAAATTTTAATGGGACCCTGAAAACAACTTAAAATGGAATATGAACTTACCTGGAGCTGGAGGAAGCCCCCCGTAGTCCGTGCTCCCTCCATTCTTCTGCTGGTAGCACCGTTAGCACAGCTGGTTCACAAAAGAAAGAACTGTGTGTGCGCAGAAATCTTTTGCCACTGGGGGCGTGAGCAAGACAGGTGCAGGAGGGCTGCACTTGTGCAGTTGTGCATGACTCCTGGCAAAGTTGCGCAGCTAATGGACCCACCAGTAGAAGAACAGAGGGAGCCCAGGTAAGTTCATAATCCATTTTTAAGTTGCTTTCAAGGTCCCTTTAAGGAGTCACACACCCTCAGATAAAATAATTAAGTAGCCAGGTGCCTCACGATAAACATTAGATAGCCAGGTACATCAAGATAAAATAATTAAGTAGTAGCCAAGTACGACAGGGGTTAGATTGTAAGCTCCCCTTGCACAGTGACAGCCCGATCACAGGATACTGTGATTTCCAGCCCATACATTTGGAAAATCAGCCACATGCTTGCAGTTCTTTCTATGCAGGCATTAAGGCCAGCTCATGCTATGCACAGGCACAGAAAGGTATGACACTTCATGTATTTTTCTATATTCTCTACCTTCCTGCAGCTCTTCCCCCTGACAGGTTGTCTGGTCCTCACTACTCTTATTGTCATTAAAATGTCCTTACCTGCCAAAAGAACTGATGAGAGCTCGGCATCCACCACAAACAGCAGAAAGGGCAGTAATCATTGTCAGTGTGTTCAGTGCAATATGAATGTAATACAGTGAATATGGACTCCCCTGCAAAATACAAAAACAAAAACATATATACAGGATCTTCTCAAAAAATTAGCATATTGTGATAAAGTTCATTATTTTTTGTAATGTACTGATAAACATTAGACTTTCATATATTTTAGATTCAAATACACACAACTGAAGTAGTTCAAGCTTTTTATTGTTTTAATATTGATGATTTTGGCATATAGCTCATGAAAACCCCAAATTCCTATCTCAAAAAATTAACATATTTCATCCGACTAATAAAAGAAAAGTGTTTTTAAAACAAAAAAAGTCAACCTTCAAATAATTATGTTCAGTTATGCACTCAATACTTGGTCGGGAATCCTTTTGCAGAAATGACTGCTTCAATGCGGCGTAGCATGGAGGCAATCTGCCTGTGGCACTGCTCAGGTGTTACGGAGGCCCAGGATGCTTCGATAGCGGCCTTAAGCTCATCCAGAGTGTTGGGTCTTGCGTCTCTTAACTTTCTCTTCACAATATCCCACAGATTCTCTATGGGGTTCAGGTCAGGAGAGTTGGCAGGCCAATTGAGCACAGTAATACTATGGTCAGTAAACCATTTACTAGTGGTTTTGGCACTGTGAGCAGGTGCCAGGTCGTGCTGAAAAATGAAATCTTCATCTCCATAAAGCTTTTCAGCAGATGGAAGCATGAAGTGCTCCAAAATCATCTGATAGCTAGCTGCATTGACCCTGCCCTTGTTAAAACACAGTGGACCAACACCAGCAGCTGACATGGCACCCCAGACCATAACTGACTGTTGGTACTTGACACTGGACTTCAGGCATTTTGGCATTTCCCTGTCCCCAGTCTTCCTCCAGATTCTGACACCTTGATTTCCGAATGACATGTAAAAGTTGCTTTCATCCGAAAAAAGTACTTTGGACCACTGAGCAACAGTCCAGTGCTGCTTCTCTGTAGCCCAGGTCAGGCGCTTCTGCCGCTGTTTCTGGTTCAAAAGTGGGTTCATGCTTCCATCTGCTGAAAAGCTTTATGGAGATGAAGATTTCATTTTTCAGCAGGACCTGGCACCTGCTCACAGTGCCAAAACCACTGGTAAATGGTTTACTGACCATAGTATTACTGTGCTCAATTGGCCTGCCAACTCTCCTGACCTAAACCCCATAGAGAATCTGTAGGATATTGTGAAGAGAAAGTTAAGAGACGCAAGACCCAACACTCTGGATGAGCTTAAGGCCGCTATCGAAGCATCCTGGGCCTCCATAACACCTGAGCAGTGCCACAGGCTGATTGCCTCCATGCCACGCCGCATTGAAGCAGTCATTTCTGCAAAAGGATTCCCGACTAAGTATTGAGTGCATAACTGAACATAATTATTTGAAGGTTGACTTTTTTTGTTTTAAAAACACTTTTCTTTTCTTGTCGGATGAAATATGCTAATTTTTTGAGATAGGAATTTTGGGTTTTCTTGAGCTGTATGCCAAAATCATCAATATTAAAACAATAAATGGCTTGAACTACTTCAGTTGTGTGTATTTGAATCTAAAATATATGAAAGTCTGATGTTTATCAGTACATTACAAAAAATAATGAACTTTATCACAATATGCTAATTTTTTGAGAAGATCCTGTATACAGTATCTATATATAAACCAATAAAAAAAATAACTTTGTTGGGATCCAAAGAACCTTCTGCCCCAGAGCACTATGGGAGATCAACTGCCACACCTGTTTACTACACAGAGGGGATAAATAACATTCTTACTGTGTTTACTAAATAAATTATTTATGAGTATTGTAAAAAATAAGCAATGTGATAAATTAAAGAGACACTGAAGCGAAAAAAATGATGATATTATGATTTGTATGTGTAGTACAGCTAAGAAATAAAACATTAAGATCAGATATATCAATCTAATTGTTTCCAGTACAGGAAGAGTTAAGAAAATCTCTACGACTTTCAAAGTCATGGAGAGGGCTGTTATCTGACTTTTATTATCTCAACTGTAAGTGAACTAATTACTTTTTCTCTGCCAGAGGAGAGGTCATTAGTTCACAGACTGCTCTGAAAGAATCATTTTGAATGCTGAGTGTAATCTGCACATATTATAGAATGATGCAATGTTAGAAAAAACACTGTATACCTGAAAATAAAAATATGAGGATATTTTCTTTGCTGATAATCTTCTAGTAATTATTCATTGTACACAACCAATTCACTATATCATATATTTTTTTTTCGCTTCAGTGTCTCTTTACGTAATAGTCAGTAAAGTCCCCCTTTAGAAAAGCTAGAGCACTATTGCACTTTTTTTTTTAGCTGTGCAGACTTGGTGTTTCACACAAAACAACTTAATGCATATGTTTTTTGATTGCATTTTTTTCTAAGGGTGCCCATACATGGTACAATTTTTCATTTTTTTTCGATTAGATAATTTAGTTCCATTATTCCGTTAGATCTAATATAAAGATTTTTCCAGCATGTCCGATCTGATTTTTCTCATTTAGGACAAATAAACGGGATAATCGAACGTTTTTATTGTACCATGTATGGCCACCATAAGACTAAAATGATCTGATTTTTTTTTTAGATTATTATAAGCTCACAATATTATTCAGAAGGTAAGGTGATTTGAAATGTGATTGGCTAAGAACTTCTAACTTGTATTACAGTCATTGATTTTAATCATATTTACTGTTTGTATTGTCCCATTTTGGAATTATATGTGATTTTATGCATTTTGAGTACCCTTTACTGAAACAAAATAAATTGTAGATTTCACTACTAGTTTAGTACAGCATAGAAATATATTTTTGTGCATTGGGTAGAGCTGGGTACAGTAATTTCCCTCCGCTGTGGATTCCCTCCAAGGAGACCAATGGTCACGTTTAGCTACACCGCCCCTCCCTCCCTGCATCCTGGACTCCTCGCCGAGGTCTAGTGCCTGCTGCTGACTGGAAAGCCCGGTCTCCAGCTGCCATCTAAGAGGGACACAAGCTGACTCTTACCGTCAGCCGCTACATTCCAGATGAGACCTGTCGTGGATAAGACAATGTGATTGCAACTTTCTGCCAGTCTCAGAGCGATCTTTTTGTTTGTTTTTAGCCATGTTCATTGGATCACAGAGCTGCATATGAGCAGGATTGCCTGATTGCACCAAAAGGGGATACTCCAAACCCCCATTCTATCGCGAGGGACATAACTAGACTTAACAGAGGCCCCCTGCAAAAATTATCGCATAGGGCCCCCTTTGGTCCCTGAACCCCAAGCAGGTCATGTGATCAGGAGCCGGCTAATGGCAGCAGAGAGTGTTCTGCTGTTAAGCAACACCTAGAAGCATTAAAAAATTACACACGCTTCTTCACACATTTTTGTGAGCAAACTGGGAGGTTGTTTTTGCTAATTGGCTGCACTTGCGGTTGGTGGGAGAGGAAGGGGGGCCCAAAGCCTCTGGCCCTCCCCAGTGATGGCAGGGGTCACAGGGGTGATTGTTAGGCCCATGTCAAGATGTCTCTATCAGGGATGGTTATAACGAACCAACTTCGCTATGCTGGAACTACGCGTTTTAAGCATTTACGTTTCGCAAACTACGGCGTTGAAATCAAAAGATTCTCTACGTATGCATTTCATAGACTACGCGTTTAAATACACAACTACGTGAAGTGCGAAGTGTAGTGTATGCGGACGCTTATGCCCTTATGTGGAAAAATGTCCGCATTAATCTGCCAAACTCTTATATGCGTATATTCCACCTTCCAATGTGGAGTTGTATACGCATAGAAGGGTCAATAATATTTCTGGGCATGCACAAGCAAAAACAATGATCCATACGCGGAAAAATAGACGTGTTTACCGCACGCGTAGTTGACTTCGCAATATACACGTCAACTACGCGTAGCGGACGAAGCTTCACATAGCGGTACTTCGGCTACGTGTAAATGCGTAAGTGTAGTGTTGAAACTTCGCCTACGAACTAGGATGTGTAGATGCGGACTACAACGCGCAGATTCGCACTGGCGTAGTTTACGAGCATCACTGGTCTCTATCCAGTCCACTAGAAAAACATGATACAGTTTTAATTTGATTTGTGCCAATGTGGTGGGTGGAATAAGAAGATCCAGTTTTGCAAAATGGACCTTTGAGCTACTGCTGAAATGATCAGAGCCAGCTTCTTTTCTTGATTACTTTTAAGTGATTTTATTTGCTGTATTATGAAATTATGCATAAAGGTACATTTTAATATAACAGTGGTGCTTTTCTATGAGCCTCACTTTTAGGAGCTGTATTTTCTTATTTATAAAAAGTATACTGTTTTATTTAATTTCATAATTTAATTATAAATGTAATTATGTATTTTTCACATTATCTACTTTTAAGACTTTTATGAAAGCTTGGCCATGTTTTTTTTTTTATAAAATTTATATGAAAATATTAAACATTCTAATGAGTTCACAATCTTTACAGTCCAAATGTAGATTTTTCAGCTTTGTATGGTTTGTACACAAAGAGACGACCTTTAGGGCTAGTATTTTTCAGAATAGATTTGCTTAAAAAAAAGAAAAAAAAAAAGAAACTTACAAAAGTCAGGTCACATAGGGAAGTAAGACTACATGGTTGTTTCACATCAAGGACATTGAGGGCCACTCCCACACAACTGAAAATCACAGACACTGCATTCAAAAATACTGCTGTCTTGACCTGCAGGAAGGAATAAATCAAGAATTAAAGACAAATCAGTAGAATGATGAGCATCTGATGCCAAGACATAAATAGTGATTTATAGTAAGATAATACAAGCAGATATCGGATGACATCTGCCTACTCAAAAGTGATGGGAAGATGATAGCTGTTTGGTTTCCAAAGGGGTTGCATTTTTTAAAAAAAGTAAAAACAATAC
This sequence comes from Hyperolius riggenbachi, assembly GCF_040937935.1. Classification (NCBI taxonomy): domain Eukaryota; kingdom Metazoa; phylum Chordata; class Amphibia; order Anura; family Hyperoliidae; genus Hyperolius; species Hyperolius riggenbachi. The sequence goes on from NC_090655.1 coordinate 204,102,847, forward strand.
TTCCCATCTTTAAAGTGGTCTGGTTCTAAAAGATTACTTACAGCATTAAACCTACTATCAGAAAAAAAATGTAGCAGAACAGCATTCAAACAGTTAAACACAGCACTTTTTTCTGCACTGGAAATCCCCTTCAGCTTATGATCCGCATCCCAAGAGTAGATAACATTATCTTTTGTTTACACAGACAGCTGAAAATGAGCTGTCAGTGTTTCTAGCATGCACACTGTTAAGAAGAGCTTACTAGAGGATTTTAATATACAAATTATAGATAATTACAGCAACTATGAATAAATAACTGTACTTAAGGAACTTGTAATTTGTAAATGGACAATATTACTTGTGCACAAAGGCAAATATGTTAACTGTATGGGTAATAAAAAGTAGAAAAACACATTTTAATTGAATGTTATGTCAGAGTTTTTTTCCACTTTAAATTTTTAGTACGGTTTTAACAAACGCTTCTGATATCCTTACCTTGTTTTTTGTGCATATGCTAGCAGAAATGTTTGCAATGTCTACCCTAAAGGCAAATTATATAAAATAGGGCATCTTGTTTTCACTAATTAACGGACACCTGGAGTGGCATATAAAGAAAAAAAACTTAGACACCAATCTTAGTAGTGGGAATTTTAAAGGATCCTCCAGCTGCTTCTACCTATTCAACTCAGTGAGCCAAATAATAGGTGTCTTCTGGCCACTAGTGATGATCATAATCTACAGTATGCCAATTTGCTAATAATGATTACATGAAATTTGATTATTTCCAACATGTCTGAACTGAATTTCAATCGATTTTTCAATTTTCAGATCATTTTTTAAATCAATTTTTCACTCAGTTTTCATAGAACTGAATGAAAATTAATCTAAAAAACAATAATTTAAAAAAGAAACTGCCTACAAATAGCAGTCTTATGCTAGGAATACACGGAGTGATCCGGCGGCTCGATTAGCCGCCGGATCGACTTCCGCCGCATCCCCGCGGCCGCCCAGATCGATTCCAGCTCGTCCCTGCGGCTCGATTGATAAGAAGAAAAATGCAGTGTATGCCCAGCATTAGGTAGCCTTTGTGATCTTCAGATAGGAATATTAGGCAGCCTTTGCAGCCTTACAATGGTAGTATTAGGTAGTATTTGGCCATGCAGAGCAGCCTTGCACAAATATCCTGGTGGCCCTCCTTGTAGTTTTAAAATGGTGCCGGTATCATGGCAACTGGCACCACACTCTAAGTGCACCCTCCCCGCAGCACTGCCTCAGACTTCAGATCACAGCGACTCTGACCACCCCTCCCTCCCTACCCCAATCCTCCACTCGTTCCCCCCCCCCCCCCCCGCACATGTACAAGCAGCGGCTTACCTCGATTCCAGCGTGGAGCGCACAGCCGCAGACCTCTCTCAATGCTAGAAGACACCTATACCTAGCTATCTATACTGAAGACAGCTTTACCTAGCTATCTATACTGAAGACATCTATACCTAGCTATCTATACTGAAGTCACCTATACATAGCTATCTATACTGAAGTCACCTATATCTAGCTACCTATCCTGAAAGCATCTATACCTAGCTACCTATGCTGAAGGCACCTTTACCTAGCTACCTATACTAGGGGCACCTTTACCTAGCTATCTATATGGGGGGCAACTATACTTGGCTAGCTATACTGGAGGCACCTTTTCCTATTACCTATGGGGGGGGCATTGATACTTCTGTGTGACTCTTGTGTGACTACTTGATATTTTTATTTAGAGGCATGTGACTATGCCCATGTTCCAGTGCATGGCAACACCCCTTTTTTGCTGAGGCTCACCAGCAAGTAAATCCAGCACCTGCATAGCCCCCCTTCCGCCCTCACAAAAACATTTCTGGAGCAGCCCCTGCATAGTCATGTCATGGACTGACCTCAGAAGAGCTCACAATCTATTCCCTACCATAGTCATAGTCTAATGTCCTACCAAATCATTATGTATTTAAATAGCACCGACATCTATGTGAAACTTACAAAATACAAAGTATGTGAACTCCAAATCGGTGGGGGCGGGGAAGGTTGGATGGCCCCTTAGTGTCCCAGTCCGACCCTGATGCAGAGTGAGGACACCAGGGTGTGGTAAAATAGGTTACTCACCTGTGCTGCTGCTGTGCGCCCTCCTCCAGCTGAACAGCCTGCCTGAGATTTCTGTGTCTCCTCACTGCCCCCACATCAGTGTTTCTTTCTGGCATGTACAAACTGACATTATACAATATCATGTTCCACAAGTAGAGACATCACTGTCAAGCCGTGGTGCTGCTTGGCCCAAGCAAACCAAGCGACCGCTTGGGTACTCAAAGATAGTAGGGGCCTCCCATGTTGTCAGGGCCGTTGTGTCTGACTTGAATGGCTGTGGCTGCCTCCCCATCACTTACACACAAATCTCAGATTACTGACAACATGAACAGAGGGGAGAGGGGGCGCTGACCACAGAGTACACTTCAGATGTGGAAGTGACAATATTGTGCATTTCCTGCATTTAAATTACGTCACATAGTTACTATGTGCTGCTCTCCTCACTTTGGGTCACCACTGATCTTCAGGAATGTGAGCGTTGGGGATGGGGAGGCAGGAGGTAGCTACATACTGACACCAATGCCGTATACAGGAGAGGGCACCTTTGCCATGGGGTAGCTATCTATACTGGGAGGATGCTTTGTCTACCTATACGGGGGGGAAGGGGGGGGGGGGCATCTTTGGCTAGCAAACTATACTGGATGGCTATTTTTCTGGGGGGGGGGGCACCCCTTTGGCTACTTATTATTATGGGTGAAGAGGTCTTTGACGGGGATGGGGATGGGGGGGGGGCAGCTTGAAGCCACAAAAACCTTAGCAGCATCCTTACATCAAGGGGAGCAATAGGGTCAGGATGCCCTTATCAGAGGAAGGTGAACATTTTGGGGTCCTACAGAGGCCCTCCAACGAGCACAGGCCCAGCAGCAATTGTAATCCCTGCTCTTACACCCATGGTTATTTTCAAATAAATGATAAACTTGACCACTAAAAAGTTAATGAATGAGAAAAAAAAATCAGTGGTCCAAAAAGGATACAGGCCTGGAACCTACTACAAATTGCAAATCACTATCGTAATCACTAGCGTTCTTAATGAGCGTTTTGTAAGTGATTTCATGAGTGTTTTCTGGCGATTTTGGTAGAGATTTTAAAAAGTGTAAGCTTTTTGCCAGCGATTGTTTAGCGATTTGCGATTAGCGATTTTAATTCTGATTGACTCCTCTCAAATAATTTTCATTTTTTTACAGTGTGCAGTCAATTAAAAACACTAGCAAATCGCTCTGTGTAAGTTTTGATGATCAATTACGCGATTATTTAACATTAGAGATGTTGCGAACCTCCGATTTTCGATTCACGAACCCCATTCGCGAACTTCCGCGGAAGGTGCGAACCGCACGAACTTTCGCGAACCGCAATAGACTTCAATGGGGAGGCGAACTTGGAAAACTAAAAACACTTATGCTGGCCAGAAAAGTGATGGAAAAGATGTTTCAAGGTGTCTAACACCTGGACCCCCAGGTGGCGGAGTGGGATACATGCCAAAAGTCCTGGGGAAAAATCTGGATTTGACGCAAAGCAGCATTTTAAGGGCAGAAATCACATTGAATGCTAAATTACAGGCCTAAAGTGCTTTAAATCTTCTTGCACGTGTATACATCAATCAGGGAATGTAATTAGAGTACTGCTTCACACTGACACACCAAACTCACTGTGTAACGCACCACAAACAGCTGTTTGCGTAGTGACGGCCGTGGTGGACTACTGCGCAGTGCGCACCATGGCGAGATTGCTCTTTCTCACTCAGTTATGTCTGGTTAGGTAATGTCTGTCTGCCTTATCAACTTTCGATGGTTCTTTCTCTACCATTGTTAAAGCTTACATCTATTTTTTTTACATTACATTTTTTACTTGCTGTTCAGTACCTGCAACGAGAATCTATTATGGAGGGCAAGTCTGCCATTGTGACCAAGGGTAATGGCCGGGGAATCAGGGTTCGATTCCGGTCCGAAGTAGGAGCCTGAAACCCATGCTGTATAAGTCCTGTACCTGCCCTGACCACGCTTGGCAGACCAGGCATCTGTGGTCAGATGGACCCTTGACCCAGCGTAAGACAAACCAAGTCGAAAGCATTTGCCAAGAATATGTTATGGAGGTCAAGTCTGCCATTTATTCAACTGTGTGAAACTTTCTTTGGTACTTTCTGAGTACCATGGTGTCCACGGCGGGTAACAAACAGGCCGGGAAATACGTTCCGGAGTTGGAACCTAAGAAACGGCTACCACAAGGAAGGCAGCAGGCACGGCAGTGGATACACTGGTCCTGACTGTAAAAGTAAAAGAAAGAACGGACGACCAGGACTTTTTCGAGGCCCTGCAGTAATGGATCAACTCTTAATCCTTTGACGAGAATCTGTTACTGAGGTGAAGTCTGCCATTGTGACCACTGACCATGGGTAATGGCCGGGGAATCCTTCCTGGTCTGATTCCGGTCCGGAGTTGTAGCCTAAGAAACGGCTACCACCACACATCCAGGCAAGGAGGGCAGCAGGCATGGCATGCCCGCCCCGAGGTAGTGACCAAAAATAACAATACAGGACTCGGGAGGACTTTTGAGGCCCTAATGTAATGAATCTACTTTAAATCCTTTAACGAGAATCTGTTATGGAGGGCAAGTCTGCCATCCATTCAAGTGATAGGTATGCACTGACTGCCAGGTATAATACAATGTGCAGTCATAGATGCAGTGAAAGGTATGCAGTGACTGCAAACAGCCGTTTGTGTAGTGACGGCTGAACTGGACTGGTGCGCACCATGATGAGAGTGCAGGTGATGGTGGCTTTACAGCCCATATGGTCGCCCGGCTGATGTAGCTGAATGACAGAACAGTGACAGTCCAGCTGATCAAATTTGGTCTGACCACAATGAAGCAACAACCTTATTATCTTTGGTGTGCCACCCCCACCCAAGACACTCATATAGCCGGCGGTCATTGCTTCATTGTGATACGCAAGCCCCTTCACCGCGGCAAGGTAATGATCACGAAGGGGGATGGGCACATGTACATGCCTTTTGTTTTTTTGTTGCAACCGCCCGCAGTGCAGCCAGAGAAATTAGGCAGGCATGTACACGCACCAGAAAAATTCAGGAATCTGCCTAGAGTCCTGGACCCTGTTGGTGGTGGCGGAGAAGGCAAGCGACCTGCAGGCAGAGATGCTGTGTGTGCGGACTGACTTAGTCATCGGTAGGCAGTAGCCCTCCAGGATCCATGCCTCATTCATTTTGATAAAGGTGAGGTACTGAACACTTTTGTGACTTAGGCGACTTCTCTTCTCAGTGACAATGCCTCCAGCTGCACTGAAGGTCCTTTCTGACAGGTTGCTTGTGGCAGGGCAAGAAAGAAGTTGGATGGCAAATTGGGACAGCTCTGGCCACAGGGCAAGCCTGCGCACCCAGTAGACCAAGGGTTCATCGTCGCTGCTCGCAGTGTCTACATCCACAGTTAAGGCCAGGTAGTCAGTGGAGGGTGGATCTGGAAGGGCTATGACGAGGTGTTGGACTAAAGAATGTCCGCATGTCCGACATCACCATGAGATCGCTGGAGCATCCTGTCCTTGCCTGCGTGGACTTGGGAGGAGGAGGATTACTACCAGTGGTACCTTTATTGCGTTGTGTTGTCACATCACCCTTAAACGTATTGTAAAGCATCATTGCCAGCTTGTTCTGCAAGTGCTGCATCCTTTCCGCCTTCTGTTGAGTTGGTAACAGGTCCACCACTTTGTGCCTGTACCGAGGGTCTAGTAGCGTGGCCACCCAGTACAGGTCATTCCCCTTGAGTTTTTTTATATGGGGGTCCCTCAACAGGCTTGACAACATGAAAGAGGCCATCTGCATAAAGTCGGATCCAGACGTACTCTCCATCTCCTCTTGCTCTTCCTGAGTGACGTCCTCTTCCTCCCCCCAGCCACGAACAATACCACGGGAACGTGGAGCAGCAGAAGCCCCCTGTGACGGCTGCCGCGGTTGTTCTTCCTCCGCCGCCTCTTCCTCCTCCACAGAAACACCTTCCTTATCATCCGAGTCTGACTCCTCTTCTTCCCCACACGACTCCTCTACTTCATCCTCCTCCCCCTCTATGCTGCCGCAGGTGTTGACGAAAAATCTGGTTCGGATGAAAATTGCTCCTACGACTCCTCCTGCCATAACTGTTCTTCTTCACGCTCCTCCACAGCTTGATCCACCACTCTAGGCATGGCATGCTCCAGGAAGTAAGCGTAGGGGATCAAGTCGTTGATGGTGCCTTCAGCGCGACTCACCAGGTTGGTCACCTCCTCAAACGGCTGCATGATCCTGCATGCATTTCGCATCAGTGTCCAGTTCGGTGGCTAGAACATCCCCATCTTCCCAGATTGTGTCATTCTACTGTAATTGTACAGGTACTGGGTGACGGCTTTACCCTGGTCTAGCAGGCGAGAGAACATGAGCAGGGTGGAATTCCAGCAAGTCGGACTATCGCATATTAAGCGTCTCACCGGCAAGTTGTTTATCCGCTGAATGTCCGCAAAGCGTTCCATGGCCATGTAAGACCGCCTGAAATGCCCACACAACTTCCTGGCCTGCTTAGGATGTCCTCTAAGCCTGGGTACTTTGACACAAATCTTTGCAAACCAGATTCAGCACATGTGCCATGCAGGGTACATGTGTCAGCTTTCCCAAAATCAAAGCGGAAATGAGATTGCTGCCATTGTCACACACCACGTTGCCGATCTCAAGCTGGTGCGGGGTCAGCCATTGCTCCACCTCTTTGTTAAGAGCAGCCAGGAGAGCTGGTCCAGTGTGACTCTCTGCTTTGAGGCAAGACATGTCTAAAATGGCGTGACACCGTCGTACCTGGTATGCAGCGTAGGCTCTGGGGAGATGGGGCTGTGTAGCTGGAGAGGAGGAGATGGCAGCACCACTAGAGTTGAACTGCCACTCAGCCAAGGAGGAGGAGGAGGATGACAGCGAAAAGGATGTAGCAGGAGGAGAAGGAGAGGAGGTGGCAGGAGGCCTGCCTGCAAGCCTTGGAGGTGTCACAAGTTGGTCCGCTGCGCAGCTGCGCAGCCACGTAATCCCTGCTTGCCATCGCTCACCAGGTTGACCCAATGGGCTGTGTATGTATGTAATGTAGCGGCCCTGCGCGTGCTTGGCAGACCAGGCATCCGTGGTCAGGTGGACCCTTGACCTGTGGCGTAACTAGGCCCCACCGGGCCCCCCTGCAGAATTTCACAATGCCCCCCACCTCCCCTCCCTGGGGCCCGCTCGGGGCATTTTGTGGGGGCTGGAGGGGTGGCAGCATGAGGGGAAAGCCTTGGCCACAGTCGGCGGGGAGAGGGGAAGTTCCACCCCTCTCCCTCACCTCGGGGCTCTCCCCTCTGCGCTCCCCTCCAGCTTAAGTTACAGTGTGGGCAGCGGGCAGCAGCGGGCAGATACATACCTTCCGTGCGTTCCACCGCATACTCCTCGCTCTAGCGTCTGGCGTCACTTCGGAAGTGACGTCGCTTCCCCCTCTCCCCGCCGACTGTAGCCAAGGCTTTCCCCTCATGCTGCCACCCCTTCATCCCCCACAAAACGGCCCCGAGAGCAGGGGCTGCAGGGCCTATTGTTACGCCAGTGCCCTTCACCCAACTCTCTTCGCAAGAGATGACACCGCTTGCCTCTCAACTGCACGGTACAGTTTGGGTATGGAATTCTTTGAAAAATAATTGCGGCCTGGTATCTTCCACTGTGGTGTCTCAATGGCCACAAATTTACGATAGCCTCTGACTACACCAGCTTGTACCTGGCGAGCTAATAGTTCCGCCACGCCAGCTGTCAGACACCGGGCAAGAGGGTGACTGGCAGAAATTGACTTCTTCCACTCAAAGACTTCCTTCATGGACACCTGGCTGCTGTGGGCAGAGGAGCAGGAACCGTTCAAGGGCAGAGGCGGTGTAGAGGAGGGTGGCTGTGAAGGTGCAAGGGAGAAAGCGGCTGAAGATGATGCACCTGAAGGAGGAAGAGGAGAAGGAGGGTGGCTTGTCTTTTGGGTGCTGCTTTTCCTCAGGTGTTCTTGCCATAGCTGTTTGTACCTTTCTCCAGGTGCCTTCGCAAGGCACTTGTCCCTACATGAGTGTTGGCCTTTCCACGGCTCAATTTTTGCTGGCAAAGACAACAGATGGCTTTGCTCCGATCTGAGGCATACACGTTAAAAAATTTCCAAATCGCTGAGCCCCCCTGGGGTGATGGCACTATGGTGGCATCAGCAGCTGACGTTGAAGGGCATGTTGGCTGGCTGTCCATAGCTAGCGATACATGGCGCCGGACACTGCCCCCAGCTGTTTCTGAGGACGAGCTCCCTCTGCTTCTTTCATGGACTCGTCTCTCCTCCTACTCCTCTCTGACTCCCCTTCTGAACTGTCCCCCTGGTCATCTCCTCTATTGGGAACATATGTGGCATCCGTATAATCGTCATCATAATCCTCCTGCCCAGTTTCGCTTTCCTCAGACACCTCCAAAACTGCACCAACACCAGGTACTTCATCATCCCCCTCCTCACACGTTACGTCCATACTATCGCCACCTAACTCAGACGTATGAGGTGGTGTAACTTGCTTAGCGCCCTTAGCTTGTTGTAGCAGTATTGGCTGTGAATCAGTAATTTCCACACCAAATAACTCCTGAAAAGTGTCAAATGCAGCAGATGTGGTGCTTGTAGTAGTGCTGGTGGCTGCGGGAGATGAGGTGTTCTGTGTAAAATAGTCAAGCACATCCTGACAATCTCGGGAAGTGATGGCACGTGCCTTCTTCTGAGTGTACTTTGGGCCAGGTCCACACGAAATCACATCAACACAACCTTGCACAGACCTGCCGGTGCCAGATGGCCTTCCTCTGGGTCTGCCTCTACCTCTTCCTCTACCTGGTTTGTCCATTTTGTCCATCTCGGGGTGATGCTAGGTATATGCAGTGAGGTGGGTTCACTCAACACAAGAGCTAGGTATATGCAGTGAGGTGGGTTCACTGAACACAAAAAGTAGTTAGATGCAGTGAGGTGGGTTTACTCAACACAACAGCTAGGTATATGCAGTGAGGTGGGTTCACTGAACACAACAGCTAGGTATATGCAGTGAGGTGGGTTCACTCAACACAAAAGGTAGTTATATGCAGTGAGGTGGGTTCATTCAAGACAACAGCTAGGTATATGCAGTGAGGTGGGTTCACTCAACACAAAAGGTAGTTAGATGCAGTGAGGTGGGTTCACTCAACACAAAAGGTAGTTAGATGCAGTGAGGTGGGTTCACTCAACACAACAGCTAGGTATATGCAGTGAGGTGGGTTCACTGAACACAACAGCTAGGTATATGCAGTGAGGTGGGTTCACTGAACACAAAAGGAAGTTAGATGCAGTGAGGTGGGTTCACTGAACACAAAAGGAAGTTAGATGCAGTGAAGTGGGTTCACCCAACACAACAGCTAGGTATATGCAGTGAGGTAGGTTCACTGAACACAAAAGGTAGTTAGATGCAGTGAGGTGGGTTCACTGAAAACAAAAGGTAGTTATATGCAGTGAGGTGGGTTCACTGAACACAAAGGTAAGTATATGCAGTGAGGTGGGTTCACTCAACACAAAGGTAGGTATATGCAGTGAGGTGGGTTCACTGAACACAAAGGTAGGTATATACAGTGAGGTGGGTTCACTCAACACAAAAGGTAGTTATATGCAGTGAGGTAGGTTCACTCAACACAAAAGCTTGGTATATGCAGTGAGGTGGGTTCACTGAACACAACAGCTAGGTATATGCAGTGAGGTGGGTTCACTCAAAACAAAGGTAGGTGTATGCAGTGAGGCGGGTTCACTCATCACAAAGGTAGGTATATGCAGTGAGGTGGGTTCACTGAACACAAAGGTAGGTATATGCAGTGAGGTGGGTTCACTCAACACAAAAGGTAGTTATATGCAGTGAGGTGGGTTCATTCAAGACAACAGCTAGGTATATGCAGTGAGGTGGGTTCACTCAACACAAAAGGTAGTTAGATGCAGTGAGGTGGGTTCACTCAACACAAAAGGTAGTTAGATGCAGTGAGGTGGGTTCACTGAACTCAAAGGTAGGTATATGCAGTGAGGTGGGTTTAGTCAACACAAAGGTAGGTATATGCAGTGAGGTGGGTTCACTGAACACAAAGGTAGGTATATGCAGTGAGGTGGGTTCACTCAACACAAAAGGTAGTTATATGCAGTGAGGTGGGTTCATTCAAGACAACAGCTAGGTATATGCAGTGAGGTGGGTTCACTCAACACAAAAGGTAGTTAGATGCAGTGAGGTGGGTTCACTCAACACAAAAGGTAGTTAGATGCAGTGAGGTGGGTTCACTGAACTCAAAGGTAGGTATATGCAGTGAGGTGGGTTTAGTCAACACAAAGGTAGGTATATGCAGTGAGGTGGGTACACTCAACACAAAAGGTAGTTAGATGCAGTGAGGTGGGTTCACTCAACTCAAAAGGTAGTTAGATGCAGTGAGGTGGGTTTACTCAACACAACAGCTAGGTAGATGCAGTGAGGTGGGTTCACTCAACACAACAGCTAGGTAGATGCAGTGAGGTGGGTTCACTGAACACAGAGGTAGGTATATACAGTAATGAGGTGGGTTACCTAAACACAACAGGTACTAGGTATATACAGTACTGGGTATTACAATGTGTAGCTCCCTGTCACACACACAGGTAGTCACTGAATGTAATGGGCTGCTGGCAGTGGCACACACACAGTATGAATTATCAAGGCTGTCTATGCAATACAAGTGTCAGTTTGACACACAGAAGAAAAAAAAATAGATCACAAAAACAGGATTAGCTCTGAAAAGAGCTGTTGAGGGGTGCTAGTAAAGCAATAAGATTCAGCCAGGAGCAAGCTAACAAGCCAAGAGCCTAACTAATCTTTCCCTAGGAGAAAAAATCTTCAGCAGCTCTCCCTAGTCTGTGTATTTGCAGTCACACGAGTGAGTGTAATGGCCGGCGGAGCCTGCCTTATATAAGAGGGGTGGGGCTCCTGGGCTGAGTGTATCCGGATTGGCTACAATGTGCCTGCTGACTGTGATGTAGAGGGTCAAAGTTGACTCTCATAGAGCATTATGGGGCAAATCGAACTTCCGGGTAAGTTCACCTTCGCCACCCGAAGTTCGCCTGGAACCGTTCGCCAGCAAACCGTTCGGGCCATCTCTATTTAACATTGCAAAAATACTCAAAAATGCTGCATGTCCTGCGTTTGCGATTTTGGTAATCACAGTCGCTCCAGGGGAATTTGGCCCATCCATTCAACGTTAGCCAAGCATGTAGGGAAATCACTAGCATTTTTAAAACCTCCCTAAATGCTAAAAAAATCGATCTAGTGGGTTCCAGCCCACAATATGGTAAGTAGCAGAAATTAAATGAAATAGTATCTAAAAGGCCCCTATATTATTTGAACAGGTATTGACTGGTTAACTATGAATCTGCAACTACCTCAAATCACTTTTACCTGATTTGGTTCTTGAATCAAATGAAATAATACACTCATTCCCATTCAAGTTCATTCAATAATATTCTGTATTTCTAGCCACACCCCCTTCAGCACCTCCCTTTCCCTAATAATTTATTTAATGTCCTAACTAGAGGCGATGTGCCTGGATATATGTATGTTTATTCTTATCATTGACCCCTGTGGCTAGGGTCCAATTCGGTGCACTCCCCCCTTCCCCTGTATGTTTGTCAGCATGCAGACAGCTTATGCTGGTGTATGTGCATTGTGCACATGGACACATAACATTAGCTCCCTTGTGCGATTGGTAAGATGCACTGTCTTTCCCAGGGGAGGAAGTTAGGATGTGTGCTCCTAATCCATTGATAGGTTTGATGCAATGAATGTGTTTGCATGTCTGCACTATGCATGTTACAGGGCCAGAGTTAGGACACCTATGTTTACCTGGGTACTTCTGCGCAGTATAGGTGATTAAGCATAAGAATGCATTCTTCTGTGAACTAAAACCCTGGCTTTTAATTTAGCTGTAGGGATAACAGTTGTGCCTGGATGAGTGAATCTGTGAATGCACTTGTTTGAACATTTGCATGTGAGTGTGCGAAGGGTTAATAGATTTTTAATCTTTCCCTAGGAGAAAAAATCTTCAGCAGCTCTCCCTAGTCTGTGTATTTGCAGTCACACGAGTGAGTGTAATGGCCGGCGGAGCCTGCCTTATATAAGGGGGGTGGGGCTCCAGGGCTGAGTGTAGCCGGATTGGCTACAATGTGCCTGCTGACTGTGATGTAGAGGGTCAAAGTTGACTCTCATAGAGCATTATGGGGCAAATCGAACTTCCGGGTAAGTTCACCTTCGCCACCCGAAGTTCGCCTGGAACCGTTCGCCAGCTAACCGTTCGGGCCATCTCTATTTAACATTGCAAAAATACTCAAAAATGCTGCATGTCCTGCGTTTGCGATTTTGGTAATCACAGTCGCTCCAGGGGAATTTGGCCCATCCATCAACGTTAGCCAAGCATGTAGGGAAATCACTAGCATTTTTAAAACCTCCCTAAATGCTAAAAAAATCGATCTAGTGGGTTCCAGCCCACAATATGGTAAGTAGCAGAAATTAAATGAAATAGTATCTAAAAGGCCCCTATATTATTTGAACAGGTATTGACTGGTTAACTATGAATCTGCAACTACCTCAAATCACTTTTACCTGATTTGGTTCTTGAATCAAATGAAATAATACACTCATTCCCATTCAAGTTCATTCAATAATATTCTGTATTATTGGGGTTGTCTTACTTTACAGTAGGTCGGCTTCGAGTGAGCTGGAAAACTCCAGACTCCTGTGAATAAATGCTGAAAAATAAACATATGGGCATTAGATGTACATAGTGAATAGATTTTCATGATGTGTTCAAGAGATTAATCTTATGATCTAAAAATATGGTTATTTGCATTCACTTAGCGAAAAAAAGGTAGTCAAGTTGACATTAAGGTATTTTACTATGCATACAAATATGTAAACCTCTTTTTTCTAAAAAAAAAAAAAAAAAAAAAAAAAGTCCCTATATGTTCACTATTTTTTTTTACCTGGTCTTTTTTGCTTTTTAGCTACAGTAACAAGCTTATCTCAAAAGGAAAGTAAGATAAACTTCCTGTTTCAGATAAGATAAGGACACACCAATTGTGCGCCCCCCCCCCCCCCCCCCCAGTCAGATGCCACTTCTCCCGTCTTCTACTGTGATAATTATAAGCCAAAGCCCCCCATCCCTCCACCCCCCCCCCCCCAAAAAAAAACATACCCCAAGTATAGATAGCCACCCCCAGCATAGTTAGCAAAGGTATCCTCCCGTTAAAAGTAGCCATCCCCGGTGTAGGTAGCCAAGGTGCCCCCTTGGAGGCAGCAGCAGCCATACAATTTACAGACAGGGTAGTTCTGTCAGCATGGTAGTCCTCTGCTGTGGGTGAGGCGCTGAGCGGCCACTTGGTTTGCCTGGACCAAGCAGCACCCTGATATTTATGCAGGAACATCCAGCCTCACATCCCTCATTGGTCTACTGGTCGCAGTGGCGTAGCTAGAGATCATAGGGCCCCATAGCAAAACTTTCATGGGGACCTCAGATGTATGAACTCGTTAGCTATGCCACCTGTCCCTACCCTATGGATATGATTTAATTGGGCAGTTTACATTCTCATGCAATCAACACTGCACATAGTACATGGGCATTGAGACTCTGAGGCCTTGTTCGCGTTATAAATCGCCAATGCAATCACAAGTGCTGAGCGCTTTTCTGAGTGCTTTTTAAATTGCTTTCACCCGCGCTTTTAGCGCAATTTGCGCTTTGTTAAAGGATACCCAAAGTGACATGATGAGATAGACATGTGTATGTACAGTGCCTAGCACACAAATAACTATGCTGTGTTCCTTCTTTTGTTTCTCTGTCTGAAAGAGTTAAATATCAGGTATGTAAGTGGCTGACTCAGTCCTGACTCAGACAGGAAGTGACTACAGTGTGACCCTCACTGATAAGAAATTCCTCTTTTTATCTCTTTATTGCTCTCAGAAGTAATTTTCTGCTAGGAAAGTGTTTTATAGTTGGAATTTCTTATCAGTGGGGGTCACACTGTAGTCACTTTCTGGTCTGAGTCAGCCACTTACATACCTGATATTTAACTCTTTCAGGTAGAGAAAGAAAAAAAGGAACACAGCATAGTTATTTGTGTGCTAGGCACTGTACATACACATGTCTATCTCATCATGTCACATGTCACTTCGGGTATTCTTTAAGCGCCTTTATAAGCACTTTTTTTCTTCCTGACACCACTCAGGAAGTGAACTCTTTGACCTGGAACTGAATAAATACAATGCATTTGCTGGGCAAATCGCTTTTCAAAGTGCTTTTTCAAGCGCTTTGCGATTTCCCTATACTTTGTATTGAAGCGCAAATACTCAGGAAATGGTGCAGGAGCCGCGTTTGTGATTGGATAGAAAGCTCATTGCTCATGTGAGAGCACCACTCACATAGAGCAACATTGCAGAAGCGCTTTTAACGCGATTTTAAAAATGGCCAGCGCTTAAAAAAAGCGAAGACTTGGAGGGTGAAGAAACACAAGAAAATTAATTAATAATGAATACATCAAGGACCAACTGGGACCTCTATTGGCTGCTATGGCTATTGCTGCACCCCTGACTGGCAGCTACACCTTACTGGCTGCATCATACCTGCAGGAAGGCAGTGTACTGAGTCTGAGGGCCAGCTGAATTTTGATGCAACTTGATCAACCTGCTAGTGCTATTTGTAGCCCTCTTTGTTATTACTAGAAACAAAGTACAGTTTATACTTACAAATAGGGATGCCCAGAAGGTAATGCCAGAAGTAATAGTTCTAGAACCATCTATGGGGACATTCACTATTAATGCAATGCCCATTCCAAACTGCACCAAGGTTATCAGCATCAGTGAAATCTGGAGGTCAAGCAAAATGATTAGCAGTTAATACATTTTTCTATAACATAACATGAATATGCTATGCAAGGCATATGAATATGATATCCTCATGGCCAGGCCAAGGCAGAGGCAGGAGAGGCTCCAGCCTCAGAGCGCAGTGTAGGGGAGGCACACAATTCACCCAGCTATCATTCCCCTATTGTGTTTGAAGCAGAGAGAAATAACAAAAGTGGATACATGGCAGTGACTGACTGCAAGCCAGATAACTAGAGATTAAGGTGTTGGAAGAGGGGGGGGGGGTTCTGTTCTCTGGGGCGCCTCTTAGTTTAATAGCAATCAGTGTGTGACAGCTGGGGTGGGAGGGATGGAGGGGCGCAGTTTGGTGTCTCAGCCTTGGGTGCTGGAGGACCTTGTCCCGGCTTTGGATATCCTGGACCTGATTTACTAACACCATCACAAGCAGTGAGTATTCTAGGGTTTAACATACAATGATTGAGCAGTTTTGTGAAGAGTGAAATTGTACCCACTTGGGTGTGAGCAGAGTGGGGGTGGCGGCAGGGAAAGTTAACTTGCCAGTCTCATCACCTTTAGCCTCTGTACTGCATGCTGCTCTCCATCCTTCCAACACTTCTGCCTACACAGCCGAAACTTCCGCTGTGAAAGAAAAAGAGTAAGGCAGATGGAAAGTAGTGTGCAGCACAGTGGCTATAGGCAACCAGACAGGAAAGTTAAAGGACAACTGGAGCAAGAGGGATATGGAGGCTGACATATTTATTTCCTTTTAAACAATACCAGTTTCCAGGCTGTCCTGCTGATCTATTTGGCAGCAGTAGTGCCTGAATAACACCAGAAACAAGCATGCAACTAATCTTGTCAGATCTGACAATAATGTCATAAACACCTGATATGCTGCATGCTTGTTCAGGGTCTATGGCTAAACGTATTAGAGGTAGATGGTCAGCAGGATGTCAGGTAACTGGTATTGCTTAAAAGGAAATAAAAATGGCAGCCTCCATATACCTCCCCATACTTCGTAGTTTTTTTTCCTGCATATTACCAGACTCTTTTTTAGGTTACAGAAGTTGCTATAGTTTGTGAGGAGAATATTTTTTTTATTTCAATAGATTTTTTTATTGAATTTTTAACAACAATCTTACATAATATGATAGACCATTCGTTACAGACCATTTGTAGTAGTCATTGCATTTACATGTACAATCCGTTTGTTATTAACATAAAACTATGGTTTGTGCTTAGTCTTTATATCCTGTAATATAAAGGCTTTTATGTCATATCCTTAAGCTTGGCCTATATTTTAACAGTTTCTATTCTATAAAACCAATTAAAAAAAAAAAAAAAAAAAGCATATTATAGTAGGCCTATCTGGTACCTACTTGAAACTTATAAACCTTGGGGGTATCTATTACTCCCCTAAATCGCTTTGCTGATATATATTTGCCTCATGAGGATAAGGCTGGAGGGAACCTAGGCACTTATTTTACCCTAGGGCTCCAGTCACTCGAGAGGGGCACAACTAGCAGAGGGTGGGAGGGGGAGGAGGGGGTGGGGTATAGCGGAGCTTGGGGAAGAGAGTGATCCAGTTATTTTCTAGAGTGTTGGAGCAATCCAGTCTATCTACCTATTTCTTCTCTTACTTCTTGAGGGGGGATATTATCTGAACTTTGGGTTAAGTTATTCCAGTCATAATTCCATTCGTGTAGGTGGACATTTTGGTTATTTCGACTTCTGAGGAGTTTTTCCATTTGTAGGTTGTGTTGTAGTATTTGAATCAGTTGTGCAATATAAGGTCTCTCAGTTTGTTTCCAGTTTGATAAGATCAGTGACCTGGCTATACAACAGATCTGTGTAATTATTAATCTGAATTGAGAGGGGATGTTATCTAAACCTATAGATAGTAGGGCTAGTTTAGGGGAAAGGTCCATTCTAGCACCTATTATTTTAGAGATTAATTTATTTACTTCTTCCCAGAAGGGGAAAATTATTTTACAGTCCCACAAGAGATGGAGCAGAGACCCGGTTTGTGAACAATCTCTCCAGCAGTCTTTAGATGTGTCGTGGGAAAATCTGGAGAGTTTGAGTGGGGTAAAGTACCATTTCGACAGGATTTTCTGCGCCGTCTCTCTGTGATTGGCACATTTGGAGTATTTTTGGATATTTGAGAAGGCTCTTTCTATGTCTGAGTCTAAGATACTAGTGTTTAGGTCATATTCCCACACTTTTATATATTTCCGCATAGAGGATCCATCTGATTCCGATAGTAATTTATACCAGAATGAGATGCCCCCTTTTCTTAGTTTTGGTCTAGCTAGAAAATTCCAGATAGAAGTAGGAATCTGGGGCATGGATAATGGGTGTTTCTTAATCAGGTGTGTCAACTGTAGGTAGCCATATTTGTCTGCATCCTTGATCTTATATTTCCATTTCAGAAATTCGAAGGAGCTCAGTTGATTTCCTTCAAATATCTCATTTAGCCATATTATCTGTGACCCCTGCCAGAAGTTGGTATGCCAGTAAGGTATGACATGTCTCAGGGTACTGATTGGAACATTCAGGGAGGTCGTATCAGTATTACCAAACTTGAGTTTTGTGGCATATTTCCATGCCAGGTTTGTGGCAGAAACTATCGGATGGTTCGAGAAATTTGTGGGTAGTTTCAAAAGGTTGAGATATATAATATCCTGAGTTGGGCTACCGATGAGGTCTTTTTCTAGATTGGCCCAGAGTTTACTTGGGGAATCCTCCCACCAATATTGAGACATGTCTAATAAGGAGGCTCTATAATAATTTTGCGGATTTGGTAAACCAAATCCTCCTAATTTAGTTGGAGTGAAGAGGGTCTTAAGAGATATTCTGTGTTTTCTTTTGTTCCATATAAATTGTGAAACTAAAGAGTTGAGATCCGAGAAAAATTTTTGTGGGAGAGTTATGGGGATGGTTCTAAAATAATATAGTATTTTAGGAAATACTGACATCTTGTAAGCTGCAATTTTGCCTGAAATTGAAAAATCATGGGGACTAAGATTTGTGAGGTCAGCTCTCACAGATTGTAATAGTTTTGGAAAGTTAGCAGAATATATCTTGTTGATTGAGGGAGGGATGGTTATGCCTAAATAATCAATTCCCGATTTCGCCCAAGGGAATGGGAAATCCTTTGAAATCTGTTTTTTTGTGGAGTCAGATATATGGATTCCCATTAGAGTTGATTTGCCTTCATTTACTTTATATAAGGATACCTTTGAAAATTCAGATAATGCTGTACATACCGCTGTTAGTGAGCTTATTGGGTTTGATACCGTGATTAACACATCGTCTGCACAGAGATTGATTTTTGCAGAATGCTTATTATGTATAATTCCCTCAATATGGGGGTTAGTGCGTATGTATTCTGCCAAAGTTTCCATTATCAGGACAAATATTAGGGGTGATAGAGGGCACCCTTGTCGAGTTCCATTGGAAATCTTAAATGTTTTAGAAATAAAACCCGAGACATTAACACACGCGGTAGGTGTTTTATATAACGCCAAGACTGCTTGTGCAAAGTGGCCTCTTATTCCAAATTTGTGGAGAACTGCCTCTAGGAAGCCCCAATGGACCCTGTCAAAGGCCTTCTCTGCGTCAAGAGCCAGAAGCAGAGAAGGCCTTCGAGAGGTCTCCATTATATGTAGCAGATTAAGGACTCTGCGTGTGCCATCTGGTGCTTGTCTGTTTTTGGTGAACCCTACCTGGTCTAAGGCAATCAGATCTGGTAGCATATCGAATAATCTGTTTGATAAGATTTTGGAATATAGTTTGAGATCACAATTTAATAATGATATTGGACGATAGTTGGAGGGACTCATGGTATCTTTTCCCGGTTTAGGTAGAACTGTGATTACAGCTTTTGTGAGTTCTTGGGGGATTATTCCTGAGGATATAAAGGAGTTAAATATTCCAGTTAATTTGGGAGCTAATACAGGTGCGAAGGTCTTGTAGTATTCATTACTGAAGCCATCTGGCCCTGGGGCTTTATTAGATTTCGATTTTTGGATTGAATTAAGTACTTCCGATATCGTAATGGGTTTATTTAAGGAGCTCCTTTGATCCTCTGTAATATTAGGTAGTTTAATTTTTGTGAGGAATGAGGATATCAGTTCAGGGGTAGGTTGAAATGTGTTCGGGTCCTGTTCTAGATTGTACAAAGCGCCATAGAAGTCGCTGAAGGCATCAGCGATATGTTGAGGATTAGTTAGTAATGTTTTTTTGAGGGGGTGAGTCAATTTTAAAATTTTGGTTTTGGCTTGTTTAGTTTGTATGATTTTTGCTAGTAAGGGGCTTGCTTTATTGCTTTGATAATAATGTGTGAGCTTGAGTTTAGCGATACGAAATTCATATTCTGAGGTTAGTGCCAGTCTGAGCTTGTGTCGTAGATCGAATACCGTTTTCTGGTTGGGAAGGGTCGCTGATGATTTGTGTAAAGTTTCTGCCAAGCGGATTTTAGATATCAGATCGTCTATTTCAGCATTTTTCCCCTTTTTAGCTTGGGATCCTAATTTTATGAATAGTCCCCTCAACACAGCCTTGTGAGTTAACCATACCGTGGTTTCTGAAACTTCTTTTGTGGCGTTGAGTTTAAAAAATTCCTCTATTGAGGTTTTAAGGAGTTGTTGGTTTTTCCCCGACAACAACAACGAGTTATTTAACCGCCATGGAGGTCTATTATTCCTGGTGAGAGCCTTTTTAACTGAAAGACTGATGGGGGCATGGTCTGACCAAGTGATTGAGTGGATTTGGGAATTTTTTATGTTTTGGAGTGTTTGTCTATCTACCAGAAAAAAATCTATTCGGGTGTAAGTACCATGCACCGGGGAGAAGTATGTAAAGTCCTTTTCCGCACCATGAGTCGCTCTCCAAGGATCGTAAAGATCTAGTTTAGCTAACAGTCTAGAGAATTGTTTAGAGTGTTTTGCCTTGGGGTTGGAGGAATCTAGGAGGCTGTCGTTTAGAAGGTTAAAATCCCCTCCAATTATTATATTCTTGGAAGGTGAGTTTCTGACTTTAGTTAGTAGCTTCCTCAAGAATTTAAGTTGTCCACCATTTGGGGCATATATATTCAGAAATGTATAGTTATTATCATCAATCTTACAGTTGATTAGTATATAGTGTCCATTTGAGTCTTTTTCTATTGTGTGGATTGTGACATCTAAGTCTTTGTGAAAAGCAATTAGAACACCTCTTTTTTTTTCTCAAAGTTGTTAAATATGACCTTAGGGTAACAAGGGTGATGGCATTTGGGTGCCTGCCCTTCTTTGAAGTGGGTTTCTTGGGCGAATAGAATGTCCGCTTTCAAGCGTAGAGCTTCCTTCCACATCGCATGTCTTTTGACTGGAATATTCAGTCCCTTCACATTTATGGAGGCGAGATTAAGCATTGTATTCCCAGGGGATGAGTAAAATAGTAGACTTTGAATGTTCCCTTACTTGGAGTGGACTCTGGATCTTGCTGTCACAGGGAGGGGAAGGGGAGACGAAGTGCCTAATGCTTTTACATAAATAAATCAATAACCTTGGTGAGGCTAAGTTGCAAGCTTTGGTAAAGAAAACAACTGTCCAAACTCTAACTAAAATCTGGAACAAGAACATTATAATTATCTCAAAGTTGCTCTTTTTACCACTGGTGGGGGGATAGCTGAGGCCCCTTGGGGTGGACCCCAGGTTTAACGCCAGTGAGAGCGAATCAACGAGCAGAGATCTCCTTCATGCTGGGTGCCAATCTTGGTTAACTTTAGAAGCTTGTGGAGGACGGTTTCGGTTGCTAGATAGCGATGAGGTTTGTATTCCCCATGTAGTTAATAGCTTGAAACCCTCTTCTGAGGCTGTAATCACAAAGATCTTTCCTTCTTTGGAGATTATTAATTTTGTGGGAAACCCCCATTTGTAGGGGATCTTGTTATCCCGTAGTGTTTTGGTTATGGGCCAGAGTGCTTTTCTCTTAGCTAGAGTGGCTTGTGACAAGTCAGAGTATAAAGTAATTTCTTTGTATGGATCAGGTAGGGTGCCCTGTTGTCTTACGTAATGCAATAGTTCTTCCTTGACATGGTAGAACTGGAAATTACAAATGACGTCTCGGGGAGTGGAGGAAGGCAGGTGCTGGGGCTTGGGCAGCCTGTGGGCCCTCTCAATACTGAGTTCTATGTCTGAGATGTGGGGGAGGGCTGAATGCACCAGCTTCTTTATGAAGTCTTTCAACTGCGTTGTGGAAACAGCTTCTGCCACTCCTCTTAGCTTCAGGTTGGCTCTGCGGTTTCTATCCTCTAAATCTGCAGCTTTCTGTTTAAGCCAGGTTATGTCATTATGATTTTCCTCCACACAATCCACCGTCTTATTAAATTCCGTTGTGAGAGCGGCCACATTAGTTTCTACTGATGCTACCCTGTCCCCCAACATGCTCATTGACTGCTGCAGATGATTAGTTATCTGTAAAACATCATTAGTGAAAGAAGTTTTGAGGGATATCATTAGTTCTTTCATGAAGGACTGGGTGATATTCTGCTCAGAGGCTGGGAAGTTTTCTATACCGCTCTGTTCCCTAAGTAATGCCTGGTTTAAGATGGCTGCTGGGCCTACCTGATCCTCTGTGTCTCCGGTTTTCTGTTTTGACTTGGCCGGACTTCTTGCAGCCGGAGAGCTGCCATTTGAGGAGCAGTCCTCCTGTGATGATCTGCGTGTGAGAGCTTGCTGGTCTAGCGTGCTATGCGGGTCCGTTAGGCCTCCTGTCTGTCCTCCGGCGCCATCTTTGTCCTTATTACGTGCCTGCATCCCGGCGAACATCTCCGGGAGTTTCTGAGGGCGCAATTGCCGCTTCGTCCCCTTTTTGGCCGCCTCGGTCTCCATGTGGTCTTCCGACATGCTTGTCCGTGGGATTGTGCTTAATTGGCACTTTAATTTAAGCTTTTGAAGCCGCTTTTAGGAGAGTCTGCTCGGAGCTCCGAGTTATGCGTCCAGCGTACTCGCGCGGCGGACACGCCCCCCGTGAGGAGAATATTTTTGAGAATTTCCGCATTGCCAGACAAGCCTAAGCTGCACAGTAAGTCCAGCGGATTAGAAAGTTCTCACTGTGTGCTACCTTTTTGAGCCTGTATACTCAGATGGTGAAAACTGGGCTGTTCAGAAGTGTTTTTGCATCTGTTCACATGTGAAATACAATTAGGTTAGTGAATCAAGTGTCCAGTAAGGTGTCCAGGGCCGGGCCAAGGCAGAGGCGATAGAGGCACCGGCCTCAGGGCGCAGTGTAGGAGGGTGTGCACAACTCACTCAGCTATCATTCCCCTATTGTGTATGAAACAGAGAAAAACAAGAAAAAGGGGATACATGGCAGTGACTGCAAGCCAGATAACTAGAGATTAAGGTGTTATGGGGGTTGGAGGCCCTGGGGCACCTCTATGTCTAATAGCAATCAGTGTGTGACGGCTGGAGTGGGATGGATAGAGGGGCATACATTGGTGTCTAAGCCTTGGGTGCTGGAAGACCTTGTCCTGGCTCTGGCTGTTGCTGATCCAGGGACAGTGTTTGTATTATGATATTGTGCTGTGTAACTGCTTGCTAGGTGCTATGCTTCTTGCAGTGCACCAGCTAGGGGTCCCCAATAGTCTGTCATTTTTTGGATTGGCATTGGCCCTGCTTTACTGATATTTTGTTATTGCATTGCGGTGTGGTAAGTTTTGTAGCAACACAACACCTGTACACAGTGTAGTATGTGGCTGGCTGTGTCACCTTCTATCCCGCTGTCACTGTGCATAAGTGATTGATTGTCACTGATCCCCACACAGCATCACCTGTGTCACCTACCCTTACCGCATGTTTACTGTGGGTGTAATTAGACAGTCAGTGTCTCCTTCAAAATAAAATTAAAGTGTCACGGTCAGACATTTGTGTCACTGAGTGATTATCGTACAATACACACCTTTGTCACTGTAATGAATAGTGAATTATCAGCTGCGGTGGATAACAGTACCACCGCAGCTGCTTCTGGTACCCTGCCTGCCAGTCTCCCTGTGCCTCGGGCCTCTAGCACGCCAAGGACGGGCGTGGGTGGTCGCCGCTTGTCGGCTGCGGGGGATGATGAGGCCACCGCGGGCATTGCTGGGTCCCTGCCTGCCAGGTTTTCCGTGTCTCAGGCGTCTAGTACACCGGAGACGTGTGTCTCTACTGTTCTCAGGGGCACATTAGTGCTCGCCGTCAGGACCTTTATGCCAGGAGGAGGCGCGTTAGCTGACCAGCTGGTCAGCTGATATCAGGGAGCACGATAGCCTCTCCTGATTGGCTGAGACTGATGGGCGTGTTTGGGGGGTCTCCTCCACTTCTTAAGCCTCCCGGCTTCACTTGCAATTTGTCTGCTGTCGTGAATACTTCGTGTTAGCGCTCAGACCTTAGTCAGTTCCCTAGTGTGTTAGAACCGGCAGGAGCTGGGAATTCACACTAAGCTTAGGATCTGTTTGATAGCTTAATTTGTACTAATTGTGTATTATCTGTGTATGACTCTGGCTAGCTCTGCCCAACCTTACTCTTAGTGATTCTGTACTTTAGCCTATCTGATCCTGTTGCCAACTAAGCCTGTTTAACAATCTGTTTCTGTCTCCTGATTCTGTACCTTTGCCCATCTGATCTAACTGCCAAACTCTGCCTGGATACCGTTCTGATTTTGCCTTTCGATTCTGTACTGTAATCTGTCTGTCTGTTGCCAAACCGTTCTGTCTGACCACTCTACTCTCACCAGGGAGCCCTCGTCTCTGGTGAGAGGTGCTGTACTACAGTGTCCACCAGCTCCTCTGGTGAGGTATTGCCGAAACTGTCAGTACATACTGTTGCACCAATCACTACACACAGTGCAATAAATAGTGTTACTTACTTGTACACTTAGCAACTGTTTCGTATATCTGTATTATTGGTGATTCTGCAGATCACAATATAATCAGGTATATATCTGCATTATAGGTGATACTGCAGATCACCTGATAATCAGAACTCTGATCTTGCTAGCACCAATCGTTACAGTCACCTAACCTTACTGTGAGTTTACTGTCGGTCAGTGGCATACCTTTGGAATCTGACACCCAGTGCTGATTATTTACAGACAACACCCCCGAACAACCAATTTTTTTGATGGGAGGGTTGATGGGTTGGGGCGCCGAGTGTGTTCTGGGGGATTTAGGGGAAAAAGGAGTCGTCAGGATGAGGATGGAGCTAACTGTTATGTAACTTTGTACTCTATACAAACGAATTTGGCTGTGAATAGCAAAGCCCCCATACATGGTAGTGACACCAAAATTGCTACATATGTTAAGGAGAATAGTTGGGTATAAGTCAAAAAAAGAATTTTCCAAAAAGACCTTGTAGATTTTGAGAAAATTGATTTTAAAAAATTAAAAAGAAAAAGTGAGTTTAAAAACCATTTTTTTTTGCATATTTAAAAAAGATTTTCTCAAAAACTACAATGTCTTTTTGAAAAATTATTTTTTGACTTGTACCCACCCAATATTCTCCTTACCATATGTAGCAATTTCAGTAGCATTATCATGTATGGGTTTTTGCTATTAACCACAAAAGTCGGCACAAAATTTAGCAAAAATGTGCAAAAATTATGCAAACATGTACGCGTTATTATGAAATATTACATACAATTAATACATACAATTAATTACAATACACACAATTAATTATGATGTTTACTGAAATTTCACATTATGATTACAATGCGTAAATGTGAATTTCAATGCAAAATTTTGGCCCACCACTGGACTTGCCCAAACTATAAAAAAAAGACTCCAGGTGGAAGAACACAGTGGCTGAGCACCACAACGGCACCTATAGCCATGGCTGCACCTGGTGCTGTGAGAACCTGCAGCCCTGTGGTAGGTATGCCACTGCTGTTGGTGTCAGTGATATCAAACAGACTGTCTCCTTTAAAAAAAAAAATAGCAGTGTCATGGTCAGACATTTTTTTACACAGATAACCAGATAACCATGGCAGCCATACTAAAGACCATTATTTGAAAATCTAGAAACTATATGTGATTTATGCCTGAACGAATGCCTCTGCGTAAAATACATATTTTCTGCACAACATTTTGCCCTTGATAGCCCTCTGTCATGCCACTGCAAGGGTTTTGGTAAATTATTGTACCAAAATTGTGGCTGTGGAGAGGCCCAAAAGTTTCAGAAGTTCACCCTGCCATTAAAGTCAGTGGGGCTCTCTGCAAATGATTGGTTTGCAAACTATTGCGGTAATGTTCACGGAAGTATTTGAGGACACAAAATCTTGATGTTTGGATATACCTTTTCCAATGTCCTTACTATTTCAACTGAGAACAAATCAAAAAACGATTTACTTTGCACTTACCCCAAAAGTTCTTGGTCTCCATTTCCGATACATTTGTTTAAGGATTGATGGTGTCCTTTCTTGTCTGTGATCTTCTGAATTAGTAATAACAAAGGGATTTCGTGTAGGAGTACTGGAGTGTACATTGTTAGCATAGGCTGTT
The DNA here is from genome assembly GCF_040937935.1 of Hyperolius riggenbachi. Lineage (NCBI taxonomy): Eukaryota > Metazoa > Chordata > Amphibia > Anura > Hyperoliidae > Hyperolius > Hyperolius riggenbachi. The sequence goes on from NC_090655.1 coordinate 204,128,388, forward strand.
TGTGATGTGTTCCTTTGCTCGGCATTATGGTTGCTGCACAACTCCCGCTCAGTAGGAGGATCTACCCATGTGGGCACATTGGAGAAGACGTTAAAGGATTCAGCAGGTTTTGGTCTATGGGGAATACTGGGTGTAAAATGTAACTGGTACCCGGGTAAGTCATCAAGGATTTGGTAAGGTGGTGGAGGGTCATCCTCTTGTTGATTTGAGGGGAAATCAAGAGGGACAGTCCAGAAGGGAAACTCAGAATAAGGAGGAATTGCAGTGGCTATACTACTGTACTGAGGAGGAGGTTCACAGCTCTCATTGTCTATGCCAAGTCCTGTTGTGTGCATACCCTGGGATAGCTGCATAAGTAAAGAAGCAAAAACAACAAACAAAAGTCATTATTTAAAGTTTTATTGTAACAAGAACAAGCAGTCTTAAATGTAGTTTACCCTGGTGGATGATAATAACATGCCTGTGATTTAACATAGAGGTTAAGACCAAAGAAGAAAATGTAACTGACTCACATCATGTATTATTATTATTATTATTATTATTATTAATAATAATAATATTATAAATATACATATTTTTCAGTGAATCATTCCACCTAAATATACAGTACATGCAGAGTTGATCTGGACCACTTGAAGCAACACTAAATAGTCTCCAAATAAGCTAGCCGGAGATGAACCCTTTATTAAAACAAACATTTTATATTAACTACCTAAAATCAAAACAACAATAATAATGATAATAAAAGGGGAAAAAAAACTACTCGCTACGTAGCAATAAAGCCAAAGAAACTTTTTTATAAGACAGACACAGGAAGTTCAACATATTCAGCTACTGTCACTGGGCAGAACTTCCACTGCTGCCCAGCAATATTAGGGAGCTTAATTACCACCAGCTGCAACCATCAGCTGGAATATAGACTAACAGGTTAATGACACCGGGCCCATAAGCCATCCCATGTGGTGCCTCTTATTATACATTCTGCTCCCTGTCAGTCTTAAGGGGCCCATACACTTACCGATTTTTCGGCCGATACACAGCCGATCACTGTGATCCCGTCAATCCTGTCCGTGCGGAAGATTTCGCTCGATTGCCGGCGGGTCAGGAGGGCGTCGATTGCGGCATTCGAATGCCTGATGACCGACGCATTACAGCGGCAATACTTTACCTGTTCCGCCGGCGCAAGTCCCCTGGTCACCGCTGCTCCGTCTCCGCGCTGCCTGGGCTCAGAGTCCGGCAGGCTTCACTTCTTCCTGTCCTCTACTGTTTAAACTTCTCCCAGCAGGAAGTAAAGTGAAGCTGGAGGAGCCCAGACCAGAGAAGAGACAGAGGGGACCGGGGGACTTGCACCGGCTGGAGCAGGTAATGTATAGCTGGCGGGGGGGGGCGGCGGCAGTGGCAGCTCCACAGATGGTGAATTGATTTCATGCTGAAATCGATTCACAATCTGTTTGCAGTAAAGGCAGCCATACGATCCCTCTTTGATCAGATTCAAATGCTGCACATCAGTAGCGTTCCTACCTAAGGGCGCAGGGGGGCGTGGCGCACCGGGTGCCAGACAGCCAGGGGGGTGTCGCCACGACCCCCTACACCTGACTAAGGAGGGGAAGAGCAGCGCTAGGAGGAGGGGTGACAGCAGGGATAGCGGCGGGGAGGGGGGAAATATCCCCCTCCCTCCCTCACCTGGGTCCCCCTCCTTCTGCCTCTCTTCTCCCCCCAAAAATGTGGGCAGCGGGCCGGGGGCAGTGGGCAGCGAGCAGGCTGGCGCGGAGAATACTCACGTTACTTCCGCGTATCAGCCTGGAACGCTGCGTCGCCATCACGTGCCTCTTCTGCGCCTCCAATCAGGGGGCCACTATATCAGAGTTGGGCCGAACCTCCGATTTTAGGTTCGCGAACTTCCGTGGAACGTTCGGTTCGCGGAAAAGTTCGCGAACCGCAATAGACTTCAATGGGGAGGCGAACTTTGGAAAAAAAATTCTGCTGGCCACAAAAGTGATGGAAAAGATGTTTCAAGGGGTCTAACACCTGGAGGGGGCATGGCGCAGTGGGATACACGCCAAAAGTCCCCGGGAAAAATCTGGATTTGGCGCAAAGCAGCGTTTTAAGGGCAGAAATCACATTGAATGCTAAATGACAGGCCTAAAGTGCTTTAAAACATCTTGCATGGGTATACATCAATCAGGTAGTGTAATTAAGGTACTGCTTCACACTGACACACCAAACTCACCGTGTAACGCACCGCAAACAGCTGTTTGTGTAGTGACGGCCGTGCTGGACTGGTGCGCACCATGGCGAGAGTGCAGGTTTTGGTGGCTTTACAGCCCATATGGTCACCTGGCTGATGTAGCTGAATGACAGAACAGTGACTGTCCAGCTGATCAAATTTGGTCTGACCACAATGAAGCAACGACCTTATTATCTTTTGTGTGCCCCCCGAGACACTCATCTAGGCGCCGGTCATTGCTTCATTGTGATACGCAAGCCCCTTCACCACGGCAAGGTAATGATCACGAAGGGGAATGGGCGCATGTACATGCCTTTTCTTTTGTTGTTGCAGCTGCCCGCAGTGCAGCCAGAAAAATTAGGCAGTCATGTACACGCACCAGAAAAATTATTACAGCGGCCGCTGCTAGCAGCGGCCTAAAAAATTCAGCAATCCGCCTCGAGTCCCGGACCCTGTTGGTGGTGGCGGAGAAGGTAGTCAAGCGGCCTGCAGGCAGACATGCTGTGTGGAGGGACTGGGAGCGACTTAGTCTTCTTGAGGCAGGCCAGGCAGCCAGTCACACGGCGTGCAGGCAGAGATGCTGTGTGTGCGGGGACTGACTTAGTCTTGGGGCGGGCAGCAGCCCTCCGGGATCCATGCCTCATTCATTTTGATAAAGGTGAGGTACTTAACACTTTTGTGACTTAGGCGACTTCTCTTCTCAGTGACAATGCCTCCAGCTGCGCTGAAGGTCCTTTCTGACAGGACGCTTGCGGCAGGGCAGGAGAGAAGTTGGATGGCAAATTGGGACAGCTCTGGCCACAGGTCAAGCCTGCGCACCCAGTAGTTCAAGGGTTCCTCATCACTGTTCACAGCAGTGTCTACATCCACACTTAAGGCCAGGTAGTCGGCTACCTGCCGTTCCAGGCGTTGGTGGAGGGTGGATCCGGAAGGGCTACGGCGAGGCGTTGGACTAAAGAACGTCCGCATGTCCGACATCACCATGAGATCGCTGGAGCGTCCTGTCTTTGACTGCGTGGACACGGGAGGAGGATTAGTGGCAGTGGTACCTTGCTGGCGTTGTGCTGTCACATCACCCTTAAAGGCATTGTAAAGCATAGTTGACAGCTGGTTCTGCATGTGCTGCATCCTTTCTACCTTCAGGTGAGTTGGTAACAGGTCCGCCACTTTGTGCCTGTACCGAGGGTCTAGTAGTGTGGCCACCCAGTACAGCTCATTCTCCTTGAGGTTTTTTATACGGGGGTCCCTCAACAGGCAGGACAGCATAAAAGATGACATCTGCACAAAGTCGGATCCAGTACCCTCCATCTCCTCTTGCTCTTCCTCAGTGACGTCACGTAAGTCAACCTCCTCCCCCCAGCCGCGAACAATACCACGGGAAGGTTGATCAGCACAAGCCCCCTGCGACGCCTGCTGCGGTTGTTCTCCTGCCGCCGTCCCCTCCTCCTCCTCCTCCCCCAAAGAAACACCTTGCTCATCATCCTCTGAGTCTGACTCGTCTTCTGCACACGACTTCTCTTCTTCCTCCTCCTCCCCCCTCTGTGCTGCCGCAGGTGTTGAGGAAACAGCTGGGTCTGATGAAAATTGGTCCCATGTCTGTTCCTGCTGTAACGGTTCCTGGTCACGCTCATTCGCAGCTTCATCCGCCACTCTACGCACAGCACGCTCCAAGAAGTAAGCGTAGGGAATTAAGTCGCTGATGGTGCCCTCACTGCGGCTCACCAGGTTGGTCACCTCCTCAAACGGCCGCATGAGCCTGCATGCATTTTTTATCAGTGTCCAGTTGTCAGGCCAGAACATCCCCATCTTCCCAGACTGTTTCATTCTACTGTAGTTGTAGAGGTACTGGGTGACGGCTTTCTTCTGTTCTAGCAGGCGGGAGAACATGAGCAGGGTCGAATTCCAGCGAGTCGGGCTATCGCAAATCAGGCGTCTCACCGGCATGTTGTTTTTCCGCTGAATTTCCACAAAGCGTGCCATGGCTGTGTAAGACCGCCTCAAATGCCCACAGAACTTCCTGGCCTGCTTCAGGACATCCGCTAAGCCAGGGTACTTTGCCACAAATCTTTGAACAACTAGATTCATGACATGTGCCATGCAGGGTATGTGTGTCAGCTTCCCCATATGCAAAGCGGCAAGCAGATTGCTGCTGTTGTCGCACACCACGTTGCCTATCTCCAGGTGGTGCGGGGTCAGCCACTCATCCACCTGTTTCTTAAGAGCAGCCAGGAGAGCTGCTCCAGTGTGACTCTCCGCTTTGAGTCAAGACATGTCTAAGATGGCGTGACACCGTCGTACCTGGCATGCAGCATAGGCCCTGCGGAGCTGGGGCTGTGTAGCTGGAGAGGAGAACTGCCACTCAGCCAAGGAGGAGGAGGACAGCGAAGAGCATGTAGCAGGAGGAGAGGAGGTGGCAGGAGGCCTGCCTGCAAGCCGTGGAGGTGTCACAATTTGGTCCGCTGCGCCCTGCTTGCCATCGTTCACCACCAGGTTGACCCAATGGGCTGTGTACGTAATGTAGCGGCCCTGCCCGTGCTTGGCAGACCAGGCATCCGTGGTCAGGTGGACCCTTGACCCAACGCTCTTCGCAAGAGATGACACTACTTGCCTCTCAACTTCACGGTGCAGTTGAGGTATGGCCTTTCTCGAAAAATAAGTGCAGCCTGGCATCTTCCACTGCGGTGTTCCGATGGCCACAAATTTACGGAAGGCCTCAGAGTCCACCAGCCGGTATGGTAACAGCTGGCGAGCTAACAGTTCCGCCACGCCAGCTGTCAGACGCCGGGCAAGGGGGTGACTGGCCGAAATTGGCTTCTTCCGCTCAAACATTTCCTTCACGGACACCTGACTGCTGCTGTGGGCAGAGTATCAGGAAGCGCTCAAGGGCAGAGGCGGAGTGGAGGAGGGTGCCTGTGAAGGTGCAAGGGAGAAAGCGGCAGAAGCAGATGATGCACCTGAAGGAGGAAGAGGAGAAGGAGGGTGACTTTTCTTTTGTGTGCTGCTGCTGCTTTTGCTCAGGTGGCCATCCCATTGCTGTTTGTGCCTTTTCTCCAGGTGCCTTCATAAGGCACTTGTCCCTACGTGAGTGTTGGCCTTTCCACGGCTCAATTTTTGTTGGCAGAGCGAACAGATGGCTTTGGTCCGATCTGAGGCACACACATTAAAAATTTTCCACACCGCTGAGCCACCCTGGGATGTGGGCACTATGGGGACCTCAGCAGCTGATGCTGAAGGGCAAGTTGGCTGGCTGTACATAGGTGGCGATACATGGTGCCGGACACTGCCACCAGCTGTTTCTGACGAAGAGCTGCCCCAGCTTCTTTCAGCAACTTCTCTCCTCCTACTACTCTCTGACTCCCCCTCTGAACTGTCCCCCTCTTCATCTCCTCTATTGGGAACATACAGAGGATCCCTATCATCGTCATCATCGTAATCATCCTTCCCAGCTTCGCTTGCCTCAGAAAAATCCAAACATGCACCATCAGTAGGTCCTTTATCCTCCTTACACGTTACATCCATAGTGTTGCCGCGTAACTCAGACATATGAGCTGGTGAAAATTCATCTGGCTGTAATGGCTGTGCATCAGTGATTTCAACACTAAATAATTCTTGCGAAGTGTCAAATGCAGCGGAAGTGGTGCTAGTAGTAGCGCTGGTGGCTGAGCAAGATGAGGTGTTCTGTGTCGCTAAATACTCAACCACGTCCTGACAATCTTGGGAGGTGATGGGACGTGCCTTCTTCCGAGCACTGTACTGTGGGCCAGGTCCACACGAAATTACATTTACACGACCTCGCGCAGACCTGCCGGGTGGCCTTCCTCTGGCTCTGGCACTACCTCTTCCTCTACCTGTTTTGTCCATATCGGGTATGCACGGAGTGGTATATCACACTGCGTGCACTCACGTAGGTAGTTGGGTTCACTTAACTGCACAGGTATGCGCACTGATGCGGTGGGTTCACTGAACAGAACAGGTATACAGTGGCGGGTTCACTGAACACAACAGGTATGCAGTGGCGGGTTCACTGAACAGGTATACAGTGGCGGGTTCACTGAACAGAACAGGTATACAGTGGCGGGTTCACTGAACACAACAGGTATGCAGTGGCGGGTTCACTGAACAGAACAGGTATACAGTGGCGGGTTCACTGAACAGTACAGGTATACAGTGGCGGGTTCACTGAACACAACAGGTATGCAGTGGCGGGTTCACTGAACAGAACAGGTATGCAGTGGCGGGTTCACTGAACACAACAGGTATGCAGTGGCGGGTTCACTGAACAGGTATACAGTGGCGGGTTCACTGAACAGAACAGGTATACAGTGACGGGTCCACTGAACAGAACAGGTATGCAGTGGCGGGTTCAAAGAACAGGTATGCAGTGGCAGGTTCACTGAACACAACAGGTATGCAGTGGCGGGTTCACTGAACAGGTATACAGTGGCGGGTTCACTGAACAGAACAGGTATACAGTGGCGGGTTCACTGAACACAACAGGTATGCAGTGGCGGGTTCACTGAACAGAACAGGTATACAGTGGCGGGTTCACTGAACAGTACAGGTATACAGTGGCGGGTTCACTGAACACAACAGGTATGCAGTGGCGGGTTCACTGAACAGGTATACAGTGGCGGGTTCACTGAACAGAACAGGTATACAGTGGCGGGTCCACTGAACAGAACAGGTATGCAGTGGCGGGTTCACAGAACAGGTATGCAGTGGCAGGTTCACTGAACACAACAGGTATGCAGTGGCGGGTTCACTGAACAGGTATACAGTGGCGGGTTCACTGAACAGAACAGGTATACAGTGGCAGGTTCACTGAACACAACAGGTATGCAGTGGCGGGTTCACTGAACAGAACAGGTATACAGTGGCGGGTTCACTGAACAGTACAGGTATACAGTGGTGAGTTCACTGAACACAACAGGTATGCAGTGGCGGGTTCACTGAACAGAACAGGTATACAGTGGCGGGTTCACTGAACACAACAGGTATGCAGTGGCGGGTTCACTGAACAGGTATACAGTGGCGGGCTCACTGAACAGAACAGGTATGCAGTGGTGGGTCCACTGAGCAGAACAGGTATGCAGTGGCGGGTTCACAGAACAGGTATGCAGTGGCAGGTTCACTGAACACAACAGGTATGCAGTGGCGGGTTCACTGAACAGGTATACAGTGGCGGGTCCACTGAACAGAACAGGTATGCAGTGGCAGGTTCACTGAACACAACAGGTATGCAGTGGCGGGTTCACTGAACAGGTATACAGTGGCGGGTCCACTGAACAGAACAGGTATGCAGTGGCGGGTTCACTAAACACAACAGGTATGCAGTGGTGGGTTCACTGAACAGGTATGCAGTGGTGGGTTCACAGAACAGGTATGCAGTGGTGGGTTCACAGAACAGGTATGCAGTGGCAGGTTCACTGAACAGGTATGCAGTGGTGGGTTCACTGAACAGGTATGCAGTGGTGGGTTCACTGATCAGGTATGCAGTGGTGGGTTCACAGAACAGGTATGCAGTGGTGGGTTCACAGAACAGGTATGCAGTGGCAGGTTCACTGAACAGGTATGCAGTGGTGGGTTCACTGAACAGGTATGCAGTGGTGGGTTCAATGAACAGGTATGCAGTGTTGGGTTCACAGTACAGGTATGCAGTGGTGGGTTCACAGAACAGGTATGCAGCCAGGAACAAGCTAAGCCTAACTAATCTTTCCCTATGAGAGACAGTCTGCAGCAGCTCGCCCTACTCTCACTAATGCAGGCACACGAGTGACCGTAATGGCCGCCGCTGCCTGCCTTATATAAGGGGGGTGGGGCTCCAGGGGCTAGTGTAGCCTAATTGGCTACACTGGGCCTGCTGACTGTGATGTAGAGGGTCAAAGTTGACCCTCCATGGTGCATTATGGGGCGAACCGAACTTCCGCAAACGTTCGCCTGCGGGACGCGAACGCGAACCACGGAAGTTCGCATGGAACCGTTCGCAGGCGAACCGTTCGGCCCAACTCTACACTATACTAGCTATACTGAGGGCCACTATACTGGGGGCAGCTAAACGGGGGGCCACTATACTAGCTACACTGGGGCATCTATGGGGGCCACTATATTACCTATACTGGGGGGGGCACCATACCAGCTACAATGGAGGCAACTATACTATCTAAACTGTGGGCCACTATACTAGCTATACTGGGGCAACTATGGGGGCCACTATACTAGCTATACTGGAGGGCGGCTGTACGGGGGCCACTATACTAGCTACACTGGGGGCAGCAGCACTACCTACATTGGGGACAGCAGCTATGCTGCCTATCCTGGGGGCAACTATACTAGCTATATTGGGGCAACTATACCAGCTTCACTGGGGGCAACTAGCTACCTATACTGGGGGCAACTGCTAGCTACCTATACTGGGGCAGTGGCGGCACCGGGGGGGGGGGGGGTTCTGGGTGCTGAAGCACCCCTTAAAATTCTCCAAGCACCCCCCAGCGTGAACTGACTTTCGGCATCTAATAGATGCCGTATCAGTTCACCGCAGCGGCAGAGCAGGGCTATAGTAAAATGTCCGAAGCCCTGCTCTGGAGACTTTGGGAGTTGCTGGCTGCAGAGGATCGTGGGAGCTGCGCACTGGACGGAGGCCGGAACAGGAGCTCTGCTGCAGGTGAGTAAATGTTTTTTTTTTTTTTTTAATTTATATTAGCAGCCAGGGGTAGCGTTTATGTTCTGGCCAGGTCTGCCACACGATTGCATGTATTTTCTGGTCAAATCTGCTACATGATTGCATGTATTTTCTGGGCAAATCTGCCGACATGATTGCATGTATTTTCTGGGCAAATCTGCCGACAGGATTGCATGTATTTTCTGGGCAAATCTGCCGACATGATTGCATGTATTTTCTGGGCAAATCTGCCGACATGATTGCATGTATTTTCTGGGCAAATCTGCCGACATGATTGAACGTATTCTCTGGGCAAATCTGCAGACATGATTGCATGTATTTTCTGGGCAAATCTGCCGACATGATTGCATGTATTTTTTGGGCAAATCTGCCGACATGATTGCATGTATTTTCTAGGCAAATCTGCCGACATGATTGAACGTATTCTCTGGGAAAATCTGCAGACATGATTGAACGTATTCTCTGGGCAAATCTGCCGACATGATTGAACATATTCTCTGGGCAAATCTGCACACATTACGTGTATTTTCTTGAGAAAACCTGCACAATTATGTGAATTTTCTGGGGAAAGGGTCACCAAAACTTGGGCCCACTGTCTTTGTGTTGCACTTTTAAAGGGAACCCGAGGTGAGAATAATATTGAGGCTGCCATATTTATCTTCTTTTGAGCAATACCAGTTGCCTGGCTGCCGTGCTGGTCCTCTGCCTCTAATTCTTTCAACCACAGACCCTGAACAAGCATGCTTGTTTCTGGTGTGATTCAGTTCACTACTGCAGCCAAATAGATCAGCAGGGCAACTAGTATTGTTTAAAAGGAAATAAATATGGCAGCCTCCATATCACTCTCACCCGGGTTCACGTCAAATTACAGTTAGCTCCGCCCTCATCCAGGCATGACCACGCCCATTTTTTTGCCGTGGCGCGCATAGCGCGCCGCATGTTGTAGCGCCACCCATTTTTTACCCCTTTACTTTTTGGGGGGGGGGGGGGGGTCTTATAATACCCATCACCGGGTGTCAAATGCCCTAGGTACGCCACTGCTGCACATTCCCGACGATACACCGAGCTATGCTGTGGGCTAGCAGAGAAGAGATGCTGTCTAGGAGGAAGCAGAGGGAGGTAAGCATAGTGCCAGTGCCTGCAATGCACAGCCCATTGTGTCTCTCCTCTCCGGGCCGGATATGCACACACGTCGGGGGAGCCACCTCACAACGTATTACTGCAGGCAGCAAAAAGTCTAGAACTGGCCCTATGTACAAGCTTACTATATGTAACCACACCGGGGAACTGTATAGGGGAACGGGGTGCACTAGACACTAGGAAAGTATATTGTACGGAGAGGGAGATGCACTAGACACTAGGAAAGTATATTGTACGGAGAGGGGGATGCACTAGACACTAGGAAAGTATATTGTAAGGAGAGGGGGGTGCACTAGACACTAGGGAATTGCATAGGGAAGGAGCCACATGTTAAATTGTGGTGTGGCTGGAGTGTCTTGTTGTCCTTCTTTCCTGGCTCTAAAAGTTGAGAGGTATGGGGAACTGATGCCGAAAGCTCTTCTGCTCGGTAGCAGAAAATCATTTATCATCACCAAAACGAGCCACCTATCTCCTGCAGTCAGGGGCGTATCTGGGTGATATAAAGCCTATGGCAAACACTGAAATTGTGCCCCCCCCCTCCCCCTGAAAACATCATCTATTCTCGCTTACATGTGTTACTGTTGCCTGTGTTTTTTGGCTCGGGGTATCGCTGAAGTTACTTTCTTGGAAGTCTCTTATTCCCTCTATGTCTTCTCTTCTACCACTAAGCCAAGTGCACCCCACATACATAAGTTAAGTATCCATGTTCCCCAGATAACAGAATTCATCTGATCTGAGGTCTGAGTGATGGAGAAGCATGGGGGCAGGCATGACTGTGCAGCACAAGGGCAGGCAAGGCAGTGCAGCACAGGAGCAGAGATGGCGCCCATGGTGCTGTGGCGCCCATGGCACAAGCCATGCCTGCACCCCTCTAGATACGCCTCTGCCTGCAGTTGGCTGAAAAATGAAAACAGAGGCAAGGTATTGCAGGCATAGCTTGTGTACTGCACCCTCTCATCTGGCTGGATCTGGCTATGTCTGTCCTAGATACACTTCTTGTGGCACATAAACAGATGTATGCACACCTTTACTTGTAGTTTGGTAGCAGATTCACAGCATGCTACCTGCTACAGTGTTTGATCTAAAAACGTATTACAAACATGATACTGGCCAGCATTTCCTATATTACTATATTAAGGACAGTACTTTTGAATTGCCAATAGATGTGCTCCTAAAGCGTACCTATTACATAGTCGCCAGGAGATTTTTTTTATGTGTAGAGTGTGGGAATTTTTTTTTTTTAAATTATGTGGAGTCCCCCCTCCTAAAACTTTTTAACCCCTTGTCCCCCATGCAGGCTGGGGTAGCCAGAATGTGGAGCTCCGACCGATTGGGGCTTCACACCCTGACTATACCAGCTGCAAAAAAGGTCCCTTAATGCCGATTTGTGTTTCGGGGTATCTGTTGGGGGCCCCCACAGGTTTATTTTGCCCTGGGGCCCCATTGTTGCTTAAACCGGCCCTGCCTCCAGGCCACCATGGATAGTGAAGGGAAGATGTAATTTTGCTTACAGCTATTGCTGGCAGACGAATTACAGTGTTTTTGTAGTAATGTGTGCTCCGTGTTCTGATGGCGCCTGAATCACTCACTGGCTGCTGCTATAGCCGTAATTCCTATTATGGCCTATGGTGGCGCCAGCTACACCCAAACCTCCAGCTCTGTTTTTACAGCGCTCCCTTCTAAAGCTGTATGTCCAGTAAAATATGACCTATAGCTATCTACTGGCATTGAGTTAATGTAACTGGATATAGTCTGGCTTGCTACAGGGGTGTTGCCAGGATCCTAAGAGTCGGAGCACTTTTGGGCACTCCAGTTGGAAAATGGGTGTGGCCATGCACCAGAATGTGGGTGTGGTCATAGCTGAAGCCAAATTTATGAACTTAATAGCCTAAGTAGGCTTGCCCTGCAAAATGTTGGATGAAGCCCCTCTCCATTAACCTCCCTGGCGGTATGTTTTTTTTTTTTTTTAGCATGCAGCTAGCCTAGCGCTAGCTACATGCTTCCCCCCTCCCTGCGGCATCCCCCCGTACGCGCCAATCGCCGCCGGCGTGTATGCCCATCCGGAAATCCCGTTCTGAATGGGATTTCCATGAGGGCTTCCCCCGTCGCCATGGCGATGCGCGTGATGACGTCACCGATGTCATCGACGTCGTGACGTCAGAGGGAGTCCCGATCCACCCCTCAGCGTTGCCTGGCACTGATTGGCAAGGCAGCACACGGGTCTCGGGGGGGGGGGGCACCCTCTGATGCGGCTGGTAGCGTCGAATCGGCGCGGGGCGGCAGCGATCAAAAGCAACACGCAGCTAGCAAAGTGCTAACTGCGTGTATAAAAAAAAAAAATTGCAGATCGGCCCAGCAGGGCCTGAGAAATCCTCCTGCGCGGCTTACCCCGTCTGGCTTTCTGCTGGGTGGGCTGGCCTACTGTCAGGTTGTCTGGTAGTCCCCCCCATTGCATTACCTGACCTACTAGTAGTAGACCTGCTCTTATGCTCACATGGTCCTCCCATTGAGGCACCACAACTCCCAGCATGCCCCCATAGAAGAACCACAGCTCCCTGCATGCCCCCATAAAGACACCCAACATGGCACCACAGCACCCAGTATGTCCACATAGAGGCACCACAGCACCCAGCATACCCCTGATTAATGCACCATTGGTCCCAGCATGCCTGCCATTGAGCCACCACTGCTGACTCTGCCTGGGGGACATCCAAGACACCCCAGAATAGATCCAGGGCATGTGCCACTGATCTTATGGGCTGGCAACACCCCTGGCTTGCTATATTTGCTCGTACATATATTGTCATATGACAGTCTACTCACCCACAGGTTGAAGCTTGTCAATGCTTGATTGAATGCTCTGTATGAGTTGTTTTCCTTTTATGTGAAAAATCTTGACTGGCTTCCTCAGTTTTATGACCTGCTCAGGCTGAGACATGTTAGAGGATCGGACAATGACCTCTACCAAGACATGCAGTAAAGCAATCACGGCATGAAAACTGTCAGCCATTACCCGGAAACTTTCACTTATTCCTCTATATGAAAACAGTCCCTTCATAAATGTAAACATTTGTGAATTTTAATTACACACTTATATAAAGTCAAAGTCCAACCATATGCAAACATAAAGGCAATCTATGTTATCCTTCATAAAGTCATATGATACATTTTCTATACGATCCATAAAAAAATTCTATTTATATACCGTGTGTGTGTGTGCGTGGCGTGGGTGTGTTAGTGTAATGCACACATTAATTTCTGAATAAACCTTTTCATTAGCTTCCTGTAATCCGCTGCGTGCAGTCTGGGAGTGCATGAGACTGTAATCCTGCTTCTTGTGTGTAGTAGGAGAGAGAATAGTGAGGACGTCCTCATGGTACTGTTGTCATTCGAAGTTCAAAGTGCAGTCTGAGATAAGGCTGATCTCTGGTTAGGTTGATGCACATGTATAGAAATGGTCATTTAAATTGTTGCCTTTAGGGGGAAGGTTTTGCATATTCAGACAATACCAATGCATGGAGAGATGTATGGCCTTATATTGGGCCTAGTGGGTGTCAACATGCCCACCAGCCATCTTCTTTGACCTCTATCCACTTTACCAAAAAGACCACAGAAAGTCCCAAATCTAGTACCTTGTCTAGGGCCCCTTACATCTTCATCAATCTCTGCTTAGAATGGTGGAGCCCCATGCAGGTTGACTCAGCCATCCTGGCAGCTTGCATGGGTGAGAAAGGACACATAGGAGCATCGCTCAGGTGAGTAATTCACCGCCTTATTCACACTTCATCTGCTTCTGCCCGCTTTTATTCAGCACATCAATGATAGGGCTTGTTCACACCTGGGGGCGTTTTCATTTTTTTAAGCACCGCCGATTTTCAAAATCGCCCTAAAAGTACTTGTGCAATGATTCCTTATGAGAGTGTTCACATCTGAGCGGTTCATTTCTGATCCGCTCAGTAAAGCCCTGCCTGTACCATTTTCTGAGCGTTTTGATCAATGGCAGGTATAGGGAAATCCTAAAGCACTTGAAAAAGCACTTGGTATAGCGATTTCCCCAGCGCTTTCATGAATAAATACATCGTATTTATTAACCCTCCAGGCGGTTGATTTTTTTCTGCCAAATAGACAGAAATCCGTTTTTTAATTTTTTTTTTGTTTGTTTCATGTAAAGCTACCAGAGTGGTAGCTACATGAAACACCACTAGAGGGCACATGTGTCCATCTAGTGCGATTGTCGCCGGCATCAATAGCAATAAGGGGAACACGTATATAACGTGTTCCCCTGTTTGGATTCTCCTGTCGCCATGGCGACGATCGGAATGACGTCATGGACGTCAGCCGACGTCCTGACGTCAGACGCCTCCGATCCAGCCCATAGCGCTGCCTGGAACTCATTGGTCCGGGCAGCGCAGGGCTCTGGCGGGGGGCCCTCTTCCGCCACTGCGTGCGTGCGATCGTTGCAGAGCGGCGGTGATCAAGCTGTGCGCGTGGCTAGCAAAGTGCTAGCTGCGCGCACAGCACTTTAAATGGGCCGAATCACCCCACCAGGGGCTGAGATATCCACCTGCACGGCATAGCACGAGCTCAGCTCAGGCTTACCGCCAGGAAAGTTAATTTCCGGGTGAAAGAGTTCACTTCCCGACTGACGCTTTTAAGAATTGCAGTATTTGTATTTTCTAAGCGCACAGCACAGGGAAAGGCGGAGGAAAAAACTCTTAATAAATCGCTCAGCGCTTGTGATACCACGGGCAAATTATAATGTGAGCAAGCCCTTACAGAAGCGGACAGAAGCGCACTAGTGTAATGCTCTTTAAGCTCGGCCTTCGCAAAGATTAATCAGGCAACTGGATTGGCTGGAAATTGTTGAGCGATTGCCAGGTGAAAGGTTGCACATAGTAAGCTACTTACTTCAAACAGGACATGGCCCAATATACATTGTTACATAACATAAGTGTTTACCTGTGTCTTCCTGTATGCATACTAATGGGTTTAGCCTCACTCTGCCCCCCTCGCCTCATTGGACCTATAGATGGAGTGTATGCAACTGCGTTAAGCAGAATTTAGTGTGTAGTTATACCATAAGTTATAAGTGTAAGTTATACCGTACAATAAGTAGAGCAGAATGCAATACATTACATGCAATGCATTAAACTCTAAGCATTCAGCATAAGACTTTACGCACATTATTCTGATGGTTGTTATTATTTATTGCATACATCTAAATATAAAAGTTTTGTGGTTACAGCTCACAATTTACTTTTACCAGTTATTTTTAACAAAGTGTTGCCTAATCCTGTCCTTCCTTCTCAAGTTGTGGCTAGCAGCGTTGGTGTATGTTGGAGTACTCAAATCTACTGAAAGAGGAGCTTGTAGAGAAGTGGATCCAGTGTAAGCCTGCTATTGCGTCATTACACATTTTGGTGACGCCGAACAATGCATAATGACACAGTAACACTGGATCCATCTCTCAGCTGGATCCTCTCCCAGTAGATTTGACTGCTCCAGTTTACACCCACGCTGCTTGAGGAGGAAAGACAGGACTAGGCGCCACTGGAGGGAAATCCTTTATTTTATTATATGCCTGCAACTTTTCCTGCTGGAAAACTCAGGTATGACAGGCTGGGTATCTTTTTTTCTCATTTACACAATCTTTAAAAAAAAAGTAACACATGAATAAAAAAAGATATCACTTGGTTTAACAAGGTCTGTGCCAGATGTTGAGGAACCAGAACAAACTGATGACCAGCAGGCTTCTGAAACAAACCATACATGGCCAACATATAGTGGTAGAGTGTAAGATGTTGGCAGCAACAGTGTATACAGGGTGGCACAACCAAATAGCTGGCATTGTGTACAGGAACATCTAAAGGGTGTATGAGATGGAACCTCTAACGTCCAGATGGGAGATACCACAGAAGGTCATGGAGAATAACAGAGCTGAGATTCTTTGGGACTTACAAGACTAAAATCCTACGGGACTTAAACATTATTGATAGGCATACAAGTACTTGCCAATCAATCAGGCATCAGACATTTGAACAGGCTACAAATGGCGGCCAGCCCACCCATCAACCACGACTCATGGGTCTCCGACTGATGTATGGCTCATGCACCCACCCCAGAGGCAAACCTCGGATTTTCAAGGGGGGGATTCCTGAAAGGTCTCCCTCAGCCCCGCACAATACAGTACAATAAAATGGTAGGACATGCTGGGTACACTTAATGCAATTTCCTGTCCGACTGACTGACCGACAACGGGATCGATCAGGAGCAGTTGGACAAAGATAATAATGAGGACAGCCAACATTGGTAATGAAGGGGAATGTGAAGCATTCACACAGCAGGCCACAGGGCTGTGCTTATACCTGACTCTGTTAAGTTCCCCAGAGCTGCTCTATGCTCTGTACACATGCAGCTGCTCCATGCTCTGTACTCATGCTGCTGCTCCATCCAAAGTCAACTGTAGCTGGGAAAGAAAAGTGGAGGGGGGGAGGTGCTGTGAGCTACAGGATGCCTAAAGATATTTTGGTGTCTCAACTTGTGCCTGTCCCCAGACACTGCACCGAGCCTGGTCTGAGGGGGGATTCTGGGCAGCTGTAATCCCCCCCTGCATTTGCCTATGCACCCACTTAACATGCCAGATACAAAATACCACAGGGACCAAAAAACAGCTTTAATATAACAGAAGTTCTATTATATCAGGGTTTACTATACCAGGCCTACTACCATATAGTTCTAATGTTGCTTGGCTGGGACCTGTACATTTAGTTTACTATACTATATCAGTTTACTATAATAAGATTATACTGTGCCTGTATTTTGTATGGGGAGCCAAAAAGGGCCTTAAAGCTTACCTCAAGTGGAAACAAATGCAATGTGAGAGATGAGGAACCCAGCCCTTTGGGGATTGAACTCACAATTTGCAGCAGCACTTTTATATGACCTGAGGAAGAAAGTGTAACTCACAAAACTGGCTGTTGGTTAGTGTAGGAGGAAAGGTATCACATACATGTATTGGCCTTAGACCTATTAAATCCTCTGGGACTGATGGGCTACCACTGGATTTTTTTCAAAAATTATAAAGAAGCAGGAAAGTACAACTCGAGAATGTTATTTGTGATGTAGTATTTAGCTCTCCAGTATAGATAGCCAAGTATAGGTGCCCCCAGTGTAGGTAGCTAGGAATAGGTGCCCACTGTATAGATAAAAAGGTATAGGTGCCCCAATAAAAAGTATAGGTGCCATTAGTGTAGGTTAGTCAGGTATAGGTGCCCCAGTATAGGTTAGCCAGGTATAGGTGCCCCAGTATAGGTTAGCCAGGTATAGGTGCCCCAGTATGGGTTAGCCAGGAACAGGTGCCTCGGTATTTGTTAGCCAAGTATACATGCCCCAGTATAGGTTAGCCAGGTATAGGAGCTAAACCCCCCTCCGCTGGAAGGGGGAGCAGCGGCACATTAGGAGTCAGCCATGGGGATGGGGCCAAGGGGGGGCAAACTCCTCCCTCCCTCTCCTTGAGACTCCCTCTGAGCTCCCCTCTCCCCCAGAGAAAGCCTGTGATACAGTAGGGTGGAAGTATTTCTGTCATTTTGGCTTTGGTCCTAAATTTCTAAGCTGGGTAGAGGCTTTATACCACCATCCTACAGCCAGGGTCACAACAAGGGGTTGCATCTCTGAGTCTTTTGAGTTGGGGAGGGACCAGTACCTCACTGGATATACTTGCTATGGAGGGAGGAAGGAGCTGGGGATTTTATACACTGCCCATACTTTGCCCATACTGCCGCTGGAAAGACACCCTCAGCGCCGGTGCACACCATGAAATTGAATAAAGCCAGGGGCGTAGCAATTGGGGTTGCAGAGGTTGCGACTGCATTGGGGCCTTTGGGCCAGAGGGGCCCCAAAGGTCCATCTTTCAACTACAGTATTAGCTTCCTATTGATCCTGTGCTCATAATAATCACTTCTATAGATACTTTGAATAGTGGTAATCAATAACAAACTGTTCCCCATCCCCTTCTTGCACCTCTGACACTGTAGTTGCCACTGGCAGGTTTTGGTGCGCTGTATCAATTGTTATGTATAGAGTGCTTGGGGGGGCCCATTGTAAAACTTGCATCGGGGCCAACAGCTCCTTAGCTATGCCACTGAATAGAGCAGGGGTCCCCAACAACCAGTCCGCGGCCCACTGCTGGGCTTAAGACTGTGCTGAGCTGGGCCGTGCCATCTGACTGCAGAGTTCATGACTGAGAGTAGCATCACTGTACAGAAGGCTAAAGAGAACCAGAGTTGTCTGCAGCCTTTCTTACTGCTGCCACCTGGTGTCTGTAATTTGTAATGCCATATGCTTTCTGTCTGTATAGACACCAGGAGGCAGCAGTGAGGATGGCTGAGATGCTCTGGTTATTGCCTGCCACAGAGTCTGCATGGAGATGAGGTAAGCTGCTCTGATGAAAGGAAGAATGGTAGGCTAAAACTGTAGGGAAGGTTATAAGTGAGTGAGGGCAGAGGATAGGGGAAAAGTGAGTGAGAAGAGGATTAAAGCCGATTAGAGAAGGATAAAAATGAAGTGAGGGGAGGCAGATGAGGGCAGGAAAGGCTGGAGGTGACTGCACCAGTAGATAGGGAAGCCCAGGCTGTATCCCCTCATTTTCACCACCTGTCACACCAACCAAATCTGTCTTCTGCTGAATGGGGTGCACTGCTCTATACTCCACCAGTGAGCTGTGGTAGGTTAGGCAACAACACTGCCCCAGTCCGCAAAAAAAAGTACAAATTGCTGAGGGTGATTAGTTCAGTGGTTAGGGGTTGGTGCTGCCGCCTGCCAGGACTTTTATATGTACTGGCACTGTCCATAGAACAGCCGTCGCCCTCCCCCCCGCTCCCGTCCCCCAGTCCTTGGAAAAACTGCCAGGTGCAAAAGCGGTCCTTGGATCAAAAAAGGCTGGGGACCTCGCAGGGAACCACCGCTGTGGAGAAACCAGAAGAGGCCAGCGGTGCTGCTGGAGAAGGCGATGTCGGAGCACCGCCGGAAGTATTCCGGCTATGATGGAGATTCCTCTCAGCCGTCCTCTTGCCGGAGGCCTTGTAACGCTTGGCAGAAGGGTGCTGGAGGGTCCTGGATGGTGGATTTCCAGGGTGGCGCTGAACTTTGTGAGAGGTGTCAGGACTGAGGCACTCTGGAGGATGAATCTTCCGAGCCCTCGTGGACACCACAGTTGCAACTGATGCAGGTCCTGCACCCAGCACACCCATCTGACTTGGAAACCCAGCCAGCTCCCCGGGCATCGGCTTCTTCCAAGGCCTCAATGTCCATTACGGTAAGGAAGTCCAGCTACCTCGCAGCTAGCTTGCGCTTACCCAAAATTCCTGAGGGAAAGTATGCTCCACCCCCTATATATGGCTCCTCTAAACTAATCAGCCCACCCCCTTCCTGATCCCATCGAACCTTTCTTCCTAGCCAGGCCAACCCTGAACATTAACCCTTACCCTGCTGGATGCACGGCTAGCCCCATCATGGTGGCCCTCCCCAGGCCCTTCGTGCCCCAGTACGGGCCCTGCTGACTTGAGTTTCTGGGTCTCTGTAAAATTGTATGATCATGTATCTATTACCCTGTTTGTGTGTATAACCTTGTGCTATGTTGTATGTTGTATGTTGTATAGCTTTGTGCTATGTCTGACACCCCTTGTTAAAATTTATTGTCCAGCACTGTGTAATATGTTAACGCTTTAAAAAACACAATAAATAATACTAATAATAAAATAACTGATTGCCAAAAGACTTATATTGATCATTCAAACTCTAATGGTGTTTCTACATACAGCGCTATGGAATATGTTGGTGCTTTATAAATCAATAATGATTATAATATAGTCAATGCTTTTTATGTGAACATAACATGCAGTATATTAATTTAAAGAGAAATAAATAAAGCTTAGAGATTCAGAAACACATTTTCAAGATCTCTATAACAATCCTGAAAAAGGGACAATTGAAGTAAAAGAGGGACAGTCCCTGTTTCATAGATTGTCCCTCTGAAAAAGGACTGTTGAGAGCTATGTTATATGCCTTTTGTGTGTGAGTCTGATTGCTACTTAGACTACTAAACGTTACTCTTTAGATCCCCAATAGGGCTTATCATTGTTTTGTATAATCTTTATTTTGCTGATACTTGATTCAATACTTCCCCCCTATTTTTTCGGACTATTTTCTCTTCTATAAATGTTCCTGGTTCACACCAGGATATGCTGTACGTAGTTGCTGAATGAATTGTGAATTTCCCATTGTGCAATAGTAGTCAGGTGCATGTACAGTAAGATATTTCTTTTTTTATGATCTCAAAGCTTTTCCTGGATCAGTTAACTTTTTATTATGCCATGGGTGCATACCTGCTATTGCAAAAGTACTCCGAATTTACAGAACTTTCAATCATCCCATCATCTTATAATTAGAGATGGCCCAAACAGTTCACTGGCGAACGGTTCCAGGCGAACTTCTGGGGATCGCGATTGCGGAGAACCGCAAACTTTACTGGTAGTTTGATTCTCCCCCATAGTGCACCATTAGGGTCAACTTTGACCCTCTACATCACAGTCAGCAGGCACATTGTAGCCAATCAGGTTACACTCCTTCATGGAGCCACTCCCCCCCCCCCCCCCCTTATAAAAGGCAGGCATTGCCGGCCATTTTACTCACTCGTGTGCCTGCAGTAAATAGAGAAAGGACAGCTGCTGCAGACTCTCTCATAGGGAAAGATTAGTTAAGCTCTTTTAGGTTTCTTAGCTTGCTCCTTGCTGATTCTTATTGCTAAAATAGCACCCCACAACAGCTCTTGTTCTTGTGATCTTTTTTTTTTTTCTGTGTGTCCCACTGACACTTGTGTTGCATAGACAGCCTTGATAATTCATACTGTGTGTGCCACTGCTAGGCCCAGCACATTCAGTGACTACCTGTAAGTGTGACAGGTGCACATTACCCATCACTGCATATACCTACCTGTTGTTCACTGTGCACCCACCCACCTACGTGAGCTGAGCGCTCCCAATGTCACTGTGCCTGTCCACTGCCTGTCTGTGTGTGACAGGTGCACATTGTAATACCCATTACTGCATATACCTACCTACCTGTTGTTCACAGTGCACCCACCTACCTACGTGAGTTGAGTGCACGCAGTGTCACTGTGCCTGTCCGCTACCTGTCTGTGTGTGACAGGTGCACATTGTAATACCCATTACTGCATATACCTACCTACCTGTTGTTCACAGTGCACCCACCTACCTATGTGAGGTTGAGCGCACGCAGTGTCATTGTGCCTGTCCGCTACCTGTCTGTGTGTGACAGGTGCACATTGTAATACCCATTACTGCATATACCTTCCTGTTGTATTCAGTGCACCCACCTCATCACTGCATATACCTACCTGTTGTGTTCAGTGCACCCACCTACCTACGTGAGTGCACGTAGTGTAATATACCACTCCGTGCATATCTGTTAACTGCACCTGTGTGACTGCACATTGTATTAGTCAAGTCAGTGCATACCTTTCACTTAAATGGATGGAAGACTTGCCCACCATAACAGATTCTCGTTAAAGGATTTAAAGTTGATTCATCTCATATACAGCAGGGCCTCGAAAGTGCTCCTGTATTGTTATTTTTGGTCACTACCTCGGGACGTGCAAGCCATGCCTGCTGCCTTCCTTGGATGTGTGGTGGTAGCCGTTTCTCGGGCTCCAACTCCGGACTGGAATCGAACCCTGATTCCCCGGCCATTACCAATGGTCACAATGGCAGACTTGCCCACCATAACAGATTCTCGTTGAAGGATTTAAAGTTGATTCATCTCATATACAGCAGGGCCTCGAAAGTGCTCCTGTATTGTTATTTTTGGTTACTACCTCAGGACGTGCATGCCATGCCTGCTGCCTTCCTTGGATGTGTGGTGGTAGCCGTTTCTGCCCCTTTGCCCACAGCGTGCCTGCTGCCTTCCTTAGATGTGTGGTGGTGGTAGCCGTTTCTTAGGCTCCCACTCCGGATCAGTATCGAACCAGGATTCCCCGGCCATTACCAGTGGTCACTCACAATAGCAGACTTGCCCTCCATAAAAGTTTCACGTTGCAGGTACTGAACATCAAGCAGAACAAGTATTTAACCAGTTCGGCCTATCTGGACGAGCTTCCTCGTCCAGATAGGCACTACTGCTTGGCGCGCACGATCGAGCGTGCTCCCGCGAGCGCTCCCACCGCCCGCCGCTAGCCCCCCAATCAGTGAATGGGAATATAATTCCCATTCACCGATATAACTTCCCCGCAGAAAAACCGACGCTTTCTATCCAGAGAGCATGTTTTTTCTGCCCCCAGGAAACAACTTCTCAGCATTTTAGTTCCTGGATGCGAGATCGTTCGCATCCAGGACTTTTTTCACTGTAATAATAATAATAATAACTGTAATAGTAAACTGCACCCACATACATTTTTAATTAAAAAAAAAAAATTTACATGTAAAATTAGCAGTTTCCCTCCCACACCAAAAATTACCCACATACATTTTTTTTTATAAAAAAAAAAAATAACAATAAAAAAAACAAAAACAACATAAATATTTACCCAAGGGTCTGAACTTTTTAAATATGCATGTGTAACGATTGGTGTCAACACGCAGAGAGAATCTGATTATTGGTGATCTGCAGAATCACCAGTAATGCAGATATACACCAGATTATGGATGATCTGCAGAATCACCAATAATCCAGGTATGTCTAACCTCTGGACACCTGAGATATGAGTGTTTGGTGTAACAGTAGCACTTTGAGTGAGAACCACCAGAGGAGCTGGAGGTTAGAAGAAGAAGGGAATTCACCCCAGACTGTGGGTGAATCCCTATAGGCTAAAGGCTCCCTAGGAGAGGGGCCTATTCTTGGTTGCAGGATGCCCTTCTGCTAAGATGAACAGACTTGCCCTAACTGGATGTGAGATCCTAGCTCTCTACACCCTAGAGACGGACAGGAATACAAGTACACAGTGCTAGTCTTGGGTGTGAGGTCCGTAGTCACAACACCCTGGAACTAGTCTATAGCATAACCTAGCATTGACACAGTATCCTAGGCTTGGGTGTGAGGTCCGTAGTCACAACACCCTGGAACTAGTCTATAGCATAACATAGCATTGACATAGTATCCTAGGCTTGGGTGTGAGTTCCGTAGTCACAACACCCTGGAACTAGTCTATAGCATAACATAGCATTGACACAGTATCCTAGGCTTGGGTGTGAGGTCCGTAGTCACAACACCCTGGAACTAGTCTATAGCATAACATACGAGAATATTCTAGCTCAGTGTGAATTCCCAGGTCCTTCCCGGTTCTAACACACTGTAGGATCTGACTGAGGTCTGTGTGCTAACACATAAAGCATTCGCAACGGCAGACAACGTGAGACTGAGGGACGAATGGTTATATAGTGCAGCGCTGATCAGCGCTGCCCAGTCCCTTTCAGCCAATCCGCATACATCTTGGGATCAGCTGACCAAGGGAGTCAGCTGATCCCTCTCTGCTTCCCATGAAGCTTCTGTCTTTCCGCGTGCGCGTGTGTATTCCTCAGCCTATGTGCACAGGAAGGCTGTACCACATCAGACACATGTCGCCGCGCGTAAACCGCCGGACTAGACGCGGAAGTAGCTGCCATGCCGTCAGAGCACGCGGCGGCTATTCCGCAATCCTTGACAGCATGTCAAGAGAATATGTTATTATATTATTTAAAATTATAAGCTTAGAAATAGTGATGGACGCAAATTGAAAAAATGCACCTTTATTTTTAAATGAAATATCGGCACCATAAATAATAGGGACATCGTTTAAACGGTGTAATAACCGGGACAGATGGGCAAATAAAATGCCTGAGTTTTAATTACAGTAACATATATTAATTTCAAACTATAATGGCCAAAAACTGAGAAATAATTAATTTTTTTCATTTCTTTCTTAATCTTCCTGTTAAAATGGATTTAGAAAAAAATAATTCTTAGCAAAATGTACTACCCAAAGAAAGCCTAATTAGTGGCAGAAAAAAACAAGATATAGATCAATTCATTGTGATAAGTAGCAATAAAGTTATAGGCGAATGAATGGGAGGTGAACGTTGCTCGGATGCATGAGATTTTCGGCACTGCGGTGCTGAACCGGTTACAAAAATACATGTAAGCTTTAACAATGGTAGAGAAAGAACCATTGAAAGTTGATAAGGCAGTCAGACATTACCTGATATCACTGAGGAAGAGCAATCTCACCATAGTGCGCACCAGTCCAGCACGGCCGTCACTACACAAACAGCTGTTTGCGGTGCGTTACACAGTGAGTTTGGTGTGTCAGTGTGAAGCAGAACTCTAATTACACTCCCTGATTGATGTATATGTTACGGCCAGAACCCGAAGTGTGGCCACTTCTAGTTCTGGCCAGCCACTTCGGGTTCTGGCCGGCCAATGTGCAAAGTGGCCGCAGCGCAGCGGCCAATGTTAGAAATGGAAAGTTTACATTTATTTTACAGCCGTCTCGCTGCGGCCAAATGTATTAAAAGTTGCTTAATTTAATTAAATATAGCCGGCGGCGATGTGATAGATGAAGCCGCCGGCTTTCGCACTGCCTCCTCCTCCTCTCCTCCTCCCCCCCGCCTCTCTCCTCTCCCCTGCCTCCTATACGACATACGGAGCAGCCGGGCGGGGACACGCGTGTCCCCCGAGAGTCGTTCGTCGCGGCAGGGGAATCCTGCCGTTCCTGCAGAGCGGGCGCTGGCAGAAGCAATGTCTGCAGCCTCCCCGCTCTGCTTCCCCTGCCGCGACGAACGACTCTCCCGGCGGCTCCGTATTGTATGGAAGGCGGGGACAAGGAGAGAGGCGGGGGGGGGGGGGGGGGAGAGAATCGGGGGGGGGGGGGGAGGCAGTGCGAAAGCCGGCGGCTTCATCTATCACATCGCCGCCGGCTATATTTAATTAAATTTAAGCAACTTTTAATACATTTGGCCGCAGCAAGACGGCCGTAAAATAAGTGTAGCTTTGCATTTCTAACATTGGCCGCTGCGCTGCGGCCACTTCGCACATTGGCCGGCCAGAACCCGAAGTGGCCGGCCAGAACTAGAGGTGGCCACACTTCGGGTTCTGGCCGTAACATATACACATGCAAGATGTTTAAAGCACTTTAGGCCTGCAATTTAGCATTCAATGTGATTTCTGCCCTTAAAACGCTGCTTTGCGTCACATTCAGATTTTTCCCAGGGACTTTTGGCGTCTATCCCACTCCGCCATGCCCCCCTCCAGGTGTTAGACCCCTTGAAACATCTTTTCCATCACTTTTGTGGCCAGCATAAATGTTTGTGGTTTTCAAAGTTCGCCTCCCCATTGAAGTCTATTGCGGTTCGCAAAAGTTTGCGCGCATCTAACGTTTGGCGAAGGTCGCGAACCCGGTTCACGAACCATAAATCGTAAGTTCGGGCCATCTCTACTTATAATGTGATCCATCTGGGGGTGCAAACAAATGCAGCACAGATTTTCCATAGTTCTCTAATCTCATGAAACCTTCCTTAGTTTGT
The DNA here is from genome assembly GCF_040937935.1 of Hyperolius riggenbachi. Lineage (NCBI taxonomy): Eukaryota > Metazoa > Chordata > Amphibia > Anura > Hyperoliidae > Hyperolius > Hyperolius riggenbachi. Next base: position 204,154,003 of record NC_090655.1, read on the forward strand.
TACAACTACAACATAGAAATAAGTGAAGTGAATGTCTGTTATTAGTAAAAGTCTGAGTTGCAAAATGCTCATACAGCAAAGTCCCTTTGATCCAGCACCAGTTGCTTGCCGTTTGCTTGAGCAACCAGACAAAAAAGCACAAATCATTCCCTTCCCTATGCAGCATAAAATATCCACTGAGCCTCTGGCAATGCCCTGTAGCTCTTAGTGGGCTCCTGGCGGCTTTCCGGGATCCTCTGTGTGCGGCTCCTGGTGTATCAGCTGACCTGGGTCAAGTCACGTCACACACCAGGAGTGGTGCACAGATGCTGAAAAGCCGCTAGGAGCCTGCTAGGAGCTACAGGGTGTTGCTGGAGGCTTGGTGAGTATTCTATGGCCAGTAACCACCCCGAAACCCTTATGTTTTTTTAGTTCATGTGAATAAGCATACAGCACAAATTGCGAAATTTTGAAGCATAATGCTTCTTTTTCAAGCTATGCTGCATGAGGACAAATAGACACTGTTGAAACAGGCTTTTGTACCATACATAGTCAGAAAATGCCCAATAAACGTGCTCCGAGCCCTTTAACAAATCACAACGGTCCATGGCTAACTAAACCTGATGGGAAACCAAATGGCTAATATCTGACTGGTGACTAATACAGTTACCATGCCCTTTGCACACATCATCACTGGACATGGCCACACACAAGCACCGCCCTAGCCAGCTCAGTCCAATGATGGGACCTGATGGGGAACTACATCGGGATATGAGAGCAGATCTACTGATCTTGACCAATAGGCAGATTACTATCTATACTATTGATTTTTTAGTGTCCAGTTTGTCCATGTCCACTATTTTCATGGTACTGTACAAAGTACCGTAAAAAAACAAACAAATGTACATAATAAAGACTAGTACACATTTTAGAGCAGAAGAAGAAGAATTGGGTCAGAGGCTGAAGGGAATGGCATATAAGTTAGATTACACACACATTCAAATGTATAATAAAAAAGACTGTGTGGCATTCCGTCTAAGAAGTACTTGTAACCCCTTGTTCACCATGATATAGGCTGATCTTCCCTCATGTTAACAGATGTTAGGGTTAGTGTAAAGTATGGTTTGGAATGAGGGAGCATCAGAGAAACCCCATTCTAAAGTGGAATCGAGAAATCAGAGTCACGTGGGAGTCACGCAACGTGACATATAAGTTAGTAAATTCCTCCTGACCCTGTCTGCGCGTTCGGTGCAGCTAAGCAGTAATCGGGAGATTGGGATGAGCCATATTACTGGCCATGTCGTCTATTGTTGTTCAAGCAGAAGAGCCCAATACTGGCCAGTCAACTTGGCAATACACATTATAGGAAGGCTCAAAAACAGGCCATCTGCATTTTTGTTCACAAATCAAAAACTTAATGCATTGCAATGCAGATACAAATCATGAAAATGATCACCATTGTAGGAACAAAAGGGAAACCAATGGGAATAGAAATCAAAATGTTATTACTTTGGAATAGAGTGAACCCAGCCTAAGACCTGGTTCACACAGTTTAACAGCATTCCTTCAAGAGCGGTCACTCCAAAAATGCTTCATGTAGCGGAATGTGATCATAAACAACTACTGTGGGTTAAATTGCAATAGAACTTTGCTGATTTGCCAGCGATCTGCAAGCACAGTGAAAGCGCTGTCAAAATGTTAACCAGTATTTAGTACAATTTTAATTTAATAATTAAAGGTAAGCGGCTACATTTTCCATGGAAACTGCAGCTTTGATAAACATACAGCTAAATAAGGATGTCTTGTGGAATGATAATAAAACTATTAAATAAGGTCATTTTGATAGCACTTCCAAAGTCAAAGTCCAGAGTCTGAAGTAATTTACACCTGTGTGACGTTTTCATATCACTTTTTCCTGTGAACATTGCGCAAGACAGAGCAGATACAATCTGAGGTGTGCCTCCACGTGCCTCCACCACTCACTTGTAGCCATATAAACGGACAAAGGAAATGTTAACCTTATTCTATGTTTGCCAGTTATCTGACATCAGCAGGAAACAGCGGGACAGTGTGTTCCATCCGGGCAAAGCACCTCATTGTGGGAAAAATGCTTAAAGAGGAACTTTAACCAAGGATTGAACTTAATCCTGATCAGTAGCTGATACCACATTTCCCACAAAATATTCACCTTTTCTTGAATAGATCATAAATGGGGAGCGGGGGTGGGGGTATCTGTATGGCTGATATCCTACAGTGTGATGTCATGACCATGGTCCTAACAGTTTGTTGTCTGTGAAGCTCTTTGCAGTGTGGGAAATAACAGCTTTTTCCAACTGCCAGGCAAGCAGTATCTCGCGCTGTGCATACTGTGGAACTCACCATAAACAAACATTCTGTACAGATCACCTGGCAGAACTAAAGATGTTAACTCTTGTGATAAATTTCAGAAAGCAAATCAGGGAAAAGAAATATTGTAAAAAAAAAATAAGCCATTTTATTCATTATGCTATTTTCACTGCAGTTCCTCTTTAAGACTAGTTTCACTAGTGGGTGGGGAGATCATCCTGAGGCAGGACGATCACACCGTATCATTCCACCATGCATATTACCCTGAATCTAAGTAACCGCCATGTCTAGTGTCCCCATATGGGGACAAAAAACTCCACTGAAAGCTGCCAAAAGTCCGCCGAAAGCCCAAATGCCACACCACCGAGACACCGCCAAACAAGACGCCAGGCGGACGTCCGTGTGAACCAGCCCTTAACTGGGGCTTTCTCCAGCCCCCTGTAGGCTGTGGGCTCCCTCGCTCTCCTCTCGGGCTGCTCTGTTCTTCCATAGAGTTGGGCCGAACGGTTCGCCTGCGAACGGTTCCATGCGAACTTCAGTGGTTCGCGTTCGCGTCCCGCAGGCGAACCTTTGCGGAAGTTCGGTTCGCCCCATAATGCACATGGAGGGTCAACTTTGACCCTCTACATCACAGTCAGCAGGCCCAGTGTAGCCAATTAGGCTACACTAGCCCCTGGAGCCCCACCCCCCCCTTATATAAGGCAGGCAGCGGCGGCCATTACGGTCACTCGTGTGCTGCCTGCGTTAGTGAGAGTAGGGCGAGCTGCTGCAGACTGTCTCTCAGGGAAAGATTAGTTAGGCTTAACTTGTTCCTGTCTGGCTGCATACCTGTTCTGTGAACCCACCACTGCATACCTGTGCTGTGAACCCACCACTGCATACCTGTGCTGTGAACCCACCACTGCATACCTGTGCTGTGAACCCACCACTGCATACCTGTTCAGTGAACCTGCCACTGCATACCTGTTCTGTTCAGTGGACCGGCCACTGTATACCTGTTCATTGAACCCACCACTGCATACCTGTGCTGTGAACCCACCACTGCATACCTGTTCATTGAACCCACCACTGCATACCTGTTCAGTGAACCCGCCACTGCATACCTGTTCTGTTCAGTGGACCCGCCACTGTATACCTGTTCAGTGAACCCGCCACTGCATACCTGTTCTGTTCAGTGGACCCGCCACTGTATACCTGTTCAGTGAACCCGCCACTGCATACCTGTTGTGTTCAGTGAACCTGCCACTGCATACCTGTTCTGTGAACCCGCCACTGTATACCTGTTATGTTTAGTGAACCCGCCACTGTATACCTGTTCTGTTTAGTGAACCCGCCACTGCATACCTGTTCTGTTCAGTGGACCCGCCACTGTATACCTGTTCAGTGAACCCGCCACTGCATACCTGTTGTGTTCAGTGAACCTGCCATTGCATACCTGTTCTGTGAACCCGCCACTGTATACCTGTTCTGTTTAGTGAACCCGCCACTGCATACCTGTTCTGTTCGCCGTAGCCCTTCCGGATCCACCCTCCACCAACGCCTGGAACGGCAGGTAGCCGACTACCTGGCCTTAAGTGTGGATGTAGACACTGCTGTGAACAGCGATGAGGAACCCTTGAACTACTGGGTGCGCAGGCTTGACCTGTGGCCAGAGCTGTCCCAATTTGCCATCCAACTTCTCTCCTGCCCTGCTGCAAGCGTCCTGTCAGAAAGGACCTTCAGCGCAGCTGGAGGCATTGTCACAGAGAAGAGAAGTCGCCTAAGTCACAAAAGTGTTAAGTACCTCACCTTTATCAAAATGAATGAGGCATGGATCCCGGAGGGCTGCTGCCCGCCCCAAGACTAAGTCAGTCCCCGCACACACAGCATCTCTGCCTGCACGCCGTGTGACTGGCTGCCTGGCCTGCCCCAAGAAGACTAAGTCGCTCCCAGTCCCTCCACACAGCATGTCTGCCTGCAGGCCGCTTGACTACCTTCTCAGCCACCACCAACAGGGTCCGGGACTCCAGGCGGATTGCTGAATTTTTTAGGCCGCTGCTAGCAGCGGCCGCTGTAATAATTTTTCTGGTGCGTGTACATGACTGCCTAATTTTTCTGGCTGCACTGCGGGCAGCTGCAACAACAAAAGAAAAGGCATGTACATGCGCCCATTCCCCTTCGTGATCATTACCTTGCCGTGGTGAAGGGGCTTGCGTATCACAATGAAGCAATGACCGGCGCCTAGATGAGTGTCTCGGGGGGCACACCCACGATAATAAGGTCATTGCCTCATTGTGGTCAGACCAAATTTGATCAGCTGGACAGTCACTGTTCTGTCATTCAGCTACATCAGCCAGGCGACCATATGGGCTGTAAAGCCACCAAAACCTGCACTCTCGCCATGGTGCGCACCAGTCCAGCACGGCCGTCACTACACAAACAGCTGTTTGCGCTGCGTTACACGGTGAGTTTGGTGTGTCAGTGTGAAGCAGTACCTTAATTACACTACCTGATTGATGTATACACATGCAAGATGTTTGAAAGCACTTTAGGCCTGTCATTTAGCATTCAATGTGATTTCTGCCCTTAAAACGCTGCTTTGCGTCAAATCCAGATTTTTCCCGGGGACTTTTGGCATGTATCCCACTCCGCCATGCCTCCCTCCAGGTGTTAGACCCCTTGAAACATCTTTTCCATCACTTTTGTGGCCAGCATAATTATTTATTTTTTTTCAAAGTTCGCATCCCCATTGAAGTCTATTGCGGTTCGCGAACTTTAACGCGAACCGAACCTTCCGCGGAAGTTCGCGAACCAGGTTCGCGAACCTAAAATCGGAGGTTCGGCCCAACTCTATTCTTCCATAGACAACTCTGGTAGATGCTGACAACTGTACATGTGTGGGCCTGGCTACGTGCATCTTTGGTCGTGCTCCTGTTCTGCACCTGTGCGGTTACTGTATTAGCAAACTGCACATGCACAGAATGCCCCTGGCATTGAGAGCACAATGGGGGACCGCGCATGCGCAGTGGAGCTGGGTGCAACTAGGGAATGTGCCAGAGAAGACTGCAGGAACAACTACCGCACCAAACTGCAATTTTGTATGCAAACTTTATTATAACATGATATGAAAAACAAAAATGTGCATGATCGCATGATGGTGAATATACTAACATATGCAGCAGAGGATCATCTATATGTGTGTGTGTGTGTATGTATATATATATATATATATATATATATATATATATATATATATATAAACAAAAATATAAATGGTCAGTACAACAGTACAAAAAAGAGTGGTAAGAAATAAGTTAACAATAGATCACTAGATATACACCACAATTGAGGATTAAATAGTGAAGATGCAAAAAGTGTAAGACACAACAACGAGCTGGCAAAAAGTGCATACTGCAAATAAAAACAGTAAAATGACAAATGACAACAAGGACATCCGGAAGGATCAAGAGTAAGTGTGCAAAGACTCACTGAGTGGCAGAGTGCAAAGGCCACCTAACCGAGAGAGAGCAATTCAGAGCTGCAAGTGCCCACCAGCTGCCCTATCACAATTTGCCACATTAGCTTTATCAGAGAGGTCAGTTCCGTTTTAGCCCATTATATAGTCAGGAAAAGCATATGGGGTGGCGAATTGAAAAGCAAAGTGGCCACGCTGCAACATGCTAATGTGTCACGCTGCTATGGCAACGCAGCCGCATCACCAAGGTAAGCCCAATGAAGGCCATTAGTGTCCAAAAGAGAGTAAACCACAAACCGGCTATTACAGAACTTCAAAAGTAAGCATTCATGCAAGAATTAAGCTTAAGCATAATAAAATACCGGTGTGAGCCAAAAGCAAGAGGGGCTAATAGTGCAACTCAAGAAACTTTATACTAACAAACATTGGGTATAACGTAACAGCGGTCAATCACAGTTGACCTCCATGCATAAACTAAAAATCTGTCAGTGCTGCTGTAATGCAAAGTTATATTTACCTCTGGAGTCTTGTCCCACGAAGGTCTCCAAAGTAGGAGAAAAGTGTTGTGCTCAGTGCTCTGCATGTTGGAGGGAGAAGGGAGTGCTCTGCGTGGTGGAGGGAGGGAGTGCTCTGCATGGTGGAGGTAGGGATTGCTCCATATGGTGGAGGGATGGAGTGCTCTGCATGGTGGAGGGATGGAGTGCTCTGCATGGTGGAGGGAGAGATTGCTCCGGATGGTGGAGGGAGTGCTCTGCATGGTGGAGGGATGGAGTGCTCTGCGTGGTGGAGGGATGGAGTGCTCTGCATGGTGGAGGGAGAAGGGAGTGCTCTGCATGGTGGAGGGAGAGAGTGCTCTGCATGGTGGATGGAGAAGGGAGTGCTCTGCATGGTGGGGGGAGAAAGGAGTGCTCTGCATGGTGGAGGGAGTGCTCTGCATGGTGGAGGTATGGAGTGCTCTGCGTGGTGGAGGGATGGAGTGCTCTACATGGTGGAGGGAGAAGGGAGTGCTCTGCATGGTGGAGGGAGAGAGTGTTCTGCATGGTGGAGGGAGAAGGGAGTGCTCTGCATGGTGGAGGGAGTGCTCTGCATGGTGGAGGTATGGAGTGCTCTGCATGGTGGAGGGATGGAGTGCTCTGCATGGTGGAGGGAGGGAGTGCTCTGCGTGGTGGAGGGATGGAGTGCTCTGCTAGTGGAGGGAGTGCTCTGCATAGTGGAGGGAGGGAGTGCTCTGCATGGTGGAGGGAGTGCTCTGCATGGTGGAGGGAGGGATTGCTCCGCATGGTGGAGGGATGGAGTGTTTTGCATGGTGGAGGGATGGAGTGCTCTGCATGGTGGAGGGAGGGATTGCTCTGCATGGTGGAGGGAGAAGGGAGTGCTCTGCATGGTGGAGGGATGGAGTGCTCTGCATGGTGGAGGGAGGGCGTGCTCTGCGTGGTGGAGGGAGGAAGTGCTCTGCATGGTGGAGGTAGGGATTGCTCCACATGGTAGAGGGATGAAGTGCTCTGCATGGTGGAGGGATGGAGTGCTCTGCATGGTGGAGGGAGGGATTGCTCCGGATGGTGGAGGGAGAAGGGAGTGCTCTGCATGGTGGAGGGATGGAGTGCTCTGCATGGTGGAGGGATGGAGTGTTTTGCATGGTGGAGAGAAGGATTTCTCTGCATGGTGGAAGGAGGGAGTGTTACGCATGGTGGAAGGATGAAGTGCTCTGCATGGTGGAGGGAGGGAGCACTCTGCATGGTGGAGGGAGGGAGCTGGTGAGTGAGACTCCCTATACTAGGGCACCACCTATAACTGGCTACAGGCTACTTATACTGGAGCACCACCTATACCTGGCTACAGGCTACCTATACTCAGGCACCACCTATACCTGGCTACAGGTTACCTATACTGGGGCACCACCTATACCTGGCTACCTATAGTGGGGCACCACTTATACCTGGCTACCTCCACAACAGCACCACCTATACCCGAGGGCACCAACTGTACCTGGCTACCTCTACTGGGGCACCTATAGCTCACTACCTATACTGGAGGAACCGGTACCTGGCTAAGTTATACAGGTGCACAACCTATACCAGGCTACCTATAATGGGGCACTACCTTTAGCTGGATACATATACTGGGGGCACCTGTACCTAGCTAGCCTATACTGGTGAACCACCTATACCAGGCTACCTATACTGGGGGCAACTATACCAAGCTTTCTATACTGAGGCATCACCTATAGCTGGCTACCTATACTTGGGGCATCTATAACTGGCTACCTATACTGGGGGCACCTATGCCTGGATACATATACTGGGGGGAACCAATACCTGGCTAAGGCAGACACAAAGGGGTACAAGAGGTGACAGAGGGGGACAAAAGAGGCACAGGGGGAACAGAGGGGAACAGAAGATTCACAAGGAGAACATAGATGAGATAGGGGGACATGAGGTGACACAGAGGGGCACAAAAGAGGCACAAACTGAGGTGACCGGGGGGAGACAATTGAGACACAGGCAGTAAAGAGGGGGACAAAAGAGAATAGATTCAGGATAAAAACAGGCGTACAGTCCCTATCTCATTTGTTAACTGGGGACTACCTGTATGTTAACCACTTAAAGAAAACCTGAACTGAAAATTAAAAGTCAAAATAAGTATACACAAGTCATACTTACCTTCCATGTAGTCTACTCCTCAGTGTCTTTCTCCTGTCCCGCGTCCTGTTTGTTCACTGTGATCAATGGAATTTTCCGTCCTCCGTTTTGAAATTGGCCATTACCCCATAACAGCTTCCTGGTCAGCACACAGTTAAACTGTAACATTGCCCACTTGAGCCATAGGGAAACATAGACATTACCTGGTATATCAGTTTTCCTCTCAGCTATAACTGACAGCAACTGATATTTTACTGACAGCAACTGAAATATTTCAGATCTGACAAAATATTGTCAGAACTGGAAGGGAGTATTGTCAGAAGAAAATGGTGAGCTTTTGAGAGGAACTGATGGCAAGGTAACTATGTAATGTTCATTTGAAGTTACCTCATATGTTTATTTTAAATATTTTTACTCACTACATGTTCTCTTTAAGCTCTCAGTCATTTTCACTTTATGCATCCGAGCAATGTTCACCTCCCATTCATTCGCCTATAACTTTATCACTACTTATCACAATGAACTGATCGATATCTTATTTTTTCCGCCACCAATTAGGCTTTCTTTGGGGGGGGGGGGGGGGGGGTACATTTTGCTAAGACCTACCTTACTGTAAATGCATTTTAACAGTAAGAATAAGAAAAAAACGGAAACAATTCATTTTTTCTCTGTTTTCATACGTGCCTCCATAATTACAACCCACGTATTGTAATTGCTCATTTGTCACGGTTATTTCACCATTTAAATTATGTCCCTATCACAATGTATGGCGACAATATTTTATTTGGAAATAAAAGAGCATTTTTTCCGTTATGCATCCATCACTATTTACAAGCTTATAAAAAACAAAAATATAGAAATATTTCATCTTTACATAGATATTTAAATAGTTTAGACCCTTAGGTAAATATTTATGTGTTTTTTTTTTATTATTGTAATGTTTTTGGGTTTTTTTTTATTAAACATTTTATGTGGGTATTTTTGGGAAGGTGGGAAGTAAATAGTGTTTTATTTAGGGAAATATTTGTGTAGTGTAATTTTTTTTAACTTTTAGATGTAGTTACTCTTTGGCCACAAGATGGCAACCTTGAGTTTGTTTACATGAAGTCACTCTAAGCGTACAATGTACGCTTAGAGGGACATAGACTCAGAAAAAGCGAAGCTTCCGAGAGAAGCTGTCGCTTTTTCTGCGTGGGAGAGGAATCAGTGATCGGGCACCATAGCCCGATTCATTGATTCCTGGGCTACCGAATCCATGGCTGGGAGTGCGCGTGCACGCGCGCGATCGGCCGCGGGAGCACGCGGGAGCGCGCATGTCCTCCTTGACATTTTTATATGTCAAGGAGGACAAAGTGGTTAATAGTATTTGGCTCCACCCACAACATGCCATTACCTTGCCCTCTTTTTTGCCACGTCAGGCTGCTTTCTTCAGCGTCAGAGCCATACAATATTTTTGCCGCAGCACGCTTTGTGAATGGGCACGGGGTGGGGTGGCTCTGTAGTTGTGTCTACTCTCTCCTCCCCTCTCACTCACCGTGTCCACCTTCTCTGCTCTGTGTCACGCTATGTATGACCCTCTCTCCATCTCTTGTACTTATGCAATGATTTTCGTTGGATACTGTGATAACAAATCACAGATAAAATACACATATATCAGTCCCTGTTATCTGGAATTCAGGCAACTGGAAGTCTCAACTAACTGTCATGCCTGAAGGATAACGGGGACTATAGTTTTGTGTCATAGGGGGGTTCAAAGGCATTTTTAATACTTACTGAGCATCCAGCAATGTCTGGCAATCTCTTGGTACCTCCTCGCAGGCTCCTGTTGGCTTTCTAGCACGGTGCACAGAAGCCGGCGTGTCACATGACCTGATGTGGGTTATGTGGCTTGCCAACTTTCATGCACAGAGGATGCCAGGACGCTGTTAGGAGCCCTCAAGGAGGTATGGGGAGACTGCCAGATATCGCTGGAGTCCCAGTGAGTATTTACAGGTAGAGATGGGCCAAACTATTTTACCTGCAAATTGTTTGTGGTGTACATGGCATATTCGACCCGCCCCTATACATTATCATTGAGCTAAACTTTGACCCCTTACCTCAAAGTCAGCGGACACATGGCAGCCAATCAGCTATCCCTCCCACCTGGACTATCCCCCACCTATCAGGAAGTCAGCACAGAAGCCATTCTGCAGTCTGTGTTTGGCTTCTGTGCTAGGAATATAAGGGCCAGTGTGTTTTGATAAGGAGAGAGTTAGGTAGGCATGTGTTCTGTGTCCTCAGTGCAGATTCTTGCTGCCACATTGTCCTGAACAGCTAAGCCCATCTTAGGGCTGATACATTGTTTTTGTTGCTATTGTATTGCTCTTTTGTGGCCAGTGCACAAGTTAGCTGTTGGAGACAGGTCTGCTGATCCTAGTAGTGCATTGACCACCCACTTTCACACCACTACTGGCATCTAGTATCCACTGGTCCCTGTGTTAAAACCTCAGTGCTGTAGAACAGAGGTCCCCTACCTCTTCCGACCCGGAGACCACTTTCTGGCCGGGAAGGGGGGGGGGGGTGCGTGCAACCTAGTGGACAGTGTCGTGCGCAGTGGGTTACGGGGGGAGTGGGGGGCTGGGGTGCGGCGGCATAGCTAGCATAGTTGCCCCAGTATAGGGAGTTTAGTTGCCCCAGTATGGCTAGTATAGTCACCCCAGTATAGCTAGTATAGTGCCCAGTATATAGCTAGTATAGTGCTCAGTATATAGCTAGTATAGTGCCCAGTATAGCTAGTATAGTGCCCAGTATAGCTAGTATATAGCTAGTATAGTGCCCAGTATAACTAGTATAGTGCCCAGTATATAGCCAGCATAGTGCCCAGTATATATCTAGTATAGTGCCCAGTATATAGCTAGTATGTGCCCAGTATATAGAAAGCATAGTGCCCAGTCAATAGCTAGTATAGTGCCCAGTATATAGCTAACATAGTGCCCAGTACATAGCTAGTATAGTGCCCAGTATATAGCTAGTATAGTGCCCAGTATACAGTATAGCTAGTATAGTGCCCAGTATATAGCTAGCATAGTGCCCAGTATATAGCTAGCATAGTGCCCAGTATATAGCTAGTATAGTGGCCAGTATAGTGCCCTAGTATGGGTAGGTAGTGCCCCCCTCCCCCCGCAGCCGCCGCTCCTGTTACCTTATGAGTGGGCGACGCTTCTTCTCTTCTATTCTCCCGCAGCCGCTTTCCCGTCTGCAGCATATCATATTACAGCAGTGCTTCCTGCGCGGCTGCTGTAAGTAAGGGAAGGAAGCAGGGCAGCGGCTTCCTGTAGCGGCGATATGCATCGCCGATACCATAGGAACCGCTGCCCTGCCTCCTTCCCTTCCTTACAGCAGCCGCGCAGGAAGCGCTGCTGTAATACGAGATGCTGCAGACAGGAGAGCGGCGCCTGGGGGAATATAAGAGAAGAAGCGGCCGCCCGCTCATAAGGTAACAGGAGCAGCGACCACGGGGGGAGGGGAGCGAGGTGACAGACCCGCCGCGGCCCAAAAGAAAACTGCCCACGGACCACCAGTGGGCCACGGCCCACAGGTTGGGGACAGTGTAGAAGACAGGTCTGCTGGTCCTAGTAGTGCACCGACCATAACCCAGTAATCCTTCACACCACTTCTGGCATCTAGTATCCACTACTGGCCCCTGTATAAGACCTCAGTTCTGTTGGAGACAGGTCTGCTCTGCTGGTCCCAGTAGTGCACTGACCAAAACCCAATAATCCTTCGCTGCCACTACTGGCATCGAGTATTCACTACTGTCCCCTGTATAAGGCCTCAGGCCTGGTGCACACCAAAAACCCGCTAGCAGATCCGCAAAATGCTAGCATATTTTTAAACGCTTTTTGTTATTTTTATGAGGCGTTTTGCTAGCGTTTTGCGGATTGCTGCTGCGGATTTCAGTGTAACATATTTTAGATATTGTTACAGTAAAGCTGTTACTGAACAGCTTCTGTAACAAAACCGCCTGGCAAACCGCTCTGATCTGCCGTTTTTCAGAGCGATTTGCGTTTTTCCTATACTTAACATTAAGGCAGAAACGCATACACAATCCAAAAAATGCCTCACCCCGGGAGGATTCGTTTCTGCAAAACGCCTCCCGCTCTGGTGTGCACCAGCCCATTGAGATACATTGACCAAGCGGATCCGCAGCCGCAAGCGGATCTGAAAACGTCCAAAAAGCCGCTCGGTGTGCACCAGCCCTCAGTGCAGAATCTGTGTTTTTTGGTGTCTTTAATTCTCATTTAAGTGAATGAAGATTGTTGCAGAAATGTTAAATGCAGAGCTTTTTAAAAATGAATCATAAATGCAGCTAGTGTGGACAGGCATTAGCCCATTATACTCCCCTAGTTGTTCTGGGTCAACATGAGCTTTCTGGGTATTCACAATTTTATCTACTCAAGCAAAAACTAAAACTCTTTTTCTTTATTTTGAAGACAGCAGTGGTAGCTTCTGATTCTTCAGTACTGATTTGCCTTAAACTGCACATTTTCGATAGCACTAAATGGTTTATAAACTATTGTCTGCCTACTACCAATCTTCCATTGGCACTTGAATGCATTATGTCAGCTGTTCATTCTTTTGCAAGACGGAGCAAAGTAAAATGCAGTAGATTAGATATGTGACTGGAGGAAAGTAGTATTCAGTCAAGAAAACAATCAGATGGATCACTAGCCAAGTGCAAAGTCCAATTTTGTATGGCCCAACTTTTTATGGAGTTACATGGATACCCATTCTGTTTAACAGAGACATATATGTATGTCAGAGGTTAACTCCAGCTCAGAAAGCATTTGGCCTTAATCCACATCTGCCATTTAGCAACACCCATATGTGCACAGTGCACACTAAATTCAAGGGGGAGAAATTCACATACCGTTACACACATACCAAATGAGAAGAGCATCCTGCAGTGTCTCCCGGTGTGCTAATAGTCCCATAGCAGCTTTTCACTAGTTTTAGAACAATGAGAATAGGTCATCTGACCACTATTTTAAGTTTGAACTAGATTAATGTATGTCATGCTAAGTAGTGTTGTGCCACAGGACTCTGCCACTTCTACTGAATATGTTACAGGATCACACATGCAGCTGAACAGAGTAGAGTCAATATAATACTATGTTCTGTAGTGGAAAAGAAAAGGATGCAGGAGTGAGAAAAGAAAAGGGAGTGATCTGAGCATAAATGTCAAAAATTCAGTTTGGATTTTTTTTTTTGACAGATTTTTAATTGTGATGTTTCCACAAGCGGTCCTAACCATTATAGAAAATTGGTAACCATGGTATGATTGTGGGCTTTGCAGTTAACTTGGACAATCAGGCTGATATAAAAATTCTAACATATTCTAGATATTCTAGAGTGTGCTATAGAATGTGCAAATATTATGAAAATCTCACGACTGAAAGGAGATCTTGTCAATGGATTGCCGAGAGACCGGGGTGAGCAGTGGCGTAGATAAGGGGCTGTGGGCCCGATGCAATTTTTACAATGGGGCCCCCCAAGCACTCTATACATAACAATTGATACGGCAAACCAAAACCTGCCAATGGCAACTACAGTGTTAGAGGTGCAAGAAGGGGACAGGGAATAGTTTGTTAATGATTACCACTATTCAAATTATCTATAGAAGTGAATATTATGATCACAGGACCAATAGAGAGCTAATACTGTAGTTGAGGGAGGGCCCTTTGGGGCCCCTCTGGCCCAAGGGCCCCGATGCGGTCACTACCTCTGCACCCCCTATTGCTACGCCCCTGGGGGTGAGTAACCTCTCATTTTACACCCTGCTCGGGACTCTACATAGGAAAAGAGGGAGGGAGGTATTCAGGGAGGGGAGTGAGTCGCCTTTCCATCATCAGGTGCCTGTAGGCATGGGCCTACAGTGCCTTATGGTAAATCTGGACCTGGACATACTGATAGTAAACAAGTTACAATGTATGCTGATCCCTGTTTCAAAAATGTGGTTTTAAACTTTATTACTACCCCTACAGTCAGGGCCGGGCCGAGGCATAGGCTGGAAAGGCTCCAGCCTCAGGGCGCAGTGTAGGAGGGGGCGCAGATTTCATTCAGCTGTCATTCCTAATTATGTTTGAAGCAGACATAAATAAATAAGAAAAGGGGATACATGGCAGTGACTACAAGCCAGATAACTAGATATTAAGGTGTTGGGGAGGTTATGGGCCCTGTGGCCCTCTTAGTCTAATAGCAATCAGTGTGTGACAGCTGGGGTGGGAGGGATGGGGGGGCGCACTTTGGTGTCTCAGCCTTGGGTGCTGGAGGACCTTGTCCCGGCTCTGCCTACAGTATTATATTTTCCTACAGCTTTGACTTAGGCAGCAGAAACACATCAGCTTAGGATTTTCCTATCGGTACAGCAGAGTGTCTTTGGATCTGGAGACCAGTAGCCTTACGTACTGCATCTCCCAGTGGTGTATCTAGGCAAGACAGTGCCCATGGCAAATACTAAAATTGCACCGCAATCGCAAATCGGAATCACAAATTGGATTTGCAGGGGTCCTTATACTGTCAGGTGAGTTTGATTGTTATTGTACTTAAAAGAAGTGTTATTTTGAGTCCTATGGGAGAAAAGCACTACAAAAATGTTATTGTTATATTTGAATTTAGTGCAGGCAGAATATGTGTCAGGCAGGAACTGCAGGGTTCATACACAGCTTCATACAGAAGCTAGACAATCCTCGCCTGAGATGACTAATCAACATCAATCCTATAGAGTCCCAATCACTACATTTTTTAAGCCATTAGAATTCTGCCCCACTCTGTGCAACTAAATGGGATTTCAACTGTGTTTTTCCTCTACCTTTGTTGATTTAAAGAAAACCTGTACTGAAAAGTTCCCCTGAGGGGTACTCACCTCAGTAGGGGGAAGCCTCTGGACCCTATCAAGGCTTTCCCCATCCTCCTGTGTCCCACCGCGGGTTCACTGCAGCCCCCGGAACGCACAGCTGACAGTTTTTCGCGCTGTGCAATATTTACCTTTTCTGGCTCCAGCGGGGGAGCTATTGCGGCTCTTCCCACGGAGATAGGTGAAAATAGCCGATCTCCCTCAGGTCCGCTCTACTGCGTAGGCGCAGGAGACTTGCGCCTGTGCAGTAGAGCGGCCCGACGGAGATCGGCTATTTTTGCCTATCTCCGTGCAGAGAGCGTATACTGCACCTGCGCTGGAGCCAAGGAGGTAAATATTTACATCGCCGCCGCTCCCGGAGGATTTTTGCTGCCGCCGTGGGACCGAGGAGGACGGGGGAAGCCTCAATAGGATCCGGAGGCTTCCCCCTACTGAGGTGAGTGCCCCCTAAGGGAGGTTTTTTCGTTGCAGATTTTCTTTAAAATAAAAAGAAAAAAAAGACCTTTACTATTAAAGGGAGCTCTCAGTCATACTTCACTCTAAACCACATGCTCTCCTGGGCTCACATCTATGGGTGTAGTCATCAGGTACGGCTTCAGGGGAGTAGAAGGGAGGGCAGTGATTGGCTACAATGACAAGCCTGGTCCCGCCTGTGAGACATTCAGCTCCAATCATTAAACAGAAATTCAAACCTGCATGAGAGGACGGTGGAGGCAGCATTCTGTTTCATGAGGTACCTCCGTATCTCTTTGCTGGGCATAGCGAAAAGGTGAAACAGAGGAGGACATTGGGAAATCCGGGGGGACAGATAAGAGCAATCAGGACATAAGGAAAGCTGAGGGGGGGGGGGCACAGAGGACATAGCAGAAAGCCAGGGGACAGAGGAGGGAGCAGGGACAGATGGTGACAGGAACAGATTTTTTGATGCTGCTCTGTCCCCATCCCGCTTTCATGGTCCCAGGCACCGGTCTGGATTGTATTATTCAGACCATAAAGTACACTGACCTTTTCTCCCAACTTTTGGGGCAGAAAAAGTGCATATGGTAGTTTGCAAACGAGCAGGCCGGCCATCCGGCATTTTTTTTATAGATCCTTTCCAGGGGGTGTTTTTATGAAGAATAGAGAAAACATTGAGAACCCCTCATGAAGAGATAGACTATTCCGAAACCTATTAGATCTGTAAGAAATTTACAGTGCATCTTGCTGTAGGAGAATTGTACATTGTTTATGTATGTATGTTTATGTATGTGTAAAACAATGTGTAAAACAATTATGTATGTGTAAAAAAAAAAAAAAAAGATCAAAGATGGCGCCTGAGTAGGACGCCTCGGCACACAGGGCTCCGGCTCTTCTGGCTCTTTCCTCCCTTTCCCTTGGTGGCTCACCTGCGCCGGGAGGTCAGAGATGTCCCCCCTGCTCTCCTCATCCTGGGGAGTTTGGGCATGCTGTGCTCCGGAACCTGGATCGCCAGGACCATCGATGCAGCCATTCCTCACTCGGCTGCACAGCACATGGGGCCGCTCCATCGCCAGACGCTAGTGCAGCCGCTCTGAGTTGTCGCTGCTGGCTGCTGCCGGGGAACAGGCCGCCTCGCCCCACTGCCAGCCGGGGCACGTTGCGGCTCTTCCAACACTCATGTGTCCACCACGTGGGTGGCCACACCGCCGCTGCCGGGGGAACCAAGAGACGCCGCCCGCTTTTTGAGGGGATGGGGACTGTGCTGCACCACCGCGGATCCTGTCCTGCTCCAGTCGGAGCCTGTGCACTCTGCGACGGGGGGAGATGCTGCTGCGGATGGAGGGAGCTGGGACGTTCTCCGGGTCTGCCTTGCTGCTTGCTGTGGGGCCTCTGCCCATACCCACTGATGCTGGTCCGCTCTCCCGGGCCCAGGGGTGACCTCCGGGCACTGCTGGCCGCTCCAACACCCGCTGCACTGCCACATATCTCTGCTCGGCCACCCACGTGGAGGAGATCCCCAGTGCGAGAGTGGCTCTGCTGGCCACTCCAGAGGCAGCCTCTGCCGACTCCAGCCTGGTAAGCCACCAACGTGGAGGAGCTCCTCTCCTCTGAGATCTCCCGCAGGCCAGACCTCCCTTGATGAGGCCACTGCCACGAAGATCTCCCCCACATCCAGCCCTTAATTTGCGGCCATATCTGATCACCCCACCAGGTCCCCTCTGCCTGCAACCATCATCGAATGGACTCTGGACCTGACCAGCCCAGACCGAGCACCAAGCCAGGACTATGCTAAGCGTGGCCCCTCTCAGTGATCCCCTCAGTTCGGCTGGGAGCACTGATTATCGGACTGTACACAATCTGCAGTCCTAAAGGGGACTCTCTGTCTCTCTCCTCTTTTTAGCTATCCATTCTCTCTCGCTTTCTCTATCCACTCCTTTTCCTTTACACTCTTTTACTTTACACAGCTCTCTCAGTTGCTTTCTCAGTTTCTTTCTCTCTACTTTCTTCCTCTCTACTTTCGTGGACAAATCAGGCACCTGTCTTGTTGGGAGCATGTCGCTGTGTAGCGTCCAGTGCCGAAAATGGCAGCGCTCATATCAGCTCTCAGGCTGCTCCTCCAGTTCCACTCTTTTCTGTCCCTGCTATCAATGTATGCTTTGCTATGTTTTGTATTTACGTTAAATGTACGTGTGTGCTGCAATGCTCTGTTTGCTTTTTATTTTTGCTTTTTATTTTTGCTTTTATATTTTATACGTATGACCCATGCTTGACTGCATGTGATGCTGCACTCTGCTTAATTGTACGCACAAGCTGTAATGTTTTTTTGTCCTATGTATGCTTGTCCTATGTATGTGCCATGCTTAACTGTATGCTATTTCTTGTCTCTTCACCAACGACCCTGTATGTGCCAAAACCAATTCCGGGTACAATCCACCGGTTGTACTTGGCGATAATAAATTCTGATTCTGATTCTGATTCTGTAAACATGAGTTTTCAACTTGAAAATTTTTCAGAATAGTGGTTCTATAGGATCTGCTTTATTTACCACTACTGGAGGCAAATCCCAGCAGCAATTTCTTGTCATGCACCGGAATGCTAGACATGTTTTATTAAAATAGTTAAAATTCCCAGGCGCATGCGCAGCGATTCCAAGATGGCTGCTTAGGCTCCGAGCTCCAGCCCTCGCCTCTGCTACTACAGGCTGCACACAGCCACTACTCCGATTCAGCAACGCGGCCACAGCGGGTCTAGCTCCAGGTCACATACGGGCATGGATGGCTGCAAAGAATAACCCCAAAGCCTCCCCGCAAGCCGGCTCCATGGACCGTTTTGTCCGCCCCCCGCCTTCCCAAGATGGCGCCGATCGCGCTCCGGACTCCGCCACAGCACAGCCTCTACCTCCTCCGCAACAAGCCGCACACCTAGCCGAGGAAACCCCTGCTCCTCCAGACCTCACCCCACTTACCTCAGCAACGCTGGAGATGGCTCTGGAAAGACACTACAGAGCCCTACAGGAGTCACTTCAGCAGGTAATCCTTACAGCGGTGAAGGACCTCAAGGGGGATATAGTCACACTAGCAGATCGCACCACCTCCCTGGAGGTAAAAATGGATGCCATGTCTCTGAAACAGCAGGACATAGAAGATGAACAGCGCCTAATCCAATCTGATCTTAAAGCAATAAGATCTTCCCAGGAGGACTTTGAAAACAGAGAGAGGCGGCAGAATATCCGCATTAAAGGTATGTCCATGTCTGTGACCTCTGACAAACTCCCCCTGCACCTCCTAGATCTATACAAATCAATAGTCCCTGACCTTCCTGATGAAATGTGGAGGATGGATAGAGCACACCGCTCACTAGGTGAGAGGAGACCCACAGCACAGCGCCCCAAAGATGTCATAATCAGGATGCACTATTATGAAGCTAAGGAAGCACTCCTGAGAGCCATTCGTAATACATCCACTATCTCTTTCAGAGGCGATGAACTTTCTATTTATAATGACCTTTCCCTGATCACCCTGACTAAGAGAAGGGCCTTCAGACCAATCACCCAACTTCTGAGGGATGCCAAGATCCAATATCAATGGGGATTCCCCTTCCGTTTAATGGTCAACAGAAACGGCGCACGCTTCTCAGTCTCAGACTTGGATGATGCACCCATGTTTCTCAAACAATTAGGTCTCCGCCTTCCTCATCCACCCAACCTCCATCAAGATCTCCCCTTGTCACCGACATCACCACCAAGAAAGATCCGCCACATGAACGACAGGTCTAGAGGTTCTATTCGCAGT
This sequence comes from Hyperolius riggenbachi, assembly GCF_040937935.1. Lineage (NCBI taxonomy): Eukaryota > Metazoa > Chordata > Amphibia > Anura > Hyperoliidae > Hyperolius > Hyperolius riggenbachi. The sequence goes on from NC_090655.1 coordinate 204,173,566, forward strand.
CTCACCTTCCCGGAGGCTCCCGAAGACATGGAAGCTCTCCCCACTGGATGACCACCGATACCCTGATATAGCTCCTTCCTGACCCGGACACACACCATGTCCAAACTCAGATATCACCTTTATTACCACCATCCTTGTGCTTTTGGTTCTTTCCTTACCTTCTGATTTAAAATGTTACTCTAGCTTACTATGTTATGCTTCATCTATGCCCTAATGTTGCTGTTATTGTTATTGACAATGTTTAATATATGACCCTTATAACTGAATTTGGCTATATAGCAGAGGAGATCTGGGCGACCCTCTTGGCTCACCCACATGTACCTCAGAAGAGCCACCACACTATCCCACAAAATTCCCCAGGGATGGTGTCTTTTTTGGCGGCTCTTATCTCTGCAACTCTTTACAGTTGCCTCACCATTGTGCCACGTACTATACAGTGGCAGTTTTCTTAAGAATGTCTTTCAACCACTGCCTCATATAACTTATGTATGGTTCCTCACTTTCTCCCCACCTGTTCTCCTACCTCTTTTTTCTAGACCACATCGAATACTCCTGGATCTTATCTACACATACATCTTTTCCATGACTAATGATTAATCTCTGTACATTAAATACCAAGGGCCTGAATATTCCACAGAAAAGGTCATCCTTACTGCGGGATCTTAGAAAACTTAATGTAGATCTGGCTTTCCTGCAGGAGACCCACCTGACCTCTAGTGACTCCATACGACTCACAAATAAACACTACCCAACTGCACACTTAGCTTCAGGACCTACAAAACGTGCTGGTCTAGCTATTTTGTGTCAAAAAGATCTTCCGCTCCAAATTGACAAAACTATAAGCGATCCACAAGGTCACTTTCTGATCTTGGTTGGGTCCCTAGCGGAAAAGCCAATCACAGTGGCTAATGTGTACGTACCTAACTCAAAACAAATCACATTCCTCACTACATTCTTTATTAAACTTAATAGGGTACTGAAGGGTACCCTCCTCCTGGGTGGTGACTTCAACTTGGCTTTCTCATCCTCAAAAGACAGAAGTGTCTCTCCCACCACCTCCTCACAAGCCTCTCATGACAGAAACTCACGCAAATTCAGAATACTCCTAAGGAAATACAAACTTTTTGACCTATGGCGTATAGCTAACCCTACAAGTGTAGAATACACCTTTTTCTCCCCCCCCCCCACATGCATCACACTCCAGGATTGACTATTTCTTCGCTAATACCTCAGTCCTCCCCATCCTCATTTCCTCTAATATTATCCCAATGGCCTGGTCTGACCACCATGCTGTCACTATTGAATTGGACAGGTTTTCTACACCTCACAAGCCCTTACATTGGAGGCTCAACGAGTCGCTTTTTAGAGACAAAACGTTACTATCCAAATGCGCAGATGAACTACAACATTTTTTTTCCACAAATCTAGACTCAGTTTCCTCTTTTGGCTTGCTCTGGGAATCCCACAAGGCCTTTATAAGAGGTCTCTTCATTGCTGAGAGTTCAAAACGTAAACGTTTTTCCTCTCAAAGGCTGACTCAACTCAATTCTTCCCTCGCTAAGGCCTTCTCCACTTATAAAAGCTTCCCCACCCAAACTCACTTTTACAATATTCAGCGAATTAAATTGGATATTAAATCCCTCCAGACCTCCCAACTGGAAAAAAGCTTAAAGTGGACAAGACAATTATTCTTTGAAAGAGGGAATAAGCCCCACACCATTTTTGCCCACAAACTAAACCCTAGGAGCACCTATCAACCTGTCCATTCCTTAAAAGACCCCCAAGGTACCCTACATCATGATCCCTCAAAGATCGCCCAAATCTTCACATCTTTTTATGAGCAACTATATAATCTGCCAGACCCCTCTTCTTCCCCTGAATATGACTCAAAAGTCCTATCCTTCCTAACCCCACTTGATCTCCCGAAACTCACAGATCAGGAAAGTTCGGCCCTCAACTCTCCTATAACCATAAATGAGATTACAGAAGTACTTAAAACTCTTCCCTCCTCTAAGTCCCCGGGTCCCGATGGCCTCCCCTACTCATATTATAAGAATTTCAGCTCCATCCTTGTCCCACACCTGGTATCCCTGGCCAATAAAATCATGAATGGACACATCCCCCCTAACTCTATCCTCTCCTCACTACTCACAGTCATCGCAAAGGAAGGGAAAGACCCCCACTTACCCCAAAGCTATTGACCCATCTCCCTCCTTAACTCTGACCTTAAGATAATTGCGAAAACACTAGCCAACAGGCTTAACCCTATCCTCACTAGAATCATTGATAATGATCAAGTTGGCTTTATCATGGGGAGACAGGCAGGAGATAATACCCGTCGAGCTATAAACCTCATATCTATAATGAACAAGTCAAATCTCCCCTCTCTGCTCCTCAGTTTGGATGCGGAGAAGGCTTTTGATAGGCTTTATTGGCCTTTCCTATTCCACGTTTTAAAACATCAAGGTTTCTCAGGTCCTTTTCTCTCCATGATAAAATTTATCTATTCCTCCCCCTCAGCCTCATTAAAACTCCCCTTTGCCCCTTCCTCCCCCTTCCTAATCCACAACGGGACTAGGCAGGGCTGCCCACTTTCCCCTCTCCTATTTGCTCTAAGCATAGAGCCACTGGCCACTGCCATTAGACAAAATATTAACATCAAAGGAATTTCCCTTGGAAAACATGAATACAAGATCTCATTGTTCGCGGATGACATACTCCTAACACTCTCTAGCCTCCTTACAACCCTCCCCGCTTTACATGACACTTTAAAAATCTTCGAATCCCTCTCAGGATTTAAACTCAACCAAGACAAGACCGAAGCCCTCCCCATTAAAATCCCCCCTCAACTCCTTACATCCTTACAATCCTTCTTCCCCTACAGATGGCAAACCCGCTCTTTAAAGTATCTAGGAATCTACCTTACCCTTTCATACAAATCACTCTACATGTCTAACTTTCCCTCCCTAATTCAAAAAATACTACAAGATTTACACAAATGGACAGCCTATAAAATTTCTTGGTTAGGTCGTATCTATGCCCTTAAGATGAACATTCTCCCCCGTCTCCTATACTTATTCGAGACCCTCCCTGTCCTAGTACCTTCCTCACAACTGTTCACCCTACAATCAGCCTTCTCTAAATTCATTTGGAATCATAGACCCCCAAGAGTTCTAAAATCCATTCTTCTCTCACCTAGAGACCAGGGTGGCCTAGGAGTCCCTCATTTACGACTATATTATCAAGCAGCACACCTAAGGCAAATACCAGAATGGTCCAATTTAAAAGTATACACTAAATGGGGTCTCATAGAGGCGACTAGCACCCTTCCTATCTCACTAGCATCACTTATATGGACACACCCTTCTCCAAAAATCGACGATCAAAATTTACTCCCTACCATCAAATTCACGCTACAAATCTGGAGATCTTCTGTCCACATTGCCAAGTTGAGGTCATCACCCTCCCCTCTGTGCCCAATTTTGGGAAATCCTCATTTCCCCCCCGGTCTTTCCAGGCCTTTTATGACCAAGTGGTATGGTTTGGGATACTTCAACCTTAATGACTGGCTCAATCCCCTCACAGGGAAATTACATCACAGATCGCACTTGGAAGAAAAAATTCCCTTCACGCCTCAAATGACTATGCAATACAACCGAACCTCTCATTTTTTACAATCTCTCCTAAAAAATTCAAGTCCTACAAAATCCGCATTTGAGAGGATCTGTAGCCAAGCTGGACACCAAAAGGGTTTGATATCCCAAATCTATACCATTCTACATACAAGGTCCGGCACATGGTCCCCTGACCACCCCTACATACATAAATGGGCAAACATAATATCATCCCCTATCACAATGGACGACTGGTCAGAAATATGGAACAATGCTAAGAACTCTTCACAATGTATAAAATATATATAAGATTATTTTCCACTGGTACCTCACACCTGATAAATTAGCAAAGATCTACCCGGGCTCATCAGACCTATGTTGGAGAGGTTGTAACAACAAAGGGACCATAGACCACATTTTTTGGTCTTGTCCCTTAATAGTTCCTTTTTGGTCCAAAGTACAGGACCTTATTAAATCGACAACAGATCTTATGGTCCCTCTTGACCCCCTCTTTATGATCCTGGGCAGAACTTTGAAAAAAACTAATAAATACACCAATCGCCTCATCACCCACATCTTAACTGCTGCTAGACTAACCATAGCTTCCAACTGGAAAAAATTAGCTCCTCCAGATATCTCGGAGGTTATACACAAAACAGATTGGACTAAAAATATGGAACAACTTACAGCTTCCCTCAGAGATACTGAATTAAATTTCCACAAGGTATGGGACGCTTGGCCCTACGTCTCGCCTACATATCACCCCCCCTGAGTAGGATACATTCTACCCTTCTTTCACCCTCCTACTCCCTCAACACAACTGGACCCCTTACGTTTAATTCCATCATCTCTTTCCCCGGTCTCAAACCACTCCAGGCCCTTGGTACTACCATTGTACCATCTAACCCTTTTAACACTCAACAAGGTCCTGAATAGTATTGATGTGGTCCCATACCTACACTCTCCTTAATAGGAGTTACCTTTATTTCCTCTTACTTTCTCTCATCTAACCTACTTTCCCATCCTCTCCTTGCTCTCTCCATGTGTATGTCCGCCACTCCTCTCTCTCCACATTCCTCTCCGGTCTATGAGGGGCTCCCCCTCTTCCTCTTTCCCAACAGGTATCCCCTGAACACATCACTGGAGATGTGAGGTCATTTGCCTTTCAAGGTTTCCAGCTCTTTGATTTAGAATTCTCTGACACTATCCTGCTAACAATGGATTCATCCTGAACTCTAAGCTACAAGGGGACTGCCCACATAGCAACTGGTTACTTTTCTGATTCGAACTACACTCTGTACTTGATACTTTATATGCTACGGTTTATTATCTATCTGTTTAACTGTTTTACTTGACACCATTGTTTTAAGACTTGTGAGAAATCATTACTCTTTTCTTTCAAAATAAAAACAAGTATAACAAAAAAAATAGTTAAAATTCTCTTTTGTATTGAGAAAACAACACGTAAACCGTTTAGAAAAAAAAAACATTTATTTTAAAGTCATAATGGAAATAATAATAATAATAATAATAAATAGGATGCATTAAAATTACTCTTTTTAATAAACACATATATTTACTGTATATTATTGTCATATTTAAAAAAAGCTACATTTGAATGTGCTATATACTGTAAATATCCCAGTGATAACAGAAAGGAGTGTTTGCCAGTTAGGCCCAGTTCAAACAAGATTTCGCTGGCATTGCATTTAGCCAATGCTAAACACTTCATTGCAGATTAGTAGAGAAGCGTTTGGCATCGTACGGGCTCTGACCCCCGCAGGTGGTAATGGAATCACCGTGCTTAGCTGAACCTGGATGCTACATGCGGTGTCCAGGATGAAATGAAATGAAAGGAGACAACAAGATCATTTCCCCAAACAATGGGAAAAGCTGGTACCGAAGTTTAAATAGTACTGTCCATTCATTTGAATAGAGAGCATTTGAGCAACAAACTCCAAGCGCTATGCTTAATGCCATTTTTTTTACGCCTGTGTGAAAGTGGCTATAAGTTTCTGCAAATAGTAGCCTTCTGTCTGCTGAATGATTTGTTCCTGGCTGTGCCCGACCCGAGGTGTCTGATTTGCAATAGTCAGATGTGCCATCATTGTGCAGAGGGAGGTATAAAAACCACACTTCTTATCAAAAGAGAATAAAGAAGCTCACTACCTTGGAGTCAGCTGCTATATTCAGTCAGGATTGGGGTTTGACCTCTGTTATGAGAGAGCTATTTGTTATGCTGATGATTGGTGCTAGTGACAGGTTTATTTAAAATGTCCACAGAGGCATCACAGATGGTACAAAAACATGACGTGATATCTAGGGATGCTCATTCCGATTCCGCGGAAATTAATTGTACGCATTTCCGAACGGAAATCAGATTTCTGCGGAAATACCGCATTACCTCAGCAATTTTAGCCTAATCGCAGAAATCTGAAGTATTGGACCAATCAGAGAATGCAGAGTCAGAACGGACTAATCAGACAATGCAAAAAATGACCAGAAAAGACTACTCGGAAATCAGATTTTGGCAGAAATACCAGATTACCCCAACTCGGTATTTTAATTCAATCACAGCATTGGCCCAATCAGAGAATGTAGAGTCAACTTGGAAGTATTTGGCCAATCAGGGAGTGCAAAAAATTGGAAATCAGAAATCTGTGGATCGGTAATTGCCATTGGCAGAAATTGGAATTTCCGTGGAATCGGAAACCGTAATTTCCGACCATCCCTAGGGATATCTAGCCCGTGGCAGTTCATGCGCATTGCCTGTAAAAACTAAATGCAAGGTACTTCTCCTTCCCATTGTTTTTGCTAATGTCATCTTCCTGAGGTCAGTGGTGGAGTTAAATACAAATATGAACACCATGAATAAGTAAAATATAATCAGATTTAATATCAGTACAATTTTGAATCACACCACCAGCTGTGCAGTTTTCAGTGGAGCCATATTGTGCCACGTGGATCCCAGCCGTGACGCTGTGGCAGATTTTCTCATTACTACTTCTCATGTACATTCATTTAGGTTGCGACTTGTTGGCAATAACAGGTAAAGCTGTGGAGGATATACTGATGAAATTCTCTCACACTCAAACACTAATACCTATAAACGGAAACATAAACATAAGACAATAATTTATTACCGTAGTGCAATATGAAAAAAAAGCTGTTTCGGTTTAATCAATTAAGGAAAAATTTGATTTGATTTATTTCTCTTCAGATTTCTCCTAGGAGATCATTTTTTCATTTTCTGTTTAAAATAATATTTCAGCACTCTGCAATTTAAAAAGTACTAAAAAGTAGGTTAAAAAAGTATTGTAAAAATTAACATTGAGTATTTTCTCCTGGTAGCTTAAAAAGCATTTTATTGATTAGGTGTGAATGGGAAGTAACGGTTTGCATGGTAAGTAATGGTTCATTAGTAGTTATGCACATGATTTGCATCTGATTTGAATGCGACTTGTGCAGATAGCTTATTAGAGGTACTACACATGTGAGCTGTTGGTCATTTGGGATGCAGCCTGTTGTGGTATGCGCTGGCCCTCACTTTGCTGTGAAAATAACACTTTGTAAAAAAAACTTAGGCTATGTTTGTAGTGGGTGTTTGCGTTCCCTGTAAAAGCAGGAATGCAATGGAGGAGAACGTATAAGTAGTACCGCATGTTAGCCACGCATTGCTTTGCATGCAGTGAAGCATACAGTCAATTAAAAATATGCTTCACGGTCACTGTTAATATGCACGCTTTGCGGTAATGCACTGCCGTTAGATACCAGATACCATTAGATTGCACCAGCTGCAGTATGAACGTTGCATAGGTGGTGCATTGTGGTGCTACATCCTGCGTTACAATGCGGCCATTACATCGCACTGCAATGTCCCAGCGTGAAAGTAGTCTTAGGAAAAAAAGTGAATTTAATAAACGCCACTGTGTCTTTGTATCTGATTATTTCTCTACATGATCACTTTCTTTATTTAAGCAATTATCATGTATCTATACCAGGTTTTCTATTTGTTGCAGTAGCATTACATTCCATACCTATGGGTCAGAGGCATTAGGGATGGGGAGCTTCATGTTAATGCTACTGAATAAACAGTTACCAACATTCTGCAGTCACAAGTGGTGCAGGGAGAGAATAGATTAACCTGACAGATGCAAGTTAAATTACACCAAATGTATACCTTGCCTGGCAGATAAAGCAATTGGCTGTTACTTTTTGGATGAGCCTTGTATAAACTCTATAAAAATAATTTGTTTGCACAGCTGCACTGGATGTCATGTCACTTGCAGATTTTTATCAAAGTAATATTCGCATCAAAAATGCTATTTTCAATTTTGAAAATATATGCCCAAAAATACATTGTATTTTTGCAATGTGACTTTTCCCCAAAACTGCAAATTGTCATACATGAATTAAGAGCAATTTACACCTTGTAAAGCGAAAAATCACAAAAAAAGTAAAAATTACACATTTTAAGGTAAAAAAATAATAATCACAAAATAATGTGAAAAAAGCAAAAAATCACAACACCCCCCCCCCCCCCCCCCCCAACAAAATGAATTTAGAAGGCATTTTTGCTTGAAAGTTGAAATTCAAATTTTACATTGTTTTTGGGAGATTTAACTGAAAAAAAAAATAGAGACATTTTCACTCATCACTAGATGTCAAGCAACAGCATTGCTATGGGGGGGGGGGGGTGGGGGGCAATGATCTCCTGGGACACCTGTGCACTCTTTGGGCTTGATTCATAAAAAAAGCACGCCCATGCTAAGCAGTTAGCATGCGAAGTGCCGCACGCGCACTTTTGCAAGCAAAGTCTTGCAATCGCGGACAATTGCGCGCGATAACGTGGCCACGCAAATGTCTGTGGTATCGTGCGCAAATGTCCGCAATCAGGAGACTTTGCACGCGCAAAAGTGCGCGTGCGGCACTTCGCGTGCTAACCGCTTAGCACCTTTTCGTGAATCAAGCCCTTTAAGTTTTTGACAATATTTACAGGTAAATCTTGAAAAATTTGAATATCGTGCATTTATTTCGGTAACTCAACATAAAAAGGAGAAACTAATATGTGACATCATTACATTCAAGGCCAGATATTGCAACCCTTTGTTATAATTTTGATGATTATGGCTTACAGCTTATGAAAACCCCCAAAATAAAACCTCAGACCATTAGAATACTGTGAAAATGTTTTTTTTTTATGCCTGCCAGTAGTAAAGATGATTACATGTAGCTGATTGTGGATCAAACGATACGAACAAATTACATGGCGGATATCAACCATTTCTCTATCTCCTATTTTTTAACTTCTCACTTTGCAATGTATTGATTTATCCCCCCCCCCCCCTTTCCCCTCGCTAAAGATCCTCTTTAATCAGCAATCATTCTGAGGGTTGGGAGCCACAGGAGCTGTTTCAGCCATGCTTTAGATAGACACTGGCGATTCCAAAAGCGCTGGATTACTGAAAGCCAATGGAGGTGATTACACAGAGGGATTGTGATTTCCCAAAATCGCAGTTGTGGGTCCTGTCACATGTTTAGAGCTATTGTGCATCGATTCAAAGTATAGGATCAATGCAAGTTTGCTTTTCAATCACTGCATAAAGCGTTATTGCAGTGATTTTACTACTCAGAACCGCCCAAAAAAAAAAAAAAAAAAAAAAAAAAAAGGAAATCACAATTGCTGCACAAATCGCTAGCATTAAATTCAAGGGCACTTTACAATCTCTTTGGAAAACGCTGCTAAATCAATAAAAATGGGCTGTGCAATTGTGTTTTGTGATTCCTTGTGGGCCCCGGCCCTGAATGCACACTTACAATCATCTAATTTAACATTTTGTAAAACACTTTATTTTGCAATGGAAATGTACATACCTGGGGCACACTTACTCTAGCTTCCTGAAAGCGCAGCATCCAAAACAGAGAGAAATAATGGAGAGAAATAGAATAAACCCGTTTGTACTCACAAGGCCCCAATAAAAAGGCATCGCATCAAACTGTAAATAAACAAAGACAAAAATAAATAAGTACATACATACTATAAACAAGCAATCAATTTGCAAGAAATTACTTAAATGTAGCTAAAGACCATGGAAAACTTCACTAAGGGCCCGTTTCCACTAGCCACCGTGCGCGGCTGCGAGACGCGCGGCGGCACTGCCGGGTCTGCGGGTACGCAGACGGATCCCAGAAGCTGTGCCGCGAAAACTAACGGCAATGCCGGCCGAATCGCTAGGGCAAACAATTCGGCCGGCGGCGCCATTATTTCCTATGGCAGAGTTTCCCCGAGCGATTTGCCTGCGGGGAAACTCTGCGGATTCGGCTCGGTTTCTGCGCTAGTGGAAACGGGCCCTAAATTACACTGGTTTAAACATTGCTTAGGAATAGACATTTTTAATTCAACTGTTTATTTTATCTATGCATTTAAATATTTATATACTGTCATTCAAAAGTTATCAGCTAATTAGAGGACTCTGCTATTTGTAGGAGATAACAAGAGAAGCAGATAATTTTGCATTGCAGATGCAAGAAAAAAAAGGACTAGCTTTGGACACAAAATAATGCCTGAGAGAAACAGCTTATCACTCAAGTGTACCCAAAGTGACATGAGACACGATGAGAAAAATATGTAGGGTACAAAACATATTAACAACCAAGCTGTTATATTTTTCTGCCTGAAAGAGTTAATTTCTAGGCATGGAAGTGACAGCTCCTGGCTTGTCTGTAATACACTAAACATCACTGATAAGCAAATTACAGCTATAAAAGTTTTCCTGGAAGAATACAACATCTGAGGGCAGGGAGAGATAAAATACATTAAAGAGACTCTGTATTGAAAACAAAAATGTTCCTGGGGTACTCACCTCTGGAGGAGGAAGCATCTGGATCCTATCGAGGCTTCCCCCATCCTCCTCCGTCCCACGGTGGTCTCGCTGCAGCCCACGGAATGCACAGCCAACAGTTTGTCAGGCTGTGCAAATTTACTTTTCCCTGTTCCAGTGAGGGCGCTGTTACAGCTCTCTGCTCGTAAATAGGCAGAAATGGCTGATCTCAGTCGGGTCCGCTCTACTGCGCAGGCGCAGGAGACTTGCGCTTGCGCAGTAGAGGGGCCCCGACTGGGATCGCCTATACCCGCCTATTTCCGAGCCAATTGCCGCCACTGCGCCTCTGCTGGAGCTGGGAAGAGAAATATTTACATTCCCGCTGTTCGGGGAGCTGGATCGATGCTCCTGTGGGACGGAGTAGGACGGGGTAAGCCTCAATAGGATCCAGAGGCTTCCCCCTCCTGAGGTGAGCACCCACCAGGGGCATTTTTTTTGCAATGCAGATCCTTTTTAACTTTTTTTTTTCCTTTTTCTAACTCTGGGATGCTTAATAGGCTGCCACTGATTGAAGGCATTAAAACATTCAACCTACTTGGTAAATGTTTAAATGTAAAAGAAAACTATGGGATACTTTAAAAAGTTGTTTTTAGGAGTAGGAGGATCTATATAATTGTTTATCTCATCCGTTTATTTTCACCTCAGGTTCAATTTAACACAAATGAAGTTGTGGAAAAAAAGGTCCATTTATCTCACTTCAGAATTATACAGTGTCTTCAAGAGCAAAAAGATTAGTAGAGGTTTCTCAGCACCCGAGAGAAAAAAGGCACAGGAGACCAAAAAATTTTAAAAAAAGAACATGTACAATAAGTATTGTAAATTGCCCGTGAAACGCGTTGCCTGTCCTAAATAAATATTCGTCTTTACAAAGATCTCGTCATTAAGGTAAGCCACCTCATTTTTTTTCAAGTTTATCTTGTTTTTAATCCAATTTTTTCACACTGGGGCGCCTCTTTACCCAAATTATGTCATGAGCAAAAAAGCTGTTTTCGTTCCACAAGTAAAGGAAGACACAGCTTTCAAATACTGATTGTAAAAATAATTATAACTAAGGGATACTTTTTTCCCTACAACATCCTTGAGATGTACTGAAAAGGAAATGTGTAGTGACAAAAAATAATGAGACTGCTATCTTCTTGGCTACCATACTATAGTGAGGGCAGCCCAGCAGGATTGTGGTTGTGAGAAAATACTTAAAGTGGTCTGAAGTGGTCTTATATATTGAAATCTTCTAATGAGTTGTTCTGAGCTCTGTGTGTGCCTGAAGCAGAGACAGCTTCTCAGAAAGTGTTTTTTACTTGTTACAGACAAATGTATCAACATTGGAATGTAAACAAATATACTGTTATATCCAGTTTGGATGCAGATTTGAAGCTGAATAGCAGGACAAAGTGCTTTGTTTAACCATTTCAGTGATGTCCTGATAAACAAAATGTCTGGGATAGTAGCTTTAAAGCTATGAGGAATGTTTTAAAGCAAAGTAGAAATGTTGACTTTCAGACCACTTTAAAGTGAACCCGAGGTGAGAGTAATATGGAGGTTGCCATATTTATTTCCTTTTAAGCAGTTGCCTGTCATGGTGCTCCTCTGCCTCTAATACTTTTAGCCATAGACCCTGAACAAGCATGCAGCATATCAGGTGTTACTGACATTATTGTCAGATCTGACAAGATTAGCTACATGCTTGTTTCTGGTGTGTGATTCAGACTAGACTGCAGTCTAATAGATCAGCAGAGGTACCAGGCAACTGGCATTGTTTAAAAGGAAATAAATATGGCATCCTCCATATCCCTGTCACCCCGGGTCCACTTTAAACTGTGGTGCAGGGGTGGGGGTGGCGGGACTACTGTAGGGAGAGATTGGGAGAGAGCATTGAAAGGTACATGCTGCCACATATTAGGCCAGTAGGAAATATTGGATCAATCAGAGATTGTAGAAGTGAACCAAGGAAATTGGAATACCGGAGACATTTTAGACCAATCACAAGACTTGGAAACTTCTAAGTGTTGTGATTGGCCTAAAATGTCTGCAGCATTCCGATTTCCATGGTAATCCTCCACATTCTCTGATTGGTCCAGTACTTCCAAGCATTTCCTAATCCTGTATCTGGCATACAATTTCTGCTGTATTTTGATTTCTGCGGTAAAACTCAGCATTCTCTGATTGGTCCAATACTTCAGACTTGAAATGCCATGTGATTGTTTTGCCCCAAAACAATCACATGGCATTTTTTCACAAACAGCACTCTCCATCCCCTGATTTTGTACCAAGATCCTGGTGAGTGAATTAATGGCTTTACATTTTCCCATCTGAACAGGTAAAAACCCCTCACACCTTGGTCATGCTCCCTCCTGAACTGTGGCTGCAGACTATCCTCTGTACCAAAGAAGTACATGTTAAAGTGAAACTAAACTTACTCTCTGATCTAAAAATAAATAGCCAAAGCATGATAACCTTTAGTGGAAAAAAAACGTCAGTACAATTATTAGCGATCCTAAAAAAACTAAAGTTTTAACTTGACCACACATTCTTGGGAGCAAAGAAAGGGTTAAGTCTCAGTGTTTACTTATTAGCAGACAGCCTGGACAGAGCTTATAGGTTTGATTCACAGCTGCTGATCTGATTGGACATTTTAAACTGGCTAACAAACACAGAACACACAGCTGTGATTTTTTTTCAGCAGCTTTATGTGGAATAAAGACTTTTCATTGTGTGCTGTACAAGAGTTTGGGTCCGCTTTAAGAGTCAGTGTTTGATTAAAACTTAGGAATCAAAGTCTTTGGAGAACCCCATCAGTGACAGGCACTGTGCTGCACTCCTGATGTTGCAAAATTGCAAACTATGAAGTTTGAGTTTACAGTGATCCAGTCTAGGATGAATTTAAAAAACTATCTCAACTTACACAATCATAGCTTGGTCCCCAAAATCCGGGTCCGAACCAGCAGTCATTTGCATCATTGAAATCCATCACATTGATTACTAAATCAATAGCAGCAACAATCGAGGTCCCAAAAGTCAGGACAATAGCACAGATAACCTGCAGAAATTAATAACAAATTGGGAGAATTAATATATTCTGGTGATAGTATTGCCAGGAAAAAAAAAAAAAGCTTACAGTATCAATAGAAAAACAAGAAGATTGTGTGCCGTAACCATTTGGTTGTGCAAGTTTTCCTTAAAGGGACACTATCGATTAACATGTTTTTTTTCAATTGAGATAGGAAATGTTTGGAAAGAGCTGCTAAGAACTTGTGTATACATTTCACTGCTTATCTTTTTGTTTACTGTTATCTAATTCCTTTCACATTTTTCTGACGGCAGTCTGCTAAAATTCTGACGGCAGACTCAGCCATGAGGGCTGTTGGAAAATTCCCTCACAGTGTATCTTTTAACTGTGTGTGTAGGGAGCTCAGTCAGAGACAGGCAGAGCTTTCCCTCACAGAGAGCAGAGGAAATGTGTCTTATGTGCAACATAAACATTTGTAATACTACAGTGTGAAACCTGATACTTGTTTTCATATAATCTGCTTCAATATTACACTGTTCTTAGCATGTCAGATTGCAGAGATTCATACAGATTCATACCTTTGCAAATGAGACATTGCAAACGTAACTAAAATCTGCACACAACAAATTACAGCTTTTGCCTCTGATATTCAACATGAATAGTAGGAAAATGTTTACACAGCTACTTAGACATTATTTTTACATTGTCATTTTAGAACACTTGGATATTGATAGATTTCCTTTAAGCTAGGTTTGCATGGTTGGCCATCAAGGACCATCTCAGTCAAGAAGGTAGCATGTAAACAGGAACCCCCTTACATCATAAAAAGATCTGGCATGATGAAATCGACACCCAACTGACACTCGTGGATTTATCTCCTCCTCACCCCAGCCACCTGAAGCTGCTCAGTCATGCATTGTGCATGGTCCCTCCTCTTCTCCCATAGAAACAGAAGTGTCGCTATCCTCTAGAATAGTGCTCCATTTGTGCAGCACTCAGTTCCAAACTGTTGGCTGAGGAGCATGGTAAAAAGTCTTTAACCTGCTCTGCACACATATATACATAGGCCCATATGCAACTTTTTTCCTGAGTTTTCTCCTATGTGATATTTTTGGGTCTTGTCAATAAAATGCCATTTGAACCTTTAGCAATCAAAAAAATACTTAGACTAATTATAACAGTACTTTTCACCTACTTTTTGATACTTTTTCAATTGCAAAGTGTTAAAAAGTTATTTCAAAGAGAAGCTGAAAAACTATCTCCTAGTAGAAAACTCTGGAGAAAAGTGAATTGCATATGGGTCCGAGTGTCTGCTTTCTCATAAAAGTAGAAAATAGTGTGGTTGTAAATATCTTGCTTGGGAATCATTTTATATTTCTAAAGATTAAGGGTGCTTGTACAAACATCTAGATTATCTGAGGAGGGGGGTAGTACTATTTGGACTAGTTGCTTCTACTGAGTTGGACCCCCTTTTGCCTAAAGAACTGCCTTTATTGTTTGTGGCATACCTTAAAAAAGATGTTGGAAGCATTCCTCAGAGATTCTGGTACATATTGACATGATAGCATCACATAGTTCCTCCAGATTCGTCAGCTACACATCTATGATGCAAATCACTACCTCCCAAAGGTGCTCTTTTGTATTGTGATCTGGTGACTGTGGAGGCCATTGGAGTACAGAGAACTCTTTGTCATGTTCAAGAAACTAGTTTTAAGGTTCATACAAACGTCTAATTTTTCCAAACGACCGATCATTTGGATGTCCAAATGACTGGTCGTTTGGACGTCAAATCGGGTGTGTGTACAGCTTGGCAGATCAGTCAAAACCAGCGTTATCAGCTGAACGACCGACTGTACACACGCCCGATTTGACGTCCAAACGACCGGTAGTTTGGAAAAACCTGACGTGTGTATGTACCTTATGACAATGTGAGCTGTGTGGTTATTGTCTTGGTGGAAGTAGCCATCAGAAGATGGGTACACTCTAGTCATAAAAGAATGGCCATAGTCAGCAACAATACTCATGCCAGTTAGTTTACATATTGCTCAGTAAGTACTGAGGGGCCCAAAATTCCAACAAAACATCCTCCACACCTTTACTATACCACCACCAGACTGACATGATGACACAAGGCAGGGTGGATCCATGATTTTGTGTTCTGTCTGTATCTGTAACCATCTGAATGTCACACCTGAAATTGAGACCCTTCCGACCACATTTTTCCAATTTTGTACTGTCAAATTTTGGTGAACCTGTGCAAATTGTAGCCTCCGTTTCCTTTTCTTATCTGACAGGAGTTGCACCCAGTGTGGTCTTGTGCTGCTGTAGCCCATCTGCTTCAAGGTTCAATGATGTAATCAGAAATGGTATTCTGCATACCTTGGTTGTAATGTTTGTTTATTTGGTCTACTGCTTCTTTTTGATCTTCTTGAACAAGTATGCTCATCCTCGTATGACCTCTGACATCAGTCATCCCTTTTTTTTTTTTTACACAACTGCTTCTCATTGGATATTTTCTCTTTTTATGGACTGATTTCTGTAAACCCTAGAGAAGGTTGTGCTTTAAACTCCTAGTAGATCAGCAGTTTCTGAAATACTCAGACCAGCCCTTCTTGTACCAACAAACATGCCACATTCAAAGTCACTTAAATCCCCATTTCTTAATCATTCTGATAATCTGTGTGAGCTTCCTCAACTTGTCTTCACCACATGTAGATGTCCAGATGCACTGGGCACTGGCATGTGATATGGCAGAAGCAGTGCATTTACAAACAATTGAGCAGGCATACCTAATAAGGTGACCAGTGAGTGTACAGTTTCCTTCATTAAAATATTTTTCTGGGCTTTCTTTAAAAAAATGCTTATGTAACATTTTTCTTCATGTAGATCAAAGATCAGATATGTACAAGTCTACAATATTTTTATCTGGTTGTATACTTTAATTTTGATATAGTTTGTATCCCTTTCCTTGCCTTCACCCAACCCTGACCTCATTTCTTCTTCTTAAGTCATCAGGGATCCTATTCGGAAATATGAGAATCTCTGATGGAATGGTTCACAGACAAGGGGCTTGATTCACAAAACGGTGCTAACCCAGTTAGAGACTTTAGGCGTGATAACCATTGCACCACGCTGGGGAAAAGCCAGTTTAGGTGTGATAAGTTTAGGCGTGATAAGTTTAGATATGTTTAGGTCACGCGCAAAGCCCCGCGCGCAAAGCAGCGCCATTAAACTCTATGCGAAGTGCACCAGAGTTTGCTAGTACAAAACTTTTGATCAGCTCTGCACTGCGGTGCTAACCCAGTTGGTGCTTAAACTTATCACGCCTAAACTTATCATGCCTAAAGTTATCACGCCTAAACTTATCACGCCTAAACTGAGTTTAGGCGTGATAAGGGGCTTTTCACCAGGGTGCTAACTGTTAGCACCACTTTATGAATCAAGCCTAAGGAATGAAAAAAAAAAAAGAAACTTTGTAGGACAGCAAATACATCTTAAAGGGACCCTGAGCTCTCTGTAACAACATAATTTGGACTTCCTCCAGCCCCCGTAGCTCTTGAGGTCCCTCAGCATTCTCCTGGTTCCTTTCCTGGTCCCACTGGTGGCTCCGTTAATTGGGGACTTCGGCCTAAAGTCGCCAGTGTGCACCGACGCCACACACGCTATGCGCCATCATGCCGGCTGGCGTGAGAGTCCTGCCATGCTCAGTTCAGTCTTTTGAGAACCAAGAATGCGCAGGACTCTCACTGACACGTTGCGTGTGCGCCATGGACGCGCACTGGGGGCTTCAGGCCAAAGTCGCCAATTACCGGAGCCACCAGCTGGGACAGGAGAGGAGCCTGGAGGACGCCGGGGTACCACACAAGCCAAAGGGGCTGGATGAAGTCACATGTAAGTCCAAATTGTGTTTTTACAGAGAGCTTAGGGTCCCTTTAATCCCCAAATCCAGGTGAACATACTAGCTACATCCTATGAAGTATAATTCTTCCCACTTGAATCTTTTTTGAGGTTATCTTACCTTGCAGCGGGTAAGTGAAGCATGAGCTGCAATATTGACGGATCCTGTGATGATGTGCTTTAAAAAAAAAATAGAATTAGATGCACATTTTAAATTGGATTGCACAATACTGTATACGTTGTAAAGTTATTGACTTAATGAGACATATCCTAGTAACTTTTCTTCTAAGTTTCCTTCAAGGAGATATTTTCAAATTTTAACAGTAAAATACCTTGAAAGTTCCCACTGTACAAGAAAAGTCTCAATAATAATTATGCTATTGCTTTATACACACTGTTTAGTACTTTTTTCAGTTGTTAACTGCTGAAGTTATTTTTAGATAAGATGACAAATTATCATCCTGGGAGAAAATTTGAGAGAAAAAGTTAATTGGAGAGGGGTCAATGGCTGAAGAAAAAAACAGGAGAGAGCGATCTGTGAAAGCGATATCGAGGCTGCCAAATTTACTTCCTTTTAAACAATATCAATTACCTGGCTGACCTTTTGATCTTCTGGCATTAGTAGTGCCTGAGTCACTCACAACCCTAAAATAAACATACAGCTAATCCAGTCAGGCAGGGGTATAACTTTACTGGACAGAGTATAACTATACTGGCAGAGATCTGATGGCAAACACCTCAACCCCCATCACAGGGGACAGACTGGGATCTAGGGAGGGCAGGTCCTGTGCAATATTATGCAGAACAGAAGCATTATTATACATTACCTGCCCCCAGCACATGCGTCTCCCCCACTTCCTGGACCGTTTGCAAGTTGCATGCAGCTAGCCTATCACCATGCGAGGGCTGCAACCGCATGGTGATTGGCTGACTGCATAGAACTTGAAAACTAAGGTGGGCTCAAAAATATAAAACAAAAGTAGGCTACCTGATCCGGGGGGGCTGAGGTAGCCGCAAAAAAACAATGCTCCCGTGGGCCGCAATGGCCCACTTTCACTTTATTATTATTATTATTAAGTATTTATATAGCGCTGACATATTACGCAGCGCTGTACAGTGTATATATATATTGTCACTAACTGTCCCTCAAAGGAGCTCACAATCTAGTCCCTACCATTGCCATATGTCTATATTATGTAGTGTAAGTACTGTAGTCTAGGGCCAATTTTTAGGGGGAGCCAATTAACTTATCCGTATGTTTTTTGGAATTTGGGAGGAAACCGGAGTGCCCGGAGGAAACCTACGCAGACACGGAGAGAACATACAAACTCTTTGCAGATAGTACCCTGGCTGGGATTCGAACCAGGGACCCAGCGCTGCAAGGCGAGAGAGCTAACCACTACGCCACCATGGTGACCTATGGATCACAACGCTGCACAGAGAGACTGGGTGTTTCTCACGTCCTGCTGGGAGGTGGGGAAGCATCAGTGGGCGTGGCCATGGAGAGAGAGCTGCTCAATAGCAGCTCTGGAAACCCTGTAGGAATGCCCTTGATGGGCATTTTGAACAGGAAATCCCTCTCCCTTTGTTTACCTCTGAGATGGTGACAAATATTGTCGCTAATCTCAGGAGGCTATAGCGCGGCAGTGGGGAGGGCAGAGAGCTGCAGTGTGGAGACACAGAGGCATGTCATGAAGCAAAGAACATGCCTCTGTGTCCCATCTGCCCACCTCAGGTTCTCTTGAAGGAGACATGATCATTGGGAGCAGGTCATGTATAATAATTCAATAATGCTGCTCTGTGATCTGCATATTAATGTACAGGACTTATCTGCCATGGCAGTCATGTGACACAGGGGAGAGATCAAATTACAACTTGTTACCGCTTGTTATTAGACACAAATGCGGGGGAATTAAACAGGCTAAACTCTCTAAACACATACGGTGCATTTCTCTATGTTTTCCTAATGTCCAGAGCAAGAGTTCAGGTCTACTTTAAACCTACTTTAGTTATTTACCAAAACTGCACCTTGGCCTCGTGACAGAAGTGTGTTATATATAAATACATGCCTGGACATTATAATCCAGAGAATTTTATGAGTTATGTGTTTTATACTAACCAATGCAGCTCCCCAGAAGGGAATGCCACTAGAAATAGTTGAAGATCCGCCACCATGGTAATTCGCAGTCAATCCAATGCCGATTCCAAGGTGTGCAATTGCCATTATAATCATAACAATCTGTAGGACAAGAGAAATAAGGAACACATTTACCTACCGTAGCATTACATGTAATGTATACTTAAAGAGAGCCCGAGGTGGGCTCAAAAAATAAAAAAATTAGGCTACCTGATCCGGGGGGGCTGAGCAGATCAGGTAGCCACAAAAACCGCTGCTCTCCGCCGCTCCTGTGGGCCACACTAGCCCACTTTCACTTTCGTGACCTATAGGTCACAACGCTGCAACGAGAGACAGTGTGTCTCTCATAGCGTGCAGGGAGGCGGGGGAGGGGCAGGGGGTTCGGCCGCCGGCCAGGAAGAGAGAAGAATCCCTGCAGGAACACCCCTGGTGGGCGTTTTGAACAGGGAATCCCTCTCCCTGTGTTTACCTTCGAGATAGAGACAAATATTGGTTGGGGAGCTATAGCACTGCAATGGCCCATTGTGTTAATGATAAGGCCACCAAACCTTGTTTCCAGCGTGTAGCTCCACCCCCTTGAAGAAAACACCACCAGCTCTTTTTCTATCTCTGGTGCTGGAAAGAGAAGTGGCAGAGGCCATTTTCTTGTAGGTGGAGCTATGCACCAGAACCTGGCTGAAATGGGGTTATTACTAAGCTATTACTAAGACAATGGCCCGTATTCAATTCACTTTTTCTGCTGTTTAACCACGTCACTTCCAAGGGTTTTTCCCCTTAAAAAAAAACAGAGCAATTTTCACCTGTCAGCACTCCTTCCAGTCACTTGCCTATAACTTTATTACTACTTATCACAATCTATATCTTGGGGGTTTTTTTTCCGCCACTAATTAGTCTTTATTGGGGGGGTGGGTACTTTTTTTTGCTACTAAATATTTTATTCTAACTGCATTTTAAGGTGTTCCCATTTATTGATCTACCGGCTAATGACTGGCGGAGGTAATGATCGTGGGAGGGCACGTGAGGGGGGGGGGAGCGAGCGGGAAGGGACATAGTAGCTATATCCCTGCAGGGAGATATGGGATTTTTCAGGGATGTAGTTACTGTTCCCGGGGAAGAGGAAGTAGTAAATATCCCCCCCCCCCCAAAAAAAAAAAGTACCAAAAAGTAGTTCATTGTCAAAATGATTCTTAGTATTTCATTGCTTGCTGGTGACTTAAAATGCATTTTATTCACAAGGTGTGAAAATATCAACTTGGAGAAAACTTTATTATAACTTCAGATAATTAGGTATCTATTAGTTTGTTATTTTTCACCAGAGGAGTGCTTTAAATATTATTTTTTGGCCTTAAAGAGAATATATCAGGGCTCTTTTCCACTGCAAAACACAAAAAGTTTGCAATTTTGATGTCTGTTTTTTTGTGCGTTTGCTTTTTTCTGATTGGCAAATGTTGTCTTGATTTTTGAAAATAGATACTAGTGGTTAATCAATACAAAACACAAAATGCATTTCTATGCATTTTTTATGCGTTTTTCATGTGTTGCTATACTTTATATTGAAAGGCAAAATGCATCATAATCGCACAGACATGCGTGTGCGTTTTTTTCTTTTTAAATCGAAATGCAGCAGTGGAAAAGGATCATCCAAGATTGTTATTTTAAACAGGCTGCACTTAAGAATCAGCAAACGCATGCCTTTTGCGTTTTTGGCAAAAACGCAGCTAGTGAAAAAGACGCCTTAGGGATTGTCTGTTACTCAAATAAGGGAGAGTCTACTCTACACCAAAAGACTATTCTCAGTAACATAACATTGCTTCTCATTTTTTTAATTCTTTTAATTTCATCTATTTATTTATATAGTTTTAACCTGTTTCAGAAGTCACTGATTGAAATGTATGCCTTGCTTACTGACTGTTATCTCTGCCAGGGTGAAGAATTCAGTCTCTTATCACTGCTTGCTCTTGTGCTCAATGAAAATGGCACCTGACCCTGTGATCACTGTGAGCCAATCACAGTGATCACAGCAGTAAAATATTGGGGGGAAAGGCTCTGGTCCTTAAGGGGCCAGAGTCTGCAGTTTCAGAAAAGGTTACATTTTAAAAATGTCACCTGAAATTGTGGCAAAATGTATTCATAATTTCTTGGCTTCACCTTTCAAAGAGATATAGCCCCTGATTCATTCAACTTTTTTTCCAGAGGTTTTTTGTTTTTTTTTATACAGATGAACCCTAATAAAAGCAAAACAATTACTCAAGTTAATTTGTCTGAAATTATCTTACCAACTTTGAAATAGAGATGTCCCGAACGGTTCGCCGGCGAACGGTACCAGGCGAATTTCGGGTGGTTTGCTTTCCCGGAAGTTTGAATCACCCTATAATGCTCTATTGAGCAAACATTTGACCCTCTACATCACAGTCAGCAGGCACATTGTTGCCAATCAGACTGCACTCACTCCTAGAACCCCCCCCCCCAGGCGCGGAGCTAGGGGGGGTCGGGGTAGGACAAGTGCCCCGGGGCGCCTGGTCCCCAAGGGCGCCCTCCGCCTGGCTGAGCTGCGGGGGTTTTTTTTTTTTGTTTTTTTGTTTGGCGGGTGAGGGGAGCAGCGCAGAGAAGAGGGAGAGCTGTGCGGACGGTGGGGAAGGGGGGCCATATCCCCCCTCCTTCCCTCACCTTAGGTGCTCTCTCCCTCCCTCGCTGTCCCCTCCAATGTCCGGGTGGCTCTTGGCTGGCAGCGGCGGGCGGAACTCACCTCCGTCTCGCTCCAGCGCCGGGCGGAAGTTCGGGTGCGCAGCCGCTGCTCTGGTCTGGACCAGACCAGAGTAGTGGCAGATCCATCCGGCGCTGCGACGAGACGGAGGTAAGTTCCGCCCGCCGCTGCCAGCCACCCGGACATTGGAGGGGACAGCGAGGAAGGGAGAGCAGCTCTTCTCTGCGCTGCTCCCCTCCTGCTGGGGAGGGGGACACCTGACCTGGCTACCTACTCTGGGCACATATACCCCTGCCTACATATACTGGACTTATATCCCTGGCTACCTACTCTGGGCACATATACCCCTGGCTACCTACTCTGGGCACATATACCCCTGGCTACCTACTCTGGGCACATATACCCCTGGCTACCTACTCTGGGCACATATACCCCTGGCTACCTACTCTGGGCATATATACCCCTGGCTACCTACTCTGGGCACATATACCCCTGGCTACCTACTCTGGGCACATATACCCCTGGCTACCTACTCTGGGCATATATACCCCTGGCTACCTACTCTGGGCACATATACCCCTGGCTACCTACTCTGGGCACATATACCCCTGCCTACATATACTGGGCATATACCCCTGGCTACCTACTCTGGGCACATATACCCCTGGCTACCTACTCTGGGCACATATACCCCTGGCTACCTACTCTGGGCACATATACCCCTGGCTACCTACTCGTGGCACATATACCCCTGCCTACATATACTGGGCATATACCCCTGGCTACCTACTCTGGGCACATATACCCCTGGCTACCTACTCTGGGCACATATACCCCTGGCTACCTACTCTGGGCACATATACCCCTGGCTACCTACTCTGGGCACATATACCCCTGGCTACCTACTCTGGGCACATATACCCCTGGCTACCTACTCTGGGCACATATACCCCTGGCTACCTACTCTGGGCATATATACCCCTGGCTACCTACTCTGGGCACATATACCCCTGACTACCTACTCTGGGCACATATACCCCTGGCTACCTACTCTGGGCATATATACCCCTGGCTACCTACTCTGGGCACATATACCCCTGGCTACCTACTCTGGGCACATATACCCCTGCCTACATATACTGGGCATATACCCCTGGCTACCTACTCTGGGCACATATACCCCTGGCTACCTACTCTGGGCACATATACCCCTGGCTACCTACTCTTGGCACATATACCCCTGCCTACATATACTGGGCATATACCCCTGGCTACCTACTCTGGGCACATATACCCCTGGCTACCTACTCAGGGCACATATACCCCTGCCTACATATACTGGGCATATACCCCTGGCTACCTACTCTGGGCACATATACCCCTGGCTACCTACTCTGGGCACATATTCCCCTGGCTACCTACTCTGGGCACATATTCCCCTGGCTACCTACTCTGGGCACATATACCCCTGCCTACATATACTGGGCACATATACCCCTAACTACATATACTGGGTACATATACCCCTGGCTACATATACTGGGCATATATACCCCTGGCTACATATACTGGGCACATATACCTCTGGTTACATATACTGGGGACACATACCCCTGCCTACATATACTGGGCACATATACCCCTGGCTACCTGTTCTGTGGACATCTCTACCCCTGGCTACCTGTTCTGGGGACATCTATACTGCTGGCCACCTATTCTGTGGACACCTATAGACCTGGGGCTACCTATTTTTGGGGAAGCACTGCTGTCAGATTGAGTGTATTTTGGGGAACTGCTGCCAGGTGAGAGGTGTCTACCATATTAAGGGGGCATTCTGCCTATTTATGTGAAATGCTGTCTATTTATGTGCCTCATGACTGCTGAATTTGTCTTGTTGGGGGCCTCATGGTTACTGAATTTGTCTTGTTGGGGGCCTCATGATTTGTTGGGGGCCTCAAGATCGCTGAATTTGTCTTGTTAGGGGCCTCATGATTGCTGAATTTGTCTTGTTAGGGGCCTCATGATTGCTGAATTTGTCTTGTTGGGGGCCTCAGGATTGCTAAATTTGTCTTGTTGGGGGCCTCATGATTGCTGAGTTGGTCATGTTGGGGGCCTCATGTTTACTCATGATTGCGGAATTTGTCTTGATGGGGGGGGCTCATGATTGCTGAATTTGTCTTGGAACATGCTGAAAGGTACATACTGAGGGAGGGTGGGTGAGCGGGAGCCTGCTAACCTCCATGTACATTTGAAGGGGCGTGACCAAATGTGGAGCACCCAAACGCACGCCCACATTTGGTCACGACCCTTCACCTTAGGGGGCGCATTAATAGTCTTTGTCCCCGGGCGCTGAAAACCCTAGCTACGCCTCTGCCCCTCCCCCTTATACAAGGTAAGGTCCTTGCGCCGTTTTACTCACTAGTCTGCCTACACTAATTAGTTAGAGGACAGCTGCTGACAGACTCTGCTAGGGAGAGTTTAGTGAGGCTTGTTCCTTATATTCCTTCCTCTCTCTTTCTCCTTCCTCCTTTACTCACTCCTCCTCGGTCTCATCTTCCAGGGAATTGTAGAATTTCAAAAGCCAGCTTATATACCTTGGCCAGGAATTGAACCCAGGTCTTGGCCGGGAATTGAACCTAGGTCTGAGTGCTTGGTAGATAGCTCTCTTAACCGCTATACCACCACCAACACTACATGCTGAAGGCAGCCTAGCATGTACCATTATGATATATCCTAGAGAAAAATGAGCTTGCTTAAAGATTTGTAGGCTTTCAAAAGCCAGCTTACATACCTTGGCCAGGAATTGGACCCAGGTCTCAGTGTGTGGTAGGTATCTGACTTAACCCCTATACCACCAACCACACTACATGGTGAAGCCAGCCTAGCATGTACCATTATGATCAATCCAAGAGAAAAAGTAGCATGCGTAAGGATTTGTAGAATTTCAAAAGCCAGCTTACATACCGTGGCTGGGAATTGAACCCAGGCTGGGCTGGGAATTGAACCCAGGTTGCAGTGTGTGGTAGGTATCTGACTTAACCCCTATACCACCAACTACGCTACATGCTGAAGCCAGCCTAGCATGTACCATTATGATCACTCCAAGAGAAAAAGTAGCGTGCTTAAGGATTTGTAGAATTTCAAAAGCCAGATTACATACCATGGCTGGGAATTGAACCCAGGCTGGGCTGGGAATTGAACCCAGGTCTCAGAGTGTGGTAGGTATCTGACTTAACCCCTATACCACCAACCACACTACATGCTGAAGCCAGCCTAGCATGTACCATCATGATCACTCCAAGAGAAAAAGTAGCGTGCTTAAGGATTTGTAGAATTTCAAAAGCCAGATTACATACCATGGCTGGGAATTGAACCTAGGTCGCAGTGTGTGGTAGGTATCTGACTTAACCCCTATACCACCAACTACGCTACATGCTGAAGCCAGCCTAGCATGTACCATTATGATCAATCTAAGAGAAAAATTAGCTCTCTCTCTCTCTCTCTCTCTCTCTCTAGGACTTGATGCCACTGAACTGAATTTTCAGCTTAAAACCATCAACGGATACCGGCAGATTTTCGCATGCATTTTCGGAATTCTGCCAGATTGAAAAAGCAATTCCGTTCCGACCAAACGGAATGGAATGACCAATTTCCGCCTAAAAATTCCAGAAAATACAATTCTGTGGAAAGCAGTGACCATCCCTACTAGAGAGAGAGAGAGAGAGAGAGATGAATCTACCTGGCTATCTAGGGTTCTCTTCTGACAACTGTTGAACACAAAAGGCAAGGCCATGCCTGGCTACAAATACTTAGAGAGAGCTCATTTTTCTCTTGGATTGATCATAATGGTACATGCTAGGCTGGCTTCAGCATGTGGTTTGGTTGGTGGTATAGGGGTTAAGTCAGATACATACCACACACTGAGACCTGGGTTCAATTCCCAGCCCAGCCTCGGTTCAATTCCCAGCCATGGTATGTAAGCTGGCTTTTGAAATACTACAAATCCTTAAGCATGCTACTTTTTCTCTTGGATTGATCATAATGGTACATGTTAGGGTGGCTTCAGCATGCTGTGTGGTTGGTGGTATAGGGGTTAAGTCAGATACTACCTACCACACACTGAGACCTGAGGTCAATTCCCGGCCAAGGTATGTAAGTTGGCGTTTGAAAGCCTACAATTCTTTAAGCAAGCTCATTTTTCTCTTGGATATATCAGAATGGTACATGCTAGGCTGCTTGCAGCATCTTAGTGTTGGTGGTGGTATAGCGGTTAAGAGAGCTATCTACCAAGCACTCAGACCCGGGTTCAATTCCTGGCCAAGGTATACAAGCTGGCTTTTGAAATTCTACAATTCCCTGTAGATGAGACCCTCCTCCCTCCGAGAGGAGGGAGAGAGGGATATACTGTCTGATGTTGTAAAGCAGTGTAGGCCTGTAATTGAACATTGCATGAGATTTGTGACCTAAAAATAGGGGTTTATGTGAAATCTAGATTTTTGCCTGGGACTTTTGTTGCGTATTTCACTCAATAATGTCTTCCTCCAGGTATTAGAACCCTTGAAACATGTTTTCTATCATTTTTCCAGCCAGTAGAAATCTTTCTAAAATTTAAAGTTCGCCTCCCCATTGAAGTCTATTGCGGTTTGCAAAAGTTCCTTCCGCGAAAGTTCACGAACGGGGTTCGCGACATCACTACACATTTTCCCTTGCTAGGGGCTGAAAAAGTGTTTTGCCATATGTAAATATTACCTGTAAAAAGTTTTGTTGAAGACTTGCCCTAGAGAGTGGTCAGTTCAGCAGTCCCTACCTAGATCGGGGTGGGGGTTTATTCAGATTTGTGTTTAACTGGTTAAGGTTCTTGGATGCAGAAATGATTTCTAAAATTGAAAACCACTGCATGTTGCACATTCATGAGTGCGCTCCGGCACGCTTACACCCCTAATGCCAGTGCACATTCACAAGCACACACACTTGTGTGCTATACCAAATGGCAGAAATAATTCACTAAAAAATAGGCATAGAGGGAGGGGTGTATAGTTTTAAATGCTAATTATAGTGATATGAGTTTCTTCCATGAATTTGTAACCCCTACCTAGCCTATTAACCCCTTGGTAACCCCCTCAATATATGTACCTGTCCATACACCTTTAATGACTGCTGCCTGCAGCAATCGCATGCTATCGCTATGGTGACAGATCAAGGCCCCAATAATCTGCAGAGTCATTGCTCTGCCTAGCGATGCATCTGTACAGCACTGGGGCCCCTAAACTGTCGCCCTAGTGATTGCATCCGATCACTACAGATGTGCAGGTGTGTTTTCCTAATTATTACTGTTTAAAAGTCTGAACAATCATTGACAAGCACTGCGATTTGGACTGCTATATTTGTATTGTTCTGTATTGTTTGAAGGAATTCAGAAAAAAAGGGTTAAAGTATGGAGAATTGTCATTAGGTTTGAACAAATGAAGACACATTAAACTTTCCAAAGATAACACAATGACCTATAAGTTAAGCACATACGTAGCATTGTCTAAAAGCTCTTTACTCATCACTTACGCCAATACATGGATTTCCCCTTCTCTGATTTCTACTGACTGTCTCCTGGGGCCAGACTGGTACTGAAGTCTGAGTAGTGTTGATCACTGGTGGATTTGTTGTTGGTGTGCTGTAAGGGATATTGTTAAAGGTGGCTGATGGTTGTATGTTCCACTGTTGGTTATTAGCTGGAACCTGCACTTGGGAACCATTGTAATACTTAGGCCATGCATCATTAGGTCCAGCTGGAGCACTAGGAGTGACATTCAACTGAAAATCACCAGGATACAATGGGAAATCACTGATTGTTTCATAAGCCGGAGGAAGTTCAGGATCATGATATTGTTGAACAGGATATGGAGCTACAGGGACATTCTGTAATGGTAACGCATGTTGTTGAGGATGTGCTGCAATTCCAGCGTACGGAGGAGGAACATATCGCTCGCTGTTTACGTCATTTCCAGGTGTGGGCATCCCCAATTTAAACTGTGAAAATAAAATCTTAATTTTAATTAATTCAGTAACCTAAATAGAATAGTCTTAAAAATAACAAAACAAGGACAATAAGAGTAGAAAATGGGCCTGATGCAATTGTCAGACTCACCAACATTAAATGCTGCGCTGTGTCCGATAATCAGGCGATGATAACATCGTCTGATCCAATTGCATTTAGCCCTAAGCAGAGTGTTAAAAAATCTTGCTTGGGCAATATTATCGCCCAGCGAGTTATTTACACCCTATTCCATTACAAATTGCATGCCTCTGGGAAGCAATGGTTCCGGGCAGACATGAGCGTTAGCTCAGACCTGCAAAATGCAGGTCTAAACCAGCTAACGCACATCGTCGCTGCTATATCTGGGGGAGCTCCCCGCCGGGCCACCGCACATCTCTGAAGCTATCCACGTGGCAGCACAGGCACCCCAGTGCCTGGTGTAGCCTGTATATGCCAAATTCGGCTACAAAAAGGGCGCCTGGTGTAACCCATATGCCAACTTCGGCTACAAAGGGCACCTGGTGTAGCCCGTATATGCCAAATTTGGCTACAAAGGGCGGCTGGTGTAGTCCATATATACTAAATTCAGGTTCAAAGCGCATCTGGTGTAGCACATATATGTCAAATTCGGCTACAAAGGGCACTCGGTGTAGCCCATATGCCAAATTCAGCTAGAAAGGTCACCTGGTGTAGCCCATATATGCCAAATTTGTCTACAAAGGGCGCCTGGTATAGCTGAAAAAGCTAGTTTTAGTTTATAAAAAGGATGCTGTTATAAGCAAAATTTGTTGGGCTATAAAAGGGCTCTAGATATAGCTGAGAAAAGTTATTACTATGACCTAACGTCTCCCTACTCTCACACAGAACCCTCCCCTAACCCTAAGACCCCCCCCCCCCCCCTACTTGTGATGCCTAATCCTAACCCCCTCACCTCCAAATCAAAAATCTTGGCTATAAAAGGGTGCCCTTTTGTAGCAGAATCAAAAACCTTGTAGCCGAAAATCTTGTAGCTGGATAAAAAATGTTGTCTACAAAGGGGCGCCCTTTTGTAGCAGAATCAAAAACCTTGTAGCCGTAACCTTGTAGCCAAATAAAAAATATAGGCTACAGTAGGGCGCCCTACTGTAGTCGAAAGCCTTGTAGCCGATTAAGAAATATGGGCTACATAGGGGCACCCGACTGTAGCCGAAAGCCTTGTAGCCGAATAAAAAATATGGGTTACAAAGGACTGCCCTACTGTAGCCGAAAACCTAGTTGCCGAATTAAAAATATGGGCTACAGGGGGGTGCCCGCTTGAAGCCTATATCAAAACTCGGGCGCCCTTTTCACCACCTTGTAGCCGATATTTGCGGAAATAACATTGATGTGTATGGAGACGCCTGTTCATACAGGCAGTTCAGGTGTCCTTTTCAACTGATCCCGGACTATTTTCATAGGATCTTGCCATTTGCCATTACAACTGAAATCATGCAGTGAATATTTTATTCTACCCAATAATCTCTGGGGCTACTGGATGCTGAAGTAAGAAGGTTCATTAAATATAATTTAAGGTGATTCTTATGTAGCTCATTGCATTTAGATTCCAGACTGGAGGTTTTTTTGTGGTTTTTTTTTTTTTTTATGGATCTGTTTCCTTACATCACATAATCGTGCCCTGTTTAGCTTTTTTTTTTTATTTAGGTGTATTCTTGCAATTTTATTGTGCATGGAGCCAAATTCAGACAAGAAGGGCGGCATCTAACTGTGTATATCACATTCAAATTATTCACACATTCAAATTATTTGAACATAAGGTAATGTTTTTGTGATTCATACAAAAAAAAAAAACATTACAGCCTCATTTCATGTGTGATATGACTGTGAATTTGGTTCAGAAAATGACTGTATATCTGCAATATATTTTGGTTCATACATACAGTAGCTATTAAGTCAGTTTAGCCAGTTTTTAGTAGACAGCAAACAAAGCAGAAATAAAGAAATATAATGCTTGCTTCAGACAATGTAGTGTCAGTGTCTCTGCCAGTGTTGTATTACTGTCCCATATGCGGAACCAAGCTATAATAGATGAAATTCTCACAGGTTGCTTTAGTTACTAAAAATCCTAAATAAATATATATTTGGCTTATTGTTGTTTGCTTTGAAACATCATTAAATAGCCTAACAATAATAAGCTATTACCTCTTGCTACAACTTTAAAATTCTTTGGTCTGTAAGCCAAACATGAACCCACCTGTAATGATCGCTGCTGCAGCAGGTGTTGCTGGAAGTAGTAGTGCTGCAGCTCAGGCAGTTCTGATGTCTTTCCATGCAAGCTGCATAGCTTTGTCTGTCTTTCCCTGCTGTCAGCTTGTGACTGATTATCATTCACCTGTGTGGGAATCTGCATGTCTGCTCCCATTGGATGACCTCAGTATAAAGATCTGCTTCCTGCAGGGTTTCCTTGGGTTTTCATAGCTTCAGTTTAAGCCTGTCCTGCTGTCGCTTCGGCCCCCGATCGTGTTTCTTGTTCTAAAGATACTTTGCTGGTCTTTGCATCATATATTGGTTCATTGCCAATATATATGCATACCAGCACGTTTATTATTTTCCTTGTATTTGTGTTACGTTGATACATCAGTGTCGCTGATGTATACGTACACGAACTGTTTATATCCTGTGTGCAGTTAGTCAGCTTTCCAGCACGTTTTGGTAGGTTGCGCGTACCGTGACCACCCGTGCTGAGGTAGTTACCCTGCTCCTGGTTCTGTTTGTGGATTGCGTTCATCTCTGCGAAGAGATAACGAATCCTTCTGAATCCTGTTCTATTACCGTTTGTGGATTGCGTTCATCTCTGCAAGGAGATAACGAATCCTTCTGAATCCTGTCCTGTTACCGTTTGTGGATTGCGTTCATCTCTGCGAAGAGATAACGAATCCTTCTGAATCCTGTTCTGTTACTGTTTGTGGATTGCGTTCATCTCTGCGAAGAGATAACGAATCCTTCTGAATCCTGTTCTGTTACCGTTTGTAGATTGCGTTCATCTCTGCGAAGAGATAGCGAATCCTTCTGAGTCCTGTTCCCTGTATTACTCCAGTCCTAGTCAGCGTTCCTGCTTATGTCATATATCGGTTCATTGCCGATATATACATATGTTAGTCAGACGTTACAAATAGTTTCATTGATAGCTGTAATTGTAATACGCTAGGAAAACATACTTATTGTATATTTGTCTGTGTTACGTTCATCTATCTTGATCCTGCTATTTCCTGACTATCCTGTCCTGTCTTTGTGAGGCACGCCATCGCTGCAATCGCATTGGCTGCCTCATTCCAGTCTGTCTTGTTTTGGACGCTTGCTGTCGCTAAGTAGCCGCTAGCTAGCAAGCGTTCATTCTGTCTACCTGTCCTGATCTCCTCAGTTCTGGTTTATGCGCTCAGCGCTACTTTGCGCTGAGACGTTATAACGAAAGCATTGTTTGTGGCTGTCGGATCTGCACCGGCTCTGTGCGCCACAATCTCCTTTTGGAGTCAGTCCTCCCCTCCACTATACTAGGGATAGCCTGTTTCCTTGTGCTAGTGTGTGTACCTCCTCCACGTCAGCTCATGCGTTGCATGCTGACTGTGGAGAATACACCACCAAGCCTTACACCACCTTTTCCATCGTTTCTGGAAGGGGTAATGAGAAAATCAGTCAGCCAGTAAGGAGCGGCCAGTAGTTACTGGCAATAGCAATGTGGCTCTATCAAACATCATTAATCAAAAAAAGGA
Source organism: Hyperolius riggenbachi (assembly GCF_040937935.1). Lineage (NCBI taxonomy): Eukaryota > Metazoa > Chordata > Amphibia > Anura > Hyperoliidae > Hyperolius > Hyperolius riggenbachi. The sequence continues at coordinate 204,205,580 of NC_090655.1, forward strand.
AATGTAAATTTACAGAAAATAGATATTGAAAAAGCATAATGACAATGCAGCCAGTATTTCTCCATAATACGATGCATCTTCAACTTGAGCCTTGTTCACATAGTGTAGTCTTGCTGAATTCACATCAGTTCTACCTTACTACTTCCCTATCTATGATTTTGATGATGATTTGTAGTAATTAATGCAGAAGTGTGTATATACTGTAGAATGTGTAATATATATATATATATATATATATATATATATATATATATATATAGTGCAATTTGCGTATCATTGATGCGTATTTACATCTGAAAGCATCCCACTCCTATCCGTAAGGTAAATCACTCGTTGTCTACTGTTCACATTGTTTATGCAGTTGGATATACAGTAGAAGTCTATATATAAGGTTATATATGTAAGTAAAGAGTCTACTCACCCAGAAGAGAGAGCTTGTTACTGCCTGTCTGAGTTCAGGGACTGAATTTCCTGTATGTATGAATTGCTTTGTCTGCCTGCTGCAGTTTTATAATCTGTTTGGATTCCAATTCATGCGATCAGCGGGCAAAGTTCAAGGGGGAAGTACAGGAGATGAGTCATGGAAGAAGGAGGACTGCACAGTCAAGACACGCAACATAGGCAAATGAGGTCCAATGACCATTGTGGATTACATCACACTAAGGAAAAATTGAATGTTATATCCAGGATGTCATGCTAGGAAAGTTGCACAACCAGCACTTTGCACTGCCCATTAGCTGTTGCTTAATTCACTTTTTGAAAGCAAGACTTTTCTAACTTGTGTGCATATAAATACAAAAGCTGCACTCCTTCCTTATATGATTCTTATTATATAGTCATATTATTATATTGACATCACAAAACTCATTTTTATGACAAGCATACGCTGTAACTTAGGCCGTTCCCCCTTCAACCTCTGATTAAGTTGTACTCCTTACTAGATAACCTAAAAACACACACAACAGGCATACATGAATGCTACCACATCTCTACATCCCCCCTCCCCCCCCCCCATTCATTTAGATTGTAAGCTCACAAGGGAAGGGCTTTCTCACCCCTTTGTGCCTTGGAATGAGTTATATATTTTGTGTCTTGGAATGCTTTATGCATTTTATTCATCATGTTACATTTGTCACTTTAATTTCCGTATCTGCCAATTCTGGATATTTCTACCAGTATATATTTGGTGTGTATCATTGTCTGTATTATTATGTACCTCATGTTTTGTTTCTTACTCTGTGCAGCACTATGTTGAGCATTGGCTGGATAGTGTAATGGTTAAGGGCTCTGCCTCTGACACAGGAGACCCGGGTTCGAATCTTGGCTCTTTCTGCTTAGTAAGCCAGCACCTATTCAGTAAGAGACCTTGAGCAAGGCTCCCTACCAAAGGTCAAAAAGTATTTTACCCTGCGCTATCTAACTAATGCAATGGTGTACACATATAAGTAATAACACTTTGTCGGTTCACTTTTGGAACTGCTTCTCTCTGGGTGGCGCCAGGTACTAGAAACTGTGAAATTAGAAAAGGAACAGAAGCCCTCCAATAGTGCATTCACTTCTTTTTAATCAACAAGATAAAGTATTGCACTTACAATTCAGTTTCTTTAAAATGAGCGTGTATGTGGCCTGCCACGATCTTTCCTCTCTACGTGGGTCTGGCCAGTATCTCCGCAATGATCGTCAGTGTTGCGTGTCAGGAAGGAGGGGGCGTGACCGCACCATGTAACTGCTGCTACGTCACTACCGGTTTCAGGCATTTGCCACGCCTTCCTTTCCGTGGAACTGCCAAAACTTTTTTGCATACTTGTAATGTACCTAAAGCGCTTATCAATTTTAGAATGATTCATGTAACTAGTGGTCCTGGCATTGACTGTAATGAGGTGGCCCAAAACGCAGTAAAAAGGCTAAAAAAACGCTGTGGGAAATCAATGTAAAGGCATCATATAAAAACACATATAAAAATATATATAAAAATTATGTACAAAAATGATATATAAAAATTACATTCTCGTTTCAGTGTGTAACTGGGTGTGCAATCTATTGCATGCTTCCGCCAATACGTGGTGATTACATGCATGTAATGGCGGCCGTTTGTTTATATTGTAATAGTTTAATTAAAACCACCCTGGCATTCTATTTATTGCGCCAGGGTGGCGGCGCAGCAGTTTTTTTATATATATATATTTTTAAATCATGTAGCTAGCCTAGCACTAGCTACATGATGCCCCTCTCCCTGCGGCGTTCGCCTGTACCGCTCGATTGCTGCCGGCGCGTACCCACGTAAGGAAATCCTGTTCTGAACAGTATAGCTACGCCCCCAGGGACTTCACCTTAGCTCCAGGGGTGTAGATATACGTATCTTGCCGCTACTTGCGCTCCCACGCGTGTTCACATCGCCACACGTTAGTACACAGATCAGTGATTTCGCCGATCTAAGTGCCTGTGACGGATGACCACCGGCATTAATGAGATGCCAGGATCATTGACAAACAGAAAGTAAAAACATGCAGACATTACTTTCTGTTAGCATACTAATGATACGCACAGGAAGATAAGGTGGGTGGACGTCTAAAGGCCAAATAGTAAAAATACACCTTACAAACATCAAATTACACACTTATACATAAATACCCATTAAAATGAACCCCTTACCACCCCACTCTCCCAGTTATATATAATATATAGTCTACTAGTATATAGCGCAACACAATCCTGCGTGACAGGGAATTCACTTCCTCTGTGATAAGTCCAATTTAAATAATTTTCCAGAAATATATGGTTCCTCTTTGTAGTTCTTTTCCCTGCTTGTCACCTCCACTACACCCAAATAGGAAAATGACTCACCCTCTACTAAGACCACCACTCTGGTCTTAGTTGTGCCTTAGGGTTATACCCCAAAACAAAGATTGACCCCGCATAATTTGGCATGCGAAAGCAAATGCATATTTGCATGAGCATTGCCTCATGATAAGCCAATTAGGCCAAATTTGCAAAGCCAGATTTGCTAGGGTTAAACTTGGTGCTTGATGCACGCATAAATGTTCTTGTGGAAAGGAAGAACCACATATGTCTGATAAATTATTTAAATTGGACTTATCACGGAGGAAGTTAATTCTCTGTTACGCAGGATTGTGTTGCGCTAAATACTAGCAGACTGTGTTTCCTCTTTACTTACATTGACGCACTGCCTTGCACATTAGATAGAATTGCATTTGCGTGTCTTAGTGCACGGATATATATCTATATTTAGGAATTTATATAGCGCCGACATATTACACAGCGCTGTACAGAGTATATTGTCTTGTCACTGACTGTCCATCAGAGGGGCTCACAATCTAATCCCTACCATAGTCATGTGTCTATGTATGTATCATGTAGTTCAAGTATTCTAGTCTAGAGCCAAATTTTTAGGGGGAAGCCAATTAACTTATCTGTATGCTTTTGGGGTGTGGGAGGGAACCAGAGTGCCCAGAGGAAACCCACCCAGACACGAAGAGAACATACAAACTGCTTGCAGATGTTGATATGGCTGGCATTCTAACCAGGGACCTAGCGCTGCAAGGAAAGAGCGCTAACCCCTACCAGGGCCGGCCCTAGGCTTTTTGCCGCCTGAGGCAAAATTTTAAAAAATCGCCGTCCGCCAAGTAGGTGAGGGGGGCCACTGAGCTGGAGGGGTAGCGGGCAGGAAGGGGGTATTGGGCCTAGCGGTGGGGAGGGGGGTTGGACCCGCCTGGGTCCCTCGATCTGCGCTCCCCTCCAGCTGTAAATAGTTACGTTCCAGCGTATAGATTAAGAGGCAACGGGCGGGGATCACTCACCTTTCCCGCGTTCCAAAGTGCGCTCCACTGACGTCACTTCCTGCAGCGTGACATCAGTGGAGCGCTCGCTGGAACGCGGAAGAGGTGAGTGATCCCCGCCCGTTGCCTCTTAATCTATACACTGGTACTTAACTATTTACAGCTGGAGGGGAGCGCAGATCGGGGGACCCAGGCGAGGGAGGGGGGGCCCGACCCCCGCCCCACCGCTAGGCCCAATACCCCCTTTCTGCCCGCTACTCCTCCAGCTCAGCGAGCGGCCCCCCACGGACAGGCGGGTGCCGCCCACCCCCAGATGTGCCGCCTGAGGCAAATGTTTCACCCCGCCTCATGAGCAGGCCGGCCCTGACCACTACACCCTGATCTTTAGCTCCCTCCACAAATTCTCAATTGGAGTCAAGTCAGGACTCTGGTTGGGACATTCCAAAACGTTAATGTTGTTGTCTGCTAACCATTTCTTCACCACTTTTACTGTGTGTTTTGGGTCATTGTCATGATGAAATGTCCACTGGCCTTATCTACATTTCCCTCCTGCTCACTATGCATAGCTCCAGCTCCTGCCATGCCGACTGCGGAGCTGAGTGAATCAGAGCACTGAAAACAGAGTTATCAGCGTAAGGAGGAACTCCAGCACCCTTTGTGATGATATACTGGGGTGCTTATGCTGTAAGGAATACAGGAACATATTTCTTTAATTTTTCTGACTGTATCATATGGGATTGTCTGTTAGCCAGTCTGGCTTTGAAGGCTGGCAACTAGCTTCCTGGAATTCCGTATAAAATGTAAATTACCTCTATCATTGTCTGCTTCTAATTAGGAAACCCTTAATTAGACAGTTGCTGTGAAGCCTATACAGGTGGTCAGACCATGTTGTCTGAATAATGTCTCAGAGGTGTATTGTGTTTGGGAGCAATTGTCACCTGGACTGGCTGCAGTATGCTTTGAAGCAGCTCACACCACCCTGAGCCAGGACTTCACACAGGACATCCTGCTGCAATGTGAAAGCCTTAATCAATTGTCACCTGTAACCTGGGGAGATTGGAGGTTAAGGAAGTCTTTTGTTGTGTGTGTGCTATAGTACACTTTTCACATGTGGATGTTAGATCTCTGGAAATCAAATTATGTCTGAGGATGTAATTAAATCTAGTTCCCCCCCCCCCCCCCCCCCCCCGTCCATGGGCGTCCGCACATACGGCAAAACCGGGCATCTGCCCGAGCCTCGCCGCCTGCTGCCCCCCCCCCCCCCCTGGCCGCGTGCCCGTGCAGCCAGAAGGAGGGGAGCAGCGCAGAGTAGAGAGAGAGCTATGGGCACAGTGGGGAAGGGCGGACGTCTCCCCCCCTTCCCTCACCTTAGGGGGCTCTCTCTCCCTTGCTGTCCCCTCTGGAATGAAGTGTGCAGCGGCTGGGCAGCGGGCGGAACTTACCTCGTCTCGCTCCTGCGCCGGAAGTTCTGGTGCCGCACTCTGGTCTGGATCAGACCAGAGTAGCGGCTAATCCATCCGGCGCGTGCAATGAGAGGAGGTAAGTTCCGCCCGCTGCCCAGCCGCTGCACACTTTATTCCGGACTCCGGAGGGGAGAGCAAGAGAGGGAGGGAGAGCCCCCTAAGGTGAGTGCCCATAGCTCTTCCTCTTCTCTGCACTGCTCCCCTCTAGAGATGTCGCGAACCTCCGATTTTTGGTTCGCGAACCGGGTTCGCGAACTTCCACGGAAGGATTGGTTCGCGGAAAAGTTCGCGAACCGCAATAGACTTCAATGGGGATGCGAACTTTCAAAAATAGAAAAAATTATGCTGACCACAAAAGTGATGGAAAAGATGTTTCAAGGGGTCTAACACCTGGAGGGGGGCATGGCGGAGTGGGATACATGCCCAAAGTCCCGGGGAAAAATCTGGATTTGACGCAAAGCAGCATTTTAAGGGCAGAAATCACATTGAATGCTAAATTGCAGGCCTAAAGTGCTTTAAAACGTCTTGCATGGGTATACATCAATCAGGGAGTGTAATTAGAGTTCTGCTACACACTGACACACCAAACTCCCTGTGTAACGCAGCGCAAACAGCTGTTTGCGTAGTGACGGCCGTACTGGACTGGTGTGCGCCATGGCCAGAGTGTAGGCCATGGCGTTTTTCAAGCCCATATGGTCGCCGGGCTGTGGTAGCTCAATGATAGAACAACAGTGACTGTCCAGCTGATCAAATTTGGTCTGACCACAATGAAGCAACGACCTTATTATCTTTTGTGTGCCACCCCCACCCGAGACACTCAAATAGCCGGCGGTCATTGCTTCATTGTGATGCGCAAGCCCCTTCACCGCGGCAAGGTAATGATCATGAAGGGGGATGGGCACATGTACATGCCTTTTGTTTTGTTGTTGCAGCCGCCCGCAGTGCAGCCAGAAAAATTAGGCAGGCATGTACATGCACCAGAAAAATTAGTGTAGCGGCCACTGCTAGCAGCGGCCTTAAAAATTCAGGAATCCGCCTAGAGTCCTGGACCCTGTTGGTGGTGGCGGAGAATGCAGTCAAGCCGCCTGCTGGCAGAGATGCTGTGTGTGGGGACTGGACTTAGTCTTCGGTCGTGCAGTAGCCCTCCGGGATCCATTCCTCATTCATCTTGATAAAGGTCAGGTACTGAACACTGTCGTGACTTAGGCGACTTCTCTTCTCAGTAACTATGCCTCCAGCTGCACTGAAGGTCCTTTCTGACAGGACGCTTGCGGCAGGGCAAGAGAGAAGTTGTATGGCAAATTGGGACAGCTCTGGCCACAGGTCAAGCCTGCGCAACCAGTAGTCCAAGGGTTCATTGTCGCTTTTCGCAGAGTCTACATCCACACTCAAGGCCAGGTAGTCGGCTACCTGCCGCTCCAGGCATTGTTGGAGGGTGGATCCGGAAGGATTATTGCGAGGAGTTGGACTAAAGAATGTCCGCATTTCCGACATCACCCTGAGATCGCTGGAGCGTCCTGTCCTTGCCTGCGTGGACTTGGGAGGAGGAGGGTTACTGCCAGTGGTACCTTGATTGCATTTTGCAGCCACATCACCCTTAAATGCATTGTAAAGCATCATCGACAGCTTGTTCTGCAAGTGCTGCATCCTTTCCGCCTTTTGTTGAGTTGCTAAGAGGTCCGCCACTTTGTGCCTGTACCGAGGGTCTAGTAGCGTGGCCACCCAGTACAGGTCATTCATCTTGAGTTTTTTGATACGGGGGTCCCTCAACAGGCTGGACAACATGAAAGAGGACATCTGCACAAAGCTGGATGCAGACGTACTCTCCATCTCCTCTTGCTCTTCCTCAGTGACGGGACGCAACTCCTCTTCCTCCCCCCAGCCACGAACAATACCACGGGAACGTGGAGCAGCAGAAGCCCCCTGTGACGGCTGCCACGGTTGTTCTTCTTCCGCCGCCTCTTCCTCCTCCACAGAAACACCTTCCTCATCATCACCATCATCAGAGTCTGACTCCTCTCCTTCCCCACACGACTACTCTGCTTCCTCCTCCTCCTCCTCCTCCCCCCTCTGTGCTGCCGTAGGTGTTGTGGGAACATCGGGTTCGTGTGTAAATGGCTCCCACGACTCCTGCTGCCGTAACTCTTCTCGTTCACGCTCCTCCACAGCTGTATCCACCACTCTACGCACGGCACGCTCCAGGAAGTAGGCGTAGGGGATCAAGTCGCTGATGGTGCACTCATCGCGACTCACCAGTTTGGTCACCTCCTCAAAGGGCTCCATGACCCTGCATGCATTTCGCATCAGTGTCCAGTTGTTGGGCCGCAACATCCCCAACCTCCCAGATTGTGTCCTTGTACTGTAATGATACAGGTAGTGGGTGACGGCTTTCTCCTGGTCTAGCAGACGAGAGAACATCAGCAGGGTGGAATTCCAGCGAGTCGGGCTATCGCAAATCAGGCATCTCACCGGCAAGTTGTTTCTACGCTGAATCTCCGCAAAGCGTGCCATGGCCTTGTAAGAGCGCCTGAAATGCCCACACAACTTCCTGACCTGCTTCAGGACGTCCTCTAAGCCTGGGTACTTGGACACAAATCCTTGCACGACCAGATTAAGCACATGTGCCATGCAGGGTATGTGTGTCAGCTTTCCCAAATTCAACACAGCAATCAGATTGCTGCCGTTGTCACACACCACGTTGCCGATCTCAAGCTTGTGCGGGGTCAGTCATTGCTCCACCTGTTTGTTAAGAGCAGCCAGGAGAGCTGCTCCAGTGTGACTCTCCGCTTTCAGGCAAGACATGTCTAACACTGCGTGACACCGTCGTACCTGGCATGCAGCATAGGCCCTGGGGTGCTGGGGCTGTGTAGCTGGAGAGGAGATCGTGGCACCAGCCAAGGAGGAGGAGGAGGATGACGACAGCGAAGCGGTGGTAGCAGGTGGAGAGGAGGTGGCTGGAGGCCTGCCTGCAAGCCGTGGAGGTGTGACAAGTCGGTCTGCTGCGCAGCCACGTACTCCCTGCTTGCTGCCATCAGTCACCAGGTTGACCCAATGGGCTGTGTATGTAATGTAGTGGCCCTGCCCGTGCTTGGCAGACCAGGCATCCGTGGTCAGGTGGACCCTTGACCCAACGCTGTGTGCCAGAGATGACACCACTTGCCTCTCAACTGCACGGTACAGTTTGGGTATGGCCTTTTGTGAAAAATAATTGCGGCCTGGTATCTTCCACTGCGGTATACCAATGGCCACAAACTTACGGAAAGCCTCCGACTCCACCAGCTTGTATGGTAATAGCTGGCGAGCTAATAGTTCCGCCACACCAGCTGTCAGACGCCGGGCAAGAGGGTGACTGGCAGACATTTGCTTCTTCCGCTCAAATACTTCCTTCACGGACAGCTGGGTACTGCTGTGGGCAGAGGAGAAGGAACCGCTGAAGGGAAGAGGCGGTGTGGAGGAGGGTGGCTGTGAAAGTGCAAGGGAGAAAGTGGATGAAGACGATGCACCTGAAGGAGGAAGAGGAGAAGGAGGGTGGCTTGTCTTTTGAGGGGTGCTGCTTTTCCTCTGGTGTTCTTGCCATAGCTGTTTGTGCCTTCTCTCCAGGTGCCTTCGTAAGGCACTTGTCCCTACTTGAGAGTTGGCCTTTCCACGGCTCAATTTTTGTTGGCAGAGACAACAGATGGCTTTGCTCCGATTTGAGACACACACGTGAAAAAATGTCCAAACCGCTGATCCCCCCTGGGCTGATGGCGCTACGGTGGCATCAGCAGCTGACGTTGAAGGGCATGTGTGCTGGCTGGCCATAGCTGGCGATACATGGCGCCGGACACTGCCCCCAGCTGTTTCTGAGGACGAGCTCCCTATGCTTCTATTATGGAGTCGTCTCCTCCTACTTCTCTCTGACTCCTCCTCTGAACTGTCCCCCTGGTCATCTCCTCTACCGGGAACATATGTGGTATCCGTATAATCGTCATCATAATCCTCCTGGCCAGCTGTGCTTTCTTCAGACACCTCCTCAAGTGCACCAACTTCAGGTGGTCCACCATCATCCCCATCCACACACGTGACGTCCATATTATCGCCACCTAACTCAGACGTATGAGGTGGTGTACCTGCGCCTTCTTGTTGTTGTGGCAGTAGTGGCTGGGAATCAGTGATTTCACCACCACCACCAAATAACTCCTGCGAAGTGTCAAATGCAGTGGATGTGGTGCTTGTTGTAGCACTGGTGGCTGCGGGAGATGAGGTGTTCTGTGTTAAAAACTCAATCACCTCCTCACGATTTTGGGAAGTGATGGCACGTGCCTTCTTCTGAGCACTGTATTTTGGGGCAGGTCTGCACGAAATCAGAGAAACACCACCTCGCACAGACCTGCCGGTGCCTGTTGGCCTTCCTCTGGGCCTGCCTCTACCTCTTCCTCTACCTGGTTTGTCCATTTTGTCCATCTCGGGGGGATGCTAGCTATATGCAGTAAGGTGGGTTCTCACTCAACACAACCGGTAGTTAGATGCAGTGAGGTGGCCAGGTGGGTTCTCACTCAACACAACAGGTATTTAGATGCAGTGAGCTGGGTTCACTCAACACAACGCTAGGTATATGCAGTGATAAGGTGGGTTAAGTATACACAACAGGTACTGGGTAGTTAGATGCAGTGAGCTGGGTCCACTGAACAGTAAAGGTACTTAAGATGCAGTGAGGTGGGTTCTCACTCAACACAACCGGTAGTTAGATGCAGTGAGGTGGCCAGGTGGGTTCTCACTCAACACAACAGGTATTTAGATGCAGTGAGCTGGGTTCACTCCTAGAGTTGGGCCGAACCTCCGATTTTAGATTCGCGAACCGGGTTCGCGAACTTCCGCGGAACGTTCGGTTCGCGTTAAAGGTTGCGAACCGCAATAGACTTCAATGGGGATGCGAACTTTGAAAAAAAAAAAAAATTATGCTGGCCACAAAAGTGATGGAAAAGATGTTTCAAGGGGTCTAACACCTGGAGGGGGGCATGGCGGAGTGGGATACACACCAAAAGTCCCCGGGAAAAACCTGGATTTGACGCAAAGCAGCGTTTTAAGGGCAGAAATCACATTGAATGCTAAATGACAGGCCTAAAGTGCTTTCAAACATCTTGCATGTGTATACATCAATCAGGTAGTGTAATTAAGGTACTGCTTCACACTGACACACCAAACTCACCGTGTAACGCACCGCAAACAGCTGTTTGTGTAGTGACGGCCGTGCTGGACTGGTGCGCACCATGGCGAGAGTGCAGGTTTTGGTGGCTTTACAGCCCATATGGTCGCCTGGCTGATGTAGCTGAATGACAGAACAGTGACTGTCCAGCTGATCAAATTTGGTCTGATCACAATGAACCAACGACCTTATTATCTTTTGTGTGCCCCCCGAGACACTCATCTAGGCGCCGGTCATTGCTTCATTGTGATACGCAAGCCCCTTCACCACGGCAAGGTAATGATCACGAAGGGGAATGGGCGCATGTACATGCCTTTTCTTTTGTTGTTGCAGCTGCCCGCAGTGCAGCCAGAAAAATTAGGCAGTCATGTACACGCACCAGAAAAATTATTACAGCGGCCGCTGCTAGCAGCGGCCTAAAAAATTCAGCAATCCGCCTGGAGTCCCGGACCCTGTTGGTGGTGGCGGAGAAGGTAGTCAAGCGGCAGACATGCTGTGTGGAGGGACTGGGAGCGACTTAGTCTTCTTGAGGCAGGCCAGGCAGCCAGTCACATGGCGTGCAGGCAGAGATGCTGTGTGTGCGGGGACTACTTAGTCTTGGGGCGAGCAGCAGCCCTCCGGGATCCATGCCTCATTCATTTTGATAAAGGTGAGGTACTTAACACTTTTGTGACTTAGGCGACTTCTCTTCTCAGTGACAATGGCGTCAATTCACCAGAGGTTACCAACCTATTTATCGCTTGGGAGGTAATTTACCTCCTGTGATATCTCCAAATAGCAATTCTCCAGAAGTATAGGGGAAAATATCGACAGAGAGAAATGCAAGAGATAAATGTGAGATAAGTATGAGATAAATAAGTGATAGTAGTTAGTTTTTCTCCAAATCACAATTCACCAGGGAAGAAAGGGGGTGTGGCCATTCGTTATTTTTTCATCTCTTTATCCCCTGAATGAACCTGGAGATATCGTGGTTTTCACACAGCAGCTGCTGCTGTGGAAGATGGAGCCTTTTGAGCTTACTCTGTTAGGCCTGGTGCACACCAAAAACCGCTAGCAGATCCGCAAAATGCTAGCAGACTTTGAAACGCTTTTTCTTCTTTTTCTGTAGCGTTTCAGCTAGCATTTTGCGGTTTTGTGAAGCGTTTTTGGTGTAGTAGATTTCATGTATTGTTACAGTAAAGCTGTTACTGAACAGCTACTGTAACAAAAACCGCCTGGCAAACCGCTCTGAAGTGCCGTTTTTCAGAGCGGTTTGCGTTTTTCCTATACATAACATTGAGGCAGAAACGCCTCCCCAATCCAAAATCTGCAGCAGCCCGGGAGTATGCGTTTCTGCAAAACGCCTCCTGCTCTGGTGTGCACCAGCCCATTGAAATACATTACCCAAGCGTATCCGCAGCCGCAAGTGGATTGCAAAACGCAGCCGAACCGCTCTGGTGTGCACTAGGCCTTAGAGCTTGCTTCTGTTATGAGGAGACGAAGGCGCAGGAGGAGGGTCTGTTTAATCGCCCCTCGTATTTTTCGTGAGAGAACAGTTCTTGATAATTTTACTGAGACAGAGGTGGTGAAGAAGTTCAGACTCACTCGTGATATGATTTATGATATGATCCGGCAGTAAAAGGCGGGAATACTCTGGTCAGGTAGTGGTAAAACTCCGCCTCCTACCCACAATGCTTCACTTTCAAGCTTACAGAGAGGAAAAGTATCCCATGTAAATCATTAATACCGATTACCTAACTCTCTGCTTTCTCACACTTTCCTCATGCATATCTCTCCATTATCCCCAGCTATCGAACACTTTTCTCTCTGTCCTCTCACACTGGTGAATTGACTCCAGAGTGTTAAAATACCTCATGAGATAAACTACCTACCTTTTTTCTCTTAGTAAATCCTCTCTGGTGAATTGACGCCAATGCCTCCAGCTGCGCTGAAGGTCCTTTCTGACAGGACGCTTGCGGCAGGGCAGGAGAGAAGTTGGATGGCAAATTGGGACAGCTCTGGCCACAGGTCAAGCCTGCGCACCCAGTAGTTCAAGGGTTCCTCATCGCTGTTCACAGCAGTGTCTACATCCACACTTAAGGCCAGGTAGTCGGCTACCTGCCGTTCCAGGCGTTGGTGGAGGGTGGATCCGGAAGGGCTACGGCGAGGCGTTGGACTAAAGAATGTCCGCATGTCCGACATCACCATGAGATCGCTGGAGAGTCCTGTCTTTGACTGCGTGGACATGGAAGGAGGATTAGTGGCACTGGTACCTTGCTGGCGTTGTGCTGTCACATCACCCTTAAAGGCATTGTAAAGCATAGTTGACAGCTGGTTCTGCATGTGCTGCATCCTTTCCACCTTCAGGTGAGTTGGTAACAGGTCCGCCACTTTGTGCCTGTACCGAGGGTCTAGTAGTGTGGCCACCCAGTACAGCTCATTCCCCTTGAGGTTTTTTATACGGGGGTCCCTCAACAGGCAGGACAGCATAAAATACGACATCTGCACAAAGTCGGATCCAGTACCCTCCATCTCCTCTTGCTCTTCCTCAGTGACGTCACGTAAGTCAACCTCCTCCCCCCAGCCGCGAACAATACCACGGGAAGGTTGAGCAGCACAAGCCCCCGGCGACGCCTGCTGCGGGTGTTCTCCTGCCGCCGTCCCCTCCTCCTCCTCCTCCCCCAAAGAAACACCTTGCTCATCATCCTCTGAGTCTGACTCATCTTCTGCACACGACTTCTCTTCTTCCTCCTCCTCCCCTCTCTGTGCTGCCGCAGGTGTTGAGGAAACAGCTGGGTCTGATGAAAATTGGTCCCATGCCTGTTCCTGCCGTAACGGTTCCTGGTCACGCTCATTCGCAGCTTCATCCGCCACTCTACGCACAGCACGCTCCAAGAAGTAAGCGTAGGGAATTAAGTCGCTGATGGTGCCCTCACTGCGGCTCACCAGGTTGGTCACCTCCTCAAACGGCCGCATGAGCCTGCATGCATTTTTCATCAGTGTCCAGTTGTCGGGCCAGAACATCCCCATCTTCCCAGACTGTTTCATTCTACTGTAGTTGTAGAGGTAGTGGGTGACGGCTTTCTTCTGTTCTAGCAGGCGGGAGAACATGAGCAGGGTCGAATTCCAGCGAGTCGGGCTATCGCAAATGAGGCGTCTCACCGGCATGTTGTTTTTCCGCTGAATTTCCGCAAAGCGTGCCATGGCTGTGTAAGACCGCCTCAAATGCCCACAGACCTTCCTGGCCTGCTTCAGGACATCCGCTAAGCCAGGGTACTTTGCCACAAATCTTTGAACAACTAGATTCATGACATGTGCCATGCAGTGTATGTGTGTCAGCTTCCCCATATGCAAAGCGGCAAGCAGATTGCTGCCGTTGTCGCACACCACGTTGCCTATCTCCAGGTGGTGCAGGGTCAGCCACTCATCCACCTGTTTCTTAAGAGCAGCCAGGAGAGCTGCTCCAGTGTGACTCTCCGCTTTGAGACAAGACATGTCTAAGATGGCGTGACACCGTCGTACCTGGCATGCAGCATAGGCCCTGCGGAGCTGGGGCTGTGTAGCTGGAGAGGAGAACTGCCACTCAGCCAAGGAGGAGGAGGACAGCGAAGAGCATGTAGCAGGAGGAGAGGAGGTAGCAGGAGGCCTGCCTGCAAGCCGTGGAGGTGTCACAATTTGGTCCGCTGCGCCCTGCTTGCCATTGTTCACCACCAGGTTGACCCAATGGGCTGTGTACGTAATGTAGCGGCCCTGCCCGTGCTTGGCAGACCAGGCATCCGTGGTCAGGTGTACCCTTGACCCAACGCTCTTCGCAAGAGATGACACCACTTGCCTCTCAACTTCACGGTGCAGTTGGGGTATGGCCTTTCTCGAAAAATAAGTGCGGCCTGGCATCTTCCACTGCGGTGTTCCGATGGCCACAAATTTACGGAAGGCCTCAGAGTCCACCAGCCGGTATGGTAACAGCTGGCGAGCTAACAGTTCCGCCACGCCAGCTGTCAGACGCCGGGCAAGGGGGTGACTGGCCGTAATTGGCTTCTTCCGCTTAAACGTTTCCTTCACGGACACCTGACTGCTGCTGTGGGCAGAGGAGCAGGAACCGCTCAAGGGCAGAGGCGGAGTGGAGGAGGGTGCCTGTGAAGGTGGAAGGGAGAAAGCAACAGAAGCAGATGATGCACCTGAAGGAGGAAGAGGAGAAGGAGGGTGACTTTTCTTTTGTGTGCTGCTGCTGCTTTTGCTCAGGTGGCCATCCCATTGCTGTTTGTGCCTTTTCTCCAGGTGCCTTCGTAAGGCACTTGTCCCTACGTGAGTGTTGGCCTTTCCACGGCTCAATTTTTGTTGGCAGAGCGAACAGATGCCCTTGCTCCGATCTGAGGCACACACATTAAAAAATTTCAACACCGCTGAGCCACCCTGGGATTTGAGCACTATGGGGACCTCAGCAGCTGATGCTGAAGGGCAAGTTGGCTGGCTGTCCATAGGTGGCGATACATGGTGCCGGACACTGCCACCAGCTGTTTCTGACGAAGAGCTGCCCCAGCTTCTTTCAGCAACTTCTCTCCTCCTACTACTCTCTGACTCCCCCTCTGAACTGTCCCCCTCTTCATCTCCTCTATTGGGAACATACAGAGGATCCCTATCATCGTCATCATCGTAATCATCCTGCCCAGCTTTGCTTGCCTCAGACAAATCCAAACATGCACCATCAGTAGGTCCTTCATCCTCCTTACACGTTACATCCATAGTGTTGCCGCGTAACTCAGACATATGAGCTGGTGAAAATGCATCTGGCTGTAACAACAATGGCTGTGCATCAGTGATTTCAACACTAAATAATTCTTGCGAAGTGTCAAATGCAGCGGAAATGGTGCTAGTAGTAGCACTGGTGGCTGAGCAAGATGAGGTGTTCTGTGTCGCTAAATACTCAACCACGTCCTGACAATCTTGGGAGGTGATGGGACATGCCTTCTTCCGAGCACTGTACTGTGGGCCAGGTCCACACGAAATTACATTTACACGACCTCGCGCAGACCTGCCGGGTGGCCTTCCTCTGGCTCTGGCACTACCTCTTCCTCTACCTGTTTTGTCCATATCGGGTATGCACGGAGTGGTATATCACACTGCGTGCACTCACGTAGGTAGGTGGGTTCACTTAACTGCACAGGTATGCGCACTGATGCGGTGGGTTCACTGAACAGAACAGGTATGCAGTGGCGGGTTCACTGAACACAACAGGTATGCAGTGGCGGGTTCACTGAACACAACAGGTATGCAGTGGCGGGTTCACTGAACAGTACAGGTATGCAGTGGCGGGTTCACTGAACAGTACAGGTATACAGTGGCAGATTCACTGAACACAACAGGTATGCAGTGGCGGGTTCACTGAACAGTACAGGTATACAGTGGCGGGTTCACAGAACAGGTATGCAGTGGCAGGTTCACTGAACAGAACAGGTATGCAGTGGCGGGTTCACTGAACAGGTATACACTGGCGGGTTCACTGAACAGAACAGGTATACAGTGGCAGGTTCACTGAACACAACAGGTATGCAGTGGCGGGTTCACTGAACAGTGCAGGTATACAGTGGCGGGTTCACAGAACAGGTATGCAGTGGCAGGTTCACTGAACAGAACAGGTATGCAGTGGCGAGTTCACTGAACAGTACAGGTATACAGTGGCGGGTTCACAGAACAGGTATGCAGTGGCAGGTTCACTGAACAGAACAGGTATGCAGTGGCGGGTTCACTGAACAGGTATACAGTGGCGGGTTCACTGAACAGAACAGGTATACAGTGGCAGGTTCACTGAACACAACAGGTATGCAGTGGCGGGTTCACTGAACAGTACAGGTATACAGTGGCGGGTTCACAGAACAGGTATGCAGTGGCAGGTTCACTGAACAGAACAGGTATGCAGTGGCGGGTTCACTGAACAGTACAGGTATACAGTGGCGGGTTCACAGAACAGGTATGCAGTGGCAGGTTCACTGAACAGAACAGGTATGCAGTGGCGGGTTCACTGAACACAACAGGTATGCAGTGGCGGGTTCACTGAACAGTACATGTATGCAGTGGCGGGTTCACTGAACAGTACAGGTATACAGTGGCAGGTTCACTGAACAGAACAGGTATGCAGTGGCGGGTTCACTGAACAGTACAGGTATACAGTGGCGGGTTCACAGAACAGGTATGCAGTGGCAGGTTCACTGAACAGAACAGGTATGCAGTGGCGGGTTCACTGAACAGTACAGGTATACAGTGGCGGGTTCACAGAACAGGTATGCAGTGGCAGGTTCACTGAACAGAACAGGTATGCAGTGGCGGGTTCACTGAACACAACAGGTATGCAGTGGCGGGTTCACTGAACAGTACAGGTATGCAGTGGCGGGTTCACTGAACAGTACAGGTATACAGTGGCGGGTTCACTGAACACAACAGGTATGCAGTGGCGGGTTCACTGAACAGAACCGGTATACAGTAGCGGCTCCACTGAACAGAACAGGTATGCAGTGGCGGGTTCACTGAACAGTACAGGTATACAGTGGCGGGTTCACTGAACAGAACAGGTATACAGTAGCGGGTCCACTGAACAAAACAGGTATGCAGTGGTGGGTTCACTGAACAGTACAGGTATACAGTGGCGGGTTCACAGAACAGGTATGCAGTGGCAGGTTCACTGAACAGAACAGGTATGCAATGGCGGGTTCACTGAACAGGTATACAGAGGCGTGTTCACTGAACAGAACAGGTATACAGTAGCGGGTCCACTGAACAGAACAGGTATGCAGTGGCGGGTTCACAGAACAGGTATGCAGTGGCAGGTTCACTGAACACAACAGGTATGCCGTGGCGGGTTCACTGAACAGGTATACAGTGGCGGGTCCACTGAACAGAACAGGTATGCAGTGGCAGGTTCACTGAACACAACAGGTATGCAGTGGTGGGTTCACAGAACAGGTATGCAGTGGTGGGTTCACAGAACAGGTATGCAGTGGTGGGTTCACAGAACAGGTATGCAGTGGCAGGTTCACTGAACAGGTATGCAGTGGTGGGTTCGCTGAACAGGTATGCAGTGGTGGGTTCACTGAACAGGTATGCAGTGGTGGGTTCACAGTACAGGTATGCAGTGGTGGGTTCACAGTACAGGTATGCAGTGGTGGGTTCACAGAACAGGTATGCAGTGTTGGGTTCACTGAACAGGTATGCAGTGGTGGGTTCACAGAACAGGTATGCAGTGTTGGGTTCACTGAACAGGTATGCAGTGGTGGGTTCACTGAACAGGTATGCAGTGGTGGGTTCACTGAACAGGTATGCAGTGGTGGGTTCACAGAACAGGTATGCAGTGTTGGGTTCACAGTACAGGTATGCAGTGGTGGGTTCACAGAACAGGTATGCAGTGTTGGGTTCACAGTACAGGTATGCAGTGGTGTGTTCACAGAACAGGTATGCAGCCAGGAACAAGCTAAGCCTAACTAATCTTTCCCTATGAGAGACAGTCTGCAGCAGCTCGCCCTACTCTCACTAATGCAGGCACATGAGTGACCGTAATGGCCGCCGCTGCCTGCCTTATATAAGGGGGGTGGGGCTCCAGGGGCTAGTGTAGCCTAATTGGCTACACTGGGCCTGCTGACTGTGATGTAGAGGGTCAAAGTTGACCCTCCATGTGCATTATGGGGCGAACCGAACTTCCGCAAAGGTTCGCCTGCGGGACGCGAACGCGAACCACGGAAGTTCGCATGGAACCGTTCGCAGGCGAACCGTTCGGCCCAACTCTACTCAACACAACGCTATGTATATGCAGTGATGAGGTGGGTTAAGTATACACAACAGGTACTGGGTAGTTAGATGCAGTGAGCTGGGTTCACTGAACAGTGAAGGTACTTAAGATGCCGTGAGGTGGGTTCTCACTCAACACAACCAGTAGTTAGATGCAGTGAGGTGGCCAGGTGGGTTCTCACCCAACACAACAGGTATTTAGATGCAGTGAGCTGGGTTCACTCAACACAAAGCTAGGTATATGCAGTGATGAGGTGGGTTAAGTATACACAACAGGTACTGGGGTATATGCAGTACTGGGTAGTACAATGTGCAGCTCCCTGTCACACACACAGGCAGTCAGTCACTGAATGTGCTGGGCTGCTGGCAGTGGCACACACACACTATCAATTAGCAATGCTGTGCATGCAACAAAAGTGTCAGTTTGACACACAGAAAAAAAAAAAAAAAGTACAGGATGAGCTCTGACAAGAGCTGTTGCTGGGTGCTATAAAAGCAATAACAATCAGTCAGGAGCAAGCAAAGCAGCCTAGAACCTAACTACTCTGTCCCTAGGAGAAAAAGTCTGCAGCAGCTGTCCCTTTCCTCTCATTAGCAGGCACACGAGTGAGTGTAATGGCCGCCAGAGGCTGCCTTATATAAGGGGGGGTGGGGCTCCAGGGCTTAGTGTAGCCTGAATGGCTACAATGTGCCTGCTGACTGTGATGCAGAGGGTCAAAGTTGACCCTCATAGTGCATTAAGGGGGGAATCGAACTTCCGCAAAAGTTCGCCTGGTGCAGGCGAACGCGAACCCCCGAAGTTCGCCTGGAACCGTTCGCCGGCGAACCGTTCGCTACACCTCTACTCCCCTCCTGCTGGGGCACACATGGCCACTTTTTCTGGGGACATATACCCCTGGCTACATATACTGGGACATATCCCCCTGGCTACATATACTGGGACATATACCCCCTGCCTACATATACTGGGACATATACCCCTGCCTACATATACTGGTACATATACCCCTGCCTACATATACTGGGACATATACCCCTGCCTACATATACTGGGACATATCCCCCTGGCTACTTTTTCTGGGGACATATACCCCTGCCTACATATACTGGGACATATCCCCCTGGCTACATATACTGGGACATATACCCCCTGCCTACATATACTGGGACATATACCCCCTGCCTACATATACTGGGACATATCCCCCTGGCTACATATACTGGGACATATCCCCCTGGCTACATATACTGGGACATATACCCCTGCCTACATATACTGGGACATATACCCCTGTCTACATATACTGGGACATATCCCCCTGGCTACATATACTGGGACATATCCCCCTGGCTACATATACTGGGACATATACCCCTGCCTACATATACTGGGACATATACCCCTGCCTACATATACTGGGGACATATACCCCTGCCTACATATACTGGGCACATATACCCCTGTCTACATATATTGGGCACATATACCCCTGACTACATATACTGGGCACATATACCCCTGGCTACCTGTTCTGGGGACATCTATACCGCTGGCCACCTATTCTGGGAACACCTATAGACCTGGGGCTACCTATTTTGGGGGAACCACTGCTGTCAGATTGAGTGTATTTTGGGGAACTGCTGCCAGGTGAGAGGTGTCTACATATTAAGGGGGCATTCTGCCCATTTATGTGAAAAGCTGTCTATTTATGCGCCGCATGACTGCTGAATTTGTCTTGTTGCGGGCCTCATGGTTACTGACTTTGTCTTGTTGGGGGCCTCATGATTTGTTGGGGGCCTCAAGATTGCTGAATTTGTCTTGTTGGGGGCCTCATGATTGCTGAATTTGTCTTGTTGGGGGCCTCATGATTGCTGAATTTGTCTTGTTGGGGGCCTCATGATTGCTGAGTTGGTCATGTTGGGGGCCTCATGATTGCTGAATTTGTCTTGATTGGGGGGGGGGGGGGGGGCTCATAATTGCTGAATTTGTCTTGTTGGGGGTCACATGATTGCTAACTGCGAGACTATGGAAAAAGCTGAATCATCATCATATGAGACAATAGCATTAAACCTACTTTTTCCGCTTTTTAAAACAGAAAATGAATCTGGGAGGTTCTAAAAAAAATGAATAATTTTTTCAGGAGTACGATGGATGAAATTGTTTATCTTCACAGTTTATTTTCATGTATGAGTTAAAACGTTTGTATTTAGTTTAAATTGCTGTTGGCACTTTGTGATAGTAAAGTGACTTTGCAGTTTGGACACTCGACCTCCAAAAGGTTCGCCACCACTGTCCTAATCTAATGTCCCACCATTGCTTAGTTCATGTAAACTTGTCTCCACCCACGACCACACCCACATTCTGGTTCATGACCACACCCATTTTTCGGCTACGCACGCCGCATGACGTAGCTCCATTTTTTGGCGCGCTACGCGCGCCACACAACACCAACCCACATTTGCGGCGCGGCGCGCTATGCGCGCCGCCCCGCTTTTGCTCCCCACTTTTTGCCCCCCCCCCCCGGAAAATTTTCTGCGAACGCCCATGCCCCCGTCCAAACAGGCTTGCAGCCTCGAGGCAAATATTCCATTATAAAAAACAGGGGACAGGTACCTAAAATCAGTCCTTTTCAGACGGTAGCTGCAGCTGGACTCCCGGCCCAAGCTAAGGGGCTCCTGGTCAAGCCAGAGCTGTGTCCGTCCACAAAAGTCCAAGGTTCTTCTATCTGGATCCCTGTATTTTGGTAAGCAAATCCCTTGGTGTGTATCTTTGTAACTCTTAATTTTGTAACCTTTTATTTAGTTTTTTTGTAATCTTTTGTATATATTCTGTTCTGCATTGTTCCACTTTTTTCCTGGAATATTAAATTATTATTTAATAAGTTTGACTTCTGCTGTACTAAACTAACACTCATAGCCTAGAAGAGACTGCAGTGTAGCTGTGTATAAGTCCATGCCTAATTGTACGCTTGAGCAACACTACCATATGAAATTGTAATTGCATTGTGTGTATGGGGCACTTCTGCGCTCGACAGCCGAGTGGGAAGTCTAACAGTATCGTTCGGAATGACTGTTAGTGGTTTTGCTTCACTACCATGTAAGATTGCAACTGTGTGTGTGTGTGCGTGGCGTTCTCGTATTCGGCCTAAGCACAAAGCTGACCTAAATGCGAAAACGCAGATTGCGTATTGAGCATTCGACAGCTGAGTGAACGTGTCTAGCAAACCGCTAGTGGTGGCAGTAAGGAGATTTTTAGGGCAGAGGCGTAGCTAGGGCTTTCAGCGCCCGGGGACAAAGACTATCAATGCGCCCCCTAAGGTGAAGGCTGCGCCACATAATAAACATGGGCGTGGTTATGGGTGGAGCCAAATGTACATGGATGTTAGCAGGCTCACGCTCACCCACCCTCCCTCAGTATGTACCTTCCAGCATGTTCCAAGACAAATTCAGCAATCATGAGCCCCCCCCCATGAGCCCCCCATCAAGACAAGCAATCATGAGCAAATATGAGGCCCCCAACATGACCAACTCAGCAATCATGAGGCCCCCAACAAGACAAATTTAGCAATCATGAGGACCCCAACAAGACAAATTCAGCAATCATGAGGCCCCCAACAAGGCAAATTCAGCGATCTTGAGGCCCCCAACAAATCATGAGGCCCCCAACAAGACAAATTCAGTAACCATGAGGCCCCCAACAAGACAAATTCAGCAGTCATGAGGCACATAAATAGACAGCATTTCACATAAATAGGCAGAATGCCCCCTTAATATGGTAGACACATCTCACCTGGCAGCAGTTCCCCAAAATACACTCAATCTGACAGCAGTGGTTCCCCAAAAATAGGTAGACCCAGGTCTATAGGTGTCCGCAGAATAGGTGGCCAGCAGTGTAGATGTCCCCAGAATAGGTGGCCAGCGGTATAGATGTCCCCAGAACAGGTAGCCAGTGGTAGAGATGTCCACAGAACAGGTAGCCAGGGGTATATGTGCCCAGTATATGTAGCCAGGGGTATATGTCCCCAGTATATGTAGCCAGAGGCAGGGCCGGGCCGAGGCATAGGCTGGAGAGGCTCCAGCCACAGGGCGCAGTTTAGGAGGGGGCGCACAATTCATTCAGTTGTCATTCCTAATTGTGTATGAAGCAGAAATAAATAAGAAAAGGGGATACATAGCAGTGACTGCAAGCCAGATAACTAGATATTAAGGTGTTGGGGAGGTTGTGGGCCCTGTGGCCCGCTTAGTCTAATAGCAATCAGTGTGTGACGGCTGGGGTGGGAGGGATGGAGGTGCGCACTTTGCTGTCTCAGCCTTGGGTGCTGGAGGACCTTGTCCCTGCTCTGGCCAGAGGTATATGTGTCCAGTATATGTAGCCAGGGGTATATGTGCCCAGTATATGTAGTCAGGGGTATATGTGCCCAGTATATGTAGGCAGGGGTATATATGCCCAGTATATGTAGGCAGGTGTATATGTTCTCTCAGTATATGTAGTCAGGGGTATATGTCCCCAGTATATGTAGTCAGGGGTATATGTCCCCAGTATATGTAGTCAGGGGTATATGTCCCTAGTATATGTAGTCAGGGGTATATGTCCCCAGTATATATAGTCAGGGGTATATGTCTCCAGTATATATAGTCCGAGGTATATGTGCTCAGTATATGTAGCCAGGTGTATATGTGCCCAGTATATGTAGTGGGGAGTATATGTCCCCAGTATATGTAGTCAGGGGTATATGTGCCCAGTATATGTAGCCAGGGGTATATGTGCCCAGTATATGTAGCCAGGGGTATAATATGTGCCCAATATATAGAGTAAGGGGTATATGTGCCCAGTATATGTAGCCAGGGGTATATGTAGCCAGGGGTATAATATGCGTTCAGTATATGTAGCCAGGGGTATATGTGCCCAGTATATGTAGCCAGGGGTATAATATGTGCCCAGTATATATAGTCAGGGGTATATGTGCCCAGTATATGTAGCCAGGTGTATATGTGCCCAGTATATGTAGTCAGGGTTATATATCCCCAGAGTAGGTAGCCAGGTCCCCCCCGAGCAGGAGGGGAGCAGCCCAGAGAATAGGGAGAGCTGTGCGGACGGTGGAGAAGGGGGCCATCTCCCCCCCCTTCCCTCACCTTAGGGTGCTCTCCCTCCCTCGCTGTCCCCTCCATTAATGTCCGGGTGGCTGGCAGCAGGGGGCGGAACTTACCTCCGTCTCGCCGCAGCCCCGGATGGATTTGCCGCTACTCGGTCTGGTCCAGTCCAGAGCAGCGGCTGCGGCACCCGAACTTCCGGTGCCGGAGCGAGACGGAGGTGAGTTCCGCCAGCCGCTGCCAGCCACCCGGACAATAATGGAGGGGACAGCGAGGGAGAGACAGCACCCTAAGGTGAGGGAAGGGGGGGAGATGGCCCCCTTCTCCACCGTCCGCACAGCTCTCTCTTCTCTGCGCTGCTCCCCTCCCCAAAAAGAAACAAAAAAAAAACGCAGCTCAGCTGGGCGCCCTTGGGGACCCGGCGCCCGGGGGCACTTGTCCTACCCCGACCCCCCCTAGCTACGCCCCTGTTTTAGGGGTCACAGCCTTGTTTGTAGCTTGAATAAGGCTGTCCCCCGCTTGATCTGGTCAAACCCGCAGTCGGGAACCGTATACGCAGGCGTGCCGCGGGCCGGTTCCTGACACCCTTTGCCAGAGTGAGCAGTCCAGCAGCCCCTCCCTCATGAATGCAAGGATGTGAAGAGACACAGACTGGCCCACATGCAGAGCTGCTTGTGTGTATGCATTGTGTGTGCTGTATGTCTGCATATGTATGGACAATCTGTGTATAAAAGTATGGTGGTGTGTGTGTGAGTGTGTGTGTGTGTATAGAAATAAAGTATGTGTGCCTGTGTGTGTAAATGTATGGTGGAGTATGTGTGCCTGGCTATGTGATATGTATGGTACACATCACACAGGCACACATACTCCATACATGTACACACACAGGCACACATAGTTTTTTATACACTGTATATGTACTTTAGTTTTATATATATATATATAGAGAGAGAATGTTTCCCCAGCATAAACTTTATGGGGCCCTTCCCTCCTCCCTTGTGTCCAGTGGGGCAGCCCTCCTCCACCTCCATAGCAAGAATTGCCCGTGAACTTATGGTGACCAGACATCTCATTTTACTTGGGACAGGATCCTAATCCAGAGTCCCCTGTCCCAGGCAGAAATATGTCCCGACCTGGGGACTCTGTGTGGCAGCATGCCCCGCCTCCTGTCCACCTCCGATCCACTGCTCAGTGTGTACAGTGTACTACACAGGCACAACCAACTGGCTGCATACAGGACGATCCTTTTACACTCTATCAATTGTTTTATCCACTTATATCAACATTATTATATCAACTGATGTGCCGTCCAGTGTCCAGGTTTCCTTATGGCCTCTTTAACTATCTGCTGAAAAATTGAAGCATTTTCACAGTGCACTGCTATGGTGAAAAAAACGCACAGCAAGGCTTAAAAATGCATTAAGTGTAGAAGGGCCCTTACAGTCGCTGTGCCTGTGTTTTTGAAAGAAACGCAGGGCAATGCTTTAGAGTTACTTAATTAGTGCCACCTATGCCATGTAATCATGGTGTGCTTTGCGTGCCGCACTCACTTCTTTCCTTTTCTTTTTTTGGAGGGGGGGGGTGTCTGTAAAGAATCAGCACCAAGTGTCAAATACCGTAGCTATGCCACTGGAAATGTCCACTGGGGCCCAGGGCCAAGTTTTTACTTCAGACTGCCTGATATTGTCGTTGAGAATCCTCATGTATTGCTCCTCTTTCATGGTGCCATTTACTGTGATTAGGTTCCCTGGTCCATTGGTTGAAAAACACCCCCAAAGCATTAGGTTCCCACCACCATGTTTGACAGTGGGGATGGTGTTATTTGGGTTGAAGGCTTTTCCTTTTTTTTACGCCAAAATGAAGGAAACATCATTGTGACCAAACAATTCAATTTCTGTTTCATCTGACCACAACACATGAGACCAGAAGTCTTCTTTGTCCAAATGAGCATTTGCAAAGGCCAAGCTCCTTGTTCTGCATCCGTGGAACCCAGCAGTGTGCAATGTCCGTTAAATTGTCTGCCTTGAGACATTGCCAACAGCAGAGCCCAGATTCACCAGGAAGGCCTTGGTGGTGATCCTTGGACTCTTTTCACCTCTCTCACTATCCTCCTGGCCAGTACAGGTGTCACTTTTGGCTTCCAACCACATTCTCTGAGATTTTCCACAGCGCAGAACATCTTGTATTTTTGTATGTTGTATGTAGTCCTTTCCTGACTTGTGAGCAGCCACAATGAGCAGCCGCAGGTCCCTCACTGAGCTCCTTTGTCTTAGCCATGACTAAAAGCACAAACCAACTGCAGAGAGCTGCTGTTTTTCACCTGTTGAGTTGATTAAAACAGCTAATCCCAATAAATAAGGGTAATTAGAATGCTTTAGAACAGCTTGGACTATTTGGAATGGTATAGAACTTTGGATTTTCCCGCACACTGTGACAGTTTGTGAGGGGTATGAATAATTTTGGATTGGACACTTTTTGCTCAGCTGTAAATTTAAGCTGAGAAATGTTTTTTTTCCCCCACAATAATGCCTCTTGTACATTGTCTTATTAACTTTTGGGAGACACCAATGTATTTTCCAGTCAAAAATTGCTTGCTGGTTGAATAAAAGTAACTTTAAAGAGGCTCAGAGCTGAATAATTATGCAAGATTTATACATACCTGGGGCTCCCTCCAGCCCCATCCGCACGGATTGCTCCCACGCCGCCGTCCTCAGCCTTCTCCGTCTTCAACACCGGGTCAAAGCTTGCCAGGGGTATGAATAAAATGAATAATTATGGGCAGCACTGTATGTATATATATATATATATATATATATATATATATATATATATATATATATATATATATATATATATATATTTATATATACAGTGGGTTGCAAAAGTATTCGGCCCCCTTGAAGTTTCCCACATTTTGTCACATTACTGCCACAAACATGCATCAATTTTATTGGAATTCCACGTGAAAGACCAATACAAAGTGGTGTACACGTGAGAAGTGGAGCGAAAATCATACATGATTCCAAACATTTTTTACAAATAAATAACTGCAAAGTGGGGTGTGCGTAATTATTCGGCCCCCTGAGTCAATACTTTGTAGAACCACCTTTTGCTGCAATTACAGCTGCCAGTCTTTTAGGGTATGTCTCTACCAGCTTTGCACATCTAGAGACTGAAATCCTTGCCCTTTCTTCTTTGCAAAACAGCTCCAGCTCAGTCAGATTAGATGGACAGCGTTTGTGAACAGCAGTTTTCAGATTTTGCCACAGATTCTCGATTGGATTTAGAGCTGGACTTTGACTGGGCCATTCTAACACATAGATATGTTTTGTTTTAAACCATTCCATTGTTGCCCTGGCTTAATGTTTAGGGTCATTGTCCTGCTGGAAGGTGATCCTCCGCCCCAGTCTCAAGTCTTTTGCAGACTCCAAGAGGTTTTCTTCCAAGTTTGCCCTGTATTTGGCTCCATCCATCTTCCCATCAACTCTGATCAGCTTCCCTGTCCCTGCTGAAGAGAAGCGCCCCCAGAGCATGATGCTGCCACCACCATATTTGACAGTAGGGATGGTGTGTTTAGAGTGATGTGCAGTGTTAGTTTTCCGCCACGCCACGCATAGGGCCTGATTCACAAAGCGGTGCTAACAGTTAGCACCCTGGTGAAAAGCCCTTTATCATGCCTAAACTCTGTTTAGGCATGATAAGTTTAGGTGTGCTAAGTTTAGGCATGATAAGTTTAGGTGTGATAAGTTTGTAGGCGTGATAAGTTTAAGCACCAACTGGGTTAGCACCGCAGTGCACAGCTGATCAAAAGTTTTGCGCTAGCAAAGTCTGGTGCACTTTGCATAGAGTTTAATGGCGCTGCTTTGCGTGCGGGACTTTGCATGCGATCTAAACTTATCTAAACTTAGCATGCCTAAACTTATCATGCCTAAACTTATCATGCCTAAACTGAGTTTAGGCATGATAAAAATGGTTATCACGCCTAAAGTCTCTAACTGGGTTAGCACCGCTTTGTGAATCGAGCCCATAGCGTTTTACATTTTGGCCAAAAAGTTCCATTTTGGTCTCATCTGACCAGAGCACCTTCTTCCACATGGTTGCTGTGTCCCCCACATGGCTTGTGGCAAAATGCAAACGGGACTTCTTATGCTTTCTGTTAACAATTCTTTACTTCTTGCCACTCTTCCATAAAGGCCAACTTTGTACAGTGCATGACTAATAGTTGTCCTATGGACAGAGTCTCCCCCCTGAGCTGTAGATCTCTGCAGCTCGTCCAGAGTCATCATTGGCCTCTTGACTGCATTTCTGATCAGCGCTCTCCTTGCTCGGCCTGTGCGTTTAGGTGGATGACCTTGTCTTAGTAGGTTTACAGTTGTGCCATACTCCTTCCATTTCTGAATGATTGCTTGAACAGTGCTCCGTGGGATGTTCAAGGCTTTGGAAATCTTTTTGTAACCTAAGCCTGCTTTAAATTTCTCAGTAACTTTATCCCTGACCTGTCTGGTGTGTTCTTTAGACTTCACGGTGTTGTTGCTCCCAATATTCTCTTAGGCAACCTCTGAGGCCCTCACAGAGCAGCTGTATTTGTACTGACATTAGATTGCACACAGGTGCACTCTATTTAGTCATTAGCACTCATCAGGCAATGTCTATAGGTAACTGACTGCACTCAGATCAAAGGGGCCGAATAATTACGCACACCCCACTTTGCAGTTATTTATTTGTAAAAAATGTTTGGAATCATGTATGATTTTAGTTCCACTTCTCATGTGTACACCACTTTGTGTTGGTCTTTCATGTGGAATTCTAATAAAATTGATTTATGTTTGTGGCAGTAATATAATCATACTAAGAGAACAGTACCCAATAATTAAAGCACCAAACCACTCCTAATAGTAGTCAAAAAATCATACAAACTTTATTGGAAATAGTTAACAATATTAACCACTTCACCACTGAGGGGTTTTACCCCCTGAGCACCAGAGCAATTTTCACCTTTCAGCGCTCCTTCCATTCATTCGTCTATAACTTTATTATTACTTATCGCAATGAAATGAACTATATCTTGTTTTTTTCGCCACCAATTAGGCTTTCTTTAGGTGGGACATTATGCCAAGAATAATTTTTTTCTAAATGTGTTTTAATGGGAAAATAGGAAAAATGTGGGGAAAAAAATAATTATTTTTCAGTTTTCGGCCATTATAGTTTTTAAATAATGCATGCTACTGTAATTAAAACCCATGAAACGTATTTGCCCTTTTGTCCCGGTTATAAAACCATTTAAATTATGTCCCTATCACAATGTTTGGCGCCAATATTTTATTTGGAAATAAAGGTGCATTTTTTTCAGTTTTGCGTCCATCCCTAATTACAAGCCCATAGTTTATAAAGTAAGGCCCCGTTCACACTTGCGGTTTTGTCAAAACCGCACCGGATGTCCGGACCGCACCGGAGCCGGACCGGACCTGATCCGTACGGTTCCTATCCGGATCCGGTCCGGATCCGGTCCGTTTGCATCCGGTTTCCGTGCGGTGTGAACACGGTTGCGGTCCGGATCCGGTTTCTTAAGGAGATACCATCCTGTAAATACCTGGGGTCTGGGAGGTCAGCAGAAGGGTCTGGGGTCATTGTTGGAGACAGGTGGACGTGTGGAGACCATCCGTGGATACAGAGACTGCAGTTGGGACCATGGATCCAGGCATTTTTTACTCGTAAACCTGGGAATTCTCTCCTTCCTGTTGTTCGCCTCCTCATTATCAGACATCAGACATGTTGCTGCCAAAACGAGCTCCAGCATGAAATCGCTGCTGCCCCACTCTTTGAACGCTGGGCCCATGTGGTCCCCATTCAAAATGCATAGGAAGTGGGGTAGAACGTCCGGTTTTTGTAGCCAGTGTGTTGTGCGCTCTCCGGCTCTCATTGCTTTGTATTGGCCGGATGGTGCAGTCCGGCTCCGCTCCGGATACGGCTGCCGGAGGAGCCGGACCAAAAAATAGCGCATGTTGGAACGGACGCCGGAGTCCGGATCCGGTCCGGATCCGGTCCGGCTCCGGTCCGGCAGAACGGACGCATGTGAACGGACGCATAGGCTTTCATTGCTATTGCCGTGCGTCCGTTCCGTCCGTTCTGCAAGCGGTCCGGCTCCGGCACGGCGATTCCGGACGGCCACCGCTAATGTGAACCGGGCCTAACAGTGTTATACCCTCTTGACATAAATATTTAAAAAGTTCAGTCCCTAAGGTAACTATTTATGTATTTTTTTTTAATTGTAAATTTTTTAATTTTTTTTTTAATTACAAAAAAAAAAAAAATGGGGAGTGTGGGAGGTAATGAGTTAATTTTATGTGTAAAAGTCATTTATTTGTATGTGAAAAATGTGTAGGGTGTAGTTTACTATTTGGCCACAAGATGGCCACAGTAACTTTTTGTTTTAATGCGACCTCCAAGCTTCCTTCCGGAAGCTTGGAGGAAGAATAAGGAGGCTGGACACGTGAGTTTTTTCTCACAATGATCGCGCTGCCCATAGGAGAGCAGCTGATCATTGCGGGGCTTAGATCAACGAACGGGAATGGATTTTCCCGTTCATTGATCTCTGGGCGAGCGGGCGGCGGCGTGTTTACTAGCGGCGGACGGCGTGTTTACGAGCGGGAGCGCGGGCAGCGTCGGGAACGCGGAAAGTGCGTGTTTCTCCGTCCCTGGTTTTTAAAGGATGGAAAAAGGGGCGAAGAAATACGTACGCGCGGGGGTAAAGTGGTTAAAACACTTTAAAAATCACCAAAGGTGATAGCAGCAGTGTACAAACTACTCGATATTATTATAACAGGATAATAGACTAATCACAGACCTCGCGAGCAGCAGTGAATCAGTCTCTTTCCTCCTCCACCTCGTAAGTCTTGCGCTACTCTTCACTGCCTGTCTACGGGCCTCACTTTTTTCTTATTCACACACTCTACTCAGTGACATTGGAGCTCCCTTTGGGACTCCTGTGCCAGCACTCACTTAAAATCACTGTCACCACTATTGTATTTATTTATACTGTGTAGCTTGTTGACACTATTACTCAGTATATTACACTGAGGTTGAATATTTATGCGCTTTTATGGCTTATCATATTTTTTGATTATTTAGAGGTGTTTGTGAGGTCTGTGATTAGTCTATTATCCTGTTATAATAATATCAAGTAATTTGTACACTGCTGCTATCACCTTTGGTGATTTTTAAAGTGTTTTAATATTGTTAACTATTTCCAATAAAGTTTGTATGATTTTTTGACTACTATTAGGAGTGGTTTGGTGCTTTAATTATTGGGTACTGTTCTCTTAGTATGCTTGTATCCTTTATTGCCCAATTAGCACATTCCCTTCAATTTATCTATTTGTAATTATATTGGATGGTGCTTGTCCATGAGTTTGTTTACATATTAACTGTGGCAGTTATATGACAAAATGTGGAAAACTTCAAGGGGGCCGAATACTTTTGCAACCAACTGTGTGTATGTATATATTTATATATATATACATACATAATAATATGTATGTATGTCATTTTTTTATATGCATGTCATGGGGGTATATTACTATTCATTTTGCAAGTAAGGACTTGTAATTAGTGACTGACACAAAACTGAAAAAGTGCAGCTTTATTTCCAAATAAAATATTGTCACCATACATTGCACTATGAACATAATAAACGTTGTAATAACTGGGACAAAAGGGCAAAAAAAAAAACCATGTGGCTTTGAATAGTGTTCAAATCCAGAGTTCAGAACAGAACAGTTCTGTAGCTGCAGCTCTTGAGCGCTTTGAGTCCAACAGGAGGAAAGCGCTATACAAATGTTCGTATTATTATTTATTCACCGTAGCATGTTGTTGTTTTTTTTTAACTATAATGGCCAAAAACTGAGAATTTTTTTTCCATTTTTTCTTATTATTCCTGTTAAAATGCATTTACAATAAAATAAATCTTAGCAAAATGTCCCACCCAAAGAAAGTCTAATTTGTGGTGAAAAAAACAAGATATAGATCATTTTGTTGTGATAATTAGTGATACATTTATCGGCGAGTGATTTGGAGGAGCACTGAAAGGTGAAAATTGCTCTGGTCCATGAGAGAAAACCCCTCAGTGGTGAACTGGTTAAGTACTTTGTCCCACTGTTAACAACAAGGTGTTTTCCCATCTCCAGTACCAGCAGGAGGTAGAGGTAATTTAATGAAGAGCTGTATGTGCTATGATTATGTACGTGGTTCAGAGGTGCCACAGTGAAAATACATTATTCATTACTTGCCCACTGCGTCACGCCAATGGGCATCAGCCCCAGGACCCCCTAACACCGATCAGTCCTGGGGTGGGGCGGGGATTTGCAGGAGATTGCGTTCGCCGATGCATGCACATCTCCGCTTGGATGACGGAGCTCTGCTCCTCCATCAGTCTCCCAGTGGTGATTGCCGCTAGGAGACTGTTATTTAGTCTGTACAGTGCTGAGATCTACGGCAGCACTGTACTGGGGACAGCCATGTGACTCGGCTGTCCCCCTGGGACACGGGAGAGCAATCAGCTCTCATTGACTGAAGCCTATGACAGCCGATCGCTGTCATAGGCTGGCTAGGCGATGGAAGGAGGTGCTGCAATAAAATAAATTTAAAAAATGGATACATTTAAAAAAAAAATATTTGTATATATATATTAAAAAAAAACACCCCTGCACTGATTCTGTTGGTGGGCAGAAAAGGAGGGTGGGTTCACTTGTGTGCTGAGTTGTACGGCCCTGCAGCGAGGCCTTAAAGCTGCAGTGGCCTATTTTGTAAAAAATAACCTGGTCACTAGGGGAGTGTAATCCTATGGTCCTTAAGTGGTTAAAAAACAGTTTTAAAATTAAACAAGTAAAGGTAAACATCAAAACTCAATGGTAAGGTTAAGAACTGTAGTTGTATTTAACCAAATGAACAAAACTCTTATAGTTGCAACTAGCAACTAGCTTTCTGTGTCTTTAGACATATAAAGACTAGGCTCTGCTATGGCTCATTGAGGATTTTACTCACTTGATATGCCTGAAGAAGCAGGAATCTGGTCCCGAGAAACGCATTGCAATATATGAGAATTTTGTTTATTTGGATCAATAAAATTATGGTTCTTAACCTCACCATTGAATTTTTTGCCCAAGTTTTATTTTCTGTCTATACTGGCTAGGGATGATTGTAATTGGCTAATTCCTATTATGCAAAATGTCACGTTAATTTTCACAATTTCACCCTTACCTAATTATGATTTGTAAATTCAATTGATTTTGTGTAATTCATTCATAATTTCATGTAATTTTGCCATAATGTTGTTCCAACTTTAGCGGCTAATAGCAAAGCCCCCATACATGCTATTGTTGTTACCAATATGTTAACGTATGTAGCAATTTTGGCGACAATAGCATGTATGGGAGCTTTGCCATTACCGTAACCACTTAAGTCAGCACAAAATTACATGAAAATGCGAAATTACGGTTCTTGATTATGATTACAGATGAAATTAATTAAGTTTTTTCCACAACAGTTTGCATTACGATTTTGCATCAAAAGTGAATCTTGATGCAAAATTATGATAATGCAAAATTTGTGCTCATCACTAATACTTGCTGCAATCCCCAGCGCAACTGACCAGCAGCCCTGACATCAGTATATCTGAATTGCCTACCAAGCCTTCTCATTAGTTGATTCTTCTAAGCCAATGACAATCCTCTGTGGCAAATTCAAATAAATCATAGTAGGAATATTGTATATGAATTTGCTATTGAATGCCCCATTGGTGTAGATCCTAGGCTCTCAACACATGGTATGTGTACCCCAAGGGGTGAGCTGGTCATAGTCTGCACCAAGCGCACAGTCCAGTTTTGTATGGCCCAACTTTTCATGGAGTTACATGGATACCCATTCTGTTTAACAGAGACATACTGTACATCTCAGAGGTTAACTCCAGCCCAGGAAGCATTTGGCCTTAATCCACCTCTGCCATTTAGCAACACCCATATGTGCACACTAAATTCAAGGGGGAGAAATTCACATACAGACACACTGACCTTTTCTCCCCACTTTTGGGGCAGAAAAAGTGCATCTTATGGTCCAAACAATACGGTCGTTTTCAAACAAGCAGTCTGGCCATCCGGCATTTTTTATAGACCGTTTCCAGGGAGTGTTTTTATGAAGAATAGAGAAAACATTGAGAACCCCTCATGAAGAGATAGACTAGTCCAAAACATATTAGCTCAATAAGATAAAGTACTTTGTGCATAAAGTAAAGTGCATCTTGCTGTAGGAGAATTGTACATTGTTTATGTATGTGTAAACATGTAGTTTTAACTTTACAATTTTTTAGAATAGTGGTCCTATAGGATCTGCTTTATTTACCACTACTGGAAGCAAATCCCAGTAGCAATGTCATGTTCTGCATCTGAATAATAGACATGTTTTATTAAAATAGTTAAAATTCTCTTTTGTATTGAGAAAACAACACTTAAACCGTTTGGAAAAAAACACATTTATTTTAAAGTCATAATGGAAACAATAATAATAATAATAATAACAAATAGGATGCATTAAAATGACTCTTTTTTATAAACCTATTCATTTACTGGATATTATTGTCATATTTAGAAAAGCTACAATTGAATGTGCCATATTATTATCAAAGTGACAGTAGAAAGGAGTGTTTGCTAGTTAGGCCCAGTTCAAATGGGCTTTTCGCTGGCATTGCATTTTGCCAACGCTAAACACTTCATTGCAGATGAGTAGAGCAGCATTTGGCATTGATACCCACTGTTCAGTAAACATGTCGGACTATGACCCCCACAGGGGGTAATGGAAGCATCGTGCTTAGCTCAACCTGGATGCTCCATGTATTGTCCATTGACCAGGATGAAATGAGATGAAAGGAGAGAACAAGATTATTTGCCCGGACAATGGAAAAGCTGGTACCTAAGTTTAAAATGTACTGTGCATTCATTTGAATAGACAGCTTTTGAGCAACAAACTCCAAGCACTGTGGTTAATGCCACTTTAACGACCGTGTGAACTGGCTCTTAAAGTGGCTATAAGTCTCTGCAAATAGTAACCTTCTGTCTGCTGAATGATTTTGTTCCTGGCTGTGCCCGACCCGAGGTGTCTGATTTGCAATAGTCAGATGTGCCATCATTGTGAAGAGGGAGATATAAAAACCACACTCAGCTGCAATATTCAGTCAGGACTGGGGTTTGATCTCTGTTATGAGAGGGCTATTTGTTATCATGCTGATGATTGGTGCTAGTGACAGGTTTATTTAAAATGTCCACAGAGGCATCACAGATGGTACAAAAACATGACGTAATATCTAGGGATGCTCACTCCCATCCCGAAGAAATTACATTTCTGCATTTCTAATTGGAAATTAGCTTTTCTGATCAGAGCTTGGAAACTGGATTTCTGCAGAAGTACCGCTTTACCGCAACTCCGTAATTACCACAACCTGGTAATATTAGCCCAACCACAGAACTCAGAAGCATTGGCCCAATCAGAGAATGCAGAGTCAACTCGGAAGTATTTAGCCAATCAGAGAATGCAAAAACTAACACAAAAAAGACTTCTTGCAAATCGGATTAAAGAATTGGAAATCGGCAATCTGTGGAATTGGTAATTGGCACTGGCAGAAATTGGAATTTCCGTGGAATCGGAAACCGTCATTTCCGACCATCCCTAGTGATATCTAGCCCTTGGCAGTTCTTGCGCATTGCTTGTAAAAACTAAATGCAAGGTACTCCTCATTCCCGTTGTTTTTGCTAATGTCATCTTCCGGAGGTCAGTGGTGGAGTTAAATACAAATATTTGTGGTAGGGGTGGTTCAGCACCCTGTAGAAAAAGGTACAGGAGACAAAAGACGGGAGCACAGTAGTGCAATACGTCAGTAATCGTAATGGAAAAAAATGAATTAAAAGGCACTACTCACAAAGGGAGGTTGCTGAGGGCAACCAACCACAGGAAGCAGGTGGAGACAACAAACCCGACTCCACTCAGGGTGGTCCTAACCAGGACCAGAAGGATGGTCGCTCTCTTAATGTAAAATGGGGGATAGGGTCCACTGTGGGGACTCCACTAGTGGTCTGTCACCACCCCTTGGACAAGGTCTGTTCGGGGGGTATACTTAACACAACGACGGAAAGAGGCGCCCTAGTGTAATAAAAGCATCTAAAATCAGCTTAAAAACGATAGCTAATATGAGGTTGCTTACCTCAATGACGAAATCTCTGTAATTAATACAAAAGATTTTTTATGAATTAGCACCGGCAACGCGTTTCACAGGTCTCAGCCCGCTTCATCAGGCCAATAGCAGTGCCTACAATAGCAATAAGAGTTCCTCAGTATACCTACACATGGATATCAAACATAGTAGTAGAAATCATGTTAACAAAGTCATAAGCATTGCACATCATATCAACCGCATGACATATATCTAGATGTGTTTCTATATGTACATATATATACACACAAACAGCTCTCTAGGGAATTACTTAATATTTTTGGGATAGGACCCAAAAGCAGCCATTTGGATATGATGTGCAATGCTTATAACTTTGTTAACATGATTTCTACTACTATGTTTGATATCGATGTGTGGCAGGGGCGGCGCCAGGGGGGTGCTTGGGGGTGCTCGAGCACCCCCTAGAATTGTCCAAGCACCCCCAAAGCACCCCCTGGAGTGAACTGACTTCAGGCGTCTAAAAGACGCCAAGTCAGTTCACACAGCGGCAGCACGGAGCAGCAGGCAGGGCTACGGTAAGATGGCCGCCCGGAGCCCTGTTCTGCAGACTTCGGGCGGCCATTTTCCCGTAGCCCTGCTCTCTGCATGCAGGCAGGAAGTCTCGTCGTGACGTCGGGAAGGAAGAGGATCGTGGGCGCGCGGGCGCTGCGCGCCACAATGAGGTCGGGACTCGGGACAGGAGGTCGGGAAAGAAGGTCTTCTGGCTGTAGGTGAGTAAATGGGTTTTTCTTTTCTTTTTCAGGTGATGCTGATTGTGCATATTGGGGTCATATCTGCTACGGATTGTGCATATTGGGGTCATATCTGCTACGGATTGTGCATATTGGGGTCATATCTGCTACGGATTGTGCATATTGGGGTCATATCTGCTACGGATTGTGCATATTGGGACCATATCTGCCACCGATTGTGCATATTGGGGTCATTTCTGCTACGGATTGTGCATATTGGGGTCATTTCTGCTACGGATTGTGCATATTGGGGTCATATCTGCTACGGATTGTGCATATTGGGGTCATATCTGCTACGGATTGTGCATATTGGGGTCATATCTGCTACGGATTGTGCATATTGGGGTCATTTCTGCTACGGATTGTGCATATTGGGGTCATTTCTGCTACGGATTGTGCATATTGGGGTCATTTCTGCTACCGATTGTGCATATTGGGGTAATTTCTGCTACCGATTGTGCATATTGGGGTAATTTCTGCTACCGATTGTGCATATTGGGGTAATTTCTGCTACCGATTGTGCATATTGGGGTCATTTCTGCTACCGATTGTGCATATTGGGGTCATTTCTGCTACCGATTGTGCATATTGGGGTCATTTCTGCTACCGATTGTGCATATTGGGGTCATTTCTGCTACCGATTGTGCATATTGGGGTCATATCTGCTACGGATTGTGCATATTGGAGTCATATCTGCTACCGATTGTGCATATTGGGGTCATATCTGCTACCGATTGTGCATATTGGGGTCATATCTGCTACCGATTGTGCATATTGGGGTCATATCTGCTACCGATTGTGCATATTGGGGTCATATCTGCTACCGATTGTGCATATTGGGGTCATATCTGCTACCTATTGTGCATATTGGGGCCATATCTGATAACGATTGTGCATATTGGGGCCATATCTGATAACGATTGTGCATATTGGGGCCATATCTGATAACGATTGTGCATATTGGGGCCATATCTGCCACCGATTGTGCATATTGGGGCCATATCTGCCACCGATTGTGCATATTGGGGCCATATCTGCCACCGATTGTGCATATTGGGGCCATATCTGCCACCGATTGTGCATATTGGGGCCATATCTGCCACCGATTGTGCATATTGGGGCCATATCTGCCACCGATTGTGCATATTGGGGCCATATCTGCCACCGATTGTGCATATTGGGGCCATATCTGCCACCGATTGTGCATATTGGGGCCATATCTGCCACCGATTGTGCATATTGGGGCCATATCTGCCACCGATTGTGCATATTGGGGCCATATCTGCCACCGATTGTGCATATTGGGGCCATATCTGCCACCGATTGTGCATATTGGGGCCATATCTGCCACCGATTGTGCATATTGGGGCCATATCTGCCACCGATTGTGCATATTGGGGTCATTGGACGTGTTTTTTGTTAAAATCTGCTCATATTACGTGTATTTTCTTGAGAAAACCTGCACAATTATGTGAATTTTCTGGGAAAAGGGTCACCAAAACTTGGGCCCTCTGTCTTTGCGTTGCACTTTAAGGGCCCGTTCACACTGCACGCGTTTCCAGCCGCGTTTTGGAAACGCGTGCAGGTGGCCGATACGCACGACATCAGACATTGCATAGAGTGCAATGTATGATGTTCACACTGAATGCGTTCCGGACCTGTGCGGTCCGGGAACGCATGCTGCACGCAGATTTTGCTAAAACGCGTGGCTGTCCCATTCACTTTTCAGTGATGGGATCAGCCACGCAACGCACACAATCGCGGATGGCCATGCGTTCGTACGCATTGCGTTCTGCACGCATGGCCATCCGCATTTGTGATCTGAACGGGCCCTTAAAGGGAACCCGAGGTGAGAATAATATTGAGGCTGCCATATTTATCTCCCTTTAAGCAATACCAGTTGCCTGGCTGCCGTGCTGGTCCTCTGCCTCTTATTCTTTCAACCATAGACCCTGAACAAGCATGCAGCAGGTCAGGGGTTTCTGACAATATTGTCAGAACTGACAAGATTAGCTGCATGGCTTGTTTCAGGTGTAATTCAGTTCACTACTACAGCCAAATAGATCAGCAGGGCTGCCAGGCAACTAGTATTGTTTAAAAGGAAATAAATATGGCAGCCACCATATCACTCTCACCCTGGGTTCACTTTAAATTACAGTTAGCCCCGCCCTCATCCGGTCATGACCACGCCCATTTTTTCGCCGCGGCGCGCTTCGCGCGCCGCAGGTTGTAACCGCACCCATTTTTGCCGTCAGCTCCCCCGGAAATTGGTCCAGCACCTGCATAGCACCCCCTAAAAAAATTTCCTGGAGCCGCCACTGATGTGTGGGTATACTGAGGAACTCTTATTGCTATTGTAGGCGCTGCTATTGGCCTGATGAAGCGGGCTGAGACCCGTGAAAAGCGTTGCCGGTGCTAATTAATAAAAAATCTTTTGTATTAATTACAGAGATTTCGTCATTGAGGTAAGCAACCTCATATTAGCTATCGTTTTTAAGCTGATTTTAGATGCTTTAATTACACTAGGGCGCCTCTTTCCTTCGTTGTGCTAAATACAAATATGAACACCATGAATAAGTAAAATATAATCAGATTTAATATCAGTACAATTTTGAATCACACCACCAGCTGTGCAGCTTTTGGTGGAGCCATATTGTGCCACGTGGATCCCAGCCGTGTCAGTGTGGCAGATTTTCTCATTACTTCTTCTCATGTACATTCATTTGGGTTGTGACTTGATGGCAAT
Source organism: Hyperolius riggenbachi (assembly GCF_040937935.1). NCBI lineage: Eukaryota > Metazoa > Chordata > Amphibia > Anura > Hyperoliidae > Hyperolius > Hyperolius riggenbachi. The sequence continues at coordinate 204,244,622 of NC_090655.1, forward strand.
AACAGGGAAGGCTGTGGAGGATATACTGATGAAATTCTCTCACTCTCAAGCACGATTACCTATAAAAGGAAACACAAGACAAGAATGTATTACCGTAGTGCAATATTTAAAAAAAAAAAGCTGTTTCCATTTAATCAATTGAGGGAAAAAAATATTTATTTTATTTTAGGCACACTGGCCCTTATTCAATTCACTTTTTCTCTTAAGTTTTCTCCTAGGAGATCATTTTTCATTTTCTGTTCAAAATAACATTTCAGCATTCTGCAATTAAAAAAGTACCAAAAAGTAGGTAAGAAAAGGTACTGTAAAAATTAGTATTGGACATTTTCAGCTGGTGGCTTAAAAGGCCTTTTATTGATTAGGTGTGAAAATAACAATAACAAGAACGGCGGCGGGGGGAGGGGGAGGGGGGGTTGGAGGGGGATGGTGTTAATGGCTTAGGCGTGCACCACCTCTGCCATGCTAAGTATGCATGCCCTGCTTCCAAACACTGCTACATTTAGTATACTAGGGAGGAACTTTAGCTTCCACTATAGTTTGTATGCAAAGTATAATTTACTGGACTCTTGCACCACAATCAGGTAAAAATGTAAGTTACACATTTTTGCCTAGCTGTTCCCAGGGTTATAGATATGTTGTTTGAACTTAGGTTAGGCCTCTTGCCCAAAGGTTAACCTCATCGTGGTGCAAGAGTCCAGTAAATTATACTTTGCATGCATGCTATAAGCTAAAGTTCGTCCATGGTATAATAAATGTAGCATGTGTTTGGACGCAGGGCATGCATTTTCAGCCTAGTAGAGCTGGTGCATGCCTGAGCAATTAAACCAGTCAATTTCAGCATGTTTTTAGGGATGCACAACCCACCCTCCCTTCTTTCTTGTTATTGCTATAGTATGTAAATAGCAGGTTAGCTGCTCGCAGCCTGTATTCCTAAATTTCCTGTTTGCATGGTAAGTAATGGTTCATTAGTAGTTATGGATATGATTTGCATCTGATTTGAATGTGACGTGTACAGATAGCTTATTAGAGGTGCTGCACATGTGAGCTGTTGGTCATTTCAGATACAGCCTGTTGTGGTATGCACTGGTCCTCTCCTCCCTGTGAAAATATTACTTTGGAAAAAAACTTAGGCTATGTTCATGGTGGGTGTTTGCGTTCCCTGTAAAAGCAGGAATGCAATGGAAGGGAACGTATAAGTAGTACCACGTGTTGCTTCGCATGCAGTGAAGCATGCAGTCAATTAAAAATATGCGTCACTGTCACCGTTAACAAGCAAGTTTTGCGGTAATGCACTGCCGTTAGATACTAGATACCATTAGATTGCACCAGCTGCAGTGTGAACATTGCATAGGTGGTGCATTGTGGAGCTACGTCTTGCATTACAATGCGTCCATTACATCGCACTGCAATGTCCCAGTGTGAAAGTAGTCTTAGGAGAAAAAGTGAATTTAATAAAGGCCACTGTGTCTTTGTATCTGATTATTTTTCTAAATAATCACTTTCTTTATTTAAGCAATTATCACATACCAGGTGTTCTATTTGTTATAGTAGCATCACACTCCATACCTGAGTCAGAAGCATTAGGGATGGGGAGCTTCATGTTAATGCTACTGAATACACAGTTACCAACATTCTGCAGTCACAAGTGGTACAGGGAGAGAAGAGATTAACCTGACAGATGCACGTTAAATTACACCAAAAGTATACCTTGTCTGGCAGATAAAGCAATTGGCTGTTACTTTCTGGATGACCCTTGTATAATCTCTATATAAACAAATTATAAAATAATGTGTTTGCACAGCTGCACTGGATGTGACGTGCAAATTTTCATCAGTAATTTTCACATCGAAAATGCTATTTTCGATTTTGAAAATATATTTACAAAAATACGTTGAATCTTCGCAATGTGAATTTTCACCAAATCTGCAAATTGTCATTCATGAATTAAAAGCAATTTACACCTTCCAAAGCAAAAAATCACAAAATCGTTAAAAATTACACATTTTAAGGTAAAAAAAAAATCACCCAAAAATGTGAAAGAGGCACACATTTTAAAGCAAAAAAATCACACAAAAAAAGCATTAAAAAACCCCCACAAAATGGATTTAGAAGGCATTTTTGCTCGAAAGTCGAATTTTACATTATATTCGTTAAGAGTAAAGTGAAAAAAATGTAGACATTTTTGCTCGTCACTAGATGTCAAGCAACAGCATTGCTATGAGGGGGGGGGGGGGGGCAGTGATGTCCTGGGACACCCGTGCACTCTTTAAGTTTTTGACAATTTTATAAGTGAATCTTGAGAAATTAGAATATTGTGCAAAAGTTTCGCTAACTCAACATAACAACTTATGTATGAAGTCATTACAATCAAGGCAAGATGTTTCAAGCCTTTGTTATAATTTTGATGATTATGGATTACAACCTATGAAAACCCCAAAATCGTAATCTCAGACCATTAGAATATTGTGAAAATGTTAAATATTCTAGGCTCAACGTGTCAGCCTCTAATCAGTTTATTAATCTAAAACAACTAAGGGTTCCTATATCATATATTAATTTTACCTTTTAAAGATGAATTACCCGTATTTTTCGGACTATAAGACGCTCCGGACTATAAGACGCACCCAGGTTTATGGGGTAAAAACCAGGGAAAAAAAACAAAAACTAATCCTAGGTGAGTCCATGGTCCAGGAGTGTCTTATGGACCTTTCCTCCCCCCCAAAGATGTCTCTGTCTAAATTACACTTACAAGCTACACCCCTGCTGCCCCCATAGCTACACTGCACTACACAACAGCCCCCATCCTCCCCATCTACATTAATCAATCACTACAATTACATTTCAGGTTCTCACCAGCCCCATGGTGGCAGTAGCTGGGTCCGGTCTGGGTGTCCAGGATGCAAATCATTCAATTGTGGTGAGCAGAGGGGAGGCAGCAGTGTGATCCATAGTAGCAGCTGTAATTACCTGCAGTACTTCACCTTTGATCTTAATCTTTAATTATGCCCCGCAGCAGCCTGATCCCTGAAGTAGCCGCTGTTATTACCCGCAGTGCTTTACCATAATCTTAATCTTTAATTGTGCCCCGCTGCGCTTTACCATTGATCTTTAATTGTGCCCCGCTGCGCTTTACCTTTGATCATTAATTGTGCCCCGCTGCGCTACCTTTGATATTTAATTGTGCCCCGCAGTGCTTTACCTTTGATCTTTCATTGTGCCCCGCAGCAGCGCGATCCGTCGTCCCCGCAGCAGTGAGATCCACAGCGCTTCCAAGCGGCATTGGAGCAGCCGCTGTAATGATTTGCAGGGACTGTCACGTTGTACGGCTGCCTCTATCTTCATGCCCAGCATCAGCGCAATCCCAGCTGACAGGCACATCTTCGGCCGCTTTAGTGGCAGAGTCCTCAGAGGCTTCCGTACTGCCCTGTGTACTGGCGCCCTCTCATGACCACGTGCGCCGCAGGTCATGAGAGGGCGCCCCAGTACGGAAGCCTCTGAGGACTCTGCCACTAAAGCGGCTGAAGATGTGCCTGTCAGCTGGGATTGTGCTGATGCTGGGCATGAAGATAGATCCCTCTGTGCATATGTATATCTATAAAAAAAACAACCTTTTAGCCCATTGCAATGTTAGTGGGTGTGGTTATATATAATGGGAGTTGGTGGTGTCAGTTTTTTTCATGTCTGCCAGTAGTAAAGATGATTACATGTAGCTGTTCAAACCATACGAACAAATTACATGGCAAATATCAACCATTTCTTGATCTCTTTTCTATTTGTTAACTTCTCACTTTGCAATGAATTGATTTATCCCCCCCCACCTCCCTCGCTAAAGATCATCCATTAGTTGGCTGATGGTGTAATGGTTAAGGGCTCTGCCTCTGACACAGGAGACCAGGGTTCGAATCTCGGCTCTGCCTGTTCAGTAAGCCAGCACTAATTCAGTAGGAGACCTTTGGCAAGTCTCCCTTACACTGCTACTGCCAATAGAGCGCGCCCTAGTGGCTGCTGCTCTGCTCTGGCGCTTTGAGTCCGCAAGGAGAAAAGCGCAATATAAATGTTATTTGTCTTGTCTTTGTCTATCTTTAATCAGCAATCATTCTGATGGCTGGGAGCCACAGGAGCTGTTTCAGCCATGCTTTAGATAGACACTGGCGATTCCAAAAGCGCTGGATTACTGAAAGCCAATGGAGGTGATTACACAGAGGGATTGTGATTTTCCAAAATCGCAGTTGTGGGTCCTGTCACAATTTTAGAGCTATTTTGCATCGATTCAAAGTATAGGATCAATGCAAGTTTGCTTTTCAATCACTGCACAAAGCGTTGTTGCAGTGATTTTACTACTCAGAACCTCAAAAAAAAGAAGAAGAAGAAATCGCAATTGCTGCACAAATCGCTAGCATTAAATTCAAGATCACTTTACAATCACTTCAGAAAATGCTGCTAAATCAATAAAAATGGGCTGTGCGATTGTGTTTTGTGATTCCTTGTGGGCCCCGGCCCTGAATGCACACTTACAATAATCTAATTTAACATTTTGTAAAACACTTTATTTTGCAATGGAAATGTACATACCTGTGGCACACTTAATCCAGCTTCCTGAAAGCGCAACATCCAAAGCAGAGAGAAATAAGGGAGAGAAATAGAATAAACCCGTTTGTACTCACAAGGCCCCAATAATAAGGCATTGCATTAAACTGTAAATAAAACAAAACAAAAACAAATAAGTACATACATACTATAAACAAGCAATCAATTTGCAAGAAATCGCTTAAATGCAGCTATAGACCACGGAAAACTGCACATTATGACACTGGTTAAACATTGCCTAGGAATAGACATTTTTAATTCAACTGTTTATTTTATCTATGCATCTAAATATTTATATATTGTCATTCAAAAGTTATCAGCAGAAAATATGATAAACACCCTCTGTAGCCAATTAGAGGAATCTGCTATTTGTAGGAGAAGCAGATAATTTTGCATTGCAGATGCAAGAAAAAAAAAAAGGACTAGCTTTGGACACAAAATAATGCCTGAGAGAAACAGCTTATCAGTCAAGTGTACCCAAGGTGACATGAGACACGATGAGATAAATATGTAGGGTACAAAACATATTCATAACAAAGCTATTATATTTTGCTGCCTGAAAGAGTTAATTTCTAGGCATGGAAGTGACAGCTCCTGGCTTGTCTGTAATACACTAAACATCACTGGTAAACAAATTACAGCCATAAAAGTTTTCCTGGAAGAATACAACATCTGGGGGCAGGGAGAGATAAAATACATTAAAGAGACTCTGTATTGAAAGAAAAAAGCCCCCGGGGTACTCACCTCTGGAGGAGGAAGCATCTGGATCCTATCGAGGCTTCCCCCATCCTCCTCCATCCCACGGCGGTCTCGCTGCAGCCCACGGAATGCACAGCCGACAGTTTGTCAGGCTGTGCAAATTTACTTTTCCCTGTTGCAGCGGGGGCGCTGTTACAGCTCTCTGCTCGTAAATAGGCGAGCCGAGTGCTGCTACTGCGCCTGCGCTGGAGCTGGGAAGGTAAATATTTACATCCCTGCCATTCGGTGAGCTAGATCGATGCTGCAATGGGACGGAGGAGGACGGGGGAAACCTCGATAGGATACGGAGGCTTCCCCCTCCCGAGGTGAGCACCCCCCAGGGGCATTTTTTTTAAATACAGATCTTCTTTAACTTTTTTTTCCTTTTTCTAACTCTGGGATGCTTAATAGGCTGCCATTGATTAGAGACAGTAAAATATTCAACCTACTTTGCAAATATTTAAATGTAAAAGAAAACTATGGGATACTTAACCACTTAAGGACCAGGGTAGTTTCTTCTGATCGGTGCTGCGTGGACTCTCCAGCCCGCAGCACCAATCAGGAAATAGCCAGGGCGATCAGACTTCCCCCCTTTTTTCCCCACTAGGGGGATGTCCTGCTGGGGGGGTCTGATCGCCGCCGGCTACCCGCACTTTCCGGGGGGGGGCTCTTCAAAGCCCCCCTCCGGAGCGCTTTCCGCCCTCCCCAGCTTTCCCTCCCTCTCCCTTACCCTGTGAGTGGCGCAGGACGGAGTTCCATCCTGCGCCTGATAGGATAGGCTTCTGCCTATCAGATGCCGGCGATCCCCGGCCAATCAGAGGCCGGGCATCGCCGATCTACGTCACGGCGCTGCTGCGCAGCAGCGCCGTGTGATGTAAACAGCGGGGATTTCTTCCCCGGATGTTTACATTATGCGTGCGAGCCGCGATCGGCGGCTCGCACACTGTTCACGGAGACAGTCTCCGTGAACTGGCATGGAATGCTATACCACTAACGACCCGCCGACGCCTATCGGCATTAGGCGGTCGTTAAGTGGTTAAAAAAGTCATTTTTAGAAGTAGGAGGAGCAATATAATTGTCTATCTCATCAGTTTATTTTCACCTCAGGTTCAGTGTAACACAAATTAAGTTGTGGAAAAAAAAAAGGTCCATTTATATCGCTTCAGAATTATACAGTGTCTTCAAGAGCAAAAAGAGTAGTAGAGGTGTCTCAGCACACGAGAGAAAAAAAGGCATATATATACAGTATAATATATACTATAATACTATATAAATATAGTAAATATTGTAAATTGCTGTTTTAAAGCACTCTTATTGGCCTGAGGAAAGGGGCTTAGACCCGTGAAATGTGTTGCCTGTGCTAAATAAATATTTGTCTATACAAAGATCTCGTCATTGAGGTAAGCCACGTCATTTTTTTCAAGTTTATCTTGTTTTTATACAAACACTGCGCAAAACTGTGTGCTCAGCACACCTGAACTATACAAAAGAAACTGATGAAAAACCTGTTTGCTGCAAAAATCATGTTCATTTACTAAAGGGGCACTACAGCGAAAAACTGTAGAATTTAAAATATGTGCAAACATGTACAGATAAGAAGTACATTTTTTCCAGAGTAAAATGAGCCATAAATTACTTTTCTCCTATGTTGCTGTCACTTACAGTAGGTAGTAGAAATCTGACAGAAGTGACAGGTTTTGGACTAGTCCATCTCTTTATAGGGGATTCTTAGGGATATATTTGTTTTCAAAAGCACTTAGTGAATGGCAGTTGCTCTGTCCAACTGCCAAAAAAAACTGTGTAGGAAGCAGGGAAGCTGGCCAGCATCATTGTTTAAATACTTTTTAGGGAATATCTTTATAAAGAATACAAGCCTTGCTGAGAATCCCCTATGAAGAGATGGGCTAGTCAAAAACCTGTCACTTCTCTCAGATTTCTACTGCCTACTGTAAGTGACAGCAACATAGGAGAAAAGTAATTTACTGCTCATTTTACTCTGAAAAAATGTACTTCTTATTTGTATATGTTTGCACATACCGTATTTTCCGCCGTATAAGACGCGCTTTTTCTCCCCCCAAAATGGGGAGAAAAAGTCCCTGCGTCTTATACGACAAATGCAGGGAATCCCCGACTTATGAACGCCCGCCGATACGAACCGCGATCCGCTGCCACGTCTAGGATTCCCTGCACTAGCTCCCTGTGTGGTCTGCCCCCCCTTCCCTGTGCTGGCCCGCCATTAGGGGGGGATATCCGTGACTCCCGTCACGGGCCCGGGGCCTGCAGGGGGGCCCCATCCCCGCCACGGCCCTGGCGGGTGCTGCGGGTGCCGCCTGGCCGCCGCTCAACCCCTCTGGCCGCTGCTCCCTCCCTCTATTCCTCTAGCCGCTGCCTCCGTCGCGTCAGACCCCGATCAGGCGGCGACAATAGTGCGGGCGCTAGGACCCAGCGCCCGCACTGATATGCGGAAGTGACATCACTTCCGCATATAGAGCGGGTGCGTCCGGCGCCCTCTCTTACTGGTCGGGTCGCCGCTGATCTTGAGGTCTGACGCTGGGCTGCTGGCAAGGTAGGGGAAGCAGCGGCGGCGGCTGGGGGGGGGGGGGGCTCCCTGTCACTCACTAGCTAAAGGGCCTCCCTGTCACTCACTCACTAGCTAAAGGGGCTCCCTGTCACTCACTCACTCCCTAAAGGGCCTCCCTGTCACTCACTCACTACCTAAAGGGCCTCCCTGGCACTCACTCACTCCCTAAAGAGGCTCCCTGTCACTCACCCACTCCCTAAAGGGGCTCCCTGGCACTCACTCACTGCCTAAAGGGCCTCCCTGTCACTCACTCACTACCTAAAGGGCCTCACTGTCACTCACTCACTCCCTAAAGGGGCTCCCTGGCACTCACTCACTAGCTAAAGGGGCTCCCTGTCACTCACTCCCTAAAGGGCCTCCCTGTCACTCACTCACTACCTAAAGGGCCTCACTGTCACTCACTCACTCCCTAAAGGGGCTCCCTGTCACTCACTCCCTAAAGGGGCTCCCTGTCACTCACTCACTAGCTAAAGGGGCTCACTGTCACACACTCACTACCTAAAGGGGCTCCCTGGCACTCACTCACTACCTAAAGGGGCTCCCTGGCACTCACTCACTACCTAAAGGGTCTCCCTGTCACTCACTCACTACCTAAAGGGGCTCCCTGTCACTCACTCACTACCTAAAGGGACTCCCTGTCACTCACTCACTACCTAAAAGGGCTCCCTGCCACTCACTGCCTAAAGGGCTCCATGTCACTCACTACCTAACCTTGGGGTCCCTGTCAGAATCCAGGTGAGAGGTGTCTACCATAATAAGGGGGCATTCTGCCTATTTATGTGAAATGTTGTCTATTTATGTGCCTCATGACTGCTGAATTTGTCTTGTTGGGGGCCTAATGATTGAATTTTTACTTGTTGGGGGCCTTATGATTTGTTGGGAGCCTCAAGATTGCTGAATTTGTCTTGTTGGGGCCCTCATGATTTGTTGGGGGCCTCATGATTTGTTGGGGACCTCATGATTGCTGAATTTGTCTTGTTGGGGGTCTCACGATTGCTGAATTTGTCTTGTTGGGGGCCTCATGATTGCTGAATTTGTCTTGTTGGGGGCCTCATGGTTTGTTGGGGGCCTCATGATTGCTGAATTTGTCTTGTTGGGGGTCACATGATTGCTAACTGCGAGACTATGGGAAAAGCTGAATCATTACCATATGAGACAATAGCATTAAACCTACTTTTTTAGCTTTTTTAAACAGAAAATAAAACTGGGAGGTTCTAAAAAAATGATGGAGCACTTCCTCCTTCCGGCTTGAAGGAGAAAGTGCTCGATATCGAGGCTTACAACGTGTTCATTCAGACACTTGCACCTCGTTGAAACGCTGGGCGGAGAGCGGCGTTCTGGGTAATTAACCCCGCCGCATCTAGCCGCTCAGCTGTGGCAATTAGAGCTAACTTGAATCACGAGTATCCACCGCGGTTATTCGTGATTAATTTGTGGACAGCAAGCCTCCAACTAGCTCTGCCAACATGTAATGGCAACGCACATTTCTCAGTTTGGGGGGGCCCGGACTGATGATTTGTGAGGGGCCCCAAAATTTCTGATGGCGGCCCTGTCCCTGTGTGGCGGGCGGCATGTATGTATCAGAGTTGCGGCCAAAATCACTGCCTGGCTCCCCGCGAGCTTGCCCAATCTCCCCTCCCTGCATATGTGCGCTCACCCCCCGCTGATGTCCACGCTCACCCCCGCTGATGTGTCCGCTCCCCCCGCTGATGTCCGCGCTCACTGCCGCTGATGTGTCTGCTCCCCCCCCCAGGTGTCAGGCTTAGCATAGCGGCAGTCTTACTTACTCCAGCCGCTCTTCGGGAATGCAGACCTGGTCTCCTCTCTCATCGCTCCTCTAGTGATGGCATCTGTAATATGCGTCATTGATGAAGCCATCACTAGAGGAGACCAGGTCTGCATTCCCGGAGAGCGGCTGGAGTAAGTAAGACTGCCGCTATGCTAAGTCTGACCCCCGGAGAGGGGGGGAGTGGACACATCAGCAGGGTGAGCGCGGACATCAGTGGGGGTGAGCACGGAAATCAGAGGGGGGGGGGGGAGCGGACACATCAGCGGGGGGAGCACACATATGCGGGGAGGGGAGATTGGGCAAGCCGACCGCGCGGGGAGCCAGGCAGTGATCTCGGCCGCAACTCTGATACATACATGCCGCCCTCCACACTATTTACACAGGGAAGGGGGAGCGGACCACACAGGGAGCTGTGGTTATCTAAAGGCACATGGGGGACACCTAGGGTCAACACTGGGAACACCTAAGGGCACATGGGGGACACTGGGGGCCACACTGGGAACACCTAAGGGCACATGGAGGACACTGGGGGGCCACACTGGGAACACCTAAGGGCTCATGGGTGACACCTGGGGGCCCACTGGGAACACCCAAGGGCACATGGAGGACACCTGAGGGGATATGTAGGACACTGAGGGCACGTGTGGGACACCTGGGGGCAACACTGGGAACACCTAAGGGCACATGGAGGAAACTGTGGGCACATGTAAGACAGCTGGGGGTCACACTGGGAACACCTAAGGGCTCATGGGGGCCACAGTGGGAACACCCAAGGGCACACGGGGACACCTGAGGACTACACTGAGGACACCTAAGGGCACATGGGAGACACTGAGAACACATGTGGGACACCTAAGGGGTGGACACTGAGGGCACATGGGGGACACTGAGGGCACATGGGGACTCCTGAGGGCATTAATTAGGGTAGAACACCTACAAGCTGCTCCTGGAATATAGCAGGTTTAGTATATATTCTTTTTTTCCCTGATTTTTGCCCTCAAAACCTGGGTGCATCTTATATTCCGGAGCGTCTTATACGGCGAAAAATATGGGTATTTTAAATTTTACAGTTTTTTGCTGTAGTGCCCCTTTAAACAACTTGCTAAAAATTCCAATGTAGCTTTAAATAGTGCAGCGCACGTCCCACTCTGTGCTATCTCCCTTAAACCCTCAAACACGGTACCACATCACACCCTATTGACATAAACCTCTAGCAAGGAAAATAGACCACCTCAGATCCATCTCCCCACTAATCACCTGAAGTGCACTTATTATGCAGGCCTGCAATGTAAATTGTATAAGTTGGAATTTTTAGCAAGTTGTTTAACCACTTCCGGATTCTCGGTGCGTATATGTACGCCCCTGAATCCTGAAGTGTATGCCATGGAAACCGTTCCATGTCAGTTCACGGAGGGCGTCTCCGTGAACACCCTGCGAGCCGATCGGCGGCTCGCAGGGTAAATGTAAACACACGGGGAAGACCAGCAGCGCCGTAGAGGAGATCGGTGATCCCCGGCCTCTGATTGGCCGGGGATCGCTGGCATCTGATAGGCTAAAGCCTATCCCATCAGGCGCAGGACGAATTCAGGCGCAGGACGGAAATCCGTCCTGCGCCGCTCACGGGGGGAGGGAGAGGGAGGGATGGGGAAGGAGGCCAGGAAGCGCTGCGGAGGGGGGCTTTGAAGAGCCCCCCCCCACAAGCGCAAGCAGCCGGCGGCGATCAGACCCCCCCAGCAGGACATCCCCCTAGTGGGGGAAAAAAGGGGGGAAGTCTGATCGGCCTGGCTGCAACCTGATCTGTGCTGTGGGCTGGAGAGCCCACGCAGCACAGATCAGCACAAAATAGCATGGTATAGAAGTGGTTAATAAATGTACATGATTTTTGAAACAAACAGGTTTTTCATCGGTTTCTTTTATCTTGTTTTTCATGCAATTTTATTCACACTGGGGCGCCTCTTTACCCAAATTGTGTCAAGAAGAGCAAAAAAGCAGTTTTCTGTTCACAAGTAAATGAAGACACAGCTTTTAAATACTAATTGTGGAAATAATTATAAGGGCTATTTTTTTTTCTTTTACATCCTTGAGAAGTTTTGTCTGTAAAGGGAATGTGCAGTGACAAAAAATAATGAGACTGCTATCTTCTTGGTTGCTATACTAAATGGGAGCAGCCCAGCAGGTTTGTGCGTGTGAGAAAATACTTAAAGTGAACCCAAGGTGAGAGTAACATGGAGGTTGCCATATTTATTTCCTTTTAAGCAATACCAGTTGCCTGGCTGTCCTGCTGCTCCTCTGCCTCTAATACTTTTAGCAATAGACCCTGAACAAGCATGCAGCATATCAGGTGTTAATGACATAATAAATAATTACATGCCATTTTTCCACAAACAGCACTCTCCACCCCCCTGAATGTGTACCAAGATCCTGGTGAGCGAATTAATCGCTTTACATTTTTCCATCTGAACAGGTAAAAACTCTCACACCTTGGTCATGCTCCCTCCGGAAAAGTGGCTACAGACGATCCTCTGTACCAAAGAAGTACATGTTAAAGTGAAACTAAACTTACTCTCTGATCTAAAAAATAGCCACGGCACAATAACCTTTAGGGGAAAAAAAAATCTTCAGTGCAATGTATAGAGATCCTAAAAAAACCTGAAGTTTTAACTTAGCCACACATTCCTGGGAGCAAAGAAAGAGTTAAGTCTCAGTGTTTACTTATTAGTAGACAGCCTGGACAGAGCTTGTAGTTCTGATTCACAGCTGCTGATCTTATTGGACACTGTAAACTGGCTAACAAACACAGAACACACACCAGTGATTTTTTTTCAGCAACTTTATGTGGAATAAAGACATTTCATTGTGTGCTGTACAAGAGTTTGGGTCTGCTTTAAGAGTCAGGGCTTGATTAAAACTCAGGAATCAAAGTCTTTGGAGAACCCCATCAGTGACAGGCACTGTGCTGCACTCCTGATGTTGCAAAATTGCAAACTATGAAGTTTGAGTTTACAGTGATCCAGTCTAGGATGAATTTAAAAAACTATCACAACTTACACAATCTTTGCTTGGTCCCCAATGGCCGGATCCGAACCAGCAGTCATGTGCATTGTTGAAATCCTTTACATTGATTACTAAATCAATAGCAGAAACAATCAAGGTCCCAACAGTCAGGATAATGGCACAGATAACCTGTAGAAATAAATAACAAATTGGAAGAATGAAAATATTCTGGTGATAGTATTGCCAGGAAAAAAAAAAGCTTACAGTGTCAATAGCAAAACAAGAAGATTGTGTGCCGCAACCATTTGGTTGTGCAAGTTTTCCTTAAAGGGACACTATCGATTAACATGTTTTTTTCAATTGAGATAGGAAATGTTTGGGAAGAGCTGCTAAGTACTTGTGACTACATTTCACTGCTTATCTTTTTGTTTACTGTTATCTAATTCCTTTCACATTTTTCTGACGGCAGTCTGCTAAAATTCTGACGGCAGACTCAGCCATGAGGGCAGGGGGGAAATTCCCTCACAGTGTATCTGTTAACTGTGTGTGTAGGGAGCTCAGTCAGAGACAGGCAGAGCTTTCCCTCACAGAGAGCAGAGGAAATGTGTCTTATGTGCAACATAAACATTTGTAATACTGTAGTGTGTGAAACCTGATACTTGTTTTCATATAATCTGCTTCAATATCACACTGTTCTTAGCATGTCAGATTGCAGAGATTCATACAGATTCATGCCTCTGCAAATGAGGCATTCCAAACGTAGCTAAAATCTACACACAATGAGTTACAGCTTTTGCCTCTGATATTTAAAGAGACTCTGTAACAAAATTTTCAGCCTTAGTTCTTCTATCCTATAAGTTTATTTGCCTGTTCTAATGTGCTCTGGCTTACTGCAGCCTTTCCCAATTGCACAGTGGCTGTGTTATCTCTGTTATATGATCTAATCTGTTTTCTTCTGTTGGCTCTGTCGGGTTAAGGCTGGAATGTGTGGAATGTGCAGGGCTGCTTGTGATTGGATAGAAGCGATACACACCCTCTGTAGGCCCCATGCAGGCTCTTTATGACTCACACACTTTGCTTATGTGAGCCTATAACAAGCTGGTTAGTTTGTTTTGCAATTACAAGCCAGGATTGCAGCAGAGAGTGGCAGAAACAGCACAGTCCCAAACTGTTAGCTGAGGAGCTAAGTCACGATTCCTGCAGGCAATAGTACAGGTGCATGCAAACACGTCTTTAACCTGCTCTGTATATCTATACACATAGGCCCATATGCAACTTTTTACCTGAGTTTTCTCCTTTGTGTTATTTTCAGGTCTTGTCAATAAAATGCCCTTTGAACCATCAGCAATCAAAAAAATACATAGACTAATTATGACAGTACTTTACACTAGTGTTGGGCGAACAGTGTTCGCCACTGTTCGGGTTCTGCAGAACATCACCCTGTTCGGGTGATGTTCGAGTTCGGCCGAACACCTGACGGTGCTCGGCCAAACCGTTCGGCCATATGGCCGAACTAAGAGCGCATGGCCGAACGTTCCCCGAACGTTCGGCTAGCGCTGTGATTGGCCGAACGGGTCACGTGGTTCGGACCCGAACGCGCTCTGATTGGCCGAACTGTCACGTGGTTCGGGTAAATAAATACCCGAACCACGTCATATCTCCGCCATTTGTCTGTGGGTTTAGCTTTGGGTAGGCAGGCAGGGTAGTTCGCGCTCCAGCCACGCTAGCCAGGGTCCCCCCCAGTCATTGTGTGTCGCTGCTGGGAATAGTAGTACACCGCTCGCTCAGCATTCTGTTTACTGCCACTCTGTGTACCTCGCTCAGCCACACTATATAGCATTCTGTTTACTGCCACTCTGTGTCTGCTGGGAATAGTAGTACACCGCTTGCACAGCCACACTATATAGCATTCTGTTTACTGCCACTCTGTGTACCTCGCTCAGCCACACTATATAGCATTCTGTTTACTGCCACTCTGTGTCTGCTGGGAATAGTGGTACACCGCTCGCTCAGCCACACTATATAGCATTCTGTTCACTGTTCTGTGTCTGCTTGGAATAGTGGTACACCGCTCGTTCAGCCACACTATATAGCATTCTGTGTACTGTTCTGTGTCTGCTGGGAACAGTAGTACACCGCTCGTTCAGCCACACTATATAGCATTCTGTGTACTGTTCTGTGTCTGCTGGGAACAGTAGTACACCGCTCGCTCAGCCACACTATATAGCATTCTGTTCACTGTTCTGTGTCTGCTGGGAATAGTGGTACACCGCTCGCTCAGCCACACTATATAGCATTCTGTTCACTGTTCTGTGTCTGCTGGGAATAGTGGTACACCGCTCGCTCAGCCACACTATATAGCATTCTGTTTACTGTTCTGTGTCTGCTGGGAATAGTGGTACACCGCTCGCTCATCCACACTATATAGCATTCTGTTCACTGTTCTGTGTCTGCTGGGAATAGTGGTACACCGCTCGCTCAGCCACACTATATAGCATTCTGTTCACTGTTCTGTGTCTGCTGGGAATAGTGGTACACCGCTCGCTCAGCCACACTATATAGCATTCTGTTTACTGCCACTCTGTGTACCTCGCTCAGCCACACTATATAGCATTCTGTTTACTGCCACTCTGTGTCTGCTGGGAATAGTGGTACACCGCTCGCTCAGCCACACTATATAGCATTCTGTTCACTGTTCTGTGTCTGCTTGGAATAGTGGTACACCGCTCGCTCAGCCACACTATATAGCATTCTGTTTACTGTTCTGTGTCTGCTGGGAATAGTGGTACACCGCTCGCTCAGCCACACTATATAGCATTCTGTTCACTGTTCTGTGTCTGCTGGGAATAGTGGTACACCGCTCGCTCAGCCACACTATATAGCATTCTGTTTACTGTTCTGTGTCTGCTGGGAACAGTAGTACACCGCTCGCTCAGCCAGAGTATATAGCATTGTGTTTACTGCCACTCTGTGTACACCGCTCAGCCAGACTATATACCATTGTTTACTGACACTCTGTGTACACCACTCAGCCACACTATATACCATTGTTTACTGACACTCTGTGTACACCGCTCAGCCAGACTATATACCATTGTTTACTGCCACTCTGATTCTGCTGGGAACAGTAGTACACCGCTCGCTCAGCCAGACTATATACCATTGTTTACTGACACTCTGTGTACACCGCTCAGCCAGACTATATACCATTGTTTACTGACACTCTGTGTACACCACTCAGCCACACTATATACCATTGTTTACTGACACTCTGTGTACACCGCTCAGCCAGACTATATACCATTGTTTACTGCCACTCTGATTCTGCTGGGAACAGTAGTACACCGCTCGCTCAGCCAGACTATATACCATTGTTTACTGACACTATATAGCAGACTATATAGCATTGTGTGTACACCGCTCAGCCAGACTATATACCATTGTTTACTGACACTCTGTGTACACCGCTCAGCCAGACTATATACCATTGTTTACTGCCACTCTGATTCTGCTGGGAACAGTAGTACACCGCTCGCTCAGCCAGACTATATACCATTGTTTACTGACACTCTGTGTACACCGCTCAGCCAGACTATATACCATTGTTTACTGACACTATATAGCAGACTATATAGCATTGTGTGTACACCGCTCAGCCAGACTATATACCATTGTTTACTGACACTCTGTGTACACCGCTCAGCCAGACTATATACCATTGTTTACTGCCACTCTGATTCTGCTGGGAACAGTAGTACACCGCTCGCTCAGCCAGACTATATACCATTGTTTACTGACACTCTATGTACACCGCTCAGCCAGACTATATACCATTGTTTACTGCCACTCTGATTCTGCTGGGAACAGTAGTACACCGCTCGCTCAGCCAGACTATATACCATTGTTTACTGACACTCTATGTACACCGCTCAGCCAGACTATATACCATTGTTTACTGCCACTCTGATTCTGCTGGGAACAGTAGTACACCGCTCGCTCAGCCAGACTATATAGCATTGTGTTTACTGCCACTCTGTGTACACCGCTCAGCCACACTATATAGCATTGCGTACTCTGCCAGTCAGTGTGTATATTGCTGGGATCAGTAATACTCCACTCACCGTCAACCACTATATGAGCTCAACATGAGTTCCCCAGAGACCTCCGCTGTGAGCAGCACTCCCAACAACAGCAACAGCCAACGCCCCACGCAAGCTATAACATCCACCCCAGCAGCCAGTGGTCAGCAGCAGCCCTCCCCGGAGGAGAACGTTGTGTCCATCAGTCCGTCGCCAGAGCGATTAATGAGGGCTGCCATTGAGGAGATGATGGGGCCTGATGTGGAGGAGGAGGTCTGGCTCAGGCCAGCATCCCAAGTTAATGTTGAGGACGATGAGGGGTCTGTGTCTGGGGATGTTGGGGTGGCAGAGGTGGTGGGTGGGTCAGACTCAGGAGAAGAGTTGTATGATGAGGATGATGATCGGGACCATCTGTATGTGCCTCAGAGTCCGACCCCGGAAAACATGTTGTATCGTGTGTTTAGGTACTAAAATCTGCGTTCCCTCCCAGTAGTGTTGGGCGAACAGTGTTTGCCACTGTTCGGGTTCTGCAGAACATCACCCTGTTCGGGGTGACTATATAGCAGACTATATAGCATTGTGTTTAATGCCACTCTGTGTACACGGCTCAGCCACACTATATAGCATTGTGTTTACTTCCACTCTGTGTCTGCTGGGAACAGTAGTACACCGCTCACCCGCCACTGTATAGCATTGTGCTCTGTGTCACTGCTGACAATAGTGGTACACCGCTCACCCACCACTGTATAGCATTTCTGTACTGCCACTGTACTGCTGCCAGTCAGCGTGTACTTTAAGGATAAGTGAAATGAGGAAGAAATCCGGTGAAAGAGGGAGGGGCAAGGGAAGAGGTGTTTCCCCTGACGGTTCACGTACAGGCCACAGGGGAGCACCCAAGAAAACCCACTCAATACTGCCCATGTTGTCCAGGACAACAACCCTCACAGATCCAAAAGAACAGGACCAGATAATTACTTGGATGACCTCTCAAGCGTCCAGCAGTGGGTTAAGCAGCACCAGCACATCACGCACGAGGTCCGAGTCCTCAGCCAGTTAAAGTCTGGGCTTTCTTTGAAGACTGCACTGAGGATGTTACCATGGCGATTTGCAAGGTGTGCAAGACCCGCCTGAGCAGGGGGAAAAGTATTAACAACCTCTCCACCACCAGCATGAGCCGCCACATTCTATCCAAACATCCCACTCTGTGGGCAAACGCGGCAGGACAGGGTACCACCAGCAACACTGCCTCCCTTGGGTTCACCAGACTCACCACCAGACCCGCCTCAGCAGCAGCAGTAGCCCAGCCATTGCGTGGTTCACAACATTCACAAACATCAGACGATGCTGACACTGTCACTTTCCGGACTAGTGCTCTTGAGGTCTCCCAGTGTTCATCAAACACAACAACCAACAGCCCTTCGGTGTGCAGCGCTACGGTTGAGTTGTCTGTTTCTGAGATGTTTGAGCACAAGAGGAAATTGCCAGCAAATGACCCCCGGGCCGTGGCAGTAACAGCCAGCCAGCATAGCCAAGCTTCTGGCCTGCGAAATGCTGCCATATCGAGTGGTGGAGACAAACAGCTTCAAGGGCATGATGTCAGTGGCCATCCCACGTTACGTGGTTCCCAGCCGCTACCACTTTGCGCGCTCTGCAGTGCCTGAGTTGCATGAGCACGTGGTCAGCTAAATAACCCGAAGCTTGAAGAATGCCGTTGCCTGCAAGGTTCACCTCACCACTGACACCTGGACGAGTGCGTTCGGCCAGGGTCGATACATCTCCCTTACCGCGCACTGGGTGAACCTTGTGGAGCCTGGCAGCGATTCCTCACCTGCTACGGCGCGGGTGTTGCCCACGCCGCAAACAGCTGGATAACAACAGCAGCACCTACCTCTCTGACTCCTTCTCCTCCAACGCATCTCAAAGCTGTACCTCATCCGGAAATGCTAACCCAGCACCAGCAGCAGTAGGATCGTGGAAGCAGTGCAGCACAGCTGTTGGCATGCGTCAGCAAGCGTTGCTGAAGCTGATCTGCCTTGGGGATAAGCAGCACACAGGGGAGGAAATTTGGAGGGGAATAAAGGAACAGACGGATTTGTGGCTGGCACCGCTGGACCTGAAACCGGGCATGAAGCTAGACACCTGGCACGAACTGGCAATGTACGCAATAGAGGTGCTGGCTTGCCCGGCAGCCAGCGTTATGTCGGAACGCTGTTTCAGTGCTGCCGGAGGCATCATCACAGATCGGCGTATCCGCCTCTCCACAGAAAATGCAGACCGTCTGACTCAAATTAAAATGAATCAATCCTGGATTGGAAACGACTACGCAACACTCCTGGACCCCAACCAAGTAACATGACCGATGAACATCTGGGATGGTTTAGCGTTTCCGGTCCCTGTTTATTGAACCTCTCATCTGTATTACATTTATGACTGCATGGCGGCAAAAAGCATTGCTGCTATATCCGCACGCTTTTTGTCCTCATGCAAGGCCTGGGTTGTTGTGTCTCACAAAGCGTGGCCTTCTCCTCCTGCGCCTCCTCCTGTTCCATCACGTGTGCTGCTGCTGCTGCTGGGTTACCGTTGCCGCGTGGTCCCTGTTTATTGAACCTCTTATCTTTATTACATTTATGACTACATGGCGGTACAAAGCATGCTATCCGCACGCTTTTTGTCCTCATGCAAGGCCTGGGTTGTTGTGTCTCACAAAGCGTGGCCTTCTCCTCCTGCGCCTCCTCCTGTTCCATCACGTGTGCTGCTGCTGCTGCTGCTGCTGGGTTAGCGTTGCCGCGTGGTCCCTGTTTACTGAACCTCTTATCTTTATTACATTTATGACTACATGGCGGTACAAAGCATGCTATCCGCACGCTTTTTGTCCTCATGCAAGGCCTGGGTTGTTGTGTCTCACAAAGCGTGGCCTTCTCCTCCTGCGCCTCCTCCTGTTCCATCACGTGTGCTGCTGCTGCTGCTGCTGCTGCTGGGTTACCGTTGCCGCGTGGTCCCTGTTTATTGAACCTCTTATCTTTATTACATTTATGACTACATGGCGGTACAAAGCATGCTATCCGCACGCTTTTTGTCCTCATGCAAGGCCTGGGTTGTTGTGTCTCACAAAGCGTGGCCTTCTCCTCCTGCGCCTCCTCCTGTTCCATCACGTGTGCTGCTGCTGCTGCTGGGTTACCGTTGCCGCGTGGTCACTGTTTATTGAACCTCTTATCTTTATTACATTTATGACTACATGGCGGTACAAAGCATGCTATCCGCACGCTTTTTGTCCTCATGCAAGGCCTGGGTTGTTGTGTCTCACAAAGCGTGGCCTTCTCCTCCTGCGCCTCCTCCTGTTCCATCACGTGTGCTGCTGCTGCTGCTGCTGCTGGGTTAGCGTTGCCGCGTGGTCCCTGTTTATTGAACCTCTTATCTTTATTACATTTATGACTACATGGCGGTACAAAGCATGCTATCCGCACGCTTTTTGTCCTCATGCAAGGCCTGGGTTGTTGTGTCTCACAAAGCGTGGCCTTCTCCTCCTGCGCCTCCTCCTGTTCCATCACGTGTGCTGCTGCTGGGTTAGCGTTGCCGCGTGGTCCCTGTTTATTGAACCACTTATCTTTATTACATTTATGACTGCATGGTGGTACAAAGCATGCTATCCGCACGCTTCTTGTCCTCATGCAAGGCCTGGGTTGTTGTGTCTCAAAGCGTGGCCTTCTCCTCCTGCGCCACCCTCCTCCTGTTCCATCACGTGTGCTGCTGCTGGGTTAGCATTACCGGTCCCTTTTCCTGGAACCTCTTATATGTATTACATTTATGACTGCATGCCGACAAAAAGCATGTTACCTGTGCAAAGAAAACAGACATTTCCCGCATTTAAAAGACAGTTTTCCCTTTGAAACTTTAAAATCGATTTTCTCAAAAACTATAAGCTCTTTTTGCTAAATTTTTTTTTCCTCTTGTACCCACTCCCAAGGTGCACATACCCTGTAAATTTGGGGTATGTAGCATATAAGGAGGCTTTACAAAGCACAAAAGTTCGGGTCCCCATTGACTTCCATTATGTTCGGAGTTCGGGTCGAACACCCGAACATCGCGGCCATGTTCGGCCTGTTCGGCCCGAACCCGAACATCTAGATGTTCGCCCAACACTACTTTACACCTACTTTTTGATACTTTTTCATTTGCAAAGTGTTGAAAAGTTATTTTAAAGAGAAGCTGACAAATTATCTCCTAGGAGAAAACTCTGGAGAAAAAGTGAATTGCATATGGGCCCTATTGTCTGCTTTCTCATAAAAGTAGAAAATTATGTGGTTGTAAATATCTTGCTTGGGAATCATTTTATATTCCTAAAGATTTAGGGCGCTTGTACAAATATCTGTGCACAACTCTAGATTATCTGAGGAGGGGGGTAGTACTAGTTGGACTAGTTGCTTGTACTGAGTTGGACCCCCTTTTGCCTTCAGAACTGCCTTTATTTTTTGTGGCATACCTTAAAAAAGATGTTGGAAATTCCTCAGAGATTCTGGTACATATTGACATGATAGCATCACATATGGTAGTTCCTCCAGATTCGTCAGCTACACATCTATGATGCAAATCACCACATCCCAAAGGTGCTCTATTGGATTGTGATCTGGTGACTGTGGAGACAATTGGAGTACAGAGAACTCTTTGTCATGTTCAAGAAACTACTTTAAGACAATGTGAGCTGTGTGACATGGTTTATTGTCTTGGTGGAAGTAGCCATCAGAAGATGGGTACACTCTGGTCATAAAAGGATGGTCATAGTCAGCAACAATACTCATGCCAGTTGCCAGTGTACATATTGCTCAGTAAGTACTAAGGGGCCCAAAATTCCAATAAAACATCCTCCACACCTTTACTATACCACCACCAGACTGACATGATGACACAAGGCAGGGTGGATCCATTTCGTGTTCTGTCTGTATGACAAATTTTAACCATCTGAATGTCACACCTGAAATTGAGACTCTTCCGACCACATTTTTCCAATTTTGTATTGTACAATTTTGGTGAACCTGTGCAAATTGTAGCCTCCGTTTCCTGTTCTTATCTGACAGGAGTGGCACTCAGTGTGGTCTTGTGCTGCTGTAGCCCATCTTCAATGATGTAATCAGAAATGGTATTCTGCATACATTGGTTGTAATGAGGGGTTATTTGGTTTACTGCTGCTTTGTGATCTTCTTGAACAAGTATGCTCATCTTCCTATAACGTCTGACATCATTCATCCATTTTTTCACACAACTGCTTCTCACTGGATTTTTTCTCTTTTTATGGACCATTTTCTGTGAACCCTAGAGAAGGTTGTGCTTGAAACTCCTAGTAGATCAGAGAGTTTCTAAAATACTCAGCGCATCCCTTCTTGTACCAACAAGCATACTGCAATTAAAGTCACTTAAATCTCCTTTTTTAATCATTCTGATAATCTGTGTGAACTTCCCCAACTTCCCCAACTTGTCTTCACCACGTGTAGATGCCCAGATGCACTGGGCACTGACATGTGATATGGCAGAAGCAGTGCATTTACAAACAATGGGGCAGGACTACCTAATAAAGTGGCCAGTCAGTGTATAGTTTCCTTCATGTAAATAATATTTTCCTGGGCTTTCTTTTTTTCTTTTTTTTTAAATGCTTATGTAACATTTTTCCTCATGTAAATCACTGATCAGATATGTACAAGTCTACAATATTTTTATCTGTTGTATATTTTGATTTTATATAGTTTGTGTCCCCTTCCTCGCCTTATCCCATTCCTGACCCCATTCCGTCTTCTTGACTCAGCAGGGGTCCTATTCTGAAATATGAGAATCCCTGATGGAATGGTTCACAGACAAGGGATATAAAAAAAAAAAAAAAAATTTGTAGGGTAGCACATCAGTTATAATACATCTTAAAGGGATCCTGATCTCTCCGTAAAAACACAATTTGGTCTTACCTGGGGCTTCCTCCAGCCCCCCCTTAGCTTTTGAGGTCCCTGGCATCCTCCTGGTTCCTTTCCCGGTCCCGCTGGTGGGTCTGTTAATTGGGGACTTCAGCCGGAAGTTCCCAGTGCACACCAACGCCGCACACGTCATGCGTCATCACGCCGTTGTGAGAGTCCTGCGCATAAGCGGTTCAGTCTTTACAGAACCATGCATGCGCAGTACTCTCATGCCGTCCAGCGTGATGACGCATAGCACTCAGAGCTCATGGTCCCTTTAACCCCCAAATAAACATAATAGCTACATCCTATCAAGTATAATTTTTCCCAGTTGGACCAGTTTTGAGGTTATCTTACCTTGCAGCGGGTAAGTGAAGCATGAGCTGCAATATTGACGGATCCTGTGATGATGTGCTTTAAAAAAAATAAAACTTAATTAGAATTAGATTCAAATTTTAAATTGGATTGCACAATACTGTATAAGCTGTAAAGTTATTGACTTAATGACCACATACTAGTTACTTTTCTTCTGAGTTTCCTTCAAGGAGATATTTTCGAATTTTAACAGTAAAATACCTTGAAAGTTCCCACAGTACAAGAAAATTCTCAAAAATAATTATATTACTTTATACCCACTGTTCAGTACTTTTTGTACTTTTTTCAATTGTTAACTGCTGAAGTTATTTTTAGACAAGAAGATGACAAATTCTCATCTTGGGAGAAAATTCAAGAGAAAAAGTTAATTGGAGAGGGGTCAATGGCTGAAGAAAAATCCAGGTGAGAGCAATCGGTGAGAGCAAAAATATTGAGGCTGCCATATTTATTTCCTTTTAAACAATATCGATTGCCTGGCTGACCTTTTGATCTTCTGGCATCAGCAGTGCCTGAGTCACAACAATCCTGAAATAAACATACAGCTAATCCAGTCAGGCAGGAGTATAACGATACTGGACAGAGTATAACTATACTGGCAGAGATCTGACAGCAATCTCCTCAACCCCCATTACAGGGGGAAGGCTAGGATCTGTGTGTGTGTGTGTGTGTGTGTGTAGGGGGGGGGGGGGGGGGGTCAGGTCCAATGCATTATTAGGCAGAACAGAAGCAGTATTATACATTACCTGCCCCAGCACATGCATCTCCTCCACTTCCTGGTCCATTTGCAAGTGGCATGCAGCCAGCCAATCACCATGTGAGGACTTAAGCCGCATGGTGATTGGCTGGCTGTATAGAAATTGTGATCTGACCAGGAAGTGAAAGAGACATGATCACAGGGATCAGGTAATGTATAATAATAATGCCCCTCTGCTCTGCATAATAATGTACAAGACTGGCACCCCCCC
Source organism: Hyperolius riggenbachi (assembly GCF_040937935.1). Classification (NCBI taxonomy): domain Eukaryota; kingdom Metazoa; phylum Chordata; class Amphibia; order Anura; family Hyperoliidae; genus Hyperolius; species Hyperolius riggenbachi. Next base: position 204,268,663 of record NC_090655.1, read on the forward strand.
CCCCCTTCCCCCAGCTTCCGCCCCCTGCAGGGATGGCAGGGGCTATAATAATTCCAGTGCATTTAGGCTGCAGTGCATTTAGGCTGCAGGCTTCCAGTGCATTTAGGCTGCAGTGCATTTAGGCTGCAGGCTTCCAGTGCATTTAGGCTGCAGTGCATTTAGGCTGCAGGCTTCCAGTGCATTTAGGCTGCAGGCTTCCAGTGCATTTAGGCTGCAGTGCATTTAGGCTGCAGGCTTCCAGTGCATTTAGGCTGCAGTGCATTTAGGCTGCAGGCTTCCAGTGCATTTAGGCTGCAGGCTTCCAGTGCATTTAGGCTGCAGTGCATTTAGGCTGCAGGCTTCCAGTGCATTTAGGCTGCAGTGCATTTAGGCTGCAGGCTTCCAGTGCATTTGAGTCAGAGCACCTGATCTGCATGCTTTTTTAGGATCCACGGCTAATAGTATTAGAGACACAAGATCAAGGGCAATGTGCATTGTTTAAAATAAAATAGATATGGCAGCCTCAATTTATTCTTCACTCTGGTTCCTTTTAAAGGGGACCTGAACTCAGAACGACACCTCTGCTCTAAAAGATATGCAACAGCATAATAACCTTTAAACAAAAAACATTTCTTTATTACAGCTGATACAAATCCTGCAATAAATCTGCACAGTTTCTACTTCCTGATTCATGGAAGCAGACATACTGTATTGTTAAAACTCTGTGCTTTCAAATGAGCTTATCTGCCTTATCTGCCATGGCAGTCATGTGACACAGGGGAAAGATCAAATTACAACTTGTTATTAGAAACAAATGAGGGGGAATTAAATAGGCTAAACTCTCTAAATACATACAGGGTGCATTTCTCTATGTTTTTCTTCTGTCCAGTGCAGAAGGAAACCATAGTTGCCTAAAAATTATTCACTTTTATTTAATATATTCAATTCAGTTCTTCTCATGACATTTTATTTGTATGTGACGTATAGACCATACTACAGGTAGTCCCTGGTTAATGAACGAGATATGGACTGTAGGCTCGTTCTTAACCTGAATCCGTCCTTAAGTCGGGACGCTGTGCTATCTATGTCCCCTGTGCTTCCATTTTCCCCCTCTGTGTCTCTCGTGCCCCCCTTCTGTGTCTCTCGTGCCCCCCCTCTGTGTCTCTGTGCCCCCTAATGCAGAGTATGCGCAGCGGAAGGCGCAACAAGTCTCACCTGCTTCCAGGGTGGCTCCGGGCCAATCAGTGATGTCCTCTCACCCCTCAATGTTCCTCCCGGTGGCTTCACTAGCATTGCGTAATGACGCAGTCAGAAGGAGCCGCAGGGTCTCCTTCTGATTGCGTCATTGCGCGACACTTGTGAAGCCGCCGGGAGGAACATTGAGGGGTGAGAGGACACTGCTGATTGGCCCGGAGCCACCCTGGAAGCAGGTGAGACTTGTTGTGCCTTCCGCTGCGCATACTCTGCATTAGGAAAGTTGGTACAAGAGGTAGTCCCTGGGCTGCGTGACGACATCGCGGCAGGGGGGGGGGGGGCATTCGGCGGGCGTTCGTATCAGCGGGTCATTCATCATCTCAATCATAGTGAGAATTAATGCAGAATTGGTTTCCATTTATATCGAGATGATTCTATCATAAATCCTGTGCTGATTACAATAACTGCAATATTCATTCTGAACATACACATGCCATAAGCTATGCTACATAATATTTTTTGTTCATTTTTGTATTTTCATACTATATTTATTTATTTAATGTATATATGTATAGAAGTACTTTTTACTGAGGAGTCCACATTGCTGTTGTAGGCACTCTTTTTGGCCTGAGGAAGCGGGCTTAGACCCGCGAAACGCATTGCCTGTGCTTAATAAAAATCTTTTGTATGTTACAAAGATTTCGTCATTGAGGTAAGATACCTTTTATCCTTTTCATTTTAAACTGTTTTTAAAAGTTTTTAAACAATCCAGGGCACTTCTTTCCCCCTATGTGTGTCCAGTGCAAGAGTTCAGGTCCACTTTAAACCTGCTTCAGTTATTTACCAAAACTGCACCTTGGCCTCGTGACAGAAGTGCTTTACATATAAATAAATGCCTAGACATTTTAATTGAGAGAATTATATGATAAGTTATGTGTTTTATACTAACCAATGCAGCTCCCCAGAAGGGAATACCACTAGAAATAGTTGAAGATTTGCCACCATGGTAATTCGTTGTCAATCCAATGCCGATTCCAATGTGTGCAATGGCCAATATAATCATAAGAATCTGTAGGACAAGAGAAATAATTAATACTTTTACCTATTGTAGCATTACATTTAATATATACATAATGCACATACATATACAACTTCTGTTATTAATATGAATATTGTTACTCTTTTAAAATGGACTAAAAAAAAAAAAAGGCAGAATTAACTTGTTTTTGTGCCAAAAAGAAGACAAGCTAAAATACTGGTCTACAGATATTTGGACGCTGCTTCCTAATACTGAGATCAGAAGTGGATGCATTGTATGTGGTACATATTGTAATTGATATAGTCATGCCCATGTACAGGGGGTATCACACAACACCGTTATTAGCCAATAGTAGAGCAAATATCAGCTGTAACAAAGCCAATCAGCTGGAACAATAGCCTATCTGTGCCCAGCACCCACTGCTACCACACCACCTCAGACAATGGTATGTTCATGCATGTTTACGTTAAATGAATATTTTTGATGCCACAATTTGAAGATACACTGTATTGGATTATTTGCATGTTCCACCGCACTCTGGATTAAATAGCAATAGAAGCAGGGCCGATTGTCTCCCTCTCCTCTCCTTTATTGTATTGCAACTTCTAATCAACCAGAGCACGCTATCAATACCAGAAGTGTGGATGAAGAGGTGTGTGTTATATGCTATATCCTTTCAAATTCAGCGCAAATACTGTAGTGCCCACGCTTTTCTTCTTCTGTCACAGTTATTAAGATTTGTGTGTAACTGGTTAAGGTTCTTGGATGTAGAAATTATTTCTAAGATTGAAAACAACTGTATGTTGCGCATTCTTGAGTGTGCTCCTGCACATTTACACCCCTAATGCACAGAGGTGCTGCACCTATCGGCACGACCTCGGAGTTACTCCTGCTCTTGTATTTGCTTTAAGAGGCGGGCTTGGGACCCGCAAAATGCATTGCATAATTTTATGTGGAGTACTGATTAAATATATATTTTTCTGGATATCATATATGGTGGTTGTGTCATGTATATTGGGGAGACGGATCCACCCCGTCCCCCAATTTTTTATTTGGTTTTAATAGACTACTAATTTTTATTCTGCTGGCGCCTCTGTAACTACTACAAATATGCGCACAAATGCTTGTGTGCTATATAGAGATGGCTCGAACCTCCGATTTCGTGAACTGTGAACGCGAACTTCCGCAAAAGTTTGCAAACATGCGAATTTCCGCGAACCACAATAGACTTCAATGGGGAGGTGAACTTTGAAAACTAGAAGCATTTATGCTGGCCACAAAAGTGGTGGAAAAGATGTTTCAAGGGGTCTAACACCTGGAGGGGGGCATGGCAAAGTGGGATACACCCCAAAACTCCCCGGGAAAAATCAGGATTTGACGCACAGCAGCGTTTTAAGGGCAGAAATCACATTGAATGCTAAATTAGAGGCCTAAAGTGCTTTAAAACATCTTGCATGTGTATACATCAATCAGGTAGTGTAATTAGTGTACTGCCTCACACTGACACACCAAACTCACTGTGTAACGCACCGCAAATGGCTGTTTGTCTAGTGACAGACGTGCTGGACTGGTGCGCACCATGGCCAGAGTGCAGGTGATGGCGGTTTTCAAGCCCATATGGTCAGGCTGAGGTAGCTGAATGACAGAACAACAGTGACTGAGTGTCCAGCTGATCGAATTTGGTCTGTCCACAATGAAGCAATGACTTTATTATCTATCTTCTTGGGTTAGGTGTGCCCCCCAACCCCAACACACTCATATAGCCAGCGGTCATTGCTTCATTGTGATACGCAAGCCCCTTCACTGCAGCAAGGTAATGATCACGAAGGGGAATTGACACATGTACATGCCTTTTGTTTTGTTGTTGCAGCTGCAGCGCAGCCAGAAAAATTAGGCAGGCATGTACACGCACCAGAAACATTATTATGGCGGCCGCTGCTAGCAGCAGCCTTAAAAATTCAGGAATCCGCCTGGAGTCCTGGACCCTGTTGGTGGTGGCGGAGAAGGCAGTCAAGCGGCCTGCAGGCAGAGATGCTGTGTGGGGACCAACTTAGTCTTGGTGCAGGCAGTCACATGGCGTGCAGGCAGAAATGCTGTGTGTGGGGACTGACTTAGTCTTCGGGTGGGCAGTAGCCCTCCGGGATCCATACCTCATTCATTTTGATAAAGGTAAGGTACTGAACACTTTTGTGACTTAGGCGAGTTCTCTTCTCCGTGACATGCCTCCAGCTGCGCTGAAGGTCCTTTCTGACAGGACGCTTGTGGCAGGGCAAGACAGAAGTTGGCTGGCAAATTGTGACAGCTCTGGCCACAGGTCAAGTCTGCGCACCCAGTAGTCCAAGGGTTCAAAGCTGCTCACAGTGTCTACATCCACACTTAAGGCCAGGTAGTCGGCTACCTGCCGGTCGAGGCGTTGGTGGAGGGTGGATCCAGAAGTGCTAAGGTGAGGCATTGGACTAAAAAATGTCCGCATGTCCAACATCATCATGAGATCGCTACAGCATCCTGTCCTTGCCTGCGTGGACATGGAAGAAGGTTTACTGGGAGTGGTACCTTATTCCGTTGTGCTGTGACATCACCCTTAAATGCACTGTAAAGCATAGTTGCCAGCTTGTGCTGCATGTGCAGCATCCTTTCTGCCTTCAGGTGAGTTGGTAGCATGTCCACCTCTTTGTGCCTTTAACGAGGGTCTAGTAGAGTGGCCACTAGAGTTGGGCCGAACGGTTCGCATGCGAACGGTTCCAGGCAAACTTTGGGTGGTTCACCTTCGCAAGCGAAGGCAAACTTTTCCGGAAGTTCGGTTCGCCCCCATAATGCTCCATTAGGGTCAACTTTGACCCTCTACATCACAGTCAGCAGGCACATTGTAGCCAATCAGGCTACACTCAGTCCTGGAGCCACTCCCCCTGTATATAAAACAGGGAGCGCCGGCCATTACACTCACTCGTGTGCCTGCTATAGTGAGAGTAGGGCGAGCTGCTGCACACTGTTTCTCCTAGGGAAAGATTAATTAGGCTCTTGGCTTGTTAGCTTGCTCCTGGCTGATTCTTATTGCTATAATAGCACCCACAACAGCTCTTTTGAGAGCTAATCCTGTAATCCTTGTGATTTTTTTTTCTGTGTGTCACTGACACTTGTGTTGCATTATAGACAGCCTTGATAATTCATACTGTGTTTGTGCCAGTCCAGGCCCAGCACAATCAGACAGTGAGTCAGTGACTAGTGATACTGACTACCTTTGTCAGTCAGCTGCACATTGTGTAATACCCATTATTACTGGACTTGTGTTCCAGCAACAGCTTTTGTAATTCATACTGTATGCAGTGTCACTGCCAGCCATGCCCACCACATTCAGTGACTAACTGTATCAGCTGTACATTGTGTAATACCCATTATTACTGCACTTGTGTTGCAGCGACAGCTTTTGTAATTCATACTGTGTGCAGTGCCACTGCCAGGCAGCCAGGCCCACCACATTCAGTGACTAACTGTATCAGCTGCACATTGTGTAATACCCATTATTACTGGACTTGTGTTGCGGCTACAGCTTTTGTAATTTATAATGTGTGCAGTGCCACTGCCAGCCAGGCCCAGCACATTCAGTGACTAACTGTATCAGCTGCACATTGTGTAATACCCATTATTACTGGACTTGTGTTGCGGCGACAGCTTTTGTAATTCATACTGTGTGCAGTGTCACTGCCAGCCAGGCCCACCACATTCAGTGACTAACTGTATCAGCTGCACATTGTGTAATACCCATTATTACTGCACTTGTGTTGCGGCGACAGCTTTTGTAATTCATACTGTGTGCAGTGCCACTGTCAGCCAGGCCCAGCACATTCAGTGGCTAACTGTATCAGCTGCACATTGTGTAATACCTATTATTAGTGGACTTGTGTTGCGGCGACAGCTTTTGTAAGAAAGTGTTGAACCCTTGGACTACTGGGTGCGCAGGCTTGACCTGTGGCCAGAGCTGTCCCAATTTGCCATTCAACTTCTGTCTTGCCCTGCCGCAAGCGTCCTGTCAGAAAGGACCTTTAGTGCAGCTGGAGGCATTGTCACTGAGAAGAGAAGTCGCCTAAGTCACAAAAGTGTTCAGTACCTCACCTTTATCAAAATAAATGAGGCATGGATCCCGGATGGCTACTGCCCGCCCAAAGACTAAGTTAGTCCCCACACACAGCATCTCTGCCTGCATGCCGTGTGACTGGCTGCCTGCCCCAAGACTAAGTCGCTCGCCACACAGCACCTCTGCCTGCCGGCTGCTTCACTGCCTTCTCCGCCACCATCAACAGGGTCCAGGACTCCAGACGGATTCCTAAATTTTTTAGGCCGCTGCTAGCAGCGGCTGCTATAATAATTTTTCTGGAGCATCTACATGCCTGCCTAATTTTTCTGGCTGCACTGCAGACGGCTGCAGCAACAAAACAAAAGGCATGTACATGTGCCCATCCCCCTTCTTGATCATTACCTTGCCACAGTGAAGGGGCTTGCGTATCACAATGAAGCAATGACCGCCGGCTATATGAGTGTCTCGGGGGTTGGCACACCAAAGATAATAAGGTCGTTGCTTCATTGTGGTCAGACCAAATATGATCAGCTGGACAGTCCCTGTTCTGTCATTCAGCTACATCAGCAAGGCGACCATATGGGTTGTAAAGCCATCATCACCTGCACTCTCGTCATGGTGCCCACCAGACCAGCATGGCCGTCACTACACAATCAGCAGTTTGCGGTGCGTTACACTTGTATTTCTTTGTGATCCAGGTTTGCAAAAAAACTGTAGGCCAGCATCCATTTTTTTTTGCCAGTTGTCCCGCCCCCTCCCCTTTTTTTCTTACACTTGGTATTTAGATATTTGATATTTTGAGGGTTGCACATGTATGTGGATCGGACTGATAACTTTTTTGCAAACCTGGATCACAAAGGAATACAAGTTTTTCTGCACTTTTTTGCACAATATTGGACTTTTTAGCCTGCTGTGTAGCTTATATATGATTGACATGTATATGATATAACATTTCTATATTTATTATGTAGGGCTGGAATACCAATAACCATTGGTTTGAATTGGGAGATTTTAACCCGTTTTAATTGTTTTATTGGATTGATTGAATAAAGTTTTTTTTTTTTTTGTTGCATCATATGTGCGTGAAGTCATGATTATTTGTTGGATATGAATTTTGACGCAGATTGGCCCCTTTTCTAGAGTACACCAGACGTACTATCCAACTCCTCTTGCTCTACCTCAGTGATGTCAGGTAAGTTTTCCTCCTCTCCCCAGCCACGAACAATACCTCAGGAGCGTTGAGCAGCGCAAGCCCCCTGCGACGCCTGCTGCGATTGTTCTTCTGCTGCCTCCTCCCCCCAAAAATACCTTCCTTATCATCTGACTCCTCTCCCTCAAGCGACTCTTCCTCCTTCTCCCTCTCTGTGCTGCCGCAGGTGTTAAGGAAATATCTAATTCTGATGAGAATTGATCCCGCAACTCTTCCTTCTGTAACTGTTCCTGTTCACGCTCATCCACAGCTTGATCCACCACTCTACACACGGCACTCTCCAAGAAGAAGGCATATGGGATCAAGTTGCTGCCTTCACTGCAACCAGGGCCGGATTTATACTTTTTACCGCCCAAGACCAATTATACCATCTGTATGGTTGTTATCTCCGTGTGCCCCAATGAGAAATGTACTTACATCATTGGATGTCACAGACAATAACTATTTCAGTAATACGTGTATAAGTTATGTTATATTTTCCGTAAGAACTTTTACGTTATGTTTGCCATCTCATTAATGATGGACCCATTGTGCCACCATGTGAGTTAGGCTGAAGTGTACCTGCAGGATAGAGCTTACAGGTCTTGCAGGGACGACACAAGTACACAGGACAGAGAGTTTAAAGGTTAAAGCTGACCTTGTAGATAAGGATGGCTGCATGGAACAGCTTTACTGTCCCTCACTGAGCCGCCCCTAAATTTCTGGTGCCCTAGGCCATGGCCTATGTGGCCTTGCCAGAAATCCGGCCCTGATTGCAACTCACCAGGTTTGTCACCTCCTAAAACGGCCGCATGAGCCTGCAGTGTCCAGTTCTTTGGCCAGAACATCCCCGTCTCCCCAGAGCTTGTCCTTCTACTGTAGTTGTAGAGATACTGGGTGACGGCTTTGTCCTGTTGTAGCAGGCGGTAAAACATCAGGAGGGTCGAATTCCAGCGAGTCGGGCTATTGCAAATCAAGCGCCTCACCGGCAAGTTGTTTCTCCGCTGAATATCGGCCAAGCGTGCCATGGCCGTGTAAGACCACCTAAAATGCCCACACAACTTCCTGGCCTGCTTCAGGACCTCCTGTAAGCCTGGGTACTTACACACAAATCTCTGGATTACGAGATTGAGCACATGTGCCATGCAGGGTACATGTGTCAAATTTCCCAAATTCAAATCCGAAATGGGATTGCTGCCATTGTCACACACCATGTTGCCGATCTCCAGTTGGTGCGGGGTCAGCCACTGATCCACCAGTTTGTTAAGAGCAACCAGGAGAGCTGCTCCAATGTGACTCTCCGCTTTGAGGCAAAACATGTCCAAGATGGTGTGACACCGTCGTACCTGGCATGCAGCATAGGCCCTGGGGAGAAGGGGCTGTGTAGCTGGAGAGGAGATTGCAGCACCAGTACAGTTGAGCTGCCACTCAGCCAAGGAGGAGGAGGAGGATGACAGTGAAGAGGATGTAGCAGGAGGAGTAGGAGGAGAAGGATAGGAGGTGGCAGCAGGCCTGCCTGCAAACCGTGGAGGTTTCACAACTAGTTCCGCTGCACAGCCACGTACTCTCTGCTTGCCATCGGTCACAGGGTTGATCCAATGGACTGTGTAAGTAATGTACCTTCCCTGACCGTGCTTGGTAGACCAGGCATCCGTGTTCAGATGGACCCTTGACCCAACGCTGTGTGTCAGAGATGACACCACTTGCCTTTCTACTTCACGGTACAGTTTTGGTATCGCATTTTCAGAGAAATAATTGCAGCCTGGTATCTTCCACTGTGGTGTCCCAATGGCCACAAGTTTTCTGAAGGCCTCAGAGTCCACCAGCTGGTATGATAACAGCTGGCGGGATAACAATTCCACCAAGCCAGCTGTCAGATGCCGGGCAAGGGGTTGCCTGGCAGACATTGGCTTCTTCCGCTCAAAGATTTTCCTCACGGACACCTGGCTGCTGCTGTGGGCAGAGGAGCTGGAACCGCTCAAGGTGAGAGGCGGAGTGGAGGAGGGTGGCTGTGATTGTGAAGGTGCAAGGGGGAAAGCAGCTGAAGATGATGCACCTGAAGGAGGAAGAGGAGAAGGAGGGTGGCTTTGCTTTTGTGTGCTGCTTTTGTTCAGGTGGTCTTCCCATTTCAGTTTGTGCCTTTTCTGCATGTCCCTTCGTAAGGCAGTTGTCCCTACGTGGATGTTGGCTTTTCCATGGCTCAATTTTTGGTGGTAGAGAGTACAGATGGCATTGCTCTGATCTTTGGCATTCACACAAAAAAATGTCCACACCGCTGAGCCACTCTGGGGTGTGGGCACTATGGTGACGTCAGCAGCTGACATTGAAGAGCATGTTGGCTGGCTGGCTGTCCATAGGTGGTGATACATGGCGCTGGACACTGCCACCAGCTGTTTTTCATGATGAGCTCCCTCTGCTTCTTTCAGGAACTTGTCTCCTCCTACTACTCTCTGACTCCCCCTCTGAACTGTTCCCCTGTTCATCTCCTCTATTAGGAACCCGTGTGGCATCCGTATCATCATAATCATCATAATTATCCTCCCCAGCTTCGCTTGTATCAAACACCTCAGAACTGCACCAACAGCAGGTACTTCATTGTCCTCCTCCTCACACCTTACGTCCATAGTGTCGCCTAACTCAGAAATATGAGGTGGTGTAACTTGCTTAGCACCTCCATCTTGTTGTAACAATAATGGCTGTGAATCAGTTAATTCCCCACCAAATAACTCCTGCGAAGTGTCATATGTAGCAGATGTGGTACTTGGAGTAGCGATAGTGGCTGCGGAAGATGAGGTGTTCTGTGTTAAATAGTCAACCACATCCTGACAATCTTGGGAGTTGATGGGACGTGCCTTCTTCTGAGCCCTGTACTTTGGTCTAGGGCCGCACAAAATCACGTCAGCATGACCTCGAACAGACCTGCCGGGTGGCCTGCCTCTGGGTCTGCCTCTGCCTGTTGTTTTGTTCATATCGGGGAGGATGAAGTGAAAGGTATGCACTGACTTGACTAATACAATGTGCAGTCACACAGGTGCAGTGAAAGGTATATAGTGACTGGTATTACAATACAATGCGCAGCTGTCGCACAGGTGCAGTTAACAGGTATGCACGGACTGGTATACTAAAAAGCGTGCAGTCACAGGTGCAGTGAACAGGTATGCAGGGATTGGTATTACCAATGTGCACCTGTCACACACAGGTACCAGGAACAGGTGCAGTGACTGCTTGTGGTCACGTAAGTGCACTGAACAGGTTACAGGTATGCACTGCAGTGATTGGTATTACAAATATGCACCTGTCACACACAGGTACCGTGAACAGGTGCAGTAGAGTGTGGTATATTACACTGCTTGCGGTCACAAAGGTTCACTGAACAGGTTACAGGTATGCACTGCAGTGATTGGTATTACAAATGTGCACCTGTCACACACAGGTACCATGAACAGGTGGTCTATTACACTGCTTGCGGTCACATAGGTACACTGAACAGGTTACAGGTATGCACTGCAGTGATTGGTATTACAAATATGCACCTGTCACACACAGGTACTGTGAACAGGTGCAGTAGAGTGTGGTATATTACACTGCTTGCAGTCACGTAGGTGCACTGAACAGGTTACAGGTATGCACTACAGTGATTGGTATTACAAATGTGCTCCTGTCACACACAGGTACCATGAACAGGTGTAATGACACTGCCTGCGGTCACGTAGGTAGGTAGGTGCACTGAACAACAACAGGTGGGTATGCAGTGATTGGTACTACAAATGTGCACCTGTCACACACACAGGTACCGTGAACAGGTGCAGTGACTGGTGGTATTAATGATGCGTACGCTCACGTAGGTAGGTAGGTAGGTGCACTGAACAGTGAACAGGTGATGTGATTGGGATTACAAATGTGCAGCTGCCTGTCACACACACAGGTAGTCACTGAATGTGCTGGGCCTGGCAGTGGCACAGTAGGAACTACCACCAAGGGGCCAAAGGCCAGCTGCGACTGACTGACAGGGCTGTATATAATGCAAGTGGGTCACACACACAAAAAAAATAGATCACAAGAACAAGATTAGCTCTCAAAAGAGCTGTTGAGGGGTGCTTTTTTAGCAATAAGAATCAGCAAGGAGCAAGCTAACAAGCCTACAAGAGCCTAACTAAGCTTTCCCTATCTCTCTCTCTCTCTGCAGCAGCTCTCCCTTCTCTAATTACTGCAGGCACATGAGTGAGTAAAATGCCTGATGCTGCCTGCCTTTTATAAGGGGGGGAGGGGCTCCAGAAGGGAGTGTAGCCTGATTGGCTACAATGTGCCTGCTGACTGTGATGTAGAGGGTCAAAGCTGACCCTAATGATGTAGTATAGGGGCGAATCAAACTACCGAAAAAGTTTGCAGTTCTCCGCGACCACGAACCACGGAAGTTCGCCGGCAAACCGTTCAGGCCATCTCTAGTAGAGTTGGGCCGAACGGTTCGCCGGCGAACGTGGTTCGCGCGAACTTAGGTGGTTCGCGTGCGGGTGTCGCACGCGAACGTTTTGCGGCAAAAGTTCGCAAAAAAACGGTTCGCCCCATAATGCACCTGAGGGTCAACTTTGACCCTCTACATCACAGTCAGCAGGCCCAGTGTAGCCAATTAGGCTACACTAGCCCCTGGAGCCCCACCCCCCCTTATATAAGGCAGGCAGCGGCGGCCGTTATGGCCACTCGTGTGCCTGCATTAGTGAGAGTAGGGCGAGCTGCTGCAGTCTCTCATAGGGAAAGATTAGTTAGGCTTAACTTCTTCCTGGCTGCATACCTGTTCTGTTCAGTGAGCCCTCAGCCCACTGCATACCTGTACTGTGATCCTGCCACTGCATACCTGTTCAGTGATCCTGCCACTGCATACCTGTTCATTGATCCTGCCACTGCATACCTGTTCATTGATCCTGCCACTGCATACCTGTTCAGTGATCCTGCCAGTGCATACCTGTTCATTGATCCTGCCACTGCATACCTGTTCATTGATCCTGCCTCTGCATACCTGTTCAGTGATCCTGCCAGTGCATACCTGTTCATTGATCCTGCCACTGCATACCTGTTCATTGATCCTGCCACTGCATACCTGTTCTGTTCAGTGAACAGTTTGGTGTGTCAGTGTGAAGCAGTACCTTAATTACACTACCTGATTGATGTATACACATGCAAGATGTTTTAAAGCACTTTAGGCCTGTCATTAAGCATTCAATGTGATTTCTGCCCTTAAAACGCTGCTTTGCGTCAAATCCAGATTTTTCCCGGGGACTTTTGGCATCTATCCCACTCCGCCATGCCCCCCTCCAGGTGTTAGACCCCTTGAAACATCTTTTCCATCACTTTTGTGGCCAGCATATTTTTTTTTTTTTCAAAGTTCGCATCCCCATTGAAGTCTATTGCGGTTCGCGAACTTTAACGCGAACCGAACCTTCCGCGAAAGTTCGCGAACCCGGTTCGCGAACCTAAAATCGGAGGTTCGGCCCAACTCTAATCTCTAGTGCTATACCGAATGGCAGAAATCATTCACTAAAAAATAAGGATGGGGGGTGGTGTAAACACTGTAAAGTTTTAAAAGCTAATTAAAGTGATATGAGTTTCTTCCATGAAGTTTTAACTCCTACCTAGCCTATTAACCCCTTGGTAATCACCTCAATATCTGTATCTGTCCATACACCTTTAATGACTTCTGCCTGCAGCGATCGCATGCAATCGCTATGGTGACAGATCAAGGCCCCAATAATCTACAGAGTCAGTGCTCTGATGTTGCCTAGCAATGCATCTGTACAGCACGGGGGCCCCTGTTCTGTCGCCCTAGTGATTGCATCCGATCACTACAGATGCACAGGTGTGTTTTCCTTCTATTGTTTACAACAATCATTGACATGCACTTCAATTTGAACTGCTGTGTTTATAGTATTCTGTATTGTTTGAAGGAATTAAAAAAAACAACAATGTGTTTTAAAAAAAAAGGTGTTAAGTTATGAAGATTTGTCGTGAGGTTCGGACAAATGAAGACACATTAAACTTTCCAAAGACAACCCAATGATCTATAAGCTGAAAGCACATATGTAGCATTGTCTAAAAGCTCTTTACTCATCACTTACGCCGATACATGGATTTCCCCTTCTTTGATTTCTACTGACTGTCTCCTGTGGCCAGACTGGTACTGAAGTCTGAGTAGTGTTGATCACTGGTGGATTTGTTGTTGGAGCGCTATAAGGGATATTGTTAAAGGTAGCTGATGGTTGTACGTTCCACTGTTGGTTATTAGCTGGAACCTGCACTTGGGAGCCATTGTAAAACCTAGACCATGCATCATTAGGTCCAGCTTGAACACTAGGAGTGACATTCAACTGCAAATCACTAGGATACAATGGGAAATCACTGATTGTTTCATAAGCCGGAGGAAGTTCAGGATCATGATATTGTTGAACAGGATATGGAGCTACAGGGACATTCTGTAATGGTAACGCATGTTGTTGAGGATGTGCTGCATTTCCAGCGTACGGAGGAGGAACATATCGCTCGCTGTTTACGTCATTTCCAGGTGTGGGCATCCCTAATTTAAACTGTGAAAATAAAATCGTAATTTTAATTAATTCAGTAACCTAAGTAGAATAGTCTTAAAAATAACAAAATAAGGACAATAAAAGTAGAAAATGGGCCTGATGCAATTGTCAGACTCGCCAACATTAAATGCTGCTGTTAGAGTTGAGCCAAAATTTTTGTAATTTCGCATTACTATAATTACGCATGCGAAATTTGCTATTACGATGCGAAATTATGGTAGCGTAATTGCCATTAAAATCGTAATTGAAAATACCGTAAGCGTAATTTTCAACGCGTAATTTCGCGTTTCATTCATACCGTAATTTCGCGTTAAACCATACCGTAATTTCGCGTTAAACCATAACGCTCCTATATAATATAAAAAAGCCGCCAAATTTGGAGAATATATTAAGGAGATCAGAAGGAATAAGAGGAAAAAATTTTTTTTTCAAAAACACCTTATAGTTTTTCAGAAAATCGATTTTAAAGTTTCAAAGGAAAAATGTATACATTTAAAAACCCGCCGACTTTAACGGTTAATAGCAAAGCCTGCTTAAAGTTTAGGAACACCAAATTCCCAGGGTATATTAAGGGGATCGGTGGGAATAAGAGGAAATTTTTTTTTTCAAAAAGACCTTATAGTTTTTGAGAAAATCGATTTTTAAGTTTCAAGGGGAAAAATGTCTTTCAAATGCGAAAAATGTCAGTTTTTTTTGCACAGGTAACAATAGTGTATTATTTTCATAGATTCCCCCAAGTGGGAAGAGTTTTACTTACTTCGTTCTGAATGTGGGAAATATTAAAAAAAAACAACGTGGGGTCCCCCCTCCCAGACCTCTTTAACCCCTTGTCCCCCATGCAGGCTGGTATAGCCAGAATGCGGAGCACCGGCCACGTGGGGCTCCGCACCCTGACTATACCAGCCCGCATGGTCCATGGATTGGGGGGTCTCGGAAGGAGAGGGGCAGCCAAGCTTTCCCCTCCCCCTCCGAGCCCTTGTCCAATCCAAGGACAAGGGGCTCTTCTCCACCTCCGATGGGCGGTGGAGGTGGAGGCCGCAATTTCCTGGGGGGGGGGGTCATGGTGGCATCTGGGAGTCCCCTTTAAAAAGGGGTCCCCCAGATGCCCACCCCCCTCCCAGGAGAAATGAGTGTAGAGGTACTTGTACCCCTTACCCATTTCCTTTAAGAGTTAAAAGTAAATAAACACACAAACACTTAGAAAAACTATTTTACTTGAACAAAAAACATAACCACGAAAAAAGTCCTTTAATATTCTTAATTAACCATTAATACTTACCCGTCCCTTTAAATAAATGATCCCTCGCAATAGCCTCGGAAATGTTCTATCAGTTACAATGTAACAAAGTTATTACAATGTAACAACTTTGTTACATTGTAACTATGCTGCACCCGACGTCACTCGCCGCTCAGCCGCCGCATAAGTCCCCGCCGCCTCCCGCTGTCCACCCCGCCCACATCTGTCACCCACATGTCACCCACATGTGGGAGAGGCGGGGAGAACAGCGGGAGCCGGCGGGACTTAGCGTCCTGCAAGGACCCGACAGAGCTCTGAGCTATATAGCTCAGAGCTCTCTAAGCATCTTTGAATTTGGGCTCCAAGGAGCCCCATTGGTCCTTAGCAGACCAATGGAGTTCCTTCTGATTTGAAGGAACCCCATTGGTCTGCTAAGGACCAATGGGGCTGCTTGGAGCCCAAATTCAAAGATGCTTAGAGAGCTCTGAGCTATATAGCTCAGAGCTCTGTCGGGTCCATGCAGGACGCTAAGTCCCGCCGGCTCCCGCTGCCCTCCCCGCCTCTCCCACATGTCACCCACATGTGGGTGACATGTGGGTGACAGATGTGGGCGGGGTGGACAGCGGGAGCCGGCGGGGACTTAGCGTCCTGCACGGACACGTAAGTGTATGCTTGGCTGCCCCTCCCCTTCCGAGACCCCCCAATCCATGGACCATGCGGGCTGGTATAGTCAGGGTGCGGAGCCCCACGCGGCCGGTGCTCCGCATTCTGGCTATCCCAGCCTGCATGGGGGACAAGGGGTTAAAGAGGTCTGGGAGGGGGGACCCCACGTCGTTTTTTTTTTATATTTCCCACACTCAGAACGAAGTAAGTAAAACTCTTCCTACTTGGGGGAATCTATGAAAATAATACACTATTGTTACCTGTGCAAAAAAACCTGACATTTTCCGCATTTGAAACACATTTTTCGCCTTGAAACTTAAAAATCGATTTTCTCAAAAACTATAAGGTCTTTTTGAAAAAAAAAAATTTCCTCTTATTCCCACTGATCCCCTTAATATAACCTGGGAATTTGGTGTTCCTAAACTTTAAGCAGGCTTTGCTATTAACCGTTAAAGTCGGTGGGTTTTTAAATGTATACATTTTTCCTTTGAAACTTTAAAATCAATTTTCTGAAAAACTATAAGGTCTTTTTTGAAAAAAAAGTTTTTCCTCTTATTCCTTCTGATCTCCTTAATATATTCTCCAAATTTGAGGCTCTTAGCATTTAAGGGGGCTTTGCTATTAACCCTTGAAGTCGGCGGCTACCTAACATTGATCCATGCGTCAACTTTTCCGCTTGGGAGCATGGCCTTACGCATTAATTTCGTAATACTCACTGTAATGCGAAAATTACGCGAAAATTACGCTTACGAGAAATTTCGCGAAATCCTTCTTCATTATGATTATGTACTTACCACCATAATCGTAATTACACTAATTACGCGAAATTTCGCGAAATCGTAATTACGTCATTACGCTCATCCCTAGCTGCTGTGTCTGATAATCAGGCGATGATAACATCGTCTGATCCAATTGCATTTAGCCCTAGGCATCTTGTTAAAAAATCTCGCTTGGGCAATATTATCGCCCAGCGAATTCTTTACACCCTATTCCATTACACATTGCATGCCTCTGGGAAGCGATGCTTCATGGCAGACATGAACGGTAGCTCAGACCTGCAAAATGCAGGTCTAAACCAGCTAACGCACATCGTCGCTGCTATATCTGGGGGAGCTCCCCGCCGGGCCACCACACATCTCTGAAGCCCCCACGTAGCAGCACAGGCACCCAAGAGCCTGGTGTAGCCCATATATGCCAACTTCGGCTACAAAGGGCACCTGGTGTAGCCCGTATATGCCAAATTTGGCTACAAAGGGCGCCTGTTGTAGCCCATAAATGCCAACTTTGGCTACAAAGGGCGCCTGGTGTAGCCCATATATGCCAAAATCAGGTATAAAGGGCACCTGGTGTAGCCCATATATGTCAAATTCAGCTACAAACGGCACTCGGTGTAGCCCATATGCCAAATTCAGCTACAAAGGTCACCTAGTGTAGCCCATATATGCCAAATTTGGCTACAAAGGGTGCCTGGTATAGCCGAAAAAGCTAGTTTTAGTTTATAAAAAGGATGCTGTTATAGCAAAATTTGTTGGGCTATAAAAGGGCTCTAGATATAGCTGAGAAAAGTGATTACTAAGACCTAACTTTCCCTACTCTCACACAGAACCCCCCCTAACTCTCCCCCCCCCCCCCCGTGGTGCCTAACCCTAAGAACCCCCATCCCACTTGTGATGTCTAATCCTAACCCCCCTGCACCCCCAAATCAAAAATCTAAAAAAATATATAAAACATATGGTGTACAAAGGGGTGCCCTTTTGTAGCAGAATCAAAAACCTTGTAGCCATAACCTTGTAGCCAAATAAAAAATATGGGCTACAGTAGGGCGCCCTTTTGTAGCTGAAAACCTTGTAATCGAATAAAAAATATGGGCTACAAAGGGACGCCCTACTGTAGTCGAAAGCCTTGTAGCCGAATAAAAAATATGGGCTACAAAGGGGCACCCTTTTGTATACGAAAACCTTGCAGCTGAATAAAAAATATGGGTTACAAAGGGGCGCCCTACTGTAGCCGAAAACCTTGTTGCCGAATAAAAAATATGGGCTACAAAGGGGTGCCCGCTTGTAGCCTATAACAAAACTCGGGCGCCCTTTTCACCACCTTGTAGCCGATATTTGCAGAAATAACATTGATGTCTATGGAGACGCCCTGTTCATACAGGCAGCTCAGGCGCCCTTTTCAACTGATGCTTACCTGAGGAAAATTTATGCGTGCTCTAACACCAAGTTTTAACCCTAGCAAGTCTGGCTCTGCAAATTTGGCTCAATTGGCTACTCATGAGGCAATGCTCATGCAAATATGCATTTTCTTTCGCACGCCAAACTATGCAGGGTCAAAAAATGAATACCGCAAAGCAGTCGCCCTGCGGGAATTAGTTCATGCCACATAAGCACTATCCAGGAGCGCCACGGGGAGGCTTCCCAATGCCCCCATACAACCGGGGGACCGCGGGGTCCCAGGCACTCTCACCGCCTGGGAACCACAGCAGCACTCCGGAGGGGGAAGCTTGGTGGCGCAGGCGACCCCCCCAAGCGTGGCCAGCGCCGGGGGGAGCCGTCCGCTCCAACCTCCCAAAATTAAAAACAGGCACTTACCTTAATGTCCATTGCGTTCTGCTACATGCGCATTAACTTGGGGGCACCACATGAGAAAGGAGTGAAGCATGGGTCACCCCAAGCTTTAGAGCTCAGCGCCTCCATTACTACAGAGCTCCTGTTGTCCCCAATTTTGCCTGATGAAGCGGGCTTGACCTGCGAAACGCGTTGCATTTTTGTTTGGGGTACCGTATAATATAATAAATGTATTGATATATTTATATGAAAACATGATCTCTGGTCTGCTTTTGGGAGGTGAGCCCACCACTCACTCCAAGCAATTTTAAAGGTTTTATGAAGTTTTATCCTGCTGGCACCTCTGTTCTGCATTCAAACACACAGTGTCCACTCCTGGTGGAGGGGAGTGCTACTCCTTTCTTGATTCCTTTCTACAGAGAGCACTTCATAGCCCTGAGTGAGGACAGGCCTAATCTCCTCATCTGTCTTTATAGTGGTTGCCTGAATGGTAACCCATGTTTGTGAGTATAATTTTTCTCACTTAACCATTTATCAATTATCTTAACATACTATACCATATTGGGCTCTCGGTTTTCTCTTTTATATTTAGAGCTCAGGGCTGGCTCACACACAACACTCCAGAGGGGGGGGGGAGGGAGGACAGGTGCAAACAACTCACTCCAAGGCTCAAACCACTAGAGCAAGCTCCTGGATAGTGCTATGTAGCATGAACTAATTCCCGCAGGGCAACCGCTTCGCGGTATTAGTTTTTGACCCTGCAAAGTTTGGCATGCGAAAGCAAATGCAATTTTGCATGAGCAATGCCTCATGATAAGCCATTTTAGCCAGATTTGCACAGCCAGACTTGTAAGGTTTAAGCTGGGTGTTGAGCACGCATAAATCTGCTTGTGGATAGCATTTTGCATTTTCTGTCCTTTGGAGGCAGGTGGTGGATGGCTTGCTCTAGGTGGTGTGAGCCCTGGAGTGGGCTGTCTGTGCCTGTCCCCGCCCCTTCTGGAGTGATATGTGTGAGCCAGCCCTGAGCCCTATATCTCGGGGTGACCCATTGCTCACTCCTTTCCCATGCAGTGCCCCCAAGTTAATGCGCAGTAGCAGAACGCAATGGACGTTAAGGTAAGTGCCTGTTTTTAATTTTGGGAGGTGTGTGCAGATGGCCCTCCCCGGTGCTGGCCACGCTTGGGGGGGTCGTCTGCGCCACCCAGCCTCCCCCTTTGGGGTGTCGCTGTGGTCCCTAGGCAGTGAGAGAGCCTGGGGCCCCGCAGCCCCCACCGGTTGTATGGGGGCATTGGGAAGGCTCCCTGTGGCGCTCCAGGATAGTGCTATGTAGCATGAACTAATTCCCGCAGGGCAACCGCTTTGCGGTATTAGTTTTTGACCCTGCAAAGTTTGGCATGCGAAAGCAAATGCAATTTTGCATGAGCAATGCCTCATGATAAGCCATTTTAGCCAGATTTGCACAGCCAGACTTGTAAGGGTTAAGCTTGGTGTTGAGCACGCATAAATCTTCTTGTGGTTACCCTTTTCAACTGATCCCGGACCATTTACATAGGATCTTGCCATTTGCCATTACAACTGAAATCATGCAGTGAATATTTTATTCTACCCAATAATCTCCGGGGCTTCTGGATGCTAAAGTCAGAAGGTTCATTAAGTATAATTTAAGGTGATTTTTATGTAGCTTTTTTTTTATTTAGGATAAATATTTTTTTTATTGTGCATGGAGCCAAATTCAGACAAGAAGGGCAGCATCTAACTGTGTATATCAATTCACACATTCAAATTATTTGAACATAAGGTAATGTTTTTGTGATTCATAAAACAAAACAAAAAAAACAAAAAAAACATTACAGCCTCATTTCATGTGTGATATGACTGTGAATTTGGTTCAGAAAATGACTGTATATCTGCAATATAATTTGGTTCATACATACAGTAGCTATTAAGTCAGTTTAGCCAGTTTGTAGTATACAGCAAACAGAGCAGAAATAAAGAAATATAATGCTTGCTTCAGACAATGTAGTGTCAGTGTCTCTGCCAGTGTTGTATTACTGGCCCATATGCGAACCAAGCTATGATAGATGAAATTCTCTCAAGTTGCTTTAGGTACTAAAAATCCTAAATAAAATATATATTTGGCTTATTGTTGTTTGCTTTGAAACATCATTAGATAGTCTAACAATAATAAGCTATTACTTCTTGCTACAACTTTAAAATTCTTTGGTCTGTAAGCCAAACATGAACCCACCTTTTCCATCGTTTCTGGAAGGGGTAATGAGAAAATCAGTCAGCCAGTAAGGAGCGGCCAGTAGTTACTGGCAATAGCAATGTGGCTCTATCAAACATCATTAATCAAAAACAGGAAATGTAAATTTACAGAAAGTTATTATAGATATTAAAAAAGCAAAATGACAATGCAGCCAGTATTTCTCCATAATACAATGCATCTTCAACTTGAGCCTTCTTCACATAGTGTAGTCATGCTGAATTCACATCAGTTCTACCTTACTATTATTATTATTTAGTATTTTATATAGCGCCGACATATTACGCAGCGCTGTACAGTGTTTATATATATATATATATATATATATATATATCTTGTCACTAACTGTCCCTCAAAGGAGCTCACAATCTAATCCCTACCATTGCCATATGTCTATATTATGTAGTGTAAGTACTGTAGTCTAGGGCCAATTTTTTTAGAGGGAGCCAATTAACTTATCTGTATGTTTTTGGAATGTGGGAGGAAACCGGAGTGCCCGGAGGAAACCCACGCAGACACGGAGAGAACATACACGGAGAGAACATACAAACTCTTTGCAGATAGTGCCCTGGCTGGGATTCGAACCGGGGACCCAGCGCTGCAAGGCGAGAGAGCTAACCACTACGCCACCGTGCTGCCCATACTACTTCACTATCTATGATTTTGATGATGATTTATAGTAAATACAGAAGTGACTATATACTGTTGAATGTCATATATATAGTGCAGTTTGTGTATCATTGTCTACTGTTCACATTGTTTATGCAGTTGGATATACAGTAGAAGTCTATATATAAGGTTATATATGTAAGTAAAGAGTCTACTCACCCAGAAGAGAGAGCTTGTTACTGCTTGTCTGAGTTCAGTGCGGGACTGAATTTCCTGTATGTATGAATTGCTTTGTCTGCCTGCTGCAGTTTTATAATCTGTTTGGATTCCAATTCATGTGCTCAGGGGGCAAAGTTCAAGGGGGAAGTACAGTTGATGAGTCATGGAAGAAGGAGGACTGCCAGGGCCAGATTTGTACTTTTTACCGCCCTAGGCCACTGTCACCAGCCGCCCCGCTTCAGTATAGGTAGCAAGATGACTCCTCCCCTTTTCCCTCTAGTATAGGTAGCCCGATGACCCTCCAGGTATAGGTAACCAGATGATTCCTCCCCCTTTTCCTCCAGTATAGTTAGCCAGATGACCCCTCTTCTCTTCCTGAGCCCTCCCCCTTCCCTCCAGTATAGTTAGCCAGATGACCGCTCCCCCTTCCCTCTAGTATATGTAGCCAGATGACCCCTCCCCCCTTCCCTCCAGTGTAGGTAGCCAGATGACTCCCTTAATCCCCCCTTTCCTCACCCCCCACCTTTCAGTATAGGTAGCCAACTCGCCTTCACACCGCAGCAGCCATCAGTGTCACTCATTTTTCCACTCTTCTCCAGTGCAGAAGCTTCCTCTTCCTCTCCATCTCCAATGATGCCCAAGTCCGTAGCTGCTCACCACAATGCAAACGTGCACAGAGAGCAAGGTGGTCATTGCACAGGTGGCTGGCAGCAGAGTACCACAGTCAGGTGCTCGCCTGATCTCCCTGCATTGCAGCATTTGCAAGCTTGCAAATGCTGCACCAGTTTAGCCTGCTGCTTTGGTGCCCTTCCTCCTGTGGTGCCCTAGGCCATGGCCTAGGTGGCCTAGGCCTAAATCCGTCCCTGAGGACTGCACAGTCAAGACACGCAACATAGGCAAATGAGGTCCAATGACCATTGTGGATTGCACCACACTAAGGAAAAATTGAATGTTATATCAAGGATGTCATGCTAGGAAAGTTGCACAACCAGCACTTTGGGCTGCCCATTACCTGTTGCTTAAAGAGGAACGCCAGTGAAAATAATGTAATAAAAAAAGTGCTTAATTTTTACAATAATTATGTATAAATGATTTAGTCAGTGTTTGCCCATTGGAAAATCTTTCCTCTCCCCTGATTTAAATTCTGATATTTATCACATGGTGACATTTTTACTGTTGGCAGATGATGTAGCTGCTGCATGTTTTTTTGGCAGTTGGAAACAGCTGTAAACAGCTATTTACCACAATGCAGCAAGGTTCACAGACAGGAAATTGCCAGGAGTACGTACTCAAGAGTTTCTTAATCGAAGGGTTTCACCACAATATCTGTCATACAGCGCTCCCTGATGGTCTGTTTGTGAAAAGGAATAGATTTCTCATGTAAAAGGGGGTATGAGCTACTAATTGGGATAAAGTTCAATTCTTGGTCGGAGTTTCTCTTTAATTCACTTTTTGAAAGCAAGACTTTTCTAACTTGTGTGCATATAAAAACAATAGCTGCGTTCCTTCCTTATATGATTCTTATTATATAGTCATAATATTATATTGATATCACAAAACTCACTTTTTATGACTAGCATACGCTGTAACTTAAGCCGTTCCCTCTTCAACCTCTGGCCAAGTTGTTCTCCTTACTAGATAACCTAAAAATACACTTCTCCAGGCATACATGAATGCTACCCCACCGCTAGCTCCCCCCCCCCCCCCCCCCCAATTCCCTTAGAATGTAAGCTCACGAGGGAAGGGCTCTCTCACCCTTTTGTGTTTTTGAATGAGTTATATATTTTGTGTCTTGGAATTTTTTATGCATTGTATTCATCATGTTACATTTGTCACTTTAATTTCCATATCTACCAATTCTGGATATTTCTACCAGTATATATTTGCTGTGTATCGTTGTCTGTATTATTATGTACCCCATGTTTTGTTTCTAAAGCTCAACATACACCATACAATCTTGGCTGTACAGATTTACCAAATCTATGTAGTATAAGGGCCAACAGTTTGAAAATACCTTGAATGATTGATTGGATAAGCTCTTATAAAACATGAAAGTGGTAAAATTGAATAATCTAGATTGTATGGTGTGTGTTGAGCCTTAAGGCGGCCACACACCATACATTTTTTTAAATATCTGTTCAATTTAAGAATTGCAATCAATTTTTCTGACGGATTATAACTTTTTTAAAAATATGACCAATGTACCACACACCTATGTTCAATGTTTCCACAAATATGATAAAAATGATAGGAAACTCTGAGAAAATTGCTAGGGTGTGTATATTAATAAATTGACAATCTAACACACACCATACAATCTTTAGAGAAATTGAAGAGAAATATCTGGCATTCCGGACAGATAAAAATCGAAAAAAAAATGGAAATCTGATCAGCTTTTTCAGTCGAATGAAAAAAAAGCTTTTGATTTTTTTTTGGGAGATCCGATCATTTTTGTGGCTCCGCCTCTGACACAGAAGGGTTTGAATCTGGGCTCTTTCTGTTTAGTAATCCAGCACCTATTCAGTAAGAGACCTTGGGCAAGGCTCCCTAAGAAAGGTCAAAAAGTATTTTACCCTGCGCTATCTAACTAATGCGATGGTGTACACATATAAATGATAACACTTCGTCGGTTCACTTTTGGAACTGCTTCTTTCTGGGTGGCGCAAAAGGTAGATCAGCGCATCATCAGGCCGCTTCCGAATGGCCTACAATCAGAGATGCGCTGAGCCCCCCAGAAGCTGCAAACGCACCTTGAACCCAAACAGAAGCTCTGCATATACACCAAAAGCAAGGCTGCTAAGTGGGAGCAGCTGACCAAAAATGAATTAAATTAGTACATGACAAAGAAATGAACAGCGCTACTTAAAAACAGATAAGTGCCTACTTGCATGAGAGTGCAAGCCCCACTTGTGGGATAAAATACACACCTAGCATACACATAACCTGTCTACCACTGGAGGATGTTTGTTTCCTGTAACAGCTTTCATGCAACTTGTTAAGTACTCATCCCTCCCACTGCGGAGAAGTCATCCTCATATGGGAGGGGACCTAACACTAACTAAATCCTTTGATATTATATGCATTTCTCTGGGTGGCACCAGGTACTAGAAACAGTGAAATATAAAAAGGAACAGAAGCGCTCCAATAGTGCATTAACTTCTTTTTAATCAATGAGATAAAGTATTGCACTTACAATTCAGTTTCTTTAAAATGAGCGTGTATGTGGCCTGCCATGATCCTTCCTCTTCTCCTTGGGTCTGGCCAGGACCCGGGACCATGCTCTCAGTATCTCTGCAATGATCGGCAGTGTTGCGTGTCGGGAAGGAGGGGGCGTGACCGCACCATGTAACTGCCGCTATGTCACTATCGAATTCCGTGTTTGCCACGCCTTCCTCAGGAGGATGCAACAATTATGCATATGAAAGAGCTGATAGTCGCATACACCACTCTTACAGTACAAAATACATTAAAACATATAAACATTTATTACAATTCATCTGTGAAAAAATATATATATATATATGAATATAAAAACGTTTATGATAAAAACTTTTAAAAACAACGCATATATGTATATGTGGATATAAACATTATCTTATCTTTTGCATTACAGGAATAGGCTTGAAAAATGTTATAGAATCTCTCTGTGGAATTACCAACACCCTTTTGCATACTTGTAATGTACCTAAAGCGCTTATCAATTTTAGAATGATTCATGTAACTAGTGGTCCTGGCATTGACTGTAATGAGGTGGCCCAAAATGCAGTAAAAAAGCTAAAACACCGCTGGATGGGATCATATAAAAACATATAGACACATATAAAAATATATATAAAAATTATGTACAAAAATGATATATAAAAATTACATTCTCGTTTCAACGTATAACTGGGTGTGGAATCTATTGCATGCTTCCGCCAATAAGTGGTGATTGCATGCATGTAATGGCGGGCGTTTGTTTATATTATAATAGTTTAATTAAAAAAGTGTAATATCCTAAAAAAAATCGGAAAAACACAGTGTCCCGAGACACTTTCTACAGTTTCATAAGGCAGATCCCAGTTTCCTGAAAATACCGGTAGTTGGATTGGAAAAAATCATGCTTCCTTACCAAATGGCTTGAGATATAAAAGACTTTGTGAACAAGAAATGCATTGGATATTCAGACTCAACAGCCTGAGCCCGGAAGGACTGAATGAGGAGTTAGAAGTGAAGAGTTTCC
This sequence comes from Hyperolius riggenbachi, assembly GCF_040937935.1. Classification (NCBI taxonomy): domain Eukaryota; kingdom Metazoa; phylum Chordata; class Amphibia; order Anura; family Hyperoliidae; genus Hyperolius; species Hyperolius riggenbachi. Next base: position 204,294,494 of record NC_090655.1, read on the forward strand.
TGTAATATTCATTTTCTATTGCCCCATACATTACTTTGGTCCTCTGATTAGTTGTGAACAGCGGAGGATTTGTAGATTTATATTATATACTTTACATCACATTGTGGTTTTGGTCCTATTTTTGGACCACCCCCCTGCCTCCACTTACATCTCCAGCTCACAGGCCACACCTTCTCCCTCTGGGGGTTAGAGGGCACACTATTCCCTGACCAAAAATTTGTATATACTTTTTTTTTATAATTTTTGATATTATTTCTATACATGTCCATATAGGTGACACCACCCCATCACTATTATACCCACTATTCACAAAGGGCAGTTATAAGGTCTGCAGCGTCCGAACACCAGTATATACAAATTGATACAAAGTATTGACTGGCACTGTTTACCATGCCCATATACTGAAGTTTCCTAAACCACACAGTAACACCAATTGCCTCTAGAGCACATTGTCCACTATGAACAGGACATGTGCTATTACCAGCTACAAGAAAATGTTTAATCTAGTAGCAGTTGTTGAGGTTTTTTAATTAAACTATTATAATTTAAACAAACGCCCGTCCTTACATGCATGTAATCACCACTTATAGGAGGAAGCATGCAATAGATTCCACACACAGTTACACATTGAAACAAGAATGTAATTTTTATTTATAATTTTTGTACATAATGTTTATATATATTTTTATATGTGTCTATATGTTTTTATATGATTCCTTTACATTGATTTCCCACAGCGTATTTTTAGCCTTTTTACTGCGTTTTGGGCCACCTCATTACAGTCAATGCTAATTACAACAGAGAGAAATTGTGTGCATCAACCAAGTGAACCTGACAAATCTGGCTTTGCAAATTTGGCCTATTGGCTAATCACGAGACATTGCTCATGCAAATATGCATTTGCTTTTGCATGCCTAAATATGCAGGGTCAAAAACCAAAACCGCAAAGCAATCGCCCTGCGGGAATTAGTTCATGCTACATAGCACTATCCAGGGGCGCCACGAGGAGGCTTCCCATTGCCCCCATACAACCGGGGGGCCGCGGGTGTCCCAGGCTCTCTCACCGTCTGGAACCCACACAGAATGCACACATTTAATTCTCTGTGTAGTCATTACAGTCAATGCCAGGACCATTAGTTACATGAATCATTATAAAATTGAAAAGCGCTTTAGGTACATTACAAGTGTAAAGGATTGTGGAGATGCCGCCGCGCGGTCAGAGGCGTAACTAGGGCTTTAAGCGCCCAGGGACAAAGACTATTAATGCGCCCTGTAAGGAGGGACCCGCCAAAAAAGGGGCGTGACCATGCAACAGAATGTGGGCATGGTAATGGTTGAGACCAAATATACATGACCTTAGCAGTGGTATAAAAGGTCGCGCAGAGAAGACAGATTTGTGCTCCGCTGATCTGTTCTAGCCTGGACCAGATTTGCGGAGCACAGATCTGTCTACTCCGCGCAAATGGAGTAAGTGTTCTGCTGCCCGCCCGACGCTCATATCTGCAGAGGGAGCGAGAGGGTGAGCCCTAAGGTGAGGGAAGGGGGGGGGCTGGGAACTCCCCCCCCCCCCTCTTCCACACTGCTGTGTCCACAGCTCTCCCTCTTCTCTGCACTCCTGCTGGGGAATGAAAAAAAAACACAGGTCACGGCTGGGCGCCCCTAGGGACCCAGTGCCCGGGGGCATGTGTCAAACCCCGCGCACCCCAAGCTACGCCCCTGCGCGCGGTCTGGTGGCGGGGCGGCTGTCTCCACATTCAGACCGGCGGTTTCCGCACAGCAGCATGCGTCTGGTGTGGCTGAGCCTTCTAGTGCACACAGATGGAGAGCTACGCGCTGGGAGGCAGGACCTTTATGCCAAGAGGAGAGGGATCAGCTGATCAGGTTGGTCAGCTGATCCCAGCGCAGATTGTCATTGGCTGAGTAGCGCTGGGTGGCGCTGAGGAGCGCTGCACTATATATAGATCTCGCTGGTCAGTCTCAGGTTGTCTGCCGTTGCAAATACATACGTGTGAGCACTCAGACCATAGTCAGATCCCACAGTGTGTTAGAACCAGGTGGACTTGGGAATTCACACTTAAGGTGGCCACACACGATACAATAAAATGATCCGATTTTACGGCAATTCGATAAAAATGATAGGATCTCCCGAAAAAATCGAAAGCTTTTTTTAATTCGACTGAAAAATCCAATCGGATTTCCCATTTTCTTCGATTTTTATCGATCCGGAATGCCAGATATTTTTCTTCAATCTTTCTAAAGATTGTATGGTGTGTGTTAGATTGTCAACTTATTAATATACACACCCTAGCAATTTTGTCAGAGTTTCCAATCATTTTTATCATAATTGGGGAAAAAATTGAACATACGTGTGTGGTACATTGGTCAGATTTTTGAAATGTTACAATCAGTCAGAAAAATGTATTGCAATTATTAAATTGAACAGATATTGAAAAAATTGTATGGTGTGTGGCCACCTTTAGCCAGATTACGCTTGTGTTATACTTTAGACCAGTTCCAGGGTGTTGTGACCAAGGACCACACAACCAAGCTTAGGAATACTGTGTTATTGCTGTGTTATACTTTAGACCAGTTCCAGGGTGTTGTGACCAAGGACCACACACCCAAGCTTAGGAATACTGTGTTATTGCTGTGTTATACTTTAGACCAGTTCCAGAGTGTTGTGATCAAGGACCTCACACCCAAGCTTAGGGATACTGTGTCAGTGCTGTGTTATTCTTTAGACCAGTTCCTGGGTGTTGAGACCACGGACCTCACACTCTAGACTAGGCCTCTGCTTTATACCTGTTATGACCAATTGCTCTCTTGACCTCTCTCCTGCTTTCTGATTCGGTACCTATGCATATCTGACTACCTGTTGCCAAACCCTGCCTGTACCTTAAGGGTATAAGAGGCGCCCTGGTGTAATAAAAGCATCTAAAAGCAGTTTAAAAACGAGAAATGAATTTGAGGTAGCTTACCTCAGTGATGAAAAAATCTTTGTATTTTACAAAGGTTTTTATTAGTAGCACAGGTAACGCGTTTCGCGGGTCAAAGCCCACTTCCTCAGGCCAATAACAGTGCCTACATCAGTAAAAAAAGGCTCCTTAGCATACTAGAATATTACAATATACATATATATACATATATACAACATAACGTTATTATCACATGAATTGCATATTTACATACTTTCATATCCACTTGTGCACACCTACAATGGTGGTCCATATATATATTATCATTAATTGGGAGTATTGACAACTGATACAGTTATTAGTATTCAGGAGGAGTGCATAAATAAAAATGCAAAAAAAAAAATGCTGCAAACGTATGCATCTATAAACCATTATAAAAAATGAACAAGTAATGAATAAATAATAGAATTGCTGCAAATCAATGTATATAAAAATCTTAAGGGAATGACATTGTCATTGAAAATAAATTTGCTGCAAGTTTATATGTATAAAAATCTAGGGGGATTCATAGGAGTTGTAATAAAATTATTTACATACATGAATCAATTGGTGATAAAAAATGTGGTACTAAGAAGACTTGGCCAGCTCTATATAAAGAGGGGCGTTAGGGAGAAAGGAACACACAGCAGACAGTGCTAGACTCTATGGTCTGCGCTTATCTGCAAATTAAAAACAGCTGGTCACAAAGTAAGTTACAAAAACACATAATGTGCATCATCTGAATGTCCAGCAGCAGGGGGAGCGCTTGTAGGCAGACAGTAATAAAGAGCAGGTTAAGATTCACTTACCAAACTAAATGACAGATTCAGCAAAGGGAGCCTCTAGTGGGAGGCACCTCTCACTGGGCTAAATAGATTATGAATGTAATTGGCAGCTGCAGGATTGCACGCTCGCCGAGGTTGAGGAGGGGTGTGGCTTGTTTGTGATGTCATCACACAAGCCACTCCTACCGGAAGTTTAGGCGGCGCCATTTTGGAAGAGGTCGCCTCATAGGCTTCCAATGTATTTGCCAGTCCTTCTATGTTTTCAATGAACTGAATTTCAAGAAGTGCTAGGTAATGTATTTTTATCACCACTAGATGGCAGCATAGGATTAGAAATAGAATGGATTTAGAGAAATGCTAGGTAATAAAAATACATTACCTAGCATTTTTATAAATCCATTCTATTTCTAATCCTATGCTGCCATCACGGCGAGCGTGCAATCCTGCAGCTGCCAATTACATTCATAATCTATTTAGCCCAGTGAGAGATGCCTCCCACTAGAGGTACAGACTAACCAGCAAGCTCATGGTGACCCAGAACTCATTGGAGTGTGTAAGGGACTACAATGGTCCTAAAAGCCCCCTTACTAAGATGTTAAGAAAAACAAAAATTTGCTTTCCTAAAACAGAAAGAATTTGCGATAATTCAAGTTGGAGTGAGCTCGAGATGTCTCCCAGAGCACCACTGCTGAATATATGCAAATTAACCATTGTACCCTTAGAAGCTAAACACACCTCCAGAACCGCTGGATTGCAATGATGTGTCAGCTTGTTAAATTGTACAGAGCCATAATAATCCAACATGCATACAGACTGCTTCGGATTGTTTGATCCTCATCAGTGCATGGCATGGATTAATTTGGCTCTATGGAGTAGGGCTTGTAAACCGAGAGGTACAGACTAACCAGCAAGCTCATGGTGACCCAGAACTCATTGGAGTGTGTAAGGGACTACAATGGTCCTAAAAGCCCCCTTACTAAGATGTTAAGAAGAACAAAAATTTGCTTTCCTAAAACAGAAAGAATTTGTGATAATTCAGGTTGGAGTGAGCTCGAGATGTCTCCCAGAGCACCACTGCTGAATATATGCAAATTAACCATTGTACCCTTAGGCCCGGTTCACATTAGCGGTTGTTTCCCAAACGGACCGGATGACCTGACCGGATCCGGACCGGATCCGGATCGGAACCGTACGGTTCTGATCCGGATCCGATCCGGATCCGGTCAGGTTGCATCAGGTGGTAATCAGGATGCGATCCGGATCCGTTTGGCAAAGTTAACGTTAAAAAAAAAAAAATGTTGGGGTCTGGGAGGTCAGCAGAAGGGGGACCTGTGGAATCAGGCCCTCTGCTGTTTAGCACTCACCTCCACCTCCGACATGCTGCCAACATCTCCGGATCCGGATCCAGCTGTGCTGCTCCACTCCAAAATGCTTGCCCATGTGTCCCCAGCCAATATCGCCGCAAAAATCCGCATAGGAAGTGGGGTAGAACATCCGGATTTCTCAGCCAGTGTGTTGTGCGGCCTCCGGTTCCCATTTGTTTGTATTGGCCGGATGGTGCAGTCCGGCTCCGCCCCGGATACGGCTGCCGGAGGGGCCGGATGAAAAAATAGCGCATGTTGGAACGGAGGCCGGAGTCCGGATCCGGCCCGGATGCGGTCCGGCTCCGGTTCTGCAGAACGGACCCATGTGAACGGACGCATAGGCTTTAATTGCTATGCCGTGCGTCCGTTCCGTCCGTTCTGCAGGCGGTGCGGCTCCGGCACGGCGATTCCGGAGGGCCACCGCAAGTGTGAACCGGGCCTTAGAAGCAAAACACACCTCCAGAACCGCTGGATTGCAATGATGTGTCAGCTTGTTAAATTGTACAGAGCCATAATAATCCAACATGCATACAGACTGTTTCAGATTGTTTGATCCTCATCAGCGCATGGCATGGATTAATTTGGCTCTATGGAGTAGGGCTTGTAAACCGAGAGGTACAGACTAACCAGCAAGCTCATGGTGACCCAGAACTTATTGGAGTGTGTAAGGGACTACAATGGTCCTAAAAGCCCCCTTACTAAGATGTTAAGAAAAACAAAAATTTGCTTTCCTAAAACAGAAAGAATTTGTGATAATTCAGGTTGGAGTGAGCTCGAGATGTCTCCCAGAGCACCACTGCTGAATATATGCAAATTAACCATTATACCCTTAGAAGCAAAACACACCTCCAGAACCGCTGGATTGCAATGATGTGTCAGCTTGTTAAATTGTACAGAGCCATAATAATCCAACATGCATACAGACTGTTTCGGATTGTTTGATCCTCATCAGTGCATGGCATGGATTAATTTGGCTCTATGGAGTAGGGCTTGTAAACCGAGAGGTACAGACTAGTGTTGGGCGAACAGTGTTCGCCACTGTTCGGGTTCTGCAGAACATCACCCTGTTCGGGTGATGTTCGGGTTCGGCCGAACACCTGATGGTGTTCGGCCAAACTGTTCGGCCATATGGCCGAACTAAGAGCGCATGGCCGAACGTTACCCGAACGTTCGGCTAGCGCTGTGATTGGCCGAACGGGTCACGTGTAGTGTTGGGCGAACATCTAGATGTTCGGGTTCGGGCCGAACATGGCCGAACTCCGAACATAATGGAAGTCAATGGGGACCCGAACTTTCGTGCTTTGTAAAGCCTCCTTACATGCTACATACCCCAAATTTACAGGGTATGTGCACCTTGGGAGTGGGTACAAGAGGAAAAAATTTTTTAGCAAAAAGAGCTTATAGTTTTTGAGAAAATCGATTTTAAAGTTTCAAAGGGAAAACTGTCTTTTAAATGCGGGAAATGTCTGTTTTCTTTGCACAGGTAACATGCTTTTTGTCGGCATGCAGTCATAAATGTAATACATATAAGAGGTTCCAGGAAAAGGGACCGGTAACGCTAACCCAGCAGCAGCACACATGATGGAACAAGAGGAGGGTGGCGCAGGAGGAGAAGGCCACGCTTTGAGACACAACAACCCAGGCCTTGCATGAGGACAAGAAGCGTGCGGATAGCAATTTGCATTTTGTCGCCATGCAGTCATAAATGTAATACAGATGAGAGGTTCAATAAACAGGGACCGGAAACGCTGACCCATCACAGATGTTCATTGTTCATGTTACTTGGTTGGGGTCCGGGAGTGTTGCGTAGTCGTTTCCAATCCAGGATTGATTCATTTTAATTTGAGTCAGACGGTCTGCATTTTCTGTGGAGAGGCGGATACGCCGCCGATCTGTGACGATGCCTCCGGCAGCACTGAAACAGCGTTCCGACATAACGCTGGCTGCCGGGCAAGCCAGCACCTCTATTGCGTACATTGCCAGTTTGTGCCAGGTGTCTAGCTTCGATACCCAATAGTTGAAGGGTGCAGATGGATTGTTCAACACAGCTACGCCATCTGACATGTAGTCCTTGACCATCTTCTCCAGGCGATCGGTGTTGGAGGTGGATCTGCACGCTTGCTGTTCTGTGTGCTGCTGCATGGGTGTCAGAAAATGTTCCCACTCCAAGGACACTGCCGATACCATTCCCTTTTGGGCACTAGCTGCGGCTTGTGTTGTTTGCTGCCCTCCTGGTCGTCCTGGGTTTGCGGAAGTCAGTCTGTCGGCGTACAACTGGCTAGAGGAGGGGGAGGATGTCAATCTCCTCTCTAAAGTCTCCACAAGGGCCTGCTGGTATTCTTCCATTTTGACCTGTCTGGCTCTTTCTTCAAGCAGTTTTGGAACATTGTGTTTGTACCGTGGATCCAGAAGGGTATAAACCCAGTAATTGGTGTTGTCCAGAATGCGCACAATGCGTGGGTCGCGTTCAATGCAGTCCTAGGCCGAAGAGGTCATAGCCTAGGGTCACAAAACCTGTTTATTGGGCAATTTCAATGGTGGCGAGTCTGACGTACATAAATCGCAGCAATGGCCGTTAGCAACGTCTGAATCTCACGAAATGTCTCATGCAGGTAGAAGACATATTGTTAGACTTGGGCTCCAAAGATGGGTTCCCTACATCTCTGCAAACCAGAGTTACAGGGCTCCAAATTTGGTAAAATCCCCCATAGGCTTTCATTGGGCCTCCTATTTACAGTTCCAAAATCTCACATCTTTTCAAAGGGCAATTACTCAGCAGTGGCAAATTTTCTAGCATTGTAGGGACCCTTAGGGGGAACATGACTGGTGAGTTTCGGGCCCCTAGGCCAAAGAGGTCATAGCCTAGGGTCACAAAAACCTGTTTATTGGGGCTATTTCAATGGTAGTGATGGTGACGTACATAAATCGCAGCAATGGCCGTTAGCAAAGTCTGAATCTCACGAAATGTCTCATGCAGGTAGAAGACATATTGTTAGACTTGGATTCCAAAGATGGGGTCCCTACATCTCTGCAAACCAGAGTTACAGGGGTCCAAAATTGGTAAAATCCCCCATAGGATTTCATTGGCTCCCTATTTCACTTTCCAAAATCTCACATCTTTTCAAAGGGCAATGGCTCAGCAGTACCAAATTTTCTAGCATTGTAGGGACCCTTAGGGGGAACATGACTGGTGAGATTCGGGCCCCCAGGCCGAAGAGGTCATAGCCTAGGGTCACAAAAACCTGTTTATTGGGGCTATTTCAATGGTAGTGATGGTGACGTACATAAATCGCAGCAATGGCCGTTAGCAAAGTCTGAATCTCACGAAATGTCTCATGCAGGTAGAAGACATATTGTTAGACTTGGATTCCAAAGATGGGGTCCCTACATCTCTGCAAACCAGAGTTACAGGGGTCCAAAATTGGTAAAATCCCCCATAGGATTTCATTGGCTCCCTATTTCACTTTCCAAAATCTCACATCTTTTCAAAGGGCAATGGCTCAGCAGTACCAAATTTTCTAGCATTGTAGGGACCCTTAGGGGGAACATGACTGGTGAGTTTCGGGCCCCTAGGCCGAAGAGGTCATAGCCTAGGGTCACAAAAACCTGTTTATTGGGGCTATTTCAATGGTAGTGATGGTGACGTACATAAATCGCAGCAATGGCCGTTAGCAAAGTCTGAATCTCACGAAATGTCTCATGCAGGTAGAAGACATATTGTTAGACTTGGATTCCAAAGATGGGGTCCCTACATCTCTGCAAACCAGAGTTACAGGGGTCCAAAATTGGTAAAATCCCCCATAGGATGTCATTGCCTCCCTATTTCACTTTCCAAAATCTCACATCTTTTCAAAGGGCAATGGCTCAGCAGTACCAAATTTTCTAGCATTGTAGGGACCCTTAGGGGGAACATGACTGGTGAGTTTCGGGCCCCTAGGCCGAAGAGGTCATAGCCTAGGGTCACAAAAACCTGTTTATTGGGGCTATTTCAATGGTAGTGATGGTGACGTACATAAATCGCAGCAATGGCCGTTAGCAAAGTCTGAATCTCACGAAATGTCTCATGCAGGTAGAAGACATATTGTTAGACTTGGATTCCAAAGATGGGGTCCCTACATCTCTGCAAACCAGAGTTACAGGGGTCCAAAATTGGTAAAATCCCCCATAGGATGTCATTGGCTCCCTATTTCACTTTCCAAAATCTCACATCTTTTCAAAGGGCAATGGCTCAGCAGTACCAAATTTTCTAGCATTGTAGGGACCCTTAGGGGGATCATGACTGGTGAGTTTTGCCACTGCTGAGCCATTGCCCTTTGAAATGGTGTGAGATTTTGGAACGGTAAATAGGAGGCCCAATGAAAGCCTATGGGGGATTTTACCAATTTTGGACCCCTGTAACTCTGGTTTGCAGAGATGTAGGGACCCCATCTTTGGAATCTAAGTCTAACAATATGTCTTCTACCTGCATGAGACATTTCGTGAGATTCAGACGTTGCTAACGGCCATGGCTGAGATTTATGTACGCCACCATCACTACCATTGAAATAGCCCAAATAAACAGGTTTTTGTGACCCTAGGCTATGACCTCTTCGGCCTAGGGGCCCGAAACTCACCAGTCATGTTCCCCCTAAGGGTCCCTACAATGCTAGAAAATTTGGTACTGCTGAGCCATTGCCCTTTGAAAAGATGTGAGATTTTGGAAAGTGAAATAGGGAGGCAATGACATCCTATGGGGGATTTTACCAATTTTGGACCCCTGTAACTCTGGTTTGCAGAGATGTAGGGACCCCATCTTTGGAATCCAAGTCTAACAATATGTCTTCTACCTGCATGAGACATTTCGTGAGATTCAGACTTTGCTAACGGCCATTGCTGCGATTTATGTACGTCACCATCACTACCATTGAAATAGCCCCAATAAACAGGTTTTTGTGACCCTAGGCTATGACCTCTTCGGCCTAGGGGCCCGAAACTCACCAGTCATGTTCCCCCTAAGGGTCCCTACAATGCTAGAAAATTTGGTACTGCTGAGCCATTGCCCTTTGAAAAGATGTGAGATTTTGGAAAGTGAAATAGGGAGCCAATGAAATCCTATGGGGGATTTTACCAATTTTGGACCCCTGTAACTCTGGTTTGCAGAGATGTAGGGACCCCATCTTTGGAATCCAAGTCTAACAATATGTCTTCTACCTGCATGAGACATTTCGTGAGATTCAGACTTTGCTAACGGCCATTGCTGCGATTTATGTACGTCACCATCACTACCATTGAAATAGCCCCAATAAACAGGTTTTTGTGACCCTAGGCTATGACCTCTTCGGCCTAGGGGCCCGAAACTCACCAGTCATGTTCCCCCTAAGGGTCCCTACAATGCTAGAAAATTTGGTACTGCTGAGCCATTGCCCTTTGAAAAGATGTGAGATTTTGGAAAGTGAAATAGGGAGCCAATGAAATCCTATGGGGGATTTTACCAATTTTGGACCCCTGTAACTCTGGTTTGCAGAGATGTAGGGACCCCATATTTGGAATCCAAGTCTAACAATATGTCTTCTACCTGCATGAGACATTTCGTGAGATTCAGACTTTGCTAACGGCCATTGCTGCGATTTATGTACGTCACCATCACTACCATTGAAATAGCCCCAATAAACAGGTTTTTGTGACCCTAGGCTATGACCTCTTCGGCCCTGGGGCCCCTAAACTCACCAGTCATGTTCCCCCTAAGGGTCCCTACAATGCTAGAAAATTTGGTACTGCTGAGCCATTGCCCTTTGAAAAGATGTGAGATTTTGGAAAGTGAAATAGGGAGCCAATGAAATCCTATGGGGGATTTTACCAATTTTGGACCCCTGTAACTCTGGTTTGCAGAGATGTAGGGACCCCATCTTTGGAATCCAAGTCTAACAATATGTCTTCTACCTGCATGAGACATTTCGTGAGATTCAGACTTTGCTAACGGCCATTGCTGCGATTTATGTACGTCACCATCACTACCATTGAAATAGCCCCAATAAACAGGTTTTTGTGACCCTAGGCTATGACCTCTTCGGCCTAGGGGCCCGAAACTCACCAGTCATGTTCCCCCTAAGGGTCCCTACAATGCTAGAAAATTTGCCACTGCTGAGTAATTGCCCTTTGAAAAGATGTGAGATTTTGGAACTGTAAATAGGAGGCCCAATGAAAGCCTATGGGGGATTTTACCAAATTTGGAGCCCTGTAACTCTGGTTTGCAGAGATGTAGGGAACCCATCTTTGGAGCCCAAGTCTAGCATGTCTTCTACCTGCATGAGACATTTCGTGAGATTCAGACGTTGCTAACGGCCATTGCTGCGATTTATGTACGTCAGACTCGCCACCATTGAAATTGCCCAATAAACAGGTTTTGTGACCCTAGGCTATGACCTCTTCGGCCTAGGACTGCATTGAACGCGACCCACGCATTGTGCGCATTCTGGACAACACCAATTACTGGGTTTATACCCTTCTGGATCCACGGTACAAACACAATGTTCCAAAACTGCTTGAAGAAAGAGCCAGACAGGTCAAAATGGAAGAATACCAGCAGGCCCTTGTGGAGACTTTAGAGAGGAGATTGACATCCTCCCCCTCCTCTAGCCAGTTGTACGCCGACAGACTGACTTCCGCAAACCCAGGACGACCAGGAGGGCAGCAAACAACACAAGCCGCAGCTAGTGCCCAAAAGGGAATGGTATCGGCAGTGTCCTTGGAGTGGGAAAATTTTCTGACACCCATGCAGCAGCACACAGAACAGCAAGCGTGCAGATCCACCTCCAACACCGATCGCCTGGAGAAGATGGTCAAGGACTACATGTCAGATGGCGTAGCTGTGTTGAACAATCCATCTGCACCCTTCAACTATTGGGTATCGAAGCTAGACACCTGGCACAAACTGGCAATGTACGCAATAGAGGTGCTGGCTTGCCCGGCAGCCAGCGTTATGTCGGAACGCTGTTTCAGTGCTGCCGGAGGCATCGTCACAGATCGGCGGCGTATCCGCCTCTCCACAGAAAATGCAGACCGTCTGACTCAAATTAAAATGAATCAATCCTGGATTGGAAACGACTACGCAACACTCCCGGACCCCAACCAAGTAACATGAACAATGAACATCTGTGATGGGTTAGCGTTTCCGGTCCCTGTTTATTGAACCTCTCATCTGTATTACATTTATGACTGCATGGCGACAAAATGCAAATTGCTATCCGCACGCTTCTTGTCCTCATGCAAGGCCTGGGTTGTTGTGTCTCAAAGCGTGGCCTTCTCCTCCTGCGCCACCCTCCTCTTGTTCCATCACGTGTGCTGCTGCTGGGTTAGCGTTACCGGTCCCTTTTCCTGGAACCTCTTATATGTATTACATTTATGACTGCATGCCGACAAAAAGCATGTTACCTGTGCAAAGAAAACAGACATTTCCCGCATTTAAAAGACAGTTTTCCCTTTGAAACTTTAAAATCGATTTTCTCAAAAACTATAAGCTCTTTTTGCTAATTTTTTTTCCTCTTGTACCCACTCCCAAGGTGCACATACCCTGTAAATTTGGGGTATGTAGCATGTGAGGAGGCTTTACAAAGCACAAAAGTTCGGGTCCCCATTGACTTCCATTATGTTCGGAGTTCGGGTCGAACACCCGAACATCGCGGCCATGTTCGGCCTGTTCGGCCCGAACCCGAACATCTAGATGTTCGCCCAACACTAGTACAGACTAACCAGCAATGGTTAATGGACAATGGTTAATTTGCATATATTCAGCAGTGGTGCCTGGGAGACATCTCGAGCTCACTCCAACCTGAATTATCGCAAATTCTTTCTGTTTTAGGAAAGCAAATTTTTGTTTTTCCTCCCACTAGAGGCTCCCTTTGCTGAATCTGTCATTTAGTTTGGTAAGTGAATCTTAACCTGCTCTTTATTACTGTAGAAAAACCGAGAGCCCAAAATAGTGTAATATGTATTGGATAATGAGATAGAGTGAAAGGTAAGTATTATACTTACAAACGTGGGTTACCGCAAAGGCAACCACTGTATAAGCAGGTGGGGAGATTAAACCTGTCCCCACTCAGGATTAAGACGTCACTCTCTGTAGATAGAAGGAGAAAAGGGTATTCACCCTTCCACCAAGGGTGGATGATTTTGTCTTGTAGGAGTGTACAGAGGCGCCAATAGGATAAAAGAGACTAAAATTGGTAAAACGGCTCTTTATTACTGTCTGCCTACAAGCGCTCCCCCTGCTGCTGGACATTCAGATGATGCACATTATGTGTTTTTGTAACTTACTTTGTGACCAGCTGTTTTTAATTTGCAGATAAGCACAGACCATAGAGTCTAGCACTGTCTGCTGTGTGTTCCTTTCTCCCTAACGTCCCTCTTTATATAGAGCTGGCCAAGTCTTCTTAGTACCACATTTTTTTATCACCAATTGATTCATGTATGTAAATAATTTTATTACAACTCCTATGAATCCCCCTAGATTTTTATACATATAGACTTGCAGCAAATTTATTTTCAATGACAATGTCATTCCCTTAAGATTTTTATATACATTGATTTGCAGCAATTCTATTATTTATTCATTACTTGTTTATTTTTTATAATGGTTTCTAGATGCATACATTTGCAGCATTTTTTTTTGCATTTTTATTTATGCACTCCTCCTGAATACTAATAACTGTATCAGTTGTCAATACTCCCAATTAATGATAATATATATATGGACCACCATTGTAGGTGTGCACAAGTGGATGCAATTCATGTGATAATAACGTTATGTTGTATATATGTATATATATGTATATTGTAATATTCTGGTACGCTAAGGAGCCTTTTTTTACTGATGTAGGCACTGTTATTGGCCTGAGGAAGCGGACTCTGACCCGCGAAACGCGTTGCCTGTGCTACTAATAAAAACCTTTGTAAAATACAAAGATTTTTTCGTCACTGAGGTAAGCTACCTCAAATTCATTTCTCGTTTTTAAACTGCTTTTAGATGCTTTTATTACACTAGGGCGCCTCTTATACCCTTATTGTGCAATACCCCCTTACCTCACCCGTCTGAGGGGTGGGTACAGACCACACGTGGCTTCGACCACGGCGGATATCTGTCCCCTTTCTTTTACCAAGTAGAGAGACCGCATCCAGGTCCCTAGGGACCACCCCGAGTGGAGTCGGGTTTGTTGTCTCCACCTGCTTCCTGTGGTCGGTTGCCCCTCTGCAACCCACCTTTGTGAGTAGTGTCTTACTTTTATTACGTTCAATTGTTTTTGGCATACTACACCATTGGGCTCCCACTTTTGTCTCATGTATCTTTTCACTAGAGCGTGTTTTTGACACCCACATCCCACTACGCCTGCCTGTACCTGGTTACCGAATCAGCCTTCTGTCTCTGTACCTTATCTGCAGTCCAGTCAGGGTCTCTATCCCTTAGGAGTCCTTTGGCTGCAGTATAGTCAGATTCCCAGCATTACAGGGAATCACTGGCTCTCAGGTTATCTCCATCCCCTTTGCTAGGAGATAGTCCTCGTACAGCCAAGGGCAACCTGCTCCTCAGGTGGTCCATGCTCATTGTTATCTGCGTTTCTGTTACGATTCTTGTGGTATCATCTCTTGCCTGCTGGTGGTGGTATTGAGTTGGACTGCCCTGGACTTCCACTATCCACCAGCAGGTGGCTTATCATTGCATCTAAGGACTTTCAGTTCTTTGTATGGCCTGCAGAGGCCTCTAATGTGTCTCTGATCAACTACCACCAGCTGCTTCCTATTACATGGACTATATAAGTCTGCCTCTTCCTGCAAGTCATGGCCAGAACTTCCTATGTTACAGGTCTGAGTCTCTGGTCACCTCTGTTCCTGATACCTGGTTTCCTGTACCTGCTCTGTGATCTGATTACCTGCTGCTGAACCTCTGCTAGTCCTGACTCTGCTTCTGTCTATTCCTTTGTACCTTGCCTGATGATCCTGTCCAGCCTTCTGCTCAGCCTGATGATCCTGTCCAGCCTTCTGCTCAGCCTGATGATCCTGTCCAGCCTTCTGCTCAGCCTGATGATCCTGTCCAGCCTTCTGCTCAGCCTGATGATCCTCTCCAGTCTCCTGCTCAGTCTGAAGATCCTGTCCAGTTTCCTGTCAAGCCTGATGATGCCTGTCAGTCTCCTGCTCAGCCTAATGATCCTGTCCAGTCCCCTGCCAAGCCTTATGCCTGCCAGTCTCCTGTCCAGCCTGATACATTGCCTGATATCCTCCAGTTTCCTGAGATCCTGATTTCTACATTGCTCTCTGTCCAAAAAATGCTGGTCTGGATTTGGTTGGCATTATTTCCCTCCCTGCCCACCCAGGTTTGCCTTCTACTGCCTCCTGTATTTGTTGCTGCTTTCTGGGTCCTGCCTGATGTTGTACAGTCTTTTCTCCAACTTGCCATCCTGCCTGGACGTCTACAGCTTATGTTACAAGATCCAAAGATCAAGTTTTCAAAGTGTTTTCCCTCCCTGCCCACCCGAGCTTGGCCTCTGCGAACCACCTGGCCAATGTGTGGATTGTCTGCCTTCTTGTGGGACCCGGGCGGACATTTTCTAAAGACACTGTGGAGCGTCCTGAGGCCGCTCCTTCAGGGGGGGGTACTGTTACGATTCTTGTGGTATCATCTCTTGCCTGCTGGTGGTGGTATTGAGTTGGACTGCCCTGGACTTCCACTATCCACCAGCAGGTGGCTTATCATTGCATCTAAGGACTTTCAGTTCTTTGTATGGCCTGCAGAGGCCTCTAATGTGTCTCTGATCAACTACCACCAGCTGCTTCCTATTACATGGACTATATAAGTCTGCCTCTTCCTGCAAGTCATGGCCAGAACTTCCTATGTTACAGGTCTGAGTCTCTGGTCACCTCTGTTCCTGATACCTGGTTTCCTGTACCTGCTCTGTGATCTGATTACCTGCTGCTGAACCTCTGCTAGTCCTGACTCTGCTTCTGTCTATTCCTTTGTACCTTGCTTGTATCTGATTACCCGTTGCTGACTCTGTTATTCCGTTTTGACCTGTCTTTGCCTGCCCCGTTTGATACCGCGTTATTGTATATATATATATTTGCTTGTACATATATATCTCCTGCATGCCGTTTGTAGATAGATAGATAGTCAGGGTTTTGGTTATATGTGTGCACACTGTTTTGTTTGGTTTGCGGGAGATTCACTGTATATATTGTTTGCATATGGTTGTATGTTGTTTGCATGATTTGGTCCTTAATAAAACACCTTTTTGCACATTCCTGTCTCAGTATCAGTGTTTCTGCAAACTGTGGTCATTCATTGCAATACCTGTTTATTGTTCCGTAACAGTAAGTTCTGGCCATTATACTGACCACTGCAGACATACTGTGCACTGATACCTGTTGTGTCCAAAAATGGATCCGCAACAAATGTACTATTATGTTTTGCTGGCTGATGAAGAAGAGATCGAATGTCGTGCTGAATTTGCTGGTTTTTCTAAGGCTGAAATACAGCAGTTAATTTTCCAAGCCCACAGTTATGTTAAATTGGGAATCTTTAGCACCCAAGATATTGAAAATTTAGCCAGGATCTGGAATGACCTTGTACACCACAAAATAACAAATGTTTGTTTGCAACCTGATTATGACAGAAGTATAGTCAGCGATTATGAACCACCTTTTGACAACTATGCCATAGAAGCTCTAATTAATTTGTTTGAGGATGACAGGGAATGTTTTCTTGATTACTACTCAGGCAAAGATAAACAGAGCGTGCAGGCTTGCATTGATTCCCTCCAGTCCCTGATTACTAAGGGAATATGCAAGTATGGGAAAGCCTCTCTTTTGCTAAATGCATGGCAGAAAATTTTCTCTGCAGGTTCCACAGCTCCTGCCTTACCTGTTATAAATCCTGTCCAGGTTGACTTTACTTCCGAACAAGTTAACATGTACCATAGTTATTTGAAAACAGACAGAAAAGCATTTTTTGACTTTTACATTAAGCAAAGCTTTGCATTTGTTTCTGGATGTAAATGTGCGGTTGAGAGTCTATTGTCTGAAAGAAGATGTAAGCCTGAGTCAGCTCATGCCCTGATTGATGCATATTCTGAAATCCTGTCATTATGCAAATCCCCTGTTAACCCTCTGGCTACCTCTCATCTAGTTCAGAACCCTGAGTCCTCTGCAGCTAAAGTACCTAAATGTCAGTCTTCCAGAAAAGAACGTTTGGATTTTTTGTTTAACTCTGATCAGATTGACCATTTGTTTGATTTTTTTGAAAAGAGATAAAGAGATATGAAGGGATTTTGTGAATGGTATTCTGAAAAAAGTGAAGCGTTTGTATCCGCCAGTATACGTGCAACTGAGTCTTTGTTGAAACATAAGCTTTGTAAGCACGGATCAGCTGTTGCTCTGATTGCTGCTTGGAATGAAATCCTTTCTTTCCGTTCCCACTCTCTGTCTCCTGCTCATTTTTCATTTACCTCCTCCTGTGTCCAGAACTCAGAACCTACCATAGTTAAAAAACATATCAAATCAGCACCTTTGCAAACCGCTATCAGGTCCACTCCTTGGTCCTGGCAGTATCCAGCCTCATCAAGAGAACCTGCTGTTGCTCCAGTTTCCAGAGTGGTCTCCAAGTCCAGACGCAAATATTCTCCAACGGCTTCTATTACTCCAGTCATCTCACCTCCTGTGCAGCCTCCAGTCATCTCACCTCCTGTGCAGCCTCCAGTCATCTCACCTCCTGTGCAGCCTCCAGTCATCTCACCTCCTGTGCAGCCTCCAGTCATCTCACCTCCTGTGCAGCCTCCAGTCATCTCACCTCCTGTGCAGCCTCCAGTCATCTCACCTCCTGTGCAGGCTCCAGTCATCTCACCTCCTGTGCAGCCTCCAGTCATCTCACCTCCTGTGCAGCCTCCAGTCATCTCACCTCCTGTGCAGCCTCCAGTCATCTCACCTCCTGTGCAGCCTCCAGTCATCTTACCTCCTGTGCAGCCTCCAGTCATCTTACCTCCTGTGCAGCCTCCAGTCATCTTACCTCCTGTGCAGCCTCCATCCAACTCCTGTCTGGTGCAGCCTCCGGTTAATGTTTCGGTGACACCTGTTATACAAACTCTTGCCTTCCTCTCACAGCTCTTGCAGACTTGGTATGCTCCAGGATCCAGTCCAGCCGTGTGTTTGTCTGCAGAGCCTTGCCTTCAGCCTGCAGAGACTTTGCCTCCATCTGCAGAGCCTTGTGCTCAGCCTGCAGAATCCTGCTCACAGTCTGCAGAACTTTGCATCCAGTCTGCAGAACTATGTTCCCAGTCTGCAGAATATTGCCTCCAGTCTGCAGAGACTTCTAGTCAACCTGCAGAATCCTGCTCACAGTCTGGAGAGTTTTGCATCCAGTCTGCAGAAAACGGCATACAGCCTACAGAATTTCAATCTAGTATCCTGCCCACTCAGTTTCAGTTCCAGCTCGCACAGGCCCAGTCCGCACAGTCTCAGTGCCAACTCGCACAAACTGTATCAGGGTCTCAGCCAAAGGTCCAGTCAAGCGCTCAGCCAACGGTTCAGCCATGCGCTCAGCCAACGGCCCAGCCAAGTACTAAGCCAAAGGTCCAGATCCATGAAGTTATGCAATCTGCTGCCCAGTCTCCACAGACTTTTGCTGCTGCCCAGTCCCCACAGACTTTTGCTGCTGCCCAGTCCCCACAGACTTTTGCTGCTGCCCAGTCTCCACAGACTTTTGCTGCTGCCCAGTCTCCACAGACTTTTGCTGCTGCCCAGTCTCCACAGACTTTTGCTGCTGCCCAGTCTCCACAGACTTTTGCTGCTGCCCAGTCTCCACAGACTTTTGCTGCTGCCCAGTCTCCACAGACTTTTGCTGCTGCCCAGTCTCCACAGACTTTTGCTGCTGCCCAGTCTCCACAGACTTTTGCTGCTGCCCAGTCTCCACAGACTTTTGCTGCTGCCCAGTCTCCACAGACTTTTGCTGCTGCCCAGTCTCCACAGACTTTTGCTGCTGCCCAGTCTCCACAGACTTTTGCTGCTGCCCAGTCTCCACAGACTTTTGCTGCTGCCCAGTCTCCACAGACTTTTGCTGCTGCCCAGTCTCCACAGACTTTTGCTGCTGCCCAGTCTCCACAGACTTCTGCTTCTGCCTAGTCTCCACAGACTTCTGCTGCTGCCCAGTCTCCACAGACTTCTGCTGCTTCCCAGCCTCCACAGATTTCTGCTGCTGCCCAGCCTTCACAGACTTTTGCTGTTGCCCAGCCACTAGAGACTCCTGTAATCAACGCTCCTGATGCTTCCAAGACTGCGTTCTGCCCTGTTGGTACCAAGCCTGCGGCAGCGCCTGTTGTCTGCCAGTTTCCTGCTCTGTCTGAGACCTGCCAACCTGTTGTCCACTCTGATCCTGTCCAGTCTCCTCCTCAGCCTGATGATGCATGCCAGTTTCCTGCCAAGCCTGTTGGTGCCTGCCAGTCTCCTGTTCAGCCTGATCTTGCTCATTTTCCTGCCAAGACTGATGATCCTGTCCAGTCTGCTGTTCAGCCTGTTCCTGTCCGGTTTCCTGCTCAGCCTGATGATGCCTGCCAATCTCCTGCCAAGCCTGTTGGTGCCTGCCAGTTTCCTGCTCAGCCTGGTGATCCTCTCCAATCTCCTGCTCAGCCTGGTGATCCTCTCCAGCCTCCTGCTCAGCCTGGTGACCCTCTCCAGTCTCCTGCTCAGCCTGATGATCCTGTCCAGTCTCCTGCTCAGCCTGATGATCTTGTCCAGTCTCCTGCTCAGCTTGATGATCCTGTCCAGTCTCCTGCTCAGCCTGATGATCCTGTCCAGTCTCCTGCTCAGCCTGATGATCCTGTCCAGTCTCCTGCTCAGCCTGATGATCCTGTCCAGTCTCCTGCTCAGCCTGATGATCCTGTCCAGTCTCCTGCTCAGCCTGATGATCCTGTCCAGTCTCCTGCTCAGCCTGATGATCCTGTCCAGTCTCCTGCTCAGCCTGATGATCCTGTCCAGTCTCCTGCTCAGCTTGATGATCCTGTCCAGTCTCCTGCTCAGCCTGATGATCCTGTCCAGTCTCCTGCTCAGCCTGATGATCCTGTCCAGTCTCCTGCTCAGCCTAAGGATCCTGTCCAGTCTCCTGCTCAGCCTGATGATCCTGTCCAGTCTCCTGCTCAGCCTGATGATCCTGTCCAGTCTCCTGCTCAGCCTGATGATCCTGTCCAGTCTCCTGCTCAGCCTGATGATCCTGTCCAGTCTCCTGCTCAGCCTGATGATCCTGTCCAGCCTTCTGCTCAGCCTGATGATCCTGTCCAGCCTTCTGCTCAGCCTGATGATCCTATCCAGCCTTCTGCTCAGCCTGATGATCCTGTCCAGCCTTCTGCTCAGCCTGATGATCCTGTCCAGCCTTCTGCTCAGCCTGATGATCCCGTCCAGCCTTCTGCTCAGCCTGATGATCCTCTCCAGTCTCCTGCTCAGTCTGAAGATCCTGTCCAGTTTCCTGTCAAGCCTGATGATGCCTGTCAGTCTCCTGCTCAGCCTAATGATCCTGTCCAGTCCCCTGCCAAGCCTTATGCCTGCCAGTCTCCTGTCCAGCCTGATACATTGCCTGATATCCTCCAGTTTCCTGAGATCCTGATTTCTACATTGCTCTCTGTCCAAAAAATGCTGGTCTGGATTTGGTTGGCATTATTTCCCTCCCTGCCCACCCAGGTTTGCCTTCTACTGCCTCCTGTATTTGTTGCTGCTTTCTGGGTCCTGCCTGATGTTGTACAGTCTTTTCTCCAACTTGCCATCCTGCCTGGACGTCTACAGCTTATGTTACAAGATCCAAAGATCAAGTTTTCAAAGTGTTTTCCCTCCCTGCCCACCCGAGCTTGGCCTCTGCGAACCACCTGGCCAATGTGTGGATTGTCTGCCTTCTTGTGGGACCCGGGCGGACATTTTCTAAAGACACTGTGGAGCGTCCTGAGGCCGCTCCTTCAGGGGGGGGTACTGTTACGATTCTTGTGGTATCATCTCTTGCCTGCTGGTGGTGGTATTGAGTTGGACTGCCCTGGACTTCCACTATCCACCAGCAGGTGGCTTATCATTGCATCTAAGGACTTTCAGTTCTTTGTATGGCCTGCAGAGGCCTCTAATGTGTCTCTGATCAACTACCACCAGCTGCTTCCTATTACATGGACTATATAAGTCTGCCTCTTCCTGCAAGTCATGGCCAGAACTTCCTATGTTACAGGTCTGAGTCTCTGGTCACCTCTGTTCCTGATACCTGGTTTCCTGTACCTGCTCTGTGATCTGATTACCTGCTGCTGAACCTCTGCTAGTCCTGACTCTGCTTCTGTCTATTCCTTTGTACCTTGCTTGTATCTGATTACCCGTTGCTGACTCTGTTATTCCGTTTTGACCTGTCTTTGCCTGCCCCCTTTGATACCGCGTTATTGTATATATATATATTTGCTTGTACATATATATCTCCTGCATGCCGTTTGTAGATAGATAGATAGTCAGGGTTTTGGTTATATGTGTGCACACTGTTTTGTTTGGTTTGCGGGAGATTCACTGTATATATTGTTTGCATATGGTTGTATGTTGTTTGCATGATTTGGTCCTTAATAAAACACCTTTTTGCACATTCCTGTCTCAGTATCAGTGTTTCTGCAAACTGTGGTCATTCATTGCAATACCTGTTTATTGTTCCGTAACAGTTTCCCGCCCCATGTGAGGCAGCCTACTGTTGCACCAAAACACTTACACTCTATCAGGTGTCCAGAGGTTAGTTATACTTGTATTATTGGTGATTCTGCAGATCATCAATAATCAGGTATATATCTGTATTGTTGGTGATACTGCAGATCACCAATAATCAGATTCTCTCTGTGTGCTGACACCGATCATTACAGAATGGCAGACCTGAAAAACAAAATGGACGCACTCAACAGCCGTCTTGATGCACTCACCACCTCGGTGGAGAATTTCATCAGAGTGCTGGACGGTCATCAGACCCAGATCACTGCCTTGTCTGGGTCCATACAGGTCCTTCAGACGGCTGTGAATTCAGTGCAATTCCCTCCAGTTACAGACTTACGTATGTCTGTACCCGAAAGGTTTTCTGGTCATAGATCTGACTTTCAGAATTTTAAAAATCGAGTAATGTCGTATTTTGAGTTGAGACCCAACTTGTCAGGAACTGAGGTACAGAGAATTACATTTATTAAGACCCTGCTGTCAGGGGATTCTCAAACATGGGCATATAGCCTGCAGACAGGGCATGAGGCTTTGACGTCAGTCGAGGATTTTTTTAAGGCCATGGCCATAATTTATGATGATCCGGACATTGCCTCCACTGCTGAGCGGAAGCTCAAAACTTTGCGTCAAGGCAAAGATCCGGTGGAGGTCTACGCAGCCAAGTTCAGGAAGTGGTCAGTGTCAGCTAGGTGGGGACATTTGCACTATTAGACTGTTTTTTATCAGGGTTGTCAGACGCAGTCTCAGATTTGATGTTGGGACACCCTGAACCAAAATCTATCGATGAGGCTATAGCTTTAGCAGTATGGGTTGATCGGTGTTTACGCTATCAGAAACAGACCCGGGGTAAGAACACTGTGAGATATGTCTCCTACGCCTCTCCTCCACCCTTGTCGCCCCCGCCAGAGCCAATGCAAATTGGACAATCAAGTTGACACGAGTGGAAAGGAATCGCAGAAAAACAGAATAGCTCTGTTTATACTGTGCAGAGGAGGGTCATAAGGTGCAGAATAGTCCCAAGAAGTCAGGAAACGCTGCCGCCTAGGTGTAGTCAGAGGTAATACCCTAGGCGCGCAGTCTTTACCTTTAAACGATAATCGCCTGCCTCTTTCCCTGTTCTGTCACATGGGAAGGTCAGACTGTTTCCACTGAAGCTTTCATAGACTCTGGCTCAGCGGCCAATTTTATGGATTACGAGTTTGCAAAAAAAATTGGGGATTCCCATAATTCCTTTGGACCAGCAGGTTTTGGTCACTGCAGTAGATGACTCTCCTCTGCAAAGTAGACATCCCCTGTCTCGGACCCCGGAGTTGAGGTTCAGCATTGGGGTGCTACATAAGGAGAGTCTACAGTTTCTGGTCTTGCGTATGGCAACCTCCACCGTTTTTCTTGGCATGCCATGGTTACAGCTTCACTCACCTCAGATAGACTGGGTTTCAGGTCAGCTAACGAGCTGGTCTACCCATTGTCATCATCACTGTTTAGCGAAAGTAACCGTGTGTAACAATAAGATTCAGGTTAAAGGTGTGCCAACTCAATACGCAGAATTTGCTGACGTATTCTGTCCCAAATCAGCAGATAAACTTCCCCTCCACTGTACCTTCGACTGTCCCATCGATTTAAGATCTGGTTGTATGCCCCCTAGGGGTCACCTTTATAATCTGAGAAACTGGCAATGCAGGAATACATCAAAGAAAACTTGGCCAAGAGTTTCATCCGCCCCTCTTGTTCACCAGCAGGGGCAGGATTCTTTTTTGTGAAAAAAAAAGATGGAGGCCTTCATCCTTGCATTGATTATCGAGGTTTAAACAAGATTACAGTGAAAAATCGTTATCCTTTGCCTCTGATTGACGATTTGTTCACTCAGGTTACTAACGCCAAGATTTTCTCAAAATTAGATTTAGGAGGTGCATACAATCTAGTCCGTATCAGGGATGGTGACGAATGGAAGACGGCCTTCAACACACCTGACGGGCACTACGAGTACCTGGTGATGCCCTTCAGGTTGTGTAACGCCCCGGCCGTCTTCCAGGAGTTGATTAACGAGGTGTTCAGGGAGGTGTTGGGGAAGTTTGTTCTGGTATATCTGGACGATATTCTGATCTTTTCATCTAATCTCTCGGAACACCGAAAGAATGTCAAGTTTGTCCTAGGGGAGTTAAGACAGAATCTGCTTTACGCTAAACTTGAGAAATGTCTTTTCGAAGTGACCTCTGTTGCCTTCCTGGGGTATATTATTTCTACGTCTGGTCTCTCTATGGATCCTGGAAAGGTCTCTGCTGTCTTGGAGTGGCCTCAGCCTGTGGGGCTGAAGGCGCTCCAAAGGTTTTTGGGCTTTGCCAACTACTACAGGAGGTTTATAAAGGGGTACTCTACAGTGGTCTCGCCCCTCACCAGTCTCACCAAAAAGGGGGCTGATACTTACCTGGTCAGCAGAGGCACATACTGCCTTTTCCACACTGAAAAAACTGTTCTGTTCTGCACCCATATTAAGACATGTGGATGTCACCTTCCCCTTCATCGTGGAGGTGGATGCTCCCGAGGTGGGGGCTGTATTGTCTCATCGATCGGGTTTACAGGGTAAACTCCACCCATGCGCCTACTTCTCTCGTAGGTTTTCACCCGCGGAGAAAAACTACGATATAGGCAACCGGGAGCTTTTGGCCATCAAGTTAGCCTTTGAGGAATGGCGACATTGGCTAGAAGGTGCAGAACACACTATCACAGTTTTTACAGATCATAAAAATTTGGAGTACATAGAGGGTGCCAAGAGACTTAGCCCCCGTCAGGCCCAGTGGTCTTTGTTCTTCTCAAGATTCAGATTTGTAATTACGTATACCCCTGGTAGTAAAAACTTCAAGGTCGACGCCTTGTCCAGGTGTTTCAAGCCCGAGACGGTACAGCCCTCAGCACCTGAGACCATTCTACCTCAGAAAGTGGTTTTGACAGCCACTGAGTCCTGGAAAGATTGGACAGTCACTTTGAGCCCTTACCAACAGGACGTTCCAGAGGGGAAGCCTGACGGGGTTATGTTTCTACAACTATTACAGCTGTTCCATTCTCACAAGAATGCTGGTCACCCTGGGGCCACCAGAACTCAGGATCTACTGGCCAGATGTGCTTGGTGGCCTACATTGGCAACAAATTGTAAGGAGTTTGTAAGAAAGTGTGCAGTGTGTGCTAGGAGTAAACCTTCTCATCAGGCTCCCGTTGGTACTTTACAACCTTTACCAGTCCCGAGTGAACCATGGACCCACTTGTCAATGAATTTTGTAGGAGAACTCCCCAGGTCTGAGGGCAAGACAGTCATTTGGGTGGTAGTAGACAGATTCAGTAAGATGGCTCACTTTGTCCCCTTGAAAGGACTCCCCTCGGCCCAGGAATTGGCTGATCTCTTCATCCAGCACATTTTCCGGCTGCATGGCATTCCGGAAAATGTAGTGTCAGATCGGGGAGTCCAATTTGTGTCTAAGTTTTGGAGAGCTTTTTGCCATCAGCTGGACATGGATCTTGCATTCTCATCAGGCTACCACCCACAGACCAATGGCCAGACCGAGAGAGTTAACCAATCCCTGGAACAATTTCTTAAATGTTATGTTGCAGATGCGCAATCCGATTGGGTAAAATTTTTGCCATTTGCAGAATTTGCGCACAACAACCTGAAGAGTTCCTCTTCAGGGTTTTCCCCATTCTAAATAGTGTCGGGAAGATCACCCAAGTTTGCCCCATTACCAGTGGCATCTACACCATTCCCGACCCTGGAGGATTGGCAGAGGGCTTTGAAGGAGATTTGGGGAATGGTTAAGAGAAACTTGGGGAAAGCCTTCCAGACCCAGAAAAAGCAGGCAGACAAAAGGCGGTCCGTAGAGTGGAAATTCTCTCCAGGGAACTTGGTGTGGGTGTCCACTCGGCATTTGCCCTTGAAGCAACTGTCACCCAAACTGGGTCCTAGATTCATAGGACCTTTCCCAGTGACCAGAAAAATTAATAATGTCACTTATGCGATTGATCTCCCAGCCAGCATGCGAGGTGTGAGATCATTCCCTGTGTCTCTGTTAAAGCCGGCAGTGCACGTGGATTCCTCTCCCCCCCCCCCTGTGTTGGTTGATGACCAACCTGAATATGAGATTGAAAAGATTCTAGACTCTCGGTTAGTGCAGAATTCCGTGCAGTATCTTGTTCACTGATAAGGATATGGGGTGGAGGCGAGAACTTGGGTGCCAGATTGTCGCATGCATGCGGATTAATTAAAGAAAGAGTTTCATGACCCACATCCTGGGAAGCCTGGTGGGAAGTGTCCGGAGTCCACTCCTCAGGGGGGGGTACTGTAAAGGATTGCGGAGATGCCGCCGCGCGGTCTGGTGGTGGGGCGGCTGTCTCCGCGTTCAGACCGGCGGTTTCCGCACAGCAGCATGCGTCTGGTGTGGCTGAGCCTTCTAGTGCACACAGATGGAGAGCTACGCGTGCGCGCGCTGGGAGACAAGACCTTTATGCCAAGAGGAGAGGGATCAGCTGATCAGGTTGGTCAGCTGATCCCAGCGCAGATTGTCATTGGCTGTGTAGCGCTGGACAGCGCTGAGGAGCGCTGCACTATATATAGATCTCGCTGGTCAGTCTCAGGTTGTCTGCCGTTGCGAATACATACGTGTGAGCACTCAGATCATAGTCAGATCCCACAGTGTGTTAGAACCATGTGGACCTGGGAATTCACACTCAGCCAGATTACGCTTGTGTTATACTTTAGACCAGTTCCAGGGTGTTGTGACCAAGGACCACACATCCAAGCTTAGGAATACTGTGTTATTGCTGTGTTATACTTTAGACCAGTTCCAGGGTGTTGTGACCAAGGACCACACACCCAAGCTTAGGAATACTGTGTTATTGCTGTGTTATACTTTAGACCAGTTCCAGGGTGTTGTGATCAAGGACCTCACACCCAAGCTTAGGGATACTGTGTCAGTGCTGTGTTATTCTTTAGACCAGTTCCTGGGTGTTGAGACCACGGACCTCACACTCTAGACTAGGCCTCTGCTTTATAACTATTATGGCCAATTGCTCTCTTGTTCTCTCTCCTGCTTTCTGATTCGGTACCTATGCATATCTGACTACCTGTTGCCAAACCATGTCTGTACCTGGTTACCGAATCAGCCTTCTGTCTCTGTACCTTATCTGCTCATGTGTTGCCGACCTGGCCTGACCGACCCGTCTGGCGGACACTCATTCCTTGAGTGTTCAGTCTGTCTGTACTACCTGTGACACCGCCCTATTAGGTGTCAGGTAGCTGCAGAGACTCCCTGTTCCTCAGAGGGGCCTCTCTGCAGTCCAGTCAGGGGCTCTATCCCTTAGGAGTCCTTTGGCTGCAGTATAGTCTGATTCCCAGCATTACAGGGAATCGCTGGCTCTCAGGTTATCTTCATCCCCTTTGCTAGGAGATAGTCCTCGTACAGCCAAGGGCCACCTGCTCCTCAGGTGGTCCATGCTCATTGTTATCTGCGTCTCCCGCCCCACGGGAGGCAGCCTACTGTTGCACCAAAACACTTACACTCTATCAGGTGTCCAGAGGTTAGTTATACTTGTATTATTGGTGATTCTGCAGATCATCAATAATCAGGTATATATCTGCATTGTTGGTGATACTGCAGATCACCAATAATCAGATTCTCTCTGTGTGCTGACACCGATCGTTACAACAAGTATGCGAAAAAGTTTTGGCAGTTCCACAGAGAGATTCTATAACATCTTTCTAGCCTATTCCTGTAATGCAAAAGATAAGATAATGTTGTATATCCACATATACATATATGCGTTGTTTTTAAAGTTTTTATCATATCATAAACTTTTTTTATATACATATATATATATATATATATATATATATATATATATATATATATATATATATATATATATATATGATTTTTTTGTCACAGATGAATTGTAATAAATATTTATATGTTTTAATGTATTTTGTACTGGAAGAGCGGTGTATGCGACTATCCGCTCTTTCATATGCATAATTGTTGCATCCTCTCGTCGTATTTGGAGCATAGCAGTGACAGCGGCAAATGTTCAAATACACACACTGCCAGCCTCTGCGCCACCTGAGGAAGGCTTGGCAAATGCCAAAACCGATAGTGACGTAGCAGCAGTTACGTGGTGCGGTCACGACCCCTCCTTCCCGACACGCAACACCGATAATCATTGCGGAGATACTGAGAGAGCGGTTTCGGGTCGTGGCCAGACCCAGGTAGAGAGGAAGGATCGTGGCAGGCCACATACATGCTCATTTTAAAGAAACTGAATTGTAAGTGCAATACTTTATCTCGTTGATTAAAAAGAAGTTAATGCACTATTGGAGCGCTTCTGTTCCTTTTTATATTTCACTGCAAGACTCCCTAACACTGCTACTGCCTATACAGCGTGCCCTAGGCCTAGTTGCTTCAGCTCTGGCACTTTTAGTCAGCCAGGAGAAAAGCGTGATATAAATGTTCTGTATCTTGTCATGTCTAAATCAATAATGATTATAACTGACGTCTTTAATAGAACTTAGAATACATAGCCATGTCAGTAACTGTCCTCAGAGGACAATCCAATCCAATCCCTACCACTTTTCTGCCACAGTGTTGGTCTTATGTCCCCACTATAGTCTAGGGCCAGTAATGCCAAATTCTAAACATAGTTAGCTCAGTTACTGAAGCATTATGGTCTCTCCGTGCGTACATGGTGTTTTGCCTACTGCTTTTTTTTTGGCGCAGGGTGAGTCAAAAAGAAACATGTTGTGTGCTATGCCTGAAACATGTTGTGTGCCTCTGCTTGCTCTGTAAGCTGTTAATACAGTCACTTTAAGAAGCCTCTTGTGTGTGGTCTCCAAGTTTGTTCTATTGCACTGGTGTGCAGGAGTGGTATACTTGGAGGGGGCCTGCACCGGCTTCCAGGTCTGGAGTTAGAGACCTGTAAAGGTGGTGAAGTCAAGTGTGGTTGTCTTGCATTGAGCCAAATGAGGGCTCACCTTGCTGCCACACAAATTCCGGGCAGCGTTAATTAAAATTTCTGCCTCCGAGTCATAGCAACTCGGAGGGAGAAGTCATTTGGCGATCATGCGAAGTGCAGGGCAGTGCACACGACAAATGACCTGCTTCGCTCTCCATGCTGCTGAATCAGTGCGATAAACATTTACAGCATGTGGGTCCACTTCTATAACTTGGAGCAGACAAAATACCTTTTGGATTCGTGGAGAATGTTGGAAATCCTACCTGGCCCCTCATGTCCTCATTACAAACTGCCAGTATGCGTCATTGTTGCAGGGTCTTGGTGATTTCTCTACACAGGTTGAAGCATCAATAGTATAGGTGTATAGGGGAGTATGTGTTATTTGCCTTCCATGTTGAGAGACCAAGGAGATAGTGTCACCCTTATGTCTGAATGAGTACAGATATCTTGTCCTTTAGGTGTCTTTATTACAGATGACTGAACGGTGTTACTAGCAGACATACAGTGGGTTGCAAAAGTATTCGGCCCCCTTGACGTTTTCCACATTTTGTCACATTACTGCCACAAACATGCATCAATTTTATTGGAATTCCACGTGAAAGACCAATACAAAGTGGTGTACATGTGAGAAGTGGATCGAAAATCATACATGATTCCAAACATTTTTTTACAAATAAATAACTGCAAAGTGGGGTGTGCGTAATTATTCGGCCCCCTAAGTCAATACTTTGTAGAACCACCTTTTGCTGCATTTACAGCTGCCAGTCTTTTAGGGTATGTCTCTACCAGCTTTGCACATCTAGAGACTGAAATCCTTGCCCATTCTTCTTTGCAAAACAGCTCCAGCTCAGTCAGATTAGATAGACAGCATTTGTGAACAGCAGTTTTCAGATCTTGCCACAGATTCTCGATTGGATTTAGATCTGGACTTTGACTGGGCCATAGATATGTTTTGTTTTAAACCATTCCATTGTTGCCCTGGCTTTATGTTTAGGGTCATTGTCCTGCTGGAAGGTCAACCTCCGCCCCAGTCTCAAGTCTTTTGCAGTCTCCAAGAGGTTTCATTCCAAGTTTGGCCTGTATTTGGCTCCATCCCTGTCCCTGTCCCTGCTGAAGAGAAGCACCCCCCAAGCATGATGCTGCCACCACCATATTTGACAGTGGGGATGGTGTGTTCAGAGTGATGTGCAGTGTTAGTTTTCCGCCACACTCAGATCAAAGGGGGCCGAATAATTATGCACACACCACTTTGCAGTTATTTATTTGTAAAAAATGTTTGGAATCATGTATGATTTTCATTCCACTTCTCATGTGTGCACCACTTTGTATTGGTCTTTCATGTGGAATTGCAATAAAATTAATTCATGTTTGTGGCAGTAATATGACAAAATGTGGAAAACTTCAGGGGGGCCGAATACTTTTGCAACCCACTGTAATTCACCATTTATGGTCATGACCTAGTCAACTCTCCAACCCATAAAAGGAAAAATAGATTCTTAAAATTCAACTATAATAATTTATACGCTTCTGTAAACAGATAATCGGAGAGTGTACACCAAGGCCCATACGGAATTTACTTTTTCTCCTGAGTTTTCTCCTAGGTGATATTTACCCCTCAGCGGATCGCTCAAAAACAGCCTTATCAGTCCGCCGACAGTGCGTACACACGCGCTACTGTCGCCTGAAAGTCCGCCCAGCGGGAGGATCTGACGGACCCGTCGTTGGCGGCCGTAGTGCATGTGTACGCACCTTTAGATACATGGCACCAACAATCTTGTTTATTTTTGGATGTTGTGTTAGCTGCTGGTGATCTGTGAGTTTTGAAAATGGGTCCCATTAAATTTTGCCAAAACTTTTATTTTTCAGTCAGTACATGCAGGTGGAGTGTAAAAACTGGAACATGGAGTAACATTTCAAAAAGTTTGAAAAATGGAAAAAATCAATGACCTCTAAAGTCTTATACACCCTATAATCTACTATGCAGATTTGGGAGGAAGGAGGAGACAGTGAGTATAGAGCTGAAAGACAATGAAGACACTGAAAGTGGGTGTACGTATTATGGTGGCGCCAGTGGGCTGCTTAAATTCCCTGCTGCTCTTTAAATTCTCGGTGGTGTTTCATACTATTACTCCTTCGAGTTGAAGCAAGTCGGAGGGAGGTGTAATTCGGGGTCTGGCGATCACCACTTTTGCGCTTACTCTTGTGCAGGGCACGCAGCATGGCGTTAGTGCTATGACGGCACCCAGCTTCAGCACCAAAATGACCTGCTTCATGAAAATGGGGGCAGCAAATTTTCCACTCAATTAACCACTTATTGAAATTTGTACAGTATATCTACACCCCCGGAGACTTCATTTAGCTCCAGGGGCGTAGATACAGTGGCGTAGCTAAGGAGCTGTGGGCCCCGATGCAAGTTTTACAATGGGGCCCCCCAAGCATTCTATACATAACAATTTATACGGTGCACTAAAATCTGCCAATGGCAACTACAGTGTCAGAGGTGCAAGAAGGGGATGGGGAACAGTTTGTTAATGATTACCACTATTCAAAGTATCTACAGAAGTCATTATTATGAGCATAGGACCAATAGAGAGCTAATTCTGTAGTTAAGGGAGGGCCCTTCGGGGCCCCTCTGGCCCAAGGGCCCCGATGCGGTCGCTACCTCTGCACCCCCTATTGCTACGCCCCTGCGTAGATATATGTATCTTGCCGCTACTTGCACTCCCACGTGTGTTCACATCGCCACACGTTAATACACAGATCAGTATTTTCGCCGATCTAAGTGCCTGTGACGGATGACGACCGCCATCAATGAGATGCCATGATAAAAACATGCAGACATTACTTCCTGTTAGCATACTAATGAGACGCACAGGAAGATACAGTGGGTGGACGCCTAGAGGCCAAATAGTAAAAATACACCTTACAAACATCAAATGACACACTTATACATAAATACCCATTAAAATTAACCCCTTACCTCCCCACTCTCCGAGAGATGTATATATATATATTTTTGCTAGTACATAGCGCAACACAATCCTGCGTGACAGGGAATTAACTTCCTCCGAGATAAGTCCAATTTAAATAATTTTTCAGACACATATGGTTCTTCTTTGTAGTTCTTTTGCTTGCTTGTCACCTCCACTACACCCAAATAGGAAAAGGACTCACCCTCTACTAAGACCAACTACAAAGAGGAACCATTTATGTCACTGTGCATAGCTCCAGCTCCTGCCATGCCAACTGCGGAGCTGAATGAATTAGAGCACTGATAACAGAGTTATTAGAGTAATGAGGAACTTCAGCACCCTTTGCCAGAGTGAGCAGTCCAGCAGCCCCTCCCTCAGGAATGCGAGGATGTGAAGAGACACAGAGACTGGCCCACATGCAGCTGGAGCAGGGGAGACAGAATGCTGTGTGAGTTGCTGCTTGTGTGCATGTATTGTGTGTGCTGTATGTCTGCATATGTATGGAGTCTCTTTGTATAAAAGTGTGTGTGTGTGTGTGTGTGTGTGTGTGTGTGTGTGTGTGTGTGTGTGTGTGTGTGTGTGTGTGTGTATAGAAATAGAGTATGTGTGCCTGTGTGTGTAAATGTATGGTGGAGTATGTGTGCCAGGCTTTGTGATGTGTATGATACACATCACACAGGCACACATACTCCATACATGTACACACACAGGCACACATACTCTAGTTCCACACACACAGACCATATTTGTATACATTGTATATGTACTTTAGAGAGGGTCCGTAGCTGTAGCGCAGCGGAATGCGGAGGGCCCGGGCATGATGGGGTAGCCGTCTCCCCGGCAGTGTAGGGGTTAGCGTGGGTTGGGGGCGGTGCAGGCTAGGAGGCAGCACAGAGAGAAGGAGGGGGCGGGTGTTGGTGGTGAGGGGAGTGTCAGTCTTTCCCGGGCAAGGCGGCGGAAGTAGCGGGGCGGGCACTTCCGGTTTGAGCAGCAATGGAAGAAGCTGCTTGCCGGACGCCCGCTGCTCCCGCTGACATGGAGGGACTGGAGCTATTGGTTGCCCGGATCCGGGCAGAGGCAGGAACGAGGGGCCCCTCATGGGTCACGGTCCAACTGGCGGCCATGGGAGCAGGCACCTCAGCGGAGGCTGCGGCAGACAGCGCGCCGCTGGCGGCGGCAGAGCCCAGCGCTCCCCCAGCAGAAGCAGGTGAGCAGAGAGGAGAGGTGAGGAGACAGTCCAGGCCTCCGGAGAGGCTAAGCCCAGACCCCCATGCAGGAGCGCGGCGTCGCTCAGGGAGCCCCATTAGGGACCCTCCGCCCCCCCCAGCAAAGCGCACTCAGAAAACCCGGGGGTCCGGCGGGAGGAATCCCACCCAACACCGGGATTCGTCCGGAGCAGGGCCATCCAGCGCGGCCGGTTCCTCCCACCAGCAGGCAGCAAGAGGGGATGCGGCCATTAGTCCCCGCGCGGCGCGGCAGACTAAGCGGGCCCAGCACAAGGATGGCCATCACACGGGTGCCGCCCCTCCTTCCGCGGCGGCAGCCCACCATACCCAGGGCGGGAATAGGAGCTCCGCAGCCAAGGGCAAGTCGAAGGGATCCGCCAAGAAGAAACGCAGGCAAGACAGCGGTTTGCAGCAGCAGCAGACGCGGCAAGAGCAGCACAGCAGGAGCCTTGCACATGGGGACGGCTCTGCTTCCGAGGTCGATTCTGTAGCAGAGGACGATGACGGCACAGCGGGTGGATCCGGCATGACGGCTGGCAGGGACTTGCGTCCGGGGCAGCCAGGTGAGACCAATTTAGCCGCAGTTAATGCCTTAGCCACGTTATTGTTGGGGATTTGTGGGGGTCATCAGGGGGGGGCTGGGGGCGTGTCAGTAGTGCCAGGGTCGCAGCCAGGGCAGACGCAGCCTTCACCTTCCACGGCGCTAGTAGTGCCGCCAATCGGGTCACCTTTGTCACCGGTGGGAGCTTGGGCGCCCGCACCCCCAGTAGTGGCGTCACATGCGGGGTTAGTACCCTTGGGGGCCCCCTTACCCCTGGCAGCAGGTGCGGGCGCGCGGGGGGTGGTTCAGGTGGCGCAGCCTGTTACGCCGGGATTGGATAGTGTGCAGTCGGAGGTGGCGGTTCAGACGGAGGGGACGGGGTGTGATTCTACTTTGTCTAGTGGGGGGGGCCAGGTGCGTTTAGCAGATGCATCGCACGCGGAGCTTTACATTTGTTTTAATGGTCTTCTTGGTTCCCATCTGAAGCAAGAAGTGAAGGAACGCATCTGGAGGGGCGAATATATCGAGATATTTTCGCTCCTTCAGCTGGAAAAGTTCAATTTAGATAAGGGTAAGCCGGATGAGAAGAAGAGGGAGGAGGAGCGGCGTTATAGACTGATTCCCCGCACGTTCCAGAACTGGTTCCAGGCTTTTTCAATCATGGCTAGCGTGATTGGGGAAAAACAGCCCGAGCATTGCTCGGCGTTGTTTGGTTATATGGACTCGATCGGGGAGGCTCATCGGTCGTACGGTGGGAACGCTTGGCTACGGTACGATGAGCAGTTCAGGCAGGAGAAGGCGGTAAGGCCTGTGATCCGCTGGGATCACAAGGATATTACCTTGTGGATGCGGCTGATGATCCCGGCCAGAACCACTCAGTCCTTTCCCGCGGTGGCCGGCGGGTCGGCCACTACTGGCCAGCCGGCTAACCGAGGAAAGGGCATATGCTGGCAGTACAACGACGGATCCTGTCGTTTCGGTCAGTCCTGCCGCTTTAAGCACGAGTGCTCCAATTGCGGAGGCTCACATGCGGCTGCCAGGTGCTACAAGCAGCGAAGGGCAAGGTCTGGGGATTCTGCACGTAAGAGGGACGACACCGGTGAAGGGGGTAGAGATGGCGCGCTTTCTAAACAGGTATCCTGAGCGGGAGGTGGCCGAATTCTTGAGGTCGGGCTTTGAGGAGGGTTTCCGGATCAAAAGTAGTTGTTTGTTGCGGTCGGAGCCCCCCTTTCGGAACTTGAAGTCTGCCTATGAGTTCCCAGAGGTCGTGGATACGAAGATTGCGAAGGAAGTGGCGGCGGGTCGTTTGGCTGGTCCGTTCACTTCTCGGCCCTTAGCTGATTTAATTGTGTCCCCGTTGGGTGTGGTTCCCAAAAAAGAACCGGGGTCTTTTCGGTTAATACATCATTTGTCGTTTCCTCGTGGTTCGTCGGTTAACGATGGTTTGCTAGGCGATGATACGTCAGTGGTGTACACTTCATTCGACGCGGCTCTATGCTGGGTCAGGCGCTTGGGTCAAGGGTCGTGGTTGGCAAAAACCGATATTGAATCGGCTTTTCGGCTGCTGCCCGTTCATCCTTCCAGTTTTCGTTTGTTAGGTTGTTTTTGGAAAGGTGAGTATTTCGTAGACCGGTGCCTACCCATGGGGTGCTCAATTTCCTGCGCGTATTTTGAGCGGTTTAGCACGTTTTTGGAGTGGGTCGTAAAGGATATGTCGAGCGTACCATCAATTATACATTATCTCGACGATTTTTTGTTTATGGGAGCAGCGGGTTCCCCTGATTGTGCCTATGCATTGGCTAACATGCGGCACGTCTGTGAACGCTTCGGGGTCCCACTTGCGGAGGATAAGACGGAGGGCCCGGTCACGTCGCTAAAATTCTTAGGCATCACCATAGACACTGTTGCTATGGAATGCAGTTTGCCGACCGACAAGGTGGAGAACTTAAGGGAGACCATTTTGGCCGCGATTCATAGCAAGAAAATAACTTTGCGGGAGATGCAGTCTATGCTAGGTAAGTTGAATTTTGCCTGCAGAATAATGCCCATGGGGCGGATCTTCTGCAGGCGCCTGGCTATGGCTACTGCTGGGATAGCGGCGCCACACCACCGGATTCGGTTAACGGCGGATCTCAAGTCGGACCTGCAGGTGTGGTTGATTTTCTTGTCAGACTTCAATTGTAAGTCCCTGTGGATGCAGGAAACGGTGAGTAACTCGGACTTAGAGCTTTTCACGGATGCGTCGGGCGCCCATGGTTTTGGTGCTTTTTTCGCGGGTCGATGGTGTGCGGTTCCTTGGGACAGGTCCTGGGTGGAGGCGGGTTATACTTCCAATCTGGTGTTATTGGAGCTTTTTCCCATAGTGGTGGCGGTTAAGATTTGGGGACAGCAGCTGGCCAATAGGCAAGTCAAGATCAATTGCGACAACATGGGAGTGGTATTGGCGATCAACAGGTGTTCGGCATCCTCTCCCCCGGTGATAAGTCTGATGCGGCAATTGGTCTTGGACTGTTTACGTTTTAATATTTATTTGTTTGCGGTACATCTGCCAGGGGTTGATAACGTGGTCGCTGATGCACTTTCTCGATTTCAGTGGGACAGATTCCGGGCGGCGGTTCCCACGGCGGAAGAACGTGGGGTTCCTTGCCCGTCCACGGCGTGGAGGATTCCTTTCGAGCGGTATCCTTCATGATTGGGAGATCCTTGTCCGAGTCGTCGGCAGCAGCGTACACGTTGGTATGGAACGCGTGGGATGCTTTGCTGATACAAGTGGGCGGTTGTGCTTCAGACGAGCAGCGGCTGTGTTTGCTACTATATTTCCTGGGTACTAATTGCGTGGAAGGCATTTCGGTGTCGGCAGTGCTCAAAAAGTTAGCAGCTCTGGCTTTTTGGTTTAAAGTTAGGGGGTTCTCGGACGTGACTAAAGATTTTCGGGTAAGACAGGCGGTAAAGGGGTACCGGGTGGGAGCCATTCGCAGGGAAGCAAGACGCCCGGTGACTTTTGAATTGTTGGGTAGGCTGGCGGAGGCGCTGCCAGGCTTGTGTTTTTCAAGCTATGAGTGCGGACTTTTTCAGACCGCATTTGTGCTAGCCTTTTTTGGGGCATTTAGAATCGGGGAATTAGTGAGTAGGAATAAGTCAGGAGTGGGAGGCATCCTCGCGGAACATGTTACCGTCCTCGCGGATTCGGTGGTCATTTATTTACCGCGCTCAAAGACCGACCAACGGGGAAAGGGCCGGTCCATCACACTTTTCCAGATCGGTGGACCGTTATGCCCTCTTTTAAACGTACAGAGCTTGATGACAGTTCGCCCTGCTCAATCGCTAGTGTTTCTGGTCCATTCGGATGGCACAGCTTTGTCCCGTTTTCAGTTTGTCACGATATTTAGAAAATGCTTGGCTCATCTCGGCCTCCCTTTCCTGGAGTTTGCCTCCCACTCTTTTCGCATTGGGGCGGCCACTGAGGCGTCACGGTGGGGATTGAGCGAGGGGGTCATAAAGCAGATAGGGCGTTGGGAGTCAGCTCGGTACAGGACATATGTCAGACCCCATTTAGTGTAAAGGGGGGGGGGGGGTTTGTCTTGGGGGATCCGGGCGAAAAAAAATGCTGTCAGTTTTTGTTCTTTTGTTGCAGGTCCGCAGGTTGTGGTCTGGATCGTAGGGCACTCCTACGTCAGCAGGGGGGCGAGAAGGGCCGATGTTAGGCCTGAGGGCCGGCAGCTCGGCTTTCCCAGGGATCAGGTACGTATCCGGTGGATAGGTTTCCCTGGGATGGTGTGGCCCAGCCTTCTGCCGGAGCTACATACTTTAGCACGTTTAGATAGGCCCCCCGATATCCTGGTGTTGCATGTAGGGGGGAACGATCTGGCCGCTAGGTCCACCAGGGTGGTCATCAAGGAGGTCAAGTTTGACTTCTTGAGGATCCGGTCCCTGTTCCCAGAGACCATTGTGGTGTGGTCAGACATTGTGGCCCGGGGTTACTGGAGGTTGGCCAATTCTGTCCTGAAAATTAACAAAGCTAGAATTAAGCTAAACAAAGAGGTGGCGAGGTTCTTCATAAGGAACGGAGGGTTGGCCATACGGCATTTCGAGTTGGAGGAGGAGATTGAACTGTTCCTAAAGAGAGACGGGGTGCATCTTAATGACATTGGGATGGACTTATGGGCCCTGGGCATCGAGGATGGGATTCAGCGAGCTCTGAGGTTGGGGGCCTCAAGGGCATAAGGGGTCACGCCCTTGTCGTGGTGGAGGGGTAAAAAGGGGCTCCGGAGGTTAGTGCCTTGGGAAGGAGATTTGTCATGGGACGAATCCGCTGGTTTTGAAGAAGGAAAGCAAGAGAGAGACGACTTTGGGGCATGCAGCTGTCCCCGAGCCGAGCTACGCGGCTGGGGGCCGGTACAAGGCTGCATGTCACACGGGTGTTTTTGGAGTACGATTTTCGGTGCCTCCGGACCCTTTTACCCCAGTTCTTGATGGAGATCGTTTTAGTTATGTTGTGGTTTCTATTTGGTTTGGAACATTGTTAATTGGCTGAATAAAGAAGGGGCTGCTATGGCCTTAAATTAATCCAATGCCAGGTAGTCCGTGTCTATTATTTTTGGAGTTTTTAAGTCAAGGGGGAATGTGGGGTCTCTGGGGGGTAAGGGGAAGTAGGCTCTACCATTATCAAGAGAGGGTCCGTAGCTGTAGCGCAGCGGAATGCGGAGGGCCCGGGCATGATGGGGTAGCCGTCTCCCCGGCAGTGTAGGGGTTAGCGTGGGTTGGGGGCGGTGCAGGCTAGGAGGCAGCACAGAGAGAAGGAGGGGGCGGGTGTTGGTGGTGAGGGGAGTGTCAGTCTTTCCCGGGCAAGGCGGCGGAAGTAGCGGGGCGGGCACTTCCGGTTTGAGCAGCAATGGAAGAAGCTCCCTCCCTCCCTCCCTTTATGTTTTTGTTGTGTGTGTTTTGCTCTTGTTTGTCATTGCAGCCGGAGGGGTAAAAAGGGGCTCCGGAGGTTAGTGCCTTGGGAAGGAGATTTGTCATGGGACGAATCCGCTGGTTTTGAAGAAGGAAAGCAAGAGAGAGACGACTTTGGGGCATGCAGCTGTCCCCGAGCCGAGCTACGCGGCTGGGGGCCGGTACAAGGCTGCATGTCACACGGGTGTTTTTGGAGTACGATTTTCGGTGCCTCCGGACCCTTTTACCCCAGTTCTTGATGGAGATCGTTTTAGTTATGTTGTGGTTTCTATTTGGTTTGGAACATTGTTAATTGGCTGAATAAAGAAGGGGCTGCTATGGCCTTAAATTAATCCAATGCCAGGTAGTCCGTGTCTATTATTTTTGGAGTTTTTAAGTCAAGGGGGAATGTGGGGTCTCTGGGGGGTAAGGGGAAGTAGGCTCTACCATTATCAAGTTATGTATATATGTAGAGAGAGAATGTTTAAACTTTATGGGGCCCTTCCCTCCTCCCTTGTGTCCAGTGGGGCAGCCCTCCTTCACCCCCATAGCAAGAATTGCCAGTAAACCTATGGTGACCAGACATCCCACTTTACCTGGGACAGGATCCTAATCCAGGGTCCCCTGTCCCAGGCAGAAATATGTTCCGGCCGGGGGACTCTGTGTAGCCGTATGCCCCGCCTACTGTCCTCCTCCGATCCACTGCTCAGTGTTTACAGCGTACTACACAGGTACAACCAGCCGGCTGCATACAGGACGGTCCTTTTACACTCTATCAGTTGTTCTATCAACTGATATCAACATTATTATATCAACTGATGTGCCGTCCAGTGTCCAGGTTTGCTTATGGCCTCTTTAACTATCTGCTGAAAAACTGAAGCATTTTAACAGTGCACTGCTATGGAGAAAAAAACGCACAGCAATGCTTAACAACGCATGAAGTGTAGAAGGGCCCTTACAGTCGCTGTGCCTGTGTTTTTGGAGAAAACTCAGGGCAATGCTTTAGAGTTATGTTAGTTAGTGCCACCTACGTCATGTAATCATGGTGTGCTTTGCGTGCCGCACTCACTTCTTTCCTTTTCTTTTTTTGGAGGGGGGGTGTCTGTAAATAATCAGCACCTAGTGTCAAATACCCTAGCTACAGCGCTGGAAAAGTCCACTGGTGCCCAGGGCCAAATTTCTCTTCATGCTTAAACAAACAGACTGTGCTTGTCAAATGGAAATACAAAAACTTTAATAAGGTTGTAGATTATACAACCCAAATAATTATACAAGGGAACAATTTTCCATAAAATGTGAATAAAAACACTAAAATAGTATTCCTGTATTGCTGTATTGACAAATTTATACTCAATAAAATTGCAGCAGCACTCTATCTATAGGTGACTATTGAGGTGATTTAGCGATGTTTCTTGGGATAGCATGATATTATAGCCTGTATTCCTGATGAATTTACTGCATATGATAGCATCCCAAGTGTTTGCGTTCAGTACATATGCCAGCAGATTGATACTCGATGAAACTGCAGCAGCTATCTTTCTATAAAGTGACTGGCTTAAGTTCTTGATAATGGTATTGTATATGGTGGTTTCCCAAGCATAGCGTTTAGTACATGCGTAGCAATCAGTCCATGTGTATATTTCCAAGCGTTATGCTCTATAGAACTGGTGGCAGGCTAGGCAGGAAATCTCCAAGGGTATATATGACCCAATATCAAACTTAAATATAATATTGGAGCGATCTCACCCTCCTTGATTTTCAATCCTTTAGCAGACGATATCTTCTGAGGAGCCACTCAATCTCACCAGCCCCGGCCGGCGGCAAAGTGAGAGAGACTTGACAACTGCTGTGCAGTGTCGGGCAGGCATGCCCGGCTCCCGGGGAGTCCAGGTGGCATGGATGGCGTAGATGGATCAAGCCTTCAGCTGTAGCTTCTGCTGACGTTTCGAGAGGAACGCCTCTCTTTCTCAAAGCTTCCCAAGCTTTGAGAAAGAGAGGCGTTCCTCTCGAAACGTCAGCAGAAGCTACAGTCGTGACGTCACGCCGCACAGGGGAAGGAGGCGTGTCGGAGTTCCGTGCTGGAGAATTGCTAGCGAAAGACGGAAGCCCGACTAGCTGAAGGCTTGATCCATCTACGCCATCCACGCCACCTGGACTCCCCGGGAGCCGGGCATGCCTGCCCGACACTGCACAGCAGTTGTCAAGTCTCTCTCACTTTGCCACCGACCGGGGCTGGTGAGATTGAGCCGATCGTCAGAAGATATCGTCTGCTAAAGAATTGAAAATCAAGGAGGGTGAGATCGCTCCAATATTATATTTAAGTTTGATATTGGGTCATATATACCCTTGGAGATTTCCTGCCTAGCCTGCCACCAGTTCTATAGAGCATAACGCTTGGAATTATACACATGGACTGATTGCTACGCATGTACTAAACGCTACGCTTGGGAAACCACCATATACAATACCATTATCAAGAACTTAAGCCAGTCACTTTATAGAAAGATAGCTGCTGCAGTTTCATTGAGTATCAATCTGCTGGCATATGTACTGAACGCAAACACTTGGGATACTATCATATGCAGTATAATCATCAGGAATACAGGCTATAATATCCTGCTATCCCAAGAAACATCGCTAAATCACCTCAATAGTCACCTATAGATAGAGTGCTGCTGCAATTTTATTGAGTATAAATTTGTCAATACAGCAATACAGGAATACTATTTTAGTGTTTTATTCACATTTTATGGAAAATTGTTCCCTTGTATAATTATTTGGGTTGTATAATCTACAACCTTATTAAAGTTTTTGTATTTCCATTTGACAAGCGCAGTCTGTTTGTTTAAGCAGTATCATACTTTAAGGAAGTGGGATCCCTTCACAGTCATCGCTGCTGTCTAACTAGGCGCAACACTTTAACAATTTTCAAATTTCTCTTCAGACTGCCTGATGTTGTTGAGAATCCTCAAGTATTGCTCTTTTTTCATGGTGCCGTTTACTGTGATTAGGTTCCCTGGTCCATTGGTTGAAAAACACCCCCAAAGCATTAGGTTCCCACCACCATGTTTGACAGTGGGGATGGTGTTATTTGGGTTGAAGGCTTCTCCTTCTTTACACCAAATGAAGGAAACATCATTGTGACCAAACAATTCAATTTTTGTTTCATCTGACCACAACACATATGACCAGAAGTCTTCTTTGTCCAGATCAGCATTTGTAAAGGCCAAGCGAGTTTTTGCATGCCTTAACTGGAGAAGTTTTAATGCAGACACGTTGTGTCTCCTTACTGCACACATTCCTTATCAGCGCTTCTCTCTGCACAAATCTTGGCCGCCCAGTGCTGCCGAGTGCTACAGCCTCTCCATAGAAGCTCAATCCATATCTTGCTGGCACGCTGGAGTAGAATACTCATCTGCAGGACCATCTGAGATCAGCCCATGCAGCCGTGAGTGACAACTCCAGTTAGCGTGCCAGTGTCTTGCTTTGCTCAACTACCTCCACTTGGGGCTTGATTTACTAAGAGGTGCTAACCTACTTAGCACGTCTAAAGTCTTAAGGCGCGCTAACCAGGGTGCTAAGTAGGTTAGCACCAGTTTTCTCAATCAGATCGTGCGCTAAGTACCGCGCGCAAAGTTTTGCGCGCGGTAAGTCCCATAGGCTTTAGTGGGCACTTCGCGAGGAGCGCCCTGCACTCTGTGCAGTGCGCGCGCAAAACTTTGCGCGTGGTACTTTGCGCACGATCACTACTTCTCACATTTCAACTGAGTTTAGACGTGCTAAGTAGTGTTGGGCGAACATCTAGATGTTCGGGTTCGGGCCGAACAGGCCGAACATGTCCGCGATGTTCGGGTGTTCAACCCGAACTCCGAACATAATGGAAGTCAATGGGGACCCGAACTTTTGTGCTTTGTAAAGCCTCCTTACATGCTACATACCCCAAATTTACAGGGTATGTGCACCTTGGGAGTGGGTACAAGAGGAAAAAAAAATTTAGCAAAAAGAGCTTATAGTTTTTGAGAAAATCGATTTTAAAGTTTCAAAGGGAAAACTGTCTTTTAAATGCGGGAAATGTCTGTTTTCTTTGCACAGGTAACATGCTTTTTGTCGGCATGCAGTCATAAATGTAATACATATAAGAGGTTCCAGGAAAAGGGACCGGTAATGCTAACCCAGCAGCAGCACACGTGATGGAACAGGAGGAGGGTGGCGCAGG
The DNA here is from genome assembly GCF_040937935.1 of Hyperolius riggenbachi. NCBI lineage: Eukaryota > Metazoa > Chordata > Amphibia > Anura > Hyperoliidae > Hyperolius > Hyperolius riggenbachi. The sequence continues at coordinate 204,337,196 of NC_090655.1, forward strand.
AGGAGAAGGCCACGCTTTGAGACACAACAACCCAGGCCTTGCATGAGGACAAGAAGCGTGCGGATAGCATGCTTTGTACCACCATGCAGTCATAAATGTAATAAAGATAAGTGGTTCAATAAACAGGGACCACGCGGCAACGCTAACCCAGCAGCAGCACACGTGATGGAACAGGAGGAGGCGCAGGAGGAGAAGGCCACGCTTTGTGAGACACAACAACCCAGGCCTTGCATGAGGACAAAAAGCGTGCGGAGAGCATGCTTTGTACCGCCATGTAGTCATAAATGTAATAAAGATAAGAGGTTCAATAAACAGGGACCACGCGGCAACGCTAACCCAGCAGCAGCAGCAGCAGCAGCACACGTGATGGAACAGGAGGAGGCGCAGGAGGAGAAGGCCACGCTTTGTGAGACACAACAACCCAGGCCTTGCATGAGGACAAAAAGCGTGCGGATAGCATGCTTTGTACCGCCATGTAGTCATAAATGTAATAAAGATAAGAGGTTCCATAAACAGGGACCGGCAACGGTAACCCAGCAGCAGCAGCAGCAGCAGCAGCACACGTGATGGAACAGGAGGAGGCGCAGGAGGAGAAGGCCACGCTTTGTGAGACACAACAACCCAGGCCTTGCATGAGGACAAAAAGCGTGCGGATAGCATGCTTTGTACCGCCATGTAGTCATAAATGTAATAAAGATAAGAGGTTCAATAAACAGGGACCACGCGGCAACGCTAACCCAGCAGCAGCAGCAGCAGCAGCACACGTGATGGAACAGGAGGAGGCGCAGGAGGAGAAGGCCACGCTTTGTGAGACACAACAACCCAGGCCTTGCATGAGGACAAAAAGCGTGCGGATAGCATGCTTTGTACCGCCATGTAGTCATAAATGTAATAAAGATAAGAGGTTCCATAAACAGGGACCACGCGGCAACGGTAACCCAGCAGCAGCAGCAGCAGCAGCAGCACACGTGATGGAACAGGAGGAGGCGCAGGAGGAGAAGGCCACGCTTTGTGAGACACAACAACCCAGGCCTTGCATGAGGACAAAAAGCGTGCGGATATAGCAGCAATGCTTTTTGCCGCCATGCAGTCATAAATGTAATACAGATGAGAGGTTCAATAAACAGGGACCGGAAACGCTAAACCATCCCAGATGTTCATCGGTCATGTTACTTGGTTGGGGTCCAGGAGTGTTGCGTAGTCGTTTCCAATCCAGGATTGATTCATTTTAATTTGAGTCAGACGGTCTGCATTTTCTGTGGAGAGGCGGATACGCCGATCTGTGATGATGCCTCCGGCAGCACTGAAACAGCGTTCCGACATAACGCTGGCTGCCGGGCAAGCCAGCACCTCTATTGCGTACATTGCCAGTTCGTGCCAGGTGTCTAGCTTCATGCCCGGTTTCAGGTCCAGCGGTGCCAGCCACAAATCCGTCTGTTCCTTTATTCCCCTCCAAATTTCCTCCCCTGTGTGCTGCTTATCCCCAAGGCAGATCAGCTTCAGCAACGCTTGCTGACGCATGCCAACAGCTGTGCTGCACTGCTTCCACGATCCTACTGCTGCTGGTGCTGGGTTAGCATTTCCGGATGAGGTACAGCTTTGAGATGCGTTGGAGGAGAAGGAGTCAGAGAGGTAGGTGCTGCTGTTGTTATCCAGCTGTTTGCGGCGTGGGCAACACCCGCGCCGTAGCAGGTGAGGAATCGCTGCCAGGCTCCACAAGGTTCACCCAGTGCGCGGTAAGGGAGATGTATCGACCCTGGCCGAACGCACTCGTCCAGGTGTCAGTGGTGAGGTGAACCTTGCAGGCAACGGCATTCTTCAAGCTTCGGGTTATTTAGCTGACCACGTGCTCATGCAACTCAGGCACTGCAGAGCGCGCAAAGTGGTAGCGGCTGGGAACAACGTAACGTGGGATGGCCACTGACATCATGCCCTTGAAGCTGTTTGTCTCCACCACTCGATATGGCAGCATTTCGCAGGCCAGAAGCTTGGCTATGCTGGCTGGCTGTTACTGCCACGGCCCGGGGGTCATTTGCTGGCAATTTCCTCTTGTGCTCAAACATCTCAGAGACAGACAACTCAACCGTAGCGCTGCACACCGAAGGGCTGTTGGTTGTTGTGTTTGATGAACACTGGGAGACCTCAAGAGCACTAGTCCGGAAAGTGACAGTGTCAGCATCGTCTGATGTTTGTGAATGTTGTGAACCACGCAATGGCTGGGCTACTGCTGCTGCTGAGGCGGGTCTGGTGGTGAGTCTGGTGAACCCAAGGGAGGCAGTGTTGCTGGTGGTACCCTGTCCTGCCGCGTTTGCCCACAGAGTGGGATGTTTGGATAGAATGTGGCGGCTCATGCTGGTGGTGGAGAGGTTGTTAATACTTTTCCCCCTGCTCAGGCGGGTCTTGCACACCTTGCAAATCGCCATGGTAACATCCTCAGTGCAGTCTTCAAAGAAAGCCCAGACTTTAACTGGCTGAGGACTCGGACCTCGTGCGTGATGTGCTGGTGCTGCTTAACCCACTGCTGGACGCTTGAGAGGTCATCCAAGTAATTATCTGGTCCTGTTCTTTTGGATCTGTGAGGGTTGTTGTCCTGGACAACATGGGCAGTATTGAGTGGGTTTTCTTGGGTGCTCCCCTGTGGCCTGTACGTGAACCGTCAGGGGAAACACCTCTTCCCTTGCCCCTCCCTCTTTCACCGGATTTCTTCCTCATTTCACTTATCCTTAAAGTACACGCTGACTGGCAGCAGTACAGTGGCAGTACAGAAATGCTATACAGTGGTGGGTGAGCGGTGTACCACTATTGTCAGCAGTGACACAGAGCACAATGCTATACAGTGGCGGGTGAGCGGTGTACTACTGTTCCCAGCAGACACAGAGTGGAAGTAAACACAATGCTATATAGTGTGGCTGAGCCGTGTACACAGAGTGGCATTAAACACAATGCTATATAGTCTGCTATATAGTCACCCCGAACAGGGTGATGTTCTGCAGAACCCGAACAGTGGCAAACACTGTTCGCCCAACACTACTGGGAGGGAACGCAGATTTTAGTACCTAAACACACGATACAACATGTTTTCCGGGGTCGGACTCTGAGGCACATACAGATGGTCCCGATCATCATCCTCATCATACAACTCTTCTCCTGAGTCTGACCCACCCACCACCTCTGCCACCCCAACATCCCCAGACACAGACCCCTCATCGTCCTCAACATTAACTTGGGATGCTGGCCTGAGCCAGACCTCCTCCTCCACATCAGGCCCCATCATCTCCTCAATGGCAGCCCTCATTAATCGCTCTGGCGACGGACTGATGGACACAACGTTCTCCTCCGGGGAGGGCTGCTGCTGACCACTGGCTGCTGGGGTGGATGTTATAGCTTGCGTGGGGCGTTGGCTGTTGCTGTTGTTGGGAGTGCTGCTCACAGCGGAGGTCTCTGGGGAACTCATGTTGAGCTCATATAGTGGTTGACGGTTAGTGGAGTATTACTGATCCCAGCAATATACACACTGACTGGCAGAGTACGCAATGCTATATAGTGTGGCTGAGCGGTGTACACAGAGTGGCAGTAAACACAATGCTATATAGTCTGGCTGAGCGAGCGGTGTACTACTGTTCCCAGCAGAATCAGAGTGGCAGTAAACAATGGTATATAGTCTGGCTGAGCGGTGTACACAGAGTGTCAGTAAACAATGGTATATAGTCTGGCTGAGCGAGCGGTGTACTACTGTTCCCAGCAGAATCAGAGTGGCAGTAAACAATGGTATATAGTCTGGCTGAGCGGTGTACACAGAGTGTCAGTAAACAATGGTATATAGTCTGGCTGAGCGAGCGGTGTACTACTGTTCCCAGCAGAATCAGAGTGGCAGTAAACAATGGTATATAGTCTGGCTGAGCGGTGTACACAGAGTGTCAGTAAACAATGGTATATAGTCTGGCTGAGCGGTGTACACACAATGCTATATAGTCTGCTATATAGTGTCAGTAAACAATGGTATATAGTCTGGCTGAGCGAGCGGTGTACTACTGTTCCCAGCAGAATCAGAGTGGCAGTAAACAATGGTATATAGTCTGGCTGAGCGGTGTACACAGAGTTTCAGTAAACAATGGTATATAGTCTGGCTGAGCGGTGTACACAGAGTGTCAGTAAACAATGGTATATAGTCTGGCTGAGCGGTGTACACAGAGTGGCAGTAAACACAATGCTATATAGTCTGGCTGAGCGAGCGGTGTACTACTGTTCCCAGCAGAATCAGAGTGGCAGTAAACAATGGTATATAGTCTGGCTGAGCGGTGTACACAGAGTGTCAGTAAACAATGGTATATAGTCTGGCTGAGCGGTGTACACAGAGTGTCAGTAAACAATGGTATATAGTCTGGCTGAGCGGTGTACACAGAGTGGCAGTAAACACAATGCTATATACTCTGGCTGAGCGAGCGGTGTACTACTGTTCCCAGCAGACACAGAACAGTGAACAGAATGCTATATAGTGTGGCTGAGCGAGCGGTGTACCACTATTCCCAGCAGACACAGAACAGTGAACAGAATGCTATATAGTGTGGCTGAGCGGGCGGTGTACCACTATTCCCAGCAGACACAGAACAGTGAACAGAATGCTATATAGTGTGGATGAGCGAGCGGTGTACCACTATTCCCAGCAGACACAGAACAGTAAACAGAATGCTATATAGTGTGGCTGAGCGAGCGGTGTACCACTATTCCCAGCAGACACAGAACAGTGAACAGAATGCTATATAGTGTGGCTGAGCGAGCGGTGTACCACTATTCCCAGCAGACACAGAACAGTGCACAGAATGCTATATAGTGTGGCTGAGCGAGCGGTGTACCACTATTCCCAGCAGACACAGAACAGTAAACAGAATGCTATATAGTGTGGCTGAGCGAGCGGTGTACCACTATTCCCAGCAGACACAGAACAGTAAACAGAATGCTATATAGTGTGGCTGAGCGAGCGGTGTACCACTATTCCAAGCAGACACAGAACAGTGAACAGAATGCTATATAGTGTGGCTGAGCGAGCGGTGTACCACTATTCCCAGCAGACACAGAGTGGCAGTAAACAGAATGCTATATAGTGTGGCTGAGCGAGGTACACAGAGTGGCAGTAAACAGAATGCTATATAGTGTGGCTGAGCAAGCGGTGTACTACTATTCCCAGCAGACACAGAGTGGCAGTAAACAGAATGCTATATAGTGTGGCTGAGCGAGGTACACAGAGTGGCAGTAAACAGAATGCTATATAGTGTGGCTGAGCAAGCGGTGTACTACTGTTCCCAGCAGTGACACAATGACAGGGGGGACCCTGGCTAGCGTGGCTGGAGCGCGAACTACCCTGCCTGCCTACCCAAAGCTAAACCCACAGACAAATGGCGGAGATATGACGTGGTTCGGGTATTTATTTACCCGAACCACGTGACCGTTCGGCCAATCAGAGCGCGTTCGGGTCCGAACCACGTGACCCGTTCGGCCAATCACAGCGCTAGCCGAACGTTCGGGGAACGTTCGGCCATGCGCTCTTAGTTCGGCCATATGGCCGAACGGTTTGGCCGAGCACCGTCAGGTGTTCGGCCGAACTCGAACATCACCCGAACAGGGTGATGTTCTGCAGAACCCGAACAGTGGCGAACACTGTTCGCCCAACACTAGTGCTAAGGGCCAGTGCTAAAGTTAGTACCGTTTTGTAAATCAAGCCCTTGGAGTGCTGAAGTACAGCACTCATCTGCGTGACGGTTTCACACAGCCACCGCAGTACAGAGTGCCTGACCTGCAAGCGCAGCAGCTCTTCCCCTATGTGACCAGCTCGCTCTGGGCCGCTATACCTTAGTTCTCCCTCTCATATTTCCACGGCCAGTGACACCGCACATGTGTGCCCCACCAGCCAGGACACCACTCTCACCGTTCCACAGGTGAGGCTGCATATACCTGGCTACAAGGGGCACTGGGCGCTTAGTCACCTGTGCCGCATGACTATCCATTCCCTCCTCTTCACCTCTCTGCTTTATTACTCCGCATATTCCACCACCACCTATCCCCAAACCGGGAGGACTACAAGTACCAGCCAGCTTGGAGACCACACTTGGAAGTACCAAGGTGGAGTTATCCTGCGATCAAAGGGAGACCGCAGGCGATCGGCAACACTGTATCCAGAGCCTATGTCCCTGGCCCACAAAGGGACAAAAGCGCTAACACTGACCAACCCATACGGGCGAGTCAGCAACTTATAGAGGTGAGAATATTCCACGGAGAGGCTTGTCATCTATATTGTTTTGAAATTGAGTGCGCTCTTCCCCTTTTGTCTTGTCCCTACCCCATCCCTGTCTACACAGATATTAACTTGAGAAGTGGCATCCTCCTTGTTCTGCATCCGTGGAACCCAGCAGTGTGCAATGTACAGCAGAGCCCAGATGCACCAGGATGGCCTTGGTGGTGATCCTTGGATTTTTTTTCACCTCTCACTATCCTCCTGGCCAGCACAGGTGTCACTTTTGGCTTCCAACCACATACTCTGAGATTTTCCACAGTGCAGAACATCTTGTATTTTTTTTAAATAATACTTTGCACTGTAGCCACTGGAACTTGAAAACATTTAGAAATGGCCTTGTAGCCCTTTCCTGACTTGTGAGCAGCCACAATGTACAGCCGCTGGTCCTCACTGAGCTCCTTTGTCTTAGCCATGACTGTCCACAAACTACCTGCATAAAGCTGCTGTTTTTCACCTGCTGAGTTGATTAAAACAGCTGTTCCCAATTAATCAAGGTAATTAGAATGCTCTAGAACAGCTTGGACTATTTGGAATGGTATAGAACTTTGGATTTTCCCGCAGACTGTGACAGTTTGTGAAGGGTATGAATAGTTTTGAATTGGAAACTTTTTGCTCAAATGTAAATAAAACCTGAGAAATGTTTTTTCCCCACAATAATGCCTCTTGTACAGCGTCTTATTATCTTTTAGGAGACACCTATGTCATTTCCAGTCAAAAAATTGCTTGCTGGTTGAATAAAAGTAACTTTAAAAAGACTCAGAGCTGAATAATTTTACAAGATTTATACATACCTGGGGCTTCCTCCAGCCCCATCCGCACAGATCTCTCCTAGTGTTGGGCGAACACCTAGATGTTCGGGTTCGCGAACGTTCGCCGAACATCGCCGCGATGTTTGGGTGTTCGCGCCGAACTCCGAACATAATGGAAGTCAATGGGGACCCGAACTTTTCGTGCTTTGTAAAGCTTCCTTACATGCTACATACCCCAAATTAGCAGGGTATGTGCACCTTGGGAGTGGGTACAAGAGGAAAAAAAAATTTGAAAAAGAGCTTATAGTTTTTGAGAAAATTGATTGTAAAGTTTCAAAGGAAAAACTGTCTTTTAAATGTGGAAAATGTCATGTTTCTTTGCACAGGTAACATGCTTTTTGTCGCCATGCAGTCATAAATGTAATACAGAGAAGAGGTTCCAGGAAAAGGGACCGGTAACGCTAACCCAGCACCAGCAGCAGCACACGTGATGGAACAGGAGCAGGCGCAGGAGGAGAAGGCCATGCTTTTTGAGACACAACAACCCAGGCCTTGCATGAGGACAAGAAGCGTGCGGATAGCATGCTTTTTACCGCCATGCAGTCATAAATGTAATAAAGATAAGAGGTTCAATAAACAGGGACCGGGCGTCAACGCTAACCCAGCAGCAGCAGACGTGATGGAACAGGAGGAGGTGCAGGAGGAGAAGGCCACGCTTTCAGGTGTAACTCAGGCCTTGCATGAGGACAAAAAAATGTGTGCGCAAAGCAATGCAATGAGTAGTTTTCAGGACACAATGGGCTATTCGGAGGAGCTATTCCCACCCCCACAAACTTCTACCTGTGAAAGGTCAATGGAACAGCCACAAATGTTGTGCCCGGATTCACAACCTTTTTCTGTGGAAAATGCACCTCGCACTGAAATGCAAGGCGAGGCCGAGGATGAACATGACGTCAACAACTCAACATGACGCAAAATGGGGGCGGAACAGAAAGCTGCTTTCAATGTTTTGAAGGCCTTAATTGCCTCCGGTGGCCAGTTAGATGCATCATTCATCACACCCAAATCCCAGAGCAATGTGTGCAGGAATTTGAATCGCAGGAGGTGTACCGAGATCATCTGGACAAGTGACCAAGTGACCAAGTGACAAGTGACCAAGTGAAAAGTGACAAAGTGACCAGTGACAAAGTGACCAGTGACAAAGTGACAAAGTGACAAAGTGACAAAATGACAAAGTGACAAGTGACAAGTGACAAGTGACAAAGTGACAAGTGACAAAATGACAAAGTGACAAGTGACAAACTGACAAGTGACAAAGTGACAAGTGACAAAATGACAAAGTGACAAAGTCACCAATGACAAAGTGACAACTGAGAGGTTGTTCTGGGGAGCTCCACTGCAAGCCTTGAGGGTTCCTGAAGATCCTCTGCTTGGAGTTCGCCGGGGTTCAGCTTGGTGTCGGGGTCGGCGGCGTCCTCCTCACTCCAACGTGGCAGATCTTCTGTTGAAGGAAAAAAAAAAAAACATTGTTAAAAGTCCAGTACCGCTTCTGAAGGACTCACCAAGAGATGCAGGAGCGCTTTAATCTAGCGCACCATCGCTCGCTGGGTGATGTCCCTCCCTACGCGCTGGAATTCTACGCTGCACATGCTAGCACGCTTTTGCGCAGTGCCAAGGCGCATTCCAGCAGCTAGCTACCAAGCTTCTGTGGATCTGATTGGGCCACCATGTTGGATCTCTGCCAAGTCCTCCAAAATTTTGAGCAATCCACGTTGCGTGACTGAGCAGTGACAACTCTACAGTCAGCATTACAATACCACTGCTGTGTTTACTGAAGAAATCAATGTTGAAGATGGAAACCGCTGGCATGATGCAAGTGGGGGATTCTGAAGATGAAAACGATCAGCATGATGATACCAACATCAGGCAACCTGCCTCAGGAAACGCTGGTCCCAGCTATGACAAAGAACAGGACGAGGAACAGCTGGAGTTGGAGCAGGAATTGGATGCCCCCACTGCCGAGGGACAGAGCGGTGCACGTTGGACTTCCACAATTTAGCGGGAATGGACAGCAGAAGAGGAAGAAAGTGATGCTGGTGACGAATATGGTGCATCACAACAATCACAACGCTCACAAGAACATGAAGACAGAGGAGTCTGGCAGGACTCTATGGCACACATGGCTCAATTCATTCTAGACTGCATTGAACGCAGCCCGCGCATTATTCACTATTCATTATTATTCATTATTCTGGAATCTGGACAACACCAATTACTGGGTTTATACCCAGTTTATACAAACACAATGTTAAAAAACTGATTGAAGAAAGTGTCAGACAGGTCAAAAATGGAACAATTCCAGCAGGCCCTTGAGGATGGAGACTTTAGAGAGGAGATTGACATCCTCCTCCTTCTCTAGCCAGTTGTACGCCGACAGACTGACTTCAGCAAACCCAGGAGGACCAGGAGGGCAGCAAAGAACACAAGCTGCTGCTAGTGCCGAAAAGGGAATGGTATTGGCAGTGTCCTTGGAGTGGGAACATTTTCTGACACCCATGCAGCAGCCCACAGAACAGCAATCGGGCAGTTCCACGTCCTCCAACACCAATCGCCTGGAGAAGATGGTCAAGGTCCAGGACTACATGTCAGATGGCGTAGCTGTGTTGAACAATCCATCTGCAGACAGACGGTGAGTGTGACAGGCAGCACAGAAGGACCATGGCAACTCACTCATAGTACCACAGTTTGATAGTGCTGCCCAAAAAATTATATGGATCCGTGGACCCGGGCACTGCGGGCAGTACTGGGAAGTGGGAACGCAAATTTTAGTACCTAAACACACGATACAACATGTTTTCCGGGGTCGGACTCTGAGGCACATACAGATGGTCCCGATCATCATCCTCATCATACAACTCTTCTCCTGAGTCTGACCCACCCACCACCTCTGCCACCCCAACATCCCCAGACACAGACCCCTCATCGTCCTCAACATTAACTTGGGATGCTGGCCTGAGCCAGACCTCCTCCTCCACATCAGGCCCCATCATCTCCTCAATGGCAGCCCTCATTAATCGCTCTGGCGACGGACCGATGGACACAACGTTCTCCTCCGGGGAGGGCTGCTGCTGACCACTGGCTGCTGGGGTGGATGTTATAGCTTGCGTGGGGCGTTGGCTGTTGCTGTTGTTGGGAGTGCTGCTCACAGCGGAGGTCTCTGAGGAACTCATGGTGCGCTCATATAGTGGTTGGCGGTGAGTGGAGTATTACTGATCCCAGCAATATACACACTGACTGGCAGAGTACGCAATGCTATATAGTCTGGCTGAGCGGTGTACACAGAGTGGCAGTACACACAATGCTATATAGTCTGGCTGAGCGGTGTACACAGAGTGGCAGTAAACAATGCTATATAGTCTGGCTGAGCCATGTACACAGAGTGGCAGTAAACAATGCTATATAGTCTGGCTGAGCGGTGTACACAGAGTGGCAGTACACACAATGCTATATAGTCTGGCTGAGCCGTGTACACAGAGTGGCAGTACACACAATGCTATATAGTCTGGCTGAGCGGTGTACACAGAGTGGCAGTAAACACAATGCTATATAGTCTGGCTGAGCCGTGTACACAGAGCGGCAGTACACACAATGCTATATAGTCTGGCTGAACGGTGTACACAGAGTGGCAGTAAACACAATGCTATATATAGCGTGGCTGAGCGAGGTACACAGTGGCAGTACACACAATGCTATATAGTCTGGCTGAGCCGTGTACACAGAGTGGCAGTAAACACAATGCTATATATAGCGTGGCTGAGCGAGGTACACAGTGGCAGTACACACAATGCTATATAGTCAGGCTGAGCCGTGTACACAGAGTGGCAGTAAACACAATGCTATATATAGTGTGGCTGAGCGAGGTACACAGTGGCAGTAAACAATGCTATATATAGTGTGGCTGAGCGAGCGGTGTACTACTGTTCCCAGCAGCGACACACAATGACTGGGGGGACCCTGGCTAGCGTGGCTGGAGAGCGAACTACCCTGCCTGCCTACCCAAAGCTAAACCCACAGAGAAATGGCGGAGATATGACGTGGTTCGGGTATTTATTTACCCGAACCACGTGACCGTTCGGCCAATCAGAGCGCGTTCGGGTCCGAACCACGTGACCCGTTCAGCCAATCACAGCGCTAGCCGAACGTTCGGGGAACGTTCGGCCATGCGCTCTTAGTTCGACCATCAGGTGTTCGGCCGAACTCGAACATCACCCGAACAGGGTGATGTTCTGCAGAACCCGAACAGTGGCGAACACTGTTCGCCCAACACTAATCTCTCCCACGCCGCCGTCCTCAGCCTTCTCCGTCTTCTACACCGGGTCCCGTAACTTCCACCATTTGGGGTTAGCCTAAGCAAGCGCTGTACGCTCCATCCGTACTGTGCAGGTGCATGCTTAAGGCAGGCACCAGAGAGTCAGAGTGAGTCACTGCGCATGTGCAAAACTGTCCGCGTCTGGCCAAAGTTACAAGACCAGATGTCGGAGAACGCTGAGGAAGGCGGCGTGGGAGTGATCCGTGTGGATGGGACTGGACGAAGCCCCAGGTATGTATACATTTTAAAAACAACAAAACCTTGATTGTGCGCTCCTCAAATAATTATATAACTGTGTGCCACTCTGTTTAACCTGGATCGCTCCTGTACTGAGTGTGTGTGTCACTCTCTAAAAGCAAATATGTTACAAGTATAGTGCTAGCATTTATAATACAATAGATAATTATTATACAGTACAATTGATAATCATTTGTAAAATGTCCCTGTTAAAAAATGGGTATAAAAGTCCCACAACTCTTCTTCCAGCTTTCCCAAGAATGAACTTCACACTTTTCCTGACATGTGTAATTACAATATACGCTCACCAGAAATGACAGCTGCCCTTCTCAGGATCAGCCCAAAGCACTTTTGGCCCAGCCAGCAATCCCTCGGTATTTCAATGTCCTTTCCTCTCCCCTGGTCGCTCCAACCATAAGAAACAAGAAAAAACCTCCAATAGTGTAACACTGTATGGTAAGGTCAATAAACTTCACCAGTGCTCCCAATTCTCACATCAGCACCCAGTGTTCCGTCACCAGAGATCAATAAAGCCTCTCACCGTATAGCCTGGCTGACCCAGCACAGACCAGCAGCAATCACTTTGTAGATGACATCAACCTTGTTCCGTTTAGTGACATTAATCCCAGGGCTCAAACAAGGCCAGACATAGTGTAAAACCTTCTTTATTAAAAAGTGTTAAAAAGTAGTGCACTCACAATTTAGCAGAATCAATTGCGCATAACAAAAATCAGTTGAGCTCGTTCAGCGTCCCTCACTCCTTAGGCCACGTCCAACTAGTTTCGTCCTATGACTCATCAGGGGCTAGGGCCATTCAGAGCGAGGAGACGCTATATACTCCCTCCCACCCATCACATGATCAACAGCGTACACGGGGTTTTGCATGATTCACTCACGGCTTCCTGAATAACCATGATTGGCTAATAGCACCCTCAATACCTATGTAATCAGTAGCAGATACATGATTGGTTGTATCCTACCTCCGTTTACCAGAGTCCTAGTGTTCCAGCCGAGCTACGGCCATTACTCGTATCTGGACTACATTACCCATAACTCCCCTCTTGCTACAGCTTACTTTCTCAAATAGTTGCTTAGATCTCCCTTTCTCTCTACCTAGACAGTCTTTGATAAGTGTCAGACGTTGCTTACCATCATATTAATTCCTTTTCCTTTCCCCCACAATAAACGCTATGCGTCCAAAACGGACTACATTTCCCAGAAGCCCTCTCATCTCCTCCCGTATCTTCTATGGAAACACAGGTTGATTGCCGCTTCCCCATACTAAGAAAGCTTGTTGTTTCTATTAACCCCTCCAAGTCTACACACTTCTCACTCCACTAGAATACTGCACAACCCACCGGTCCCCCAAAATTATTCAAAATTCATAAGAATTATAAAATTTATATAAAATTGTAATAAAATATAATCAAGGTTTATGGGATAATAAATTTAAACTGTTTCCATTTGCATGAGCTGCTCATGAATTATGCATAGCCCCCCCCCCTTTTTTTATAAATTATTTTATATATATACAAGGTACAGTATACATATCACTCCCATACTTCCATAGACATCCCCCTTAATAATAGCAGCAATTAACCATAATATTAGAAAGCAATTGTCCATCAAATCAGCTACATTTATAATCATATTGCCACAAATCCACAAAGCTTACACCTCTCAGCTCCATCTAGTGGTTACCATCCCAACACACATTGCAGACAGTATACGGATGGAGCTGTAGTGCATACAGCCACAAGCCCACAACACCACAATCTTAATCATCAGCTATAAAGCAGTTAATGTCTAGCTCTACATTCAACCCACCCGGCACCATCGTTTGTAAATCATATATCCACCTCGTTTCCATTGGTGAGATTTCTCTAATCTTATGGCATCCTCTCCATTTCGTTGTAAGTTTTTGTACTCCACAGAATTTTAATAATGCTGGATTACATTCATGCTTTTCTAAAAAATGCTTTGATACATTGTGTCCCTTGAACCCTCTACTGATATTGGCAATGTGTTTACCTACACGTTTTTTAAGGGTTCTTTTTGTCCGACCCACATACTGCAGCCCACATGGGCAGCACCATAATAGGTATACCACATGTGTGCTGCAGCAGTGAATAAATTCATTGATTTTGTAACTTTTTCCTGGGGATTGAGCTCACCATGAAGTGTAGTACCGAGGAGATTGATTTCCTTAACATAGTGGTAATGAAAAGAGACGGAACCCTGGGCAGTAAAACCTTCTTCAAAAAAACTGACAGGAACTCTTACATACCTACGCGAAGCTGTCACCATCCAAGTTGGATGGCTAATATCCCTAAGGGTCAACTCAGCAGAATACGTAGGAATTGCTTTAACATAGGTGACCACATTATGCAGGCAGAAATGTTAATAGAAAGGTTTGTTGAAAAAGGTTATAATAGACAGTATCTAGAATCAATATCAGAAGAAGTTATGCAGGGGGGAAGGGATAAGCCTTTACAGGTATCTAGGAGCACCAATCATCAAAATCAAGACAGGTCCAGTGCTTTTGAGTATGCGGTTCTGATGCAATTTAATTCCCAATACAAACAGGTTGAAAAAATGTATAAGAAGCATTGGGGTTTGTTAAGAAATGATCCTACTCTGGGAAAAATACTCCCACAACAACCAAAATTTATTTATAGGCGAGCGCAAAATCTACAGCAAAGGCTGGTCAGGACATATGTGGATGGTCCCCGGGTCAACAATAAAACGGATGCATGGGGTAATGTGGGGTTCTACCCGTGTCGGCAATGTACTACATGTGAGATAGCACAGGGAGTGAAGTTTAAAGAAATAGTGTCCAACCAGACAGGAAAAAGTTACAAAATCAATGAATTTATTCACTGCTGCAGCACACATGTGGTATACCTATTATGGTGCCCATGTGGGCTGCAGTATGTGGGTCGGACAAAAAGAACCTTTAAAAAACGTGTAGGTGAACACATTGCCAATATCAGTAGAGGGTTCAAGGGACACAATGTATCAAAGCATTTTTTAGAAAAGCATGAATGTAATCCAGCATTATTAAAATTCTGTGGAGTACAAAAACTTACAACGAAATGGAGAGGATGCCATAAGATTAGAGAAATCTCAGCAATGGAAACGAGGTGGATATATGATTTACAAACGATGGTGCCGGGTGGGTTGAATGTAGAGCTAGACATTAACTGCTTTATAGCTGATGATTAAGATCGTGGTGTTGTGGCTGTATGCACTACAGCTCCATCCGTATACTGTCTGCAATGTGTGTTGGGATGGTAACCACTAGATGGAGCTGAGAGGTGTAAGCTTTGTGGATTTGTGGCAATATGATTATAAATGTAGCTGATTTGATGGACAATTGCTTTCTAATATTATGGTTAATTGCTGCTATTATTAAGGGGGATGTCTATGGAAGTATGGGAGTGATATGTATACTGTACCTTGTATATATATAAAATAATTTATAAAAAAAAAGGGGGGCTATGCATAATTCATGAGCAGCTCATGCAAATGGAAACAGTTTAAATTTATTATCCCATAAACCTTGATTATATTTTATTACAATTTTATATAAATTTTATAATTCTTATGAATTTTGATACATTTTGGGGGACCGGTGGTTTGCGCAGTATTCTAGTGGAGTGAGAAGTGTGTAGACTTGGAGGGGTTAATAGAAACAACAAGCTTTCTTAGTATGTGGAAGCGGCAATCAACCTGTGTTTCCATAGAAGATACGGGAGGAGATGAGAGGGCTTCTGGGAAATGTAGTCCGTTTTGGGCGCATAGCGTTTATTGTGGGGGAAAAGAAAAGGAATTCATATGATGGTAAGCAACGTCTGACACTTAGCAAAGACTGTCTAGGTAGAGAGAAAGGGAGATCTAAGCAACTATTTGAGAAAGTAAGCTGTAGCAAGAGGGGAGTTATGGGTAATGTAGTCCGGATACGAGTAATGGCCGTAGCTCGGCGGGAACACTAAGACTCTGGTAAACGGAGGTAGGATACAACCAATCATGTAGCCGCTACTGATTACATAGGTATTGAGGGTGCTATTAGCCAATTATGGTTATTCAGGAAGCCGTGAGTGAATCATGCAAAACCCCGTGTACGCTGTTGATCATGTGATGGGTGGGAGGGAGTATATAGCGTCTCCTCGCTCTGAATGGCCCTAGCCCCTGATGAGTCATAGGACGAAACTAGTTGGGCGTGGCCTAAGGAGCGAGGGACGCTGAACGAGCTCAACTGATTTTTGTTATGTGCAATTGATTCTGCTAAATTGTGAGTGCACTACTTTTTAACACTTTTTAATAAAGAAGGTTTTACACTATGCCTGGCCTTGTTTGAGCCCTGGGATTAATGTCACTAAACGGAACAAGATTGATGTCATCTACAAAGTGATTGCTGCTGGTCTGTGCTGGTTCAGCCAGGCTATACGGTGAGAGGCTTTATTGATCTCTGGTGATGGAGCACTGGTGCTGATGTGAGAATTGGGAGCACTGGTGAAGTTTATTGACCTTACCATACAGTGTTACACTATTGGCAGAGCCGGATTAAAGCTAAATGGAGCCCTAAGCAAAATAACTGATTTGGGCCCCCCCCCCCCCCCCCATCATGTCGTAATAGAATCAGAAGATGCAGCTGCACAGCAACATGCCGCACACACTGGGGCAGCCGAGCTACTGGTTGCTATGGGCAACAGCCCGCTTTCCTCTGTGGGTGCACAATGCAGGGAATAGCAGCGGCAAAATGCAGAGTGAGAGATGAATGGCTGGGACATTTGCACTCAGGGGCTGGGGCACCCCTGTGAAGAGGGCGCCAGATATCACAGCAGCAGCACTTTCCCCCTGCATCTCCAGCCTGGCAATAGCAGAAAGCTCTGGACACCGCCAAACCGGAAGCCGTTCCCCAGACAGAAATATATAACCACCCCCACCACCGAACAACCGATTTCCTCCCAAACTAGACAGCCACCATGCAGCTTCCATCCCAGTGAATACGATAGTCCAGCAGAGAAGGCAGCCGCAGCGGGGGAGAATGACAGCACCAGATGACTCACATTCACCTATTGCGATCCAAGCAATAGAGGTCCCGTCATCCGGAGCCCATATGTCTCCTCTAGAGTGCTGCCGCTCTGTTACTACTACTATTACTACTTCCTACTTCCTGTCTGATCTGAGAATCAGGAAGTTCAGAGCGAGCGGCTGCACTGTAGAAGAGACAGATGGGTTTCAGATGACGGGATCTCTATCGCTTGGATCATGGATAGGTGAGTGAGCGTTTGCCATCTGCTGCTATCATTCTTGCTGCAGCTGTAGTTCTCTGTGGGAAGGGAGGGAGAAGTGGGCAGCGGCAGAGCGCACAGTAGCAGGAGGGGGACCTAGGAGGAGAGCCTGGCTCTGAAGACAATCAGTAGCACACGGCATCATTTGACAAGACAAGACAAATAACATTTATATCGCGCTTTTCTCCTGGCGGACTCAAAGCTCCAGAGCTGCAGCCACTAGGACGCGCCCTATAGGCAGTAGCAGTGTTAGAGAGACTTGCCTAAGGTCTCCTAATAGGTGTTGGCTTACTGAACAGGCAGAGCCGAGATTCGAACCCTGGTCTCCTGTGTCAGAGCCCTTAAAGGGAATCCGAGCAGTGCCTGTGTGTGTGCCTTTAAGCATACCCACAACTAATTAATTACATCCTCACACCTACCAGCATGATGTTTGTAATTATATCCCCCTGGGTTCCTTATATTTCATTGCATTGTGCTGAATCGAGCTGCTGACTTTGGAGAAAAGTCGTCCTGTGTAATACAATGTAACTAGGGAAAGATGCATATCATTTTGAAGCTCTCTTTCTCCTCTTTCCAATGATAGATAAACTGCCACCCTACGCCTTTTAGTTTTCGCTGTGGCCGCGATTTTGATCGTGAAAATAGTGAAAACTAAAAAGGCATAGGGCGGCGGTTTATATATCATTGGAAAGAGGAGAAAGAGAGCTTTAAAATGATATGCATCTTTCCATAGTTACTACACTGCTCAGTCCCTTTAACCATTATACCATCCAGCCACCGCTGACAGGATGGCGAGGGCTGGTTTATGTGCTGATGGGGCCCCTTTGACTCTGAATGGGGCCCCAAGCGACTGCTTTTGTTGCCTGGTCGGTAATCCGGCCCTGACTATTGGAGGTTTTTTCTTGTCTCTTATGGTTGGAGCGACCAGGGGAGAGGAAAGGACATTGAAATACCGAGGGATTGCTGGCTGGGCCAAAAGTGCTTTGGGATGATCCTGAGAAGGGCAGCTGTCATTTCTGGTAAGCATATATTGTAATTACACATGTCAGGAAAAGTGTGAAGTTCATCCTTGGGAAGGCTGGAAGAAAAGTTGTGGGACTTTTATACCCATTTTTTAACAGGGACATTTTACAAATGATTATCAATTGTACTGTATAATAACTATCAATTGTATTATAAATGCTAGCACTATACTTGTAACATACTGTAGAGCGCCCTGTTACTGCCCTATATTATGTATACATTTTGTATAATTATTCAGCTCTGAGTCTCTTTAAGTCAAAGTTTGCCAGGGGTATGAATAATTATGGGCAGCACTGCCCATATATTATTTATATATATATATATATATATATATATATATATACATATATATATATACAGTATAAGTATGTGTGTGTGTGTGTGTGTATATATATATATATATATATACTGTATATATATATATATATATATATATATATATGTATGTGTACTGTATATATATATGTATATATATATATATATACACACACACATATATATATATATATATATATATATATATATATATATATATTTATAATATAGTTATCTTATGGACTCAACTATTTTTAATATGTATGTCATATTTTTTTAATATGTATGTCATGGGGGTATATTACTATTCATTTTGCAAGTAACGACTTATAATTAGTGACTGACACAAAACTGAAAAAGTACAGCTTTATTTCCAAATAAAATATTGTCACCATACATTGTACTATGGACATAATAAACTTTGTAATAACTGGGACAAAAGGGCAAATAAAACATGTGGCTTTGAATAGTGTTCAAATCCAGAGTTCAGAACAGAACAGTTCTGTAGCTGCAGCTCTTGAGCGCTTTGAGTCTGACAAGAGGAAAGCGCTATACAAATGTTCGTATTATTATTTATCCACCGTAGCATTTTTTTTGGTTTTTTTTAACTGTAATGGCCAAAAACTGAGAAATAATTATTTTTGTTTCAATGTTTTTCTTATTATTCCGGTTAAAATGCATTTACAATAAAATAAATCTTAGCAACATGTACCACTCAAAGAAAGTCTAATTGGTGGTGAAAAAAACAAGATATAGATCATTTTATTGTGATAAGTAGTGATACATTTATTGGCGAGTGATTTGGAGGAGCGCTGAAAGGTGAAAATTGCTCTGGTCCTTAAGGGGAAAACCCTTCGGTGGTGAACTGGTTAAAGGGAAGGTTCAAGCAAAATAAAAAAATGAATTTCACTTACCTGGGGCTTCTACCAGCCCCATGCAGCCATCCTGTGCCCTCGTAGTCACTCACTGCTGCTCCAGTCCCCCGCTGGCAGCTTGCCGACCTCGGAGTTCGGCGGGCCGCATTGCGTACATTTTTACACATTAACACATACATTTTTACGCATTACTGGTTAAATGCATGTTCTTGCACTAGTGGGAATGCATAAAAATGTACGCAATGCGGCCCGCTCTCCTCCGAGGTCGGCAAGCTGCCAGCGGGGGACTGGAGCAGCAGTGAGTGACTACAAGGGCACAGGATGGCTGCATGGGGCTGGTAGAAGCCCCAGGTAAGTGAAACTCTATTTTTTTATTTTGCTTGGACCTTCCCTTTAAGTACTTTGTCCCACTGTTAAATAACAACAAGGTGTTTTCCGAACTCCAGTACCCAGCAGGAGGTATAGGTAATTTAATGAGGAGCTGTATGTGCTATGATTATGTACGTGGTTCAGAGGTGCCTCAGTAAAAATACATTATTCATTACTTGCCGACTGCGTCACGCCGATGGGCATGATCGTGACTGCAGCCCCAGGACCGCCTAACACCAATCAGTCCTGGGGCGGAGATAAGTCCTGGGGCAGGGATTTGCAGGAGATTGAGCGCTCCGATGCATGCGCATCTCCGCTTGGATGACGGAGCTCCGCTCCTCCATCAGTCTCCCAGCGGCGATCGCCGCTAGCAGACTGTTATTTAGTCTGTACAGTGCTGAGATCTACGGCAGCGCTGTACTGGGGACAGCCATGTGATAGGGCTGTCCTCCTGGGACGCAGGAGAGCAATCAGCTCTCATTGACTGAGGCCTATGACAGCCGATCACTGTCATAGGCTGGCTAGGCGAGGGAAGGAGGTGCTGCAATAAAATAAATAAAAAAAAATGGATACATTTATTTTAAGAAAAACAAATAAATATTTGTATAAAAAAAAATAAACATCCCTGCACTGATTCGCTTCCACCAACAGAAAGCTCTGTTGGTGGGCAGAAAAGGAGGGTGGGATCACTTGTGTGCTGAGTTGTACGGCCCTGCAGCGAGGCCTTAAACCTGCAGTGGCCTATATTGTAAAAAATAGCCTGGTCACTAGGTGGGTGTAATCCTATGGTCCTTAAAGGGAACCTTAACTGAACGGGGGGGAGGGGGGGTAAAGAGTTTCACTTACCTGGGGCTATTACCAGCCCCCTGCAGCACTCCTGTGCCCTCGGAGCCGCTCTGGAATCCTCCGGACCCCCGCTGTCACTTAGTTTCGTCTTTGACGACTCACCAGTCGGCCGGCCGCCATGCGTATTATTGGACGCATTCCCTACTGCAATTAGCGCTGTTGCGGACCGCAACGCGTACAAAAATACGCGTTGCCGCATTCCGCATGCGTAGATATGTGGCAATGCGTATTTTTGTATGCGTTGCAGTCCGCAACAGCGCTAATTGCAGTAGGGAATGCGTCCAATAATACGCATGGCGGCCGGCTGACTGGTGAGTCGTCAAAAATGAAACTAAGTGACAGCAGGGGACCGGAGGATTCCAGAGCGGCTCTGAGGTCACAGGACTGCTGCAGTGGGCTGGTAATAGCCCCAGGTAAGTGAAACTCTTTACCCCCCGTTCAGTTAAGGTTCCCTTTAAGTGGTTAAAAACAGTTTTAAAAAAAAACAGGTAAAGGTAAACATAAACACTCAATGGTAAGGTTAAGAACCGTAATCTTATCGAGCCAAATGAACAAAACTCTTATAGTTGCAACTATCTTCCTGTGTCTTTAGACATATAAAGACTAGGCTCTGCTATGGCTCATTGAGGATTTTACTCACTTTATATGCCTGAAGAAGCAGGAATCTGGTCCCGAGAAACGCATTGCAATATATGAGAATTTTGTTTATTTGGATCAATAAAATTATGGTTCTTCCTCACCATTTTTTGCCCAAGTTTTTTTTTTCTGTCTATACTGGCTAGGGATGATTGTAATTGGCTAATTATTCAAAATTGGCTAAAAATTCAATTTTTTTCAATTTTTTTTTCAATTTTTGTGTAATTCATTCATAATTTCTAGTAATTTTGCCATAATTTTGTGTCAACTTCAGTGGCTAATAGCAAAGCCCCCTTACATGCTATTGTCACCTAATGGCTTAATATATTAACGTATATGTAGCAATTTGGTGACAATAGCATGTATGGGAGCTTTGCCATTACCGTAACCACTAAAGTCGGCACAAAATTACATGAAAATGCGAAATTACGGTTCTTGATTATGATTACAGATGAAATTAATTACGTTTTTTCCACAACAGTTTGCATTACGATTTTGCATTAAAAATAAATCTTGATGCACAATTATGATTAAGCGAAATTTGTGCTCATCACTAAGACTTGCTACAATCCCCAGCGCAACTGACCAGCAACCCTGGCATCAGTATATCTGAATTGCCTACCAAGCCTTCTCATTAGTTGATTCTTCTAAGCCAATGACAATCCTCTGTGGCAAATTCAAATAAATCAAAGTAGGAATATTGTATATGAATTTGCTATCGAATGCCCTATTGGTGTAGATCCTAGGCTCTCAACACATGGTATATGTACCCCAAGGGGTGAGCTGGTCATAGTCTGCACCAAGCGCAGAGTCCAGTTTTGTATGGCCCAACTTTTCATGGAGTTACATGGATACCCATTCTGTTTAACAGAGACATAAATTTCAGAGGTTAAAGGAATACTATCAATGCCCAAGTGTTCTAAAATGACAATGTACAAATAATGTCTAAGTAGCTGTGTAAACATTTTGCTGCTTTTCATGTTAAATATCAGAGGCAAAAGCTTTAATTTATTGAGTGTAGGATTTAGCTATATTGGGACAAATCAATTGCAGAAGGGGTGTCTGCTTCAATGCACATCCAGTGTTGCATATCAGACTACAGAGTATTTTTCTAAGATAGCAAAAACAGTATGAAAAGCTGTGACAATTACAAATGTTTATAACAAGTTTCCTCTGCTCTCTTCAGACACTTCAGTCAGAAACACAGGACACAGAAGCTGCAGCTGTTCTGAGCTTTCTCTCTCTCACACACAGAGTTACACACAGGGTTAACTGATCAAGTGTGAGGGGGATTTCCCCTCTCCTCATGGCTCATCCTGCATTCAGTTTTGGTTTCCAGTGAAATGTATACACCAGTACTTAGCAGCACTTCCCAAACAATCCCTATCTTAATTGAAAAAAATATGTAAATCGATAGTGTTCCTTTAACTCCAGCCCAGGAAGCATTTGGCCTTAATCCACCTCTGCTATTTAGCAACATCCATATGTGCACACTAAATTCAAGGGGGAGAAATTCACATACAGACACACTGACCTTTTCTCCCCACTTTTGGGGCAGAAAAAGTGCATCTTATGGTCCAAACAATACGGTAGTTTTCAAACAAGCAGTCTGGCCATCCGGCATTTTTTATAGACTGTTTCCAGGGAGTGTTTTTATGAAGAATAGACAAAACATTGAGAACCCCTCATGAAGAGATAGACTAGTCCAAAACATATTAGATCAATAAGATAAAGTACTTTGTGCATAAAGTAAAGTGCATCTTGCTGTGGGAGAATTGTGCATTGTTTATGTATGTGTAAACATGTATTTTCAACTTTACATTTTTTTAGAATAGTGGTCCTATAGGATCTGCTTTATTTACCACTACTGGAAGCAAATCCCAGTAGCAATGTCATGTTCTGCATCTGAATAATAGACATGTTTTATTAAAATAGTTAAAATTCTCTTTTGTATTGAGAAAACAACACCTGTTTGGAAAAAAAAAATATTTTCAAGTCATAATGGAAACAATAATAATAATAATAATAATAATAATAATAATAACAAATAGGATGCATTAAAATTACTCTTTTTTACAGGGAGGAGGCGCCTGGAGATGGCAGCCTCGGCAGCTTGTTCTGTCTTTCTATGTTTGTTTTATGTATTTTTGTTTTTCAACATTGCCTTGTGCAACCCAACCCGGATAACCTTCACCAGTGAACAACTACTGAGCATTCACACTGTCTGTCTATGTATTGTTTTTGTTTGTGTTTGTTAAGCAACTACCAAGACAAATTCCTTGGAGGTGCAAACTTACTTGGCGAAAATAAATTGATTCTGATTCTGGTTCTGATTATAAACATATACATTTACTGTATATTATTGTCATATTTAGAAAAGCTACATTTGAATGTGCCATATTATTATCAAAGTGACAGTAGAAAGGAGTGTTTGCTAGTTAGGCCCGGTTCAAATGGGCTTTTCGCTGGCATTGCATTTAGCCAACGCTAAACACTTCATTGCAGATGAGTAGAGCAGCATTTGGCATTGATACCCACTGTTCACTAAACATGTCGGAATATGACCCCCACAGGGGGGCATGGGTATGTGTAAATATACACCCCAAAACACATTATACTACTTCTCCTGAGTACGGTGATACCACATGTGTGGCACCTTTTTGCAGCCTCGGTGCGGTAAGGGGCCCAACATCCTATGAGCACCTTTAGGCTTTACAATGGTGGTTACAATTTAGCAACCCCCAAAATGCCAGGACAGTAAACACACCCCACAAATGACCCCATTTTGGAAAGTAGACACCCCAAAGTATTCAGAGAGGGGCATGGTGAGTCTGTGGCAGATTTCTTTTTTTTTTTTGTCACAAGTTAGCAGAAATGGACATTTTTTTGTTTGTTTTATTTTTATTTCAAAGTGTCATTTTCCGCTAACTTGTGACAAAAAATAAAATCTTCTATGAACTCACCATGTCTCTTAGTGAATACTTTGGGATGTCTTCTTTCCAAAATGTAGTCATTTGGGGGGTATTTATACTATCCTGGAATTTTAGCACCTCATGAAACCTGACAGGTGTTCAGAAAAGTCAGAGATGTATCAAAATGGGAAAATTCACTTTTGGCACCATAGTTCGTAAACGCTATAACTTTTACCCAAACCAATAAATATACACTGAATGTTTTTTTTTAATCAAATACATGTAGCACAATACATTTGGACAAAAAATGTATATAGAAATTTTACTTTATTTGAAAAATGCCAGCACAGAAAGTTAAAAAAATCATTTTTTTGACAAAATTCATGTCTTTTTTGATGAATATAATAAAAACTAAAAATTGCAGCAGTAATCAAATAGCATCAAAAGAAAACTGTATTAGTGTCAAGAAAAGGAGGTAGAATTCCTTTAGGTGGTATGTTGTATGACCGAGCAATAAACCGTTAAAGCTGCAGTGGTCTGAATGGAAAAAAAGTGTCTGGTCCTTAAGGGGTAGAAAGACTGTGGTCCTAAAGTGGTTAAAAAAATGGAAATTGGAAATCTGTGTAAGCGGTAATTGCCATTGCCAGAAATTGGAATTTCTGTGGAATCAGAAACCACCATTTCCAACCATTCCTAATGATATCTAGCCCTTGGCAGTTCTTGCGCATTGCCTGTAGAAACTAAATGCAAGGTACTCCTCATTCCCATTGCTTTTGCCAATGTCATCTTCCTGAGGTCAGTGGTGGGGTAAAATACAAATACGAACACCATGAATAAGTCAAATATAATCAGATTTAGTATCGGTACAATTTTGAATCACACCACAAGCTGTGCAGTTTTTGGTGGAGCCATATTGTGCCACGTGGATCCCAGCCGTGACGCTGTGGCAGATTTTCTCATTACTACTTCCCATGTACATTCATTTGGGTTGCGACTTGTTGGCAATAACAGGGAAGGCTGTGGACGATATACTGATGAAATTCTCAAACACTAATACCTATAAACAGAAACATAAACATAAGACAATAATTTATTACTGTAGTGCAATATTAATAAGCTGTTTCCATTTAATTAATTAAGTAAAAAAATGATTTATTTTATTTTAGGCACATTGGGCTCAATTCTGGTAGGGGTTTGCCATGAAGAAAGACTAGTCAGGAAAATACCTAATTCGTTATCTTTTTTTTCCTTTGTTGAATTCTGATACATTTTCCCGCCTGTAAATGATGTTTGTTAAATTACCGACACAGGGGGGAAAACATGCAGCACTGAGTAGTAATCAGTGAGGTATTTTCCCGACAGTTATGTGCAGAGCCCACTGATCCTCCCCCCACCCGCACATTCCCTCCCGACGCCCAGCCAATTCTAATTGCGCCCCCACACACTCCCTCCCGGTGCCCAGCCACTATTTAATTAAAGTAACTAAAAGTGCTCAGATTCCTTAAGCCGCCTGCTGCCCCCCCTCCCCCCGCTCGATCCCCCTGCGTGCAGTGAGATGGGCACCCGTACTACTACTCACTGTTATGGCTCTCTCCAGCGTTGATGCCGCACCCTACTCATCCACTGTACAGCTTCGGGCTACTGTTCCCCGTCCCGGGGACGCGGCTTGATGACATCACCAAGCCGCATCCCTGGTACGGGGAACAGTAGCCCGGAGCTGTATAGTGGAGGGGCAGGGTGAGAGCCATAACAGTAAGTAGTAGTATGGGTGCCCATCTCACTGCACGCAAGGGGATCGAGCATGGGGTGGG
Source organism: Hyperolius riggenbachi (assembly GCF_040937935.1). NCBI lineage: Eukaryota > Metazoa > Chordata > Amphibia > Anura > Hyperoliidae > Hyperolius > Hyperolius riggenbachi. Next base: position 204,362,924 of record NC_090655.1, read on the forward strand.
GGGGGTGGGGGGGCAGTGGGCGGCTTTAGGAATCTGAGCACTTTTAGTTACTTTAATTAAATAGTGGCTGGGCATGGGGGGGGGGGGGTGTTAGGGGGTTGGGCAGTGGGCGGCTTTAGGAATCGGAGCACATTTAGTTATTTTAATTAGATAGTGGTTGGGCGTTGGGAGGGAGTGGGGGGGTGGGGGGTGGGTGGATATGTGGAATCGGAGCACTTTTATTTGTCTCCTTAGAGGGGCTGGCTATATACTCAGGCTTTTCACAGGGGGAATATTGCTATAAACACTTGCTGTATAGGGGGTTGCACTATATATATATATATATATATATATATATATATATATATATATATATAGGGGACTGGCTATATACACTGGCAATGTACATGCGGAATATTGGTATAAATGCTTGCTATATACAGGGGGGCTCTGACTATATACATACGTCTTCAAGCCGCGTCCCCAGTACTGTGAACGGCAGCCTGGAACTGTACGGCGGTGGAGGATGCACGGTCATCGCTGGAGAGAGCCATGGTGAGTAATACTCTCCATGCTCATCTCCCAGCGCCATTGGGGGGGGGGGGGGACCAGGAAGGAGAGGGTGGCTAACTGGGATGGAGGAAGGTGGGGGCTTAAAAATATAAATACGCTTTTTTACCTATAATGGGGACAATTATAACTTGTTAACCTATACTGTGGCACCTATAGCAGACCTACCTATACTGTGGCACCTATAGAAGAGCTACCTCTACTGTGGCACTTATAGCTGACCTACCTACCTATATTGTGGCACCTATAGCTGGTTAACCAATACTAGGACAACTCACTCTAACCTTAGCCCCTCACTCTCAACACTAACTTCAGACCCTCACTCTCAGCACACTCGCTCTCATTTCAGGCCCACATTCTCAGCACACTCACTAGGGATGATCAATGAGATGCAAATTTTACCGAGTTGATGCAAAATGATTCTAATGCAAATTTATGCAAATATATGCAGTTTGAAAATTGACCAATCAATTTCAACCTGGGTTTAAACTGATTGGTCCATTTTCAAGATGCATATATGTGCAAAAAAATTGCATAAACTTGCATCAACTCAGAAAATAATGCATCTCATTGATCATCCCTAACACTCACTCTAACCTCAGGTCCTCACTTTCTCATTTTCATCTATGACTTCTTACAAAAATGACGACCAGGTACGGGCAGGTCTTAAACTGAACGGTAAATTTTGTGCTAACATGCCCCCTTTTCTTCATGAGAATTCTGATTTGAGGTAAAATACCGCACAAATCACCTCATAATTTACCGCATGAGGTAATTCATGACTAAAATTTTCCTCATGAGGTAAAACATGACTAAAACCTACCAGAATTAGTAAATGTCATTACCTCATGAGGTAAATTACTTCACATGAGGTATTTTGTTTGATAACCCTACCAGAATTGAGCCCATTGGCCCTTATTCAATTCACTTTTTCTCTTAAGCTTTCTCCTAGGAGATCATTTTTCATTTTCTGTTTAAAATAACATTTCCGCGCCTTGCAATTAAAAAAGTACCAAAAAGTAGGTAAAAAAAATAAAAGTATTGTAAAAATTAGTATTGACTATTTTCAGCTGGTGGTTTAAAAGGCATTTTATTAATTAGGTGTGAAAATAACAAGAACAAGAAAGGGGGGGGGGGGGGGGGAGGCATGAGGTGTTAATCGCTCAGGCATGCACCATCTTTACTATGCTAAGAATGCATGCCCTGCATCCAAACAATGCTACATTTATTACGAGGTGTGAGGTAAAAATGTTACACATTTTTGCCTTGCTGCTCCCAGGGTTATACATATGTTGTTTAGGTTAGGCCTCCTGCCCGGAGGTTTACCTGATTGTGGTGCAAGAGTCCAGTAAATTATACTTTGCTTGCAAACTATAGTGGAAGCTAAAGTTCCTCCATAGTATAATAAATGTAGCATGTGTTTGGACCCAGAGCATGCATTCTGAGGCCTCGTTCACATTACACGCATTGCCGTCCATATTTCGGCAACACATGCGTGAGGCGGAAACGCACAACATCATAAGTGCATAGTATGCATTGTCCGATGTTCACACTGCATGCGTTCCGAACCAGAGCGGTCCGCAAACGCATGCTGCTTGCATTTTTTACAAAACGCGCAGCTGACGTTTTCAGTATAATTAATGGGATCAGCCAGGCAACGCATTGAAACGCAGATGGTGTGCGCTTAAATGCGTTGCAATCCATTCGCAAGGCCATCTGCCTTTGGTAATGTGAATGGGGCCTTAGCCTAGCAAAGGTGGTTAACGCCTGAGCGATAAACCAATGAATTTCAGCATGTTTGATGATTTGAATGTGACGTGCGCAGATAGCTTATTGGAGGTACTACACATGTGAGCTGTTTGTCATTTACCTGTTGTGGTATGCGCTGGCCCTCTCTTTGCTGTGAAAATAACACTTTGGAAAAACTTAGGCTATGTTCATAGTGGGTGTGCAGGAATGCAATGGAGGGGAACGTATAAATAGTACCACATGTTATCCACGCGTTGCTTTGCATACAGTGAAGCATACAATCAATTAAAAATATGCTTTACTGTCACCATTAACATGCAAGTTTTGCGGTAATGCACTGCCGTTAGACTGCACCAAGATACCAGATGCCTTTAGAATGCACCAGCTGTAGTGTGAACGTTGCATAGGTGGTGCATTGTTGTGCTGCCATTACATTGCACTGCAATGTCCCAGCATGAAAGTAGTCTTAGGAGAAACAGTGAATTTCATAAAGGCCACTGTGTCTTTGTATCTGATTATTTCTCTAAATAATCACTTTCTTTGTTTAAGCAATTATTTATTTATACCAGGTTTTCTATTTGTTGTAGTAGCATCACACTCCATACCTATGATTCGAAGGCATTAGGGATGGGGAGCTTAATGTTAATGCTACTAAATAATCAGTTACCAACATTCTGCAGTCACAAGTGGTGCAGGGAGAAAAGAGATTAACTTGACAGATGCAAGTTAAATTACACCAAAAGTATACCTTGTCTGGCAGATAAAGAAATTGGCTGTTACTTTTTGGATGACCCGTCTATGTACTCTATATAAACAAATTATAAAATAATTTGTTTGCACAGCTGCACTGGATGTCATGTCACTTGCAGATTTTTATCGAAGTAATATTCGCATCAAAAATGCTATTTTCAATTTTGAAAATATATTCCCCAAATTACATTGTATTTCCGCAATGTGAATTTTCCCCAAAACTGCAAATTGTCATTCATGAATTAAGAGAAATTTAGACCTTCTAAAGCGAAAAATCACAAAAAAGTTAAAAATTACACCTTTTAAGGTAATAAAAAAAAAAATCACAAAAAAATGTGAAAGAAGCACACATTTTAAAGTGAAAAATTGCAACAACAACTAAAAAAAAAAAAAAAAACAAAGCCCACAAAATTAATTTAGAAGGCATTTTTGTTCAAAAGTCAAGTTTTACATTATTTTTGTGAAGATTAAAGCGAAAAAATATAGACATTTTTGCTCATCAGTAGATGTCAAGCAACAGCATTGCTATGAGAGGAGGGGATGACCTCTTGGGACACCTGTGCACTCTTTAAGGCCTCTTTCACACCAAGACATTGCGTTTTAGGGGGCGTTAAGGTCTCATAACGTGCCCCTAAGGCAACGCATGGTGGTGTTGAAGTTAGACGTCAGATTGAGTCGTGTTATGAGGCTCTTGGTGCTATCCTGGGAAGTCCGGATCTTTTCAATGATCCGGATGATCTTTGAACCAAATGTTTGAATAATTTTACTAGGGAAGTAGGAAGCAGGGGTGCAGCAGAGTGAGAGGTGCAGGTGGATGAAGGCACATTGAGGGTGCTAATGGGGAAGGGAGAGATGCAGCAGGAAGATTGTGCTTGTGCACAGAAGCTGCAGTTCCTGTTTCTTCCAGACATCCACTGTGAACTGAATCATTCATTGTGATGATCTGGATGATTAAACTCACAAAAAAGATCCACAAAGATCTGAATCATTCATGATCTGGACAACACTACAGTGCAGTGAATATTAGCCATGTGGCTAAGAACAATAGCGACTCTCCCCTTACTGAGCATGTCTAACGCAGCTAAAACCACATATAATGCACAGCACGCTGCACTTTCTTTGAACGTCCAGCGTTACACTGTAACGCAACGTGGGCACCCATGCTGGTTGGGAGAAATATCTCTGTAAATGACAATTTTTTTAATTATTTTTTTTACACACAATTGACATTTACAGAGATATTTTTCCCACCCAGCATGGGTATGTGTAAAAATACACCCCAAAACACATTATACTACTTCTCCTGAGTACGGCGATACCACATGTGTGACACTTTTTTGCAGCCTAGGTGCGCTAAGGGGCCCAAAGTCCAATGAGTACCTTTAGGATTTCACGGGTCATTTTGAGGCATTTAGTTTCCAGACTACTCCTCAAGTATTAGGGCCCCTAAACTGCCAGGGCAGTATAGAAACTCCACAAGAGACCCCATTTTAGAAAGACTACACCCCAAGGTATTCTGTTAGGAGTATGGTGAGTTCATAGAAGATTTTATTTTTTGTAATAAGTATTATATTTATTTCTTCATCAGAAAGACAAATATATAGAACATGATTTTATATTATTAAGTTTTAATATGCAATTATATCTTATGTGATTAATTGTTTTAACCTCTTGCCGACTGCGTCACGCCGATGGGCGTGACCGCAGCGGCAGCCCCAGGACCGCCTAACGCTGATTGGTGTAAAGTCCTGGGGCCAGCTAATGCAGGAGACCGCACGCGCATCTCCTGCTTGGGGGCGGAGCTCTGCCCCGCCTTCAGTCTCCGAGCGGCTATTGGAGAGCGATCGGCTCTCATAGGCAGAAGCCTTTGACAGCCGATCGCCATAATTAGCTGGCTGTGGGGAAGGAGGGAGGGAATAGATTTAAAGAAACATATTTTGTTACTGTTTACAAACAGTAACAAAAATATTTGTAAAAAAAAAATAAACAATCTGGGGGCGATCAGACCCCACCAACAGAGAGCTCTGTTGGTGGGGAGAAAAGGGGGGGGGGGGGAATCACTTGTGTGCTGTGTTGTGCAACCCTGCAGCTTAGTCTTAAAGCTGCAGTGGCCTATTTTAATAAAAATGACCTGGTCACTAGGGAGGTTCAGCACTGCAGTCCTCAAGAGGTTAAGAATAATTATGTTATAAGCTTTATATTTAAATGAGTATATTAGAAGCCCTGTGTACTTCAATAAGCATTACGTTACTATATCTGTAATTCACAGATTGTTTGAGTCAACATGCCCTATTTCTTGCTTAGGAAAGTACAGACACATTCCAAACTAATTAGCAGAAGGATACATTATCAGAAATGCGTCATAAATGACATTGTTTACTGTTTGGAAGTTCAATGTTGGGGTAAAAAAAGTCAACCAGCAGACAAGATGGCTGGTGACGTCCATTTTTAATCAACTGCATCAGAAATGACCCAATCAGAATTTATAAACAATAATATTATGATTTAGGTATTCAAAACATGATAAAGCATTGACGCACAGAAGCTTTAGCCAATCAGAACCTGGGATTCTGGGAAATTCCAGATTAGACAGCCATATTGCATACAATCACTATAAAAGTAGGAGTTGAAAGCTCATAGTTTGCACTAGCCTACCAATCTCCTGAGAAGACACACGAGACAGAAGCTACCTTCCCACACGTGGTTCTAGATGCTGAAGTGATGACAGAGAATGGGTAATATTCTTAATATTCTGGTGATTTACTTTATAAATTTTTCAGCATTAAGTTCTGTTAAGATGTTAGCAAGAAGTTTTCTTAGAAGCTTTTTTTTATGTTATTTATTTAAGAAGATTACTACAAGTTTTACGCAGCTACTATATACACAGCTATTGATACAGATGAGACTACTTTTGATCTTATTCTACATAATACAACTGTTATATTCTTTTTTGAATGTACTTAGAAGATTGAGGTTTGCTTGGCTATATAGGCCATGATGAGATGGAATACCGTTAGAAGGAAACACTACGTGGAACTGTTCATATTTTGTATATATGCTGTATGATAAGCAAATACAATTTTTTATATAAAATTATATACTGAGTGCTCTTATTCATTTCAAGGTACACCATCAATCTATAATTACTGTTATAGAGGGTTCAGACCCCGCTATGCCGGATTTATATGATAGCAATACTTTAAAGGCTGGTCCTTTACTGAGTTAGCAATCATGAAAAAGGCAAGAACCGCTCAGGTTTTTTTACACCTTAGCGCACCTAGGCTGCAAAAAAGTCACACCTATGTGGTATCGCTGTAAAAATACACCCCAAAATACACCCCCAAAACACATTATACTACTTCTCTTGAGTACAGCGATACCACATGTGTGACACTTTTTTGCAGCCTACGTGCGCTAAGGGGCCCAAAGTCCTATGAGTACCTTTAGGATTTCACAGGTCATTTTGAGGCATTTGGTTTCCAAACTACTCCTCACAGTTTAGGGCCCCTAAAATTTCAGGGCAGTTTAGGAACCCCACAAGTGACCCCATTTTAGAAAGACGACACCCCAAGGTGACTTGTTAGGAGTATGGTGAGTTCATAGAAGATTTTATTTTTTGTCACAAGTTAGCAGAAATTGATTTTTTTTGTTTGGTTTCACAAAGTGTCATTTTCCACTAACTTGTAACAAAAAAATAAAATATTCTATGAACTCATCATACACCTAACAGAATACCTTGGGGTGGCTTCTTTCTAAAATGTGGTCACTTGTGGGGTTCCTATACTGCCCTGGCATTTTAGGGGCCCAAAACCGTGAGAAGTAGTCTGGAAACCAAATGCCTCAAAATGACTGTTCAGGTGTATAAGCATCTGCAAATTTTGATGACAGGTGGTCTATGAGGGGCCGAATTTTGTGGACCCGGTCATAAGCAGGGTGGCCTCCTGAAGTGCAGGAAGAGCAGGATGTTCTCAAATCGTGACCTGGACATGGCAGCAGAGAACATGGGCATGTGATGTATTGGTTGCGTAGACCAATAAGACTGCAATATATTATTTTTGACTAGACCCATGTGCCCCAAAAAAATGTTAAGTTTGGAAAGTTGGAGTGGTTTCCAACGAAAAGGCTGGGCATTGTAGTTTCTTGGATTGGCGGTTGCGTATTGTGTGGCATAATGGTTGGTCTCAGCCACAATTAAGTCGTAGAGATCCACGGTGCAGAACAGACGAAAAAAGTCTAGGGCCAATCCTAGATTATCTGTCTCCACCTGGATTCCAGACTGGTTGGTGAAAGGGGGCAGTACGGATGTGGCAGAACCAGGGGATTTCCAATTGGGATTTGCCAGCACCTCTGGGAGACTATGGGTAGTACAGGCCCGTATTGCTGGTGGCTGCGACTCGGGTCCTAATGCACGTGCCACCGAACCAGTTTCTACTACCATGCTGGTGCTCGCCACTTCACCAGGGTCTACGGTAGTACTGGTGCAAGGTCCAGGAGATGCTACGCTGCTGGTGCATGCCTCACCAAGAAACTCTCGGATCAGCGCTAGCACCACTCTGCTGCCCTTGAGTCTGATCCTGCGGTCCAGTGACATGGGGTGTGGTACGCCTGGCTCTAGCCGGGATCTCAACCTCGTCATTGCTATCGGTCAGAGAGCCACTGCTGTTCACCGGTTCGTATTCTGACCCGGATGATTCGTCGGATGAGGCTTCCCAATCGAACTCACCCCACTGGGCCAGAATCTCGGTGGCCTCTTCAACTCCTTTTTTTGCCATGGTGAACTGCTAAATTTAGGGGGTATTCCTCTGAGACTACCAAGGAAAAAGAGCACCTACCTAGTAAAACGGAGTACTTGTGAAGTAGAAAGCTGTGGTCACTGAGCTTTGATTTAAAAAAAAAATCGAAACTAATCTTTACAGCGCCACAGTTATCATACAGTGTTTTTTGCAGTGATCAGAAAAAAAAATTCTGTCACTGCGGTGGGGGTGGGTGAGGGTTTGGCCAGGTGATCAGAAGCCCGCAGGGGGCAGATTAGGGCCTGATCTGATGGGTAGGAGTGCTAAGGGGTGACAGGAGGTGACAGGAGGTGATTGATGGGTGTCTCAGGGGGTGATTAGAGGAGAGAATAGATACAATCAATGCACTGGTGAGGTCATCGGAAGGGGGTCTGAGGGGGATCTGAGGGTTTGGCCGAGTGATCAGGATCCCACACGGGGCAAATTAGGGCCTGATCTGATGGGTAGGTGTGCTAGGGGATGACAGATGGTGACAGGAGGTGATTGATGGGTGTCTCAGGGTGTGATAAGAGGGGAGAATAGATGCAATCAATGCATTGGGGAGGTGATGGGGGGGGGGTCTGAGGGCAATCTGAGGATGTGGGCGGGTGATTGGGTGCCCGCAAGGGGCAGATTAGTGTCTGATCTGATGGGTAACAGCGACAGGGCTTGACGGGGGGATTGATATGTGATCACGGTGTGATTAGAGGGGGCAATAGATGCAAGCAATGCACTGGCGAGGTGATCAGGGGAGGACTGAGGGTGATCTAAGGATGTGGGCGGGTGATTGGGTGCCCACAAGGGGAAGATTAGGGTCTGATCTGATGGGTAGCAGTGACATGTGGTGACAGGGGGTGATTGATGGGTGGTTGATGGGTGATCAGTGGGTGATTAGAGGGGAGAACAGATATAAATAATGCACTGGGGAGGTGATAAGGGTGGGTCTGAGGGCGATATGAGGGTGTGGGCGGGTGTTTGGGTGCCCGCAAGGGGCAGATTAGGGTCTGATCTGATGGGTAGTAGTGACAGGTGGTGACAGGGGGTGACGGGGTGATTGATAGGTGATCGATAGGTAATCAGGGTGTGATTAGAGGGGAGAATAGATGCAAGCAATGCACTGGCGAAGTGATCAGGGCAGTCTGAGGGCGATCTGAGGGTGTCCTCAAGTAATTGGGTGCCCGCAAAAGGAAGATTAGGGTCTGATTTGATGGGTAGCAGTGACAGGTGGTGACAGGGGGTGATTGATGGGTGATCAGTGGGTGATTAGAGGGGAGAACAGATGTAAATAGTGCACTGGGGAGGTGATAGGGGGGGGGGGGTCTGAGGGTGATCTGAGGGTGTGGGCGGGTGTTTGGGTGCCCGGAAGGGGCAGATTAGGGTCTGATCTGATGGGTTGCAGTGACAGGTGGTAAAGGGGTGATGGGGTGATTGATAGGTGATCAGGGTGTGATTAGAGGGGAAGATAGATGCAAGCAATGCGCTGGCGAGGTGATCGGGGGGGGGGGGGGGGGGCTGAGGGCGATCTGAGGGGGTGGGCGGGTAATTGGGTGCCCGCAAGTGGCAGATTAGGGTCTGATCTGATGGGTAGCAGTGACAGGTGGTGACAGGGGGTGACGGGGTGATTGATAGTAGGGATGATCGGAAAGTGCAATTTCCTTTCCGCCGGAATTCCGCCTGAACCATATTCCGTCGCCATTGTTTTGAGCAGCAGGAGTTGTCGTAGGCCATGGGACCTACTGGTTCCACGGCAGGCATAAAAAAATTGTGGTTTCATAGGAAAATTGTGAGCAGCAGGATTTGTCGTAGGCCAATTAGTGTAGTCAGTATAATAGTCATCTTATGAGTCAGTGAGAAGGGCCTTGTAATTGTCAAGTAATCATTCACCATACGCGCCAGCCGCTGCCGGTGACCACTTTGTCCCCTGGTGGTGCTGCTGCTAGGAGTTTCTAGCATTGGCTGGTAAAATTCCTTTAGCATACTCAGCAGGTTCACAGATTGGGTAATGATGCTGCTGCTGGGAGTGGAACCACCAGACATTTGCTGAGTATGATGATGACGAGGCTTGGTGGCTTGGGCCCGGGATACAGGTGCAGGAAAGCATCTTCTATCCAACGAAGAAGGGCATTCCAGATCTGGCTCATCCTGGCGTCTGCTTGGGAGGGGGGTATGAACTGGCGCATTTTCCCCTTGCACCAGGGATCTAAGATGGTGGCCACCCACATGTCGAGCCTTGATTTTAATTTTTTAATCTGGGGGTCTTTACGGAGGCACTGGATCATATGTGCAGCCATGGGGAAGAGATGTCTGCCATGAATCACCTCTTCCTGGCTGTCAGAACTGTCGTCGGACTCGTCATACTTCAGCTCCACATCAAAATCTTCTTCCCACCCCCGGACAATGGGCTCTTCTGCTTCCACAAGCTCTGCCTCCTCATCCAGGACTGGAGCATGTCCACTCACTCCCCAACTTGACTGACCACTGTTCAGTAAGACTTCCTCCACCTGTTCAAGCAGTTTGTCAAGAGCTTTTTCCATCATTAAGACAAGAGGGAGCACCTCCGATATGCTGCAGTGCTCCTGACTGACCACTTTTGTTGCCTGCTCAAATGGCTCCAATACTTTGCAGATGCCTCAGACAGGTATAGCCTGAGTTCCACCGTGTCGGGCAATCTGAAATAAGCCTGTGCTGCGGCAGGCTATGGCGGCGCTGCAGCAGTTTCATGGCCACGGTGGCTGTTGCGGAGTGACGGATTTGGGCTGACACCTTTCGTGCTGAGGCCACAGCGTCCTTCAACCCGTCAAAAGTGTTTAAAAATTTCTGGACTACAAGGTTGAAGACGTGGGCCAAGCAAGGTAAGTGGGTATAGCCACCTTTTGAAATGGCAGCCAGCATGTTGGCACCATAATCGGACACCACTACACCTTTGTCCAGTTTTCCGGGGTGAGCCACTGGCGAATCTGATCCTCAAAGGCTGCAAGGATTACAGATCCGGTTTGCCTGTTCTCCTCCATGGATTCCATTTTCAGCACTGCTTGGCATCGATGGTGTTGCAGACCAGTGTAGGAGCGGGGCCACTTGCTGGGAGGCTCAGCAACGGCAGACTGGCCCTGAACAGAATGGGTAGCAGAAGGAAAAGAAACCCACGTGGCGGCACCACCAGCTGAGATGCCCCAGATCTTGCACCCTCCTCAGCAGCACCATGGAGGGTGACTCAATGGGCGGTAAAAGTCAGATACTTTCCCTGCCCATGCCTGCTGCTCCAGCCATCCATGGTGAAGTGCACCTTTCCACCGACAGCGTGATCCATAGACCATCGGACACACTCCGCAATGTGCTGGTGAAGGACAGGGATAGCATTCCTAGCAAAATAATGGTGGCTGGGGATCCGCGCATTGTGAAACAACACTGTTCATCAGTCTGCTGAAGGGGGCACCGTCCACAAACTGGTAGGGCAGCAGCTGTTGGCCCAACAGCCTTGCCAGGAGCGCTTTATTTTTGACAACGAATGGATCAGCTGAAGGCACAGAGGCCTGACGCTGGAACACTGGCGATTCAGAGGACACGAAGGGTGAGGACGAGGTGCTTGCTGAGGTCTGGAGTCCTCCACCAGTCAGGCTTACAGAGGGAGTTGAACTGGAATGGGACTGAGCAGATTGGATAGGGACAGGAGTCACAGGACAAGTATATAAAAAAGAGGAGGGGCCTGTTGCTGTTCCTCCACCTATCTTATTGGAATTTTTCACATATTCAAACTCACGTTTGTGGTGGACACGCAGATGGCTTATCAGCCCTAAAGTGCCGAACCCGCTGCCCAGTTTGCCTCTGCTCGCTGATTTACGGCACACAGAACAGACTGCCCTGGATTCAGCCTCTTCCAGAATACTAAAATAATTCCATGCAGGGACGTGCATGCATGTCCAGCAGTGGTGTGAACTGGCACCTCGATGCTCAGCATTGGCGGTTACTGACAGATGGGAAAGCACTTGCAGGCTGCTGGTGGCCAACCGTCTGCTCTGTTTCTACAAGCTGCTCACGCCTGCTAGTGCCCAACACAGATGGCGACCACGTTGGATCAGTCGCCTCATCATCAAAAAATATCAGCCAGTTGAATGAATGACTCTTCTTCTGGACCCTCCACCCGGCCACCAAACACCTCTGTAGGTGACTGATGTTGACTGGTGACACTGGATGAAGCAATCACAGTGGCCATTTCTGTCACCACAGAACCCACCACTTCTTGGGAGCTTGGTCCCATGGTCTCCTCCAATGCCTCCCCCCAAACGTTCTCGACATCTCTCTCTGCGTAGGTGTGCTGTACTTCTGGAGCGGAGAACTGGGAGGAAACAACCTCGTAAACAGAAGCAGCTGCGGTCGGGTTCTGGTCAGGAGGAACCTGGCGGCCACTACTGGTGCTGCTGCCACTAGCTTGAAGTTCCTCGGACTTGGTAGGGGGTTCCCGGTCTAAGTAATCGACAACTCTATCTGCCTCCTGCTCTGTCAAAATTTTCCTGCGTGCTGCGAACACAGGGAAGACATTTCTGACCAGGGGGGAACGCTTCCTGCTGCTGCTGCCACCCTCAACCTGATCACGTACTTGCCGTGATCCACCAACACCACCATCACTCCACTGCCTTTTAGGAGTGTCAGTAAATTGCTGCTGCTCTCGCTCCATTGTTTGGGGGACAAAAACTTTATTGGAGAAGGGGTATGAGCAACAGAGCAGATCACAAAATAAGGGGATGAAATAAAGAAAATAAATAAGACAAAACAAAATAAAGAAAACAAAAAAAAACACAAAACTTGCACTACACTCACTCAACTAATCAATCACTAATCAATCAATCAATCAACTAATGGCCCATACTCACGGGCAGCAAATGTTGCCTGTCGCCAGCACACGTGAGCGTGTGGGCGACAGGCCGGCGACAGCTCCTCGCCAGGTCCCTCCGCGTACACACGCGGAAGAGGGACCAGCGGCATGACGGAAGCTGTCGCCGACGTTCCTCCTCCCCCCGCCGGAAGCTCGCCGGAAGCTCTGTGTACCTCAATGGAGGTTGCTGTCGCTAGTCCGCGTACTCACGCGGACTAGCGACAGCTGCGGCGGAGTTGCGGCGGCGACTGTCGCCAGGCGATTGAACTTTTCAATCGCCTGGTGACATCAGTGACGGGCGACAGTTCGGGGTGCGCGCCCATTGCGGGCGACAGTTCGGGGTGCGCACGGCCCATACTCACGGGCGACCTGTCGCCGCAACACGCGACAAAAGTCCCTCGTGAGTATGGGCCATTACTCACTCTCTCTCACTCTGTCAAACACTAAGCCTGCGGCCGACTGGCACTGCAGTAACTACTACTAGCACACTACACTACAATCTATCACTCAAACTACAATCTACTGTCACTCTTTCACAAATACAGCTAGCTTACTACTACTAATACAGCTCACACTCTAACTCTCTCTCACAGAGACTTTTGGTTTATATACAGTCTTGAAAAAGACTTTTGTTTTATGTTAAAACAGCTAGTATGGGTCTGTCTCTCCTCTGTCTTCAACACCAGACTGAAACCCACAAGCTTCGTGACTGCACACCTCTCTTATATACAAAATGGGTGGGATAGGTGCTGATAGGTAGCTAGGGAGCTGGTTGCTAACGTACGATTGGTTGGTAATTCTTAAGGCTCTAATTGGAGCAGAAATTCCTATTTTCATGCAGAAATCCATTTGTTAGCTTCTGTCTACAGTGTCTAGAGTCTTCCTTGTGAATGGCTTTAAAAAATGTGCATTCCGCCGGAAATACGAATCGTTCCGCGGAAATTCCGCCGGATCGCTAGACCAATTCCATTCCGATGCGACAGAATGGAATCGTCAATTTCCGACCGGAATCGTGGAAATCTTAATTCTGCGGAATCCAGCGACCATCCCTAATTGATAGGTGATCAGGGTGTGATTAGAGGCGAGGTTGAGATCTGAGGGTGTGGGCAGGTAACTGGGTGCCCGCAAGGGGCAGATTAGGGTCTGATCTGATGGGTAGCAGTGACAGGTGACAGGGGGTGATTGATGGGTGATTGGATGAGTGATCAGTGGGTGATTAGAGGGGAGAACAGATGTAAACAATGCACTTGGGAGGTGATCTAAGGGCGGGTCTGCGGGCGATCTGAGGGTGTAGGCGGGTGATCTGGTGCCTGCAAGGGGCAGGTTAGGGTCTGATCTCATGGGTGACAGTGACAGGTGGTGACAGGGGGTTATTGACAGGTGATCAGTGGGTGATTACAGGGGAGAATAGATGTATACAGTACATGGGGGGGGGGGTCTGGGGAGGATCTGAGGGTGTGTGTGTGTGTGGGGGGGGGGGTGATCAGGAGCCCCGAGGGGACAGTTTAAGACCTAAATCTAATATATAGCATTGACAGATAGTGACGGGGGGTAATTGATGGATGATTAGGGGGGTGATTGGGTGCAAATAGTGGTCTGAGGGGGTGATCGGGGGGGCTGAGGGGTGGTGTGGGCGATCAGGGAGTAGGGGGGACAGGATCAGTGTGCTTGTGTCATTACTACAAAGGCTGCCTCCTCCCCTGCTGGTCGCTCGATCACTGGGACCACCAGGGGAGGAGGCAGCCTGTATAATACAATTTGTGGGCGGGTAGGCGGAGCCTAATGCCGGCAGATGCGCGCACATCTATGCGTGTGATCCTCAGCTAACTAGCCCCCCAGGTGCTGCCGCCGATCGGCGTTACGTGGTCCTGGGGGAGCCACCTTGCCGACGCCCATAGGTAGTGGGCGGTTGGCAAGTGGTTAAAGTTGAATTACTGAAATAAATGGACTTTTGTACAATATTCAAATTTTTCTAGCTTCACCTGTATAATACTTGTAAAATTCTTTCTCCCATTAGACGACAAGTGCATTATATGTCTCAGTTCAGTAATTAGTGAAAACAGCTGTATGAGTGAATAGCAGAGTAAACAGGTAGCTTTGGATCTGTGTGAGACAGGACCTAGCTCCTGACATCACACTGTGGGAGCTTTGTTGCATTGTGGGAAATAACATCTGTTTCCAACTGCCAAGCAACCAGTATCTCCCTCTGTGCATATGTATATCTATAAACAAGACAACAATCGCAATGTTAGTGGGTGTGGTTATATATAATAGCAGTTGGTGCTGTTGTTTTTTTCATGTCTGCCAGTAGTAAAGATGATGATGTGCAGGTTGATTGTGGATCAAACAATAGGAACAAATTACATGGCGAATATCAGCCATTTCTTGATCTCTCTTCTATTTTTTAACTTGTATTTATTTAACTTCGCTAAAAACCCTCTTTAATCAGCAATTATTCTGAGGGTTGGGAGCCACAGGAGCTGTTTTAGCCATGCTTTACACACTGGCGATTCCAAAAGCGCTAGATTAATGAAAGCCAATGGAGGTGATTGCACAGGAGGGATTGCAATTTCCCCAAATCGCAGTTGTGGGTCCTGTCACGGAACAGCCGTGAGAAACGTGGGCGAATTGGAAGGATCCGCACAGTCCAATTTCTGATCGCTTTCTGGCTAAATTTGTGCAGCCATTACAGGAATCAGATCTGACATTCCTGGGGTTTTTTTCTTTCCCTCCTTCCACCAAAAGGCAAGAGCCTGCTGCAGAGTGTCCCTGGCTTTAAGCTGTGCTGATGGCCCATCCATCAGATATAGTTGATAGGCAGGATGGCAGAACCAATTTAGTTGAGAAGAAGTCAGACATTCTGGCTACCCTCCCAGCAGGGTTGCTGACACGTAGCTTGCTGCTGCAAGCTTCAAAAGAGCAGTCACCTAGGAATGACCTGCTGTAAATCCCAGATGTATATCATATTCCATAAACTGCTATATGTGTCATATTTTCTGTATTGCCAGGCTGGCAGACCCTCCAAACTAACAGAGCATGATGGGCCCTGTCTGGCGCTGGTTCTGAGAACGTTTCAGAACATTCTGAGGTAAAGACTGCCAGTTAGGCAGTTCAAAAGTGCCCTGATGATACCACAGGGGTCCCACCCCTCATGTTTGGTATCAGACTGTTGGGTAAATCGAGACAGACCTGAAAATGTTAGTAAATCTGCCCCGACCTGTATGGTTCTGTGAGATAGAGCCCATATATGGTTAGATATGATTTCTGGTCCCCAGGACAAGGGGAGGACTCATCTCATCTTCTAAGGGGATGTGTGGCTCCCGCCCTCACTCCCTCCTACTGGATCAGGTGCATAAGAATGGCAGAGGAGCCAAACTCAGTGTCCTTCACCCTGAAACACCATCTTGATCACATCTGTGCCAGCTTGAGGATATGCTGGCATCCACCTGGTCTGAACTCTGAACTTTGAACTGAAACAAAGGACTTTACCAAGGACTTTATGATTCGTCCCACAAAAGGACATCTTTCCGTGAAACTAAGTATTTTTTCTCCCTTTCTTGTAGTTTTCATACTGCGCTATTAATGTCTCAATAATTGTTGATTTTAATGATTGTCTGTATATATTAATTATTTATATTGTCCGTGAATAAAGACTTTATCAAAGTCATTCACTGTTTCGCTACCCTGCTTCTCAGCCGCACAAACTGAACCAGACTTCTGAAGAGACGCTACTGTTGATACTAGCCAGACAGAATAGAGTGTGTTTAACCGTTTTTATTTGCAGGACTAGTCAGTCAGTTGGGTCCACTGGCCCATACCAGTGGTGGTGGCAGATACCCTGAAATAGTGTGTAAGTTGTAATTACCGTACCTCACAGGCTCCCTTCTGGTCGGGCTGCTGCCCAAATTTCTGTCTGTTTCTGTGCAAAGATCGCGACCAAAGCTTGCATGGTCTGTGTGCTGAAACCGATTGGAAGGCAATTTGCGGTCTGACCACTAGGGCTCCTGTGACAGGTCCTGTCACAATTTTGGAGCTATTGTGATTTGACTCAAAGTATAGGATCAAATCAAGTTTGCTTTTCAATCACTGCACAAAGTGTTATTGCAGTAATTTTACTACTCAGAACAGAAAAAAAGGCAATTGCAATTGCTGTACAAATTGCTAGCATTACATTCAAGAGCACTTTACAATCACTTTGGAAAACGCTGCTAAAGTCACCAAAAAGGGCTTTGCGATTGTGTTTTGTGATTCCTTGTGGGCCCCCCGGCCCTGAATGCACACTTACAATCATCTAATTTAACATTTTGTAAAATACTTTATTATGCAAAGGAAATGTACATACCTGGGGCACACTTAATACAGCTTCTTGTAAGCGCAGCATCCAAAGCAGAGAGATAAGACGGAGAAAAATATCATAAACCCGTTTGTACCTTTGAGGCCCCAATAATAAGGCATTGCAGCAAACTGTAAATAAACAAAAACAAATAAGTACATACATACTATAACAACCAAACATTGTGCAACAAATTGCTTAAATGTAGCTATAGAACATGGAAAACTTCACAAAATGACACTGGTTTGAACATTGCCTGGGAATAGCCATGTGATGATCCGCTCAGCTGGCTGCACAGGCAGACAGCTGTTTGTCCATTCCTCTAGTCTGTGGGCTGCAGGTCTCTGGAACAGAGACCTGTCTTTCCATTGCAAGTTTCTGGTCTGTTCTCTTGCTGGGGAATTTGCATACATTCGTTATGCAAATCCCCTACCTGCCTTCTTTGATGACTGGCACTATAAGAGCTTTATGTTTCCCAGAAGGCTTTGCTGGTCATTTCCTTTCCATGGTCTGTTCCTGATGGACACTGCTGGAGTGTCAGCCATTGCTATCTAGTATAGTTAATTCCTGGGGGTTGCTTTAGGCTCCCCTTCTAGCCCAGTCAGGTTGTATTATCTGTATTGCCTGTTCTGTCTTGTCTTGCCTGTTGCCATTGTCCTGTCCCAAAGGTGGTCGACAGGAAATGGTTCTGATCTCTGTTCTTGGAGTATAGCTGGTGCAGCGGTTGCTACCAGCTATCTCTTCTGTTCTGTCTCCTGGGATCGCGCTAGCTACTTTTCGCTAGCGCTGGGGATCCTTCTGTTCTGCTACTCTGTACCTGGATCGCGCTAGCCACTTTTCGCTAGTGCTGTGGATCCTATCTCTCGCTTGTCCCTGTTTTCTTGTGTCTGTCTTGTCTGCTACGCTTGCTGGAGGCTCGGTGAGGTAACCGTTAAGCAAGCGCTCGCGTCCTCTGTTTCATGTTTGTCTGTCGATGGTTAGTTAGGCGTGCTTGTCTCTATTGTGCTTATCACGTGGAGACCGCGCATAACCGCGTGCACTGCTGTGAATGAGTGCGGTGTTCGCGGTTAGCTAGCGTTTGTTATTTTCCGTATCTCCTTATTGTATTATTTGCTGTGCCTTTGCTACCCTCGTATTCTATTCTGATCTGCCTTGTGTCACGTCTGGCGATCGCACCTCTCGCGATCGCGCTCCTATTTCATATCTGCTGTTGTGTGTGCGCGGTCACGGGGTGGCGACTGGATTGGCACACACACATACAACCTGTCCCTTTGCTCGATCTCATTCGCAATCGCCTCTCTTGCGATTGCGTTCTGCGCTTCGTACAATTCCTGTCTGGCACTTGTGGAGGTACAGAGGATTGGTTCCTCTGCACTCCTCAGTGCCATCTGCCGACAGGGTGGGTGCCTGCAAATATATACGCTTGTGGAGGATTTCCGCCGTGTCAGCGCACGCGTTATGCGCTGATCACGGAGAAAGTTCCACAATCGTTACAGAATGACCAGCCCAACCCAAAACCCCAGTGTAGACGGAATTTCCGATTTGTACGATTTTGTCGAATATGGCTCTTGTACCTTTAAGAGATTTAAAAAACTTGAACCTGAATCAGCAGATGAATTTTTGTCTGAGTGTACGAAACTGTTAGCGAACCCTGAATTCCAATGCACCCCAGTGTCTACCTGGGCCCCCCAAATGGTCTACATTCTGTTGGGGGGCGAAATGTCAATGTGGGGTTATGATGTGTTAGATCATACCACCCTGAGTCAAAGACCCCTGGAATTCTTGGCCTTTTTAATTCACAATTGGCTGAGATTACCTCAATTACCATACCCCCTTAATGAGTTGTTGTCAGCAGCTCAATCAGCTGTTCCATCTACTCTTTCATCCATAAAGCAGCCATCCAAAGCCTCTAAGTCTAAACGTAAAAGATCTAGGAAGGCTTCCCAGCGGAAAGATCCGTTGCCCATGGCAACCACAGATAGAGAGGTTATTTCTGTCAAGTCTGAAATGGGCAAAACCATGCAGTATGATAATGATGTTTATAATGCATTTGCTGATCAGTTTCCAGGTTTTTTGCCCCAATCCAAAGCTTATGTGGATCGTGCTATAGGTAGGATCGCACACTATATTAAAGCAGTTAAAAAATCTGTACTCGTTCCTGATCCCCACCCATATGGAGATTTTTTAGATACTGGGTTGTTCGAACCGCCATTTGCCTCATGGGAAATCGGGGCCTTGGTGGAGGAATTTGATTTGGATTGGAAAGCCTTTTGCGATTTTTACATCGCAAAAAGCGCAGATGTCCTGAACGATTGTCTTGACTCTGTGTGCCTTTTGATTGATTCTGATGAATGTGACGAGTGTGTTGTGGATCTGGTGATGTATGTGTGGCAGATCATTTTGGATGAATTACACACACACCAATTAATTGATCCCAATAAAGAGGTAAAAGATTCCCGTTCCGTTCCTGCTCCAGTTCCATCTGTAGACTGTGCGCACTATGATTGTTCATCCTTTGTTAAGTGTGCATGGGAGCCCCCGTTTGAGAAATGGGAGATCGAGCTCCTGGTCTATGAATTGGAATGTGATTGGAGATCGTTTTGCAATCATTACCGTTCTAAAAACGAAGCAGTTTTGTAAGCGTGCATTGAGTCTGCGTGCACTTTAATCAAGACTGGTGAATGTATCTCTGACTTTGTGACTCCGCTGTTTGACGTGTGGAGAATGATTTTGGATGAACTACATGCGCTTCAATCTGCTAAAAACACATTGTCAGCGGACGATTGTTCCAATCCTCTGGATTTAAAGAAAGTGAGTTTTGAATGCATTCCCTTTCCCAAAGCAACTGAGTGTTTGAAGTCTGAGTGGAAGTCGTTCAGAGCAGTTGCTTGTGTGGAAGTTGAACCAGTGCGGTCTGATGTCGCCACCGCACGTATGGCTGCAAAAGGTCTGTGTGGTCCTGTGTCTAAGGAAGACAGATTTTTTCCCTCAGGTTCTCTAAGATCGTCCGTTTGTGAGCCTGCCATGGGGAAAATTCCTAAGTTATGCAACTTTAACCACTTGAGGACCCACCCTTTACCCCCCCTTAAGGACCAGCGCTGTTGTAGCTGATCTGTGCTGGGTGGGCTCTGCAGCCCCCAGCACAGATCAGCGTGCAGGCAGAGCGACCAGATCGCCCCCCCTTTTTTCCCCACTAGGGGGATGATGTGCTGGGGGGGTCTGATCGCTCCTGCCTGCCGGGTGTTGCGGGGGGGGGCACCTCAAAGCCCCCCTCCGCGGCGAAATCCTCCCCCTCCCTCTCCTACCTGGCCCCTGTCTGGAGATCCGGGCTGCACAGGACGCTATCCGTCCTGTGCAGCCAGTGACGGGACGTCCCCTGTCACATGGCGGCGATCCCCGGCCGCTGATTGGCCGGGGATCGCCGATCTGCCTTACGGCGCTGCTGCGCAGCAGCGCCGTACAAATGTAAACAAAGCGGATTATTTCCGCTTGTGTTTACATTTAGCCTGCGAGCCGCCATCGGCGGCCCGCAGGCTATTCACGGAGCCCCCCGCCGTGAATTGACAGGAAGCAGCCGCTCGCACGAGCGGCTGCTTCCTGATTAATCAGCCTGCAGCTGGCGACGCAGTACTGCGTCGCTGGTCCTGCAGCTGCCACTTTGCCGACGCGCGTTATGAGTGCGCGGTCGGCAAGTGGTTAAGAAAATTATTGATGTGTCTAATAAAGTTTCTCCTGTTGTTGTCGCCACTTCTTTTGCAAATGAATCTATGTCTTATTCTGTTCGCACCTGTGCAGGCCTGTTGCCTGATGACAGTTGCTCCAGTGTTTCTGTCCTAGATGCCTTGCAGTCTGCTCCGCAGATCGCGGAGGTTTGCGATATGGAAGCGTCAGTTTCGCAACCTAAAGCGATCTTGGATCCGCAAATTTTGCGTTCTGACTCCTCGGATTCGACATTGTTAGCCGAATCTAAGAGTGAGACAGCGATTCGGTTTTGCGAATCTGATGCTGAAGCTTCTTTGCCTTGTCCAGAGATGCTTTCTCTGAACCTGCCCTGTACCATGAATGAAGGCATGATGTCCACTTGCATTGACATTTGCGAGTCTGATTCTGAAGAAAGTATTGACTCTCCACCCAGTACTCTGGATGAGTCAATATTGCCTTGTACAATATCTCCTGCCCTGCCCCTAGAGGCTCGTCTAGGTATTGCTGCTATTTTTACCTGTCTTTCTGCAGTTTTGGAGTTGCAAGCTAGTTTGACTGCTACGCAGAGTTCTGGGTGCAGCGAGATTAAAGTTAGGGAGTCAGTGTGTGGTCCAGTGAGTATTCCTGTATGTTCCACTCATGATGATGAAATTCAGTCTCAGTTTATGGTGGAACCTTCCCTGGGACATCTGCCCTGTTCTCAAAGTAAAGTTCCAGTTTTGCCCTGTAACATGGATAGTACAGAATCCTTCTTAGACAACTTGAAAAATGATGTTCCTGAGGTCTTGTTTGATGATCTGAAGGTCTCCGAGTTCCTCCCAAAGGGTGCAGAACTTGTAGGAGATGTCTCCTGCCTCCCAGGTCCTTCTGAGGTGTTGCCCACTTCAGTAGGCATTGCTGCCTTGCTGACTACTTTTGCAGCTCTTGTGGAGCTTCATTCATGTGTAGTCAATGATGATATTACAGTTACAGAAAATTCTGAATTTGAGTCCGAGTCTTCTTTTGAAAGACCAGTACCTGTGACCTTTACTCGTGATGATTTTCTGCCCGGTACTGGTTTTGGTCTTGTCGTGTCGGACTCTGAGGTTGGCAGTTCCCCGACATGTCCTGAGGTTTCTCCTGTACTAGTGTACCCCGATGTGCTCTGTGACCCAGAAAGCCCAAGTGTGCCTCGGTTACCAGCGTACTCAGATGCTTCCTCAGTGGAGACATGTTCTGATATAGCCTGCCTGCTTGCATGCCCAGAAGTGGTCCCTGAAAGTCCTGATCTTGATGGGTGTGCTGCTAATTTTGAGTCTGGAATGATCATAGGTTCCATAGGGGTTCTTGGTGGTTCTCCATGTGAGCCTGGTGAGCGTTCTGGCTTCTTGGGATCTCTGCGGAGCTTCAAGGCGTTCTGGGAGATTCCGGGAAAGGTTTTGCTTGGTGCCCTGAATACGATCAGCAATGGCTTTGGTGTTGTGAGGGACACGTATTGCGGCAGGTTTAGTATTCTTGGACGCTCCTTGGAAGGTGGTGGGTATTGTCTGGAGGGTGTCGATGGCTTCTTTTCTGGTGTCCACAGTCCTGATGGGTGTTACGCTGAGACTTGTAGTGCTGATGGGCATGTTTCGGTGGCTTCTGCTTCCGATGAGGTCGGTTTAGGATGGACTGACTCTGGAATTGGGCCTTGTCGGGCTGTCCCGACCTTCATGAGTCTTCAGTTAGAGTTTTGTGATGATACCAGTTTTGAGGGATGTCTGGAATCCATCCCTAGAGGGGGGGGGGGGGGGGTACTGTGATGATCCGCTCAGCTGGCTGCACAGGCAGACAGCTGTTTGTCCATTCCTCTAGTCTGTGGGCTGCAGGTCTCTGGAACAGAGACCTGTCTTTCCATTGCAAGTTTCTGGTCTGTTCTCTTGCTGGGGAATTTGCATACATTCATTATGCAAATCCCCTACCTGCCTTCATTGATGACTGGCACTATAAGAGCTTTATGTTTCCCAGAAGGCTTTGCTGGTCTTTTCCTTTCCATGGTCTGTTCCTGATGGACACTGCTGGAGTGTCAGCCATTGCTATCTAGTATCGTTAATTCCTGGGGGTTGCTTTAGGCTCCCCTTCTAGCCCAGTCAGGTTGTATTATCTGTATTGCCTGTTCTGTCTTGTCTTGCCTGTTTGCATTGTCCTGTCCCAAAGGTGGTCGACAGGAAATGGTTCTGATCTCTGTTCTTGGAGTATAGCTGGTGCAGCGGTTGCTACCAGCTATCTCTTCTGTTCTGTCTCCTGGGATCGCGCTAGCTACTTTTCGCTAGTGCTGGGGATCCTTCTGTTCTGCTACTCTGTACCTGGATCGCGCTAGCCACTTTTCGCTAGTGCTGTGGATCCTATCTCTCGCTTGTCCCTGTTTTCGTGTGTCTGTCTTGTCTGCTACGCTTGCTGGAGGCTCGGTGAGGTAACCGTTAAGCAAGCGCTTGCGTCCTCTGTTTCATGTTTGTCTGTCGATGGTTAGTTAGGCGTGCTTGTCTCTATTGTGCTTATCACGTGGAGACCGTGCATAACCGCGTGCACTGTTGCGAATGAGTGCGGTGTTCGCGGTTAGCTAGCGTTTGTTATTTTCCGTATCTCCTTATTGTAATATTTGCTGTGCCTTTGCTACCCTCGTATTCTATTCTGATCTGCCTTGTGTCACGTCTGGCGATCGCACCTCTCGCGATCGCGTTCCTATTTCATATCTGCTGTTGTGTGTGCGCGGTCACGGGGTGGCGACTGGATTGGCGCACACACATACAACCTGTCCCTTTGCTCAATCTCATTCGCAATCGCCTCTCTTGCGATTGCGTTCTGCGCTTCGTACAATTCCTGTCTGGCACTTGTGGAGGTACAGAGGATTGGTTCCTCTGCACTCCCCAGCGCCATCTGCCGACAGGAATTTCCCTCTACAGGTGCGTAGCACCTTTTGCTGGGTGCCTGCAAATATACGCTTGTGGAGGATTTCCGCCGTGTCAGCTCACGCGTTGTGCGCTGATCACGGAGAAAGTTCCACAATCGTTACAAGCCATTTTTAATTCAACTGTTTATTTTATATATGCATTTAAATATTTATATGCTATCATTCAAAAGTTATCAGCAGAAAATATAATAAACACCTTCTGTAGCCAATTAGAGGACTCTCCCATTTGTAGGAGATAACAAGAGAAGGGATGTCTTAATTTAGGGGAAAGATGGTAGTAAGTATTGTAAATGGCTATTTTAAGGCACTGTTATTAGCCTGAGGAAGGGGGCTTAGACCATGAAACGCGTTGCCTGTGCTAAATAAATATTGTAAAAACAAACAGACTGCGCTTGTCAGAATGGAAAAAGAAAAAACTTTAATAAGGTTGTCAATTGCACAACCCGAATATTGACAACCATATTAAAGTTTTTTCTTTTTCCATTCTGACAAGCGCAGTCTGTTTGTTTTTATAGTATCACAATATCAGGAAGTGGGACCCCCTCACAGTCATCGCTGCTGTCTAAATTGGGCGCAACACCTTATTTTGATTCTAAATAAATATTGGACTGTACAATGATATCGTCATTGTAAGCCACTTTTTTTTTCGAGTTTATCTTGTTTTTAATCCAATTTTATTCACACTGGGGCGCCTCTTTACCCAAATTGTTTCAAGAGCAAAAAGTTGTTTTCGTTCCACAAGTAAAGGAAGAAACAGCTTTCAAATACTGATTGTAGAACTAATTATAACTGAAGGATACCTATTTTTCCCTAGCACATCCTTGAGATATACTGTAAAGTAAATGTGTAGTGAAAAATAATAATGAGACTGCTAGCTTCTTGGTTGCTATACAATATTGGAGTAGCCCAGCAAGTTTGTGCATGTGAGAAAATACTTAAAGTGAACCCAAGGTGAGAGTAATATGGAGGTTGCCATATTTATTTAATTTTAAGCAATACTAGTTGCCTGCCTGGCTGTCCTGCTTCTCTTCTGCCTCTAATACTTTTAGCCATAGACCCTGAACAAGCATGCAGCATATCAGGTGTTCCTGACATTATTGTCAGATCTGACAAGATTAGCTGCATGCTTGTTTCCGGTGTGTGATTGAGCCACTGCTGCAGCCTAATAGATCAGCAGAGTTGCCAGGCAACTGGTATTGTTTAAAGGGAAATAAATATGGCAGCCTCCATATCCCTGTAACCTCGGGTCCACTTTAAACTGTGGTGCAGGGGTGTGTGTGTGTGTGGGGGGGGGGGGGGGGAGTGCTCGGGTAGTACTTTTTAAAAACACTTAACGACCGCCTAACGCCGATAGGCGTCGGCGGGTCGTTAGTGGTTTTGCATGGAAACGGCCGCTCGTTCGAGCGGCCTTTCCATGCTAGTTCACGGAGGGTGTCTCCGTGAACAGTGTGCGAGCCACCGATCGCGGCTCGCACACGTAATGTAAACACGTGGGGAAGAAATCCCCGCTGTTTACATCATACGGCGCTGCTGCGCAGCAGCGCCGTAAGGCAGATGGGCGATCCCCGGCCTCTGATTGGCCGGGTATCGCCGCATTCTGATTCGCTGTCATCTGTTCTAGGTGGCGCAGGACGGATCTCCGTCCTGCGCTGCCCATAGCAGGAAGGGGAGGCACGGAAGGGGACGGAGGCAGAAAATGGCTGCGGAGGGGGGCTTTGAACAGCCCCCCCTGCCGAACGAACAGAGCCGGCGGCGATTAGACCCCCCCAGCAGGACATCCCCCTAGTGGGGAAAAAAGGGGGTACGTCTGATCGCCCAGCCTCATTGCTGATCTGTGCTGTGGGCTGTAGAGCCCACGCTGCACAGATCAGCCAAATCACCCCTGGTCCTTAAAGAGACACTGAAGCGAAAAAAAAAATGATGATATTATGATTTGTATGTGTAGTACAGCTAAGAAAAAAAACAATAAGATCAGATACATCAGTCTAATTGTTTCCAGTACAGGAAGAGTTGAGAAACTCCAGTTGTTATCTCTATGCAAAAAAGCTATTAAGCTCTCAGACTAAGGGCTGGTTCAGACGGACGCTTGCGGAGCGTTTACCGCAAGCGTTCGGACCGTCGCGGTAAACGCTCCCATTCAAGTGAATGGGAGCGTTTACACCGAGCTTTTGCACGCTTTTACCCAAACGCGGCGTTCGGGCTGCCCCTGGAAGCAACATGTAGCTTCCAGGGAGCGGCCAACCGCGACGGCTAATGTTCCCCTACGGGAAAAAAAAACGCGACCGCATCACGACGCGACCGAAGGCTACTGAAAGCCTGACCGCGCAGCCGCCACAACGCCCCCAGATGCGACGCTACGCAGACGTCCGTCTGAACCAGCCCTAACTTAGTCCTGGAGAGGGCTGTTATCTGACTTTTATTATCTCAACTGTAATTGAACTGTTTACTTTTCCTCTGCTAGAAGAGAGTTCATTACTTCACAGACTGCTCTGAAAGACTCATTTTGAATGCTGAGTGTTGTGTAATCTGCACATATTATAGGATGATGCAATGTTAGAAAAAACACTATATACCTGAAAATAAAAATATGAGAATATTTTCTTTGCTGTTAATCTTCTAGTAATTATTCATAGTACACAACCAATTCATCATATCATATATTTTTTTTCGCTTCAGTGTCTCTTTAAGTGGTTAAAACCCACCCGGATCCGGGTACCCAGATATCCAGATCCGATTCGGATATCCAGATCCGACCTTGCGGATATCCGAATCGGATCCGGATATTCGACCAAATTACACGCGGGTACCCGACCTATTCGGGTACCCGGATAGAAAAAACGGAAGTGCCCTTTAAATAGCTTTAAAAAGGGTTTTTAGGGTAAATGATGCATGTAGCATCATGTTTTTTTTAAAGGGAAACACTATTTTATTATTTGTTGGACATAAATGAAGGAAAAAAAAAAAGCTGTCAATTAACATCAGGACTAGGTTCCAGACAGCGGTCGTGCAACCCACATTGTGTCCAAAGTCCAATCGCACAACTGGGACATGACAGTTTTCAGCCCAGACACCTCCAAAAAATGACGCAAAAGGTGGATCAGCGCAACACCAGGCCGCCTCCGAATGGCCTCCATCAGAGATGCGCTGAGCCCCCCCAGGAACTACATACGCACCTTGAACCCAAACAGAAGCTCTGCATATACACCAAAAGCATGGCTGTTAAGTGGGAGCAGCTGACCAAAAACGAATTACATTAGTACATAGCAAGGAAATGAGCAGCGCTACTTAAAAACAGACTAGTGCCTACCTGAAAAGAGTGCAAGCCCCACTTGTGGGGTCGAATACACACCGAGCATACACATGACCTGTCTACCACTAGAGGAGGATGTTGGGTTCCATTAACAGCTTGCATGCAACCTATTAAGTACTCGTCCCTCCCACTGCGAAGAAGTCAATCCTCCATGGGAGGGGCCTAACACTAACTAAATCCTAACCTATGTATATGCATAGCCTGGGTGCGGCTAATCAAATAAAATCGAAAATTGAAAATTGCGCAAAAGGTGGATCAGCGCAACACCAGGCCGCCTCCGAATGGCCTCCATCAGAGATGCACTGAGCCCCCCCAGGAACTACAAACGCACCTTGAACCCAAACAGAAGCTCTGCATATACACCAAAAGCATGGCTGTTAAGTGGGAGCAGCTGACCAATAACGAATTACATTAGTACATAGCAAGGAAATGAGCAGCGCTACTTAAAAACAGACTAGTGCCTACCTGCAAAAGAGTGCAAGCCCCACTTGTGGGGTCGAATACACACCGAGCATACACATGACCTGTCTACCACTAGAGGAGGATGTTGGTTTCCATTAACAGCTTGCATGCAACCTATTAAGTACTCGTCCCTCCCACTGCGAAGAAGTCAATCCTCCATGGGAGGGGCCTAACACTAACTAAATCCTAACCTATGTATATGCATAGCCTGGGTGCGGCTAATCAAATAAAATCGAAAATTGAAAATTGCGCAAAAGGTGGATCAGCGCAACACCAGGCCGCCTCCGAATGGCCTCCATCAGAGATGCGCTGAGCCCCCCCAGGAACTACAAACGCACCTTGAACCCAAACAGAAGCTCTGCATATACACCAAAAGCATGGCTGTTAAGTGGGAGCAGCTGACCAAAAACGAATTACATTAGTACATAGCAAGGAAATGAGCAGCGCTACTTAAAAACAGACTAGTGCCTACCTGCAAAAGAGTGCAAGCCCCACTTGTGGGGTCGAATACACACCGAGCATACACATGACCTGTCTACCACTAGAGGAGGATGTTGGTTTCCATTAACAGCTTACATGCAACCTATTAAGTACTCGTCCCTCCCACTGCGAAGAAGTCAATCCTCCATGGGAGGGGCCTAACACTAACTAAATCCTAACCTATGTATATGCATAGCCTGGGTGCGGCTAATCAAATAAAATCGAAAATTGAAAATTGCGCAAAAGGTGGATCAGCGCAACACCAGGCCGCCTCCGAATGGCCTCCATCAGAGATGCGCTGAGCCCCCCCAGGAACTACAAATGCACCTTGAACCCAAACAGAAGCTCTGCATATACACCAAAAGCATGGCTGTTAAGTGGGAGCAGCTGACCAAAAACGAATTACATTAGTACATAGCAAGGAAATGAGCAGCGCTACTTAAAAACAGACTAGTGCCTACCTGCAAAAGAGTGCAAGCCCCACTTGTGGGGTCGAATACACACCGAGCATACACATGACCTGTCTACCACTAGAGGAGGATGTTGGTTTCCATTAACAGCTTGCATGCAACCTATTAAGTACTCGTCCCTCCCACTGTGAAGAAGTCAATCCTCCATGGGAGGGGCCTAACACTAACTAAATCCTAACCTATGTATATGCATAGCCTGGGTGCGGCTAATCAAATAAAATCGAAAATTGAAAATTGCGCAAAAGGTGGATCAGCGCAACACCAGGCCGCCTCCGAATGGCCTCCATCAGAGATGCGCTGAGCCCCCCCAGGAACTACAAATGCACCTTGAACCCAAACAGAAGCTCTGCATATACACCAAAAGCATGGCTGTTAAGTGGGAGCAGCTGACCAAAAACGAATTACATTAGTACATAGCAAGGAAATGAGCAGCGCTACTTAAAAACAGACTAGTGCCTACCTGCAAAAGAGTGCAAGCCCCACTTGTGGGGTCGAATACACACCGAGCATACACATGACCTGTCTACCACTAGAGGAGGATGTTGGTTTCCATTAACAGCTTGCATGCAACCTATTAAGTACTCGTCCCTCCCACTGTGAAGAAGTCAATCCTCCATGGGAGGGGCCTAACACTAACTAAATCCTAACCTATGTATATGCATAGCCTGGGTGCGGCTAATCAAATAAAATCGAAAATTGAAAATTGCGCAAAAGGTGGATCAACGCAACACCAGGCCGCCTCCGAATGGCCTCCATCAGAGATGCGCTGAGCCCCCCCAGGAACTACAAACGCACCTTGAACCCAAACAGAAGCTCTGCATATACACCAAAAGCATGGCTGTTAAGTGGGAGCAGCTGACCAAAACCGAATTACATTAGTACATAGCAAGGAAATGAGCAGTGCTACTTAAAAACAGACTAGTGCCTACCTGCAAAAGAGTGCAAGCCCCACTTGTGGGGTCGAATACACACCGAGCATACACATGACCTGTCTACCACTAGAGGAGGATGTTGGTTTCCATTAACAGCTTGCATGCAACCTATTAAGTACTCGTCCCTCCCACTGCGAAGAAGTCAATCCTCCATGGGAGGGGCCTAACACTAACTAAATCCTAACCTATGTATATGCATAGCCTGGGTGCGGCTAATCAAATAAAATCGAAAATTGAAAATTGCGCAAAAGGTAGATCAGCGCAACACCAGGCCGCCTCCGAATGGCCTCCATCAGAGATGCGCTGAGCCCCCCCAGGAACTACAAACGCACCTTAAACCCAAACAGAAGCTCTGCATATACACCAAAAGCATGGCTGTTAAGTGGGAGCAGCTGACCAATAACGAATTACATTAGTACATAGCAAGGAAATGAGCAGCGCTACTTAAAAACAGACTAGTGCCTACCTGCAAAAGAGTGCAAGCCCCACTTGTGGGGTCGAATACACACCGAGCATACACATGACCTGTCTACCACTAGAGGAGGATGTTGGTTTCCATTAACAGCTTGCATGCAACCTATTAAGTACTCGTCCCTCCCACTGCGAAGAAGTCAATCCTCCATGGGAGGGGCCTAACACTAACTAAATCCTAACCTATGTATATGCATAGCCTGGGTGCGGCTAATCAAATAAAATCGAAAATTGAAAATTGCGCAAAAGGTGGATCAGCGCAACACCAGGCCGCCTCCGAATGGCCTCCATCAGAGATGCGCTGAGCCCCCCCAGGAACTACAAACGCACCTTGAACCCAAACAGAAGCTCTGCATATACACCAAAAGCATGGCTGTTAAGTGGGAGCAGCTGACCAAAAACGAATTACATTAGTACATAGCAAGGAAATGAGCAGC
The DNA here is from genome assembly GCF_040937935.1 of Hyperolius riggenbachi. Classification (NCBI taxonomy): domain Eukaryota; kingdom Metazoa; phylum Chordata; class Amphibia; order Anura; family Hyperoliidae; genus Hyperolius; species Hyperolius riggenbachi. Next base: position 204,393,140 of record NC_090655.1, read on the forward strand.
GCTACTTAAAAACAGACTAGTGCCTACCTGCAAAAGAGTGCAAGCCCCACTTGTGGGGTCGAATACACACCGAGCATACACATGACCTGTCTACCACTAGAGGAGGATGTTGGTTTCCATTAACAGCTTGCATGCAACCTATTAAGTACTCGTCCCTCCCACTGCGAAGAAGTCAATCCTCCATGGGAGGGGCCTAACACTAACTAAATCCTAACCTATGTATATGCATAGCCTGGGTGCGGCTAATCAAATAAAATCGAAAATTGAAAATTGCGCAAAAGGTGGATCAGCGCAACACCAGGCCGCCTCCGAATGGCCTCCATCAGAGATGCGCTGAGCCCCCCCAGGAACTACAAATGCACCTTGAACCCAAACAGAAGCTCTGCATATACACCAAAAGCATGGCTGTTAAGTGGGAGCAGCTGACCAAAAACGAATTACATTAGTACATAGCAAGGAAATGAGCAGCGCTACTTAAAAACAGACTAGTGCCTACCTGCAAAAGAGTGCAAGCCCCACTTGTGGGGTCGAATACACACCGAGCATACACATGACCTGTCTACCACTAGAGGAGGATGTTGGTTTCCATTAACAGCTTGCATGCAACCTATTAAGTACTCGTCCCTCCCACTGCGAAGAAGTCAATCCTCCATGGGAGGGGCCTAACACTAACTAAATCCTAACCTATGCATAGCCTGGGTGCGGCTAATCAAATAAAATCGAAAATTGAAAATTGCGCAATTTCCTCCTCTAGTGGTAGACAGGTCATGTGTATGCTCGGTGTGTATTCGACCCCACAAGTGGGGCTTGCACTCTTTTGCAGGTAGGCACTAGTCTGTTTTTAAGTAGCGCTGCTCATTTCCTTGCTATGTACTAATGTAATTTGTTTTTGGTCAGCTGCTCCAACTTAACAGCCATGCTTTTGGTGTATATGCAGAGCTTCTGTTTGGGTTCAAGGTGCGTTTGTAGTTCCTGGGGGGGCTCAGCGCATCTCTGATGGAGGCCATTCGGAGGCGGCCTGGTGTTGCGCTGATCCACCTTTTGCGCAATTTTCAATTTTCGATTTTATTTGATTAGCCGCACCCAGGCTATGCATATACATAGGTTAGGATTTAGTTAGTGTTAGGCCCCTCCCATGGAGGATTGACTTCTTCGCAGTGGGAGGGACGAGTACTTAATAGGTTGCATGCAAGCTGTTAATGGAAACCAACATCCTCCTCTAGTGGTAGACAGGTCATGTGTATGCTCGGTGTGTATTCGACCCCACAAGTGGGGCTTGCACTCTTTTGCAGGTAGGCACTAGTCTGTTTTTAAGTAGCGCTGCTCATTTCCTTGCTATGTACCTCCAAAAAATGACACCGCAATTGTGTTTTGGGTTGAATATAGGTGGTGGTATCAGCAGCAGTGGCCTGTGGCACCGTGGCAGTGGGAGCCAGCGCCAGCTTGCTTCAGCCTCTTGAACTCCTCATGCTCAACAACATTTTTTTGGCCAGATGGGTGATGAAGCTGGAGGTGCCATACTTGTAGGGGTCACAACCTCTGCTCATCTGTAGTTTGCACACATGGGGCTCGATTCACCAAGCGGTGCAAAGTGTTAGCACCGTGGTGAAAAGGCCCTTATCACGCCTAAAGTCACTTTAGGCATGATAAGAAGAAACTCGCGCGAAGTTGCCGCGCGCAAAGTTTTGCGCGCGCAACCACGCGCGCGTGCACGCGCAGCGTCCCCGCTTCGCGCGAAGCTCCCATTAAGCCCTATGGGACTTTGCACGCGCTCTCACGCGCGAACGCGCGTTCGCGCGTTCGCGCGGTAACTTCGCGCGAAGAGCAGGAAAAAGCGGTGATAACTCAGTGGTGAAAAGGTCATCACGCCTAAAGTCTTTTAGGCGTGATAACTGGGTTATCACCGCTTTGTGAATCGAGCCCATTGGGCCTGATTCACAAAGCAGTGCTAACAGTTAGCACCCTGGTGAAAAGCCCTTTATCATGCCTAAACTCAGTTTAGGCATGATAAGTTTAGGTGTGATAAGTTTAGGTGTGATAAGTTTAGGCATGATAAGTTTTGGTGTGATAAGTTTAGGCATGATAAGTTTAAGCGCCAACTGCGTTAGCACCGCAGTGCACAGCTGATCAAAAGTTTTACGCTAGCAAAGTCTGGTGCACTTCGTATAAAGTTTAATGGCGCTGCTTTGCGTGCGGGACTTTGCAAGCGATCTAAACTTATCTAAACTTATCATGCCTAAACTTATCACACCTAAACTTATCATGCCTAAACTTATCACACCTAAACTGGCTTTTCACCAGAGTGGTGCAATGGTTATCATGCCTAAAGTCTCTAACTGGGTTAGCACCGCTTTGTGAATCGAGCCCCAAAAGTTTTGCGCTAGCAAAGTCTGATGCACTTCGCATAGAGTTTAATGGTGCTGCTTTGCTAACGGGACTTTGCGCGCGATCTAAACTTATCATGCCTAAACTTATCATGCCTAAACTTATCACGCCTAAACTGGCTGTTCAACAGCGTGGTGCAATGGTTATCACGCCTAAAGTCTCTAACTGGGTTAGCACCGCTTTGTGAATCGAGCCCATTGCTTATTAGAGATGTCGCGTACCTCCGATTTTCGGTTTGCGAACCGGGTTCGTGAACTTCCGCGGAAGGTTTCGGTTCGCGGAAAAGTTCGCGAACCGCAATAGACTTCAATGGGGAGGCGAACTTTGAAAAATAGAAAAAATTATGCTGGCCACAAAAGTGATGGAAACGATGTTTCAAGGGGTCTAACACCTGGAGGGGGGCATGGCGGAGTGGGATACATGGCAAAAGTCCCGGGGAAAAATCTGGATGTGACGCAAAGCAGCGTTTTAAGGGCAGAAATCACATTGAATGCTAAATTGCAGGCCTAACGTGCTTTAAAACATCTTGCATGTGTATACATCAATCAGGGAGTGTAATTAGAGTACTGCTTCACACTGACACACCAAACTCACTGTGTAACGCACCGCAAACAGCTGTTTGTGTAGTGACGGCCATGCTGGACTACTGCGCAACATGGCGAGATTGCTCTTCCTCACTCAGTGATGTCAGGTAATGTGTGACTTTCTTCTCAACTTTCCATGGCATTGTTAAAAAGCTTACGTTTTGTTTTTAAATTACATTTTCTAATTGCTGTGTACTTGTTCAGTACCGCTACAATGAGAATCCTGTGGAGGCGGGCAAGTCTGCCATTGTGACCCCGGGTAATGGCCGAGGAATGAGGGGTTTGAATCTGGTGTGGAGCCTGAGCAACGGCTACCACTACACATCCAAGGAGGGCAGCGGGCAGGCATGCACGCGGCACGCCCGCCCGCCCCGAGGTAGTGACCAAAAATAACAATACAGGAGGCGGACTTTCGAGGCGCTGCTGTGTATTTGAAATGAATGTACTTTAAATCCTTGAACAAGAACCAGTAATGGCGGGCAAAGATGACACCACATTCCTTTCACGAGAATCATATGGAGGCGGGCAAGTCTGCCATTTGTGACCCCGGGTAATGGCCGGGGAATGAGGGATGGAATCCGGTGTGGAGCCTGAGAAACGGCTACCACTACACATCCAAGGAGGGCAGCAGGCAGGCATGCACGCCCGCCCCGAGGTAGTGACCAAAAATAACAATACAGGAGGCGGACTTTCGAGGCCCTGCTGTGTATTCGAAATGAATTAATTTTAAATCCTTTAACGGGAATCCGTTATGGAGGGCAAGTCTGCCATTGTCACCGCGGGGAATGAAGTTGTATTTTTAAATAGTTTGAAAGTTTAGATGGCTACACTTGCCCCGATCTGAGACACACACGTTAAAAAATTTCCAAACCGCTGAGCCCCCCTGGGCTGATGGCGCTACGGTGGCATCAGCAGCTGATGTTGAAGGACATGTTGGCTGTCTGGCGGGCGATACATGGTGCCGGACACTGCCCCCAGCTGTTTCTGAGGACGAGCTCCCTCTTGTATTGCGTTCCGGAGTTGGAGCCTGATCAACGGCTACCACCACACATCCAGGAAAGGAGGGAGGCAGGCAGGCATGCACGCCCGCCCCGAGGTAGTGACCAAAAATAACAATACAGGACTCAGGAGGACCTTTTGCGGCCCTAATTTAAATGAATTAACTTTAAATCCTTTAACGGGAATCCGTTATGGAGGGCAAGTCTGCCATTGTCACCGCGGGGAATGAAGGTTGGATTGCGGCCCGAAGTGGGAGCCTGCTGCGACCCATGCTGTAGCTGCCCTGACCGTGCTTTGCAGACCAGGCATCTGTGGTCAGATGGACCCTTGAGCCAGCGGAAGACAAACCAAGTCGAAAGCATTTGCCAAGAATGTTTTACGGAGGGCAAGTTTTTTTGCCCTTTTTTTAAATTGTTTGAAAATTCTAGATGGTTGTATTTTTAAATTGTTTAAGTGTAGCCATGCAAGTGCAAGTTATGCACTGACTGCCAGGTATAATGTGCAGTCACAGATGCAGTGAAAGGTATGCAGTGACTGCAAACAGCCGTTTGTGTAGTGACGGCCGTGCTGGAATGGTGCGCACCATGACGAGAGTGCAGGTGATGGTGGCTTTTCAGCCCATATGCTCGCCCGGCTGATGTAGCTGAATGACAGAACAGTGACTGTCCAGCTGATCAAATTTGGTCTGACCACAATGAAGCAACAACCTTATTATATTTGTGTGCCACCCCCACCCGAGACACTCAAATAGCCGGTGGTCATTGCTTCATTGTGATGCGCAAGCCCCTTCACCGCGGCAAGGTAATGATCACGAAGGGGGATGGGCACATGTACACGCACCAGAAAAATTAGTGTAGCGGCCGCTGCTAGCAGCGGCCTTAAAAATTCAGGAATCCGCCTAGAGTCCTGGACCCTGTTGGTGGTGGCGGAGAAGGCAGTCAAGCGGCCTGCAGGCAGAGATGCTGTGTGTGGGGACTGACTTAGTCTTCGGTCGTGCAGTAGCCCTCTGTGATCCATTCCTCATTCATTTTGATAAAGGTCAGGTACTGAACACTGTCGTGACTTAGGCGACTTCTCTTCTCAGTAACTATGTCTCCAGCTGCACTGAAGGTCCTTTCTGACAGGACGCTTGCGGCAGGGCAAGAGAGAAGTTGTATGGCAAATTGGGACAGCTCTGGCCACAGGTCAAGCCTGCGCAACCAGTAGTCCAAGGGTTCATCGTCGCTTTTCGCAGAGTCTAAATCCACACTCAAGGCCAGGTAGTCGGCTACCTGCCGGTCCAGGCGTTGGTGGAGGGTGGATCCGGAAGGACTATGGCGAGGAGTTGGACTGAAGAACGTCCGCATGTTCGACATCACCCTGAGATCGCTGGAGCATCATGTTCTTGCCTGCGTGGACTTGGGAGGAGGAGGGTTACTGCCAGTGGTACCTTGATTGCGTTGTGCAGCCACATCACCCTTAAATGAATTGTAAAGCATCATCGACAGCTTGTTCTGAAAGTGCTGCATCCTTTCCACCTTTTGTTGAGTTGGTAACAGGTCGGCCACTTTGTGCCTGTACCGAGGGTCTAGTAGCGTGGCCACCCAGTACAGGTCATTCAACTTGAGTTTTTTGATACTGGGATCCCTCAACAGGCTGGACAACATGAAAGAGGACATCTGCACAAAGCTGGATGCAGACGTACTCTCCATCTCCTCTTGCTCTTCCTCAGTGACGGGACGCAACTCCTCTTCCTCCCCCCAGCCACGAATAATACCACGGGAACGTGGAGCAGCAGAAGCCCCCTGTGATGGCTGCCGCGGTTCCGCCGTCTCTTCCTCCTCCACAGAAACACCTTCCTCATCATCACCATCATCAGAGTCTGACTCCTCTCCTTCCCCACATGACTCCTCTTCTTCCTCCTCCTCCCCCCTCTGTGCTGCCGCCGGTGTTGTGGAAACATCGGGTTCGGGTGTAAATGGATCCCATGACTCCTGCTGCCGTAACTCTTCTTGTTCACGCTCCTCCAGTCCACAGCTGTATCCACCACTCTACGCACGGCACGCTCCAGGAAGTAGGCGTAGGGGATCAAGTCGCTGATGGTGCCCTCATCGCGACTCACCAGTTTGGTCACCTCCTCAAAGGGCTCCATGACCCTGCATGCATTTCGCATCAGTGTCCAGTTGTTGGGCCAGAACATCCCCATCCTCCCAGATTGTGTCCTTGTACTGTAATTATACAGGTACTGGGTGACGGCTGTTTCCTGGTCTAGCAGGCGAGAGAACATCAGCAGGGTGGAATTCCAGCGAGTCGGGCTATCGCAAATCAGGCGTCTCACCGGCAAGTTCATTCTACGCTGAATCTCCGCAAAGCGTGCCATGGCCTTGTAAGAGCGCCTGAAATGCCCACACAACTTCCTGGCCTACTTCAGGACGTCCTCTAAGCCTGGGTACTTGGACACAAATCTTTGCACGACCAGATTAAGCACATGTGCCATGCGGGGTATGTGTGTCAGCTTTCCCAAATTCAACGCAGCAATGAGATTGCTGCCGTTGTCACACACCACGTTGCCGATCTCAAGCTTGTGCGGGGTCAGCCATTGCTCCACCTGTTTTGTTAAGAGCAGCCAGCAGAGCTGCTCCAGTGTGACTCTCTGCTTTCAGGCAAGACATGTCTAACACTGCATGACACCGTCGCACCTGGCATGCATAGGCCCTGGGGTGCTGGGGCTGTGTAGCTGGAGAGGAGATGGCGGCACCAGCCAAGAAGGAGGAGGAGGAGGATGACGACAGCGAAGCGGTGATAGCAGGTGGAGAGGAGGTGGCTGGAGGCCTGCCTGCAAGCCGTGGAGGTGTGACAAGTCGGTCCTCTGCGCAGCCACGTACTCCCTGCTTGCTGCCATTGGTCACCAGGTTGACCCAATGGGCTGTGTATGTAATGTAGTTGCCCTGCCCGTGCTTGGCAGACCAGGCATCCGTGGTCAGGTGGACCCTTGACCCAACGCTGTGTGCCAGAGATGACACCACTTGCCTCTCAACTGCACGGAAGAGTTTGGGTATGGCCTTTTGTGAAAAATAATTGCGGCCTGGTATCTTCCACTGCGGTGTACCAATGGCCACAAACTTACGGAAAGCCTCCGAATCCACCAGCTTGTATGGTAATAGCTGGCGAGCTAATAGTTCCGCCACGCCAGCTGTCAGGCGCCGGGCAAGAGGGTGACTGGCAGACATTTGCTTCTTCCGCTCAAATACTTCCTTCACGGACAGCTGGGTACTGCTGTGGGCAGAGGAGAAGGAACCGCTGAAGGGAAGAGGCGGTGTGGAGGAGGGTGGCTGTGAAGGTGCAAGGGAGAAAGTGGATGAAGACGATGCACCTGAAGGAGGAAGAGGAGAAGGAGGGTGGCTTGTCTTTTGAGGGGTGCTGCTTTTCTTCAGGTGTTCTTGCCATAGCTGTTTGTGCCTTTTCTCCAGGTGCCTTCGTAAGGCACTTGTCCCTACGTGAGAGTTGGCCTTTCCACGGCTCAATTTTTGCTGGCAGAGACAACAGATGGCTTTGCTCCGATCTGAGACACACACGTTAAAAAAATCCCAAACCGCTGAGCCCCCCTGGGGTGATGGCGCTACGGTGGCATCAGCAGCTGACGTTGAAGGGCATGTTGGCTGTCTGGCCATAGCTGGCGATACATGGTGCCGGACACTGCCCCCAGCTGTTTCTGAGGACGAGCTCCCTCTGCTTCTATCATGGAGTCGTCTCCTCCTAGTCCTCTCTGACTCCTCCTCTGAACTGTCCCCCTGGTCATCTCCTCTACCGGGAACATATGTGGTATCCGTATAATCGTCATCATAATCCTCCTGGCCAGCTGCGCTTTCCTCAGAAACCTCCTCAACTGCACCAACTTCAGGTGGTCCATCATCCACATCCACACACGTTACGTCCATACTATCGCCACCTAACTCAGACGTAGGAGGTGGTGTACCTGCGCCTTCTACTTGTTGTTGCAGTAGTGGCTGTGAATCGGTGATTTCACCACCACCACCACCAAATAACTCCTGCGAAGTGTCAAATGCAGCGGATGTGGTGCTTGTTGTAGCGCTGGTGGCTGCGGGAAATGAGGTGTTCTGTGCTAAATACTCAATCACCTCCTCACGATTTTGGGAAGTGATGGCACGTGCCTTCTTCTGTGCACTGTACTTTGGGCCAGGTCCGCACGAAATCACAGCAACACCACCTCGCACAGACCTGCCGGTGCCTGGTGGCCTTCCTCTGGGTCTGCCTCTACCTCTTCCTCTACCTGGTTTGTCCATTTTGTCCATCTCGGGGGGATGCTAGGTATATGCAGTGAGCTGGGTTCACTGAACAGTAAAGGTACTAGGATGCAGTGAGGTGGGTTCACTCAACACAACAGGTAGTAGGATGCAGTGAGCTGGGTTCACTGAACAGTAAAGGTACTAGGATGCGGTGAGGTGGGTTCACTCAACACAACAGGTAGTAGGTTTATGCAGTGAGCTGGGTTCACTCAACACTACAGGTAGTTATGTGCAGTGATGAGGTGGGTTAAGTAAACACAACAGGTAGTAGTAGGATGCAGTGAGCTGGGTTCACTCAACACAACAGGCAGTAGGTATATGCAGTGAGCTGGGTTCACTCAACACTACAGGTATTTATGTGCAGTGATGAGGTGGGTTAAGTAAACACAACAGGTAGTAGTAGGATGCAGTGAGCTGGGTTCACTCAACACAACAGGTAGTAGGTATATGCAGTGAGCTGGGTTCACTCAACACTACAGGTAGTTATGTGCAGTGATGAGGTGGGTTAAGTAAACACAACCGGTAGTAGTAGGATGCAGTGAGCTGGGTTCACTCAACACTACAGGTAGTTATGTGCAGTGATGAGGTGGGTTAAGTAAACACAACAGGTATTAGGTGTATGCAGTGAGCTGGGTTCACTCAACACTACAGGTAGTTATGTGCAGTGATGAGGTGGGTTAAGTAAACACAACAGGTAGTAGGTATATGCAGTGAGCTGGGTTCACTCAACACAACAGGTAGTAGGTATATGCAGTGAGCTGGGTTCACTCAACACAACAGGTAGTTATGTGCAGTGATGAGGTGGGTTAAGTAAACACAACAGGTAGTAGGTATATGCAGTGAGCTGGGTTCACTCAACACAAAGCTAGGTATATGCAGTGATGAGGTGGGTTAAGTAAACACAACAGGTACTGGGTATATGCAGTGAGCTGGGTTCACTCAACACAACAGGTAGTTATGTGCAGTGATGAGGTGGGTTAAGTAAACACAACAGGTTGTAGGTATATGCAGTGAGCTGGGTTCACTCAACACTACAGGTAGTTATGTGCAGTGATGAGGTGGGTTAAGTAAACACAACAGGTAGTAGGTATATGCAGTGAGCTGGGTTCACTCAACACAACAGGTAGTTATGTGCAGTGATGAGGTGGGTTAAGTAAACACAACAGGTTGTAGGTATATGCAGTGAGCTGGGTTCACTCAACAGTACAGGTAGTTATGTGCAGTGATGAGGTGGGTTAAGTAAACACAACAGGTACTGGGTATATGCAGTACTGGGTAGTACAATGTGCAGCTCCCTGTCACACACACAGGCAGTCAGTCACTGAATGTGCTGGGCTGCTGGCAGTGGCACACACACACTACCAATTAGCAAGGCTGTGCATGCAACAAAAGTGTCAGTTTGACACACAGTAAAAAAAAAAAAAGTACTGGATGAGCTCTGACAAAAGCTAGGGTGCTATAAAGCAATAACAATCAGCCAAGGAGCAAACTAAGCAGCCAAGAACCTAACTAATCTGTCCCTAGAAGAACAAGTCTGCAGCAGCTGTCCCTTTCCTCTTACTAGCAGGCACACGAGTGACTGTAATGGCCGCCGGAGGCTGCCTTATATAAGGGGGGGTGGGGCTCCAGGGCTTAGTGTAGCCTGAATGGCTACAATGTGCCTGCTGACTGTGATGCAGAGGGTCAAAGTTGACCCTCATAGTGCATTATGGGGCGAATCGAATTTCCGTAAAAGTTCGCCTGGCGCAGGCGAACGCGAACCACCAATGTTCGCTTGGAACCGTTCGCCGGCGAACCGTTCGCTACACCTCTATTGCTTATGGCAAACTTGTTGTCCAATGCGGGTTGAGTGAAAAAAAGCCACATTGGGGAGGTGAAAATTCCCCTGCGGCCTGAATGGGATGCTGGGGCTTTTCTCCCTGTGGCGGTTGGGGGTTGAGTGGTGCGGCTGGTGGTAGCGGCAGAAGGATGTGGTGGGTCCCGCATTCCACGGCCACTGTCTGCAATGCTGATCCTCCGTGCCAAACCCACCGACGCATTCACCTCCTCAGAGTCAGAGCTGACATCTCCATCCTGTGGATGGTAGTCACGGTCCTTCATCCCATCATCAACATCATACCCCCCCCCCCTCCTCAAAACCCAGAACATCCTCCTCAAACTCCTTGCGGCTAACAGCTCTGAGTTCAATCGTGGTGCCTGGAGCGAAAAGCTCACTGACTGAGGGTAGGCTGCCCGCTGGGGTCGACACTAACACGGCAGACCTTCTGAGTTTGGCCGTAATGTTGCTCCCTGTCCTCTTGCCCTTGCTGCCCCTTCCCTGGCTGCCGGTGCCAGCAGACATAGCACAACTTATACATGATGATACCAGATGATGTGGGGTACTTTTACTTTAAAGAGACTCCGTAACAAAAATTGCATCCTGTTTTTTATCATCCTACAACTTCCAAAAGCTATTCTAATGTGTTCTGGCTTACTGCAGCACGTTCTACTATCACCATCTCTGTAATAAATCAACTTATCTCTCTCTTGTCAGACTTGTCAGCCTGTGTCTGGAAGGCTGCCAAGTTCTTCAGTGTTGTGGTTCTGTGATGCATCTCCCCCCTCCAGGCCCTCTCTGCACACTGCCTGTGTATTATTTAGAGTAGGACAGCTTCTCTCTTCTCTCTTATCTTTTACAAGCTGGATAAATCCTCCTCTGAGCTGGTTGGGCTTTCACATACTGAGGAATTACATACAGGCAGAGCTGTCTGCACTCTGCAGGAAGAAACAGCCTGACACTTCAGTGAAAGATAGCTGCAGGGGGAAAGAAACTCACAAATGATCTCTTAAGATCAGTGGCATAGCTAAGGAGCTGTGGGCCCTGATGCAAGTTTTACAATGGGGCCCCCCCAAGCACTCCATACATAACAATTTATATGGCGCACCAAAATCTGCCAATGGCAACTACAGTGTCAGAGGTGCAAGAAGGGGATGGGGAACAGTTTGTTAATGATTACCACTATTCAAAGTATCTATAGAAGTGATTATTATGAGCACAGGACCAATACAGAGCTAATACTGTAGTTGAGGAAGGGCCCTTTGGGGCCCCTCTGGCCCAAGGGCCCCGATGCGGTCGCTACCTCTGCACCCCCTATTGCTACGCCCCTGCTTAAGATTCAAAAGGAAGGGTGTATACAGCCTGCTTGTGTATGAATGTATTTTCTATGTGTGGACATACTGTACATCAACCTACTTCCTGTTTTGGTGGCCATTTTGTTTGCTTATAAAAAACTTTTAAAAACTGTTTTTAACCACTTTTAATGCGGTGAGGAGCGGCGAAATTGTGACAGAGGGCAATAGGAGAGGTCCCCTAACGCACTGGTATGTTTACTTTTGTGCGATTTTAACAATACAGATTCTCTTTAATGAAATTGGGGTTGGACTTTAAATCAAATAAGCAAGGAGTGACAGACCGCAGAGTAGAGGACAGACAATGCACACTATGGGCCTGATTCACAGAGCGATGCTAACTGTTAGCACGCTGGTGAAAAGCCCTTTATCATGCCTAAACTCAGTTTAGGCATGATGGGCTTGATTCACAAAGCGGTGCTAACAGTTAGCACCCTGGTGAAAAGCCCTTTATCACGCCTAAACTCAGTTTAGGCATGATAAGTTTAGGTGTAATAAGTTTAGGTGTGATAAGTTTAGGCGTGATAAGTTTAGGTGTGATAAGTTTAGGCATGATAAGTTTAAGCACCAACTGCGTTAGCACCGCAGTGCACAGCTGATCAAAAGTTTTGCGCTAGCAAAGTCTGGTGCACTTCGCATAGAGTTTAATGGCGCTGCTTTGCGTGCGGGACTTTGCACGCTATCTACACTTATCTAAACTTAGCATGCCTAAACTTATCACACCTAAACTTATCACACCTAAACTTATCACGCCTAAACTGGCTTTTCACCAGTGTGGTGCAAAGGTTATCATGCCTAAAGTCTTTTAGGCGTGATAACTGAGTTATCACCGCTTTGTGAATCAGGCCCGATAAGTTTAGGTGTAATAATTTTAGGTGTAATAAGTTTAGGTGTGATAATTTTAGGCATGATAAGTTTAGGCGTGATAAGTTTAAGCGCCAACTGGGTTAGCACCGTAATGCACAGCTGATCAAAAGTTTTGCGCTAGCAAAGCCTGGTGCACTTCGCATAAAGTTTAATGGCGCTGCTTTGCGTGCGGGACTTTGCAAGCGATCTAAACTTATCATGCCTAAACTTATCACGCCTAAACTTATCACACCTAAACTTATCACGCCTAAACTGGCTTTTCACCAGCGTGGTGCAATGGTTATCATGCCTAAAGTCTCTAACTGGGTTAGCACCGCTTTGTGAATCGAGCCCTAACTGTCACACTGACAATGCTCAGCACAGCAGTAATCTGTAGTAAGCTAATACAGTACTACTCTCTCTAACAACTAACTGCAGTACTAACTAACTATTAGAGTTGGGCCGAACGGTTCGCCTGCGAACGGTTCCATGCGAACTTCAGTGGTTCGCGTTCGCGTCCCGCAGGCGAAATTTTGCGGAAGTTCGGTTCGCCCCATAATGCACCATGAGGGTCAACTTTGACCCTCTACATCACAGTCAGCAGGCCCAGTGTAGCCAATTAGGCTACACTAGCCCCTGGAGCCACTCCCCCCCTAATACAAGTCAGGCAGTGGCGGCCATTAAGCTCACTCGTGTGCCTGCGTTAGTGAGAGTAGGGCGAGCTGCTGCAGACTGTCTCTCATAGGGAAAGATTAGTTAGGCTTAGCTTGTTCCTGGCTGCATACCTGTTCTGTTCAGTACCTGCATACCTGTTCAGTGAACCTGTTCAGTGAACCTGCCACTGCATACCTGTTCTGTGAACCCACCACTGCATACCTGTTCTGTGAACCCACCACTGCATACCTGTACTGTGAACCCACCACTGCATACCTGTACTGTGAACTCACCACTGCATACCTGTTCAGTGAACCCACCACTGCATACCTGTTCAGTGAACCCACCACTGCATACCTGTTCAGTGAACCTGCCACTGCATACCTGTTCTGTGAGCCTACCACTGCATACCTGTTCTGTGAACCCACCACTGCATACCTGTTCAGTGAACCCACCACTGCATACCTGTACTGTGAACTCACCACTGCATACCTGTTCAGTGAACCCGCCACTGCATACCTGTTCTGTTCAGTGAACCCACCACTGCATACCTGTTCAGTGAACCTGCCACTGCATACCTGTTCTGTGAACCCGCCACTGTATACCTGTTCTGTTCAGTGAACCCGCCACTGCATACCTGTTCTGTTCAGTGAACCCACCACTGCATACCTGTTCAGTGACCCTGCCACTGCATACCTGTTCTGTGAACCCGCCACTGTATACCTGTACTGTTCAGTGAACCCGCCACTGCATACCTGTTCTCGCCATGGTGCGCACCAGTCCAGCACGGCCGTCACTACACAAACAGCTGTTTGCGCTGCGTTACACAGTGAGTTTGGTGTGTCGGTGTGAAGCAGTACCTTAATTACACTACCTGATTGATGTATACACATGCAAGATGTTTTAAAGCACTTTAGGCCTGTCATTTAGCATTCAATGTGATTTCTGCCCTTAAAACGCTGCTTTGCGTCAAATCCAGATTTTTCCCGGGGGACTTTTGGCATGTATCCCACTCCTCCACCTGGGGGTCTAGGTGTTAGACTCCTTGAAACATCTTTTCCATTACTTTTGTGGCCTGCATAATTTTTTTTTTTTTCAAAGTTCGCATCCTTATTGAAGTCTATGGCGGTTCGCGAACTTTTACGCGAACCGAACCTTAAGTGGAAGTTCGCGAACCCGGTTCGCGAACCTAAAATCGGAGGTTCCGCCCCACTCTACTAACTATATAATACAATACAATAACACAGTAATCCTATTCCCTAACCTATACTGTCCTGCTGGCCTGCACAGCACACACAGACACAGACAGCAGGCCCTAACTGAGTGAATGAAATCAAACAATTACACTAGCTAGCTAAAAAAAACAATAGAACAATAGTGTAGTGAAGGTGTTTAGCACTCAAAGCTTTAGGTTTATCATGGTATACAGGCAGCACTTGCTAAGCCAGCAGCACTGGAGCAAGTCTGTCAGTGACCAGCCAGCCACACAAGCAAGGACGATCTGTCTCATCATGCCAACCCTCTTATTACAAAGGGGGGCTGGCCAGGGTTCCCTTCTGTGATTGGGTGCCAGGGCTTAGGCTGGGAGGCCTCTGATTAGCTCAATGAGGTCAGGTGGGGCTGGCCAGAGTTCCCCTCTGTGATTGGTTGCTAGGGCTTCTGCTGGGAGCCCTCTGATTGGCTGGGAGCTCTCTGATTGGCTCAATGACATAATCTCCCTTGTTACAGTACCCAGATCCGGATATCCGTCGGATATCCGCGGGTAGCCGCGGGTATCCGGATTATGCGGCCAGATATTCGTATAGAGCTATCCGGATATTGGTCCAGGTATCCGGATCCGACCCGGATAGCGGAAAATGATCGGATACCCGGATTAATCCGTATGAGCATCCCTGGGGGGGGGGGGGGGGGTCTACTGTAGGGAGAGATTGGGAGAGAGCATCGAAAGGTACATGCCACCAAATCCTAGGCCAGTCAGAAATATTGGATCAATCAGATTGCAGAAGTGTACCAAGGAAATTGAAATACCAGAGACATTTTAGACCAATCAGAAGACTTGGAAACTTGTGAGTGTTGTGATTGGCCTAAAATGTCTGCAGCATTCCGATTTCCATGGAAAATCTCCACATTCTCTGATTGGTCCAATACTTCCAAGCATTTCCTAGTCCTGTATCAGGCCTACAATGTCTGCTGTATGTTGATTTCTGCGATAAAACTTTGCATTCTCTGATTGGTCCAATACTTTAGACTTGAAATGCCATGTGATTGTTTTACCCCAAAACAATCATGTGACATTTTTCCACAAACAGCACTCTCCACCCCCTGATTTTGTACCAAGATCCTGGTGAGTGAATTAATGGCTTTACATTTTTCCATCTGAACAGGTAAAAACCCTCACACCTTGGTCATCCTCCCTCCTGAACTGTGACTGCAGACTATCCTCTGTACTAAAGAAGTACATGTTAAAGTGAAACTTAACAGACTCTCTGATCTATAAAAAAAAAGAAAAAAAAAAGAAAAAAAAAATTGCCACAGCATGATAACCTTTAGGTGGAAAAAATCTTCAGTACAAATAGAGATCCTAAAAAACCTGAAGTTTTAACTTGGCTACACATTCCTGGGAGCAAAGAAAGGGTTAAGTCTCGGTGTTTACTTATTAGTAGACAGCCTGGACAGAGCTTATAGTTCTGATTCACAGCTGCTGATCTAATTGGACACTTTAAACTGGCTAACAAACACAGAACACACAGCAGAAATTTTTTTCAGCAACTTTATGTGGAATAAAGACTTTTTATTGTGTGCTGTGCAAGAGTTTGGGTTTACTTTAAGAGTTTGGGCTTGATTTAAACTCAGTCAGGAACCAAAATCTTTGGAGAACCCCATCAGCGACAGGCACTGTGCTGCACTCCTGATATTGCAAAATTGCAAACTATGAAGTTTGAGTTTACAGTGACTCAGTCTAGGTTGAATCTAAAAAACTATCAAAACTTACACAATCATAGCTTGGTCCCGAATAGTCGGCTCTGAACCAGCAGTCAGTTGTATTGTTGATATCCCGTACATTGAATACTAAATCAATAGCAGAAACAATCAAGGTCCCTACAGTCAGGATAATAGCACAGATAACCTGCAGAAATAAATAACAAATTGGGAGAATTAAAATATTCTGGTGACAGTATTGCCAGGAAAAAAAAATGCTTACAGTGTAAATAGCAAAACAAAAAGATTGTGTGCTGTAACAATTTGGTTGTGCAAGTTTTCCTTAAAGGACTTACGAGGTCAAGTTACCCAAAAAAGTTAATTACCTGCTTCATCTTTTAAGGCACGGAGGACGCCGTCCGCGCCCTCCGTGCCAATCCGCTGGGTCCCCCCGCTCATTAGCCCCCCCGGGCCGGCTCCCGACCCCACGGCCCGGGTCGGGCTCTCATGCCTCTCCTAAAATGGCTGCTTGTTTTGGCCGCGGCTGCGCAGTCTGCATAGCCGCGACTGCGGCTACGCAGCTCTAGGGCCAACCCCCCCCCCCCCCCCCCGATCCACGCTAAAAGATGAAGCAGGTAATTAACTTTTTGGGGTAATTTGATCTCCTAAGTCCTTTAAGCTAGGTTGACACGGTTGGCCATCAAGAAACTAGCATATAAACAGGAGCCCCCTGACATCAACTAAAGATCTGACAGGCCGAAATCAACACCCAGCTTTCACTCATTTGGATTTATCTCCTCCTCACCCCTGCCACCCGAAGCTGCTCAGTCATGAATTGTGCATGGTCCCTCCTCCTCCCCCACCCCCCATAGCAACAGAAGTGTCGCAATAGTTTAGAATTGTTCTCCATCTGTGCAGCACTCAGTCCCAAACTGTTGGCTGAGGGACTAAGTCATGATTCCTGCATTAGTACAGGTGGATGTGTACAAGTCTTTAACCTGCTCTGTACATCTATACACATAGGCCCATAATGCAACATTTTTCCTGAGTTTTCACCTATGTGATATTTTTGGATCTTGTCAAAAAAATGCCATTTGAACCATCAGCAATCAAAAAATACTTAATGATAACGGTACTTTTCACCTACGTTTTGATACTTTTTCAGTTGCAAAGTGCTGAAAAGTTATTTTAAAGAGAAGCTGACAAATTATCTCCTAGGACATGTCCAAAGTCCGGCCCGCGGGCCATTCGCGGCCCGCCGGTCAGTTAGATGTGGCCCTTTGGACAGCCATCACTGTTTTAGGCAATGCGGCCCGTCCGCCGCTATTCTGGCCGCATCATGGGCCGCATTCTGGCCGCATCATTGGCCGCATTCTGGCCGCATCATTGGCCGCGTTCTGGCCGCATCATTGGCCGCAATCTGGCCGCATCATTGGCCGCGTTCAGGCCGCATCATGGGCCGAATCAGCGTGGTGTGGGGCGTGGCGGTGTGACGCGGCTGAGTGGAGGGGCGGGTGACGGCGGCGAGGGTATACACACCCCCTTCTCACAGAGCACAGCTGGAGGGGCGGGCACAGGGGCGGGCACAGGCGAGGGTTACAGACAGAGAAGTCACGGAGGCGTGTGACGTCATATGCCGGCGCCTGTGACACAGTGGACGGACTGCCAGCACTGAGAGCCTCAAGGTCAAAGGAAAGGAGAAAGGAGGGGGTCAGGAGTACTGCAGAGTGACGTGAGCTGAGACAGGAGCCAGAGAGACAGCCAGTTGAACAGAAGACTGTGAGACAGCAATTTAATGTGCTTGGATATTGGGAGCTGGACAGGGGTAGGCCTAGTTGTGAAAGCAAGTAATACTTAAACCTGCCAAGTTCAAACAACACTGCATCCTTCACCCTCCCCCTTCTGTCCAATTTAAAAAATGGCTACTACAAGTAAGAAAAGGAAAGTTGACAGTGAGGGCTGCCGTTTCCAGGAAAGGTGGAAAGTGGATTTTTTTTTCACAGAAATAAGGAATAACTGTGTTTGTCTGATATGTCAAGAGACTGTGGCCGTTTATAAAGAATTTAATATCAAAAGACACTACCAGACAAAGCATAGCAGCACATATGACAAACTAACAGGGCGTGACCGCAGCGAAAAGTTAAAGCAACTTGAAGCAGTTTTAACGTCACAACAGCGATTTTTCACAAGAGCCCGTGAGTCAAATGAAAATGCCACAAGGGCAAGCTATGATGTGGCATTGTTAATTGCTAAAAATAGCAAGTCTTTTACTGAGGGTGATTTTATTAAAGAGTGCGTTATGAAAATGGTTGAAAATATCTGTCCTGAGAAAAAGCAAGAGTTTGCCAATATATGCCTGGCTCGTAACACTGTAGCACGCAGAATTGAAGACATATCATCAGATATTAAGAGACAGTTGATGTCCAAAGGAGAGGTTTTTGACTTCTTTTCAATAGCCTGTGATGAAAGCACAGACCTATCTGACACAGCTCAGTTGCTGATTTTTTTGAGAGGGGTGGACGATGAAATAAATGTGACTGAAGAGCTACTTGACCTCCAGAGCCTTAAGGACCAAACTAGAGGAAAAGATTTATTTGTTGCTGTTAGTTCTGCAATAGATGACATGAAACTGCCCTGGAACAAAGTTTCTGGGATTATTACTGATGGGGCACCTGCTATGGCTGGTGAACGAAGTGGCTTATCAACCCTAATCTGTAACAAGGTTATTGAAGAAGGAGGTGAAGCTATTAAACTCCATTGTATCATTCATCAACAAGTTCTCTGTGCTAAATATTTCAAATATGATCATGTTATGAAACCGGTTGTAAAGACTATTAATTTTATTCGTGCTAAAGCTCTGTACCACCGTCAGTTCAAACAGTTTCTACTGGACATCCATGCTGAATATGAAGATGTTTTATATCACAACGATGTTAGATGGCTCAGTCGAGGGTCTGCGCTGCAGCGTTTTAACTCTCTCAGAAAGGAAATAAAAGAATTCTTGGAAACAAAGGGACAACCGATGCGAGAACTATCTGATCCTATTTGGCTGGCTGATTTGGGGTTTCTAGTTGACATAACAAGTCATCTGAATGTACTAAACACGAGTCTTCAGGGAAAAGATGCAGCGGTGAACCAGCTTTATTCACACCTCAAGGCATTTGGAAGAAAGCTGCAACTTTTCCAAAGGCATTTGTCACAAACACAGGCCAATACCATACATTTCCCAGCATTGCAGGAAATAATGAACAGTTTTTCACAGGACAATATCAGTGTGCAAATGAGCAGGTATGCAGCAGACATTGCATCTCTGGCTGAAGAGTTTAAACGGCGCTTTCAAGATTTTGCAGCTATTGAAAAGGAGATCAGCCTTTTCTCCTCTCCATTCTCTGTTGACCCAGATGATGCTCCAGAACAGCTGCAGCTTGAGCTCATTGAGCTGCAATGTGACAGCGAGTTACACAGTCGTTACCAACAACTCTCTCTTGTGAACTTTTACCGCCAACTGGATAAGGGCAGGTTTCAGGAGATTCGAACACAGGCTAAGAAAATGCTGAGCTTGTTTGGCTCAACATATTTGTGTGAGAAGACATTCTCTGCCATGAACTTCAACAAGAATCGTGTGAGGACAAGACTACGTGACTCTCATCTGCGTGACATTTTGCGCATCAAAACCACTGCCTTTGTACCGGACCAAGCCTGTTTGCTGGAGCACAGATCTCAGTTTCACCCTTCCCATTAGTGCAGGTAAGTTTTTTTTTTAATTTATTTCAAATACATTTTGAAAACTCAGCTTTTATGCAAAATAATTCATTTGCATTTAATTGTAATTGTTCAAAGAATGTTCGGAAAAATGTTCGGCCCTCCGGCATGTTCACTTCATCCAATCTGGCCCTCTTTGAAAAAAGTTTGGACACCTCTGTCCTAGGAGAAAACTCTGGAGAAAAGTTCATTGCATTTGGGCCCGAGTGTCTGCTTTCTCATAAAAGTAGAAAATGGTGTGGTTGTAAATATCTTGCTTGGGAATCATTTTATATTCCTAAATACTTAGGGTGCTTGTACAAACATCTCTACACAACTCTAGATTATCTAAAGAGAGGGGGTAGTACTAGTTGGATTAGTTGCTAGTACTGACTTGGACTCCCTTTTGCCTTCAGAACAGCCTTTATTCTTTGTGGCATACCTTTAAAAAAGATGTTGGAAACATTCCTCAGAGATTCTGGTATATATTGACATGATAGCATCACATATTTCATCCCGATTTGTTAGTTACACATCTATGATGCAAATCACCACATCTCAAATGTGCTCTATTGGATTGTGATCATGGCCGGATTTCTGGCAAGGCCACATAGGCCATGGCCTAGGGCACCAGATAAACAAGGGGCGGCCTGCAGACAGTGGGCATTATTTGCAGGGCATTATTTGCAAGTGTCCAAACAAATGAAAGTGGTCAGGATAACTGCACTATTAGTACCAGCTGGCATCTGCCTGTGCTGTGCTACAGGCAGCTGCAGTCCGTTAACCAAACGTTTGTGAACAGTGTGTGACTAGCAAAAAGCCAGACCTTGTCCAATGACATAGCAGCAGCTCCAGGCAGTTACAGAAGGCCGGGTCTCACACACTTGGTGTGGGGATGAAAGGACCAGGTGCAGCACCAGCAAATAGTACAGAATACAGAAGGCAGCCTCTCACAGTACCTATTTCTTAATTATTGATTGGCCAGCGCTGTTACCCTGGAGACAGCAGTGGGTACAGGACTCACTTTTACGTGTTGCTGACCCCACCCAATGTCCAATTGTGAGCCACTTTTGACTGTGTGTGTATGGTGGAAGGCTCCTACCACGCCCATCACCTGTAGATCGCTTGATTGACCAGTTCCCCCGTGTGACATGATTGATTCACTTCACGTTGCCATGGAGACCTCGGCACTAGCCCCAATAGTGGACACCATCGGCCCAAAATTGTTTTGATGGATGTGTGTGGAGAGAGGTGGTAGGATACGGTTGGGGCGGCTGGTAATAGTCGGCCTTGGGCGGTAAGAAGTACAAATCCGGCCCTGATTGTGATCTGGTGACTGTGGAGGTCATTGAATTACAGATAACTCTTTGTCATGTTCAAGAAACTAGTTTAACCTCCTGCCGATCACGTCACGCCAATAGGCGTGGCCGCGGCGGCAGCCCCAGGACCGCCTAATGCCGATTGGTGTAAAGTCCTGGGGCTAGCTAATGCAGGAGATCGCGCGCAGGCTGTGCGCGCATCTCCAGCTTGGGGGGCTATTGCCGCTCGGGAGACTGTTAGACGGCATGATCGCCGTCTATTTACATGTACAGCGCTGCGATCGGCTGCAGCGCTGTACTGGGGACAGCCGTGTCACACGACTGTCCCCCTGGGGGACAAGAGAGCGATTGACTCTCATAGGCAGAAGCCTATGACAGCCGATCGCCATAATTGGCTGGCTGTGGGGAGGGAAGATATTTAAAGAAACAGGTTTTTTTTTTATTAAAAAACACTAACAATAATATTTATACAAAAAAAAAAAATAAACATGGGGGGAGCGATCAGACCCCACCAACAGAGAGCTCTGTTGGTGAGGAGAAAAGGGTGGGGGGGAATCACTTGTGTGCTGTGTTGTGCGGCCCTGCAGCTTGGCCTTAAAGCTGCAGTGGCCTATTTTACTAAAAATGACCTGGTCACTAGGGAGGTTTAGCACTGCGGTCCTCAAGAGGTTAAGACAATGGGCTTGATTCACTAAGTTAAATAGCATCCCTTATCAGAGTTAACATGCCCTCCCCTGTCAAAGTTAACATGCCTTATCAGAGTTAAAACGCCTTATCAGAGTAGCATAACGAGCGCTACAAACGTATGCCTGCTACTGTAATTGGCAATGATGTATCTTTTTTGAGGTGATCTTACCTTGCAGCGGGTAATTGAAGCATGAGCTGCAATATTGACGGATCCTGTGATGATGTGCTTTAAAAATAAAAAATAAAAAAAATAATTAGAATTAGTTTTAAATTTAAAATTGGATTGCACAATACTGTGTAAGTATAAGGGCCATATAGGAGGGCAGGAGGGGTCGCAGCATGAGGAGAGAGCTGGTCACTTACATCGGCAGGGAGGGGGGACAGTCCCCCCCTCACCTTGGGCTCTCCCCTCAGCGCGCTCCCCTTCTGCAATTATCAGTGGCTGGCAGAGGGCGGCGGCAGGATCACATACCTCCCTGCGTTCCACCGCCGAAGCTTCCTCTAAGTGTCTCCCTGTTAGTAGCATGAAGCACTTACAGATGGACCTCCGTGGTAGATGGAGGTATGTCTCCTGCCGCCGCCCATGTCTCCTCCACTTCCTGATCCGTTTGCAAGTGCCATGCAGCCAGCCAATCACCATGTGAGGGCTGGAACTGCATGGGGATTGGCTGGCTTCATAGAACTTGCAAACTAAACAGGAAGTGATCACTGGGAGCAGGTAATGTATAATAACTCAATAATGCTCCTCTGTGCTTTGCATAATAATGTGCAAGACTGACACCCTTCCCCCAGCTTCGGCCCCCTGCAGGGGTGGCAGGGGCTATAAAAATTCCAGTGCATTTAGGCTTAAAGAGAATCTGTACTCTAATATTCTTACAATAAAAAGCATACCATTCTATTCATTATTTTCTCCTGTGCCCCTCTGTGCTGTTTCTGCCACTATCTGCTGCAATCCTGGCTTGTAATTAACAGTTTTAGGCAGTGTTTACAAACAAACTAACCAGCTTCTAATAGGCTCAGCTAAGCATAGTGTGTGAGTCATTCAGAGTGTGCAGGGGGCCTGCAGAGGGTGTGTATCGCTTCTACCAATCACAAGCAGCCCTGCACATTCCACACAATCAAGCCTTAGCCCGACAAACAGGACAGAGGAAAGATACATTGATTTATACAGAGACAGTGCAGTTAGGAAAGACTGCAGTAAGCCAGAGCAGATTAGAACAGGCATAGGAACTTATAGGATAGAAGAACTAAGGTTCTTTAAGTCAGAGCACCTGATCTGCATGCTTGTTTTAGGATCCACGGCTAAAAGTATTAGAGACATGATCAAGGGCAATGTGCATTGTTTAACCACTTGCCGACCGCACGCTTATACCGTGCGTCGGCAAAGTGGCAGCTGCAGGACCAGCGACGCAGTACTGCGTCGCCAGCTGCAGGCTGATTAATCAGGAAGCAACCGCTCGCGCGAGCGGCTGCTTCCTGTCAATTCACGGCGGGGGGCTCCGTGAATAGCCTGCAGGCCGCCGATGGCAGCTCGCAGGCTAAATGTAAACACAAGCGGAAATAATCCGCTTTGTTTACATTGTACGGTGCTGCTGCGCAGCAGCGCCGTAAGGCAGATCGGCGATCCCCGGCCAATCAGCAGCCGGGGATCGCCGCCATGTGACAGAGGACGTCCTGTCACTGGCTGCACAGGACGGATAGTGTCCTGTGCAGCCCGGATCACCGGGGAGGAGAGGTAGGAGAGGGAGGGGGGTGAATGTCGCCGCGGAGGGGGGCTTTGAGGTGCCCCCCCCCCGCAACTAGCCTGCACGCAGGAGCGATCAGACCCCCCCCTGCACATCATCCCCATAGGGGGGGAAAAAGGGGGGCGATCTGATCGCTCTGCGTGCACCCTGATCTGTGCTGGGGGCTGCAGAGCCCACCCAGCACAGATCACAACAAACAGCGCTGGTCCTTAAGGGGGGGTAAAGGGTGGGTCCTCAAGTGGTTAAAATAAAAAAGATATGGCAGCCTCAATATATTGTCAACTCTGGTTCCTTTTAAAGGGGACCCAAATTCTAAAAGATACGCAACAGCATGATAACCTTTAAACAAAAAAAAACCATTTCTTTCTTACAGCTGATTCAAATCCTAAAATAAATCTGCACTGTTTCTTCTTCCTGATTCATGGAAGCAGACATATTGTTAACATCCTGTGCTTTCAAATGAGCTTATCTGCCTTTTCTGCCATGGCAGTCATGTGACACAGTGGAAAGATCAAATTAAAACTTGTTATTAGACACAAATGATAGGGAATTAAACAGGCTAAACACACACGGTGCATTTCTCTTTTTTCCTTCTGTCCAGTGCAAGAGTTCAGTTCCACTTTAAACCTGCTTCAGTCATTTACCAAAACTGCACCTTGTCCTCGTGACAGAAGTGTGTTACATATAAATAAATGCCTAGACGACATTTTAATTGAGACAATTATATGATAAGTTATGTGTTTTATACTAACCAATGCAGCTCCCCAGAAGGGAATGCCACTAGAAATAGTTGAAGATCCGCCACCATGGTAATTCACTGTCAATGCAATGCCGATTCCAAGGTGTGCAATGGCCAATATAATCATAAGAATCTGTAGGACAAGAGAAATAATAATACATTTACCTATTGTAACATTACATTTAATGTATATTTAATGCACATACATATACAATGTCTGTTAATATGAATATAGTTACTCTTTTAAAATGTACTTCTATTAAAAAAAAAAAAAAAACCTGCCAAGCCTTGACACTTGCAGGACTCAAAATTTGAAACGTGTATAAATAAACTTGTTTTTGTGTTGAAAACTAGACAAGCCAAATTTAGAATCTACAGATATGTGGACGCTGCTTGCTGATACAGAGATCAGAAGTGGATGCATTGTATGTGGTACATATTGTAATTAACATACTCATGCCCATGTACAGGAGGTATCACATTATAGAGATGTCGCAAACATCAAATTTTCTGTTCGCGAACGGCAAACGCACTGAGGAACAAGAACACAGGCCTAGCTAATGCTTTCCCTATCTATCTGCAGAAAGTCTGAGCCTGCTCTCACTAACAGTCAGCAGCCAGTAGTGTTGCTCGGATACCCACAATCACAAATGCAAGTAAATCCGGCCATGGTAGAATCGAAATCCGGATATGTTATGCTCACCACCTCTTCCTCCCCCACCAATACCTATTCCCCACCCCACCCACCACTCACTGCCTTTACTCCTATCACAGAGGACCAAGTCAGCCGTCTCCTAGCCACTTCTCCTGCCACCTCCAGCCCCCTACACCCTGTGCCATCCAAATGCCTCCGTCCTCACTTCCCTGTTCTGGCTCCTGTCCTCACCACTCTGTTTAACCTCTCCCTCTCCACGGGTACCTTCCCCTCTGACTTCAAACAGGCCACTGTACTTCCCCTACTTAAAAAACCCTCACTAGACCCCTCACTTCCATCCAGCTACCGTCCCATCTCCTTACTCCCTTTTGCATCTAAACTCCTAGAGCGTTTAGTCCACCAACGCATGACCCATTACCTTGACTCCAACTCCCTGTTTGATCCCCTACAATCAGGATTTCGGCCAGGCCACTCCACCGAGACTGCCCTCACCAAGGTCGTCAATGACCTCACGCTTGCCAAGGCCAAAGGAAAATACACTATCCTTCTCCTCCTAGACCTCTCATCAGCATTCGACACTGTTGATCACTCCCTGCTACTCCAGTCCCTGCAATCTGTGGGTATCCAGGACCGTGCCCTAGCATGGTTTTCCTCCTACCTCTCAAATCGCTCCTTCAAGACCTCCTTCAATGGTTCCTCCTCAACCTCCTTCCCACTTTCAGTTGGGGTCCCCCAAGGCTCTGTTCTTGGTCCCCTGCTGTTCTCCATTTACACCGCCTCCATCGGAAAACTCATCTCCTCTCTGGGTTTCAACTATCACCTATATGCAGATGACACCCAGATTTACCTCCATACCACTGACCTCTCCACCACCACCATGGAGAAGGTATCCTCTGGTCTCTCAGCTATATCATCGTGGATGTCTGCCAGGTTCCTAAAATTAAACCTGGATAAGACTGAGCTCCTAATCTTCCCGCCCCGTGCTGCTTCACCCCCCACTGACCTCTGTCACTGTCAATGGCACAATCATTCATCCAACCACACAAGCCCGCTGCCTGGGTGTCACCCTAGACTCGGCCCTCTCCTTCACCTCCCACATCCAAACTGTAGCTAGAGCCTGCCATTTCCACTTACGCAACATCTCCAAGATCCGGCCTTTCCTGACCCCAGACACTACCAAACTCCTTGTCCATGCCTTCATCATCTCCCGCCTGGACTACTGCAACTCCCTCTTGTCAGGCCTTCCTCAAAACCGCATCGCCCCCCTAAAATCCATCATGAACGCAGCAGCCAGACTCATCTACTCCTCCCACCGCTCTGTCTCCACAACTCCCCTACGCAAATCCCTTCATTGGCTTCCAATTCACTTCAGAATCAGCTTCAAGATCCTATGTTTGGCATACAAATCCTTACACAAGTCCTGCCCAACCTACATCTCTGACCTGGTCAGCAGATATACACCTGGCCGCCCACTTCGCTCCTCCAACGACCTCCTCTTAACCACCCCACGCATCTCGCACTCCCATGCCAGACTGCAGGACTTCACTAGAGCTGCCCCTATCCTGTGGAACTCTCTCCCGCTGCCCATCAGGCTCGCTCCCACCTTCAACACCTTCAAAAAGGCACTCAAAACTCACTTCTTCAAGGAGGCCTACATCAACTCAACACTACCCTAATCCTTTCTGCCAATAACTTCTTGATGCACCCCCTCCTTTTGTGTCACCAGCCCCTCCCTCTAGATTGTAAGCCTTTGGCAGGGCCCTCTTCCCTTGTGTATCATATTTGACTGTGTGCACTTTACCCAGAATTTGGAACTGGTAATTTTTTACCACTACCATTCCAGTTTATGATCTGGCATTGTACTATTATCTGCATTGTGTTGCGTATCTTATTGCTATTACCTGTATTGTTGTATCTATGGTCTGTTACCTGTATTGTTCTGTCAACCCTGTTATCATTGTCTGTAATCCTATTTATTGTACAACGCTGCGTAATATGTTGGCGCTATATAAATCTAATTAATAATAATAATAATAATGATCCAGATTTAAATCGGAGCCCCGGATTCGACTCGGATTTTAGCCATGATTACATGTAGAATATGTGATCACGGCTGTGATCACGGATTTGACTTTAACATTTATAGTAAAGCCCCCATACATGCTACAATCACCAAAATTGCATGAATTATAAAGCTACAACTATGGCTAAAAAAAAATCCAAAAAGACCTATTAGTTTTTGAGAAAATCGATTTTAAATTTTCAAATGAAAAAAGTATTCGTGATTCGTGAAAACCCGCAAATTTTATTGGTTAATAGCAAGGCCCCTTACTTATAAGAAACACCAAATTTGCAGGATATGTTAAGTAGAAAAGTGGGAACAAGGGGGAAAAACTTTTCAAAAAGACATTATTGTTTTTGAGAAAATCGATTTTAAAGTTTCAAAGGAAGTTTCATAGAAAAAAAGTATACATGTAAATGTGGTAAATACATTAACTGTCATTTACCGCATTTAAATGTAAACCATTTTCCTTTGAAACTATAAAAATCGATTTTCTTGAAAACTATAAGGTCTTTTTGAAAAAGATTTTTTTTCCAGAGTTTCTTTTTATATACACAGATGAACTCTAATAAGCAAAACAATTACTCAAGTTAATTTGCCTCAAATTAAGTATGTTACCAACTTTTAAATAGAGATGTCGCGAACCTCCGATTTTCGGTTCGCGAACTTCCGTGGAGGGTTCGGTTTGCACAAAAGTTCGCGAACCGCAATAGACTTCAATGGGGAGGCGAACTTGGAAAACTAGAAACATTTATGCTGGTCAGAAAAGTGATGGAAAACATGTTTCAAGGGGTCTAACACCTGGACCCTCAGGTGGCGGAGTGGGATACATGCCAAAAGTCCCGGGGAAACGTCCAGAGTTGTAGCCTAACAAACGGCTACCACCACACCTCCAGGCAAGGAGGGCAGCAGGCATGCCCGCCCCGAGGTAGTGACCAAAAATAACAATACAGGACTCAGGAGGACTTTTGAGGCCCTAATGTAATGAATCAACTTTAAATCCTTTAACGGGAATCAGTTATGGAGGGCAAGTCTGCCATCTATTCAAGTGCAAGTTATGCACTGACTGCCAGGTATAATACAATGTGCAGTCACAGATGCAGTGAAAGGTATGCAGTGACTGCAAATAGCCGTTTGTGTAGTGACGGCCGTGCTGGACTGGTGCGCACCATGACGAGAGTGCAGGTGATGGTGGCTTTACAACCCATATGGTCGCCCGGCTGATGTAGCTGAATGACAAAACAGTGACTGTCCAGCTGATTAAATTTGGTCTGACCACAATGAAGCAACGACCTTATTATGTTTGGTGTGCCCCCCCCCCCCCCCCCGAGACACTCATATAGCCGGCAGTCATTGCTTCATTGTGATACGCAAGCCCCTTCACCGTGTAAAAGGTAATGATCACAAAGGGGGATGGGCACATGTACATGCCCTTAGTTTTTTGCTTGCAGCCGCCCGCAATGCAGCCAGAAAAATTAGGCAGGCATGTACACACACCAGAAAAATTAGTATAGCGGCCGCTGCTAGCAGCGGCCTTAAAAATTCTGGAATCCGCCTAGAGTCCTGGACCCTGTTGGTGGTGGCAGAGAAGGCAGTCAAGCGGCCTGCAGGCAGAGATGCTGTGTGTGGGGACTGACTTAGTCTTTTTTCGGGCAGTAGCCCTCCGGGATCCATGCCTCATTCATTTTGAGAAAGGTGAGGTACTGAACACTTTCGTGACTTAGGCGATGTCTCTTCTTAGTGACAATGCCTCCAGCTGCACTGAAGGTCCTTTCTGACAGGACGCTTGCGGCAGGGCAAGTGAGAAGTTGTATGGCAAATTGGGACAGCTCTGGCCACAGGTCAAGCCTGCGCACCCAGTAGACCAAGGGTTCATCGTCGCTGCTCGCAGTGTCTACATCCACACTTAAGGCCAGGTAGTCGGCTACCTGCCGGTCCAGGCGTTGGTGGAGGGTGGATCCGGAAGGGCTACGCCGAGGCGTTGGAATAAAGAATGTCCGCATGTCCGATATCACCATGAGTTCGCTGGAGCGTTCTGTCCTTGCCTGCGTGGACTTGGGAAGAGGAGGATTACTGCCAGTGGTACCTTTATTGCATTGTGCTGTCACATCACCCTTAAACGCATTGTAAAGCATCATTGCCAGCTTGTTCTTCAAGTGCTGCATCCTTTCTGCCTTCTGTTGAGTTGTTAATAGGTCCGCCACTTTGTGCCTGTACCGAGGGTCTAGTAGCGTGGCCACCCAGTAAAGGTCATTCCCCTTGAGTTTTTTGATACAGGGGTCCCTCAACAGGCTGGACAACATGAAAGAGGCCATCTGCACAAAGTCGGATCCAGACGTACTCTCCATCCCCTCTTGCTCTTCCTGAGTGATGTCACGCAACTCCTCTTCCTCCCCCCAGAAACGAAAAATACCACGGGAACGTGGAGCAGCACAAGCCCCCTGTTACGGCTGCTGCGGTTGTTCTTCTGCCGCCGCCTCTTCCTCCTCCTCCACAGAAACACTTTCCTCATCATCCGAGTCTGACTCCTCTTCTTCTTCTCCACATGACTCCTCTTCTTCCTCCTCCTCCCCCTCAGTGCTGCCGCAAGTGTTGAGGAAACATCTGGTTCGGATGTAAATTGCTCCCACGACTCCTCCTGCCTTAACTGTTCTTCTTCACGCTCCTCCACAGCTTTATCCACCACTCTACGCACGGCACGCTCCAGGAAGTAAGCGTAGGGGATCAAGTCGCTGATGGTGCCTTCAGCGCAAATCACCCGGTTGGTCACCTCCTCCAACGGCCACATGAGCCTGCATGCATTTCGCATCAGTGTCCAGTTGTTGAGCCACAACATCCCTATCTTCCCAGATTGTGTCCTTCTACTGTAATTGTACAGGTACTGGGTGACGGCTTTCTCGTGGTCTAGCAGGCGAGAGAACATGAGCAGGGTGGAATTCCAGCGAGTCGGGCTAGCGCATATCAAGCATCTCACCGGCAAGTTGTTTTTCTGCTGAATGTTCACAAAGCCTGCCATGGCTGTGTAAGACCACCTGAAATGCCCACACAACTTCCTGGCCTGCTTCAGGAAGTCCTCTAAGCCTGGGTACTTGGACACAAATCTTTGCACGACCAGATTCAATGTGCCATGCAGGGTACATGTGTCAGCTTTCCCAAATTCAAAGCGGAAAGGAGATTGCTGCCGTTGTCACACACCACGCGGGGTCAGCCATTGCTCCTCCTCTTTGTTCAGTGTGTTCCAGTGTGACTCCCCGCTTTGAGGCAAGACATGTCTAAAATGGCGTGACACCGTCGTACCTGGCATGCAGCGTAGGCTCTGGGGAGATGGGGCTGTGTAGCTGGAGAGGAGGAGATGGCAGCACCACTAGAGTTGAACTGCCACTCAGCCAAGGAGGAGGAGGAGGAGGATGAAAGCGACGAGGATGTAGCAGGAGTAGAAGGAGAGGAGGTGGCAGGAGGCCTGCCTGCAAGCCGTGGAGGTGTCACAAGTTGGTCCGCTGTGCAGCCACGGACTCCCTGCTTGCCATCGGTCACCAGGTTGACCCAATGGGCTGTGTACGTAATGTAGCGGCCCTGCCCGTGCTTGGCAGACCAGGCATCCGTGGTCAGGTGGACCCTTGACCCAATGCTCTTCGCAAGAGATCACACCACTTGCCTCTCAATTGCACGGTACAGTTTGGGTATGGCCTTTTTTGAAAAATAATTTCGGCCTGGTATCTTCCACTGCGGTGTCCCAATGGCCACAAATTTACGGAAAGCCTCTGACTCCACCAGCTTGTATGGTAATAGCTGGCGAACTAATAGTTCCGCCACGCCAGCTGTCAGATGCCGGGCAAGAGGGTGGCTGGCAGAAATTGGCTTCTTCTGCTCAAAGACTTCCTTCAAGGACACTTGGCTACTGCTGTGGGCAGAGGAGCAGGAACCGCTCTAGGGAAGAGGCGGTGTGGAGGAGGGTGGCTGTGAAGGTGCAAGGGAGAAAGCGGCTGAAGATGATGCACCTGAAGGAGGTAGAGGAGAAGGAGGGTGGCTTGTCTTTTGGGTACTGCTTTTTCTCAGGTGTTCTTCCCATTGCTGTTTGTGCCTTTTATCCAGGTGCCTTCCTAAGGCACTTGTCCCTACGTGAGTGTTGGCCTTTCCACGGCTCAATTTTGGAGGCAGAGAGAACAGATGGCTTTGCTCCAATCTGAGGTACACACGTTAAAAAATTTCCAAACCGCTGAGCCCCCTGGCACTATGGTGGCATCAGCAGCTGACGTTGAAGGGCATGTTGGCTGGCTGTCCATAGCTGGCGATACATGGCACTGCCCCCAGCTGTTTCTGAGGACGAGCTCCCTCTGCTTCTTTTATGGACTCGTCTCCTCCTACTCCTCTCTGGCTCCCTCTCTGAACTGTCCCCCTGGTCATCTTCTCTATTGGGAACGTACGTGGCATCCGTATAATCGTCATCATAATCCTTCTGCCCAGCTTCGCTTTCCTCAGACATTTCCACAACTGCACCAACATCAGGTGCTTCATCATCCCCCTTCTCACACGTTCCGTCCATACTTTCGCCACCTAACTCAGACATATGAGGTGGGGTAACTTGCTTAGCGCCTTCATCTTGTTGTAGCATTATTGGCTGTGAATCAGTGATTTCCACACCAAATAACTCCTGCGAAGTGTCAAATGCAGCGGATGTGGTGCTTGTAGTAGCGTGGCTGCGGGAGATGAGGTGTTCTGTGTTAAATACTCAACCACGTCCTCACAATTTTGGCAAGTGATGGCACGTGCCTTCTTCTGAGCACTGTACTTTGGGCCAGGTCCGCACGAAATCACATCAACATGACCTCGCACAGACCTGCCTGTGCCAGGTGGCCTTCCTCTGGGTCTGCCTCTACCTCTTCCTCTACCCGGTTTGCCTATTTTGTCCATCTCGGGGGTATGCTAAGTATATGCAGTGAGGTGGGTTCACTAAACACAAAGGTAGTTAGATGCAGTGAGGTGAGTTCACTCAACACAAAGGTAGTTATATGCAGTGAGGTGGGTTCACTGAACGCAAAGGTACTTAGATGCAGTGAGGTGGGTTCACTGAACACAAAGGTAGTTAGATGCAGTGAGGTGGGTTCACTGAACACAAAGGTAGCTAGATGCAGTGAGGTGGGTTTACTCAACACAACAGCTAGGTATATGCAGTGAGGTGGGTTCACTGAACACAAAGGTAGTTAGATGCAGTGAGGTGGGTTCACTCAACACAAAAGGTAGTTAGATGCAGTGAGGTGGGTTCACTCAACACAACAGCTAGCTATATGCAGTGAGGTGGGTTCACTGAACACTAAATGTAGTTAGATGCAGTGAGGTGGGTTCACTCAACACAACAGCTAGGTATATGCAGTGAGGTGGGTTCACTGAACACTAAAGGTAGTTAGATGCAATGAGGTGGGTTCACTCAACACAACAGCTAGGTATATGCAGTGAGGTGGGTTCACTCAACACAACAGGTAGATGCAGTGACTGAGATGGGTTCACTCAACACAAAGGTAGGTGTATGCAGTGATGAGGTGGGTTAACTAAACACAACAGGTACTAGTAGGTATATGCAGTACTGGGTAGTACAATGTGCAGCTCCCTGTCACACACACAGGTAGTCACTGAATGTGCTGCTGGGCTGCTGGCAGTGGCACACACACAGTATGAATTACCAATGCTGTCTATGCAACACAATTGTCAGTTTGACACACAGGAAAAAAAAATGATCACAAGAACAGGATTAGCTCTGAAAAGAGCTGTTGAATGAGGGGTGCTATTAAAGCAATAAGATTCAGCCAGGAGCAAGCTAACACAAGCCAAGAGCCTGACTAATCTGTCCCTAGAAGAAAAAGTCTGCAGCAGCTCGCCCTAGTCTGTCCATTTGCAGGCACACGAGTGAGTGTAATGGCTGCCGGAGCCTGCCTTATATAAGGGGGGTGTGACTCCAGGGCTGAGTGTAGCCAGATTGGCTACAATGTGCCTGCTGACTGTGATGTAGAGGGTCAAAGTTGACCCTCATAGAGCATTATGGGGCAAATCAAACTTCCGGGAAAGTTCGCCTTCGCCGGTGAAGGCGAACCACCCGTTGTTCGCCTGGAACCGTTCGCCAGCGAACCGTTTGGACCATCTCTACTTTTAAACATATTTTAACTTGCTAGGGGCTGAAAAACTGTTTTGTGATAAGTAAATATTACCCGTGAAAAGTTTTGTTGAAGACTTGCCCTAGATTGGTCAGTTCAGAACACTCTAGTTCGGGGGTTTATTGAAATTTGTGTTTAACCGGTTAAGGTTCTTGGATGTAGAAATTATTTCTAAGGTTGAAAACCACTGCATATTGCACATTCATGAGAGCGCTCCTGCACATTTACACCCCTAATGTCAGTGCACAGTCTCCCTAACACTGCTGCTGCCTATAGAGCGCGTCCTAGTGGCTGCTGCTCTGGCGCTTTGAGTCCGCCAGGAGAAAAGCGCAATATAAATGTTATTTGTCTTGTCTTGTCTTGTCTTGTCTTGTCATTCACAAGCACACACACTTGTGTGCTATACCAAATGGTAGAAATCATTCACTAAAAAATAGGGATGGGGGTGTAAAGTTTTAAAAGCTAATTAAAGTTATATGGGCTTGATTCACAAAAGAGTGCTAACTGATAGCACGCCATTTTCATGTGAATTTTTGCATTTGCGCGCGATCACAAATTTTTTTATGCGAAACGATAAAGTTTTTGATCGCAAACGCGAATTTTTGCACGAAATCAATAGCATTTGCGCACGAAAATGTTTGTTTGCGTGCGAATAGTAATCGTTTCACGCAAAAATTTGCAATCGCGCGAAACGCAAAAATTCACGCGAAAACGGCCGTGCTATCAGTTAGCACTCTTTTGTGAATCAAGCCCAATGAGTTTCTTCCATTAAGTTTAGGTAGAAAAAACAAAGTCTTGTAAAAGTAATACCTTTTAATGGCTAACTGATAAAGTTAAATAATGCAAGCTTTCTGGGATCTAGTCCCCTTCTTCAGGCATATTTCTAGATGCTATCTGTAGTAAAACACTGATGCAGGGAAATTTAACTTAATTTAACTATCAGTATCAGTATCAGTCACTATATCAGTTAGCCATTAAAAGAAATTACTTTTACAAGACTTTGTTTTTTTCTACCTACATATATTGTTTGGCTAACACGGTACAGAAACATTTTTACTACTTCCATTAAGTTTTAAACCTTACCTAGCCTATTAACACCTTGGTAACCCCCTCAATATCTGTACCTGTCCATACACCTTTAATGACTGCTGCCTGCAGCTATGGTGACAGATCAAGGCCCCAGTAATGTACAGGGTCATTGCTCTGATGTTGCCTAGCGATGCATCTGTACAGCACTGGGGCCCCTGAACTGTCACCCTAGTTATTGCATCTGATCACTACAGATGCACAGGTGTGTTTTCCTTCTTCATATTGTTTACAAGTCTGAACAATCATTGACAAGCACTGCGATTTGGACTGCTATATTTATATCATTCTGAATTGTTTTAAGGAATTCAGAAAAAAAAACAATAACATGTTTCAAAAAATAGGGTTAAGGTATGGAGAATTGTCATTAGGTTTGAATAAATGAAGACACATTAAACTTTGCAAAGACAACCCAATGATCTATAAGCTGAAAGCACATATGTAGCATTGTCTAAAAGCTCTTTACTCATCACTTACGCCAAGACATGGATTTCCCCTTCTCTGATTTCTACTGACTGTCTCCTGGGGCCAGACTGGTACTGAAGTCTGAGTAGTGTTGCTCACTGCTGGATTTGTTGTCGGAGCGCTATAAGGGATATTGTTAAAGGTGGCTGATGGTTGTACGTTCCACTGTTGGTTATTAGCTTGAACCTGCACCTGGGAGCCATTGTAAAACCTAGGCCATGCATCATTAGGTCCAGCTGGAGCACTAGGAGTGACATTCAACTGGAAATCACCAGGATACGATGGGAAATCACTGATTGTTTCATAAGCCGGAGGAAGTTCAGGATCATGATATTGTTGAACAGGATATGGAGCTACAGGGACATTCTGTAATGGTAACGCATGTTGTTGAGGATGTGCTGCAATTCCAGCGTACGGAGGAGGAACATATCGCTCGCTTTTTACGTCATTTCCAGGTGTGGGCATCCCCAATTTAAACTGTGAAAATAAAATTGTAATTTTAATTAATTCAGTAACCTAAATACAATAGTATATTAACAAATATAATAACAAAATAAGGTCAATAAGAATAGAAAATGGGCCTGATACAATTGTCAGACTCGCCAGCGTTAGATGCTGCTGTGTCCGATAATCAGGCGATGATAACGTCACCTGAACCAATTGCATTTAGCCCTAGGCAGAGTGTTAAAAAATCTTGCTCGGGCAATGGTATCGCCCAGCAAGTTCTTTACACCCTATCCCATTACACTTTGCGTGCCTCCGGGAAGCAATGCTTCATGGCAGACATTAGCGTTAGCTTAGACCTGCAAAATCCAGGTCTAAACCAGCTAACGCACATTGTCGCCGCTATATCTTGGGGTCTCCTTTAATATGGAGACCCCCAGAGCTGCCCGCTGGGCCGCCGCTCATCTCTAAAGCCCCCACATAGCTGTGCAGGCACCCCGGGCCCATAGCAAATTTACCTCCCGCTGCTGAACACCCGCCGCCTCTCGCTGCAAGTCTCGTTGTAGTGTATGTGTCACTGTAATTACCGGATATATACTTGAGTATAAGTCGACCTTGTGTATAAGTCGACCCCAATTTTTGATCCTCTTAAGCTGGAATTTATACCAAACCTGGTGTGTCTATGGGGCAGGGGCATCTTGTGGACCTTTCCGACTCAAGCTGTCTCTATCTAAGCTACACAGCCCTCCACCTACACTAACTCCTGCTGCCCCATCTACTCTAACTTACACTGTACTCCCACATGACCATTTTGTACCTACTGCCTCGATTACTCACACTGCCTGCTCTTTTACGGTCAGAATCTGACATACATCATTAAAATAAATGAATTGCTTAACATAAGCGAGTAAGCTTCAGGATGTACAGTATTAATGTGGCTAGATGACATTACATTTTTTCAGTGTTAGAAGGTGCTTTTATTTAAGTGAAACTGGGAGCAAACAAGACATGGGTTAAAGAGGAACTGTAAGCTTGTGTTCTGCTTACCACCAATGTGTAGAGAACATACACTTTCTAAGGAAAAAAAATGGCTTTTATTTCAATTTGAATCCAAATAATCTTATTTTTCCTTTTTAAAGGCTGAAGCCACGCCCACCTGGAGTTTGCATCTGCGGCTGCTTATTAATTAGGTCCTACCCGAATTGCCTCATGGGTAGTGACGTCTGGAAAGATGAGCAGAAGCTCCTCCCGTGTCTGAGGGGGAAAAAAAGCAGGACTTCACCGTTATCACTGAGAGATACGTCTGGCTGCAGAGAGGTATGAGTCATCCGCAGTGTCAGCTTTCACACAGCACAAGCTGCCTGTGTGATCAGCTGATGCTGCTCGAGCTGTCAGCTGTTGAATTCTTTATGCACTCACTCACTCTGGGCGTGTTTACCACTGTTGGAAAAAAAAAATCTCTCCCTCAGCGTCCTACGCCGCCAGTACTAATCATGAATCCTCCCACGCTGAGTCTGACATTTTTACAACTCCTGGCTATCAGGATAAGAAGATTTATTAGCCTCTCCGGCTTATCTCTACACTTCTCTCTACAGCGGATCCGAGATGAAAAACTAACTATAACAATGGTTAATTTGCATATATTCAGCAGTGATGCACTGGGAGACATCTCAAGCTCACTCCAACCTGAATTATCGCAAATTCTTTCTGTTTTAGGAAAGCAAACTTTTGTTTTTCTTAACTATAACAAGTAACTTGTCTATATATTGTATCTAAAGTTTAGATAGTTTACACAGCAAATATAGCTGCAAACAGCTTTAATAGAAAATGATTATTTCTTCCTGTGATGCAATAACAGCAGCCATGTTGTTTGTAAATATTACACAGAGGCAGGCTTATCCGTATCTTGATCACTAAGCCTGTGAAAAACACCTAATCCTCATCCTCCCCTCTGCCTCTGAAATCAATGGCTAGTAACACCTCCTCCTCCTCCTGCCCAGACTGAGCTCCCATGAGCCCTTGCTACTGCCAAGGCTCTCGTGGTTTATTTAGTTTATAGGGAATTAGAGTATTAAAACAAAAACAAAAAATTATTTGGCTTGAGGAATGCCCTATAAACAATAGGAAAGGAACACAATTATGCAATGAGTAAAAGTTCACCTCGGATCCACTTTAAATGACTGGCAAATACTGCTTTTAAACAATCCTTTCTTTGTCCTTACAGTACCTCTGCCAGATGTCTTTCAAATGTGTGAGAAGTGTGCAGTGATCTTCGGAAGTGATGTGTGCTTTCTAAAGAAAGAGAGGGAGAATTAATCAGGATGGCAGGGGAAATCCAGAATCAACACACAGATAAAAAGGCAGAAAGACTGACAAGAAAGGGGAAGTTTAGCTAAACTTTCTCTGCAGTCTTCTCACTGAAGAACAGCTTATAACAGG
This sequence comes from Hyperolius riggenbachi, assembly GCF_040937935.1. NCBI lineage: Eukaryota > Metazoa > Chordata > Amphibia > Anura > Hyperoliidae > Hyperolius > Hyperolius riggenbachi. The sequence continues at coordinate 204,430,509 of NC_090655.1, forward strand.
CTGGAATTCAGAGAATGCAGAACGGACTTACACAGGCTTCTCTGCAAAGTGGGTATGGCTGGGCTTCTCACTGCAGTCTGTGCATGGAGAGATGGAATCCAAAGTGTGCATACAGAGAGGGGGAGGAGGAGTGTCACATGAGAGACTTCACAGACTTTTCCCCTTGCAGATATATTGATGGAGGAGAAGCCTTTGAAGATCGGTATGAAGCCAGAGTGGCAGTGTCCTGTCTGTTCAGACTATCTGATTATGCTGCCCGGAAGCTCCCTTCCACACTGAGTAGCACGCATGCTCAGTGTGAAGTTAACCACGTCACAACTGAGGGGTTTTCCCCTTAAAAACCAGAGCATTTTTCACATTTTGCACTCCTCCCATTCATTTGCCAATAACTATAACGCTACTTCACACAAGTAAATTATCTATATCTTGTTTTTTTCACCACAAATTAGGCTTTTCAGGGGTAATGCTTTATTTGAGTAATTATGTTGTTCTCTATGCATTTGAAAGTGAAAAAAAAAAAAAAATACACAATTTCTCTATTTTAAACCACTATAGTTGTAAAATAAACAATGCTACCATAGGTAAAACCCACACATTTTATTTGCTATTTTGTCCTGGTTATTCCAACATTTAAATGATGTTCCTAGTACAATGTATGGCGACAATATATTATTTTGAAATGAAGGTGTATTTTTTCAATTCTGTGTTATTTGTTTTCTCATTGTACTCTATTGGTAGTTACAAGCCCTTATTTGCAAACGTAACAGTAATACACCCTCATGGCATACCTATTTATAAAGCAGAGTCTCTAAGGTAACTATTTTTTTTTTTTCAATTCTGTCCCTTTTTTTTTTTTTTTTTACAAATGTTTTATTTTGGTACAGAGTATAGTAGAATAAACATTTTATTGCTTTTCATTCAGTTTGGGGCTAAAAAAAAATTCACATGACATAGGCCTTAGCTCTCAAACATCCCAAATTCTATTCTCCCACTTGTCGCGGTTAAAATGAAACCCTATATCAGGGCTTCCCAACCCTGTCCTCAAATACCACCAACAGTGCATGTTTTGTGGAAAGCCACACAGGTAGTTAATCAGCTCTGCTGCAACACTAATTACCCCACCTGTGATTGTGTGTGGTTTTCTGCAAAACATGTACTGTTGGTGGGCCTTGAGGACAGGGTTGGGAAGCCCTGCCCTATATACATAATCACATAGCTTTTTGGCCTCGCAATACACCGTTAACCATGAGCAGCGCCAATGGATTTTTCAAGGTCAGACGCCCGAGGACCGGATAGATCGCTAGGCAGGGAGATGGAGGCAGCTGCGGTGGTATCGCTGTTCGCCGCAGCTGTCTCGTCCGTGTTTGTTACATACAGTCATTCATTCTTAGCAAAGCCCCTGGAGTCTCAGAACATTCGATACAGGTCATAAATGTCATTATTCTGAAAACTAGAGGCCCGGGTCTACTCAGATATACCTATTGTGTAACATTTACATCCATGTGGTTTTGCTGAAATTGCACCACAACTTTGAAAATGGTATTTTTTTACCGTTTTTTTCACTTTGGCACAAAAAAATTATCCCATGACATAGGCCTCAGCCCTCAAACACCCCAAATTATATTCTATTGCTTGTCACGGTTAAAATGACACCCTCTACACATAATCACATAGCTTTTTGGCCTTGCAATACACCGTTAACCATGAGCAGCGCCAGTGGATTTCTCAAGGCCAATTTTTGCAGCAAAAGTAATACAGTCATTCATTCTTAGCAAAGCCCCTGGAATCTCAGAACATTCGATACAGGTCATAAATATCACCATTCTGAAAACTAGAGACCCGGGCCTACTCAGATATACCTATTGTGTAACATTTGGATTTATGCGGTTTTGCTGAAATTGCACCACAACTTTGAAATTGGTATTTTTTTTACCGTTTTTTTTTCACTTTGGCACAAAAAAAAATATCCCATGACATAGGCCTCAGCCCTCAAACACCCCAAATTCTATTCTCTCGCTTGTCATGGTTAACATTATACGCTACATACCAAATCAGATAATGTTTTAGGCACACAGCAGACTGTTAACCACAAGTAGTACCAACAACTTTTGCAAGGGCTATTTTTCTCACCAAAGTGTAATTCTATTTTTTAATTTTGGTACACACTTTCAATTATTATTGACCAATCACTGACACATTTTTACACCTCCATGTAGTATGAGAGTCAACACATATTCAATATTATGAATAGATTGTGTACATGGGAGCACAGCAAAGACTATAAAAATAAAAACTCACCATTGTAGAAGCTGTAGAAACGTGGAAGCCAGAGGGTGTTTAGAATCCATACCAGTAGTCGGAGGGTGTACAGCATCCATGGTAGAAGTCAGAGGGTGTTCAACAGATATGTCGGAGGTCAGAGTTTGTTTGGCAGCCATGTCAGAGGTCAGAGGGTCTTTGGCAGCCACGTCAGAGGGTGGTTGATAGCCATGCCAGTGGCCAGATTCCAGAGTGTGGTTGTCTGCTATCTGGAAGTCCAATAGGCCAAAGTTGAAGTAAAAAATTGTGAACTGAAAAAGTAAAAAAGAAAATCCCTAAAGGCTGGTGCACACTGCAAGAGTTTAATGCTAGTGGTTTGAAAAGCTCTTGCTAATGTATTGCTATGGGGGATTTTTATAAAATCACATCGCTCAAGTGAGATCACACCCATAGCATTACATTAGTAAGAGTTTTTAAAATCACAAGTGCTTAGAAAAAGCTCTTACAGTGTAAACCAGCCCTAAGGCTAGTTCACACTGCAAGAGCTTTTTCAAACTGCTTGTGATTTTAAGAGCTCTAGCTAATGTAATCCTATGTGTGTGTTCTCACGTGAGCAATGTGATTAAAAAAACATCACCCATAGCAATGCATTAGCAAGTGCTTTTCATTTTAAGAGCTCTAGCTAATGTAATCCTATGTGTGTGTTCTCACGTGAGCAATGTGATTTTAAAAAAAATCACTCATAGCAATGCATTAGCAAGTGCTTTTCAAGTCACTAGTGTTAAAAAAGCTCTTGCAGTGTGAACCAGCTTAATAGAGTAAAAAAAAAAATCCTCTAATACTGCAGGTCTGTGTGGTAGCTCTCGAAACACCCAATAACGCATAGTGCTGGTTTTGAAGGGCATTTTGCACAGTAATATTGGGTTTCCGATCGAATTGCAAATTTGCGGCAAACCTTACATTTTTTGGGGGCATATAGCTTCGATGAAGTAGAGAGGAGTACTGCAGGAAAATGCCTTTCATTGAGTCTGATGACATCCTCCGAAACAAGTTGCACTGGGTTCATTTCAGGTTGTACAGATCGGTGAATGAGTGTTCTGATGACTTGCTTCTGAAATTTTAAAAACCTGGCCTTGTTGCGTGATGATCTCTTATAGATGACAAAAGAGTTGTGAAGGGCCACCTGCATTAGATAAATTGATACTTTTTTGTACCACACCCTTTGTTTTCTATCGATGCGGTAAGGAGCAATCATCTGATCTGCCAAGTCCACAGCCCCCATGTGCTTATTGTACTCAGCAATGGCCACAGGTTTTGTCACTTCTTGTCTTCGGGATGTTACTGATGTAGTCGCCTCAGAATGTATGTTGTCAGAAGCAAAACATCCCTTTTACCCCTGTATTTTAGGGCAAGCAGTTCATCGTTTTGGTTGCTGTAACACTCCCCTCTTTTCAGTTTTTTTATTCAAGACCTGTGGTGGCAGACCCTTTCTGTTAGCTCTAATTAGTTCCGCAGGCCCAAGTCTGAGCTGTATGCAAAACTTTGAACAGTGGGACAGTATAAAAGTTGTCCACATACAGCTGATACCCTTGGTGGAGTAATGTGTTAATGAGATCCAGGACAATTCGCTCACTAGCACCCATGTAAGGAGGGCATCCAGGAGGTTCAATCACACTGTCCTTTCCTTCGTATATCCTGAAAGTATAGGTACAGCCCATACCATTTTCGCATCATTTATATAATTTGACCCCGTATCTGGATCGTTTGGAGGGGATATACTGCCTTATTCCTAGTCTTCCGTGAAAAGGTACAAGGGACTCGTCAATTGCGATTTTTTGCTTTGGAATGTAAAGCTCTCCAAATTTTTGATGCAGGTGGTTAATGAGGGGCCGTATTTTGAAAAGGCGGTCACGGTCAGGTTCGTCATGGGAAAGATTATTGGCATTGTCATTAAAATAAAAGCAACTCATAAGCAATTCGTAACGGTGTCTGGGCATTGATGCAGAATAAATGGGCATGCAGTCAGAGCCGGCCTTTGGGGGGGCAAGTGGGGCAATCGCCCCAGGCCCCATGGCTGAAGAAGGCCCCGCACAGAGCAGACCTATTCCCTACTCTAATGTGCTCATGCGTGCTCCGCAGTTATGTCCCAAGTGGCCGCATAAATCTCTAGCCTCCTTCTCCTTCCTTCACTCCAGTACACTGCTCGTAATCACAGCTCCTCCCCTCAGCCAATAGAAACGATCAAGGCAGCCGTCCCCGCCTCCACGACAAGTTTGTGCCAGCAGCAGCCCTCGTTCTGGGAGAGAACGTGTCCCCACAGCTCACATGGCAGGCAGGGGCATTCTATCAGTGCAGGACAACAGTGACAGCTCACAGCACCATTCCCTGCAGCAGCCTGCCCCATACTGCACAGGCTGTGAGTCAGACGACACACAGAGTAAAAATCAGTGAGCTGCACAACACTGCTGCTGTTACATGATGCCTGTCTGGGCTTAGGCTTAGTTCCTGTATTTTAACCTATATATATATTTATGATAGACATTTCCATACAAGTTCCCTGAAGTATCCCCTTGCAATGCCTGTTGTGTAATGTAGTACAGAGGTTTGCTTTATGTACAACTGGTATGCTTTGAAAGTGTGCCTGACTTGAATGGTACACAGGCATTTATACTATAATAACATTTCTATTGACCTGATCTTCCTCCAGCCCCCCAGTAGGCTGTGGGCTCCCTCAGTGTGCGTCCAGTTCTGACCATTCCTCCGCTGCCCACTGTGTGCTCGGAGACTACTGTACATGTGTGGCCCTGGCCATGTGTGTGCTTGGTCTCATTCCCATGGATGGTAGTGCTCAGAGCCTGCACAGTTAGAAGGTGATGAACGCTCCTGGCCATTGGAACAAGACCAAGCACAAGTATGGCCAGGGCAGTGCATGCACAATAGTGCGCCTCCGGCAGGTGGCGACAAAACTCCACCAGAGTTACATCTTTCCCTACTATTCATGTCAGCCTGGAGGGGGAATAGTAATTAGCGCCACCTGCCGGATGCGCCCGGCTAACGGATAAATACCCACAATAGTCCCCGACTACCAAGGTAGACAGCGGAGGAACGGATGGCACTGGATGCACATTGAGTGATACTACAACTTACAGGGGCCTGGAGGAAGACCCATTTAAGTATAAATGTTTGTATACCATTCATCTTATGGATCAGTGTGTGACTGACTTGTGTATATAAGGCACTGGGTCTGGGTTTTGCTGGGATTGTGACTTGTTTTTACTGTGTTGTGGGGTACAATTTTTTTAAAAATGAATGTTTCCTTATTGCATTTGTCAATTTGGGGCACATGGTTGCTGCATTTCTTTATTGAAGGCATATGGTGGCTACATTTGTCTATTGGGTGCACATGGTGACTGCATTTGTCTATTGGAGGGGACATGGTGGTGGCATTTGTCTATTGTGGTCACACGGTGGTGGCATTTGTCTATTGGAGGGGACATGGTGGTGGCATTTGTCTATTGGAGGGCACATGGTGGTGGCATTTGTCTATTGGAGGGCACATGGTGGTGGCATTTGTCTATTGGAGGGGACATGGTGGTGGCATTTGTCTATTGTGGTCACACAGTGGAGGCATTTGTCTATTGGAGGGGACATGGTGGTGGCATTTGGCTATTGTGGTCACATGGTGGAGGCACGTGTCTGTTGGGGCACACAGTGGCTACATTTGTCGATTGTGGTTTCTGCTAATAGAGGGATCAGAAATGACCTGTTGCATCCACTAATGTAGCCTAAAAAATGTACAATGTGTGACCACACCCACAGTGGGGCACCTACCTATCTAACCTATACAGGGTGTGTATTTTTACACAGTGTGTGTGTGTTTCCACAGCATATCTGTGTGTGTGCGCATGCATATACAGCATGTATGTATGCACAGAATATCTGTGTCTCTAGGCCCCGCATATGACACTCGCCCCAGACCCCACGTACTGTAAGGCCGCCTCTGCATGCAGTGAATCGAATCCTTGCTCCAGTACTTGTTTTGCTCTGGTTTTTTTGTAATGCCCATATTTAAGGTCAAACCTAAAACAAAATTTCAGTTGAGGAACATTTGTAGGGTTCCACTTTCCCACAAATGGTGAGGTGGGATCAGCCGCTATTTTTTGCTGGGCATAAAGATTTGTCTGTTCACAAACAAACTGCAGAAATGTGTCTGTAATGAACAGACTGAAAAAATCTAGTGGCTGCATGTTCTCAGTGGCCACTTGTGTACCACTACTGGCTGTAAAGGGATGGATGCTAGGGGCCTCCAAATTAGAGGGTACCCACTGTGGGTGGCGAAGCTCTTGCCTCTGACTTGGCCTGGCAGCCCTCTGACCTCTCTGACTGGCATTGCTGGAAGTAGCTGCGCTGGGTGCTGTCATCTCATCTGGGTGAGGTGATCCCCCTTCAGCAGCAGAATCGGTGTCACTGTTCATTGGATCAGGATCAGTGCCCCTCGCCTGCACTTCTGTCCTAGCTGGCTGAGCTGGTGGTGGCCCAGCGGAGTCAGAATCTGTGTCGCTTTCTGACAGCGAATCCGAATCTTCTTGGGGACACCACTCTTCATCTGAATCAGATAGGTCTTCCTCACTGCTGTCGCTATACTGCAGAATGGCACAGGCCTCTTCTGCCGTATATAGCCTCTTTGCCATCTTAATGACTAAGTTAGGCAGACAGGTAGGTAGGTATATTTCTTTATATAAAAAGGGACGTTAGCTAGTAGGGAGTAGGGTAAAAAAGGTGTAGGATATAGTATAGTATACACTATATGGTAGTGTATGAAAAAAAAGGAATGTATGGGCCTGAAATGCCTAACAAAAAAAGGAGGAAAGGAGAGGTTAAGTGGTGTGGCAAGGGAAGGGTTAATCAGCTTAATCAGCTACTGAAAAGCTGGTACTGAAAAGCTGGCAGAATCAGCAAATCTAACAAAATAGATTTCCCCTCAGGAATGTGATAAAAGTAACAAATACCTCAGATCACAGAAGGAGAGTGATCTGATTTTTTTTTTACTTTTATCTACACTGTGTCTCTATTTGTAAACTTTAGAATGAATGAAGACTGCCACTAGCTGTAGCAGCCGTCAATCATTTATTATAAACTCTGATTGGATTTGGGAAACTCTTTTCCCAGTATCCAATCAGTGATCTGTAACTTAGGGGGAGTTAGTGTGTGTGTATATATGTTTACATACATCACAATGAATGAAGGCTGCCACTGGCTGTGGCAACCGTCAATCATTCATCAGAAACTCTGATTGGATTTGGGAAACTCTTTTCCCAGTATCCAATCAGTGATCTGTAACTTAGGGGCATGTGTGCATGTTTACAGTAATGAAAGGGCAGCTGTCAATCATTGACAAAGCACTGTGATTGGATAATGGGGACTAGGGTCCCCAAAACCAATCAAGGTGCTCTAGAGGGTCATAGGATCACATGCCTGCGCGTGCACATACACATGCGCGTGCACGATCGCCGCATACCAATAGGGGGAATACATGTTTATGAATGAAGGCTGCCTCAAGCAGAGGCCGTCTTCATTCATTTATTTATCAGACAGCATGATTGGTTATTGGGGACTGGGGTCCCCAAACCAATCATTGCACTGTGGAGCTGGTGTGTACGTGCGCTCGAACGGCGTGGGGGCTTTGTTTACAACTTTTCTTATGAATGAAGACTGCCTCAAGCAGAGGCAGTCTCCATTCATTTATTTGGCATGTGGTATGATTGGTTATTGGGGACAGGGGTCCCCAAAACCAATAAATGGACTGCAAGGGCTGTGCGGGTGGGTGTGTGCACGCGCGATTGCGTGCACGCGGCCACAATAACAATGTGCCTGCTGTTTGTTATGAATGAAGACTGCTTCTATTTGAAGCAGCGTTCATTCATCAATCGGGGACTCTAATTGGATTTAGGAACACTTGTTCCTAATGTCCAATTAGTCAACTGCTGTGCGGGCTGGCTAAAGTGTGTGCGCGCGATCCCCCGCCCACTCCCAGCATGTAAATACAAACATACGCCTTTCTCCGTCCCTGGTGGTGAAGCGGTGCGCAGAGGGACGGAGATAATTAGCGCTGTGGGGGTAAAGTGGTTAATGATGCTGCTGGTGGTAGAATACTAAATATCTCCGCTTCCACACATCCTACCCTCCCTAAGTTTTCAGGGTAGGGAGGGGGACACCCCAATGACCTCTATGCAGAATTGCAGCCCCCGAGCCCCACTGGTTCAGGAGATAGATTATAGAAACCTATCTCGGGAACCAGCGGGGCGTGGAGGCTGAAATTTGGCATAGAGGTTGTTCTGGGGGGTCCCCTCCCTACCCTGAAAATTTGGGGAGTGTAGGATGTGTGGAAATGGAGATATTTAGAATTTTACCACCAGCAGCATCATTAAGGGCCCGTTTCCACTACACGCAGATTGAATGCAGAATGGATGCAGAAAAACTGACTTTAATGAATGCCTATGGGAAAATCTGCATCAGAAAAATCTATTTAGTGGAAACAGGCCCATAGACATTCATTGGAGTCAGTTTTTCTGCATCCATTCTGCATCCAATTTGCGTGTAGTGGAAACAGGCCCTAATAGGAAATGTGGCTGCACAGTCTCCCACTGCACATGCGGGGCAGCGCAAATCAACAGGAAGCGTAATCAGACACAAGCTGTGCTCTAGCGTGCACTGTTGTCAGCTACTGCTGGTCCAATTAGCAGCCGTTGGAGCATCACATGCTGAGAGGGGGTCAGTCCATTCTCCTGCTTGCAGGGGGAAGCTGCATTGTGGCAGAGCAGGGGGACACAATCTGGCTGGCTGGCAGCATTAGGGGGGCATAATGCAGCAGATGCAAAGCAGAGGAGTCACTTGATACTCGGCTACAAGCCAGAAATTTAGTACGATGTATGACCCTGTATCAGAAGCCATCAGATCTTAATAGCTTGTTGAGGTATGAAAGTTTTCATCCTGAACATTTGAAAAACTCGTTGCCGGTGTCTCAGTACCTTAGGGTGCTGCGCATTTGCAATGATGCGTCCGATCGAGCGGCCCAGGTTTCCCTGATGACACGTAGGTTCAAGGAGAGGGGTTACCCTGAGGATGTTTTAAAGATGGCCTTGGGGAGGGCAGAGGACAGATGGCGAGGATCGGATCGACGGGACCGTAACAGAGAGACGGGAATTCCCTTTGTGCAGACGTACAGTCGTGCAGCTAAGGGAATACAGCGCATTGTCGAGACTCACTTACCGATATTGACGGCGGATAAATCCCTGCCAAATTTGATTAAGAAGAAACCTCTGCATTCCTACAGGTCATGTCCCAATCTCAGAGCCAGATTGGTGGAAGCCGATCCCTGGCAGAAATATGCCAAACCCCAAGTTGTGTTGTCTCAGAAAACCGGGTGCTTCAAGTGCTTTAAGTGCAATGTATGTACAGCACTGAATACTGGAGGGTACTTTGTACACCCCCACACTTGCCAGAAGTACAGTATTAAACAATATCTCAACTGCGATTCTGACTTCGTTGTTTATCTCTTGAAGTGTCCCTGTGGCCTGGCCTATGTGGGTAAGACCACGGGGCCATTCAAGAAGCGATTTCAGAAACATCGCAGTGACATTAAAATGGCACTTGAGGCAGTAGAGAAAGGCAGAAAACCAGCTGCCACTAAGCCAGTGGCACTGCATTTTCTTGAGGCAGGACATAGCATGCACAGCCTGAGGGGGATGGCTATTGAACAGGTAGCGGCCCCTAGAAGAGGGGGGGGGGTCGGAAAAAGCGTTTGCTGCAAAGGGAAGCGCTTTGGATCTTTACATTGAATACTGTGAAGCCTAAAGGTCTTAACAGCAGTAATGGGCTGGCATGCTTTCTGGGTGAGCGATAAGGTGTCATATAATGATTTTGTTGCAACAGGTTGTTTTTAAATGTTTTTATGATTATATATGTTTCATGTTCTATTTTTCACAGGGGTTGTCACGTGCACTTCGAGGGTTGTTTGATGCCCCCTTCAGTATATCCTTTACATCTCTCAATGTAAATATGTGTGTTTCTGCAACATGATATTGTTTGGGCAGCTGTTGGATTTATCTTTACCTGTGGAGTATACAGCCCGCCTGTTTCTGGGCTCCACATGCCCATCGGAGGGATATTATGTTCATAATGCAGTTCTGTATTGTAGTAGTACAGGACTGCATTTGGAGGTTATGATCTGCTACCATGGCAACGGGATGCGGAGCGCACGCATGCGCGTGTAACGCACTGCATCGTCCCCGTGTTTATTATTTACATGCCGGCATGACAGTTGCGTGCGGCGTCATAGTCGCACGCCCCTTTGAGACTGCCTTGTGCAGCTGGGTTATGTGCATGCGCATGCGATGGCGTACTATTGTATGCCATGTGACAATGCGTCTGAGCGTACGTATGACGCATGACGCATTGGCACCCTGATTGGTGGATGGTGCCTGAACGGTGGATTGGCCCTCCGAGCGGCCATCGGCCACGCCCATCCCACGCACGGAGGATGAGCGGTGAGTGCTGAACTCTAATGTGGGCTTGTGGAGTCTTTGAACAAAACAGAGCGGACTGACTGACAGGTGGGGAAGCCCAATAACTCATGTAATTTAAATGTGTAATGTTTTTTTGATGGATGTGCACGCCCATGGGCGGAGTTGGGGATCTGTGTTTGGGGGTATTTATTGTGGTTTTTTGCACTGATAAGGTGTATATGTCTTTTCTGCTACCCGCCTTGACAAAGGGGACCCTGAGTGGCCCCGAAACGATCGTCGGCCTATGCAGGTCAGACTGTGTATTTATATACATGTGATGGGACAATAAACTTATGGTGATTGCTCCGATAAGTTTGTGTGCGGACTCCTTCATGACGATAGAAATTTAGGTCTGACGCGAGTATAAGTTGACCCCCCCCCCCCCCCCTATTTTGCAAAAGTAGATCAGTCCTAAACTTCTCACTTTGTAGTCAAGTATATACGGTAATGCAGGGGTTCCTCAAGATCAAAAAATAGTTTGCAGGGGACCCTTGAGATCCACAAGTTATTTACAGGGTTCCTCAAGGGTAAAAAGGCGAAAAGCTGTTATAATACACTGTATACAATATAAATCCATATTCACATACTGTATATTCTGTGGCAGTCAACTTCTGCTGCTTACTATTGGGTAGCAGACTCACTACAATCTCAAGTTCCCCCTCTCCCTCTACTAGTGACCATTCCCTATCTGCTGCATTCCATCCACTCACCCACCCACTCACCCTGTTCCCCGGCTGTGTTTATTGTCAGAGTACAGATTATGTTCTTTGCTATAGCACCCCTAGAGATGAGCCGAAGAGATGTACACAGGAATGTAACATGGAGGACCACTCCACAGACTACTACATGGACAGCACAGCTCATGGAGAGGTCTGTGAAGAAAAGTGCTGCGTAATCATGCATGGACAGCACAACTCATGGAGAAGTCTCCTGTGAAAAAAGTGTTGTGTAATCTGGACAGTTCAGAAATGCAGGAGCTTTTTGATCAGAATTGGGGCTTTCATAGGACTAAATAGGATATAAACATAGACAGTTTCTGAGGAATTTTCGTTTATAATTTACATAAACTGTTACTTTTTCATCAAGTAAACAAAGAAAATACAGTGAGTGGCGAGACAGCACTTTAACCACTTGCTGACCGCCCACTACCTATGAGCGTCGGCAAAGTGGCACGCCCAGGACCACCTAACGCCCATAGGCGTCAGCTCCTGGGGTACTGAAAAGCCGGGGCCTGGCATTAGGCTCCGCCCACCCGCGACGTCAACCCGCCGGCCAATTAGCAGCGACGGCGGGTTGTTAACCCCCGATCTGCCGCATGGAAAGCGTATAATACGCTTTGTAATGTATACAAAGTGTATTATACAGGCTGCCTCCTGCCTGGTGGTCCCAGTGATCGAGAGACCACCAGGGCAGGAGAAAACCCCCCTAGTAAGCACCCAAGCACACTGATCCTGCCTCCCCCTGCCCCCGATCGTCCACAGCACCCCTCAGACCCCCTCCTGATCACCCCCTTGGACCCCTGTTCGCACCCAATCACCCCCCTAATCAACCATCAATCACTCCCTGTCACTATCTGTCAACGCTATTTTTTAGATTAGGTCCTAAACTGCCTAAACTGCCCCCCTGGGGGCTCATGATCACCCCCCCCCACACACACACCCTCAGATCCTCCCCAGACCCCCCCCCCCCCTGTGTACTTTATACATCTATTCTCTTCTTTAATCACCCACTGATCACCTGTCAATCACCTGTCAATCACCCATCAATCACCCCCTGTCACCACCTGTCACTGCCACCCATCAGATCAGACCCTAACCTGCCCCTTGCGGGCACCTGATCACCCGCCCACACCCTCAGATTGTCCGCAAACCCGCCCTCAGATCGCCTCCGAAGTGCAATGTTTACATCTGTTCTCCCCTCTAATTACCCACTGATCACCCATCAATCACCTCGTCACCACCTGTCACTACTACCCATCAGATCAGACCCTAATCTGCCCCTCTCGGGCACCCAATCACCCATCCACACCCTCAGATTGCCCACAGACCACCTCTGATTAACTCGCCAGTGCATTGCTTGCATATATTCTCCCTGCCCTGTAATCACCTACTGATCACCTATCAATCACGCCGTCACCCCCTGTCACTGCTACACATCATACCCATCAGATCAGACCCTTATCTGCCCCTTGCGGGCACTCAATCACCCGCCCACACCCTCAGATCGCCCTCAGACCCCCCCCCCCCCCCGATCACCTCGCCAGTGCATTGCTTGCATCTATTCTCCCCTCTAATCACACCCTGATAACCTATTAATCACCCCGTCGCCACCTGTCATTGCAGCCCATCAGATCAGACCCTAATCTGCCCCTTGTGGGAACCTAAACACCCTCCCACACCCTCAGATTGCCCTCAGACCCCCCCCCCCCCTGATCACCTCGCCAGTGCATTATTTACATCTGTTCTACCCTCTAATCACCCACTGATCACCCATCAATCACCCTGTCATCACCTGTCACTGCTACCCATCAGATCAGACCCTAATCTGTCCCTTGCGGGCACCCAATTACCCGCCCAAACCCTCGGATCGCCCTCAGACCCCCTCTGATCACCCCCCCTGTGCATTGCTTGCATCTATTCATCACTCTAGTCACACCCTGAGACACCCATCAATCACCTCCTGTCACCACCTGCCACCCGTAGCACACCTACCGATTAGATTAGGCCCTAATTTGCCCCGTGTGGGCTCCTGATCTCTCGACCAAACCCTCAGATCCCCCTCATACCCCCTTCCGATCACCTTCCCAGTGCATTGATTGCATCTATTCTCCCCTCTAATCAACCCCTGAGACACCCATCATTCACCTCCTGTCACCACCTGTCACCCCCTAGCACTCCTATCCATCAGATCAGGCCCTAATCTGCCCCCTGTGGGCTTCTGATCACCCGGCCAAACCCTCACCCACCCCACCGCAGTGACAGAATTTCATTTTTCTTTTCATAGAATATTTTATTTTTTGTCACAAGTTAGTGGAAAATGACACTGTGTGGGAAAAAAAAAAATAAAAATCAATTTCTGCTGACTTGTGACAAAAAATAAAATCTTCTATGAACTCACCATACTCCTAACAGAATACCTTGAGGTGTCTTCTTTCTAAAATGGGGTCACTTGTGGGGTTCCTATACTGCCCTGGCATTTTAGGGGCCCCAGACCGTGAGGAGTAGTCTAGAAACCAAATGCCTCAAAATGACCTGTGAAATCCTAAAGGTACTCATAGGGTTTTGGGCCCCTTAGCGCACCTAGGCTGCAAAAAAGTGTCACACATGTGGTATTGCCGTACTCAGGAGAAGTAGTATAATGTGTTTTGGGGTGTATTTTTACACATACCTATGCTGGGTGGGAGAAATATCTCTGTAAATGGACAATTGTGTGTAAAAAAAAAATAAAAAAAAATCTCATTTACAGAGATATTTCTCCCAACCAGCATGGGTATGTGTAAAAATACACCCCAACACACATTATACTATTTCTCCTGAGTACGGCGATATCACATGTGTTTTTTGCAGCCTAGGTGCCCTAAGGGGCCCAAAGTCCTATGAGCACCTTTAGGCTTTACAGGGGTGCTCACAATGTAGCACCCCCCAAAATGCCAGGACAGTAAACACACCCCACAAATGACCCCATTTTGGAAAGTAGACACCCCAAAATATTCAGAGAGGGGCATGGTGAGTCTGTGGCAGATTTCATTTTTTTTGTCACAAGTTAGCAGAAATGGAAACTTTTATTTATTTATTTTTTTGTTTGTTACTAAGTGTAATTTTCTGTTAACTTGTGATAAAAAATAAAATCTTCTATGAACTCACCATGCCTCTTAGTGAATACTTTGGGATGTCTTCCTTCCAAAATGGGGTCATTTGGGGGGTATTTATACTATCCTGGAATTCTAGCAACTCACGAAACATGACAGGTGCTCAGAAAAGTCAGAGATGCTTCAAAATGGGAAAATTCACTTTTGGCACCATAGTTTGTAAATGCTATAACTTTTACCCAAACCAATACATATACACTTATTGGATTTTTTTTTTATCAAGGACATGTAGCACTATAAATTTGGACACAAATGTATATGGAAATTTTACTTTATTTGAAAAATGTCAGCACAGAAAGGTAAAAAAAATAATTTTTTTGACAAAATTCATGTCTTTTTTGATGAATATAATAAAGACTAAAAATCACAGCAGCAATCAAATAGCACCAAAAGAAAGCTGTATTAGTGACAAGAAAAGGAGCAAAAATTCATTTAGGTGGTAGGTTGTATGACCGAGCAATAAACCGTTAAATCTGCAGTGGTCTGAATGGAAAAAAAGTGTCTGGTCCTTAAGGGGTTTTAAGACTGCAGTCCTTAAAGAGACACTTAAGCCAGAAAAAAAAAGAGTTTTACTCACCTGGGGCTTCTACCAGCCCCCTGCAGCAGTCCTGTGCCCTCGCAGCCACTCACTAATCCTCTGGTCCCCCGCTGCCAGCTAGTTTCGTCAGGACTGGCCACGCGTAGCTTTTTCCGCACTCCTGACTGTAATTAGCGCTATTGCGGGCCGCAACGCGTACAAAAATACGCGTTGCCGCATTACGAACGCATAGATATGTGGCAATGCATATTTTTGTACTCGTTGCGGCCCGCAATAGCGCTAATTGCAGTCGGGAATGCGTAAAAAGCTGCGCGTGGCCAGTCCTAACGGGCCTGTCGGCAAAAACGAAACTAGCTGGCAGTGGGGGACCAGAGGATTAGTGAGTGGCTGCAAGGGCACAGGACTGCTGCAGGGGGCTGGTAGAAGCCCCAGGTGAGTAAAACTCATTTTTTTTTCTGACTTAAGGTTCACTTTAAAGGAATACTATCGATGTATGCATTTATTTTTAAATGCTGTATGTTGTAGCACACATTAGGGCAAGTACTAGGAGCAATTTGATTCCTCACACAGCTGTTCCTATCAGCTGTAAAATCCTCCCTCAGTTTTGGCGTCAGTGTTGGATACAAAATGTATCTAATACTGAGCTCCCAGAGGGCTAGACCATGTCTCTGCAGAGGGGAGATGCTATCAACTCCTCAGTTTATAGTTTAATTATCACCTTGCTAAAAGAATCTTGTTGATATGGTGGTAAGGGGTTAAAGATTCTAGCAATGTGTGTTTATTATCTTTGCTTCTCTTGACTGATAAAGATACTAATAATGCTAATTGTAGACAGTGGTCTGCCCCTCTCAGCAGCTTGTAAAGTGGATGCAGCCTGGAGTGAATCACCTCAAGCAGGCAGCCAGTCTGAGTGTAAACACAGACTAGTGTTATAGCTTGTTATATTCCAGCAATATTCCAGCTCATTTAGTTACCTGTTACCACCTCAGATCAGCATATTTCTCCTGATGTCTGCTGCATGCTGTGAGTGACACAGTGACATATATTTGTGAGCTGTGTGACAGAGTAACCAAGCAGCTCAGGGTGACCCAAACTACTATGAGCTGTGTGAGAAATTAATTTTTAAGCAGGGATAGTGAGAGAGAGACCTGGGTGAATAAATAAAGTGCCCCTAGCACTAGTGGTAATGTGTACACTAATATAGAGTATTAAAAAAAAAAGTTGTTTTAATCGATAGTACTCCTTTAAGTGGTTAATTCAGAAACTGACAAATCTGTGGCTTTTTCTAGAACAATGTTGCCATCTAGTGGCATTTGCAAATATTATATTATTAGCTTTGTAATTTTTTTTCAACAACATAGAAAAGACAAAGAGGGAATGAAAAATACAAGTAACCAAGGAAACAATGAGAAATAGAATAAAACTATGGGAATATAAACCAAAAATGTATACGAAGAAATGTATGTTATATAAAAAATGTATACACCTAGTGCAGCAATCACAGGGAAACAGCCAAGACCAGCATGTGGTCTGGTGGTATAGTTGATAGCAACTTCCCCTTACAGTCCAGGGTCTCCAATTCAAATCTGGGCCAGGACACTCCACACAGAGTTTGCATGTTCTTCCTGTGTGTGCGTGGTTTTCCTCCAGGCATACATTCAGATGAGTTAATTGGCTCCTGCTAAAAACTGACCTTGGACTGTGAAAGGGACGTATTACAATGGTAAGGATTAGATTGTTATGGCCTGGCTATAGCTATGCTTTGCTCATGCCATGACATCATTTTAACTACTCCAATCACTCCTTTCAACTCTGCTCTAGCTCTACCTAATAATTCCCTGTTTATTAGCAAACAATACCTGCAATGACAGGAACATGGGAAGTGTTGCCTTTACTGTTATAATTTCTGCCTACCTGTTTCTTCTAAGTTTGACCAAAGGAAAGGAAGACCTAATTCCTGCACCACATCTGGATTTTCTCTACATCTTTGGTAAGCAAGGGGCAGATATTCTACCTCCTCTCAGTATACACCAGCTGGGGCCCGGATATTCCATGTAGAAAAGAGAGATGGTTGCCTTAGACCATGAATTGATTACCAGGAGCTCAATTGTATTACGCTCAGGATCCATCATCCTTTGCCTCTGATGCAAGAAGGGAGGAGAAGAGGCGCCCCGGGGTGTGATAAAACTAAGTTAAAGACAATTAAACAAGAAAAAAAAATAAGTGACTTACCACAATGAAGACGAGTTCATATAAGAAATTAATTTTATTTTTTGTTATATGAATTTGTCTTCATTGAGGTAAGCCACCTAATTTTCTTCTTCTTTAATTTTTTTACTTTTATCACTCCTTGGGTGTTTCTTCTCCTCCGTTTGTGCCTCTTTGCCCTCTTTGACAGGATGTTTCCTTTGGCCTTTTGAAGCTTAGCCACACTAGGACCACTGGTTGTTTTTTTATGTGAGGAGGGTAACTGCATCCAGTTTCCCTGGTCCCCTCGAGTGGAGTCGGTTTATATGGCTCCACCTGCATCTTGTGGTTGGTTGCCCCGATTGCAGCCTACCTTTATGAGCAACAATTTTCTTTCCACTTTATTTTTGACCTCTTTGTGACATATTACACTAGCTCCTGTTGTCTCTGTGCTTTTTCTTTTTAAGGTGTCCACTCACACTTCCTACCTACAGCTTCTCCTCCTCCTATGGCATTACAGTCCTATCTGGGCTTTGGCCTCCTTTAGTTTCCTGCCCCATCCATCTCTGCCTGTTTTCCAGCTGAGTATCTTTAATAGTTATTTGGCATTTTTGTGCTGTGAGACAGTTCTCTCTCATAGTGAGCCAGCACCAAGGCTTTTCTCCACTGTAGAGCCGTCTTCTCCCATAAACTAACCCAATTGGAGAAAAGCTGCATTGATGATCAGGAATTGTTAGCGATTAAGGTGGCCCTGACACAATAGTCTTATCTTTTGGATGTGATTAACATCACTTCCAAGGGATGTACTTATCATCTTTATTGCTTATCAAATCAGAGAAATTTAAAAAAAAAATGCGCAAAACTCTTCCTGTTGCCCAGAGCAATTAACAAAAGTCATCATTTACTGTTTATTTTAACAACTGAACGCTGATCAGTGGTGCTCAGCAGAGCTCGAATATTCAAGTAGCTCGAATATTCGAGCTCTTTTTCAGCTATTCGAGCTCGAATACCGGGCTCGAATAGCTGCAGCTATTCGAATGGGCTATTCGAGTGAACTCGAATAGCCCATTCACTATTCGAGCTATTTGAGCTAACAGCGCTATTCGAGCTCGAATACCGAGCTCGAATAGCGTCATAGCCCAGATTGATGTCCTTAGAGCCAATCAGAGGGCTCCCAGGCCCTCTGACGGCAGCCAATCACAGAGGGGGACCCTGGCCAGCCCCTACCCTATAAATAGCGGCCGCCATGTTCCGTTTTTCCGTCCTTGCCTGACTTTGTACAGAGAGAGATCTGCTCCTTTGTGCTTTGGCTTAGCAAGAGCTTTATTGTGGTCAACTACCTAGCGTTTTTGCTCACATACACCTCCTATACACACCTATATTGTTGTTAGTTAGATAGACATTGTATTTTAGTTAGTAGCTTGTGTGTTACATAGAGACAGACACAGCTGCTGCAGGCAAGCTTACACTGCTTTAGGCCTCAGGGCCTTGCCTGTGTGGGCAGCTGTCCTCCTGTGACTGTCCTCTGTTAGTTTATTATACCAGTGTTTCTGCTGTCCTACCTTTACTACTGAGTGATTGTATTTTGTAGTAACTGTACTAGGACACTCACTGTCACTGTTTGTTCATAGCTCCTGCGTGTGTGCGTGCACAGTACACACACACACTCTATTTCCTTCTGATTACTATTGATTATTGTAATTTCTAGTTGTACTTACTAACTACTTACTACTAGGGACACTCAGTCACTGTTCATAGGCTAGCTCCTGCGCTGTGTGTGTGCGTGCACTCAGTACACACACACACTCTATTTCCTTCTACTTAATCTGATTACTACTGATTATTGTATTTTCTAGTTAGTGTACTAGGGGACACACTCACTGTTCACTGTTCACACTTATACTGATTACTGAATTATTGTATTTTGTATTAGTACTGTACTAGTAATCACTTAGCGATCTAATCACTTAGTGATTAGTGTCACCTCACCCACCAACCCACTCCATTAAAGTACCCCACTTTTTCACCAGCCCTTTTAAAAAACTTTTTTGTTTACGCCCAAAACATCAAAGATGTCTGGAAGTGGCAGCCAGCGCGGTTTGGGCAAGGGGAAGGGCAGCAAGGGAATCAAGAGGAGAGAGAGCAGCATTGTGGCAAGCCGCGGCCGCGCCACCATGCACAGTTCCGCAGCAGCAGCAGCTGCGTCAGTGGCTAACATTCCTCCTATAGCCACTGGCCGTGGATGCCTTGGGCGTCGCCCAGCAGGAGCAACTCACGCTGCAGAGACACAGCAGCAGCGTGTAGTACCTGCTCCTATTTTCCTCCAGCCGGGTCGGAAACGTCCCATTGAGGAAAAGGATGCAGAAACTGTGGTGCAACTGATGACGGAGGATGAGCAGCCCGCCATCAGCTCTGCATCCGAGGCCTCCACCCTCACCACCACCACCACCACCCCTGTTCGCAGCAGCCGCCCAGCAGGGCCTGGGGAGGAGGCCAGTTCACCGTCAGTCGCCGACCTGTCATTCAGCAGTCTTTTGACCCCAGGCATCATGAGTAAATTGTCTGCTGTTGTTGGCGATCTTGAGGAGGAGATGCTGATGGGCACTTTGGGGGAGGAGGGATTGGACAGCAAGACTGTGGCGACAGTCAAGCAGCCCATCCATGCATCAGGAGAGGAGTTTGGGGGGTCATCATCCCAACAGGACATGTTTCAGGAGGGGGATGATGATGATGACACGGTGACAGACAAAGACTGGGTGCCACCAGCTCCAGGGGATGTCGTCATCAACAGCTCTGAGGAGGAGGAGGAGGATGCGCTTGTGGGCCTTGCAAGGAGGCGCATCATTGCAAGCATTGGCAGCAGTAGGCAGGTCCCACAGCCTGTTGGTGTCTCAGGCTCAGCAGCAGCAGCAGCAGCATCTGCCAGTACCACCACCAGCCGCACCCAAGCCCCCGCCCCAACCACCACAGGGAGACAGGCAGCAGCGGCTCCAGGCCGTAGGGGGTTGTTTTTGTCACCAATCTGGCGATTTTTCACCATGCCCACAGTGTACAGCAAGTACGCCACTTGCAACCACTGTCAGCGGAAGTTGAGCAGAGGTGCAGACCCCTTAAAGTTCAGCACCAGCTCGCTCGTCAACCACCTTGCTGCGAAACATTTCCACCAGCATGAGGAGTTCCAGAGGCTGAAGGCATCTGGTGCTGGCAGTGGCACCACACCCATCACTGCACAGCCTTCAGCAGCAGCAGCAGCAACAGCAGCCACCCGCCCTCCTGCTCCTCCAGCAGCACCAGCAGGAGTGCGGAAACGCACTGCTCCTCCCCCCTCTGCAACTCCTGCCGCCGACACTGAGGCCTGTTCTGGCAGCCAGTCCTCAGTGGCCTCCTCTGCTGTGTCCGCTGATTCCCGTGCCAGCAAAAGGCCACGCCAGAGCCTTTTGAGCGAGTCCTTCCAGGGGGTGGTTAGGGCTCTGCCTCCCAGCAGCCGTCGCGTGCGTCAGCTGAACGGCTTGCTGGCACGGGCCATGTGCTCCCAACTCCTGCCGTACACGCTCGTGCAGGAGGGGAGCGACATGCGTGCGCTGCTTGCTTGTGCAGCCCCAGACTGGCAGCTCCCCAGCAGACACTTTTTCGCCCGCAAGGCCATTCCTGCACTGCACCGCTTTGTGATGGGCAATGTGGAGCGAGGGCTGGAGCACGCGGTTGGTGAAAGGGTCCACGTCACCATGGACTCCTGAAGCAGCCGCTTCGGGACAGGCCGCTACCTGTCCTTCACTGTCCACTGGGACAGCTTGGTGGAAGGGGGTGAGGATGGGAGAGCAGCAGCGGGCACAGCAGCAGCAGCAACACAGTGGGTGGTGCCACTCCGCAGGGTCAGGGGAACTGCAGCAGGTTCCTCCGATCCTCTGCCATCCTCCGACACACCTGGCCAAACCCCCCGCCTCAGCAGCAGCGTAAAGGCCCGCCACTGCCAAGCGCTGCTGCACTTGGTCAGCCTTGGGAAGACCAAACTGACGGCAACCCATGTGTTGGCCAAACTCCAGGAGCAGGAGAGGATTTGGCTGACCCCCAGAGGCCTCAGAGTCGGAGAGGTGGTGGCCGACAATGGGGCCAATCTGGTTGCCGCAATAGACAGGGGAAACCTGACCCACATCCCCTGTCTTGCCCACGTGCTGAACCTGGTGGTGCAGAAGTTCTTGCGCACCTACCAGGGGATGGGCGAACTGCTGGAAACGGCAAGGAACGTTGTGCGTCACTTCCGGCGCTCGGCTGCAGCCTGTGCGAGCCTGGAAGACGTGCAAAAGGAGCTGGAGCTGCCACGCCATCGGCTGATCCTTGACGTTCCAACTCGCTGGAACTCCACCCTGGCGATGTTGGAGCGTCTGGTTGAACAGAAGCACGCTGTCAACCAGTACCTTGCCCAGGCCACTGTTTCCGCCGCTCAGAGAAGGGACAAGACCAGCAACATCCCGTCCATCGTCCCCGATGATGACTGGAGGCACATGCAGCAGGTGTGCTTAGTGCTGGCTCCCTTTCTGCAGGCCACTAACATGGTGAGCAGGGACCATGCTATGGTCTGCGAGTGGGTGCCCCGGTTTGTCTGCTGAACAGGGCGCTCAAAGCTTTGCTGGAACAGGGAGCAGCAGCCTTGGACCAGCAGGAGCGGCAAGCAGCTGCACAGTCCACCTCTGAGGGGGAGGAGGACTTGGTGGAGGTCCCTGACCTTGCTGCTGATGAGGGGGATCAGCACAGCGCAGCTGAGTTGGTGCGGGGGTGGAGAGAGGATGAGGCGGCAGAGGAGGAGGATGAGGACAGCACTGCCGTCGATGTGCCAGCACACGTGGCCTGCCTCTTCCCAATGGCAGCGCACATGCTGACGTGCCTGCGCAAGGACCCCAGGGTGATCCAGATGAATCAGAGGGAGGACATCTGGATCAGCATGATGTTGGACCCACGCCTCAAGGGGAAGTTGAGCCAGTTCCTGCCGCCTGCAGGAGGAGACCCAGCGCAACAAATAAGGAGCTTGCAGCAGGCCCTTGTTGAGCGCTTGGAGGAAGCCTTCCCCCAGCCTTCCACCCCCATTGTCCAGCCAGCACAGAGGCAGCAGCAGGTGCCTGCATCCAGCAGCAAGCGCCCCACAGACCTGCTGTCTCTCAGCAACGAGCTCTACAGGACTGTAGAGGCTCCGGCAGCAGTGACTAGAGAGGAGGTGCATGCAGCAGCATCCTCCTCCGGTCACAGCCAGCGCCTGACCCGAATGGTGGCTGACTACATGGGGTCCTACAGCGGGCTTGACAGCGATGCCCCTGTTGATCCCATGGAGTATTGGGTCAAGCGCCTGGAGATCTGGAGCGAGCTGGCGCAGTACGCCCTGGAAGTGCTGTCCTGCCCCCCTTCCAGCGTGCTGTCCGAGCGCTGCTTCAGTGCAGCTGGTGGCGTGGTCACCGAGAAACGCTCAAGTCTGTCTCACAAGTCTGTGGACAGACTGACGTTTCTCAAGATGAACCAGGTGTGGGTGGAAGGCGAGTTCCTGGCCCCTGTTGTCGGCGAGAGGGGGACATGAACTGGCTGCCGGAAGAACCATCGTTAATGTGCCTTACCACCCTTTACCACCTCCTGGCTCCTGCTCACTAAGCCAGCCTGGTTCACTTTGACTACTACGTCGCCTGCAGCCACACATTTTACATCTACAGTGGGCTGCTGTGTACTGCCCTTCTGCTGTCTGTCTGTCTGTGTTTCCCACTGCCAGGGTACACAGATTTACCTTCTGCTGCCACTCTGCCACCAGCTATTACGTCAAACAATAGCTATATCTGTGTAATTTGCTGTATAAAAAAAAAAAAAAAAAAGTAAACCATTAAAAAAAAAAAAAAAAGGTTTAATTTTTCTGAGGTGCCCGGGTTGAAAACTGTGTTGTCCCAGTTGTGTATTGGACACGATGTGGGCTGCACGACCGCTGTCTGGGACCTCCTGTTGTGTTTATTTACAGCCCTGGTATCAACGCTAGGTACCAGGGCTATTATGTCATGCTGCCTACCTACCTGCTGCCACACTCACACTACTCTCCTCCATTCCTCCTGCTGCTGCTGCTGCCTGTCTGTGTTTCCCACTGCCAAGGGTACACAGATTTTACCTTCTGCTGCCACTCTGCCACCAGCTATTACGTCCAACAATAGCTACTCTCATTACTCCTCCATTCCTCCTGCTGCTGCTGCTGTCTGTCTGTGTTTCCCACTGCCAGGGTACACAGAATTACCTTCTACTGCCACTCTGCCACCAGCTATTACGTCCAACAATAGCTATATCTGTGTAATTTGCTGTAAAAAAAAAAAAAAAAGTAAACCATTACAAAAAAAAAAAAAAAAGGTTTAATTTTTCGGAGGTGCCCGGGTTGAAAACTGTGTTTTCCCAGTTGTGTATTGGACACGATGTGGGCTGCACGACCACTGTCTGGGACCTCCTGTTGTGTTTATTTACAGCCCTGGTATCAACCCTAGGTACCAGGGCTATTATGTCACGCTGCCTACCTACCTGCTGCCACACTCACACTACTCTCCTCCATTCCTCCTGCTGCTGCCTGTCTGTGTTTCCCACTGCTAAGGGTACACAGATTTTACCTTCTGCTGCCACTCTGCCACCAGCTATTACGTCCAACAATAGCTACTCTCATTACTCCTCCATTCCTCCTGCTGCTGCTGCTGTCTGTCTGTGTTTCCCACTGCCAGGGTACACAGAATTACCTTCTGCTGCCACTCTGCCACCAGCTATTACGTCCAACAATAGCTATATCTGTGTAATTTGCTGTAAAAAAAAAAAAAAAGTAAACCATTACAAAAAAAAAAAAAAAAGGTTTAATTTTTCTGAGGTGCCCGGGTTGAAAACTGTGTTGTCCCAGTTGTGTATTGGACACGATGTGGGCTGCACGACCGCTGTCTGGGACCTCCTGTTGTGTTTATTTACAGCCCTGGTATCAACGCTAGGTACCAGGGCTATTATGTCACGCTGCCTACCTACCTGCTGCCACACTCACACTACTCCTCCATTCCTCCTGCTGCTGCTGCTGCCTGTCTGTGTTTCCCACTGCCAAGGGTACACAGATTTACCTTCTGCTGCCACTCTGCCACCAGCTATTACGTCCAAAAATAGCTACTCTCATTACTCCTCCATTCCTCCTGCTGCTGCTGCTGTCTGTCTGTGTTTCCCACTGCCAGGGTACACAGAATTACCTTCTGCTGCCACTCTGCCACCAGCTATTACGTCCAACAATAGCTATATCTGTGTAATTTGCTGTAAAAAAAAAGTAAACCATTAAAAAAAAAAAAAAAAGGTTTAATTTTTCTGAGGTGCCCGGGTTGAAAACTGTGTTGTCCCAGTTGTGTATTGGACACGATGTGGGCTGCACGACCGCTGTCTGGGACCTCCTGTTGTGTTTATTTACAGCCCTGGTATCAACGCTAGGTACCAGGGCTATTATGTCACGCTGCCTACCTACCTGACTGCCTGCTGCCACACACTCATCCTCCTCCTCCTGCTGCTGAATTTACCTCCTGCTGTCTGTGTGTTTCCACTGCCAGGGAGCACATACAATGGCGCTTCCAACATGCGTGCGCCACCAGCTATTTATTAAGCTCAAAAATAGCTGCATTTCTTTAAAAAACCAAAAAAAATATATATTCTTTTTATTAATACTTTGTGATATTATTTTTAGAGGTGTCCGGGTTGAAAACTGTGTTGTCCCAGTTGTGTATTGGACATGATGTGGGCTTCACGACCGCTGTCTGGAACCTCATGCTGTGTATTTACGGCCTGGTACCACCGCTAGGTACCACACAGCCTATTATGTCTCGCTGCCTGCCTCATTGACTGCCTGCTGCCACACAATCATCCTCCTCCTCCTGCTGCTGCTGCTGAATTTACCTCATGCTGTCTGTGTGTTTCCACTGCCAGGGAGCACATACAATGGCGCTTCCAACATGCGTGCGCCACCAGCTATTTATTACGCTCAAAAATAGCTGCATTCCTTTAAAAAAAAATATATAAAAGAGAAATAAGTGAAGAAGAAGAAGACGATATAGAAGAAGAAGAAGAAGATATAGAAAAAGAAGAAGACGAAATAGAAAAATAATAATAAAAAGAGGATATAGAAAAAGAAGATATAGAAAAAGAAGATATAGAAGAAGAAGATGAAGAAGAAGATGATGAAGAAGATGAAGATGAAGAAGATGAAGGAGAAGAAGATTATGAAGAAGAAGAAGAAGAAGTAGAAGAAGAAGAAGAAGAAGATGAAGATGAAGAAGAAGATGAAGAAGAAGAAGATGAAGAAGAAGAAGATGAAGAAGAAGAAGATGAAGAAGAAGAAGATGATGAAGAAGAAGAAGAAGATGAAGAAGATGAAGAAGAAGAAGAAGAAGATATAGAAGAAGAAGAAGAAGATATAGAAGAAGAAGAAGAAGAAGAAGAAGAAGAAGAAGAAGAAGAAGAAGAAGAAGAAGAAGAAGAAGAAGAAGAAGAAGAAGAAGAAGAAGAAGAAGAAGAAGAAGAAGATATAGAAGAAGATATAGAAGAAGAAGAAGAAGAAGAAGAAGAAGAAGAAGAAGAAGAAGAAGAAGAAGAAGAAGAAGATATAGAAGAAGAAGAAGAAGAAGATATAGAAGAAGAAGATATAGAAGAAGAAGAAGAAGAAAATGAAGAAGAAGAAGAAGATATAGAAGAAGAAGAAGATATAGAAGAAGAAGAAGAAGAAGATATAGAAGATAAAGAAGAAGAAGAAGAAGAAGACTGAACTACTACTGAACAGAATTTTGGACACAACTTCTCTTCTCTTTCCACCTTTTTTTTTAAAGGAACATCCCCACATAATCACTTGCTGTTGTTACTTGGAAAAAAAGATGTTTCTTGCATCATTAACCCTCAAAACAAGTGTTGGAAGCTATTTAAGGCCAATTCGAATAGTCAGCTTGAATAATGAGCTCGAATACCGACTCGAATAGTGAGCTCGAAGTCCGAGGTCGAATCGAATAGTAAAAAATATTCGACTCGAATATTCGACCGAATTCGAATAATTTACTATTCGAATTCGACCAAACTCGAATAATAAAAAGGGGTATCCGAGCATCACTAACGCTGATTAGTTGACCTGAGCAGCTGTATGATGTTTGCACTAGTTTTCTTCCAACTAAGCTACATCAATCAGTCACCTTGTTCTTGGTATACATGCTCCATTTTTATGATGCTTTTGGTCTAGTACACAGGAATGAATTTATGGAAAGTCCAATAAGGCCAGACCTTGGGAGGTTGATGTCCAAGGGGTTGGTTGGACAAGAAAGAGGTGTAGCATCATATGGAAATGGAGGTAGTGAATGGAAAAGGGAGCCTTAAACTAGGTAGCAATCCATGAAAGAGGGTAGCCCCTGCCCAAGGGAGATTTACATGGAAGAGAGGGGCTGTTGTACATGGATATTACACATGGAAGAGGAGCTGCACATGAAATGGTGGGGCACTGCTGCACATGGAAAGGGCGTCAAAATAAAGTTGCCCTAGGGGCGGAAAAAGTATAAATCCAGCCTTGGTTGTACATGAATGTTTGTTAAAAAACCTAACCCAATATGTCTTAATTATCTGCAGAGTAGAAAACACATAAGGTTTACAGATTTCTTTTTAAGCCACTATAAATGATTTGCCATGTCAGAAATGTAGTGTTCTTGCTTAGAGTTGAGCCGAAATGTTCGTAATTTCGCATTACTATAATTACGCATGCGAAATTTGCGATTACGAAATTACGGTAGCGTAATTGCCATTAAAATCGTAATTGAAAATACCGTAAGCGTAATTTTCAACGCGTAATTTCGCATTTTGTTCATGCCGTAATTTCGCATTAAACGCTACCGTAATTTCGCGTTAAACCGTAACGCTTTGTATAATATAAAAAAGCCGCCGACTTTAAGGGTTAATAGCAAAGCCCCCTTAAATGCTAAGAGCCTCAAATTTGGAGAATATATTAAGGAGATCAGGAGGAATAAAAGGAAAAAAAATTTTTTCAAAAAGACCTTATAGTTTTTGAGAAAATCGATGTTAAAGTTTCAAAGTAAAAATGTATACATTTAAAAACCCGCCGACTTTAACGGTTAATAGCAAAGCCTGGTTAAAGTTTAGGAACACCAAATTCCTAGGGTATATTAAGGGGATCAGTGGGAATAAGAGGAAAAAAATTTTTTCAAAAAGACCTTATAGTTTTTGAGAAAATCGATTTTTAAGTTTCAAGGGCAAAAATGTCTTTTAAATGCGGAAAATGTCAGTTTTTTTTTGCACAGGTAACAATAGTGTATTATTTTCATAGATTCCCCCAAGTGGGAAGAGTTTTACTTACTTCGTTCTGAGTGTGGGAAATATAAAAAAAAACGACGTGGGGTCCCCCCTCCCAGACCTCTTTAACCCCTTGTCCCCCATGCAGGCTGGGATAGCCAGAATGCGGAGCACCGGCCGCGTGGGGCTCCGCACCCTGACTATACCAGCCCGCATGGTCCATGGATTGGGGGGTTTGGGAAGGGGAGGGGCAGCCAAGCTTTCCCCTCCCCCTCCGAGCCCTTGTCCAATCCAAGGACAAGGGGCTCTTCTCCACCTCCGATGGGCAGTGGAGGTGGAGGCCGCGATTTCCTGGGGGGGGGGGGTTCATGGTGGAATCTGGGAGTCCCCTTTAAAAAGGGGTCCCCCAGATGCCCACCCCCCCTCCCAGGAGAAATGAGTATAGAGGTACTTGTACCCCTTACCCATTTCCTTTAAGAGTTAAAAGTAAATAAACACACAAACACTTAAAAAAAGTATTTTAATTGAACAAAAAACATAACCACGAAAAAAGTCCTTTAATTTTCTTAATTAACCATTAATACTTACCTGTCCCTTTAAATAAATGATCCCTCGCAATATCCTCGGAAATGTTCTATCAGTTACAATGTAACAAAGTTATTACAATGTAACAACTTTGTTACATTGTAACTACGCCGCACCCGACGTCACTCGCCGCTCAGCCGCCGCACGGACCCGACAGAGCTCTGAGCTATATAGCTCAGAGCTCTCTAAGCATCTTTGTATTTGGGCTCCAAGGAGCCCCATTGGTCCTTAGCAGACCAATGGGGTTCCTTCTGATTTGAAGGAACCCCATTGGTCTGCTAAGGACCAATAGGGCTCCTTGGAGCCCAAATACAAAGATGCTTAGAGAGCTCTGAGCTATATAGCTCAGAGCTCTGTCGGGTCCGTGCAGGACGCTAAGTCCCGCCGGCTCCGCTGACCTCCCCGCCTCTCCCACATGTCACCCACATGTCACCCACATGTGGGTGACATGTGGGTGACAGATGTGGGCGGGGTGGACAGCGGGGGCCGGCGGGGACTTAGCGTCCTGCACGGACGCGTAAGTGTATGCTGCGGCGGCTAAGCGGCGAGTGACGTCGGGTGCGGCGTAGTTACAATGTAACAAAGTTGTTACATTGTAATAACTTTGTTACATTGTAACTGATAGAACATTTCCGAGGATATTGCGAGGGATCATTTATTTAAAGGGACAGGTAAGTATTAATGGTTAATTAAGAATATTAAAGGACTTTTTTCGTGGTTATGTTTTTTGTTCAATTAAAATACTTTTTCTAAGTGTTTGTGTGTTTATTTACTTTTAACTCTTAAAGGAAATGGGTAAGGGGTACAAGTACCTCTATACTCATTTCTCCTGGGAGGGGGGGTGGGCATCTGGGGGACCCCTTTTTAAAGGGGACTCCCAGATTCCACCATGAACCCCCCCCCCCAGGAAATCGCGGCCTCCACCTCCACCGCCCATCGGAGGTGGAGAAGAGCCCCTTGTCCTTGGATTGGACAAGGGCTCGGAGGGGGAGGGGAAAGCTTGGCTGCCCCTCCCCTTCCGAGACCCCCCAATCCATGGACCATGCGGGCTGGTATAGTCAGGGTGCGGAGCCCCATGCGGCCGGTGCTCCGCATTTTGGCTATCCCAGCCTGCATGGGGGACAAGGGGTTAAAGAGGTCTGGGAGGGGGGACCCCACGTCGGTTTTTTTTTTATATTTCCCACACTCAGAACGAAGTAAGTAAAACTCTTCCCACTTGGGGGAATCTATGAAAATAATACACTATTGTTACCTGTGCAAAAAAAAACTGACATTTTCCGCATTTAAAAGACATTTTTGCCCTTGAAACTTAAAAATCGATTTTCTCAAAAACTATAAGGTCTTTTTGAAAAAAAATGTTTTCCTCTTATTCCCACTGATCCCCTTAATATACCCTGGGAATTTGGTGTTCCTAAACTTTAAGCAGGCTTTGCTATTAACCGTTAAAGTCGGCGGGTTTTGGGGGGGCGTGGCCAAGATGGCGCTGTAGCAGGACGTGTTTCTTGGAGCTCCGCTGCCTGGCCACCCTTTATTCTCCTTTATACACATTTTTAGCACAGCTGCAACTGCATCCACCCTGTGCCTCATCGCTACCATCCTCTCCCACACTGGATTCTTGGGCCGATCCGTCAGCTGAGAGTGCGGGGACAGCAGAACCTGCCTGAGCGTCTACCCTGCAGTGCTGGGACTGTACTAGCGGGCCTGCCCGATCTCAAAGATCCCCCAGGAGGTACCAGCCCTACCCGGACATGCCACCGAAAACGTCTAAAAACAAAGACAAAGAGGAGCCTACCGAGGCCCCTGAAGACATTACCGGCATCCCTGCCCAGCAGAAACCAGCTAAGAGGGGCAAGCAGACTAATGACGGAGAGTCCCCGGCCGAACACGTGGCAGAAGACTTTCCGATGCCTAGTTCTGCAGAGCTGCTGGAAGCTATAAAAATGTGCCAATCGACCCTCACTCACAAGATTGAGAGTATGGAGGTGAATCTGGGGCTGCTGAGAAGCGATTTAAGCAAAATTAGAGGAAAACCATGGAATTGGAGCAACACACCTCAGATCTGGAAGATACTGTTCAAACCCACCGGATTGCTATTCCAGCTATTCATCAGCGTCTCTCCCAGCTAGAAAACAGGGCTGTGGACGCCGAAAATCGAAATAGAAGAAATAACCTGCGGGTCCTGGGTATCCCAGAGAAAGCAGAAGGCTCAGACATGGTTGCATTTTTAGAAAACCTGCTCAAACAGCTCCTACCGGATTCCACATTCTCTCCCTTTTTCGTTATTGAAAGAGCTCACCGCCTGGCTACCAGAAAGGACCCTCCTGGAGCGCTCCCACGGCCAGTAATTTTTAAATTGATGAACTTTAAAGACAGAGATGCTATTCTCTCTGCTGCACGCGAGGCTGGGGAGCTACGCTACCAAAATACCAAGCTGATGATTTTCCCGGACTATACCCTGGAAACCCAGAGGCAAAGGCAATCCTTTCAGGCTGTGAAGAGCAAGCTACGTGACAGACAAATACAGTATGCCATGATGTTCCCAGCGAAGCTCCGGGTACAGGACGGGGAGAAAACTCTCTTCTTCGAGACCCCTGCTGAAGCTCTAAAATGGATCGAAGCTCTCCCAGCACAGTAACACCCTTCACCTTTACCTTTTTGCCTGATACAACATTATAACTGATTGGTTCACCAGAACGACGGTATGTGACCCTTCTTCAAAGTACTGCTCCTGTATATAAATCGGCCCGGTAAGTGAACACTCCGGTATTTACACCTGGGACAATCCGATAACATGATACTCAGTTATTAGCAAATGTTACTTTTCTTTAATAACGCATACACTTTTGCTCTCAAAATGGAGGCTGTCATTTTTAGACTATCAGGGCGCTCTTTTGTACTTTTGCCCGCCCTTCTTCATACCCTTCAAGCCCGGGAAGTTAAGACTCCTCCCTTTATGTGCTGAACTCCATATCACTAGCGGAGCTAATGGACCCTCCGAGACAGTTGTTTGCTGGCTAACTGAACTTTACAAAATAATGACTGAGCCCTGGTGGTCTATTACAAATGAAGTACGGTACCGGGCAAGCTACCATTACAGCTCCCTGGCGTAGGGGTGTAGAAAAACATGCCGCTGTACTACCCCACTACCCTTCATGTTAATCAATGAGCGGATATAGCACACACTAAGGCGGAACATGCATCTATCTTCAATGTGCTAGCCTTGATGGAATTTGGAGTAATACGGACGGGCTGTCAGGGAGGGCTACAGCTCACAACTGTTTAATATACTATGTTCATATGCATTTTCTACCTGTTAACTTTTAAAAGTCTACATGTGCATGTTGCCTCTTAAGCGCTATTGAAAGTAGTGCAGGCAGTAAATAAGGGTACACATATTCAATCTATTTAGATGCCACCCGTTAGCTGGTGGACCTGAGTATCAGGCAAAATACTGGAAGTAGGAGCGGGAAAAATACTCTTTGAAATGTAAAGTAACGGTTAAGAATCTGTTTCACTGTGTTCATGCTCATATGATGTGTTGGTGAGGTTTGGGAGAGGGGACAGGGGTAATGGGCACATAATTATACGCTTGCTTGAAACTTTGCTGGGCTGGGATTGGGTTCAGGAGTAGAATTAAAATCTTTAAATATAACTCTTAAACACGGGGACAGGCTGGTAGTCTGAAGCGATGTCAAACTGGGACGAGATGAGAATAAAAAGCTATGCGCTGATGTAGGCACACGGCCAGGGTTTACAAAGAATTACATATTCCGACCACAGGGGGGCAGTGTTGACTAATAATCAGTCACGTCCTACATGTAGCCACTTAGGCTGTGAACAATTTTTCTAAGCCATTTTCCGCAATGAGAATCTGTTCTATACAGCTCAGATACGACTTTGATACTACACCGCATAACCAGTCATTATACTCCTGAGATAATTTAAAGAACAATATGGGCTGGTGGATGAGAAGGTGCTCACTGTCCTCCTGAATCACCTTATTAATCTCTTAAGATGTTTCACATTGGAACCCTATGCTATATATATGCTATGCATACATTATAATTCAGCTCCATGAGTATATTATCCCTGAGGCTGCGATAATACGCAGATTGAGTACAGTACGCCAAAGTAACTAAATGCTAACTTAAACGCCCTGGGTCCTCGGTTTTTGGGGGAAGTTGGATATAAATATATGGAATAAATAGTGGTTCCAAGCTAAAACCTGTTATGTTTTTAAAGATTGTATCCATACTCTCCTACTCCCCCCGAACAAGACGGAAGGAGCTAGGCCATTCATTTCCTCGGTCTCATATTTGCACATTGCCCGTCATCCTTACGGATTGTCAATGCCTGTCCCTAGGTAACTTAATCAATACCTGCATGAGCAGTCTCAGCCCTAATAAAAAAAAAAATATATAGTGCCCATGCGGAAGAATTGATTTGTGCCCAGATTTCCCCGTGTATGGACTTTCTCTCTCCTTGACGCAGTGTTGTGAGCGTGCGCTCACTTAATTGTAGGTGGCTAGGCGGCGGACTCATATGTTCCTGCTTCACCGCCACCCCCCAAGTAGAACACCTTTTCTACTTTTATTCTGGGTCCTGGGAACTGATCCAGAATACCTGTTTTGTTGGGGGTTTTTGGGTGTAAGCTGTAGGTATAGTTCTAAGGTAGTACCTCAGCAGGGTTTCTCTGTTTTGTTTGTTTTGTTTACCACGGAAATGTTGTATGCAGACTCCTCACGTCAACCTACTCACACACCACAATCTATCTTTAGCTCAAGCAAATTGCACCTCCTGATTGGTATTGCTCCTCACTTCATATGGAAGGAAGGAATTAGCAATGTTATCAAGAACCCCTTTCAAGGATGGAGACCTCCCTGAAAATACTCTCTTGGAACATCAGAGGTCTAAGATCCCCATTCAAGAGGTCCTTAATGTTTCAATACATTTCCAAAAACAAGCCCCACATACTGATACTTCAAGAGACACATATGGATGGCACCCTAGCCAAATCCCTAGTCAAGCCTTGGGTACACCGAGCATTCCACTCCACATATTCTACTTTTGCCAGAGGAGTCACGATCCTTCTCAACAAATCTCTTACCTACAAATTTTTCTCGGCGTTCCCGGACACAGATGGCAGGTATGTTATACTCCATTTGTCGATCTGTGGCACAGTTTACTGTATTGTGGGTATATATGCGCCTCCACCCCTGCAAAAATCATTTCTAGAAGAAATAACTCTTAAACTGCAAAAATACTTACCAGCTAAACTTCTTATCATAGGTGATTTCAATGACATTATCTCCTCAAAACTTGACTCTACCAACACGGCACGTAACGCAAACACTGACTTAACTAGCTGGGCTGACTCCCTCTCCCTTACGGAGATATGGAGGTGGAAGAACTCCCAAAAAATGGCATTCTCACATTTCTCTGCCACACACAAATCTGCCTCACGGATAGACCTCGCCTTTGGCAATACCGACCTACTAGCTTCCATGACAGCAGCTACATATCTCCCCAGTGGTCTTTCGGACCATGCCCCGCTTGAAATTACGTGCACAATACCAGTTCCACACAATAAAACACTATGGAGACTGAATCCGAAATGGATTAATGATGATAAGATTGCAGAGAAAATCACAACTACCATAAACCAATACTGGGATATCAATACTGATACAGCCTCCACTCAGAATGTATGGGACGCCTTCAAGGCAACAATTAGGGGGGAATATATAAATATGATTAGCGGCTGCAGGAAGGAATTGAGTAAAGAGTTGACCGTTTTGACGAATTCTGAAGAAAAAGCCACACAAAAATTTGCAGATGCCCCTTCGGACTCCACTTATGCCGAAATGATGCACAGCAAACGTGCACTCAACGTACACATGACCGACGTCACTAAAACATCATTAGTAGAATGGCAACAGGCCACCTTTGAGAAGGGGGACAAAAATGGCAAATTACTAGCTAACATAGCACGGGACCCCCAGCAACACTCCAACATCCCCGAAATCAAATCTGCGTCAGGAGAAATTCTTTCCTCCCCGAAAGACATCCTTTGCAGATTTCAAGACTTTTATGAAGAACTATATTCCTCCCACTTCGAGGGTTCCCCATCCGACTTATCCGCACTTTTGGCAAACATTAAGCTCCCAATGTTGGAAGAAGACATTTCTAATGCCTTGGATGCGGAGATCTCGGAGGAGGAAATTTTGGACTCAATTTTGTCCTTCCCCCCTCAAAAATCTCCCGGACCAGACGGAATCCCCATTGAATTTTATAAACGATACATGCGTATTCTCGCCCCACACTTAAAAACGACTTACAACAAATGTTTAACTAATGGAGAACTACCTAAGACCTTCTCACAAGCTCATGTTATTCTCCTATTGAAACAAGACAAGGACCCACTAGACTGTGGCTCGTATAGACCAATCTCCCTGCTTAACAATGACTTAAAGATTCTAACCAAAATAATAACCACCCGCATTAATAAACATATTGCCGATATAGTCGATCCAGATCAGACCGGGTTTATGCCCCACAAGACTACTGACATTAACTTGAGGCGCATATATACCCACATTCAGGCTTCGGAGGGTATTGCCTCTCCTCGGGCTCTGGCTTTTTTAGATATACAAAAAGCCTTCGATTCAGTGGAATGGGAATACCTTTGGGCTGTTCTTTCTAAATTTGGGATGGGCTCCCGACTAATATCCTGGCTTAAAACTATTTATAATCACCCTCGCTCTAATATCAAAATTGGTGCAGATTTGTCACAGGACATTCAATTGAAACGGGGCACCAGACAGGGATGCCCTCTTTCCCCGGCCCTCTTCGCGCTGGCCATGGAACCTATTGCTGCTGCTGTTCGTCAACAGCCAGATATTTGTGGTTTTCGGGTGGGGGGGCTGGATGAGAGGGTGTCCCTATATGCCGACGATATGGTCATTTACCTTGAAAATCCCACTGACTCACTTAAAGGAGTCCTGAAGCTATTTAATCAGTTCTCACCATTTACTGGTCTAAATGTAAATTGGGGCAAGTCCAAGTTTCTTCCACTAAATTACGCTCCATTAATACAGCCCCAACTGGAAGTAGTATCCAGAACCAAATATCTGGGGATACTGGTTTCCAATAACGCTGCGGATTACTTTTCAGACAACTTACTTCCCTTAATCCTATATACTAAAAAGAGGATTCAGGGGTGGCAGGCTCTCCCCCTCTCCCTAATTGGAAGAATAAATCTTATTAAAATGAAGCTTCTCCCTAAATATCTTTATCTTCTCCGGAATTGTCCAACCTGGCTACATAGGGCCTTCTTTAGGCAACTAAACTCCCTTTTGTCCAGTTTCATCTGGTACAATAAAACTCCAAAACTTAGCCTTAGAAAGCTCCAGCGACCGTGGACAGAGGGGGGACTTGCTTTCCCAGACCTATATAAATACTTTATAGCTAGTCAGTTAGTTACGGCTCATTGGTGGCTCGTTCAAGACAAATCAAATGCTTCCACAATACTAGACGCGGCCATCCTGGGGTCCTACGAGGCACTTGCCCAAATACTGTATAGAGGGGTAAGAGCGCCGTACCCATTAACTACAAATATGAAGGTGGTTCTGAGAGCATGGAACTTGGTCCAATCCTGGTTCTCTTCATCGCAAAACTCCTTCTCTCCAGGGGTCCCAATCTGGAACAATCCCTCCCTTTCACAATTTTATAAGATCCCTGAT
The DNA here is from genome assembly GCF_040937935.1 of Hyperolius riggenbachi. Classification (NCBI taxonomy): domain Eukaryota; kingdom Metazoa; phylum Chordata; class Amphibia; order Anura; family Hyperoliidae; genus Hyperolius; species Hyperolius riggenbachi. The sequence goes on from NC_090655.1 coordinate 204,466,554, forward strand.
CCAATTGTATGGATCAGGAAAGGGATAACTAAACTGGAACACATCATTTCAAACAGAAAACTGACAGAGTTTGATGCTCTTAAGGTCACTTTTTCCCTGCCAAACTCCTATTTTTTTAGATATTTACAACTGCGTCATGCTTTTGGGGCACAATTTGGGCACGAGCCAATCATACTTAGCTCTACTGCTATTGAAGATATTATTACAAATGAAAACCTTACCAAAGCACTCTCAGCAATATACCAAAGTATAGTGTTAATCACTGAACCCCACGTCACGGTCTTTAAACTGCCCTGGTCCGCACTGATACCTGACCTAGATGACGAGGACTGGGAAGATACTTTAATTAAGCCCTTTGAATATTTGATTTCCGCCAGAGACAAGTTAATCCAATTTAAAATTATTCATCAGGCGTATCTAACCCCTTATAAAATGAGCAAGTTTGGCAGGGAAGCTTCGAGCGCATGCTGGAGATGTGGTGCCACTGGAGCGGATTTTTCCCACATCTTCTGGGACTGCCCCCTGATTGCCGACACCTGGAGAGAAATATGTACTTACATAAGCTCTGTTACTAAGACACACATTACACCAGAACCTAAGATCTGTCTCCTTGGTAACGTGCATATGATTGCTTCCCCCAGATCCCAAAGGCAATTGATAGGTTTACTATTATTTTATTACAGGAAAGCAATAGTGCTACAATGGAAACAACCAGCTCCCCCAACCTACTTATATTGGAAGAAACTGATAAACAACTCTCTTCACCTATACAAGGCAGCTTACATAGCAAGGGGATGCTCCGCCAAGTTTAATAAGATATGGGGAATGTGGATCTCCAATAAAGATACTGCATAGGGTGCACTGAGACTAGATCTCTGAGATTTACTTTAGCTTATTAAGGGTAACTAAGACATGTGGAAGGTCCTAGACATTAATATAGATATAGCTCCTAACTAAAAACTGGGTGTATGTAACTAAAGTACAATGTCTCTGATAAATTTTGCTTAATCTGCATAAATGTATTTATTTGTTTTCCAAATATGTAATGCAATACCTCTGCTTCTTAACAGCCAATTTGCTTGTATGCAATATATAAGACGTGTGGTAACAGTCTGCATTCTTTCCTGTGGTTCCTGTCGCCTCACCTGCGTGTGAGGAAGACAGGGTGTTTTGTTGGTGTTATTAGTTTTGTTTAAACCTGAAAATTTCAATAAAAAGAATTTTCAAAAAAAAAAAAGTCGGCGGGTTTTTAAATGTATACATTTTTACTTTGAAACTTTAACATCGATTTTCTCAAAAACTATAAGGTCTTTTTGAAAAAAAAAAATTTCCTCTTATTCCTCCCGATCTCCTTAATATATTCTCCAAATCTGAGGCTCTTAGCATTTAAGGGGGCTTTGCTATTAACCCTTAAAGTCAGCGGCTACCTTACATTGATCCATGCGTCAACTTTTCCGCTTGGGAGCATGGCCATACGCATTAATTTCGTAATACCCACTGTAATGCGAAAATTACGCGAAAATTACGCTTACGTGAAATTTCGCGAAATCCTTCTTCATTACGATTATGTACTTACGGCCATAATCGTAATTACACTAATTACGCAAAATTTCGCGAAATCGTAATTACGTCATTACGCTCATCTCTATTCTTGCTACACTCTTTTTAACTTAAAATACATTAACAATTATAGTGAGAGTGAAACCACCCCATGATGGCCATGGCATTTGGGATTAGCTGAAAATGCAGGCTCAGAGATCTTGCTATAAAAAGGTCCAAAACAACATTATATGAAGAAAGTGGTTTGGTAAATTCTAACAACCTCTACTCAAAGGAATAAAGCATGATTTATGGAAGGACTAGCCTTTCACTCTGCGTAGACAGAGCATGGCTACTAGGCTTGCTCAAATCACGAATTTGGATAAAATCCGAATAGGTGTTTTTCGGACTTCATCCACTTAATTACAGCACCTGTGCGGGTAGGCAGGGGGTGGGGTAATCTTACCCATCAGTCGTCTTCTTGCTCTGTCCCTCGGCGCCTCCCACGCTGCGTTCCAATCCACCGTCATGTGACTATACACTTTCTCCTTCAAACCAGAAGGAGGAAGTGTTTGTAATCACGTGACGGCGGATTGGAATGCAGCGTGGGAGGCACCGAGGGACAGAGCAAGAAGACGGCTGATGGGTAAGATTAACCCTGCCTTGCCCACCCACATAGGTGCTGTAATTAAGTGGACAAATCTGAATAACACTTATTCGGATTTCATCTGGATTCATGATTTGAGCAAGCCTGATGGCTACTACAGTCCAGTGCTGCTCAGATACCCCTCAATCCCAGATTCGACTATTCGGCCGTGATTGAAAAAAAAATCCAGAAATTCCATGATTCATTTCCGGATTTGAAACGGACTTATGAATTCAACTCAGATCTTTTCCGTGAATGAGGCAATCACGGAAATTCATGGCAGTGATCACGGAAAAGCGTTTAAGCTATTATTAAAGCCCCCATACATGCTACAATCCTCCAAATTGCATGCATTATAAAGGTGATAAGAGGCTACAACTTAAACAAAATTCCAAAAAGAACTTTTAGTTTTTGAGAAAAATGGATTTTAAAGTTAAATCAACACTTTAAATGTGGCTATTGATCGGTAATAAGTGGTTTTAAACAGGGAAATACACTTTAAGCAATCACAGAGGTGAAGGTGAGTCCCAATGGCACCTGGTGGGTGGATGTCCATGGGTGGATGTCCATGGGTGGATGTCACAGCAAGTTTGGGGCTGACTTAAAGGGAACCTAAACTGAGAAGGATATTGATTTTTCCTTTTAAAAGAATACTTTCATTGCCCTAGCTTCACCCTGCAGTAAAAGATTAACGCATTGCAATGAAAATGTCCCAATGTGAAAGGGCCTTAGTGAACTGGGAGGCTGGTAAGTATGTTGATCCAATGAATGAGTGATCAGGTTGGGGATGATTTAATGGTCAGCAAGGCTTGGTTCACACATCAATCTGTACCATTTCTGGTCCAGTCCAGTAAACGGCCTTCAGAATGAGGTAATACTGTGTGACAGTGATGAGAGAAAAAAACAATATTCTTTTCTCCTTATTCTCGTGAAAATTAGTAAAATTTTTGGTTTAGACAAGCAAAAGTTCGATCAAATATTTTTTTTCACCTAATATTTGCCAACTTTCGCGGTTAATAGCAAAGCACCCTTAACATCTAGAATCACCAAATTTGCAGGGTATGTGAAGGAGAAAAGTGAGTACAGAGGAAAAAAAATCTCAAAAAAGACCTTATAGCTTTGGAGAAAATTGATTTAAAAGTTATGATAGGAAATGAGTATACATTTAAATGACAGATAATGTAGCAACCTAATGGTAGTGTAAATTTACATATATAAAAAGAAAGAGCAATTTATTTTGTGACGTGGTTTCTGAAGGGGTCCATGCGCAGTGGGTATGGACCCCATGGAAACCCTGTGGAAGTGTAACGATCAGTGTAACACAGAGAGAGTCTGATTACCGGTGATCTGCAGTATCACCGAGAATGCAGATATATACCTGATTATTGATGATCTGCAGTATCACCGATAATCATATATATCTCTAACCTCTGGACACCTGAGAGAGAAGTGAGTGTTAGGAGTAACAGTAACACTTTGAGGACAGTACCTCAGGAATAGGTACAGAAGCAGTAAGGGGATGAGCAGCGCTACTTAAAAACAGACTAGTGCCTACCTGCAAAAAAGTGCAAGCCCCACTTGTGGGGTCGAATACACACCGAGCATACACATGACCTGTCTACCACTAGAGGAGGATGTTGGTTTCCATTAACAGCTTGCATGCAACCTATTAAGTACTCGTCCCTCCCACTGCGAAGAAGTCAATAGGTTGCATGCAAGCTGTTAATGGAAACCAACATCCTCCTCTAGTGGTAGACAGGTCATGTGTATGCTCGGTGTGTATTCGACCCCACAAGTGGGGCTTGCACTCTTTTGCAGGTAGGCACTAGTCTGTTTTTAAGTAGCGCTGCTCATTTCCTTGCTATGTACTAATGTAATTCGTTTTTTGGTCAGCTGCTCCCACTTAACAGCCATGCTTTTGGTGTATATGCAGAGCTTCTGTTTGGGTTCAAGGTGCGTTTGTAGTTCCTGGGGGGGGCTCAGCGCATCTCTGATGGAGGCCATTCGGAGGCGGCCTGGTGTTGCGCTGATCCACCATTTGCGCAATTTTAAATCACAGAAGCAGTAAGGACTACTGCACAGGAGGATGTTCCTTCCGCTAGCCTAGATTCTCCCGGGGGAGGAGCTAGGCAGGACGTGGGAAGGACAGAGCGTGAGTGACACCAGTGAGAGAGTGTCACTAACAGGCCTGGGAACTGCCTCTAACAGTAAGGCCAGTTCTCGAGGTCGGGCAAGTCAGGTCGTAAACACACAGACAGATAAGGTACAGATTCAGGAGACAGATACGGAATCCAATGAGCAGGCAGGGTTTGGCAACGGAGTATCAGAATAGCAAGGTACAGAATCAGGAGGCAGATGCAGAGTCCAGGAACGAGCAGAATTTGGCAACAGGATATCAGAAATAGCAAGGTACAGAATCAGAGTTCAGAGGAATAGTCAGGCAGGCAGAAGGTCATAACAAATAATACAGTTCAATTCCTAATGCTAAGGTATGAGCTCCGTGATCATCAACACCTTTGGAAACTATGCTAGAACACAGATACTGACAAGGTCTGAGTGCTACCACGTAGTGATCGCAACGCCAGACACCAGAGAAATGACCAGCATCCAGTTTATATACACCAGCGCTCTCCAGCGCCACCCCTAAGTGCTGGACCAATGAAAGCTGCTGAAATTGTCAGCTGACCGGCTAGGTCAGCTGACCTCCTTCTGACTGTCATAAAGGCCCTGCCTCTCTGCGCGCGCGAGCGTCCTCCTAAACCAATGTGGACTATCAGTCCCAGCCACACCAGACATATGTTGTAATGTTTCTGCTGTTTTGAATGCGGAATCTGCCGCACCACTGTCTGTGCGTGCGGCGTTTTCTCCGCATTCAGCATTACTGATAAGAGTCGGCCTATGCGTGTAACCTGCCGCGTTAGACGCGGAATCCGCCGCCCTGCTGTCTGGGCATGCGGCGGTTTTTCCGCGCTCCAACTGCGCGCCAGCTGCCATGTTGCACGCGGAATCAGCCGCCTTACTCTGAGTACCAGCGGCGGCTTTTCCGCGTTTCCTCACAGTACCCCCCCTGAGGGGTGGACTTCGGACAACTCCTACCCAGTTTCTCCAGATAACGAGTGTGGAATTCCTTTCTTAATTCATCCGCATGCATATGACCCTCAGGTACCCATGATCTCTCCTCCATACCATACCCCTTCCAGTGCACCAGATACTGTAGTGAGTTCTGCACTACCCGCGAGTCTAAAATCCTTTCTATTTCATACTCAGGTTGGTCGTCTATCAATATAGGAGGAGGAGGAATGGAACCTACATGAACTGCTGGCTTAAGCAGGGACACATGAAAAGAAAAGATCTTACCCCACGCATGCTGGCAGGGAGATCAATGGTATAGGTAACGTTGTTGATCTTCCTAGACACAGAAAAAGGCCCCACAAACCTGGGACCTAACTTGGCCGAGGGTTGTTTCAGGGTAAAATGCCGTGTGGACACCCAGACCAAGTCTCCTGGTTGGAACTTCCACTCAACGGATCGTTTCTTGTCAGCTTGACCTTTCTGACTTTGAAAAGCCTTTTCCAAATTACTTTTCACGATTCCCCAAGTGGTTTTGAACGACTCTTGCCAAGCCTCCAGAGCTGGAAACGGAGTGGAGGTCACTGGCAATGGGGAAAACTTGGGCAACTTTCCAGTTACCACCTGAAACGGAGCGAACCCAGAGGAAGAGCTCTTCAAATTATTGTGTACAAATTCTGCGTATGGCAAGAACTTGACCCAATCATTTTGTGCTTCCGCCACATAACACCTCAAGAACTGTTCCAATGACTGATTCATCCTCTCCATCTGACCATTGGTCTGTGGGTGGTAGCCCGATGAAAATGACAGTTCCATGCCCATTTGACGGCAAAATGCCCTCCAAAATCTGGAAACAAATTGGACTCCCCGATCTGACACTATGTTTTCCGGAATGCCATGGAGTCGGAAAACGTGGGTGACAAAAAGATCGGCCAACTCCTGGGCCGAGGGGAGTCCCTTCAAGGGCACGAAATGGGCCATTTTGCTGAACCGGTCGACTACCACCCAGATGACCGACATGCCTTCAGACCTAGGAAGCTCACCCACAAAATCCATGGACAAATGGGTCCATGGTTCACTCGGGGTGGGCAAAGGCTGCAGCGTTCCAACAGGTGCCAGACGGGAGAGCTTGCTTTTCGCACACACTGCACACTCTCTAACATACTCCTTGCAGTCTGTTGCCAGGGAAGGCCACCAAGCACATCTAGCAACCAAGTCTTGCGTTCTGGAGGCCCCTGGATGCCCGGCATTTTTGTGCGAGTGGAACATCTGCAAAATCTGGAGACGAAATGGCAGTGGCACAAACATAACCCCTTCAGGCTTTCCCTCAGGGACATCCTGCTGAAAGGGACTCAAAGTCTCCGTCCAGTCTCTCCAAGTCTCTGTGGCTCCCAGCACTACCTTCTGTGGAACAATGGGCTCTGGTTCTGAGGGCTGTGCTGTCTCTGGCTCGAAACATCTGGACAAGGCATCTGCTTTAATGCTTTTACTGCCCGGAGTGTACATAATTACAAATCTAAATCTCGAGAAAAACAGTGACCACCGGGCCTGACGGGGACTCAATCTCTTGGCCCCCTCAATGTGTTCCAAATTCTTGTGATCAGTGTAAACTGAAATTGCGTGTTCTTCTCTCTCTAGCCAATGACGCCATTCCTCAAAGGCCAACTTAACCACTTGCCGACCGCACGCTTATACCGTGCGTCGGCAAAGTGGCAGCTGCAGGACCAGCGACGCAGTACTGCGTCGACAGCTGCAGGCTGATTAATCAGGAAGCAGCCGCTTGCGCGAGCGGCTGCTTCCTGTCAATTCACGGCGGGGGGCTCCGTGAATAGCCTGCGGGCCGCCGATGGCGGCTCGCAGGCTACATGTAAACACAAGCGGAAGTAATCCGCTTTGTTTACATTGTACGGCGCTGCTGCGCAGCAGCGCCGTAAGGCAGATCGGCGATCCCCGGCCAATCAGCGGCCGGGGATCGCCGCCATGTGACAGGGGACTTCCTGTCACTGGCTGCACAGGACGGATAGCGTCCTGTGCAGCCCCAATCCCCAGAGGAGACAGATAGGAGAGGGAGGGGGAGAATGTGACCGCTGAGGGGGGCTTTGAGGTGCCCCCCCCCCCCGCAACATGCCTGCAGGCAGGAGCGATCAGACCCCCCCTGCACATCATCCCCATAGGGGGGAAAAAAGGGGGGCGATCTGATCGCTCTGCGTGCCCGCTGATCTGTGCTGGGGGCTGCAGAGCCCACCCAGCACAGATCCCAGCAAACAGCACTGGTCCTTAAGGGGGGGTAAAGGGTGGGTCCTCAAGTGGTTAATGGCAAGAAGCTCTCTGTTACCTATATCGTAGTTTTTCTCTGCTGGTGAAAATCTCAGAGAAAAATAGGCACATGGGTGTAACCTTCCCTGCAGCCCAGAGCTTTGAGACAACACAGCCCCCACCCCAACTTCTGAGGCGTCAACCTCCACAATGAATGGATAAGAGGTGTCTACATGTCTCAATATGGGTGCAGAGCAAAACAGTTCCTTTAGCGTGGAAAAAGCGGCCAGAGCTCCGGGAGACCAGTGATTTGTATCCGCCCCTTTCTTAGTGAGACTGGTGAGGGGTGCTATGACTTTAGAGTACCCCTTAATGAACCTTCTATAGTAATTTGCAAACCCTAAAAATCTCTGAAGAGATTTGAGTCCTACTGGCTGGGGCCATTCCAGTACAGCAGAGACTTTGGCGGGATCCATAGAAAGGCCAGAAGTAGTGTTGGGCGAACATCTAGATGTCGCTGCACAGAGAATTTAAATGTGTGCATTAAACACCAAGTGAACACCTGACACAACTGGCTGAGCAAATTTGGCCTTATTGGCTATTCATGAGGCAATGCTCATGCAAATATGCATTTGCTTTCGCATGCCAACTAATGCAGGGTCCATTGAACCAATGCCGCAAAGCGGTTTGCCCTGCGGGAATTAGTTCATGCTATACAGCACTATCCAGGAGCGCCTCGGGGAGGCTTCCCAATGCCCCCATACAACCGGGGGACCGCGGGGTCCCAGGCGCTCTCACTGCCTGGGAACCACAGCAGCACCCCGGAGGGGGGAGGCTGGGTGGCGCAGGCGGCCCCCCCAAGCGTGGCCAGCGCCGGGGAGAGCCATCCGCACCTTTCACCTCCCAATATTTAAAAACAGGCACTTACCTTGACGTCCATTGCGTTCTGCTGCTGAGCATAGCTTGGGCGCTCCTGGATAGTGCTGTATAGCATGAACTAATTCCCGCAGGGCAAACCGCTTTGCGGCATTGGTTCAATGGACCCTGCAATAGTTGGCATGCGAAAGCAAATGCATATTTGCATGAGCATTGCCTCATGAATAGCCAATTAGGCCAAATTTGCTCAGCCAGTTATGTCAGGTGTTCACTTGGTGTTTAATGCACACATTTAAATTCTCTGTGCAGCGATTTGTGAATGTCTTTCCCTTGGAGGCGGGTGGCGGATGGCTCATTCCAGGTAGTGTGAGCCCTGGAGTGGGCTGTCAGTGCCTGTCCTCCACCCCCTTGGAGTGCAGTGTGTGAGCCAGCCCTGAGCTCCAAAGCTCGGTGCGACCCATGCCTCATTCCTTTCCTTTTCAAATGTGTTGCACCCAAGCTATGCTCAGCAGCAGAACGCAATGGATGTTAAGGTAAGTGCTTGTTTTTAAATATTGGGAGGTGAAAGGTGCTGATGGCTCTCCCCGGCGCTGGCCACGCTTGGGGGGGCCGCCTGCGCCACCCAGCCTCCCCCCTCCGGGGTGCTGCTGTGGTTCCCAGGCAGTGAGAGCGCCTGGGACCCCGCGGTCCCCCGGTTGTATGGGGGCATTGGGAAGCCTCCCCGAGGCGCTCCTGGATAGTGCTGTATAGCATGAACTAATTCCCGCAGGGCAAACCGCTTTGCGGCATTGGTTCAATGGACCCTGCAATAGTTGGCATGCGAAAGCAAATGCATATTTGCATGAGCATTGCCTCATGAATAGCCAATTAGGCCAAATTTGCTCAGCCAGTTATGTCAGGTGTTCACTTGGTGTTTAATGCACACATTTAAATTCTCTGTGCAGCGATTTGTGAATGTCTTTCCCTTGGAGGCGGGTGGCGGATGGCTCATTCCAGGTAGTGTGAGCCCTGGAGTGGGCTGTCAGTGCCTGTCCTCCACCCCCTTGGAGTGCAGTGTGTGAGCCAGCCCTGAGCTCCAAAGCTCGGTGCGACCCATGCCTCATTCCTTTCCTTTTCAAATGTGTTGCACCCAAGCTATGCTCAGCAGCAGAACGCAATGGATGTTAAGGTAAGTGCTTGTTTTTAAATATTGGGAGGTGAAAGGTGCTGATGGCTCTCCCCGGCGCTGGCCACGCTTGGGGGGGCCGCCTGCGCCACCCAGCCTCCCCCCTCCGGGGTGCTGCTGTGGTTCCCAGGCAGTGAGAGCGCCTGGGACCCCGCGGTCCCCCGGTTGTATGGGGGCATTGGGAAGCCTCCCCGAGGCGCTCCTGGATAGTGCTGTATAGCATGAACTAATTCCCGCAGGGCAAACCGCTTTGCGGCATTGGTTCAATGGACCCTGCAATAGTTGGCATGCGAAAGCAAATGCATATTTGCATGAGCATTGCCTCATGAATAGCCAATTAGGCCAAATTTGCTCAGCCAGTTATGTCAGGTGTTCACTTGGTGTTTAATGCACACATTTAAATTCTCTGTGCAGCGATTTGTGAATGTCTTTCCCTTGGAGGCGGGTGGCGGATGGCTCATTCCAGGTAGTGTGAGCCCTGGAGTGGGCTGTCAGTGCCTGTCCTCCACCCCCTTGGAGTGCAGTGTGTGAGCCAGCCCTGAGCTCCAAAGCTCGGTGCGACCCATGCCTCATTCCTTTCCTTTTCAAATGTGTTGCACCCAAGCTATGCTCAGCAGCAGAACGCAATGGATGTTAAGGTAAGTGCTTGTTTTTAAATATTGGGAGGTGAAAGGTGCTGATGGCTCTCCCCGGCGCTGGCCACGCTTGGGGGGGCCGCCTGCGCCACCCAGCCTCCCCCCTCCGGGGTGCTGCTGTGGTTCCCAGGCAGTGAGAGCGCCTGGGACCCCGCGGTCCCCCGGTTGTATGGGGGCATTGGGAAGCCTCCCCGAGGCGCTCCTGGATAGTGCTGTATAGCATGAACTAATTCCCGCAGGGCAAACCGCTTTGCGGCATTGGTTCAATGGACCCTGCAATAGTTGGCATGCGAAAGCAAATGCATATTTGCATGAGCATTGCCTCATGAATAGCCAATTAGGCCAAATTTGCTCAGCCAGTTATGTCAGGTGTTCACTTGGTGTTTAATGCACACATTTAAATTCTCTGTGCAGCGATTTGTGAATGTCTTTCCCTTGGAGGCGGGTGGCGGATGGCTCATTCCAGGTAGTGTGAGCCCTGGAGTGGGCTGTCAGTGCCTGTCCTCCACCCCCTTGGAGTGCAGTGTGTGAGCCAGCCCTGAGCTCCAAAGCTCGGTGCGACCCATGCCTCATTCCTTTCCTTTTCAAATGTGTTGCACCCAAGCTATGCTCAGCAGCAGAACGCAATGGATGTTAAGGTAAGTGCTTGTTTTTAAATATTGGGAGGTGAAAGGTGCTGATGGCTCTCCCCGGCGCTGGCCACGCTTGGGGGGGCCGCCTGCGCCACCCAGCCTCCCCCCTCCGGGGTGCTGCTGTGGTTCCCAGGCAGTGAGAGCGCCTGGGACCCCGCGGTCCCCCGGTTGTATGGGGGCATTGGGAAGCCTCCCCGAGGCGCTCCTGGATAGTGCTGTATAGCATGAACTAATTCCCGCAGGGCAAACCGCTTTGCGGCATTGGTTCAATGGACCCTGCAATAGTTGGCATGCGAAAGCAAATGCATATTTGCATGAGCATTGCCTCATGAATAGCCAATTAGGCCAAATTTGCTCAGCCAGTTATGTCAGGTGTTCACTTGGTGTTTAATGCACACATTTAAATTCTCTGTGCAGCGATTTGTGAATGTCTTTCCCTTGGAGGCGGGTGGCGGATGGCTCATTCCAGGTAGTGTGAGCCCTGGAGTGGGCTGTCAGTGCCTGTCCTCCACCCCCTTGGAGTGCAGTGTGTGAGCCAGCCCTGAGCTCCAAAGCTCGGTGCGACCCATGCCTCATTCCTTTCCTTTTCAAATGTGTTGCACCCAAGCTATGCTCAGCAGCAGAACGCAATGGATGTTAAGGTAAGTGCTTGTTTTTAAATATTGGGAGGTGAAAGGTGCTGATGGCTCTCCCCGGCGCTGGCCACGCTTGGGGGGGCCGCCTGCGCCACCCAGCCTCCCCCCTCCGGGGTGCTGCTGTGGTTCCCAGGCAGTGAGAGCGCCTGGGACCCCGCGGTCCCCCGGTTGTATGGGGGCATTGGGAAGCCTCCCCGAGGCGCTCCTGGATAGTGCTGTATAGCATGAACTAATTCCCGCAGGGCAAACCGCTTTGCGGCATTGGTTCAATGGACCCTGCAATAGTTGGCATGCGAAAGCAAATGCATATTTGCATGAGCATTGCCTCATGAATAGCCAATTAGGCCAAATTTGCTCAGCCAGTTATGTCAGGTGTTCACTTGGTGTTTAATGCACACATTTAAATTCTCTGTGCAGCGATTTGTGAATGTCTTTCCCTTGGAGGCGGGTGGCGGATGGCTCATTCCAGGTAGTGTGAGCCCTGGAGTGGGCTGTCAGTGCCTGTCCTCCACCCCCTTGGAGTGCAGTGTGTGAGCCAGCCCTGAGCTCCAAAGCTCGGTGCGACCCATGCCTCATTCCTTTCCTTTTCAAATGTGTTGCACCCAAGCTATGCTCAGCAGCAGAACGCAATGGATGTTAAGGTAAGTGCTTGTTTTTAAATATTGGGAGGTGAAAGGTGCTGATGGCTCTCCCCGGCGCTGGCCACGCTTGGGGGGGCCGCCTGCGCCACCCAGCCTCCCCCCTCCGGGGTGCTGCTGTGGTTCCCAGGCAGTGAGAGCGCCTGGGACCCCGCGGTCCCCCGGTTGTATGGGGGCATTGGGAAGCCTCCCCGAGGCGCTCCTGGATAGTGCTGTATAGCATGAACTAATTCCCGCAGGGCAAACCGCTTTGCGGCATTGGTTCAATGGACCCTGCAATAGTTGGCATGCGAAAGCAAATGCATATTTGCATGAGCATTGCCTCATGAATAGCCAATTAGGCCAAATTTGCTCAGCCAGTTATGTCAGGTGTTCACTTGGTGTTTAATGCACACATTTAAATTCTCTGTGCAGCGATTTGTGAACATCTAGATGTTCGGGTTCGGGCCGAACAGGCCGAATATGGCCGCGATGTTCGGGTGTTCGACCCGAACTCCGAACATAATGGAAGTCAATGGGGACCCGAACTTTTGTGCTTTGTAAAGCCTCCTTACATGCTACATACCCCAAATTTACAGGGTATGTGCACCTTGGGAGTGGGTACAAGAGGAAAAATTTTTTTAGCAAAAAGAGCTTATAGTTTTTGAGAAAATCGATTTTAAAGTTTCAAAGGGAAAACTGTCTTTTAAATGCGGGAAATGTCTGTTTTCTTTGCACAGGTAACATGCTTTTTGTCGGCATGCAGTCATAAATGTAATACATATAAGAGGTTCCAGGAAAAGGGACCGGTAACGCTAACCCAGCAGCAGCACACGTGATGGAACAAGAGGAGGGTGGCGCAGGAGGAGAAGGCCACGCTTTGAGACACAACAACCCAGGCCTTGCATGAGGACAAGAAGCGTGCGGATAGCAATTTGCATTTTGTCGCCATGCAGTCATAAATGTAATACAGATGAGAGGTTCAATAAACAGGGACCGGAAACGCTAACCCATCACAGATGTTCATTGTTCATGTTACTTGGTTGGGGTCCGGGAGTGTTGCGTAGTCGTTTCCAATCCAGGATTGATTCATTTTAATTTGAGTCAGACGGTCTGCATTTTCTGTGGAGAGGCGGATACGCCGCCGATCTGTGACGATGCCTCCGGCAGCACTGAAACAGCGTTCCGACATAACGCTGGCTGCCGGGCAAGCCAGCACCTCTATTGCGTACATTGCCAGTTTGTGCCAGGTGTCTAGCTTCGATACCCAATAGTTGAAGGGTGCAGATGGATTGTTCAACACAGCTACGCCATCTGACATGTAGTCCTTGACCATCTTCTCCAGGCGATCGGTGTTGGAGGTGGATCTGCACGCTTGCTGTTCTGTGTGCTGCTGCATGGGTGTCAGAAAATTTTCCCACTCCAAGGACACTGCCGATACCATTCCCTTTTGGGCACTAGCTGCGGCTTGTGTTGTTTGCTGCCCTCCTGGTCGTCCTGGGTTTGCGGAAGTCAGTCTGTCGGCGTACAACTGGCTAGAGGAGGGGGAGGATGTCAATCTCCTCTCTAAAGTCTCCACAAGGGCCTGCTGGTATTCTTCCATTTTGACCTGTCTGGCTCTTTCTTCAAGCAGTTTTGGAACATTGTGTTTGTACCGTGGATCCAGAAGGGTATAAACCCAGTAATTGGTGTTGTCCAGAATGCGCACAATGCGTGGGTCGCGTTCAATGCAGTCCTAGGCCGAAGAGGTCATAGCCTAGGGTCACAAAACCTGTTTATTGGGCAATTTCAATGGTGGCGAGTCTGACGTACATAAATCGCAGCAATGGCCGTTAGCAACGTCTGAATCTCACGAAATGTCTCATGCAGGTAGAAGACATATTGTTAGACTTGGGCTCCAAAGATGGGTTCCCTACATCTCTGCAAACCAGAGTTACAGGGCTCCAAATTTGGTAAAATCCCCCATAGGCTTTCATTGGGCCTCCTATTTACAGTTCCAAAATCTCACATCTTTTCAAAGGGCAATTACTCAGCAGTGGCAAATTTTCTAGCATTGTAGGGACCCTTAGGGGGAACATGACTGGTGAGTTTCGGGCCCCTAGGCCGAAGAGGTCATAGCCTAGGGTCACAAAAACCTGTTTATTGGGGCTATTTCAATGGTAGTGATGGTGACGTACATAAATCGCAGCAATGGCCGTTAGCAAAGTCTGAATCTCACGAAATGTCTCATGCAGGTAGAAGACATATTGTTAGACTTGGATTCCAAAGATGGGGTCCCTACATCTCTGCAAACCAGAGTTACAGGGGTCCAAAATTGGTAAAATCCCCCATAGGATTTCATTGGCTCCCTATTTCACTTTCCAAAATCTCACATCTTTTCAAAGGGCAATGGCTCAGCAGTACCAAATTTTCTAGCATTGTAGGGACCCTTAGGGGGAACATGACTGGTGAGTTTCGGGCCCCTAGGCCGAAGAGGTCATAGCCTAGGGTCACAAAAACCTGTTTATTGGGGCTATTTCAATGGTAGTGATGGTGACGTACATAAATCGCAGCAATGGCCGTTAGCAAAGTCTGAATCTCACGAAATGTCTCATGCAGGTAGAAGACATATTGTTAGACTTGGATTCCAAAGATGAGGTCCCTACATCTCTGCAAACCAGAGTTACAGGGGTCCAAAATTGGTAAAATCCCCCATAGGATTTCATTGGCTCCCTATTTCACTTTCCAAAATCTCACATCTTTTCAAAGGGCAATGGCTCAGCAGTACCAAATTTTCTAGCATTGTAGGGACCCTTAGGGGGAACATGACTGGTGAGTTTCGGGCCCCTAGGCCGAAGAGGTCATAGCCTAGGGTCACAAAAACCTGTTTATTGGGGCTATTTCAATGGTAGTGATGGTGACGTACATAAATCGCAGCAATGGCCGTTAGCAAAGTCTGAATCTCACGAAATGTCTCATGCAGGTAGAAGACATATTGTTAGACTTGGATTCCAAAGATGGGGTCCCTACATCTCTGCAAACCAGAGTTACAGGGGTCCAAAATTGGTAAAATCCCCCATAGGATTTCATTGGCTCCCTATTTCACTTTCCAAAATCTCACATCTTTTCAAAGGGCAATGGCTCAGCAGTACCAAATTTTCTAGCATTGTAGGGACCCTTAGGGGGAACATGACTGGTGAGTTTCGGGCCCCTAGGCCGAAGAGGTCATAGCCTAGGGTCACAAAAACCTGTTTATTGGGGCTATTTCAATGGTAGTGATGGTGACGTACATAAATCGCAGCAATGGCCGTTAGCAAAGTCTGAATCTCACGAAATGTCTCATGCAGGTAGAAGACATATTGTTAGACTTGGATTCCAAAGATGGGGTCCCTACATCTCTGCAAACCAGAGTTACAGGGGTCCAAAATTGGTAAAATCCCCCATAGGATTTCATTGGCTCCCTATTTCACTTTCCAAAATCTCACATCTTTTCAAAGGGCAATGGCTCAGCAGTACCAAATTTTCTAGCATTGTAGGGACCCTTAGGGGGAACATGACTGGTGAGTTTCGGGCCCCTAGGCCGAAGAGGTCATAGCCTAGGGTCACAAAAACCTGTTTATTTGGGCTATTTCAATGGTAGTGATGGTGGCGTACATAAATCTCAGCCATGGCCGTTAGCAACGTCTGAATCTCACGAAATGTCTCATGCAGGTAGAAGACATATTGTTAGACTTAGATTCCAAAGATGGGGTCCCTACATCTCTGCAAACCAGAGTTACAGGGGTCCAAAATTGGTAAAATCCCCTATAGGCTTTCATTGGGCCTCCTATTTACCGTTCCAAAATCTCACACCATTTCAAAGGGCAATGGCTCAGCAGTGGCAAAACTCACCAGTCATGATCCCCCTAAGGGTCCCTACAATGCTAGAAAATTTGGTACTGCTGAGCCATTGCCCTTTGAAAAGATGTGAGATTTTGGAAAGTGAAATAGGGAGGCAATGAAATCCTATGGGGGATTTTACCAATTTTGGACCCCTGTAACTCTGGTTTGCAGAGATGTAGGGACCCCATCTTTGGAATCCAAGTCTAACAATATGTCTTCTACCTGCATGAGACATTTCGTGAGATTCAGACTTTGCTAACGGCCATTGCTGCGATTTATGTACGTCACCATCACTACCATTGAAATAGCCCCAATAAACAGGTTTTTGTGACCCTAGGCTATGACCTCTTCGGCCTAGGGGCCCGAAACTCACCAGTCATGTTCCCCCTAAGGGTCCCTACAATGCTAGAAAATTTGGTACTGCTGAGCCATTGCCCTTTGAAAAGATGTGAGATTTTGGAAAGTGAAATAGGGAGCCAATGAAATCCTATGGGGGATTTTACCAATTTTGGACCCCTGTAACTCTGGTTTGCAGAGATGTAGGGACCCCATCTTTGGAATCCAAGTCTAACAATATGTCTTCTACCTGCATGAGACATTTCGTGAGATTCAGACTTTGCTAACGGCCATTGCTGCGATTTATGTACGTCACCATCACTACCATTGAAATAGCCCCAATAAACAGGTTTTTGTGACCCTAGGCTATGACCTCTTCGGCCTAGGGGCCCGAAACTCACCAGTCATGTTCCCCCTAAGGGTCCCTACAATGCTAGAAAATTTGGTACTTCTGACTGAGCCATTGCCCTTTGAAAAGATGTGAGATTTTGGAAAGTGAAATAGGGAGCCAATGAAATCCTATGGGGGCTTTTACCAATTTTGGACCCCTGTAACTCTGGTTTGCAGAGATGTAGGGACCCCATCTTTGGAATCCAAGTCTAACAATATGTCTTCTACCTGCATGAGACATTTCGTGAGATTCAGACTTTGCTAACGGCCATTGCTGCGATTTATGTACGTCACCATCACTACCATTGAAATAGCCCCAATAAACAGGTTTTTGTGACCCTAGGCTATGACCTCTTCGGCCTAGGGGCCCGAAACTCACCAGTCATGTTCCCCCTAAGGGTCCCTACAATGCTAGAAAATTTGGTGCTGCTGAGCCATTGCCCTTTGAAAAGATGTGAGATTTTGGAAAGTGAAATAGGGAGCCAATGAAATCCTATGGGGGATTTTACCAATTTTGGACCCCTGTAACTCTGGTTTGCAGAGATGTAGGGACCCCATCTTTGGAATCCAAGTCTAACAATATGTCTTCTACCTGCATGAGACATTTCGTGAGATTCAGACTTTGCTAACGGCCATTGCTGCGATTTATGTACGTCACCATCACTACCATTGAAATAGCCCCAATAAACAGGTTTTTGTGACCCTAGGCTATGACCTCTTCGGCCTAGGGGCCCGAAACTCACCAGTCATGTTCCCCCTAAGGGTCCCTACAATGCTAGAAAATTTGGTACTGCTGAGCCATTGCCCTTTGAAAAGATGTGAGATTTTGGAAAGTGAAATAGGGAGCCAATGAAATCCTATGGGGGATTTTACCAATTTTGGACCCCTGTAACTCTGGTTTGCAGAGATGTAGGGACCCCATCTTTGGAATCCAAGTCTAACAATATGTCTTCTACCTGCATGAGACATTTCGTGAGATTCAGACTTTGCTAACGGCCATTGCTGCGATTTATGTACGTCACCATCACTACCATTGAAATAGCCCCAATAAACAGGTTTTTGTGACCCTAGGCTATGACCTCTTTGGCCTAGGGGCCTGAAACTCACCAGTCATGTTCCCCCTAAGGGTCCCTACAATGCTAGAAAATTTGCCACTGCTGAGTAATTGCCCTTTGAAAAGATGTGAGATTTTGGAACTGTAAATAGGAGGCCCAATGAAAGCCTATGGGGGATTTTACCAAATTTGGAGCCCTGTAACTCTGGTTTGCAGAGATGTAGGGAACCCATCTTTGGAGCCCAAGTCTAACAATATGTCTTCTACCTGCATGAGACATTTCGTGAGATTCAGACGTTGCTAACGGCCATTGCTGCGATTTATGTACGTCAGACTCGCCACCATTGAAATTGCCCAATAAACAGGTTTTGTGACCCTAGGCTATGACCTCTTCGGCCTAGGACTGCATTGAACGCGACCCACGCATTGTGCGCATTCTGGACAACACCAATTACTGGGTTTATACCCTTCTGGATCCACGGTACAAACACAATGTTCCAAAACTGCTTGAAGAAAGAGCCAGACAGGTCAAAATGGAAGAATACCAGCAGGCCCTTGTGGAGACTTTAGAGAGGAGATTGACATCCTCCCCCTCCTCTAGCCAGTTGTACGCTGACAGACTGACTTCCGCAAACACAGGACGACCAGGAGGGCAGCAAACAACACAAGCCGCAGCTAGTGCCCAAAAGGGAATGGTATCGGCAGTGTCCTTGGAGTGGGAAAATTTTCTGACACCCATGCAGCAGCACACAGAACAGCAAGCGTGCAGATCCACCTCCAACACCGATCGCCTGGAGAAGATGGTCAAGGACTACATGTCAGATGGCGTAGCTGTGTTGAACAATCCATCTGCACCCTTCAACTATTGGGTATCGAAGCTAGACACCTGGCACAAACTGGCAATGTACGCAATAGAGGTGCTGGCTTGCCCGGCAGCCAGCGTTGTGTCGGAACGCTGTTTCAGTGCTGCCGGAGGCATCGTCACAGATCGGCGGCGTATCCGCCTCTCCACAGAAAATGCAGACCGTCTGACTCAAATTAAAATGAATCAATCCTGGATTGGAAACGACTACGCAACACTCCCGGACCCCAACCAAGTAACATGAACAATGAACATCTGTGATGGGTTAGCGTTTCCGGTCCCTGTTTATTGAACCTCTCATCTGTATTACATTTATGACTGCATGGCGACAAAATGCAAATTGCTATCCGCACGCTTCTTGTCCTCATGCAAGGCCTGGGTTGTTGTGTCTCAAAGCGTGGCCTTCTCCTCCTGCGCCACCCTCCTCTTGTTCCATCATGTGTGCTGCTGCTGGGTTAGCGTTACCGGTCCCTTTTCCTGGAACCTCTTATATGTATTACATTTATGACTGCATGCCTACAAAAAGCATGTTACCTGTGCAAAGAAAACAGACATTTCCCGCATTTAAAAGACAGTTTTCCCTTTGAAACTTTAAAATCGATTTTCTCAAAAACTATAAGCTCTTTTTGCTAAAAAAATTTTTCCTCTTGTACCCACTCCCAAGGTGCACATACCCTGTAAATTTGGGGTATGTAGCATGTAAGGAGGCTTTACAAAGCACGAAAGTTCGGGTCCCCATTGACTTCCATTATGTTCGGAGTTCGGCCATGTTCGGCCCGAACCCGAACATCTAGATGTTCGCCCAACACTACACGTGACCCGTTCGGCCAATCACAGCGCTAGCCGAACGTTCGGGTAACGTTCGGCCATGCGCTCTTAGTTCGGCCATATGGCCGAACAGTTTGGCCGAACACCATCAGGTGTTCGGCCGAACCCGAACATCACCCGAACAGGGTGATGTTCTGCAGAACCCGAACAGTGGCGAACACTGTTCGCCCAACACTAGCCAGAAGTGGAAATTATGTATCCCAGAAAAGCCACAGATGTCACCTCAAAAATACATTTCTCTAATTTAGCGTAAAGCCTGTTTTGTCTAAGCTTGCGCAGCACAAATTTAACATGAGTTCTGTGCTCAGAGAGGTTGTTTGTGAAGATCAAAATGTCGTCCAGGTAAATTAGGACAAATTTACCCAACACCTTTCTGAAAACCTCGTTAATGAGTTCCTGGAAGACGGCCGGAGCGTTACACAACCCGAAGGGCATCACCAGATACTCGTAATGCCCGTCGGGTGTGTTGAAGGCCGTCTTCCATTCATCGCCCTCTCTGATCCGCACCAGATTGTATGCACCCCGCAAATCCAATTTTGAAAAGATCTTGGCATTGGTGACTTGAGTAAATAAATCGTCTATCAAGGGTAATGGATATCGATTTTTAACTGTAATTTTATTCAGTCCCCGGTAATCAATGCATGGACGAAGACCTCCATCCTTTTTCTTTACAAAAAAGAAACCTGCTCCGGCAGGTGACCGGGAATGACGAATGAAACCCTCTTTTCTGGCCCAGACAAATTGTAGAGGTGACCTCTAGGGGGCATACAACCTGATCGGAGATCAATCGGGCAATCGAAAGGGCGATGGGGCGGTTAGTTATCGGCGGCTTTGGGACAGAATACGTCTGAGAACTCAACGTAAGAATCCGGGACTCCCTCCACATGAATCCTGGTCTGGCCCAAATTTACCTTCACTAGACAATGCTGAACACAATGGGCGGACCAGCTCGTTAACTGACCAGTGGCCCAATCTATGTGCGGGGAGTGAAGGTGTAGCCACGGCATACCAAGGATGATTGTGGAGGTTGTCCTGTGCAAACAAAAAACTGCAATCTCTCCTTATGCAATACCCCTATAGTGACTTCCACCTCTGGTGTCTGAGACAGCGGATGATTACGCTGTAGGGGGGAGTCATCTACTGCCGTAACCTGAAGTGGTGGTTTAACCGGAGTGAGCGGAACACCTAATCTCTTAGCAAACTCGTAATCCATAAAATTAGCTGCTGAGCCTGAATCAACGAAGGCCTCAGAGACTTCAGATTTACCCTCCCATGTGACAGTACAAGGAAGAAGTAACCGTTTATCTTCTAGGGGTAAAAGTCGCGCGCCTAGGGTGTTACCCCCTACAACTCCTAGGCGGTAGCGTTTGCCGACTTGTTAGGACAATTACGTACTCTATGACCCCTCTCTGCGCAGTAAAGACACAGCTGCTCAGACATCCTACGTCTTCGCTCCACTTGAGATAGCTTCGACCGACCAATTTGCATTGGTTCGGGTGGAGGCGAGACGGGCGGAGGTGGAGTTACAGGAGGTGCAGCGTAGGACACCATTCTTACATGACTACTACCCCGGGTCTGTTTCTGATAAAGCAGCCTGCGGTCGACTCGAATGGCCGATGAAATGGCCTCATCGACTGTTTTTGGTTCAATTTGGCAACAGGATATCAGAAATAGCAAGGTACAGAATCAGAGTTCAGAGGAATAGTCAGGCAGGCAGAAGGTCATAACAAATAATACAGTTCAATTCCTAATGCTAAGGTATGAGCTCCGTGATCATCAACACCTTTGGAAACTATGCTAGAACACAGATACTGACAAGGTCTGAGTGCTACCACGTAGTGATCGCAATGCCAGACACCAGAGAAATGACCAGCATCCAGTACAGACGCGTATCTACCAGCATGCACATATGTCATTTGCCCTGGGCGCCCGCTTCTCCAGACAACTAGGGGCGCAGACTGACTATATCATTCATAGTTATCACATGCGCCGTCATTAGCAAGTGATCGGCACCTAATTTCCTCTATCACATCAGTTGTATACAGCCACGCTAGAAACAGCCTCCTTGTATTTCCTGCAGAAGCCCCGCCCAGAATTCTCCGCCTTCTCCAGTCTGCTGTGTGAGTGAGATCAGATGTGCACAGCATGGCACTCAGTCTCTACCCACAGCCGCAGCCTCCTCCTTGAGCCCGCCCACTGCACACCACAAAAGGAAACATCCTGTACTCGTAAGTTACTAGGTGTATGTAAATAGGATAGGATGGGGGGGGGGGGGTTGTGTCTTGTAGTGAGGTGTGTGGTGTGGCTGGGACTTGTAGTGCTGTGTGTGTGATGTGGCTGGGACTTGTAGTGCTGTGTGTGTGGTGTGGCTGGGACTTGTAGTGCTGTGTGTGTGTGGTGTGTCTGGGACTTGTAGTGCTGTGTGTGTGGTGTGGCTGGGACTTGTAGTGCTGTGTGTGTGGTGTGGCTGGGACTTGTAGTGCTGTGTGGTGTGGCTGGGACTTGTAGTGCTGTGTGTGTGGTGTGGCTGGGACTTGTAGTGCTGTGTGTGTGGTGTGCCTGGGACTTGTAGTGCTGTGTGTGTGTGGTGTGGCTGGGACTTGTAGTGCTGTGTGTGTGTGGTGTGTCTGGGACTTGTAGTGCTGTGTGTGTGAGTGGTGTGGCTGGGACTTGTAGTGCTGTGTGTGTGGTGTGGCTGGGACTTGTAGTGCTGTGTGTGTGGTGTGGCTGGGACTTGTAGTGCTGTGTGTGTGTGGTGTGTCTGGGACTTGTAGTGCTGTGTGTGTGAGTGGTGTGGCTGGGACTTGTAGTGCTGTGTGTGTGGTGTGGCTGGGACTTGTAGTGCTGTGTGTGTGGTGTGGCTGGGACTTGTAGTGCTGTGTGTGTGGTGTGGCTGGGACTTGTAGTGCTGTGTGTGTGATGTGGCTGGGACTTGTAGTGCTGTGTGTGTGGTGTGCCTGGGACTTGTAGTGCTGTGTGTGTGGTGTGCCTGGGACTTGTAGTGCTGTGTGTGTGGTGTGCCTGGGACTTGTAGTGCTGTGTGTGTGTGGTGTGTCTGGGACTTGTAGTGCTGTGTGTGTGTGGTGTGCCTGGGACTTGTAGTGCTCTGTGTGTGTGGTGTGCCTGGGACTTGTAGTGCTGTGTGTGTGTGGTGTGTGCCTGGGACTTGTAGTGCTGTGTGTGTGGTGTGGCTGGGACTTGTAGTGCTGTGTGTGTGTGGTGTGCCTGGGACTTGTAGTGCTGTGTGTGTGTCTGTGGTGTGTCTGGGACTTGTAGTGCTGTGTGTGTGAGTGGTGTGTCTGGGACTTGTAGTGCTGTGTGTGTGGTGTGGCTGGGACTTGTAGTGCTGTGTGTGTGGTGTGGCTGGGACTTGTAGTGCTGTGTGTGTGGTGTGTCTGGGACTTGTAGTGCTGTGTGTGTGGTGTAGCTGGGACTCTTAGTGCTGTGTGTGCGGTGTGGCTGGGACTTGTAGTGCTGCGTGTGCGGTGTGGCTGGGACTTGTAGTGCTGTGTGTGTGGTGTAGCTGGGCTGGGACTCTTAGTGCTGCGTGTGCGGTGTGGCTGGGACTTGTAGTGCTGCGTGTGCGGTGTGGCTGGGACTTGTAGTGCTGTGTGTGCGGTGTGGCTGGGCTGGGACTCTTAGTGCTGCGTGTGTGGTGTGGCTGGGACTTGTAGTGCTGTGTGTGTGGTGTGGCTGGGACTTGTAGTGCTGCGTGTGCGGTGTGGCTGGGACTTGTAGTGCTGTGTGTGCGGTGTGGCTGGGACTTGTAGTGCTGTGTGTGTGGTGTGTCTGGGATCTGAAGTGCTGTGTTTGGGATCTGAAGTGCTGTGTGTGGTTTTCATTTGTCACTTGGGGGGGAAGGCCTCACACTACCTGCAATTGTCACTTGGGGAACACACTACCTGCAATTGTCACTTGGGGAAGCTGCATTTATAGCTTGGGAGGCCTCACATTAGCTGCATTTATCACTTGAGGGCCTCAGTCAGGCCATGCACACCCTGCCCACTCCCACAACCCCTCCCCCCAATGAAAAATACCTACCGAGTTAATGACTCCACCCGTCTGTAAAAAAAATTGTCTACGTTTTTTAACCTTTGTCCAGGAAAAATTGCATCAAACCCCCGGCCCCCCCCATTCCCAAAAGGGGCGCAATTGAATTGCTTGCCATGGGCGCCGTCATCCCTAGATACGCCTCTGATATACACCAGCGCTCTCCAGCGCCACCCCTAAGTGCTGGACCAATGAAAGCTGCTGAAATTGTCAGCTGACCGGCTAGGTCAGCTGACCTCCTTTTGACTGTCATAAAGGCTGTGCCTCTCTGCGCGCGCGAGCGTCCTCCTAAACCAATGTGGACTATCAGTCCCAACCACACCAGACATATGTTGTAATGTTTCTGCTGTTTTGAATGCGGAATCCGCCGCACCACTGTCTGTGCGTGCGGTGTTTTCTCCGCATTCAGCATTACTGATAAGAGTCGGCCTATGCGTGTAACCTGCCGCGTTAGACGCGGAATCCGCCGCCCTGCTGTCTGGGCATGCGGCGGTTTTTCCGCGCTCCGACTGCGCGCCAGCTGCCATGTTGCACGCGGAATCAGCCGCCTTACTCTGAACACCAGCGGCGGCTTTTCCTCGTTTCCTCACAAGAAGTGGCAATGCTTTGGCAGGGATTGCTATACAGCCGCAATAAGGCTGTATAAGGATCCCTGGCAACTTTATCTATTTTTTAAATATTTTTTGTTGTTCAGAATCAGAATCAGAATCAGAATCAGCTTTATTCGCCAAGTATGCCAGAGACATACCCGGAATTGTTTTTGGAGCACATGGCATGGCGTTTGTACATACAAACAAACATAAGAACTACGTACATACGGTGAAGGGTAGGCTACATAAACATGAACATAGACATGTACATAGTGGTCGGCATTTAGTCAAACCGGGGTTATATGCAAGGGGAAGGGCACAAGCTGTCACGAGTTCAGTTTGAGTACCGCTTGGGGGAAGAAGGTATTCCAGCGTCTGGTGGTTCTGGTGGGGACAGCCCTGTAGCGGCGGCCCAGTGGAAGGAGCCTGAAGAACCGACTGCCCGGGTGGGAGGGGTCGGTCGAGATCTTGGTGGCCCTAGTCCTCATCCTGGCCGTGTGGAGGAGATCGAGGGGTGGCAGTGGTAGACCGATGATCTTTTCTGCAGTGCTGATTACTCTGTGGAGTTTGTACTTATCGCTAGCAGATGCCCCTGCGTACCAGACAATGAGGGATGTGCAAAGAATGGACTCCACGGTGGCAGTGTAAAAGCTCCTGAGCAACTCGCGTGGGATGCCAAATTTTTTCAGTTGGCGCAGGAAGAATAACCTCTGCTGTGCCTTTTTCTGGGTTATGGTGGTGTTCTCCCCCTCATTTTAGGTCCTTAGTGATGGTTGTGCCGAGGAACCGAACGCAGGGGACCCTGGAGACTTCGACATCCCTTATGAGAATTGGGTGGAGTGGGGGGGGGGCGTCTCCTGAAGTCCACGACCAGTTCCACTGTCTTTGCTGCATTGAGGACTAAGTTGTTATCTGTACACCAGTTGCAGATCCTGTCTATCTCACCTCGGTAGGCGTCCTCATTGTTACCGCTGATGAGACCAATGATTGTGGTGTCATCCGCAAACTTGATGACCTTGACAGAGTCGTCAGTAGAGATGCAGCTGTTGGTGTACAGGGAGAACAGGAGCGGGGACAGGACACACCCTTGCGGAGCACCTATGTTGGTAGTTCTCACCTTGGAGAAGCAATTACCTAGCTTGACCCTCTGCGTTCTGTTGGACAGGAAGTCCCCGATCCACCTGCAGAGGGGGGGGGGGGGGGGGGGGGCTACTCCCAACTGGGCGAGGTTGGCCAGCAGGATTTCAGGGCAGATGGTATTGAAGGCAGAACTGAAATCCAAGAACAGTAGCCTGGTATAGGCGTTTGGCCTGTCGAGGTGCTCCGTAATGTACTCCAGGCTGATGTTGATGGCGTCCTCTACCGACCGGTTTGCCCTGTATGCGAATTGGTGTGAGTCAAGGAGGGCGTTAGTGGAGTGCTTCAGGGAGGCAAGGACCAGCCGCTCAAAGATCTTCATGATGGTGGGGGTTAGGGCCACTGGTCTGTAATTGTTGAGGTCTGTGTTACCCGACTTCTTGGGGACTGGGATAATCGTGGACCTCTTGAAGCAGGAGGGGACCTTGCCCTCCATAAGGGATCTGTTGTAGATGGAGGTGAGGACAGGGGCCAGCTGGCTTGCACACGTCCTCAGGCAGATTGACGTTACCCCATCCGGGCCCGAAGCTTTCCTAGGGTCAAGCTTGTGTAGGTGCCGTAGTACATCCTCCTCACTAACTGCGGTCGGAGCATCACCGCCACCTCCCGGGACAGATAGGGGGGAGTGCGCCCCATTGTACTTGGTCGCTGTCGTGCCAGACTGCTTCAGAGTGTGGTAAATTAAAAAAAAATTGTGGGGTCCCCCTCCAAATCCTCTTCAACCCCTTGACCCCTATGAAGGCTGGGATAGCCAGAATGATGAGCATGGAGCTTCGCACCCTGAGCAATACCAGCCCACATGGTCCATGGTATGATATGGCAAAGCCTCCCCCTCCCCCCCAGAGCCATTTCCCAATCCATGGACAAGGTGCTCTTCCCCACCTCTGGTGCCCCAAGAGGGCAAGACACCTACCCCTACACTCATTTAGGGGTCTGGTTTGGGGTTCCCTTCTTAAAGGAGATTTCCAGATGCCAGACGCCCCAGGGCGTCATCATTCCCACCTCTTCTTGGGGCACTGGAGGTTGGGAAGAGCCCCTTGCTCATGAATTAGACAAGAGCTCTGGGCCCCCCCATAGTATAGCTCAGGGTGCAAAGCCCCATGGGGCCAAGCCTCTGCATCCTGGCTATCCCAGCCTGCATGGGGGACAAGGTGTTAACCATTTCAGCCCGTGGGGGTTTTTCACCTTATGCATCGGAGCAATTTTCACATCCCATTCATTCGCTAATAACTTTATCACTACTTATCACAATTTATTGATCTATATCTTGTTTTTTCCGCCACTAATTAGGCTTTCTGTGGGTGGTAAATTTTGCTAAGAGCCACTTTACCGTAAATGCATTTTAACAGGATTAATAAGAAAAAAATTGAAAAAATTCATTATTTCTCAGTTTTTGGCCATTATAGCTTTAAAATAATCCATGCTCCCATAATTAAAACCTATGTATTTTATTTGCCCGTATGTCTCGGTTATTATACCATTTAAATTTTGTCCGTATCACACTGTATGGTGCCAATATTTTATTTGGAAATAAAGGTGCATTGTTTCCGTTTTGCGCCCATCACTATTTACAAGCTTATAATTTAAAAAATGTTTGTAGTATACCCCCTTCAAAAGCATATTTAAAAAGTTCAGACCCTTAGGTAACCATTTATGTCTTTTTTTTTTTTAAGGCCGGTTACACACTGAAAGCGTGCAGGAGAACGGCTCCTGCACGCGTTGCGGCGTGTCGTCGGGAAACTCCGGGGCGACGCTGAGTAGCGGCGGTAGTAGTTAATTTACCCGAAGAGGAAACGGCGATTCCCGATGATAAAATGCGCCGGGACGCGTCATACCGCAACGTATCGAAACGCAGCGGGTGTGAAAGGTAAAAGGAAAGTCTATGGACTTTCCTTTTACCTTGGTTAACGCAAAGTATAGACTTTGCGTTAAAACGCCAAAAGAGGGCTCTGGTGTGAAAGAGCCCTAATTGTAATTTTTTTTTCCATTAAAAATTTTATTTGGGGAATATTTTGGTGTGGGACATAAACAATTAATTTTTAATGTTGCTATATGTGGAAATTGTAATGAAAAACATGTGGAGATGTAGTTTTACTATTTGGCCACAAGATGGCCACCTTCATTTTTGGTTTCCCTCCTTGTACTTCTCGCTAAGCAGACGTACAAGGGGGATGCGGAAATTCTTCCGGGCAGAAGAACTGAAGCCTCACGGGTGAGCGCTTCGGTTTTTCTGCAGGGGGAAAGGGATCGGTGATCGGAAACCATGTTCCCTTTCACTGACATCAGGGGACATCATGGGGAGGCTGGGGCGCGCCCGCGATCGTGGATGGGAGCGCGCCAAAGCGCAACACAACGCATCAGAGCAGCCGCCCGGACGTGAGCTTCACGTCCGGGCGGCAGAAATGGTTAAAGCAGCTTGGGAGGTGGAAGCTCACGTCACTTTTTTTTTTAACTTCCTACACTCTGAACCAAAAAAATACAAAAAAATGTAATGCCTTATTGCAGCTGTATAGCAATCCCTGGCCAAAGCATTGCCACTTCCACTGGGTTTCAAGGGGGTCCATATGCGCTGCGTTTGGACCCCCTGGACACCCCGTCATGAAATTCATTGCTCTTTCTTTTGATATGTGTAAATATATACTACCGTTAGGTTGCTACATTATCTGTCATTTACCACATTTAAATGTATACTTTTCTCCTATTGAAACTTTAAAATCAATTTTCCCCAAACTGTAAGGTCTTTTTAAAATTTTATTTTTCCTCTTGTACCGACTTTTTTGTCAATAGACAATCGTCAATAGACGATAGACAGTCGTCTACAGACAACTGTGAAAAGACAATCGTCACTAGACAATTGACAGACAATCATCAATAGAGAATTGTTAATAGAAAATAGACAATCGTCAATAGAGATTCGCCTATAGACAATCAACAATAGACAATCATCAAAAGACAATAGACAATAATCAATAGACAACCATCAATCGACAATAGATAATCATCAATTGACAATAGAAAATCGTCAATAGACAAAAGACAATCATCATTAGACAATTATCAATAGACAATAGACAATCGTCAATAGTCAATCGTCAATAGACAATCATCAAGAGACAATCGTCAATAGATGATCATCAATCGGCAATAGACAATCTTCAAAAGACAATCGTCAATAGACAATCATCAATAGACAGTCGTCAATAGACAATCGTCAATAGACAAACGTCAATAGACAATCATCAATAGACAATCATCTACAGTCAGAAGACAATTGTCAATAGAAAATCATCAATAGACAATAGACAATCATCATTATACAATAGACAATTGTCATTAGACAATAGTCAATAAACAATAGACAATCATCAATAGACAATCAACTTTAGACAATTGTCAATAGGCAATAGACAGTCACCAACAGACAATAGTCAATACAAAATAGTCAATAGACAATCATCATTAGACAATCTTCAAGAGACAATCGTTAATAGATATCGTCAATAGACAATCGTCAATAGACTATCGCCAATAGACAACAGTCAATAGACAATACACAATCAGCAATAGATTATTGTCAATAGTCAATCGGCAATAGACAATAGTCAAAAGACAATAGACAAAAGTCAATAGACAATAGACAATCATCCATAGACAAGAGACAATCATCAATAGACAATAGAGAATCGTCAACAGACAATAGACAATCATGAATTGACAAAAGATAATTGTCAATAGACAATTGTAAATAGACAATCGACAATAAACAATAATCAATAGACAATTGACAATAGACAATCGTCAATAGACAGTTGTCAATAGTCAATCGCCAATAGAAAATTAACAATAGACATGTAACGATCGGTGTCAGCACGCGGAGAGAATCTGATTATTGGTGATCTGCAGTATCACCAAGAATGCAGAAAAATACCCGATTATTGATGATCTGCAGAATCACCGATAATCAGATATACCGCTAACCTCTGGACACCTATAGGTATGTGGGTGTTTGGTGTAACAGTAGTACTTTGAGTGAGGACCACCCGAGGAGCAGGTGGTCCTTGGAAGTATGAGAAATACGTCCCATGGGAAGTGCAGAGATCTTGCGGCAGCCTGAGACGTCCAAGGGGCGGAGTCCCAGGCTGGATAGCAAGAAGACCCGGTAGCTAGTGAACCCTGGAAGATGGGCGTCACAAGCAGGTCTGGAGTATAACACAAATGATAACACAGTTCCCTAGTTTTGGGTGCGAGGTCCGTGTTCTCAGCGCCCTGGAACTAGTCTGGAATATAACACAAATGATAATACAGTTCCCTAGTCTTGGGTGCGAGGTCCGTGTTCTCAGCACCCTGGAACTAGTCTGGAATATAACACAAATGATAATACAGTTCCCTAGTCTGGGGTGTGAGGGCCGTGATCTCAACACCCTGGAACTATGCTAGAGAATAACACAGATGATATACAGTATTCCTAGTCTGGGGTGTGAGGGCCGTGATCGCAACACCCTGGAACTATGCTAGAGAATAACACATGATATACAGTATTCCTAGTCTGGGGTGTGGGGGCCGTGATCTCAACACCCTGGAACTATGCTAAACAATAATACAATGATAAACAAAAGTAATCTGGCTCAGTGTGAATTCCCAGGTCCTCCTGGTTCAAACACACTGTTGGATCTGACTAAGGTCTGTATGCTTCCACGTAAGTATTCGCAATGGCAGACAACCAGCAACTGGCAAGCAAGCTGTATATATAGTTGCAGGACTCTGCCGCCCCGCCCGAGCCACTCAGCCAATCAGGAGTCCAGCAGGAATCATCTGATCGTCCTGACCAGCTGATCCATCTCCAACTGGCATAAAGGTCCTGACTTCTGGCGGGCGCGCGCGTAGCTCTCCATCCAGGTGCACTAACAGAGCCAGCCATACCAGACACACACTGCTGCGTGCAAACTGCCGCGTTCGACGCAGAAACAGCCGCCTTGCTGCCAGTACATGCGGCGGCTTTTCCACGATCTATCATAGTGTCAGACGCATGCTGCTGCGTACAAACCGCCGCGCTGGACGCGGAGTCAGCCGCCTTGCTGTCAGTACACGCGGCGGCTTTACCGCGTTTTCTCACAAGACAATAGACAATTGTCAATAGACAATTGCCAATAGACAATGTTCAATACACAATAGACAATCGTCAATAGACAATAGTCAATAAACAATAGTCAATAGACAATCATCATTAGACAATCTTCAAGCGACAATCGTTAATAGATGATCGTTAATAGACAATCGTCAATAGACTGTCGTCAATAGACAACAGTCAATAGATAATACACAATCAGCAATAGACAATTGTCAATAGACAATCGTCAATCGGCAATAGACAATAGTCAAAAGACAATAGACAATTGTCAATAGACAATAGATAATCGTCTGTAGTCGATAGACAATTGTCAATCAACAAAAGTCAATAGACAATTATCAATAGACAAGAGACAATCATCAATAGACAATAGATAATCATCAACAGACAATAGACAATCATGAATTGACAAAAGATAATTGTCAATAGACAATTGTAAATAGACAATCGACAATAGACAATAATCAATAGACAATTGACAATAGACAATCGTCAATAGACACTTGTCAATAGACAATCGTCAATAGAAAATTAACAATAGACAATCGTCAATTGACAATTGCCAACAATGTTCAAAACACAATAGACAATCGTCAATAGACAATTGTCAATAAACAATAGTCAATAGACAACCATCAATAGGCAATTGGCAATAGACAATCTTCAATAGACATTCATCAATAGACAATCGTCAATAGACAACAGACATTCATCAATAGACAATAGATAATCGTCAACAGACAATAGATAATCGACAATCGTCAATAGACAATTGTCAATAGAAAATCGAAAATAGATAATCGACAATAGACAATCATCAATAGACAATCGTCAATAGACAATAATCAAAAGACAATAGACAATTTTTTAATAGACAATCATATGTATTTAATAGACAGTCATCAACAGACAATACTCAAATAGTCAATCGTCAATAGACAATTGTCAATAAATAAACAATAGACAATCATCAAGAGGCACTCTTGATTGACAATTGTCAATAGTCAGTAGACAATCGTCATTAGACAATGGTCAATAGACTATCATGAATAGACAATTGTCTATAGTCAGAAGACAATCATCAATAGGCACTAGTCAAAAGACAATAGACAATTAGCAATAGACAATAGTCTGTACAATAGTCTGTAGTCAATAGACAATCATCAATAGACAATATACAATTTTGAATAGACAATAGACAATCATCAATATACAATAGACAATTGTCAATAGAAAATAGTCAATAAACAATCATCAATAGACAATCATCAAAAGACAATAGACATTAATAGACACTCGGCAATAGAAAATAAACAATTGTCAATAGACATCTGTCGATAGACAAAAGACAATCATCTATAGATGATCGTCAATAGTCAATCGTCAATAGACAATCGTCAATAGACAATAGACATTCATCAATAGACAATAGACAATCGTCAATAGACAATTAACAATAGACAATTGACAATTGTCAATAGATGATTGTCCATAGACAATCGTCAATAGACAATAGACATTCATCAATAGACAATTAACAATAGACAATCATCAATAGACAGCCGTCAATAGACAATCATCAATAGACAATTGTCTGTAGCCAACAGACAGTCGTCAATAGACAATCATCTGTAGTCAACAGACAATAGACAATAATAGACAATAGACAATCATAAGTAGACAATAAATCATCGTCAATAGACAATCGTCAATAGACAATAGACAATAATCAATAGAAAATCGACAATCGTCAATAGATAATTGACAATAGACAATAGTCAATCATCAATAGATAATCATCAATAGACAATCGTTAATAGAAACTCATCAATACACAATCGTCAATAGACAATAAACAATTGTCAATAGACAATCATCAATAAACAACAGACAATCTTCAATAGAAAATCATCAATAGACAATTGTCTGTAGTCAATAGACAATCATCTGTAGTCAACAGACAATAGACAATAATAGACAATAGACAATCATCAGTAGACAATAAATAATCATCAATAGACAATCGTCAAATAATCATCAATCGACAATAATCAATAGAAAATCGACAATCATCAATAGATAATTGACAATAGACAATAGTCAATCTTCAAGAGATAATCATCAATAGACAATTGTTAATAGACAATAAACAATTGTCAATAGACAATCATCAATAAACAATAGACAATCGTCAATAGACAATAGACAATCGTCAATAGATAACAGTCAATAGACAATCAAACAATAGAAAATTGACAATACACAATCGTCAACAGACAAAAAACAATCATCAATAGACATCCAACAATAGACACTCATCAATAGGCAATTGTCAATAGACAATATACAATCATCAATAGACAATTGTCAATAGACAATAATCAATTGACAATAGACAATCGTCAAAGTTGTGTGTCAATAGGCACTTGTCAATAAACAATGTTCAGGAGACAATTGTCAATAGATAATCGTCGATAGACAATCGACAATAAACAATCGTCAATAGTCAATAGACAATCGTCAATAAAAAGTAGTCAAAATTCAATAGAGAGGGGGGCGGAGCTGGCCATGAAGGCGTGAGGACGCACACTGAAAGAGCTCTCCCGTTGCCCAACCTTGGGACCCGTTTAAAGCTCTCTGATCCTGGTCAATCTTCCTCCAGAGTATGTCAGGGAGACCCAAGAAAGGAACTAAGAAAGGCTCGCCGCGGCAAAATACTCAGGGAGGCCAGCAACAAGTTACAAAGTACCTGCGAAGGAACGAGACCACGCAGACGCCAGCTAAGATGGCGGAGGCTGCATCGTGCTCGACACAGAATACTAAGGAAGCAGATGCAATAGAGGCCACGAACAAATCCCTTAATGAAATCAGGGATTTTCTGCATCACCTACCGACAAAAGATGACTTGGTGGAACTAGCGGAACGCATAACAGCAACATCCAGAGCTGAACTACAGGAGGTGAGAGACGAGGTAGACCAACATGGCGGCCGCATACGTGCCCTCGAGATGGACGTTGAGACAATGAAAGCGGACATCAAAAGGCTGAAAGAAGCCCATGATACGCAATCCAGCGTTAACACTATGCTCCGATCTGGGCTGGAAGACCTGCAAAACCGCAGCAGAAGATGCAATATCCGGGTGAGGGGCCTACCTGAGGACATAGAAGTACAACAGCTAGAAGAAACGCTCAACGCCATCTTTAACAACATACTTAAGAAACCAGCAGATAACATCATCAAGCTGGAAAGGGCACACAGAGCTCTGAGACCCAAACCACAAGCAGAAGAACCGCCGCGCGATGTTATCTGCAGGCTCCATCACTATGCAGTGAAAGAATCAATCATGCAGGCAGCAAGAAATTTGGGGGAGATTGAACATGAAGGCCACAAGATATTACTATTCCAAGATCTGGCACCTAGCACCCTTGCACAGAGAAGGGCACTGCAGCCTCTGCTGAAGATACTTAACGAACATGGCCTGGCGTATAGATGGGGATTCCCCTTCCATGTAATCATCATAAAAGAAGGTAACTCCCACATCTTGAGAACACCAAAAGAGCTACCTGATCTACTAAAGACCCTCCATCTTCCACACGTAGAGGTTCCGGAATGGCAACCTGATAAAATAATCACAGGCCTACCGCAGAGAGTCCGCCGTCAACGGAAACAAAATGGAGGAAGCCCGGCATAGCTGACCTCACCCTTCAGATAAGTACAATACAACTAACTTGATCTGCCTGGTCGCCTATAGCCTCCCCCCTGTATAATATCTCTTTATTATATTGTGTGACTTCCTTCACTGAGGCTGCTTTAACGGCTGACACACAAGCACATCACATGGGTATACATATACGGCCCCCTAATATCGACCCCCGATCTATATTATACAACATGCACGGGACTTAGACCCCCCAGATATCCAAAGATTCTAGGGGTCATACAAAAATCTAGTCACAAGACATATACCCATGCTCATAGAGAATGCCGCGCGTAAAACTGTATATCTGCCTGCAGTCATGACATAAGCACTATAAGATCACCATGCCTCTGAAGACAGCGCACCTCTGTAGGTACAATTGCCCTAATCGGAGCCAGCAAAACTGAACAAAAGAGGTGTATATATATGTAACATAACATTTTGGTGATATGGCTCGGAAGACGGCGCACTTTTGAAAGTGCTTGTGGCTTGAAAAGCAGGTTGGTTTAAACCGACAGCTTCAACCCTAGTGTACAACTTTAAGAGGCTGACGGTTTGAAGACGGCGCACCTCTGAGGGTGCAATATATAACTAGAAGAAACATGGGGCTTCTATGTTCAATAACAACTACGGGAGCGCTGTGAAATGTATATGAGCGGACATTAAGCGTTAAGAGACTCAGATGACGCTACAGGTCCTCTTTACGCAATATATGCATATATGTGATGTGAATTAAGTAACATGGAAGAGGGGGGGGGGGGGGGGACGATCAGGAGTAGATCTACGAGAAAGTGGGGCTCAGGTCTCCTTAGCGAGGAGACAACGGCTTTATATTATAAGGGAGCTGTACTATTGGGTCTAATTCAACAATGCATCCTCCTCTGGCTCTCTCC
This sequence comes from Hyperolius riggenbachi, assembly GCF_040937935.1. Lineage (NCBI taxonomy): Eukaryota > Metazoa > Chordata > Amphibia > Anura > Hyperoliidae > Hyperolius > Hyperolius riggenbachi. Next base: position 204,501,450 of record NC_090655.1, read on the forward strand.
TATCCCCCCCTTGCAATAAACAAAAACCCCACTAGAGGGGGAAGATAAGGGTTATAAAGGTACCAGAAGTGGGGGGGGGGAGGGGAGAGATGGATGCACAATAGAGATTCTATAACCAACAGAATACAGCATGGAGGGAGACTTAGATTCTATATTACTGAGACCACTAAAGGATCGCATTACAGTTTGAATAATAGCGGGACCCGCGGGAGGGAGGGAGGGGAGAGCTCAGTTCCTCGCGCAAGACCATGGTTACTCGGCGCCCACATAGGGACACCTATATGGTACTAACCCCGAGATGGGTAATAGCTACAATAGTTATGTTCTTCACGTTGAAGACTTTCATAGTGTTTATGTTGAAACATTTGTTGACCAGTGTTCTTAGTTCTCAAGGTGTGATCCGTGTCATCGGGTGCGGCTGCATATCCCACTCATGGATGCCTTAAAGTGTGTATCTATCAACTCTCAGGGACTAAATATACCAGAAAAAAGAAGAATATTGCTCAGGGACATGTGGAAAAAGGGGGCTCATGTCGTGTTTGTCCAGGAGACACACTTTAAAAAAGATCATCACCCAAATCTGGGAGATAGAAACTACCCAATATCATATTTGAGTGTGTCTCCTGGGTCGAAGACGAAGGGCACAGCTGTTCTACTGAGCAGATCTATACCATTCTCGTTGACAGATATATATGCTGATGATTCAGGTCGTTTTGTTCTGGTTAAGGGCTGTATCAAAGGTTTGAAATATACACTGGGCTCAATTTACGCTCCCAATGTGGATCAGGTGGCTTTTATGGGGCAATTTCTCGAAATTTTAGACTCCTTCGCAGAAGGGAACGTTATTCTTGGGGGAGATCTTAACTTGCCTTTAAATCCAAATTTGGATACATCAACAGGGCGTTCAGTGATATCCCATGCTAAACTAAATAAACTTAGAAGGATGCTACATGAACGCCAGCTGATTGATGTATGGAGACTTTCCCACCCTGACACAAAAGATTACTCATTTTTCTCGCATGTGCACAATGTTTATAGCAGAATAGACTATATTATGATATCACATAACCTCCTCTCAGAGCATATTGAAGCAGACATTGGGATAATTTCCTACACAGATCACGCCCCCGTGAGTGTCACCCTTAATTGCAAAGATAAAAGAGAAACACCGTTTACATGGAGGCTAAATGTCTCTCTATTACAAGATGAAGACATAGCCCCAGCAATAGAAAAACATATTAACGAATTTTTTAAATTAAATGACACTGAAGATGTGACCCCACCAGTTTTATGGGAATCGCACAAATGTGCTATGAGAGGAACGTTAATACAAATTGGTTCAAGAAGGAAAAAAGAAAAAGAAAAGGTTGTACGGGAACTTATGAGGGAAGTACATAGGCTGGAATGTAAACATAAAACCACCCTGGCCAATGAAGATAAACAGGCTCTAATATCGGCTAGAGATAGACTTAAAAAAATGCTCCAGGATAGTGCCAAATATGCAGCCCGCAGATGTCAAAATGCATTCTATGTATTTGGGAACAAATCTGGTAAGCTCTTGGCCAAAGCCCTAAAACAACAACAACAGAGGACTTTTGTCTCGCAGATACAAAACACAAAGGGGACCAAACACAATAGAAGTGAATCTATAGCAGACTGCTTTAGGCACTTTTACACAAAACTCTATAACCTTCAACAGAATACAGGGCAGAAAGAGGACTACAACCTTAAAACGGCCATACAGACTTATCTGACGGAAGCTAGACTACCCCAACTAGACCAGGACACTATAGAGGAAATGGAGGAACCCTTCTCCGAACAGGAGGTGAAGGGTGTTATTGCCAGCATTAAATCAGGGAAGGCTCCGGGGCCAGATGGCTATCCAATAGAATACTATAAGAAATATAAGGACACCTTAGCTCCATACCTATGTAGAGTATTTGATTCCTTGGCGGAGGGTAACCCAGACATTCGCCTCCCAATTCAAACACAGGAATCTCACATTACAGTTATTGCCAAACCAAATAAAGACCCATCTGCATGTGGAAGCTACAGGCCGATCTCTCTCCTCAATCTTGACCTAAAAATTTTCTCGAAGCTACTGGCCAATAGGATAGCGGCTCACTTAGGGTCGCTGATTCACTGGGACCAGGTGGGATTCATCCCACATAGGGAGGCGAGAGACAACACCATTAGAGTTATTGATGTGACCCAGTTCGCCCGGTCGGGGGATATCCCATGCATGCTACTTTCTACAGACGCGGAAAAGGCCTTTGACCGGGTGGACTAGATCTGGATCAGAGAGGTCCTGAAACAGACTAAATTGGGTGAGAGAATGTTGGCCAGTATTGCAGCACTTTACACCTCGCCAACAGCACGTATCAAAGTGAATGGTGTGCTTTCAGATCCCTTTAACATTAAAAATGGGACAAGACAGGGATGCCCACTGTCCCCCCTTATATTTGCCCTGGCCCTGGAGCCCTTCCTCTGTCATGTGAGGAACAATCAAAACATTAAAGGAGTGACCATAGGCCCCACTGATCATAAAATTGCTGCATATGCAGACGACCTCTTGTTTTTCCTGACCGGCCCAATAACTACCCTTCCAAACTTAATCAAAGAATTTGAGAGATTTGGTCGTCTGTCTAATTTCAAGATAAACTTTGACAAGTGTGAGGCATATAATGTTGGTCTCCCTAGTGATATGAAACAAAAGCTGGAAATAAATTTCCCCTTTAAGTGGAACGACAACTCAATTAAATATCTCGGCACATATCTCTCGAGCTCTTTGACAAATATATACGGTCATAACTTTCCCCCCATTTTGAAGACACTTTCATCCGACTTATCAAGATGGGACCGCCCACATTTCTCCTGGCTAGGACGAATCGCTATAGTAAAAATGAACATTATGCCCAGACTGTTGTACCTCTTTCAGACACTTCCAATATCGATCCCTAACTCATTCCTTAAGCAGGCACAAACTATCTTTAACAGGTACATTTGGAAAGGGAAACCACCAAGGCTAAATAGACAGATTCTCTATCAGCCAAAACAGAAGGGAGGTCTAGCAGTCCCCAACGTGGCCTATTATTATTACGCCTCAGTCTTAACAAGGGCTGTGGACTGGACCAGACACAATAAATGCAAACAATGGACAGACATAGAAAAGCACATGACGCCTTATGACACCACAGCCTTGCTATGGATAGGAAGTGCAGTCAGAATGAACTGGGGGCTACCCCCATTAGTAATGTCTACATTAAAGATAGTAGATAAAATAAGGCAATATCCAGACATTTCCCCGGGAACCTCGCCCCTTTTCCCAATAGCGAATAACCCAGACATCCCCTTAGGCCTACAAAGGAGACAAGGAATAGATCCAAGTAGCACTAAAGACCTGACCATCTCGGCATTAGGAGACCAACGGGGGTGGCACCCACTACAGACTATGCAACAAAAATTCCCACTCCTCCACCTGAATTGGTGGTCACTCTTCCAAATAAGATTTTACCTACGAAGCAGAAAAATAGAGCTAACGCAATGGAGACAACATACAGAGTTCGAATCTTTATGTACAGGGAAAGAGCCTATGAAAAAAACCCTATCTATATTATACCTTCTGATATTAGATCAGAACCCTCCATTCCTGCCATTTGTGGATAAGTGGGAAAAAGAACTCAACTGTTCCTTCACTCCGGGTCAGATATCTAAGATGTGTATATTCGCCCATAAGTCATCTCTATCGGTAAAGATTCAGGAAATTAACTATAAAATTTTAACAGATTGGTACTGGACACCTGTAAAACTTCAACGGGTTTTCCCTGATAGAGACCCTAACTGCTGGCGCTGTAAAGAAGCACCAGGTACCCTGATACACCTGATGTGGCTCTGCCCCAGAGTCAGGAATTTTTGGGAAGATGTTAAAACACTGATACAACACCTGGTGGAAGGCGAAGTACCTTTTGCCCCAGAAGTATACCTGTTACACTTAAATGAATGGTCAATGAGAAAATATAAAAAATCTATTATTAGACATGTTCTAAACGCAGCAAAGTGTCTTCTGATACGCCACTGGAGAAATGAAGCAGCTCCGACGGTTGGTGAACTAATTAGGGAATTAGATAACATATATACAATGGAGGATATGGCGCACTCAGCCTTGAATAGACCAGAAAAATTACGTAAACTGTGGGCATATTGGTCGGCCTTCCGGGTTTCTGAAGAGTTCGACCTAATGCTTCAAAACATGGGCGCTCAACTCCCGTAGAGTTGATACCCTTTCTGATTATCTATGCAACATAGATGCACCTTGAGGAGGGATGCCGGATCACACCCAATGAAAGGGAGAGGACTACTCCCACAAAGATACACTGGTTTAGTTATCTGTTAAACACATATAATGCATATAACCTCTGTTTTTTGTATTTCTCCTTTTTATATAAATAGGACATATATATGGCAGGAACTGTTTTATAAATATATATATACAAGCAAACGGCATTTGGCCGATTTGGTAACCTACTGCCATACATTAGCAATAGATGGATGGGGGCTTGTTCCCCATTGTTATATTTTATGTCTCTGTGCTATATGTATATACAGCCTTATATGGAAATTGACATCATTCGCCTAAAAATGTACCTTTTTGTGTATTGGACAAAACAGAAAACAAAATAAAGAATATTTAAAAAAAAAAAATTCAATAGAGAATCATCAATAGACAATAGTCAATAGACAATCATCAATAGACAATTATCAATACATACGTAGATGTATAAATGCATACATAAAATACGTACATAATGATGATAGCAACATTAATTTTTTTTTTGATCACCTCTTATTTCTACACTCAATTTTAGAACAACTGCCTAGGTAAAATACTGTCAATATAAAATGACTTCTATGCTAACCTTCTTAATCCTCTTCTTTTTTTTTTTTTTTTGTATTGATAAAGTTTAAAGAGGAACTCCAGTGAAAATAATGTAATAAAAAAAGTGCTTCATTTTTACCATAATTATGTATAAATGATTTAGGCAGGGTTTGCTCATTGTAAAATCTTTCCTCTCCCAGATTCACATTCTGACATGTATTACATGGTGACATTTTTACTGTGGGCAGGTTATGTACCTGTTTACAACTGTCTGCAAGGCCAGAACAGCTAGAAACAGCCATTTCCTGTCTGTGAACATTGTTACATTGTGGCAGTTTGCCCAGAGTACCGTACGGTACCAGAGCCTCTTGTGGGAGGGGTTTCAGCACAAAATCAGTCATACAGCGCCCCCTGATGGTCTGTTTGTTAAAATCATTATATTTTTCATGTAAAAGAGGGTATCAGCTACTGATTGGGATAAAGTTAAATTCTTGGTCGGAGTTTCTCTTTAAGGAGAAAAAAGAGACACGAAACAATAAAATATACCTTTATTTCCAAACCATGTATCTGTAACAATGGGGTTAATTTGGATAAAGAATCATGGCATTGTTACAGCTGATCACACTTGAAATCATTTTTGCAAATTAAGTGTCCAGTAAGGAATGCCAAGAGTACCATATCCTTATTGGACAGTGAAAATAAAGATCATAGTTTCTTCACAAACAATACATTTATGTGTGCTTAGCAACACCATGGAGCTGCACAAATACATTTTAGTAAAACATGAATTTCTGGGGTAACGTGTGCGTTGCTATGGTATTGCTAATGTACAAAAGTAGCACATTGCGCATTGCCACAGCAATGTGAATGTTACCCTGGTAACACACATTGTGCACGCTGCTCCCCTGGAATTACTACCAGCACCATTGCTGTGCAAAGGTACCACCACATTTTGCATCAGGCACTTCATCTCTAAGCAGAACCAGTACTGTCTTTGGGGATATAGGAGAAAAGATGCAGTATTTTGCTGATGTTTCAATGCTATTGTCTTAAGATTATCACACAGCCATCTTCAGTTGCCTGGGGTGGTACAAGGTGGTCACTGAGAGACTGTAATCACGTGACTATTCTGCATCACAATTACCTGCAGTGAAATGCAATAGAAAACAACATTTTTAGAAGCTGTTTACATTAAAAATCCTCTATCTTACCAAAATCTTAAATTAAATCTCAACAAAATAACTTCTAGCCAGTAAGATAATAAACAGCCTGTGCAGTGTAATTAGTCAATTCTTATTCACAGCTCATAGTCAGTCTTTTCTTTTTTTTTTTGCCCTGGTGCATAGCATTAATTTGCACAAGCACATGCATATGTTAAAGAGAACCTGTGGAGAGCCTCAGGAAAGAAAACGTACTTGCTGAAGAAGAGGGAAGCCTCTGGATCCTGGAGAGGTTTCCCATGTCCTTCTTGCCCCTGCCGTCACTTGCCAGGACCCTCTGAAAGATCCAGGCCACACTCCTTTTCATGCAACAGTGCCACTGTGCTGCACCCGAGCTAGCACAGCTGCTCCTGCACATTAGCATGGAGTCACCTTGGCTTACTTTGCAGGTGCATCCAGGCAGGTGCAGTATGGCTGCACTCATTCCTGAAGAGGTGCACGGCACAGATCTTCTATCCAACAAGTCCTTGTCTTATTTCTTTGGGGGGAGGGGGCTCTGCAAGAGGCAATGAAGGACCAGGGGACAGCGTAGGAAGCCTCTACAGGACCTCTATTCTTAAAGGACCACTGTCATAAAAATCTCAAAATTTAAAATACAGGTAAATGCATACAAATAAGAAGCATGTTTCTTCCAGAGTAAAATGAGTCATAAATTACTTTTCTCCTATGTTGCTGTCATTTACAGTAGGTAGCAGAAATCTGACAGAACTGACAGAACTAGCCCATCTCTCCATTGGGGATTCTCAGCATGACCTATTTATTCTTTATAAAGTCACTCATTGAAAAAGATTTATACAAAGATGATGGCCAGCCTGCCTGCTCACCGTACACTTTTTTTTAGCAGTTGGACTGAGCAACTGCCATGCACTAAGTGCTTTTGAAAATAAATAAATCCCTGAGAATCCCCCATGAGTAGATGGACTAGTCCAAAACCTGTTGGTTCTGTCAGATTTCTACTACCTATTGTAAGTGACAGCAACATAGGAGAAGAGTAGTGTATGGCTCATTTTACTCAGGAAGAAACATACTTCTTATCTTTATATGTTTACATATATTTTAAATAAGATTTTCGCAACAGTTGTCCTTAAGTAAGTTTTTAGTTTGTAACCCGAAGTTCATCTCGTGTACACTATAAAGTGTACATTTTTTGTCAGCCTGTGCACAACGTAATTATGTATGTTGATTTAGAGGTTTTTTTTCCCTGGTTCATTGAATTGTTTGCTGCAGATGCAAATACATTAAAGTGATATGACATGACTGTATACTGCCAGTCAGCTAGCTTTTGGCCACCAGTCCATGTGCAATTAGAATACTGTATGTTATGTGGTTATTTTGATATACAATTTAGCATTGTTAGTTGCTGACACAAGTGTCAATAAACCTGCTATGTTACATTGCTGTACACCACCATCCAGCCAGCTGTTTCCCAGCCTGTGCACAGTGTTAAGCCCCATCTACACGATACGATTCTTTATACGATTCGATTACGATTCTATTTACGATCAGATTAAATCCAACATGTCCGATCAGGATTCGATTCGATTCAATTCGATTTGCCATTATTTTGCAATGGCAAATCGAATTGAATCGAATCGAATCCTGATCGGACATGTTGGATTTAATCAGATCGTAAATAGAATCGTAATCGAATCGTATAAAAAATCGTATCGTGTAGATGGGGCTTTAGGCCCAGTGCACACAGGCGGTTTTAGCAGCGATCCGCCAACTGCATCCGCCAGTGAAAATGCTTGCTAATGTATTTCAATGGGATGGTGCACACCAGCGGTTTGAGGATTTTAGCAAACCGCAAACGTGCCTCCTGCTGCACGTTTGCGGTTTGCAGAAGCGTTTTTGCCTCAATGTAAATTATAGGAAAAACGCAAACCGCTCTGGAAAACGCTAGATCGGAGCGGTTTTCCAGGCATTTTTGTTACAGAAGCTGTTCAGTAACAGCTTTTACTGTAACAGTATTTGTAATCTGCTACACAAAAACGCTCCCAAAAACGCTAGGCATGTTTAGAAAATGTCTCTAGAATCGCTCTGAAATCTGCTTGAAAAACCGCCAGCGTTTTGAGGATCTGCTAACGGTTTTGGTGTGCACTGGGCCTTAATTAGTGCATGTTGATTCACAGGTTGTAGTTTATAGTTTCTTTTTGACTGAGGGACCCTCTATCATTTACTGCATATGATATATTAAAATCATGTATTAGCTCACTGTAATCGGCTGCTAACCAGTTTGATGTCTGCCAACACAGTTTCATTAGTGTGTTTTGAATCAAAGTTTATAGCTGATCTTTTACTTCTACTCTGGTACATACCATAATTTACCACAGATGTATTTCTATATTGACAGTTTGTCTTTTCTATTTGCCCAGGTACAAATTATTGTTTGTCATCGTCATAGACACCTCTTGTTACCTGAAGCCAGACTCAACAGAGTGCAGGTTTCAGTAATAATAGGCCTGTGTTGTGGACCTCTCCAGTCGGAACTTTCTCTAAATTCTCTGTATTCATATTGAGGAAAGATCAGAGGTTGGATGTTAAATATATTGCCATAAGAGCCACACATATCACTGGCTGGGATGTTAAAGGACTCCTAAAGTGAAAGTGATATGCGGACTGCCATATTTATTTCCTTAAAAATCAGCTGTCCTGCTGATTCCCTGCCTCTAATACTTAAAGCTATAGATTCCGAACTTGAATGCAGATCAGATGTCTCTAACTGAAGTTTGACTGGATTAGCTGCATGCATATTTCAGGTATGTGATTCAGATACTACCGATGCATGAAAAATCAACAGGGCGGCCAAGTTGTCCTTTAAAGAGGACAAGTTTGAATGAACCTAAGCTTGCCATGACATGCAAAGGCTAGAAGTGGCCATATACAATGCCACCAAACATTCAATTCTCCTATTGTTCCCCATACAAATGTATCCACGGTGGATAATAGTGTATGGTGGATTGGTTTGATGTTTCAAACACTACAATCAATGAAGAAGACTGATTGAACTGATTGCGTTTTAAAGATCTAAAAAGAAAAAAATAACAATAAAAATAGAAATCTATGGTTCATAGCCACGTTTAGAAAGATAACAGCTGGAATTGAGCTATTATCAAGTGGATAGATGCAGCCAGGGGCATAATGACGCCCACATGCCCTTCATTTGTGATCGCATCGGACATCCTCTTCCTCCCAGTAGCCACTCACTCTATGCTGCTCTCCTTCATTAGCCTGGGGCCCCCCAACAGACACCCCCTGACTAAAAAGCATCATTAGAGGCCCTTTGTTGCAGCCAAATTTCCCTCCTGGGCCCCTGAGCTGGCTACTGACCCTCCCCCAATCAACTTCCAACTTAACAGACTCTGCAGAGTCCCTGGGGAGCAACAGTTAAGATGGGGGAGGGACAACTTGGGGGCCCCTAGAGGCCCTGGGGCCATTGCCCATTTTTTCCTATGGTAGCTCCAGCCCTGCAGTACGGTGTCATATTTCAAAATAGAGACTTGTTATAATTGTGATGATTATGGCTTATAGCTTATGAAAACCTTAAAATTAAAATCTCAGACCATTAGAATACTGGGACATGGTCCAATATTCTAGTCTCAAAATGTCAGGTTCTTCTAATCAGCTAATTAACCCAAAACACCTGAAAAGGGCCCCCATTTCATGTATTAGTTTCACTTTTTAAGTTGAACTGCATTATCTCAAATTTGATAAAATAAATAAATAACATGTTTAAATTAAAACAATGATCTGTACTTTTTAATATGCATTAAAAATCTGCATTAGATAAATATCCCAAAACAGGATCCCTGCGATTTACTATCTAGGTAGCTAAATTAAATAAAGCAGAGTGAAACCTGTTTTACTTATGTTTTGTGTAGAGGCTTACACTTATAAAGTGTAAGCCTAATAGTTACAGTTATAGTTGGTGAAAATTGTCAAAGGTATACTATGCAAACTATGTTGCAGTTGCCATGCAAGTGTGGCAATTTTAGCAGTATTTATGCCAGTTATGTAGTGAACATTGTTCAAACAGTGCAACTTGTGTTACCTAGCACTGTACCCAAATAATGTACAAGTCAAATGTTAGATGTGTCTACACCTCTAAAATGTGCAGGCAAGGCACCTGCTGGTTCTGAGAAATGGGCGTTTTCCTGGAAAAGTCTGGATAAGGTAGCCTTGTAGCTGATTTTAGGGACCTGCTGCAAGGCCGTGAACTGGTGTGCAAGCGTGGAGCTGTGGACAGGCGCGCCTGTAGTCATGGACAGTTCTCTAGCTCCCGTTATGTAATGAGCTTCAGGACTACAGGTATCTATATAACACTCTATGGCATGTATTCAATAGTTTTGAAAGAACCATTTACTTGTCTACTTTTATTTGTCTTATGTTGTGTCTTACATTCATACTCACCTGCTGAACAGTGTTAGGTTCATGACCTAAAGCCCGACATCCAACCACAGACAAGTAAATTGATATAATGAACATCAATACGTTAGAAAGAAGAAGTATAACAAGGATAGCACACCAGCCCTGCAAAAACAAGTCAACATCAGTACTTTATCCTACTGGTATTGTAATATGTTGCTCTTAAGGCTAAGTTCACAGTTGACGTTGCGCTTTCGGTGCGACGTTAAGGTCTCACCGCAGTTAGTAACGCAGGAGCATAATGTGTTAGTACACGTTATGCTATATTGCGTTGCGTTTAGCTGTTATTTCAATGTGACCTTAACGTCGCATCAAATGCGCCGTTATCGTCGCATCCTGATTAATTTTAAAAAAAAAACACTGAGCATGTGCAAACACAGTAATGCAGCCCATAACGTGCCAAATGCACTGCGAGCACTACTTTCACAGAACGTGCTGCGTTACACTATAACACATCGCATGCACTGTGAATGTAGCATTGACTTTGCATTGCAGTGCGTATGTACGCGTTAGAAAGGGTGTTAGAAAGGACTTTAATGTTGCACTGTAAACCTGGGCTCAATAGAATCCTCAATGAAATATATCATGGTATAGGAATGCATGTCATCAGCTTTAGTTCTCCAAAAATATTGTTTTCTGAACTGTAAAGTAATAAAAGGAATTTGACATACTGACATGCATGATGAGTGATGACTAGTGATGTGTGGTTTTCCAAAAAAGGGGGTGGTTATACTATTGGCTTTCTAACAAAATGGGCTTATCAACCTCTCACTGCAAAATGGATGATTTAAAAGTATCCGTTTGAATGGCAAAGGTTTTGGGATGCAGCCGCAGGGGCACACACATATACGTGCTTCTATGTGGACGTGCACACGGCCACTTCCTGCTGCCTATGAGCAGTCAGGAAGTATTTAAGCTTGTGGAAAAGGTATACTAAGAGGTGACCTGATTTACATGTATAAATTCATAAGAAAGCAATACAAGAGCTTGGCAGATCAACTCAGGGCCAGCCTTAGGTCTCACAACGCCCTGAGCGAAACTTGGCTTTGGTGCTCCTTCCCCAGAATTTTGGCCACCACATATTAAATGATACCGTCAAATGAGCACACTTGGAAATATTTAATAAACAGATTAAAAATTGCCATGTGTATGAAGAGCAATAATACAATTTTTGAAGTTTTATTAACAAGTGTTTTTGGCTAGATTTACTAAAACTCAAAACCCATTCACTTATATTACTGCAAAGTCTTTGATTAAATATGTGAATCTTAGTAGTGCATATTACCATATTGCTCCACTAAGTTAAAAATATATGGTAGAAATGCAGTGGAGTAGAGCTAGATCCAAATATTACACTGCCCTGCTGTGCTGCTCTGTCATGTGGGAAGAGGGTTTTTTTTTGGGGGGGGGGGGGGGCAAGGTTTCTGCATTCACCAGCCACTGGGCTGGGCCCTCATGCTAATTTTGCTGAGGGGTTCCATGGGTTGTTGCTTTTCTCCAGCTCAAACTGACACAGTTTCAGCCAGAAACACTGTCACCAGTGTGCTCCTCAGGATATGAGGAGGACACTTAAAATGTGCATGATTATAAGCAGTAAAAACATGCTGTCATGTTTTTACTACTTATAATCATGCACATTTTAAGTTTTGGTTTTAAGACCTGTGGTCAAAATCATATATCCAAAGGTAAGCAAAGGTCTCTCTCTACCATATGAGAACATGTATTTGTACCATCTATGATTTGACCAACAATGATTGACAGTTCAGTGTTTGAGGGATAGAAATTGTCTCATCTAACATTTAAGGGGCCTTCTTTCAGTTTTCAAGGAGTGGCTACTTTATATACTTACATATATATAGCCTAGTTTTTCAGCACAAAAAAATGTGCTGAAAAGTTACCTCTTTGGCTTTTTTGCGAGTCAGTGGAGCAGAACGGATGGTGGAGCAGGTTTTGTTACTGGCAGAGGAGCGTAAGGATTGTGCACTGGTGATCCCGCTTTTGCCAGCTGGTTCCCTGCTGTGTCTGTCCCCCACATCCCCTGCAACATGGTGTGCAGAGTGCACTACTCAAGACTACCTGTGTTCCCTGGCTTGTTGAGCAGAGCGTGCAAGCAATGTGTCAGCGGTGCAATGATCTGGTGTTCTTCATGTGTGGCATTTGCTTTGTCTCATATCTATGGCATCTTGAGACACAGCTGTATCATCCTTGGGGCACATCTGTCTATGGGGAAGAGATCTGACTTGTATTGGGGGCACCTTTGGCTACTGTGGAGGGGGCTATACTGGGAGGGGGAGGGGGGGGTTATATGCAAATCAATCACTTTTTTCTGGTTTCTTAAGGAAAAGCGGGAACCTTGGCTTATACGCAGGTTGGCTTATATGGTAGAATATGCAGTAATTTATTTCTTCACTCTTCCATTAGTCAATAACATTTTTCTATTAAAGATTCTCCATACACAATTTTATCTTAACAAAATGTATTTCTTGCTCCTGTTCAACAAGCAGTCTGACAATGAATCTGTGGACAGGTGTTCAACAAATGCTCATGGAAGAGTTGAGCTACCGGGTGAAAAGAAGCAACCAGACATCTAATATGCCTCATATCACATTGAAAAAGCTGGAGAATTGCTATATTCACCCTCTATAACCTCGCCCCATTTGATAAATGTAACGGAATGTACTCTAGATCATACATTCCTCTGAAGGTCGCCACGATGAAGAAGATAAGAAGAAGATCTTGTACATTACACGTTTGAGAAATAATTAAATCAAATCTTACACTGTACAAACACAAAAGGGACATATCCACACAGTCCAGTATAAAGGAAATGGCGCTGAAGACAGCTGTTGTAATGTTCATTCCAAGAGAGCCTTTGATCTAGAAATCAAAAAAGTTAAATATTACTATAGACAACCAGGGACTTTTTGAATTTAATTTGACAATAGAGCCTACCTGCTCAGGGGGACTTTTTGGGAAGGGATACATTATTATCTCTTAATGCTTTATACCCTTTTCTACAAAATGCAGCTATAACACATTATTAATGCTATCCTCATGAAGTAGGTAGATGATCCCCTGGATGCTTCTTGTTTACAGTTTCCTTTTTCTAGAAGTGTCCACATGATGCAGATTAATAGTAATGCAGTTAGGTGGTGATTGAGCTCATCTTGTCTCTTTCTGCAAGCACTTTGTTTCTAAAGCCTCGTACACATGCCTTACTTAAGTCGGCTGAGATGAGCGATAACGACCACCTCAGCTGACAATCAGGCATATGTATGACATCCAACAACCCCTAACCCTTAACCCTCAAGTGATCCACCAGACGCATCTACTCAACCCCAGTGATGCCGATCACATTGTTCCCCTACCCACCGTGTGACGTCATGCATGTGCCACTTGTTGTACCTCCATCGCCGCCCCCGTCCCCCCTGCACACAGCTGACACACGTGTGTGTAGCCCCATCCATCGATGATGCCCAAGGGGATCCTGTCCAGAAACACGGAAGGTAAAGCTGGAAGTAGCCAAGCCGTTCCATTTCTGTATATTGTCTAAAGAAAACTGGTGACAGGAAGTCAACCATGGGATTTGCAGGTCTCTCCAAGGTATAGCAGAGAGACAAAATCAATAAAGGCTTAGGGAAAAGCAAAATTAGCAATTATAGAAGTACTAGCCACCAAGCCCGTGGGCATCCGCAACCCGGCACACGTGCATGGCCACAACCCACATGCGTGCCCATTGGTACACACCCTTTGCCTGTCCTGACCTCTGCCTGAAGCCCATCCATGCTGCGCGTGGGTGCCAAACAAAGCAGACGCACAGACACAGTATAGCCACACATTTGTCCTTTCCCTTTGTAGGCCCACAATGTCAAAACATTAAAATTAAGGGAAAAATGATCATAGTTTTTTAAAAATGTTTACAGATTATCTATCATGAAAATAATCATAATTATGAAAAGTATTGTAATTATGAATTGCACGCATATAGTCGTAATTACGCAAACGTTCACAATATGTTTCACAATTACGATTTTCTATTACAATCGTAATCATAATTATGAAAATTATGTATAATTGTGTGAAATTGTAATAGCACATTACAATTACCACTGGTCATATTTGACAAACAAAAATGTTTTAAAAATGACACAGGCAAGTGTTAAGAGAAATACTAAGGCCCATATGCAATTACATTTTTTCCATAGTTCTCTGCTAGGAGATAATTTTTAAAAATTTTTTTTTAAAAATAACTTTTCAGCACTTTGAAATTGAAAATATACCAAAAAGTATGTGAGTAACCTTTAAAATAATTTTGAATATTGTCTTGCTTGCTGGTGGTTTAAAACACATTTTATTGACAAGTTGTGAAAACACAACTTAGGAGAAAACATGGGAGAAAAAGTTAATTACATATGGACCCTTGATTGTTCCATTAAGGTTGGTAACACACTTGCGGGGTCATTTTCCCCTACTATTCACGGGTCTCTCTCGGCTTTTGCATTCGTGTTCAATGCAAACGTTTGATGCGATCGCTCCACGATTTTGCGTTTGGGGCAGCATATACTGTAATTGTGAATGCACAAAAAGCAGAAAGCTGTGAGATTGGAAAATACATAGTAAACCGCGAACGCAAGATGCAAATGAACGGTCATGATGAGCATTTCCCAAGCAAGGCTATTAACTTCAATAGCTTGTGGAATCGTGCGCATTTTGCAAAGCACACACAAATGCATCTAGTGTGTTTCCTGCCTTAGCCAGTTGCCATATGCACAATGTATATGTAGGTGCACAGACAAGTGTTTCCGGAGCATCATCAGGTTGCATACAGACAATGCACTGCATTGAGATTATTGGTCTGCACAGCACACTAGCTATTCTGTGAGACTTACCAAGCAAATGCTGACATTGACATGGGCTGCGATAGTCAGAGAGCCAGCGATGATGTACTGTGAAAATACAAGCATAGCAATGAGGGCTATGTTAGAACAATACACGGTAACTCACAAACATACTACATACTGTATGTACCAGTTTGTTGCCATGCTTTCACTTGTATTGCACCTCTAGTGGCCAAATATGTTTTAACTTTTTCTCATATACCAAGAAAACCCACACTACAGTCTTAAATTCAGTTAAATACCTTCTAAACTGCATATTTTATGGAAGCAGAGAGTCTGTACAATTAAACATTGGGTTGATATATGTAAATTACACTAAAATCATTGCTGGTGCTTACAGAAGAAAACAAATTCTGCCTTGTTGAGTTGTGATAGCCTGTGAAATTTCCTAAGACGAGTATGTGTATGTGTGTTGGAGGGGTGGCAGGTAGTGTTGGGCGAACAGTGTTCGCCACTGTTCGGGTTCTGCAGAACATCACCCTGTTCGGGTGATGTTCGAGTTCGGCCGAACACCTGATGGTGTTCGGCCTTTTAGTTCGGGTTCGCCCGAACTACTCAATGGCCCCTGAACAGGGCCGAACAGGGCCCTGTTCGCCCGAATACGGCCCCCCTATGGGGTTGCAGGCATAAGGGGGGAGCATGCCCCGATCGCGGGGGGGGGGGGGGGGGGGGTGTCGGAAATTCCCCCCACCCCCTCCGCTAGCACTCCCCCCTCTGCCCGCTTCCCCATAAAAAAAGTTTGCGGAAAGTTAATAGTACCTGCTGTAAAGTTTGCGGAAAGTTAATAGTACCTGCTGTGGCTGGCTGCCAGTGACTACTAGGAGACACGTTGAGGCCGGGCAGCGGGCGGTTCAGCGGTAGTACCCTTGTGGTAATTCCGCCCTTTCTCTGACCTCACGTCCTCTACGTGATGACGCAAACGACGGTACGCGTCACGCGTACCCTCGTATGCGTCATCACGTAGAGGACGTGATGGGGTGGGGGGAATTTCCGACCCCCCCTGCGATCGGGGCATGCTCCCCCCTTATGCCTGCGACCACATA
Organism: Hyperolius riggenbachi; assembly: GCF_040937935.1. Taxonomy (NCBI): domain Eukaryota; kingdom Metazoa; phylum Chordata; class Amphibia; order Anura; family Hyperoliidae; genus Hyperolius; species Hyperolius riggenbachi. The sequence goes on from NC_090655.1 coordinate 204,517,912, forward strand.
GGGCCCCCAAAAGCGGCATGTTCGGGGGTCCCATTGACTTCCATTGAGTTCAGGGTTCTGGCCGAACATGCCGAACTTCTGGCCCATGTTCGGCAGAACGGACCCGAACCCGAACATCCAGGTGTTCGCCCAACACTAGTGGCAGGGAGACATTAATCTCTCTACCTTTCAAGGTACCCTTCTCATTACATAAGCCATATGATCTGGTGGTAGCCATCTTCTCTGATTCTTATGTCAGGGATTAAATGGAACCTAAAGTGAAAGGCACGTGGTGGCGGCCATATTTGTTTCCTTTTAGACATTATCATCAGTTGCCTGGCACTTCTGCTGATTTCTTTGGCCACAGTAGACTCTGAATCGGACACCTGAAACAAGCATACAGCTTATCCAGTCAGAAGCACCTGATCTGCACAGTAGTTCATGGTTAAAAGTATAAGAGGCAGGGCAGGCTGGCATTGTTTAAAAAATAAATATGTCAGCTTTCATATCCCTCTATCTTCAGGTGTCATTTACGAAGTGAATCAGGTTTGAGAGAAGTTACAATTTTGACACATTGTCTCTGCCCACAAGTACCAGTACTTGCAAATACAGTGGATATGGTGGGCACATTTCCATATCAATTTTAATGGAGGCTTTTAAACAGTAGCTTCCTGTCCGTCACCCCAGTCTCTGCAGAGCTGTGGCATTGCCACACAGGCAGGATTTAATGGCATCCCTCCTTGTGATCACTGCCTTACCTAGGGTACTAAGCAAAAGGAATGCAATTTACAATCCTTCAGCTTAGTGTTAGGAGACAGATAAATAAACATATACATATCGGTACAGTATATACCCTCTTTCTCCAAAATTAAGACATCCCCCAAAAATAAGCCCTAGCAAGAATAATTAACCACTTGAGGACTGCAGGGCTAACCCCCCCTAGTGACCAGGCCATTTTTAGCAAAATTGGCCACTGCAGCTTTAAGGCCAAGCTGCAGGGCCGCACAACTCAGCACAGAAGTGATTCCCCCCCCCCCTTTTCTCCCCACCAACAGAGCTCTCTGTTGGTGGGGTCTGATCGCTCCCCTCATGTTTATTTTTTTTTAAACAAATATTATTGTTTGTTTTTTTTACTTTAAAAACCCCTGTTTCTTTAAATATCTTCCCTCCCTCGCTCCCTCCCTCCCCACAGCCAGCCAATTATGGTGATCGGCTGTCATAGGCTTCTGCCTATGAGAGCCGATCGCTCTCTTGTCCCCCATGGGGACAGCCGTGTCACACGGCTGTCCCCAGTGCAGCGCTGCTGCTCATCGCAGCGCTGCACCTAGTAAATAGACCGCGTGATCGCCGTCTAACAGTCTCCCGAGCGGCAATAGCTCTGCCCTCCGAGCATGACATGCGCGCGCACTATGCGCGCGATCTCATGCAAAACAGAGCCCCAGGACTTTACGCCAATTGGCGTTAGGCGGTCCTGGGGCTGCCGCCGCAGCCACGCCCACTGGCGTGACGCGGGCGGCAGAAGGTTAAGCATGCTTGAAATATAAGCCCTACCCTGAAACTAAGCCCTAGCAGCAGTAAGAGGGGGGAAAAAAAACCTTGTGTTTTTATTGGAGCCTAGAAACACAAGTTGCCGTACTTCTTCCCCATAGGCTGAAGCTCGGGACACAGCAGTATGGAGCCTGGGGAAAGAATAGAATGCAGGGGATATTAGAGGACATGGGGGACATTGGAAGACACAGCGAGGACATAGGTCGACAGGGTAGAGGAGGACACGGTTACAGAGGGGGACACTAGGAGGACACTAAAGATGCAAGGTGGACATGAGGGCACACAAGGTTCTGTTGCCACTTGAGCCAGGAATAGCCAATTTTGGTCCATTCTCCACTCATAGCTAAATGGACAGTGAACTATTTATTTTATAAATAGGAGCCGTTTACACTTGTCACTCTGCAACAGATCCACACTTCTGTGCAGTCCGCTATAATCACGGGCAGGTGGATGCATTCCTCCATATAGTCTATAGGGAGTAATGCATCCTCCCTGGGCTAAAGGCATGAAAAAAGGGCACCAGGAAAAAAGGGCCCAGCTGGAGAATGAAATTGCTCCAGTCGATAATGAAATGTCAATAATGAACATCGTTAACAAAATTGGTTAACAATAAATACAGTTTTAAAACACATGGGAGTTGAAAATGAAAATATATTAACGTTAAAAGTCATAACGTAATTCAACAATACAGCTTAACCCAACCCAACTCTCACACAGAACTCTCCCCTAGTAGTGCCTAAAACTAACCACTCCCCTAGTGGTGCCTAACCCTAACTACCCCCCTGTGGTGCCTAACCATAACCGGCCCCCTGGGTGGTGCCTAACCCTTACCACCTCCCCTAGTGGTGCCTAACCCTAACTACCCCTTGGTGGTGCCTAACCATAACCGCCCCGCTGGGTGGTGCCTAATCTTAACCACATCCCCTGGTGGTGCCTAACCCTAACAACCCTTTCTCCCTGCAGAAACAACCTTTTACACATTGGGCTTGATTCACAAAGCGGCACTAAGTGTTAGCGCCGCTGTGAAAAGCCTTTAGTGCCCCTTAAGTAGCTATGCGCGCACTAACTTTGCGCACAGGACCACCCACATCGCGCGCGGAGAGCAATAGTGCGCAGTGCAACGCCCTGTAAACGGCGCACCCGGTGCAAAGGAAGTCTGATCTGGTTCAGCCTTCCTGTGCACATAGGCTGAGGAATACACGCGCGCGCGCGGAGAGGCAGAAGCTTTATGGGAAGCAGAGAGGGATCAGGTGACTCCCTTGTTCAGCTGATCCCAGGATGTATGCGGATTGGCTGGAAGGGACTGGGCGGTGCTGATCAGCGCTGCACTATATAACCACTCGTCCCTCAGTCTCATGTTGTCTGCCGTTGCAAATGATTAATGTGTTAGCACACAGACCTCAGTCAGATCCTACAGTGTGTTGGAACCAGGACGGACCTGGGAAATCACACCCAAGGACACGGACCTCACACCCAAGCTTAGGAAACTGTCTCAATGCTATGTTATGCTATAGACTAGTTCTAGGGTGTTGTGACTACGGACCTCACACCCAAGCTTAGGAAACTGTCTCAATGCTATGTTATGCTATAGACTAGTTCCAGGGTGTTGTGACTATGGACCTCACACCCAAGCTTAGGAAACTGTCTCAATGCTATGTTATGCTATAGACTAGTTCCAGGTTGTTGTGACTACGGACCTCACACCCAAGCTTAGGAAACTGTCTCAATGCTATGTTATGCTATAGACTAGTTCCAGGGTGTCATGACTACGGACCTCACACCCAAGCTTGGAAACTGTCTCAATGCTATGTTATGCTATAGACTAGTTCCAGGGTGTCATGACTACGGACCTCACACCCAAGCTTAGGAAACTGTCTCAATGCTATGTTATGCTATAGACTAGTTCCAGGGTGTTGTGACTATGGACCTCACACCCAAGCCTAGGAAACTGTGTCAATGCTATGTTATGTTATAGACTAGTTCCGGGGTGTTGTGACTACGGACCTCACACCCAAGCTAGTGTGATATATGCTAGTTCCAGGGTGCTGTAACTACTATCCTCACACCCAAGACTAGCACTGTGTATCTGTACTACTTTAGCCCGCCACTAGGGTGTAGAGAGCTAGGATCTCTCATCCAGTAGGGCAAGTTGGTTCATTTAGCAGCAGGGCTTCCTGCAACCTAGTGCAGGCCCCTCTCCTAGGGAGTCTTTGGGCTTATAGGGATTCACCCACAGTCCGGGGGGAATTCCCTTCATCTTCCGACCTCCAGTTTCTCTGGTGGTTCTCACTCAAAGTGTTACTGTTACACCAAACACTCACATATCTATAGGTGTCCAGAGGTTAGCAATATATCTGATTATCCGTGATACTGCAGATCATCAATAATCGGGTATATATCTGCATTCTTGGTGATACTGCAGATCACCAATAATCAGATTCTCTCTGCGTGCTGACACCGATTGTTACAGGAAGTCATCCAAACTGCTGAATGGTCTGCAGAGAAGGGACCTTCAGTTTGTGCTCTAATCTTCAAAAAAGCTTTAAGTGTAAGAGTCAGTGATGAGCGAAAATGCTGATATTCTTTTCGCATTCATTTTAATGAAATAATGGTCACTTCGACTTTCGAGGGAAAATCATTCTGTAGTAAGTTTGTGATTTTTTTTTTTCATTTTTCACACATTTTCGCTATAAACAAAAACTGTTTTTTTTGTATTGTCATACATTTTCACCATATTGTGTAAATACAATGTATTTTCGCTAATATTTTCTCAAAATTGAAAATAGCATATTTAAAGCGAAACGGACATTTGCAAGCAACACTGGTAAGAGTGACACCCCCTCTTTAAGCTGAGATCTGCTGTGCTTTTCTCAGCATTACAAAAAGAAATAAAATAAATGGCTATACTTACAATGATTGCACCCCAGAAATCAATACCACTGAGCAAAGAGATACCAGCCAGGGGTATACATGCTGATGCGATACCCAGAATAATTTGCACGATACCACCAATGATGGTCAAAATCTGAAGAAGAAAATATGTATTATTATTATTATTTTTTTTTTTTTTTAGATACTGGCCACCAGCTGTTGCAAATAGCATTGAAAACTAATATTAAATATCAGACAATATAAAATCCTATTAAATTAGCAGATCATTACCAACATGTAGGTGATGCAAAACTCGATTTTAAAATTTCAGAGGAAAAAAGTATACATTTAAATGCGGTAAATGACAGTTCTTAGGGAAACAATGCCAGCTGACTATAGCAGTTAATAGCAAAGGCTCCTTACATCCCAGAAACACCAAATTTGCAGGATATGTTAAAAAGATAGTGGAAAACAATGTTTTTAAAAAAAATTAAACATTTAATTTTTTTGTTCAGAGTGTGGGAAATGAAAAAAAAATTGGTGTAGGGTCCCCCTCCCAAGCCTCTGTAACCCCTTGTCTCCCATGCAGGCTGGGATAGCCAGAATGCTGAGCCCCGTGCTTCGCACCCTGAGCTGTACCAGCCAGCATGGTTCATGGTATGGGGGGCTCTGGGGGAGAGGGGCGGTCAAGCCTCCCCCCCCCCCCAGAGCCCTTGTCCAGTCCATGGACAAGGGACTCTTCCCAACCTCCGGTACCCCAGGAGGAGGTGGGGGCAATGACTCCCTCGGGGGGGGGGGGGGGTTATGGCTTTAAGAAGGGGACCCCCAGAAGCCCACCCCCCTCAGAAGAAATGAGTATAGGGGTACAAAGTACCCCTTACCCATTTCCACAAAGGGTTAAATGAAATAAAAACACAACAACGAGCAAAGTCCTTTAATAACCTTAATTAATCAGAAATACTTACCTGTACCTTTAAAAAAATGTTTCCACGCCAATATCCTTGAAAAAGGTTCCATGCCAATATCCTCTATCTTGTTACAGAGGCTCGGTAGGGGGGACTCCATGGCATTTTTTTTATTTCCCACACTCTGAACAAAAAATGATTATTATTATTTTTTAAATATTGTTTCCCACTATCTTTTTAACATATTCTGCAAATTTGGTGTTGCTAGGATGTAAGGGGCCTTTGCCATTAACTACTAAAATTGGAAATTGTTTCCCTAAGAACTGTCATTTACTGCATTTAAATGTATACTTTTTTCCTTTGAAATTTTAAAATCTATTTTCCCAAAAAGTATAAGGTCTTTTTGAAAAAAAAAAATCTTGTTCCCACTGTTCTTCCTCACATATCTGGCAAATTTGGTGTTTCTACAATGTAAGGGGACTTTTGCTATTACCCACTAAAGTCGACGGGTGATAATCACAGAATATTTTTCAATTTTCCAGTTTTTCGCAAAAACTAAAAGCTCTTTTTGAATTTTTTTGTAGTTGTAGCCCCTTATCACCTTTGTAATCCATGTGATTTTGGGGATCGTAGCATGTATGGGGGCTTTGCTATTAACATTAAAAGAAAATCCGGATCACGGCTGTGATTAGCCATGATTGCCTCATTAACGGCAAAAATCCGGGTCGAATTCGTGAATCCATTTCAAATCCGGAACTTAATAATGGAATTTCCGGATTTTTTTTCAACCGTGGCTGAATAAGTTGAATCCATGAATTGAGGTATCTGCACACCACTGGCTCTCACATAGCATGGACCATGTGGGCGGGTATCATTCAGTGTGCGGAGCCCCATGTGGTCCAGGCTCTGCATTCTGGGTGCCCTAGCCTGCATGGATGACAAGGGGTTACAGTCTATTTTCATGAAATGTATATAATATGTATACAGAACTCGGAATTCAGTACCGTGTAACACAGCAAAGTGTAATTTTACCCAGTTTAACATAACATTTTTACTATGAAATGTTAAAATCGATTTTCTCAAAAACTGCAGGGATTTTTCTCCATTTTTTTACCATGTTCCTACTGATGCCCCTAACATATGTGGTAAATTTGGTGATGATAGCAGATAAGTGGGCTTTGCTATTAACCGCAGAAATCAAAACCATTGACTTCAATAGAAAATGCCTTCAGAACCCGATAATGGAAACACACAATTTGGTATCTGCCGGTAGAACACTGAATTTGCCCATTTGTGGTGGGGATCTCATTCCGCATGTTATCCACTGCTATACCTGTTGTAGCAGGACTGGCTAGGGGGGAGCAGCGGGGAAAATGTCATGCTACTGATTTGTTTTTGTTTCATTAAAAATTCCCAGCCATTCTTGTTCAGTTAAAGAGTAAAATCAAAGAATGGGATGTGCTGATTGTTATGTTGTTGGAATATCTATTCAGCTACAACACAGAATTCAAATTAACGTATCTGCAATTTTATAAACATACATAGTTGAGAAAGTGACTTTGCTCTTGATTGTAAAATTTTTAATATTTCACGATTCTGTAGGTGTTAGGCCTGGTTCACATTAGCGTTTTTATGCGGATCCGGATGTATGGATTTGGCCACCTGGATCTAGGAAAACGGTCTGGTTTTACAGCCAGTGTGCTGTAAACCATCCGTTTTCCATAGATTTCTATTGTGCTGCAAAACCTTCCACTTCCGTTCCGCTGGGCACAATGGTCCGTAACATTATAGCCTGCAGCATTTTTTTGTCCATTCAGTGGACCGGACAACGGAACCGTACGTCGGGATCTGCCGGCAAAAGCTAATGTGAACTGGGCCTTAACCACTTGAGGACCTAGGGCTTTCTACCCCTTAAGGACCGGCCACTTTTTTTCCATTCAGACCACTGCAGCTTTCACGGTTTATTGCTCGCTCATACAACCTACCACCTAAATGAATTTTGGCTCCTTTTCTTGTCACTAATAAAGCTTTCTTTTGGTGCTATTTGATTGCTCCTGCGATTTTTACTTTTTATTATATTCATCAAAAAAGACATGAATTTTGGCAAAAAAATGATTTTTTTAACTTTCTGTGCTGACATTTTTCAAATAAAGTCAAATTTCTGTATACATGCAGCGCGAAAAATGTGGACAAACATGTTTTGGATAAAAAAAAAACCCATTCAGTGTATATTTATTGGTTTGGGTAAAAGTTATAGCGTTTACAAACTATGGTGCAAAAAGTGAATTTTCCCATTTTCAAGCATCTATGACTTTTCTGACCCCCTGTCATGTTTCATGAGGGGCTAGAATTCCAGGATAGTATAAATACCCCCCAAATGACCCCATTTTGGAAAGAAGACATCCCAAAGTATTCACTGAGAGGCATAGTGAGTTCATAGAAGATATTATTTTTTGTCACAAGTAAACGGAAAATGACACTTTGTGACAAAAAAAAAAAAAAAGTTTCAATTTCTTCTAAATTGCGACAAAAAAAAATGAAATCTGCCACGGACTCACCATGCCCCTCTCTGAATACCTTGAAGGGTCTACTTTCCAAAATGGGGTCATTTGTGGGGTGTGTTTACTGTCCTGACATTTTGGGGGGTGCTAAATTGTAAGCACCCCTGTAAAGCCTAAAGGTGCTCATTGGACTTTGGACCCCTTAGCGCAGTTAGGCTGTAAAAAAGTGCCACACATGTGGTATTGCCGTACTCAGGAGAAGTAGTATAATGTGTTTTGGGGTGTATTTTTACACATACCCATGCTGGGTGGGAGAAATATCTCTGTAAATGACAATTTGTTAATTATTTTTACACACAATTGTCCATTTACAGAGATCTTTCTCCCACTCAGCATGGGTATGTGTAAAAATACACCCCAAAACACATTATACTTCTTCTCCTGAGTACGGCGATACCACATGTGTGGCACTTTTTTGCACCCTAACTGCGCTAAAGGGCCCAAAGTCCAATGAGTACCTTTAGGATTTCACAGGTCATTTTGAGAAATTTCGTTTCAAGACTACTCCTCACGGTTTAGGGCCCCTAAAATGCCAGGGCAGTATAGGAACCCCACAAATGACCCCATTTTAGAAAGAAGACACCCCAAGGTATTCTGTTAGGAGTATGGTGAGTTCATAGAAGATTTTATTTTTTGTCACAAGTTAGCGGAAAATGACACTTTGTGAAAAAACACAATAAAAATCAATTTCCGCTAACTTGTGACAAAAAATAAAATCTTCTATGAACTCGCCATACTACTAACGGAATACCTTGGGGTGTCTTCTTTGTAAAATGGGGTCATTTGTGGGGTTCCTATACTGCCCTGGCATTTTAGGGGCCCTAAACCGTGAGGAGTAGTCTTGAAACAAAATTTCTCAAAATGACCTGTGAAATCCTAAAGGTACTCATTGGACTTTGGGCCCTTTAGCGCAGTTAGGGTGCAAAAAAGTGCCACACATGTGGTATTGCTGTACTCGGGAGAAGTAGTATAATGTGTTTTGGGGTGTATTTTTACACATACCCATGCTGGGTGGGAGAAATACCTCTGTAAATGACAATCTTTTGATTTTTTTACACACAATTGTCCATTTACAGCGGTATTTCTCCCACCCAGCATGGGTATGTGTAAAAATACACCCCAAAACACATTGTACTACTTCTCCCGAGTACGGTGATACCACATGTGTGGCCCTTTTTTGCACCCTAACTGCGCTAAGGGGCCCAAAGTCCAATGAGTACCTTTAGGATTTCACAGGTCATTTTTGTTTCAAGACTACTCCTCACGGTTTAGGGCCCCTAAAATGCCAGGGCAGTATAGGAACCCCACTAATGACCCCATTTTAGAAAGAAGACACCCCAAGGTATTCCGTTAGGAGTATGGTGAGTTCATAGAAGTTTTTATTTTTTTGTCACAAGTTAGCGGAAATTGATTTTAATTGTTTTTTTTTCACAAAGTATCATTTTCCGCTAACTTGTGACAAAAAATAAAATCTTCTATGAACTCACCATACTCCTAACGGAATACGTTTGGGTGTCTTCTTTCTAGAATGGGGTCATTTGTGGGGTTCCTATACTGCCCTGGCATTTTAGGGGCCCTAAACCGTGAGGAGTAGTCTTGAAACAAAAATGACCTGTGAAATCCTAAAGGTACTCATTGGACTTTGGGCCCCTTAGCGCAGTTAGGCTGCAAAAAAGTGCCAATCATATGGTATCGCCGTACTCGGGAGATGTAGTATAATGTGTTTTGGGGTGTATTTTTACACATACCCATGCTGGGTGGGAGAAATACCTCTGTAAATGACAATTGTTTGATTTTTTTTACACACAATTGTCCATTTACAGAGAGATTTCTCCCACCCAGCATGGGTATGTGTAAAAATACACCCCAAAACACATTATACTACTTCTCCTGAGTACAGCGATACCACATGTGTGACACTTTTTTGCAGCCTAGGTGCGCTAAGGGGCCCAACGTCCTAATCACAGGTCATTTTGAGGCATTTGTTTTCTAGACTACTCCTCACGGTTTAGGGCCCCTAAAATGCCAGGGCAGTATAGGAACCCCACAAGGGACCCCATTTTAGAAAGAAGACACCCCAAGGTATTCCGTTAGGTGTATGGCGAGTTCATAGAAGATTTTATTTTTTGTCACAAGTTAGTGAAAAATGACACTTTGTGAAAAAAAACAAAAATCAATTTCCGCTAACAGAATACATTGGGGTGTCTTTTTTCTAAAATGGGGTTCGTTTCTGGGGTTCCTATACCGCCCTGGCATTTCATGGGCTTAAAACCGTGAGTAGTCTGGAAACCAAATGTCTCAAAATGACTGTTCAGGGGTATAAGCATCTGCAAATTTTGATGACAGGTGGTCTATGAGGGGGCGAATTTTGTGGAACCGGTCATATGCAGGGTGGCCTTTTAGATGACAGGTTGTATTGGGCCTGATCTGATGGATAGGAGTGCTAGGGGGGGTGACATGAGGTGATTGATGGGTGTCTCAGGGGGTGGTTAGTGTGGAAAATAGATGCAATCAATGCACTGGGGAGGTGATCGGAAGGGGGTCTGAGGGGGATCTGAGGGTTTGGCCGAGTGATCAGGAGCCCACACGGGGCAAATTAGGGCCTGATCTGATGGGTAGGTGTGCTAGGGGGTGACAGGAGGTGATTGATGGGTGTCTCAAGGTGTGATTAGAGGGTAGAGTTGGGCCGAACGGTTCGCCGGCGAACGTGGTTCGCGCGAACTTAGGTGGTTCGCGTGCGGGTGCCGCACGCGAACGTTTTGCGGAAGTTCGGTTCGCCCCATAATGCACCTGAGGGTCAACTTTGACCCTCTACATCACAGTCAGCAGGCCCAGTGTAGCCAATTAGGCTACACTAGCCCCTGGAGCCCCACCCCCCTTATATAAGGCAGGCAGCGGCGGCCATTACGGCCACTCGTGTGCCTGCATTAGAGAGAGTAGGGCGAGCTGCTGTCTGTCTCTAGGGAAAGATTAGTTAGGCTTAGCTTTTCCTGGCTGCATACCTGTTCTGTTCAGTGAGCCCTCAGCCCACTGCATACCTGTACTGTGATCCTGCCACTGCATACCTGTTCAGTGATCCTGCCAGTGCATACCTGTTCAGTGATCCTGCCACTGCATACCTGTTCAGTGATCCTGCCAGTGCATACCTGTTCAGTGATCCTGCCACTGCATACCTGTTCAGTGATCCTGCCACTGTATACCTGTTCTGTGAACCCGCCACTGTATACCTGTTCTGTTCAGTGGACCCGCCACTGTATACCTGTTCTGTGTACCCGCCACTGTATACCTGTTCTGTTCAGTGGACCCGCCACTGTATACCTGTTTAGTGAACACGCCACTGCATACCTGTTGTGTTCAGTGAACCTGCCACTGCATACCTGTTCTGTCAACCCGCCACTGTATACCTGTTCTGTTCAGTGGACCCGCCACTGTATACCTGTTCTGTGAACCCGCCACTGTATACCTGTTCTGTTCAGTGGACCCGCCACTGTATACCTGTTTAGTGAACACGCCACTGCATACCTGTTCTGTGAACCCGCCACTGTATACCTGTTCTGTTCAGTGGACCCGCCACATTCAATGTGATTTCTGCCCTTAAAACGCTGCTTTGCGTCAAATCCAGATTTTTCCCGGGGACTTTTGGCATCTATCCCACTCCGCCATGCCCCCCTCCAGGTGTTAGACTCCTTGAAACATCTTTTCCATCACTTTTGTGGCCAGCATAATTTTTTTTTTTCAAAGTTCGCATCCCCATTGAAGTCTATTGCGGTTCGCGAACTTTAACGCGAACCGAACGTTCCGCGAAAGTTCGCGAACCCGGTTCGCGAACCTAAAATCGGAGGTTCGGCCCAACTCTATTAGAGGGGGGAATAGATGCAAGCAATGCACTGGCGAGGTGATCAGGGCTGGGGCCTGAGGGCATTCTGAGGGTGTGGGCGGGTGATTGAGTGCCCTAGGGGCAGATAGGGGTCTAATCTGATAGGTAGCAGTGACAGGGGGTGATTGATGGGTAATTAGTGGGTGTTTAGGGTAGAGAACAGATATAAACACTGCCCTTGGGAGGTGATCTGACGTCGGATCTGCGGGCGAATTATTGGTGTGGGTGGGTGATCAGATTGCCCGCAAGGGGCAGGTTAGGGGCTGATTGATGAGTGGCAGTGACAGGGGGTGATTGATGGGTGGCAGTGCCAGGGGGTGATTGATGGGTGGCAGTGACAGGGGGTGATTGATGGGTGATTGACAGGTGATTGACAGGTGATCAGTGGGTCTTACAGGGAAGAACAGATGTAACTAATGCACTGGCGAATTGATAAGGGGGGGTCTGAGAGCAATCTGAGCGTGTAGGCGGGTGATTGGGTGCCCGCAAGGGGCAGATTAGGGTCTGATCTGATGGGTAACCGTGACAGGTGGTGATAGGGGGTGATTGATGGGTGATTGATGGGTAATTAGTGGGTGTTTAGAGGAGAGAATAGATGTAAACACTGCGCTTGGGTGGTGATCTGATGTCGGATCTGCGGGCGATCTATTGGTGTGGGTGGGTGATCAGATTGCCCGCAAGGGGCAGGTTAGGGGCTGATTGATGGGTGGCAGTGACAGGGGGTGATTGATGGGTGGCAGTGACAGGGGGTGATTGATGGGTGATTGATGGGTAATTAGTGGGTGTTTAGAGGAGAGAATAGATGTAAACACTGCGTTTGGGTGGTGATCTGATGTCGGATCTGCGGGCGATCTATTGGTGTGGGTGGGTGATCAGATTGCCCGCAAGGGGCAGGTTAGGGGCTGATTGATGGGTGGCAGTGACAGGGGGTGATTGATGGGTGATTGACAGGTGATTGACAGGTGATTGACAGGTGATCAGGGGGGATAGATGCATACAGTACACAGGGGGGGGGGGTCTGGGGAGAATCTGAGGGGTGGGGGGGTGATCAGGAGGGGGCAGTGGGCAGGGGGGGAGATAAAAAAAAAATAGCGTTGACAGATAGTGACAGGGAGTGATTGATGGGTGATTAGGGGGGTGATTGGGTGCAAACAGGGGTCTGAGGGGTGGGCAGGGGGGGGTCTGAGGGGTGCTGTGGGCGATCTGGGGCAGGGGGGGGAGAAATCAGTGTGCTTGGGTGCAGACTAGGGTGGCTGCAGCCTGCCCTGGTGGTCCCTCGGACACTGGGACCACCAGGGCAGGAGGCAGCCTGTATAATACACTTTGTAAACATTACAAAGTGTATTACACACTTTGTATGCGGCGATCGCGGGGTTAACATCCCGCCGGCGCTTCCGTATAGCCGGCGGGATGTTGCGGCGGGCGAGCGGTGACAAGCGCCGGCGAAGGATCGCGTCACGGATGACGCGATCGCTCCGCCCATGCCCTTAAATGGACCGCCGCCTCTGTGGGTGAGCCGGTCCTTAAGGGCTCCACTTCCCGGCCGCCCCTGTGCGTTAGGCGGTCGGGAAGTGGTTAATCTGCTGTTACAATTCATGTTATGTCATCTCCTGCCTGCTGGTGGTGGTATTGAGTTGGACTGCCTTGGACTTTCACTATCCACCAGCAGGTGGCTTATCATTGCATACAAGGACTTGCAGTTCTTTGTCTGGCCTGCAGAGGCCTCTAATGTAACTGAACACTCACCACCAGCTGTTTCCAGTTACATGGACTATACAAGACTGCCTCTTCCTCCAAACAATTACCAGAACTTCGTTCCCTGTAGGTCTGAGTTCCTGGTCATACCTGTTACCTAATCCCTGATCTTTGTACCCCGTTTACCTGATCTGATAACTAACTTGTTGCTAAACCTTGCTTGTCCTGACTCTGCTTCTGTTTATTGAACCTTGCTTATCCTTCTGTTTATTCCTCTGTACCCCGTTTGTATCTGATTACTTGTTGCTGACCCTGATACTCTGTCTTGACTTGCCTTTGCCTATTCCCTGTAATACCGTGCAGATTTGTATATATTGTATGTTTGTGTATATATATATATATATATATATATATATATATATATATATATATATACATATATATTAACCGTTATTTACACTAGTTAGATAGTTAGGTTGGTTTGCATCTTCTCATTGATTGGTGATCACCTGTATACAGTTGCAGTGTATGTGGGTTGCATATGTTTGCATCATATTTGCATCAATGTATATATTTGTCACTGCATGTCCCTGGTTGTTTGTACATAGCTTGTTGCACATGTGGTTGCATGCACCATACAGTTTATTATAAACACCTTTGCACACTACTGTTCCTGTGTCAGTGTTTCTGCAAACTGTGGTCATTCCTTGCAATACCTGTTTGTTCTGTAACATCTGCTTTCTATGGCTGCTGTGGATGGTGCTACCAAAGGCAGGGCAGAGGCAGAGGTGAGAAAGGTGTCAGCCCTGGGTACAAAGGTGAATGGGGAGGAGGATGTATTTGAATTAGTGGAGCTGTAGCCAGCCCAGGAACAACTGCACAGCAGAGACACATGCCAAACCAACACAGCCCATCTGCACCCTCATCCACTCCAAATCCCCTATACATGTTATTGCTACCAATATTGCTTGCTACATATGTTAAGAAGAACAGTGGGTACAAGTCAAAAAAAATATTTTTTAAAAAGGACCTTGTAGTTTTTAAGAAAATTAATTTTTTTGCAAAGAAATTTTTTTTAAAACTCAGAAAAATTACAGTTTAAAAAACATTTTTCTTTGTATTTTTAAAATCGATTTTCTCAAAAACTACAAGGTCTTTTTGAAAGATTCTTTTTTTTAATTTGTACCCACTATTCACCTTAACATATGTAGCTAATTTGGTAGCAATAGCATGTATGGGGGCTTTGGTATCGGAATAATGCGTAAATTCATGCATAATTACGAATGCTTACAATTTCATACAAAATGAATGACTCCTTTCCCCGAAATTACGCATTACAATTACAATGCGTAAAGACGAATTACGATGCGTAATTACGCATAGGCATAACTTCTGCTCATCACTATTAGTCAGTATGCTGAGGCTGACATGTGGCATTTGTTCCAGCCACTCTCCACAGAGCAAGCAGAGGGAAAGAATTGTAGCCAACCCCTATATGCAGAAATGTCACTCACCCCCAAAGATTTTGGATGGCCCTGTTGGAATGTTTGGTAATACAGTGGTATGTTGTGTTGAGGAGTTATCCCTGTAGCCATTTCGTGAAGAGGGATTTCGTGACTGATCACTGGTCAACAAAGTAGAACCTACATAGAAAGAAACCAATAGTAAAACATAGAAGCAGTATGTGAAACATAAGATAAGAAAACTTTTAACTATTATTTATAGAATATCAGGTAGGGCTGTGTCACACAAACAAGCGCTAGGTTTTGATTTTTGGTGATTTTGGTCTAGATGATTTTGGAGTGATTTATAAAGAGTTGGTGGGAAATAGCCCATAGTATTTTATTGGCCAAGCACTTTTAAAAAATCTCTTTAAGCTCTCTGGTGAGAAGCAAGAACACTTTTAGGAAATACATCTAAAAATGGCGCAGGTAGAAAAATGACGCACCGATCCGCGGATAAATGTATCATAAAACGCTATTTACCGTTTTAATGTAAATACATTAAAACGGTAAATAGCGTTTTATTATATATTTAATGTGGAACGGTGCGCCATTAAAAAATGCAGGGGGCTAGTTTTAGGCAGCGGGGTCGGCGGGGAGAGAGGCAGTGGGACACTGGATGGAATAGGTATATGTGGAGGGAGGATGTTCATATGCATACATTACCTTGTCCCGGCCAGCGATCGCTCCTTCCCTCCGCTCCTTCACTTCCTAGTTAGTTTGCTGTAGTCCGGCAGCCGGCCAATCACCATGCGGGGACTGAAACAACATGTTGATTGGCTGGCTGCCGGACTACAGCAAACTAACTGAAGGAGTGAAGGTGTGGAGGGAAGGAGCGATCGCCGGCCGGGACAAGGTAATGTATGCACATCCTCCCTCCACCTATGCCTATTCCCTCCAGTGTCCCGCTGCCTCTCTCCCCGCCGACCCCGCTGCCTACACTAGCCCCCTGCATTTTTTAAGCTTAATAACGCTATTTAGCGTTATAAGTGTAAGGCACACTGCATGCGCCATTTTTTAACGCTTATAACGCTAAATAGCGTTATATAATTGAAGTCAATGCAGCACCATTTTTATTCCCCTGGCGCTGTGCGCCATTTTTATCCGTCCCGCTTTTAGGGCTTGTTCACCCTATAAGTGTTTTCTTTTTTTTTTTTAAGCCCTGAGGATTTGTAAAATCACTTTAAAAGCACTTCTGCAGGGGGCATGGCTTGCCTATGGCGCGGACAAGACGTGAGTGAGAAGAGCTCCCGCTGCCAGGACTGCTATAACCCCGAATCCCGCACTTAACAGAGGCTAAAATCTACATCTATGGGGAGTACTAGGCGCAAACAAACCAAGCGCTCACCAGGAAAAAACAGAAGCTCACAGATAAAGAAATTTCTGAAGCCGTTAGCTCCGATCTTAACCCCGCCGCATTCCTCCAAGATGGCGCCTGCACAGGAGAACAGGGAGAAGGATACACCTCCGGCCAACTTCCCAGAGCATAACTCACCTATCAAGAATGGACCCTCGAACGAGAACATCCAGGCACACCAACTAAGCCAGGATCGTAGTGTCCCACAAATGTCTCCAGCGGCAAGACAATCTCCACAACACGAGGCAAACAGGAGAACAATACAGGCCTCCCCGACCCACAGCACGACCTCGGAAAACAAGGCGTCCAGTGCTGCACCCTCACCGACACACCCGGTAAGCACCAACCAAGGGTCCCCACATCCCACCATCAAAGACTCACAATCTGCTAAGCGCAAAGGGAGAGAGTCACCAATGTCAGCCTCCCCAGCACACGATACAGATGGGGCGGGGGGGCCCACCATCATGCTTTCTCCTACACATTCAGGCAGCTCAGAATCTTATATAGAAACGGATCTACATGACTATATATGTGCTTTGCCAACCAAAGATGACCTAGAGAGATATGTTAGCAGAATTAAAGCTACTTATAGAAAAGAAATGGCTGAAGTCAAACAAGATATAAAACAAATAGGTCACCGTGTTGATGACACAGAAAAAGAGGTAGACAAGATGGCGCGCACGCAAGAAGAACAACAAGCTGATATAAGTCGCCACGATAACCAAATCAAAGATCTCTACCTGAAATTAGATGACCAAGAAAATAGACAGAGAAGGAACAACATCAGGGTCAGAGGCATTCCGGAATCGACAAAACAAGCAGACCTTGTGCATACCCTGGTGGGGATCTTCAACCAACTCCTGGGGAGACCGGCAGATCACAATATAGAGCTAGACAGAGCTCATAGGATCCTTGCACCGATCAGCACAAACCCTGAAAGACCTAGAGACGTCATTTGCCGCGTCCATCATTTCATTATCAAAGATGACATCATGGCAGCGGCCCATGAAAAAGGCAGTATCGACTTCGATGGAGCCCGCATCACCTTCTTATCGGATCTCTCTAAACTTACCCTACAGATGCGGAGATCATTGAAGCCACTTCTCTCAATTCTCCAAGAAAGAAGCATTCCATATAAATGGGGATATCCTTTTAATCTGCAAATCCGGCATGATGGTCAAACATATACGCTAAAAGATCCCTCAGACGCACCTATAATCAAGGATGCCCTGGCTCTCCCGGCCTTCGAGATCTTAGAGTGGCCGTTACATTCAGAACCCTCTGTACAGACCTCTTCACTTCCACAAAGAGCCCACTGGAGGAACGCTCGCCGCAACAACAGAAACGCACAGCGTGAGTAATGTACGCTTATGATAAACACAGGCTAAGTTTTAGCATAAAAGGTGACTTTAATGCTACAATTTATCTCACTTCCCTACAACCCTCTACAATTGCAATGTCCTATCTTTACATCCCTATGTACGCTTATAACAGTGTTATCATTCCATGAGCATGGATTTTACTTTTATTATAAGTTACCAGCTAGCAACTGCGTACCCGAACTGGCACTCCTGGATTTTCCTCTAACGGTTTCCTCCCACTAGCCCAGGATACCATATCCACCAATATCAGTAGGCAGCCAGTAGGTCTGGCCAGGACATTGCATAAGGTACTACTGACCGGGACGCACACGGGCTGATTTTACACCCATATAAGAAGCTGCTACCAGAACTACCATCCTGTTGAAGACTGGGAAGTGACAGTTGCCAAACGGTTTTTGACTACCTATGAATATTATGATTCGCAACAGGTTGTTCGCTTAAACCTATATCTTCTGTTATGTTGAAGTTAATATTGCCTGGCTTACCATGTTATAACACAAGTTGTTTTATAGTCAATAGTATCATTAAGGCCTTAAGCCTCATGTTCATAACTTATTATTAATCATACTCATGCGGGACCGGGGGAAGGGGGTCCTGGCTTCAGGGAGACGCTGTTCGCTCCTTCAGGGCTTCCACTCCCCACCTAATAGGGTAGATCTTTCTAAGATCTAAAAGACCAAAACGTGGTCAACATTTGGCTTGGGTTGCCCCCTCCCACCGGAAAGAGCTACGCCTCACCTGATGGGACTGGACAACTCATTCCGGTGCCCCTTGAGCACCTATCTTGTTGTTGTTATTGTGTTCAATGTTATATTTTTGTTTCCCCCCTGTTGTATGGCAATACCATTTCTAGTCCCTACACACACAATAATTGATACCACTTTCTCTCAAACTACCCACGCTGACCACCCTAACATATCATGGGGGAGTTAAAACTAACCTCATTTAATGTTAAAGGACTTACGAGGCCTGATTTTAAAAAAATAAACAAAAAAAGTTAGATACCTGTGTGTTTTTGTAAGACACGGAGGACGCCGTCCGCGCCCTCCGTGCCGTTCCGCCGGGTCCCCGCTGCTGAATATCCCCCCGAACGACCCCCGACCGCACGGCCCGGGTCGGGCTCTCCAGCCTTCACCAAGATGGCCGCCGGAGCTGGCCGCGGCTGCGCAGTCCGCATAGCCGCAAGTGCGGCTGCGCAGCTCTAAGGCCAACCCCCCGATCCACGTAACAGTAGCGTGGATCGGGGAGTTGGCCTTAGAGCTGCGCAGCCGCACTCGCGGCTATGCGGACTGTGCAGCCGCGGCCAGCTCCGGCGGCCATCTTGGTGAAGGCTGGAGAGCCCGACCCGGGCCGTGCGGTCGGGGGTCGTTCGGGGGGATATTCAGCAGCGGGGACCCGGCGGAACGGCACGGAGGGCGCGGACAGCGTCCTCCGTGCCTTACAAAAACACACAGGTATCTAACTTTTTTTGTTTATTTTTTTAAAATCAGGCCTCGTAAGTCCTTTAATGGCCTCAATAACCCTACAAAGAGAACCCAAATATTAAACCATTTACACAAAGAAAAATCCCAAATTATCCTTCTACAGGAAACACATTTTAAGCTAAACCATATGCCCAAAATGCCCACAAAACAATACCCCACCTGGTTTCATAGCACCAACCCTACCACGAAAGCGAGAGGAACCTCCATAGGACTACATAGAACCCTTCCCTTTATCCTTAAGAAACAACTTATTGATGAAGAAGGCAGATTCGTCTTCATTATCATAGAAATATCTGGTTCTCTCTACACAATAGCGAATCTATACCTCCCAAATACTAACCAGGGAAAATGGCTGCTGCAATTTTTGACTAAATTACAGAGCTTCGCAGAAGGGAGAATAATAATTGGTGCTGACCTCAATCTATGCCTGGACCCTGCTCGGGACTCCTCAACAGGCCATTCTTCAGTGCCTCAATGTAAATTGACAGCCATTAAACAAAAATTATTCAATCTAAGGCTTGCTGACTGCTGGAGAACTCTTAATCCCAAAGCACTAGACTTTACAAGTCTTACAGCAGACTGGACTATATATTAGTGTCCCACTTAATTTTAGATGTCATCATAGACTCACATATAGGCACAAGAGTGTGGTCGGACCACGCCCCAGTCTCATGCACAATTAAAATCTTTGGGGGGTCTCGTTCAGGATTCCATTGGCATCTTAATAATAACTTACTGAAAGATATAGAGTGTATGAATGCCCTTAAAAAGACTATCTCAGAATTCACACAAAATCACGCGAACGATGAAACGGCTGCACCTATTAAATGGGAAGCCCTTAAATGCACCCTGAGAGGAATATTAATCTCTCACGGTGCAAGACTTAAAAAAGAAAGAACAATCCAAATAGACACCCTGTTTACAGAAGTCTCAAACCTAGATCAGCAATTGAAAAACAGTAAAGGAAAAGATGATTGTATCTCCCTTCAACTATCAAACACCAGACAGAAACTGCTGACTTTACTAGATCAAAAATCGCTTAGAGAAAGAGAGAGATTTCAGGGACTGTTATTTGAAAAAGCTGATAAATGCGGGACGTTGCTAGCAAACTATCTTCACCCTAAACAACCTTCCACTTACGTGTACATCCCTACCATCAGAGCAAAAGACAGTTCCCTAAAGACTAAACCTACTGAGATAGCAGACACCTTTAAATCATACTATCAAGATTTATACTCTATACGTGGAAAATATCACCAACTCCCCCAAACCAAGCTAGATAATAAAATAGATGACTACACAAGATCCTCCAATATCCCTTCACTTGATCAGGAAGAGATCAAAGCACTAGAGGAAGACTTTACAAATGACGAACTCCTAGCTGTAATCAGATCCTTGAAGGTAAGGAAAAGCCCAGGCCCAGATGGCTTTACGGCGGCATTCTACAAGGCCCTCGCCCCAGACCTAATCCCCTTTCTACTAGCCTCATTCAACTCCATTTCAGCAGACACCTTCTTTCCTACCCAGTCACTACAGGCATATATTACAGTCATACCAAAACCTGATAAGGACCACACAAATTGCGGCAACTATAGGCCTATTTCATTAATTAATATAGACATCAAATTATTTGCCAAACTCATAGCTGAACGACTAAAGCTTTCCCTCCCCCGGATACTACACAAAGACCAGGTGGGGTTCACACAATTTCGTGAAACAAGGGATAATACCCTTAAAACTACATCTCTGTTGGCTAGGGCACAAAAACAGGGGGTACCCCTGTGTCTTCTATCAGTTGATGCGGAGAAGGCATTCGACAGGATCCATTGGGGCTATTTAAGCCGGGTATTAGAAAATGTGGGATTAGGCCAGAAAGCCTTACACAGAATTATGGGATTATACCGGGGTCCTTCTGCTCGGGTCAAAACAAACGGGGTCCTGTCGAGTGCCTTCAATATCCATAACGGAACGAGACAGGGGTGCCCCCTGTCACCATTATTATTTGTAATATGTATGGAACATTTTGCTGCGACCATAAGGAAAAACACTAACATCTCAGGTTTCAAATCTGGCAGCAAAGAATTCAAATTAGCCCTATACGCTGACGTCCTATTACTATATATAACGAACCCACTCATCTCCATCCCAAACTTCTTACAAGAAGCCGAAAAGTTCTCTGCCATTAGCAATTTTAAAATGAACCTTTCTAAAACTGAGGCCCTAAACATATCTCTCCCAAATAAAACATTGCAGACTCTGAAGCAATCGTTCCCTATTAAATGGAAATCTGACCATATCAAATACCTTGGGATCAACATTCCCACAGACCTAACAAAATTACTCAACTTAAACCACACCCCACTTATACTCAAAATACAACAAGACTTGGCTAAATGGAACAACCTTCGTTTGTCATGGTTAGGTAGAATAAATGTTCTAAAAATGAACGTCCTCCCCAGACTCCTATATGTATTGCAAGCCATCCCAATACATATTCCACGCTCCATATTAAAATGTATTAAAACGACTTTCCTCAAATTTATATGGGCGGGGAAGAAATCAAGGACCAATTACAGTCTACTTACAAGACCTAAAGAAGCAGGGGGGGTAGGACTCTCTGACCTAACAAAATACTACCAAGCCGCAAGGCTACTCTTAATAATAGACTGGTTTCAAGGCAGAAACCAAAAACAATGGATAGAGCTTGAGGAGGGAGAACTGGGCCTGGACCCCCGCTCATTACTTTGGACAGCCAAAACAAAGAGACCCTCAAGTGCGAAATTATCTTTCTGGGTGGGAAAAACTCTCACCATATGGGACAAACTATACAAAACCTATAATCTTACCACCATGCCCAGCCCTCTCAACCCACTGCTAGACAACCCTGATTTCAAAACAGGTTTAGCATCCCCATCAATCCTAGGAAACAACAGAACAGAATGGCCACAAATTAGGCACTACCTAATTCAACACGGTGTTAAAAACATGACTGAATGGCCCATTACAATCCCTAACTACAAACCCACATGGCTCACCAAATTCCAGCTAGACAAATTTTATAACTCCCTACACCCTAAATCAAACATCCACAGGTCCCTGACACCCTTTGAGAACCTCTGCTCACAAACAGAGCGGGTAGAACACACCCTATCCAAATTATACAACTTACTCATCGCTAGAGGGTCTGAGCAACATCTCCAAAAAATCACAGATACATGGGACAGAGACCTGGGTTCCCCCCTCCCTGCCGAGACCTGGGAGAAAATGTTCATACTCTCCCACAAACTCTCCATATCCACCAAACACCAGGAAAGAAACTACAGGATATTCTCAAGATGGTACAGGGACCCAGAACGACTGAGCAAATTCCAACCTACCACCCCTGATCTTTGCTGGAGATGCAACAACCACAAGGGAACGTACCTACACATATGGTGGGAATGTAGTAAATTACAACACTTTTGGACTAAGGTATTTGAGCTACATAAAGAAATGTACCTTACCCCCATCTCTCCATCTCCAGCAGTGGCCTTGTTTTCCGCTTTACCTGGCTCATTTTCTACTATCAAAAGTTCTGTGTTCAGATTCATTCTTACGGCAGCCAGAACACTGATAACTAGAAAGTGGCGCTCCACCGACACCCCTACAGTCACTGATCTTTGTTCACATTTGAACGAACTAATGAGAATGGATGAGCTTTGCCTAACAGCTCAAGATAGAGAAGAAAAGTTTGTACACAGATGGGCCATATGGGTAGATTGCAGGGAGTCGGATAAGGCCAAATCATTCCTAAAAACATCTGGAGAACAAATGAGGGTCCCTACTAATTAACCTGGTCAATGGGTAGTGTATGCATTACTGGTTACCTCCATACTTATCTACAACTACAGCACCATACTCAAAGAAAGTGATAGACCCCATATGAATCAACCTTTATCTGTGTGGAAATGTGAGAAGCAACCGCATCAGTTATAATGTATCATGGAATATTGCCATATCCCCCTTGTTTAATGTTGGTTATGTACCCCCCTTCCTCCCCACCTCCCATACCCCCAATACCACCCCCTCTCCACGTATCCCATACCCTCATTTCCCCCCCTCACCCTCCCCCCTCACACCTTTGCCTCATTGGGTAGATAAATCATCATCAATGTGATCTTTGCACGCATTGTAAGAAACATAGTTCTCCTGACATTTTTTTATTGTCTGTAAGTCAAACCGCCTTCTACCAAAATGAGCAATGTTTTGTCTGTATGATTAAAATCTCAATAAAAACTTATTTTCCCCAAAAAAAAAGCACTTCTGCAATGTTGCTCTATGTGAGTGTTCTCTCACATGAGCGATGAGCTTTCTTTCCGAACGCAAATGCAGGTCCTGCACCATTACCTGTTTATGCTTCAATGCAAGGTATAGGGAAATCACAAAGTGTTTGAAAAAGTGCTTAGAAAAGCGATTTGGTGAGCACTTAAAAAAAATGCATTGTAATTATTCAGTTCCAGGTCAAAGAGTTCACTTCCTGATTGTCATCAGGAGGTAAAGAAAAAAAATCACCAAACAAAAGGCGTTAGCAAAGCGCTTAAAGTGCAAATCGCTCTAAAAGCACAGGGAAAGTGCTTACAAAAGCACTCAGTGTTTGCGATTGCGCTGGTGATTTATAATGTGAACAAGGTCTTAACCACTTTACCCCCACCCGTACGAATTTCTCCGTCCCTTTTTCCATCCTTTTACCACCAGGGACGGAGAAATCCGTACTTCCCGCGCTCCCGCTCGCTTATGCGCGCACTCCCGCTCGCATGCATGCCGCTGCCCGCTCGCCCGGAGATCAATAAACTGGAAAAACCATTCCCGTTCGTTGATCTAAGCCCCGCAATGATCCGCTGCTTCTCCCATAAGCAGCGCGATCATTGTGAAAAAAAAAGTTCCCAGCCTCTTTGTACTTCCTGCAAGCGTCCTTCCGGACGCTTGCGGGTCGCATAAACAAAATGTTACTGTGGCCATATTGTGGCCAAATAGTAAAACTACACCCTAAAGCATTTTTCACATACAAATACATTACTTATACACAAAAAATTAACTCATCATTACCTCCCACACTCCCCTTTTTTTTGTAATTAAAAAAAAATTAAAAAATTTACAATTAAAAAAAATACATAAATAGTTACCTTAGGGACTGAACTTTTTAAATATTTATGTCAGGAGGGTACAACACCTTATAAACTATGGGCTTGTAATTAGGGTTGGAAGCAAAACTGAAAAAAATGCACCTTTATTTCCAAATAAAATATTGGTGCCAAACATTGTGATAGGGACATAATTTAAACGGTTTTATAACCGGGACAAATGGGCAAATAAATTTCATGGGTTTTAATTACAGTAGCATACATTATTGAAAAACTATAATGGCCGAAAACTGAAAAATAATGAATTTTTTCCCACATTTTTCCTATTTTCCCATTAAAACATATTTAGAATAAAATAATTCTTGGCATAATGTCCCACCTAAAGAAAGCCTAATTGGTGGCGGAAAAAAACAAGATATAGTTCATTTCATTGTGATAAATAATGATAAAGTTATAGACAAATGAATGGAAGGAGCGCTGAAAGGTGAAAATTGCTCTGGTGCTCAAGGGGTAAAACCCCTCAGTGGTGAAGTGGTTAAAGGACTTTTCAGTTCCTCAGAGCTTTTCAAAACAACAACAACAAAACATTTGTAAAACGCTTTTCTCCTGTAGCACCCAAAGCGCAAAACACTGGACAATGAAATCATATGAGCTATAGTACACCCACTGGGATTCATAAAACAATAGCAAAATCGCTAGCGTTTTGCCCAGCGATTTTCCATTTTTCTTTACTGTACCGGTGAGTGATTTTGTAGTGATTGCATTTTGGAATTCTTAAATATTGGAATAAAATTGTTCCAAAATTGCAAAAAAATGCTGCATGCATTGCATTTATGATTTCAACAAATTGATAATCGCTGGTGATCGCGCTTTTAAAAATGATAGTGATCACTAGTGATTTAAAGCGGTGCTGAAATCACTAGTAAAACACTTCAGTGTGAATGGGGCCTAAGGACTGGTTTTGCACTGAACACGGAACTAACTAATATATTCTGACTGATCACTTGTTCTGTACCTAGAGTTGAGCCGAAATTTTCGTAATTTCGCATTACTAAAATTACGCATGCGAAATTTGCGATTACGATGCGAAATTACGGTAGCGTAATTGCCATTAAAATCGTAATTGAAAATACCGTAAGCGTAATTTTCAACGCGTAATTTCGCGTTTCGTTCATGCCGTAATTTCGCATTAAACGCTACCGTAATTTCGCGTTAAACCGTAACGCTCCGTATAATATAAAAAAGCCACCGACTTTAAGGGTTAATAGCAAAGCCCCCTTAAATGCTAAGAGCCTCAAATTTGGAGAATATATTAAGGAGATCAGGAGGAATAAGAGGAAATCCAATCCAAGGACAAGGGGCTCTTCTCCACCTCCGATGGGCGGTGGAGGTGGAGGCCGCGATTTCCTGGGGGGGAGGTTCATGGTGGAATCTGGGAGTCCCCTTTAAAAAGGGGTCCCCCAGATGCCCACCCCCCCTCCCAGGAGAAATGAGTATAGAGGTACTTGTACCCCTTACCCATTTCCTTTAAGAGTTAAAGTAAATAAACACACAGACACTTAGAAAAAGTATTTTAATTGAACAAAAAACATAACCACGAAAAAAGTCCTTTAATATTCTTAATTAACCATTAATACTTACCTGTCCCTTTAAATAAATGATCCCTCGCAATATCCTCGGAAATGTTCTATCAGTTACAATGTAACAAAGTTATTACAATGTAACAACTTTGTTACATTGTAACTACGCCGCACCCGACGTCACTCACCGCCGCCGCCGCGTCTGTGCTGCAGGACCCGACAGAGCTCTGAGCTTATAGCTCAGAGCTCTCTAAGCATCTTTGTATTTGGGCTCCAAGGAGCCCCATTGGTCCTTAGCAGACCAATAGGGTTCCTTTAAATCAGAAGGAACTTTGTTACATTGTAACTGATAGAACATTTCTGAGGATATTGCGAGGGATCATTTATTTAAAGGGACAGGTAAGTATTAATGGTTAATTAAGAATATTAAAGGACTTTTTTCGTGGTTATGTTTTTTGTTCAATTAAAATACTTTTTCTAAGTGTCTGTGTGTTTATTTACTTTAACTCTTAAAGGAAATGGGTAAGGGGTACAAGTACCTCTATACTCATTTCTCCTGGGAGGGGGGGTGGGCATCTGGGGGACCCCTTTTTAAAGGGGACTCCCAGATTCCACCATGAACCTCCCCCCCAGGAAATTGCGGCCTCCACCTCCACCGCCCATTGGAGGTGGAGAAGAGCCCCTTGTCCTTGGATTGGACAAGGGCTCGGAGGGGGAGGGGAAAGCTTGGCTGCCCCTCCCCTTCCGAGACCCCCCAATCCATGGACCATGCGCGCTGGTATAGTCAGGGTGCGGAGCCCCACGCGGCCGGTGCTCCGCATTCTGGCTATCCCAACCTGCATGGGGGACAAGGGGTTAAAGAGGTCTGGGAGGGGGGACCCCACGTCGTTTTTTTTTTATATTTCCCACACTCAGAACGAAGTAAGTAAAACTCTTCCCGCTTGGGGGAATCTATGAAAATAATACACTATTGTTACCTGTGCAAAAAAAACTGACATTTTCCGCATTTAAAAGACATTTGCGCCCTTGAAACTTAAAAATCGATTTTCTCAAAAACTATAAGGTCTTTTTGAAAAAAATTTTTTTCCTCTTATTCCCACTGATCCCCTTAATATACCCTGGGAATTTGGTGTTCCTAAACTTTAAGCAGGCTTTGCTATTAACCGTTAAAGTCGGCGGGTTTTTAAATGTTTACATTTTTCCTTTGAAACTTTAACATCGATTTTCTCAAAAACTATAAGGTCTTTTTGAAAAAAAAATTTTTTCCTCTTATTCCTCCTGATCTCCTTAATATATTCTCCAAATTTGAGGCTCTTAGCATTTAAGGGGGCTTTGCTATTAACCCTTAAAGTCGGCGGCTTTTTTATATTATACGGAGCGTTACGGTTTAACGCGAAATTACGGTAGCGTTTAATGCGAAATTACGGCATGATACGACTGTAATGCGAAAATTACGCGAAAATTACGCTTACGCGAAATTTCGCGAAATCCTTCTTCATTACGATTATGTACTTACGGCCATAATCGTAATTACACTAATTACGCAAAATTTCGCGAAATCGTAATTAGGTCATTACGCTCATCTCTATCTGTACCAGTCCATGGTGAAAAAACTATCAGGTAAAATACGTAGCTGGGAAGTGGGCCCCAATTGTCGGTATTTGTGCACATATTCTGCACAAAAAAACTAATTTCAGCTGAGAACTCATATTAATCAAATGCGCTAGTTCACAATTTTTGTTTGCTTGTTTGTTTTTACATACAAGGAAAAAAAACTGACATTCTGTAACATAACCCTGCACATCGTGTGTGTTTTTCTCAATTGAATACACTACTAGCTGCTGTAAAAAAAAAAAAAAAAAAAAAAAAAAAAACTGCATACAAACACACACACATGATGTGCAGAAAACACATGCAGATTGCAGAAAGAGGCACACAGAAAACTGATAAACCAGTGTGAGCCCTGCTTGACTCAAGGACATTTCCTTTCCCTTGGCTACACATGAGTAGTCCATTCAGTTATAACTGACAACAACGGATTCAGTGTAAACCAGCTCTAATTTAAATCATCAGTTAGTTCTTAACAGTTGTAGTGGTGAACTTGAAATCTTTGGATTGTTGATCTACCTAGAAATAGACATACAGAATTATCCTGTCTGCTAAAAAATTTTTTTATGAAAGCCTGCAATCAGTGCTGCTCAACAGGATACCGGATATCCGAATAGATTCAGATATCCGAACTTTTTAGGCCTATCCGATCGGATCCGGATTCCGGATAGCTGGTCCAGTATCCGGATAGCTATCTGCGGATAGTTGGCTGGGCTATGCGGATATCCGCGGATAGTACGGATATCCGCGGATATCTGGACCAGTGAAACACTGCATGAGGTCCAGACGTCATGGGAGCCAATCAGAGGGCTCCCAGCAGAAGCACCAGAAACCAATCACAGAGGGGAACCCTGGCCAGCCCCACCTGACCTCATTAAGCCAATCAGAGGCCTCCCAGCCTAAACCCTGGCTCCCAATCACAGAAAGGAACACTGGCCAGCCTCCCTGGTATAATAAGGAGGGCTGCCATGATGAGACAGATCGTCCTGGCTTGCTGAATGCTTCCTGAGAGACATGCTCCTGCTCCATTGCTGGTGCCCTGCAAAGGGCTGTACATAGTTATAAACCTAAGCTGTTCAGTGATTAACCCCTTCACTATCACTACAGTATAGTTAAATCATTCATTTGCTTGATTGATGTCATAAATGTGACCTTAAGAGTGTGTGCTGCAGTGCTGCTGCAGCTGCTATGTGATTGTGTGTGTGTGTTGTACACACACCAGGCCAGGTGCTGCCTGCCTGCCACGAGCAAACACGTGCAAAGTGCCACGTGCAAACACATGCACAGTGCAAACACGTGCAAAGTGCAAACACGTGCAAACTGCAAAAATGTGCAAACACGTGAAAACACGTGCAAAAATGTGCAAACACGTGCAAAGTGCCACTTTGCACATGGCACTTTGAACGTGTTTGCACGTGTTTGCACTTTCCACATTTTTGCACTTTGCACGTGTTTGCACTTTGCACATTTTTGCACGTGTTTGCACATTTTTGCATGTGTTTGCACATTTTTGCATGTGTTTGCACATTTTTGCATGTGTTTGCACTTTTTTGCATGTGTTTGCACGTGTTTGCACTTTGCACATTTTTGCATGTGTTTGCACATTTTTGCATGTTTGCGCGTGTTTGCACATTTTTGCATGTGTTTGCACATTTTTGCATGTGTTTGCACATTTTTGCATGTGTTTGCGCGTGTTTGCACATTTTTTGCATGTGTTTGCACGTGTTTGCACTTTGCACATTTTTGCATGTGTTTGCACATTTTTGCATGTTTGCGCGTGTTTGCACATTTTTGCATGTGTTTGCACATTTTTGCATGTGTTTGCACATTTTTGCATGTGTTTGCGCGTGTTTGCACTTTTTTGCATGTGTTTGCACGTGTTTGCACTTTGCACATTTTTGCATGTGTTTGCACATTTTTGCAAATTTTTGCACATTTTTACATGTGTTTGCACATTTTTGCATGTGTTTGCACATTTTTGCATGTGTTTGCGCGTGTTTGCACATTTTTGCATGTGTTTGCACGTGTTTGCACTTTGCACATTTTTGCATGTGTTTGCGCGTGTTTGCACAATTTTGCATGTGTTTGCACGTGTTTGCACTTTGCACATTTTTGCACGTGTTTGCACATGTTGGCACTTGGCACTTTGCACATGGCACATGGCACTTTGCCCTTGGCACTTTGCATTTGGCACTTGGCCCTTTGCACTTGACACTTGGCCCTTTGAACTTGGCCCTTTGCATTAGGCACTTGGCCCTTTGCACTTGACACTTGGCCCTTTAAACTTGGCACTTTGCATTAGGCACTTGGCCCTTTGCACTTGACACTTGGCCCTTTGAACTTGGCCCTTTGCATTTGGTACTTTGCACTTGGCCCTTTGCACTTGACACTTGGCCCTTTGCACTTGGCCCTTTGCACTTGACACTTGGCCCTTTGAACTTGGCCCTTTGCATTTGGCACTTTGCACTTGGCCCTTTGCACTTGACACATGGCCCTTTGCACTTGGCCCTTTGCACTTGACACTTGGCCCTTTGCACTTGGCCCTTTGCATTTGGCACTTTGCACTTGGCCCTTTGCACTTGACACTTGGCCCTTTGCACTTGGCCCTTTGCACTTGACACTTGGCCCTTTGCACTTGGCCCTTTGCACTTGACACTTGGCCCTTTGCACTTGGCCCTTTGCACTTGACACTTGGCCCTTTGAACTTGGCCCTTTGCATTTGGCACTTTGCACTTGGCCCTTTGCACTTGACACTTGGCCCTTTGCATTTGGCCCTTTGCATTTGACACTTGGCCCTTTAAACTTGGCCCTTTGCATTTGGCACTTTGCACTTGGCCCTTTGCACTTGACACTTGGCCCTTTGCACTTGAAACTTGGCCCTTTGCACTTGGCCCTTTGCATTTGGCACTTTGCACTTGGCCCTTTGCACTTGACACTTGGCCCTTTGCACTTGGCCCTTTGCACTTGACACTTGGCCCTTTGCACTTGGCCCTTTGCACTTGACACTTGGCCCTTTGCACTTGGCCCTTTGCACTTGACACTTGGTCCTTTGCACTTGGCCCTTTGCACTTGACACTTGGCCCTTTGAACTTGGCCCTTTGCATTTGGCACTTTGCACTTGGCCCTTTGCACTTGACACATGGCCCTTTGCACTTGGCCCTTTGCACTTGGCCCTTTGCATTTGGCACTTTGCACTTGGCCCTTTGCACTTGACACTTGGCCCTTTGCACTTGGCCCTTTGCACTTGACACTTGGCCCTTTGCACTTGGCCCTTTGCACTTGACACTTGGCCCTTTGCACTTGGCCCTTTGCACTTGAAACTTGGCCCTTTGCACTTGGCCCTTTGCATTTGGCACTTTGCACTTGGCCCTTTGCACTTGACACTTGGCCCTTTGCACTTGGCCCTTTGCACTTGACACTTGGCCCTTTGCACTTAGCCCTTTGCACTTGACACTTGGCCCTTTGAACTTGGCAGTTGGCACTTTGCATTAGGCACTTGGCCCTTTGCATTTGGCACATTGCACTTGGCCCTTTGACAGCCTTTTTTTGTGGGGGGGGATTTTAAGTCCCCACATCATCAATTAGTGTTCCCCTTTGAAAAAGAATGATGCTACATGCCTAATTGACCCTTAAAAACCTTTTTAAAGCAATTTAAAGGCCACTTCCGGTTTTCAATTCGGATATCCGAATCCGGTCGGATATTAGGGTCGGATATCCGAATCGGATTCAGATAGGAAAATTTTGAATTCGGATATCCGACCCGGATCGGATAGCGGGGTATCCGGATCCGAATCAGATTCAGATTTTGAAAAGGGGTATCCGAGCAGCACTGCCTGCAATCCTAAATAGCAGGGGCGTAGCAATAGGGGTTGCAGAGGTTGCGACCGCATCGGGGCCCTTGGGCCAGAGGGGCCCCGGAGTGCCCTCCCTCAACTACTAGTATTAGCTCTCTGTTGGTCCTGTGCTCATAATAATCTCTTTTATAGATACTTTGAATAGTGGTAATTATTAACAAACTGCTCCCCAACCCCTTCTTGCACCTCTGACACTGTAGATGCCATTTGCAGGTTTTGGTGTGCTCAAGCAATTGCTATGTATAGAGTGCTTGAGGGCCCCATTGTAAAACTTGCATCGGGGGCCGGGGCCCACAACTCATTAGCTACGCCTCTGCTAAATAGCATAATTCTCTGCATGGGATCATTCAAGGGAATTAAAAACTATGGTTCTCCTAATCCATCAACAGTAGTATGGATAAAAGTCATTTCATTATATTTATACGGAGTGGTAATTTTTTGGACCAATGAGAGCACATTTTTAAAGGTTGATCCAAATTTGTAAATTTATCTAAAACTTACCAATATCAACATTATTTTCTCTTATTCTTGTGCGATTATTGCCTCTACAGAACCATCCCCAATATGGATCTTCCTTTAGACTAAGGGGACAGTCCATGCAAATATGATATTCCAACCTTTGGTAGATGCCAGTGGCATAGCTTAGGAGCTCTGGGCAGGGGTGCTCATCACGAGCTGCGATCACATTTTTCCCCAACTTTGCCCTGGGTCATCACTGGCCCATTGAGGAGAGTCAGGCCACCGGTTCCAGCCAGACCTCCAGCGAGACCAGCATCAGCACTCCGGTTCACAGCAGCTTGAGGTTTCATTGACCCCAGCGGCCAGCTGGCCCTCACTGACCTTGCAGATTACCCCAAGGACCGCGAGCACCTTGAGGGCTGTTGTGGCGGAGTTTGAGGAGGAGATGCTTGGAACAGGCGAGGAGGAGTTTGAGAGGGAGGAGGTTGTTGTTGGTGAACAACAACCTGATTTTGATGAGGAGGAGGGGCCTGATCCAGGGGATGTTGGGGCAGAAGAGGTGGTTGGTGATTCAGAGGAGCTGTTTGAGGAGGAGGATGATGATGATGAGGTGCAAGACCGTCCCTACATGCCAGAGGTTGGTGAAGGCAGCTTGGAGGAGGAGGCTCTGGCCCAGAGGCGCAGCATGGAGGCCATGGGCAGGGCCAGAAGTGGGCATGGAAGGCAGGAGCCACAGCCTGCTGCTTCAGCTGCTACCACCAGCAACAGCCCAGTGTGTGATGCCACACCACAGGGTCAGGGGAGATGCAGCAGGCTCCTCTGATCCAGTGCCTCCTCCGGCACACCCGCTGCCAAGCGTCCCTGCCTCAGCAGCAACATAAAGGCTCACCACAGCCAAGCACTGCTGGAGATGGTCAGCCTGGGGAAGATGAAGCTAACGGGAGTAAACATTCTGGCCAACATCAGGGAGCTGGAGCAGAGGTGGCTGATCCCCAGAGGCCTCAGACTCGGATTGGTGGTGTCCAACAATGCGTCCAACCTGCTGGCTGCCATCAGCAGGGGACACATGACCGACGTCCCCTGTTTGGCTCACATACTGAACCTGGTGGTGCAGATATTCCTGCGCACCTACCTGGGGATGGACAATCTTTTGGAAGGAAAATTGTGCGCCATTTCTGCCGCTCCACTGGTGCCTCAGCAGCCCTGGCAGACCTGCAGTAGCGCGAGGGCCTGCCACGACACCAGCTCATCATCGATGTGCCAACTCGCTGGGAGTCCACCCTGGCGATGTTGGAGCGGCTGGTTGAGCAGAGGAAGGCTGTCAGCCGCTACATTGTGGATGCGACAGTTTCCAGCACCACCAACCTCCAGGTCATCTCCAAAGTACATTGTGGGCAGATGCAGCAGGTGTGCTTGGTGTTGGCTCCCTTCCTGCAGGGACCCAACATGGTGAGCTGGGAACGGGCATCCCTCTGCGAGTGGGTGCCCATGGTTTGTCTGCTGGACAGGACTCTGTTAGAGTTGGGCCGAACCTCCGATTTTAGGTTCGCGAACCGGGTTCGCGGTTCGCGTTAAAGTTCGCGAACCGCAATAGACTTCAATGGGGATGCGAACTTTGAAAAAAAAAAAAATTATGCTGGCCACAAAAGTGATGGAAAAGATGTTTCAAGGAGTCTAACACCTGGAGGGGGGCATGGCGGAGTGGGATAGATGCCAAAAGTCCCCGGGAAAAATCTGGATTTGACGCAAAGCAGCGTTTTAAGGGCAGAAATCACATTGAATGCTAAATGACAGGCCTAAAGTGCTTTAAAACATCTTGCATGTGTATACATCAATCAGGTAGTGTAATTAAGGTACTGCTTCACACTGACACACCAAACTCACCGTGTAACGCACCGCAAACAGCTGTTTGTGTAGTGACGGCCGTGCTGGACTGGTGCGCACCATGGCGAGAGTGCAGGTTTTGGTGGCTTTACAGCCCATATGGTCGGCCTGGCTGATGTAGCTGAATGACAGAACAGTGACTGTCCAGCTGATCAAATTTGGTCTGACCACAATGAAGCAACGACCTTATTATCTTTTGTGTGCCCCCCGAGACACTCATCTAGGCGCCGGTCATTGCTTCATTGTGATACGCAAGCCCCTTCACCACGGCAAGGTAATGATCACGAAGGGGAATGGGCGCATGTACATGCCTTTTCTTTTGTTGTTGCAGCTGCCCGCAGTGCAGCCAGAAAAATTAGGCAGTCATGTACACGCACCCGAAAAATTATTACAGCGGCCGCTGCTAGCAGGGGCCTAAAAAATTCAGCAATCCGCCTGGAGTCCCGGACCCTGTTGGTGGTGGCGGAGAAGGTAGTGAAGCGGCCTGCAGGCAGACATGCTGTGTGGAGGGACTGGGAGCGACTTAGTCTTCTTGGGGCAGGCCAGGCAGCCAGTCACACGGCGTGCAGGCAGAGATGCTGTGTGTGCGGGGACTGACTTAGTTTTGGGGCGGGCAGCAGCCCTCCGGGATCCATGCCTCATTCATTTTGATAAAGGTGAGGTACTTAACACTTTTGTGACTTAGGCGACTTCTCTTCTCTGTGACAATGCCTCCAGCTGCGCTGAAGGTCCTTTCTGAGAGGACGCTTGCGGCAGGGCAGGAGAGAAGTTGGATGGCAAATTGGGACAGCTCTGGCCACAGGTCAAGCCTGCGCACCCAGTAGTTCAAGGGTTCCTCATCGCTGTTCACAGCAGTGTCTACATCCACACTTAAGGCCAGGTAGTCGGCTACCTGCCGGTCGAGGCGTTGGTGGAGGGTGGATCCGGAAGGGCTACGGCGAGGCGTTGGACTAAAGAACGTCCGCATGTCCGACATCACCATGAGATCGCTGGAGCGTCCTGTCTTTGACTGCGTGGACACGGGAGGAGGATTAGTGGCAGTGGTACCTTGCTGGCGTTGTGCTGTCACATCACCCTTAAAGGCATTGTAAAGCATAGTTGACAGCTGGTTCTGCATGTGCTGCATCCTTTCCACCTTCCGGTGAGTTGGTAACAGGTCCGCCACTTTGTGCCTGTACCGAGGGTCTAGTAGTGTGGCCACCCAGTACAGCTCATTCCCCTTGAGGTTTTTTATACGGGGGTCCCTCAACAGGCAGGACAGCATAAAAGACGACATCTGCACAAAGTCGGATCCAGTACCCTCCATCTCCTCTTGCTCTTCCTCAGTGACGTCACGTAAGTCAACCTCCTCCCCCCAGCCGCGAACAATACCACGGGAAGGTTGAGCAGCACAAGCCCCCTGCGACGCCTGCTGCGGTTGTTCTCCTGCCGCCGTCCCCTCCTCCTCCTCCTCCCCCAAAGAAACACCTTGCTCATCATCCTCTGAGTCTGACTCGTCTTCTGCACACGACCTCTCTTCTTCCTCCTCCTCCCCCCTCTGTGCTGCCGCAGGTGTTGAGGAAACAGCTGGGTCTGATGAAAATTGGTCCCATGCCTGTTCTTGCCGTAACGGTTCCTGGTCACGCTCATTCGCAGCTTCATCCGCCACTCTACGCACAGCACGCTCCAAGAAGTAAGCGTAGGGAATTAAGTCGCTGATGGTGCCCTCACTGCGGCTCACCAGGTTGGTCACCTCCTCAAACGGCTGCATGAGCCTGCATGCATTTTTCATCAGTGTCCAGTTGTCGGGCCAGAACATCCCCATCTTCCCAGACTGTTTCGTTCTACTCCAGTTGTAGAGGTACTGGGTGACGGCTTTCTTCTGTTCTAGCAGGCGGGAGAACATGAGCAGGGTCGAATTCCAGCGAGTGGGGCTATCGCAAATGAGGCGTCTCACCGGCATGTTGTTTTTCCGCTGAATTTCTGCAAATCGTGCCATGGCTGTGTAAGACCGCCTCAAATGCCCACAGAACTTCCTGGCCTGCTTCAGGACATCCGCTAAGCCAGGGTACTTTGCCACAAATCTTTGAACAACTAGATTCATGACATGTGCCATGCAGGGTATGTGTGTCAGCTTCCCCATATGCAAAGCGGCAAGCAGATTGCTGCCGTTGTCGCACACCACGTTGCCTATCTCCAGGTGGTGCGGGGTCAGCCACTCATCCACCTGTTTCTTAAGAGCAGCCAGGAGAGCTGCTCCAGTGTGACTCTCCGCTTTGAGACAAGCCATGTCTAAGATGGCGTGACACCGTCGTACCTGGCATGCAGCATAGGCCCTGCGGAGCTGGGGCTGTGTAGCTGGAGAGGAGAACTGCCACTCAGCCAAGAAGGAGGAGGACAGCGAAGAGCATGTAGCAGGAGGAGAGGAGGTGGCAGGAGGCCTGCCTGCAAGCCGTGGAGGTGTCACAATTTGGTCCGCTGCGCCCTGCTTGCCATCGTTCACCACCAGGTTCACCCAATGGGCTGTGTAGGTAATGTAGCGGCCCTGCCCGTGCTTGGCAGACCAGGCATCCGTGGTCAGGTGTACCCTTGACCCAACGCTCTTCGCAAGAGATGACACCACTTGCCTCTCAACTTCACGGTGCAGTTGGGGTATGGCCTTTCTCGAAAAATAAGTGTGGCCTGGCATCTTCCACTGCGGTGTTCCGATGGCCACAAATTTACGGAAGGCCTCAGAGTCCACCAGCCGGTATGGTAACAGCTGGCGAGCTAACAGTTCCGCCACGCCAGCTGTCAGACGCCGGGCAAGGGGGTGACTGGCCAAAAGTGGCTTCTTCCGCTCAAACATTTCCTTCACGGACACCTGACTGCTGCTGCTGTGGGCAGAGGAGCAGGAACCGCTCAAGGGCAGAGGCGGAGTGGAGGAGGGTGCCTGTGAAGGTGCAAGGGAGAAAGCGGCATAAGCAGATGATGCACCTGAAGGAGGAAGAGGAGAAGGAGGGTGACTTTTCTTTTGTGTGCTGCTGCTGCTTTTGCTCAGGTGGCCATCCCATTGCTGTTTGTGCCTTTTCTGCAGGTGCCTTCGTAAGGCACTTGTCCCTACGTGAGTGTTGGCCTTTCCACGGCTCAATTTTTGTTGGCAGAGCGAACAGATGGCTTTGGTCCGATCTGAGGCACACACATAAATAAATTTCCACACCGCTGAGCCACCCTGGGATGTGGGCACTATGGGGACCTCAGCAGCTGATGCTGAAGGGCAAGTTGGCTGGCTGTACATAGGTGGCGATACATGGTGCCGGACACTGCCACCAGCTGTTTCTGATGAAGAGCTGCCCCAGCTTCTTTCAGCAACTTCTCTCCTCCTACTACTCTCTGACTCCCCCTCTGAACTGTCCCCCTCTTCATCTCCTCTATTGGGAACATACAGAGGATCCCTATCATCGTCATCATCGTAATCATCCTGCCCAGCTTCGCTTGCCTCAGAAAAATCCAAACGTGTAGGTCCTTCATCCTCCTTACACGTTACATCCATAGTGTTGCCGCGTAACGCAGACATATGAGCTGGCGAAAATTCATCTGGCTGTAACAACAATGGCTGTGCATCAGTGATTTCACCACCACTAAATAATTCTTGCAAAGTGTCAAATGCAGCAGAAGTGGTGCTAGTAGTAGCGCTGGTGGCTGAGCAAGATGAGGTGTTCTGTGTCGCTAAATACTCAACCACGTCCTGACAATCTTGGGACGTGATGGGACGTGCCTTCTTCCGAGCACTGTACTGTGGGCCAGGTCCACACGAAATTACATTTACACGACCTCGCGCAGACCTGCCGGGTGGCCTTCCTCTGCCTCTGGCACTACCTCTTCCTCTACCTGTTTTGTCCATATCGGGTATGCACGGAGTGGTATATCACACTGCGGGCACTCACGTAGGTAGGTGGGTTCACTTAACTGCACAGGTATGCGCACTGATGCGGTGGGTTCACTGAACAGTACAGGTATACAGTGGTGGGTTCACTGAACAGAACAGGTATACAGTGGCGGGTTAACAGAACAGGTATGCAGTGGCGGGTTCACTGAACAGGTATACAGTGGCGGGTCCACTGAACAGAACAGGTATACAGTGGCGGGTTCACAGAACAGGTATGCAGTGGCGGGTTCACTGAACAGGTATACAGTGGCGGGTCCACTGAACAGAACAGGTATACAGTGGCGGGTTCACAGAACAGGTATACAGTGGCGGGTCCACTGAACAGAACAGGTATGCAGTGGCGTGTTCACTAAACAGGTATACAGTGGCGGGTCCGCTGAACAGAACAGGTATACAGTGGCGGGTTCACAGAACAGGTATGCAGTGGCGTGTTCACTAAACAGGTATACAGTGGCGGGTCCACTGAACAGAACAGGTATACAGTGGCGGGTTCACAGAACAGGTATACAGTGGCGGGTCCACTGAACAGAACAGGTATACAGTGGCGGGTTCACAGAACAGGTATGCAGTGGCAGGTTCACTGAACACAACAGGTATGCAGTGGCGTGTTCACTAAACAGGTATACAGTGGCGGGTCCACTGAACAGAACAGGTATACAGTGGCGGGTTCACAGAACAGGTATACAGTGGCGGGTCCACTGAACAGAACAGGTATACAGTGGCGGGTTCACAGAACAGGTATACAGTGGCGGGTCCACTGAACAGAACAGGTATACAGTGGCGGGTTCACAGAACAGGTATGCAGTGGCAGGTTCACTGAACACAACAGGTATGCAGTGGCGTGTTCACTAAACAGGTATACAGTGGCGGGTCCACTGAACAGAACAGGTATACAGTGGCGGGTTCACAGAACAGGTATACAGTGGCGGGTTCACTGAACAGAACAGGTATACAGTGGCGGGTTCACAGAACAGGTATGCAGTGGCAGGTTCACTGAACACAGCAGGTATGCAGTGGCGTGTTCACTAAACAGGTATACAGTGGCGGGTCCACTGAACAGAACAGGTATACAGTGGCGGGTTCACAGAACAGGTATGCAGTGGCGTGTTCACTAAACAGGTATACAGTGGCGGGTCCACTGAACAGAACAGGTATACAGTGGCGGGTTGACAGAACAGGTATGCAGTGGCAGGTTCACTGAACACAACAGGTATGCAGTGGCGTGCTCACTAAACAGGTATACAGTGGTGGGTCCACTGAACAGAACAGGTATACAGTGTCGGGTTCACAGAACAGGTATACAGTGGCAGGATCACTGAACAGGTATACAGTGGCGGGTCCACTGAACAGAACAGGTATACAGTGGCGGGTTCACAGAACAGGTATACAGTGGCGGGTCCACTGAACAGAACAGGTATACAGTGGCGGGTTCACTGAACAGAACAGGTATACAGTGGCGGGTTCACAGAACAGGTATGCAGTGGCAGGTTCACTGAACACAACAAGTATGCAGTGGCGTGTTCACTAAACAGGTATACAGTGGCGGGTCCACTGAACAGAACAGGTATACAGTGGCGGGTTCACAGAACAGGTATACAGTGGCAGGATCACTGAACAGGTATGCAGTGGCAGGATCACTGAACAGGTATACAGTGGCGGGTCCACTGAACAGAACAGGTATACAGTGGCGGGTTCACAGAACAGGTATACAGTGGCGGGTCCACTGAACAGAACAGGTATACAGTGGCGGGTTCACAGAACAGGTATACAGTGGCAGGATCACTGAACAGGTATGCAGTGGCAGGATCACTGAACAGGTATGCAGTGGCAGGATCACTGAACAGGTATGCAGTGGCAGGATCACTGAACAGGTATGCACTGGCAGGATCACTGAACAGGTATGCAGTGGCAGGATCACTGAACAGGTATGCACTGGCAGGATCACTGAACAGGTATGCAGTGGCAGGATCACTGAACAGGTATGCAGTGGCAGGATCACTGAACAGGTATGCAGTGGCAGGATCACAGTACAGGTATGCAGTGGGCTGAGGGCTCACTGAACAGAACAGGTATGCAGCCAGGAAAAGCTAAGCCTAACTAATCTTTCCCTAGAGACAGACAGCAGCTCGCTCTACTCTCTCTAATGCAGGCACACGAGTGGCCGTAATGGCCGCCGCTGCCTGCCTTATATAAGGGGGGGTGGGGCTCCAGGGGCTAGTGTAGCCTAATTGGCTACACTGGGCCTGCTGACTGTGATGTAGAGGGTCAAAGTTGACCCTCAGGTGCATTATGGGGTGAACCGAAGTTCCGCAAAACGTTCGCGTGCGGCACCCGCACGCGAACCACCTAAGTTCGCGCGAACCGTTCGGCCCAACTCTAGACTCTGTTTGATCTGCTGAGAGGGAGAGGCAGCCCTGACCTAGCTGGATCAGCTTGCAGGAGGACTTGCAGTTGGTGGAGGAGGAGTTGGAGGTCCATGACTTGACTGCTGAAGGGGAAGTGCAGAGAGCAGCTGCAGTGGTGCGAGGGTGGAGAGGGCAGGTTGAGGCTCAAGGGCCAGTGGAGGAGGACAGTAATGTCATCTCTGGGGGTGACAACAACTCTGATGTCTCTGCTGTCTCTCACGTGTTCCCCATGGCAGCGCACAAGCTGTGGTGCCTGCGCAGGGACCCCAGGGTGATCCAGATGCGTGCTGAGGAGGACATCTGGATCACCATGATCCTGGACCCACGGCTGAAGGGGAAGGGGGTCAGTTCCTGCCTGCTGAGCACCGAACAAGGGAGTTGCAGCGGATCCTTGTTTGGTGATTGGAGGCAGCCTTTCCCCAGCCTTCCACTCCCTCTCTTCCTGTCCAGCCAGCACAGCAGTCGGCGCCTGCGACCAGCAGCAGCAGCAGAAGCATGCGCCCAGGAGACCTGCTGTCTCTGACTAAGGGACTCTACACGGTAGAGCTGCCGAGAGAGGAGGTGCCTGCAGCAGCATCCTCCTCTCAAAGTCAGAACCAGCGCCTGACCCGGATGGTGGCAGACTGCACTGACACCAAGGCCCCCGTGGACCCCATGGAGTACTGGGTCAAGCGCTTGGAGATCTGGAGGGAGCTGGCTCAGTATGCTCTGGAAGTCCTGTCCTGTCCCCCTTCCAGTGTGCTGTCCGAGAGGTGCTTCAGTGCGGCCAGTGGCGTGGTCATGGAGAAGCCCTCTTGTCTGTCCATAAAGTCTGTAGACAGACTGACATTGCTAAGGATCAACCAGACCTGTATTGAAGGCGAGTTCCTGGACCCTGCTGTCGACAAGAGGGGGACATGAGGTGGCTGGGAATCTCTTTTGCAGACCAACCTTCAATACCAGTCTCCTGCTATTTAAGCCTGTTTGTTTTTGGGTGCTGTGGTACCACCGCTAGGTGCCATGGCCTATGCTGCCTGCTGCCACATTTATGTTACTCCTCCTTTCCCTGCTGCTTTTTCCTCCTGCTGTCTGTGTTCCCACCATCAGGGTCCACAGAATAAGGCGCTGCCACTAGCTATTACACCATCAAAATAGCTACTACTGTTGTGCCAAAAAAGAAATATTTTGAGGTGTCGGGGATTCAAATTGTGCTGTCCTAGTTGTGGGGAGGACCCAACTGCAGCTGTACGGCCACTTCCTGGTTGTTTATATTTGTTTGTGCTGTGGTACCACCGCTACGTGTCATGGCCCCCTATGCTGCCTGCTGCTGCCACATGATTCTCTTCCTCCTGCTGCTGCATTTAACCTCCCAGACTCTGTGTTCCCACTGCCAGGGTCCACAGAATAAGGTGCTGCTGCCATGCACCACTAGCTATTACACTATCAAAATAGCAACCACTGTTGTGACAAAAAATATTTTGAGGTGTCTGGGATGCAAACTGTATTGTTTGAGTTGTGGGGAGGACCCAACTGCAGCTGCAGGACCACTTCCTGGAACCTAATGGTTGTTTATATTTGTTTGTGCTTTGGTACCACTGCTAGGTGCCATGGCCCACTATGCTGCCTGCTGCTGCCACATGTTTCTCCTCCTCCTGCTGCTGCATTTAACCTACTGCTCTCTGTGTTCCCACCACCAGGGTCCACAGAATAAGGTGCTGCTGCCATGTGCCACTAGCTATTACGCCACTACAATAGCTATACATTGTTACAAAAAAATCTGAGGTGTCTCGGTTGAAAACTCTGCTGTCCCAGTTGTGTATTGAACACAATGTGGGATTCACGACTGCTGTCTGGAACCTCCTTCTCTTTTCTTGGTGTTATATTTACAGCTGTTGTACCACCGCTAGGTGCCATTGCCTATTATATTGCCTGCTGCCACATGTTACTACTTCTCCTCCTGCTTTTACCTCCTGCTGTCTGTG
This sequence comes from Hyperolius riggenbachi, assembly GCF_040937935.1. Classification (NCBI taxonomy): domain Eukaryota; kingdom Metazoa; phylum Chordata; class Amphibia; order Anura; family Hyperoliidae; genus Hyperolius; species Hyperolius riggenbachi. The sequence continues at coordinate 204,559,851 of NC_090655.1, forward strand.
CTCCCACTACCAGGGTCCACAGAATAAGGTGCTGTTGCCATGCACCACTAGCTATTACGCCACTATAATAACTATATATTGTTGTAAAAAAAACAACTGAGGGGTCTGGGTTGAAAACTGTGCTGTCCCTGTTGTGTATTGGACACAATGTGGGCTTCACAACCGCTGTCTGGAACCTCCTGCTCTTTTCTCGGTGTTATATTTACAACCGTGGTACCACCGCTAGATGACATGGCCTATTATATTGCCTGCTGTCACAGGTTACTACTCCTCCTGCTGCTGCTTTTACCTCCTGCAGTCTGTGCTCCCACCACCAGGGTCCACAGAAAAAGTGACTGCTGCCATGCGCCACTGGCTATTACGGCACTACAATAGCTATATATTGTTGTAAAAAAAAATCTGAGGTTTTTGGGTTTAAAGCTGTGCTGTCCCAGTTGTGTATTGGACACAATGTGAGCTTCACGACCACTGTCTGGAACTTCCTGCTCTTTTCTCTGTGTTATATTTGCAGCCGTGGTACCACCGCTAGGTGCCATGGTCTATAATATTGCCTGTTGCCACACATTACTCCTCCTCCTCCTCCTGCTGCTACTTCTGCTGCTTTAAACTGTTGCTGTCTGTGCACCCACCACCAGGGTCCACAGAATAAGGTGCTGACGGCTGCCACGCGTCACCAGCTATTACGCCACAAATTTCGCTATGCTGTTGCAGAAAAAAAAAGTGCCACAAAAATAAAAATTAAGGTTGAGTACAAAACGAAGAATAAGAACAAGAAAAAGAAAAGGATGGTGAAGACGAAAAAGATAAAAAAGAGGAAAAGAAGAAGATGAAGAAGAGGAAAAGAAGAAGAAGCAGGAGGAGGAGGAGGAGGATAAACAAACAAACAAATACATAAAACAAATGTTTTTCCTAAAAATTTTTTTTTTTTTAATTATACCTCCTAACATAATCAATAATAATAAAAAAACATAATGCTTCATGATTCATTTAATATAAAAGAAGTTTTGGAAGCAATTTAAAAGCCATTCCTGATTTTTTTTTGACCCGTAATTCCAGATTCAATGGATAATTTGGACTTGAATTCGAATCGGATTTCTGTGATCGTGATCACAGCTAGAGATGGACCGAACAGTTCGCCGGCCAATGGTTTCAGGCGAACCTTGGTGGTTCGCGTTCGCCTGGACCAGGCAAACTTTTGCGGAAGTTTGATTTGCCCCATAATGCACTATGAGGGTCAACTTTGACCCTCTGCGTCACAGTCAGCAGGCACATTGTAGCCATTCAGGCTACGCTAAGCCCGGGAGCCCCACCCCCCCTTATATAAGGCAGGCTCGCTGGCCATGACACTCACTTGTGTGCCTGCTGCAAATAGACAGACTAGGGAGAGCTGCTGCAGATGTTTTTCTCCTTGGGAAAGATTATTTAGGCTCTTGGCTTGCTCCTGGCTGATTGTTGTTGCTAAAATAGCACCCCTCAACAGCTCTTTTGAGAGCTAATGTTTTCCTGATGTGTTTTTTTGTGTGTGTGTTGCTCACGGACACTGACATTATACAGTCCTATCTGTTGCAGCTGGACCTTGGTCATTGTTATTACTGTGCCAGCCATGCTCTGCCTAACTATCTATACTGGGACACCTACCTAACTACTGGGGCACCTACTTACCTATACAGGGACACCTACCTACCTACCTATACTAGGGGACCTACCTATGCCTACCTACATATACTGGGACTCCTACCTATGCCTACCTACCTATACTGGGTCTCCTACCTATGCCAAGCTAACTACTGGGACACCTACCTATGCCTACCTACCTATACTGGGTATCCTACCTATGCCTAGCTAACTACTGGGACACCTACCTATGCCTACCTACCTATACTGGGACTCCTACCTATGCCTAGCTAACTACTGAGGCACCTACCTATGCCTACCTACCTATACTGGGACTCCTACCTATGCCTACCTACCTATACTGGGACTCCTACCTATGCCTACCTACATAAAAGAAGATAATAAGGTCGTTGCTTCATTGTGGTCAGACCAAATTTGATCTGCTATATAGAGCTTGCCCTAGTGGCTGCAGCTCTGGTGCTTTGAGTCCGCCAGGTGAAAAGTGTGATATAAATGTTATTTGTCTTGTCTACTTTTTCTCTTGTATTGAGCATAAATGGTAATTTTTAGGCCAGCTTCAGTTGGTACAGTAGTTAGGGTGCATGCCCACCACACAGTGAGACCCAGGTTCAAATCCCAGCCAGTGTGAGTTGGTTTTTATGCTACAAATCCTTAACCTCTTGCCGACCGCGTCACGCTAGTAGGCGTGGCCGCGGCGGCAGCCCCAGGACCGCCTAACGCCACTTGGCGAAAAGTCCTGGGGCTCTGTTTTGCAGGAGATCGCGCGCAGGCTGCGCGCGCATCTCCTGCTTGGGGGCGGAGCTCCGCCCCGCCTTCAGTCTCCGAGCGGCTATTGCCGCTTGGGAGACTGTTAGACGGCGTGATCGCCGTCTATTTACTCTGTGCAGCGCTGCGATCAGCAGCAGCGCTGCACTGGGGACAGCCGTGTGACACGGCTGTCCCCCTGGGGGACAAGAGAGCGATCGGCTCTCATAGGCAGAAGCCTATGACAGCCGATCGCCGTAATTGGCCGGCTGTGGAAAGGGAGGGAGCGAGGGAGGGAAGGGATTTAAAGGAAGAGGGTTTTTTTAAAAAAAAAATGGCAACAATAATATTTATTATAAAAAAAATAAACATGGGGGGAGCGATCAGACCCCACCAACAGAGGGAGGCGCATGCGCGAGTCACCCAGGATGGACGCATAGAGAGTGAGCTCCGTCCGCCGCCGCTACATACCGCTGCCTCCACCGCTCCCACAGCTACAAAGACGGGCGCTTCTGCGCTAGACGACCTCCGCACGCCCCCCAGCACCATATGGCCACCAAAGGAGCCCAGAAAAGCGCCGCAACAACGGGCGCCATGGAAAAATTCCTCCGCCCCCCGTCCAGCCAAGATGGCGCCGACCACGCAGATCTCCCAGGCCTAACTCCGGCTGACCAGGCGAGTACAGGGGGGAACACACAGCTTCTAACAGCTGCGCTTCTAGAGCAAACGCTGGACAAACACTACCATAGCCTCCACAACTCCCTGCAAAACACTATCCTCACTGCAGTACAAGAGCTCCGTACTGACATATCAGGGCTGGGGGAGCGTACACAGGCCTTAGAAGACAAGATGGACGCTTTAGCCACAAAACAAGCTGACTTATCTGAAGAGCAGCAACTTATGCAAACTGACATAAAATCCATTCGTACAGCACAGGAGGACATGGAGAATAGAGAGAGGAGACAAAATGTACGCATCAAAGGGGTCTCTATGTCCCTGAAGAATGAACATATTGAGACCTATCTCAAAGAACTCTTTCACTCACTACTCCCTGACATGGCTGACGAAATGTGGAGAATAGACAGAGCCCACAGATCCTTAGGGGAATGCCGACCTGGTGCCCAGAGACCAAAGGACATTATTGCTAGACTTCATTACTATGAGGCTAAGGATGCCCTTCTCAAAGCCCTCAGAAACAAATCTACTATCTCATTTAAAGGGGACGACATTGCCATCTATAACGATCTGTCTCTAATAACTTTGGCAAAACGCAGGGCTCTCAAACCGGTCACACAACTGCTCAGAGAAGCTGGAATTTTATACAAATGGGGATTCCCCTTTCGCTTAATAGTAAACAAACAAGGCCTGATTTTGACTCTGTCTGATTTTGATGATGCCCCCATGTTTCTCAAACAGCTAGGCCTTAAACTACCTGCTACTTCCACTGTCTTATCTCGCTCTTCACCTATGTCTTCCCCCCCAAGGAAGGTACGGCACATTTCTGAATGGACTAAACTCCCTATCCGCAGCATCACTTTCCCAGACAACACAAATGATATGGAAGACCAACCGTCAGGGGTGTGAAATATCGTTCTTACTGCTCCTCGCTAGGACATCATCTTGGAATTATCTGAACCTCCTGTTCTTTATTTTGACGCAATGACTTATCAAGCACTTTACTCTTTTTACCGACACTACACGGCTGCAGCAGACGGCGGACAATGACTCTCCCTATTATCTCCTAACACCACGGATTATGTGGTTCACCATCTATTTCTTCCTGGGACTTCTCATGTACCTCAGGGGGACCAATCCTCGATTTGCCTGGCTGCCTCGGCAGGCAGTCAACCTGAGGCGGTCTCCATACAGGCAACAGTTTTATGCTGCCCCTAAAGTTAGCCACCAGATTAAGGGTGGCACAATTTCTTGGTACTACGCATATTCTATGCTATCTGAATCTCTCATTATTGTTATTGTTTGGTTTCTTTTATGTGTTTTTTTTCAGGTTAGAATGGTTTGTCCTCCAGCCATATTTGCGCACCCAACTCAAGCTAGACCATGGTTAATATTATGACACTAAATACCAAAGGCCTAAACACACCCCAGAAGAGGTTTTCTCTCTTTCGAGACTTAAAAAGGATGAACATTGATCTAGCTTTCCTACAGGAGACTCATCTATGTAAAAAAGACCAACCTCGCCTTTATGATAGACTATTTTCTGGGATGTGTTTGGCCTCGGGTCCTAAGAAGAAGGCGGGAGTAGCTATCATCTATAAAAAGACATTTCCATTGCAGATCACCAAAACTGTCCCTGATCCCAAAGGCCATTATTTAATCATTGTAGGCACCCTATTTGGGAAATCCGTTACGCTAGCTAACGTATATGTTCCTAATCAAAATCAAATATCATTTCTAACCACTTTCTTTAGAAAATTATCCAAACTTACCACGGGCACTCTATTGCTAGGAGGAGATTTTAATCTAGCTTTCTCAGACCTCAAAGATAGACATACTCCCTTGAACAGGATTACCAAATCTCCACATAGCCGCAACTCCCGTAAATTCAGAATACTTCTAAGACAACATAGGCTCCTGGACCTATGGCGAATCTCTAACCCCACCTCCATAGAATATACCTTCTTCTCCCCCCCTCATGCATCCCACTCCCGCTTAGATTATTTGTTCACCACAGCAACCACTATACCCCTACTAAAAAAAGCTGAAATACAACCGATTGCTTGGTCAGACCATCAAGCGGTCAGTGTTGAGATTGACTTATTTTCTCGTCCCCACAAGCCAAACTTCTGGAGACTAAATGAAACCCTACTACAGGACAAAAACCTCCTCTCCAAATTTTCTGAAGAACTGCAATCATACTTTGACATTAATGATGGATCCGTCTCATCCTTTGGAACATTATGGGAAGCACACAAAGCTTTTATTAGGGGGTCATTTATCTCAGAAGCTACTAAGCGCAAAAAAATGTCCTGCTCTAAACTTCTAACTCTCCACTCGAAACTTAAACAAGCACAAACTGCATATAGAGATGACCCCTCTCAATTACATTATTCAGCTATGTAGGCCATTAAACACGAAATACAGACAATCCAATCTGTACAACTAGAAAAAAGCCTGAGATGGACTAGACAACTTTTCTTCGAACGAGGTAATAAGCCACATACTATTCTAGCACGTAAATTAAACCCAAAATCACCCCAAACATCCCTATATTCTATAAAAGACCCTCAAGGAACCATACATTATCATCCCCAAAAAATCACCCAAATTTTTACGGACTATTACCGACAACTCTATAATCTCCCTCAGCCTTCCTGCCCCTCTACACACCTATCCAAGATTGATGAGTTCCTAAACCAACTATCCCTACCAAAGTTAACCGAAGAAAATATTAAACTCCTAAACTCCCCCATAACAAATGAAGAGATTCTGGAGGTAATTAAACTTTTACCTTCTTCTAAAGCTCCTGGACCAGACGGTCTACCATACTCCTACTATAAAAAATTTCAAAGTATCCTCTCTCCCTACCTGACCCAGCTTGCTAATACATTTATGGATAACCGATCAGCCCCTACTTCTTTTTTAAACTCCCTTATTACAATGATACCCAAAGAAGGGAAAGATCCACAACTTCCACAAAGTTTCCGCCCTATTTCTCTACTTAATGCAGATCTTAAAATTATCACTAAAGTAATGGCCAATCGCCTGAATCCTATATTAACTTCTCTGATCAATAATGACCAGGTAGGCTTCATAATCGGACGCCAAGCTGGCGATAACACCAGAAAGGCAGTAAACCTTATAGAATTGATGAACAGATCAAAACAGCCTTCTCTGCTCCTCAGTTTGGACGCAGAGAAGGCCTTTGATAGGTTATCATGGCCATTTTTGTTCAGAGTTCTGGAACATCAAGGATTCAGGGGACCCTTTCTTAACATGCTTCATTTCCTATACTCTTCCCCATCCACTTCAGTCAAACTTCCCTTCGCATCTCCGGCCCATTTTCCAATTCTTAATGGCACACGCCAGGGATGCCCACTCTCCCCCCTCTTATTTGCTCTCAGTATTGAACCCCTGGCGTGTGCCATAAGACAAAACCGTGACATTACAGGAGTTAAACAAAGATCTCAAGAATATAAGATCTCCCTATTTGCAGACGACATCCTACTAACTCTGACCCAACCTCTCACTTCACTTCCCATATTGCACTCGATATTGAAAGACTTTGAATCCATCTCAGGCTTTAAACTCAATCAAGAAAAATCCCACAAACATTGCTAATTACTCTACAACAATCTTTCCACTACAATTGGAGGAAACATAACATTAAATACCTGGGTATTTTTCTAACCCATACCTACTCTACCCTATATAAAGCAAACTTCCCATCCCTCATACAATCCATCCTACAAGACCTCCACAAATGGACAGCCTATAAAATTTCCTGGATAGGTAGAATCTATTCCCTTAAAATGAATATACTGCCCCGTCTACTATACTTATTTGAGACTTTACCTGTCCAAGTTCCACCTTCGCAATTCAAACTACTACAACATGCTTTTTTAAAGTTTGTATGGAACAACTCTCGCCCCAGAACAAATGCCTCGATTCTAATGACATCCCGGGAACAGGGAGGACTAGGACTACCTAATCTAAAGCTTTACTACCAGGCCGCTCATCTGAGACAAATACCTGAGTGGTCCAACCTAAATGTATACACCAAATGGGGTCTCATTGAAGCGATGAGCATTTATCCCGTCTCATTACCAGCTTTGATCTGGCCTCAGATCCCTCCTAAAATCTCATTGACTCAATTACTTCCCACTATGAAATTTACCCTACAAATTTGGCGGTCAACCGTAAAAACAGCTCACCTCAGATCCCCCATGTCCCCATTATATCCCATATTGGGAAATCCGGCCTTCACTCCTGGAATGTCAGAGGAATTCATGGGCAGATGGTACAGCCTCAAATACACTAATTTTATGGAATGGGTGGACTCATCCTCTGGAAAAATCTTAACTAAAGAAAAACTAGGAGAGAAAATACGACTAAGTACTAAAATCATTATGGAATACAACCAAATCCACCATTTCCTGAGGTCTACTTCTAAGGGAATTAACCCACCACACACTTACACTCCTTTTGAACACCTATGCAAAATCAAAGGACATCAGAAGGGTCTTATCTCTTCGATCTATAGGTTACTTCTGGACAAATCTGGTACTATTAAACCTAACCACATATACATGTCCAAATGGGAACAGGCTCTGGGTCATCTTATAAGCATAGAGGACTGGCTCTCTATATGGGAAAATGCTAGACTCACATCCATGTGCACACATGTTAAGGAAAATATTTATAAGATACTATTCCGGTGGTATAAAACTCCTGAGGTACTGTCCAAAATCTACCCTGAAGTCACCAATAAATGCTGGAGGGGATGTGATCAATTAGGCACTCTGGAACACATATTCTGGCATTGCCCTATAGTACAACCTCTATGGGCTGATATCCAAGCTTTAATATGGAAAGTAACAGGAACCTTAATTCCCATGGACCCCATATATATGTTACTAGGTAAACCTGTTCCCAAAACAAAAAAAAGCCTCATGAGATTAATCACATATATCTTAACCGCCACTAGACTGTCCCTAGCCTCATATTGGCGCAATACCTCTATCCCTAGAATGTCTGAAATTATTGCTAAAATTAATTGGACCAAGCTGATGGAATCTCTGACAGCTAGACTCCGGTATACAGAACCCAGGCACGCTAAAATATGGGATCCATGGGAAACCTACTTTTTGAATTATGAACCCCCATGATGCAACAATACGCTGGGTACTATAAATCCTACACAACCAGGACTTAGGGCCAACTTTGAAATAATGCTATGATTGTAACAAAAGTGATCTGCACCCCGCTTCTCTTTTCTGGGACCCGATTCTTTAACTCTATAGAATCCATCCATATCTAAGAGGACAAACCTAATAGTACTGTATTTCTTGCCCTCTGTCCCTTACCTACCCCTCCCCTCCCCCCCACCCATGTTCCCCTTTCCTTTTCGCCCACTCCCCATCCCCCCTCCTAGTTTCTCTCCGTTTAATGTTATATTATTAACAGTAATACGGTTTATATGATGTTATTCAACAATAATACTAAAATTCTCTCTGCAATGTACCTTAGTCATGGAACCTGATATTATGCTAGAAGAAGAAGATTAGATTTGAGCTTTTAACGTGCTTACTTGTGAATACATCTTGTTCTGAATGTATATGCTATGCAAATTTATTCAAATAAAATTTGTGTTAAACGAAGACCCCACCAACAGAGAGCTCTGTTGGTGGGGAGAAAAGGGGGGGGGGGGGAATCACTCGTGTGCTATGTTGTGCGGCCCTGCAGCTTGGCCTTAAAGCTGCAGTGGCCTTTTAAACTAAAAATTGCCTGGTCACTAGGGGGGTTTAGCCCTGCAGTCCTCAAGAGGTTAAAGGGAACCTAGACGGAGAAGGATATGGATTTTTCCTTTTAAAATAATACCAGTTGCCTGAATCGCCTGCTGATCCTGTGTCTCTAATACTTTTAGCCACAGCCCCTGAACAAGCATGAATTTCGTGGAGGTTCGCGACATCTCTACTCACTGAGACATCTCCAGTGCTGTTGGCTAAGCAAGTGCTTTATTACTGTGTTAAACCTAGCATTTTTGCTTCTAAACACCTGTACTACACCAGTATTTTATTGTTATTTAGTTAGCTGGTAGGGATGCTCATTCAGATTGAAATTCCGATCGGAATGCGGAAATCGGTAATGCAAGTGCGGGAAACCGCGGAAATTCCACCCGACTTTAACATCGATTTTCTCAAAAACTATAAGGTCTTTTTGTAAACTTTTTTTTTGCATATTGTTCACAAGATTCAGTTTAATAAACCCTGAACATTTGGTGTTTGTAGGTCTTAAGGGGGCTTTGCTATTAACCGCTAAAGTCTGCGGATTTTTACTGTAATGTAAAATGCAGAAAATCTGCATCTGCCTATTTTCTGCATTTTACATTACAGTAAAAATCCGCCGACTTTAGCGGTTAATAGCAAAGCTCCTGTAAGTCCTAGAAACACCACATTTTCAGGGTTTATTTAACTGAATCTTCTGAACAAGATGCAAAAAAAAGTTTTCAAAAAGATCTTATAGTTATTGAGAAAATCGATGTTAAAGTCGGGCGGAATTTCCGCGATTTCCGGCGGATATTCAGTAATGCGGAAATTGGTAGCGGAAAGCGGAATCGGTAATTGGCAATGGCGGAATGCGGATTTAACATGGAATCGGAAATTGGCATTCCGACCATCCCTATTAGCTAGCTTGTATTTTTATTTTAGTCAGTGTGACAGTCAGACTCAGTGCTGCAGCTGCTAGGCTAGGTTAGGGTCTGCTAACCTAGGCTGCATCTAGGCTAGGTTAGGGTCTGCTGTGTGCACAGGCTAGGCTTGCTGCCAGCCTTAGCTACAGTATAGCGTGTAGGTCATTAGGGATTAGATTACTGTAGTACTACTAGTCTTATATTGTGTGTAGTTAGTTAGTAGAAAGAGTACTACTACTGTGTTAGCTTCATTTACTGCAGATAGTTACTGCAGTGCTGCTGATAGAGTCAGTCAGTGTGTGACAGTAAAGTGTTGTACCGTGTTAGCCATGAGTAAAAGCAAGAAGTTTTGAATCAGGATGATACCATTTATTGGCTAACTTAGAGATGGATAAACAGTGAGCTTTCGACTTATAAAAAGCCTTCGTCGGACTGGTTCCTGACCAAAACTGAAAAACACAGCTTATATACACTGACATACAGAGGAGAAACATTCTTTAGCAAACATAAATGTAATTAGATGCCTTAACTGTTACTGAGGAGGCTTTCCCAGGCATCCTATCTAAACTGATAAGATCAATAGAATCCTCAACATGACATAAAGCAGACTCTGGTGATGGGGAGACATCGTAAATTCCGAATTCAAATGGTGACTGGCCTGGTTACATGCACCATTAATTCTAAGCTTAAGAGAATTGTGGCATTTAAAGCCAGCACCTGAAAGCAAATAAAATGAACAGTGACAGTGAATTCCATCTTACACAGCATATGGCACAAAAATGAATAAAAAGATTGAAAAATGAAAATTAAAAGAATTGTGGCATTTAAAACCCATCGTACCAGCACAAGAAGTTAGAGTCCTTGTTTAAACCATCTTCTACAGTTTTGAACCAATGTATAAACTTAGTTTCTTGTGTTAGTCTCATGTTTCCCGATTTGAAGCCACCCATTAATACAGTGACGCGAAAATCGCTTAAACTGTGTCCAGGTAAACAAAAGTGTGTTGGTATTGGGAGATCAGTATATTTTGTATTATCCTTCTTCCTGCTGTTAATAGTGGATCTGTGGTGTGTCATGCGATCACGCAGTGGTTGACTTGTTTCTCCCACATAAATTCCTTTGGGGCATTTTGCACACATGATCACGTATACCACATTAGATGAGTCGCAGGAAAAGGTGCCTTGTACTTTGTATTCCTGTTGTGTACCTGGTATTAGTATCCTGTCAGTGGAATGGATGTGTTTACAGGTCCCACACGTTTTCCCTCGGCAGGGGAATGTTCCATTCTGTTCTTGCCTATTTAAGGCACTCCTCACTATCATCTGCTTAAGATTGGGTGGCTGTCGGAACGCTAGGAGGGGAGGTTCAGGGAATATCTTCTTCAGTCTCTGATCCTTGTGTAGAACAGGATGAAGTTCTTTTGCAATCTTTCTTAAGATTTCCAGGCGTGGGTTGTAGGTTACTACCAGTGGGACACGGCTCTCTTCCTGGCTCTGCTTGTACTCCAGGAGCTGAGTCCTAGGGATGTTGTTAGCTTTCTTGATTTGGGTCTCAGCCATTAGAGGATTGTATCCCTGTTTTATGAAATTCTTCTTCAGGTAATCCAGGTGTTTGTCTTTGTCATCCTTGTCAGAACAGATCTGATTGCATCTTATTGCCTGGCTGTAAATTATGGAATTCTTTATATGTTTGGGGTGGAAACTGTCATACCTGAGGTATGTGGGACGATCCGTCGGTTTGCGGTACATGGACGTTTGTAAGCTGTTCTCTTTGATGTATATGGTGGTGTCAAGAAAGTTAATCTCCCTGTGAGAGTAGCTCAATTTCAGTTTGATTGTGGGATGGAAGGCATTGAAGTTCCTGTGAAATTGGATAAGATCCTCCTCACTTGCAGACCAGATGATCAAGATGTCGTCGATAAAACGGAAGTAGGCCATGGGTTTTATATGACAAGTATTCAGGTATTCTTCTTCAATCTTTGCCATGAAGAGATTTGCATACTGCGGTGCAAACCGTGAGCCCATTGCCACTCCCATTTGCTGTAAATAGAGGTCCTCCCCAAATGTGAAATAATTGTGGGTGAGAACGAATCTCATTAGTCCAGCAATTGAGTTTATAGGTGTGCCCAAACCTTGAAGATGTGTGACAGATAGACAGTTTTTTTGTTTTTTTTTATATTATACCTCCCCACATAAACAATTGCTGTTTTTCTTAAAAAAAAACATGATACTTCATGCATCATTTACTATAAAAGACGTTTTGGAAGCAATTTAAAAGCCAACTTTCGGTTTTCAATGCAGATACCCGGATTTAATCCAGATAATGGGTTTGGATATCTGGATAGACATGGATATCCAAACGATTCGAATCCAGATACCTGGATATATCCAGATTTTTTGCTATCCGGATCCGGAACAATCCAGATATCAAAAAGAGGTATTCGAGCACCACTACAGAGGGGGATGCATGCCAAAAGTCCCACCAAAAATTACGGAGTTAACGCAAAGACGGGTTTTAATCACTAAAGGGCAGGAATCACATTATGCACAGCTCTGGGTATCAGTGGGCTGTGAAGTGTCTCACACAGAGAAATGCAATAGTACTATCAGAATACAGTGAAATAATAATGCACTGGAGTGATTCTGTGCCTGTAACTTAATGAGGCAACAGCAGTAGTGTGCTCACACAACCCTGGGTGTCAGTGAGCTGTGGAGTGTCACACATAAAAAAAAACACAGGGGACCGATGTGCTAGCCCTCAAAAGTGCTGTTTGGGATGCTTTTACAGCAAGTGAGGAACAAGAACACACGCCTAGCTAATGGTTTCCCTACCTATCTGCAGCAAGTCTGATCCTGCTCTCACTAACAGTCAGCAGCCAGCAGAGAATTAATCCAAAATGGCCACCACAATTGCTTTTTGATGGGGGGTGGGGGGGTCCAGGAGGGGGTGCTAGCTGATTGGTTGCCATGTGTCTGCGGACTATGAGGTAAAGGGGTCAAAGTTTAGCTCAATGATAAAGTATAGGGGGCGAATTGAACACACCAAATGTTCGCTGTTCACTGCGAATGCGAAAAGTGGATGTTCGTAGAATACTGTTCGCCTGCGAACAGTTTGGGCCATCTCTATTAATACAGTGCAGTTCAATCAATCAGCTATTTTAAAGAGAATCTGTAACGTCAAAACGTCCCCTGGGGGGTACTCACCTCGGGTGGGGGAAGCCTCCGGATCCTAATGAGGCTTCCCACACCGTCCTCCGTCCCTCAGGGGTCTCGCTGCATCCCTCCGTACAAGATGACGTCAATATTTACCTTCCCGGCTCCTGCGCAGGCGCTCTGATGGCTGTCGGCTCCGAAGTAGGCGGAAATATCCGATCGCCGTCGGGTCTGCTCTACTGTGCAGGCGCAAGTTTCCGGCGCCTGCGCAGTACAGCGGACCCGACTGAGATCTGGTATTTCCGTCTACTTCGGAGCCGAAAGCAGCCACAGCGCCCCCGCTGGAGCCAGCAAAGGTAAATATTGAATTGACAGTCGGGTCTGTCGCCGGCTGTTCGGAGGGCTGCAGCGAGACCCCCGTGGGACGCAGGACGGCGTGGGAAGCCTCATTAGGATCCCGAGGCTTCCCCCACCCGAGGTGAGTACCCCCCAGGGGATGTTTTTGATGTTACAGAGTCTCTTTAAGGGATGTGAATCCAATTCAATTATGGGATTGAATGAGCTGTTACATGTAAGTGCTCTTAGTTCATAAATGTCACGAAGAACTATAGTACTAAAGTTAAAGCTAGTCTCATAAACCACAAGAGAAGGAAATAAAGAAGTGCATATCTCCTGTGGATGGGGGAGGGAGTTCCAACTGCATGAGTCATGACGGGAACTGCCTAGTTTATGTGCATTGATGCACTATTATAGCCTTTTGCAATGTGAGAACTTTTACAATAGAACTACAATAGCTGAAGGTCTTTTGAATGATTGTTCATTCCACAAAACGACCATAAAAATTATGGACTGCAGATCTGACATCAGAAACACATTCTATACTCTCTTGCAGGAGATAAACCGTAATTCCCCTATCAGACAAAAAACGCGTATAACACAAATGCACAGATTATTTTGTAATATAATGTTATTAAATATTGACTTTCCATAGTAGCAGCCAGGTAAGATTTTCAAAAGTAGAACCAGGGCCGGGCCGAGGCAGAGGCGACAGAGGCTCCAGCCTCAGGGCCCAGTGTAGGGGGGGGGGGGCGCACAATTTACTTAGCTATCATTCCCTTATTGTGTTTGAAGCAAAGATAAATAAGAAAAGGGGATACATGGCAGTGACTGTAAGTCAGATAACTAGAGAGTAAGGGGGAGGGGGTTGGTTGGCAGGGTGCCTACTACTCTAATAGCAATCAGTGTGTGATGGCTGGGTAGGAGGGATGGAGGGGCGCACTTTAGTGCATTAGCCTTGGGAGTTGGAGGACCTTGTCCCGGACCGGTTCTGGGTAGAACTTTCACAGCTGGTTCAAAAGAACACATTGCTCCTTTTTCAGTCCTGACATTTGAAAAAGCCTGCCGTATCTGCCCCCCAGAGGTTTGTGTATCATTCATGGGCAGCATAATAACCTTTACAAAAAAGAAATTTCTTTGTTACAGCTGATACAAATCCTGAAATAACTCTGCACTGTTTCTCCTTGCTACTTTTATGGAAGCAGCAATATTGTTGACATTCTGTGCTTTCAAATGAACTTATCTGCCTTATCTGCCATGGCAGTCAGGTGATACAGGGGAAAGATCAAATTACATTATTGGGTTTAGACACAAATGAGGGGGACAGGGGGATAAATTAGACAGGCTAAACTCTCTAAATACATACAGGGTGCATTTCTTTATGTTTTCCTTATGTCCTGTGCAAGAGTTCAGGTCCACTTTAAATAACATTCTAGATGGCACATCTACCAGCAATAATCCACATGTCTTTTGTTGCTCAAAATATCTTTTCTCTTTTTAGATCTCTTAGAGAATTGTCTTTCTGCATAAATCTCCGACTAGTTCCCAAACATTAAAATACTGGCTAAAGACTAATGATAAGGTTTTGCTGCTGCTAACTGTCTTAAAGGACCACTATCGGGAACAATTATAACATTTAAAATATATACACATAAATGTAAAAGTCTTCTATAGTAAAATGTACTATACATTACTTTTTTCCTGTCACTTTCACTTGCAGTAGGTATTGGAAATATTCCCATACTAGCTACAAACAATTTTAGCTGTTGGATTGAGCAACTGCAGTTGAGTAAATGCTTTTGTAAATAAAGGGATAACTGAGAACCACGCATGAGGAGATGGATTAGTCCAAAACCTGTCATTTCTGTCAGATTTTCGCTACCTCCTGTAAGTGACAGCAACATAGGAAAAAAGTAATCTGTAGTGTATTTTACTTGGGGAGAAATGTCCATTTATACAGTATGTATTTTAAATTGTATAATACAGTAGTACAGTATATTCAGTAGACCTTTAAATAGATGAAAATAATAGCAAGTATGCCTGTTTTGAATACTCCCCCCCCCCCCCCTTAGCTCAGAAAGACGAAGAGCAAACTATGAATTAACCGCTTGCCGACCGCCCCCAGCCGATGGGCGGCGGCAAAGACTGGGCCTAAACGACCACAATACGCCCATTGGCGGAGGCGGCGGCGGGCGTGGTTATGCGGCGATTGCGTCATTCGTGACGCGATCAGCCACCGGCGACTGGCTCCGCCCCCCTCACGCTGTAACCCGCCGGCCGATCGGAAGCGCTGGCGGGTTACTAGCACCCGGATTGCCGCATGCAAAGTGTATAATAGGCTTTGTAATGTATAAAAAGCCTATTATACAGGCTGCCTCCTGCCCTGGTGGTCCCAGTGTCCGAGGGACCACCAGGGCAGGCTGCAGCCACCCTAGTCTGCACCCAAGCACACTGATTTCCCCACCCCTGCCCCCTGATCGCCCACAGCACCCCTCAGACCCCCCCTGCCCATCCCCCAGACCCCTGTTTGCACCCAATCACCCCCCTAATCACCCATCAATCACTCCCTGTCACTATCTGTCAACGCTAATTTTTTTTAACCCTAAACTGCCCCCTGCTCCCTCCTGATCACCCCCCACCCCTCAGATTCTCCCCAGACACCCCCCCCCTGTGTACTGTATGCCTCTATCCCCCCTGTAATAACCCACTGATCACCTGTCAATCACCTGTCAATCACCCGTCAATCACCCCCTGTCACTGCCACCCATCAATCAGCCCCTAACCCGCCCCTTGCGGGCAATCTGATCACCCACCCACACCAATATATCGCCTGCAGATCCAACATCAGATCACCTCCCAAGTGCAGTGTTTACATCTGTTCTCTCCTCTAAACACCCACTAATTACCCATCAATCACCAATCAATCACCCCCTATCACCACCTGTCACTGTTACCCATCAGATTAGACCCTAATCTGCCCCTTGCGGGCACCCAATCACCCGCCCACATGCTCAGATTGCCCTCAGACCCCCCCTTATCAATTCGCCAGTGCATTATTTACATCTGTTCTTCCCTGTAAAAACCCACTGATCACCCATCAATCACCTATCAATCACCCATCAATCACCCCCTGTCAATGCCACCCATCAATCACCCCCTGTCACTGCCACCCATCAATCAGCCCCTAACCTGCCCCTTGCGGGCAATCTGATCACCCACCCACACCAATAGTTCGCCCGCAGATCCGACGTCAGATCACCTCCCAAGTGCAGTGTTTACATCTGTTCTCTACCCTAAACACCCACTAATTACCCATCAATCACCCATCAATCACCCCCTATCACCACCTGTCACTGTTACCCAACAGATTAGACCCTAATCTGTCCCTAGGGCACCTAATCACCCGCCCACACCCTCAGAATGCCCTCAGACCCCAGCCCTGATCACCTCGCCAGTGCATTGCTTGCATCTATTTCCCCCCTCTAATCACACCTTGAGACACCCATCAATCACCTCCTGTCACCACCTGTCACCCCCTAGCACACCTACCCATCAGATCAGGCCCTAATTTGCCCCGTGTGGGCTCCTGATCACTCGGCCAAACCCTCAGATCCCCCTCAGACCCCCTTCCGATCACCTCCCCAGTGCATTGATTGCATCTATTTTCCCCTCTAACCGCCCCCTGAGACACCCATCAATCACCTCCTGTCACCCCCCTAGCACTCCTATCCATCAGATAAGGCCCAATACAACCTGTCATCTAAGAGGCCGCCCTGCTTATGACCGGTTCCACAAAATTTGTCCCCTCATAGACCACCTGTCATCAAATTTTGCAGATGTTTATACCCCTGAACAGTCATTTTGAGAAATTTGGTTTCCAGACTACTCACGGTTTTGGGCCCGTAAAATGCCAGGGCAAAATAGGAACCCCACAAGTGACCCCATTTTAGAAAAAAGACACCCCAAGGTATTCTTTTAGGTGTATGACGAATTCATAGAAGATTTTTTTTGTCAAAAGTTAGCGGAAATTGATTTTTATTGTTTTTTTCACAAAGTGTCATTTTTCACTAACTTGTGACAAAAAATAAAATTTTCGGTGAACTCACCATACACCTAAAAGAATACCTTGGGGTGTCTTCTTTCTAAAATGGGGTCACTTGTGGGGTTCCTATACTGCCCTGGCATTTTAGGGGCCCTAAACCGTGAGGAGTAGTCTAGAAAACAAATGCCTCAAAATGACCTGTGAATAGGAAGTTGGGCCCCTTAGCGCACCTAGGCTGCAAAAAAGTGTCACACATGTGGTATCGCCGTACTCAGGAGAAGTAGTATAATGTGTTTTGTGGTGTATTTTTACACATACCGATGCTGGGTGGAAGTAATCTCTCTGTAAATGGACAATTGTGTGTAAAAAAAATCAAAAATGTGTAATTTAGAGATATTTCTCCCACCCAGCATGGTTAAATGTAAAAATACACCACAAAACCCATTATACTACTTCTCCTGAGTACGGTGATACCACATGTGTGACATTTTTTTGCAGCCTAACTGTGCTAAGGGGCCCAAAGTCCAATGAGTACCTTTAGGATTTCACAGGTCATTTTGAGACATTTGGGTTCAAGACTACTCCTCACGGGTTTAGGGCCCCTAAAATGCCAGGGCAGTATAGGAACCCCACAAGTGACCCCATTTTAGAAAGAAGACACCCCAAGGTATTCTGTTAGGTGTATGATGAGTTCATAGAAGATTTTATTTTTTGTCACAAGTTAGCGGAAATTGATTTGTATTGTTTTTCTTTCACAAAGTGTCATTTTCCGCTAACTTGTGACAAAAAAAAAATCTTCTATGCACTCACCATACTCCTAACAGAATACCTTGGGGTGTCTTCTTTCTAAAATGGGGTCACTTGTGGGGTTCCTATACTGCCCTGGCATTTTAGGGGCCCTAAACCGTGATGAGTAGTCTAGAATCCAAATGCCTCAAAATGACCCGTGAATAGGACGTTAGGCCCCTTAGCGCACCTATGTTGCAAAAAAGTGTCACACATGTGGTATCGCCGTACTCAGAAGAAGTAGTATAATGTGTTTTGGGGTGTATTTTTACACATACCCATGCTGGGTGGGAGAAATCTCTCTGTAAATGGACAATTGTGTGTAAAAAAAAATCAAAAAATTGTTATTTACAGAGATATTTCTCCCACTCAGCATGGGTATGTGTAAAAAAACACCCCAAAACACATTATACTACTTCTCCTGAGTACGGCGATACCACATGTGTGGCACTTTTTTGCACCCTAACTGCGCTAAGGGGCCCAAAGTCCAATGAGTACCTTTAGGATTTCACAGGTCATTTTGCGACAATTGGTTTCAAGACTACTCCTCACGGTTTAGGGCCCCTAAAATGCCAGGACAGTATAGGAACCCCACAAATGACCTCATTTTAGAAAGAAGACACCCCAAGGTATTCCGTTAGGAGTATGGTGAGTTCATAGAAGATTTTTTTTTGTCACAAGTTAGCGGAAAATGACACTTTGTAAAAAAAAACAACTAAAATCAATTTCCGCTTACTTGTGACAAAAAATAAAATCTTCTATGAACTCACCATACTCCTAACGGAATACCTTGGGGTGTCTTCTTTCTAAAATGGGGTCATTTGTGAGGTTCCTATACTGCCCTGGCATTTTAGGGGCCCTAAACCGTGAGGAGTAGTCTTGAAACCAAATGTCGCAAAATGACCTGTGAAATCCTAAAGGTACTCATTGGACTTTGGGCCCCTTAGCGCAGTTAGGGTGCAAAAAAGTGCCACACATGTGGTATCGCCGTACTCAGGAGAAGTAGTATAATGTCTTTTGGGGTGTTTTTTTACACATACCCATGCTGAGTGGGAGAAATATCTCTGTAAATAGACAATTGTGTGTAAAAAAAAATCAAAAATTGTCATTTACGGAGATATTTCTCCCACCCAGCACGGGTATGTGTAAAAATACACCCCAAAACACATTATACTACTTCTCCTGAGTACGGCGGTACCACATGTGTGGCACATTTTTGCACCCTAAGTGCGCTAAGGGGCCCAAAGTCCAATGAGTACCTTTAGGCTTTACAGGGGTGCTTACAATTAGGCACCCCCAAAATGCCAGGACAGTGAACACACCCCACAAATGACCCCATTTTGGAAAGTAGACACTTCAAGGTATTCAGAGAGGAGCATAGTGAGTCCATGGCAGATTTCATTTTTTTTTTTTTTTGTCGCAAGTTAGAAGAAAGGGAAACTTTTTTTTTGTTGTCACAATGTGTCATTTTCTGCTAACTTGTGACAAAAAATAAAATCTTCTATGAACTCACCATGAATCTTAGTGAATACTTTGGGATGTCTTCTTTCCAAAATGGGGTCATTTGGGGGGTATTTATACTATCCTGGAATTTTAGCACCTCAAAAAACATGACAGGGTGTCAGAAAAGTCAGAGATGCTTCCAAATGGGAAAATTCACTTTTGGCACCATAGTTTGTAAACGCTATAACTTTTACCCAATCCAATAAATATACACTGAATGGTTATTTTTTATCAAAGACATGTAGCAGAATAACTTTCGCGCTCAAATGTATAGGAAATTTTACTTTATTTGAAAAATGTCAGCACAGAAAGTTAAAAAAGTCATTTTTTTGACAAAATTCATGTCTTTTTTGATGAATATAATAAAAACTAAAACTCGCAGCAGCAATCAAATAGCACCAAAAGAAAGCTGTATTAGTGACAAGAAAAGGAGGTAAAATTAATTTAGGTGGTAGATTGCACGACCGAGCAATAAACCGCGAAAGCTGCTGTGGTGTGAATGGAAAAAAAGGCTCTGGTCCTTAAGGGGCGAAAAGACTGTTGTCCTCAAGTGGTTAAAGTTTTGAAAAGTCAATAAATAATTACTATTTATAGGAATTAATTAGAAATAGAATGATGTATAATGAGAAGAAAGTGTACCTTTAGTAGTTCTGTCTCCGCTAATCTGTCTTTGAAGCTCTTTCATTTTCTATAGTTTTTATCCCCTACTGTAACCATAAAACCGCATTCTCATTTTTTTATGTGCTATCATAAGATGTAAATTTAAGGATTTGACTTACAGGTAAGATGGCCTTATGGTACAGAGTGCTTGAAAGGGCCATAACTTTTTTTTTTTTTTTTTTTTAGAATGTACTCTAAATAGTGCTGGTAAAACTATTTTCATTCAGAAATAAACGCCTACCCTTTCACGTAAAACATCCCTATTTGGGGATCGGTTGAAAAGGGCGCCCGAGCTGCCTGTATGAAAAGGGCGCCGCCATAGACATCAATGTTATTTCGGGAAATATGGGCTACAAGGTGTAGAAAAGGGCACCCGAGTGTTGATATAGGCTACAAGCGGGCTCCCCTTTGTAGCCCATATTTTTTCGGCTACAAGGTTTTCGGCTACAAGCGGGCTCCCCTTTGTAGCCCATATTTTTTTCGGCTACAGTAAGGTGCCCCTCTGTAGCCCATATTATTGACTTTTTTTTGTAGCCAAAGTTTTTATATGGGCTACAAGCACTGTAAGCCGAATTATTTCATTCCCCCACTATCCATGGCGGCCTGGAGGGGGAATAGTAATTAACACATCCCGGAGTTTTTTTGTAGCCGAAGTTTGTATATGGGCTACAAGCGCTGGAAGCCGAATTATTTCATTCCTCCACTATCCATGGCGGCCTGGAGGGGGAATAGTAATTAACACATCCCGGAGTTTTTTTGTAGCCGAAGTTTTTATATGGGCTACACCAGGCGCTCTTTTTTTTTTTGTAGCCGAAGTTTTTATATGGGCTACACCAAGCGTTTTTTTGTAGCCAAAGTTTATATGGGTTACACCAGGCGCCTTTTTTGTAACCGAAGTTGGTATATATATGGGCTCCACCAGGCGCCCTTTTTTACCGGCGCCCTTTTCATGTAGACACTCCTTTTGTCTCTTTTGTTTTCCTTTTCCTTGCAGCTATTTCAACACTTGTTGTTTAAAGTGTACCAAAGACGAATATTAGTCATGTGTTATACATACCTGGTGTAACGGTGTGTCAGCGAGAGCTCAAATATCTGATTATGTGGTGATCTGCAGTATCACCACTAATGCAGATATATATCTTGACAAAAGTAATCAGTATCTTTCTGATAGTAGATCAGCGGAAGGCTCACTAGCACAAGATCAGTACTTTAATAGAATGTGATCACAGGTGATTAGGTGCACAATATACAGGAGTACTCCTATGTGATAGCCCCCTGGCTGTAGGGACTATCACTAATAGAGTGGTCGTACAGGCAAGGTCGGCAACGGATCGGTCAGCAGCAGTACAGAATCGTCAGGCTAATCGTAGTCAAGAGTAAGCTGAGGTCGGCAACGGGTCGGGCAGATAAGGTACAGAATCAGAGGGCACAATGCAGGGTCAGAAGTACAGGCAGAAAATCAGCAACAGATCAGATAGCTAAGTACAGAATAAGGAGGCAAAGAATAGTCGGAAGTTCAGGCAGGAGGTCAACACAGTAAATCAATCACACAGTAATAGTTATAATTATAGCTATCAAAGGTTTGAGCGCTAACACGAAGTATTCGCAACAGCAGACAAGGAGCGACTGACAAGCAGGTCCTTAAATGCCGGAGAGCACTCAGCAGCGCCACCCACCAGCTCAGCCAATCAGCCTGCTCCCCGAGGTCAGCTGACCGGCGAGTCAGCTGACCCTTCTCCTTAGAGAATAAAGGTCCTGCCGCTGGGCGCGCGGACGTGCAGCCCTGACCCTATGTGCGGCTGAGAGACCTGCGCGAGGCGTCTTGTACGCCTGCAAGACGGGACCACCGCCGGCAGTGATGCAGAGGCCCGAAGCGCCGCTCTCTGCTATGGCGGTGTCCCCGTCAATTGTAACACCTGGGGCTTCCTCCAGCCCTATCCACATGGATCGCTCCCACGCCGCTGCCCTAAGCCTTATCCAGCTACAGTACCGGGTCCCCTAACTTCAGCAAGTTGCGGCTAGTCTGAGCATGTGCAGGGAGCTCTCTCCGTCTCTCTATGGCGGAGAATAGTACTGCGTCTCGACTGGCCAAAGTTACGGGACGCGGTACCGAAGCTGGAGAAGGCTGAGGATGGTGGCGTGGGAGCGATCCGTGTGGATGGGGCTGGAGAAAGCCCCAGGTATGTATAAGACTTTGACTAATATTCGTCTCTGGTACACTTAAAACTATACGGCTGGCTACTTTATGTTCTTCATAGTGTGCTTCTACTGCAATACACTGGTCAGAACTCAGAAGTCCCCAGTAGAGATGGGCCCAACGGTTCGCCGGCGAACGATTCCAGGCGAACTTCGGGTGGTTGGCCTTCGCCGGCGAAGGCGAACTTTCCTGGAAGTTTGATTCGCCCCATAATGCTCTATGAGGGTCAACTTTGACCCTCTGCATCACAGTCAGCAGGCGCATTGTAGCCAATTCGGCTATACTAAGCTCTGGAGCCCCACCCCCCCCTTATATAAGGCAGGCTCCGGCGGCCATTACCTCACTCGTGTGGCTACTAGAGACAGACTAGGGACAGCTGCTGCAGACTTGTTCTCTTAGGGACAGATTAGTCAGGTTCTTGCCTTCTTAGCTTGCTCCTAGCTGAATCTTATTGCTATAATAGCGCCCCAGAACAGCTCTTTTCAGAGCTCATCCTGCTCGTGTGATCAATTTTTTTTTCTGTGTTTGAAACTGACACTTGTGTTTTTTAGACAGCATTGCTAATTCATACTGTGTGTCCCACTGCCAGCAGCAGCAGCAGCAGCACATTCAGTGACAACCTGTGTGTGTGTGAGACACTTGTGTTGCTTAGACAGCATTGCTAATTTATAATGTGTGTGTCCCACTGCCAGCAGCCCACCAGCATTCAGCAGCACATTCAGTGACTACCTGTGTATGTGACAGGGAGCTGCACATTGTACTACACACCCAGTACTGCATTTACCTACTACTAGTACCTGTTGTGTTCAGTTAACCCACCTCATCACTGCATACACCTAAGTTTGTGTTGAGTGAACCCACCTCGCTGCACATAACTACCTTTTGTGTTGAGTGAACTTGCCTCACTGCATATAATGACCTTTTAAGTTGAGTGAACTCACCTCACTGCATATCTACCTTTTCTGTTGAGTGAACTCACCTCAATGCATATAACTAATTAACTACCTTTGTGTTGAGTGAACTCACCTCACTGCACATAGCTACCTTTTGTGTTCAGTGAACTCACCTCACTGCATATATAACTACCTTTGGGTTGAGTGAACTCACCTCACTGCATATCTACCTTTTCTGTTGAGTGAACTCACCTCACTGCATCTATAACTACCTTTGTGTTGAGTGAACTCAGCTGACTGCATCTAACTACCTGTTGTGTTCAGTGAACTCACCTCACTGCATATATGAATACCTTTGGGTTGAGTGAACTCACCTCACTGCACATAGCTACCTTTTGTGTTCAGTGAACTAACCTCACTGCATATATAACTACCTTTGGGTTGAGTGAACTCACCTCACTGCATATCTACCTTTTCTGTTTAGTGAACTCACCTCACTGCATATATAACTACCTTTGTGTTGAGTGAACTCAGCTGACTGCATCTAACTACCTGTTGTGTTCAGTGAACTCACCTCACTGCATATATAACTACCTTTGGGTTGAGTGAACTCACCTCACTGCATATCTACCTTTTCTGTTGAGTGAACTCACCTCACTGCATCTATAACTACCTTTGTGTTGAGTGAACTCAGCTGACTGCATCTAACTACCTGTTGTGTTCAGTGAACTCACCTCACTGCATATATGAATACCTTTGGGTTGAGTGAACGCACCTCACTGCACATAGCTACCTTTTGTGTTCAGTGAACTAACCTCACTGCATATATAACTACCTTTGGGTTGAGTGAACTCACCTCACTGCATATCTACCTTTTCTGTTTAGTGAACTCACCTCACTGCATATATAACTACCTTTGTGTTGAGTGAACTCAGCTGACTGCATCTAACTACCTGTTGTGTTCAGTGAACTCACCTCACTGCATATATAACTACCTTTGGGTTGAGTGAACTCACCTCACTGCATATCTACCTTTTCTGTTGAGTGAACTCACCTCACTGCATCTATAACTACCTTTGTGTTGAGTGAACTCAGCTGACTGCATCTAACTACCTGTTGTGTTCAGTGAACTCACCTCACTGCATATATAAATACCGTTGGGTTGAGTGAACTCACCTCACTGCATATATAACTACCTTTGGGTTGAGTGAACTCACCTCACTGCATATAACTACCTTTGTGTTGAGTGAACTCAGCTGACTGCATCTAACTACCTGTTGTGTTCAGTGAACTCACCTCACTGCATATAGCTACCTTTTGCATTCAGTAAACTCACCTCACTGCATATCTACCTTTTCTCTTGAGTGAACTCACCTCACTGCATATACCTAGCTTCCCCCCGAGATGGACAAAATGGACAAACCAGGTAGTGGAAGAGATAGAGGCAGACCCAGAGGAAGGCCACCTGGCACTGACAGGTCTGTGCGAGGTGGTGTTGCTGTGATTTCGTGCGGACCTGGCCCAAAGTACAGTGCTCAGAAGAAGGCACGTGCCATCACTTCCCAAAATTGTGAGGACGTGCTTGAGTATTTAACACAGAACACCTCATCTCCCGCAGCCACCAGCGCTACAACAAGCACCACATCCGCTGCATTTGACACTTCGCAGGAGTTATTTGGTAGTGGTGGTGCTGAAATCACTGATTCATAGCCACTACTGCAACAACAAGAAGAAGGCGCAGGTACACCACCTCATACGTCTGAGTTAGGTGGCGATAGTATGGACGTAATGTGTGAGGAGGGGCATGATGAACCACCTGAAGTTGGTGCAGTTGTGGAGTTGTCTGAGGAAAGCGAAGCTGGGCAGGAGGATTATGATGACGATTATACGGATGTCACGTATGTTCCCAATAGAAGAGATGACCAGGGGGACAGTTCAGAGGGGTAGCCAGAGAGGAGTAGGAGGAGACGACTCCATGATAGAAGCAGAGGGAGCTCGTCCTCAGAAACAGCTGGGGGCAGTGTCTGCGCCATGTATCGCCAGCTATGGCCAGCCAGCCAACATGCCCTTCAAGGTCAGCTGTTGATGCCACCGTAGTGCCATCACCCCAGGGGGGCTCAGCGGTTTGGAAATATTTTACGGTGTGTGCCTCAGATAGGAGCAAAGCCATCCGTTCTCTCTGCCTCCAAAAATTGAGCCGTGGAAAGGCCAACACTCTTGTAGGGACAAGTGCCTTACGAAGGCACCTGGAGAAAAGGCACAAACAGCTATGGGAAGAACACCTGAGGAAAAGCAGCACCCCTCAAAAGACAAGCCACCCTCCTTCTCCTCTTCCTCCTTCAGGTGCATCGTCTTCATCCGCTTTCTCCCTTGAACCTTCACAACCACCCTATTTCACACCGCCTCTGCCCTTGAGGGGTTCCTGCTCCTCTGCCCACAGCAGTAGCCAGGTGTCCGTGAAGGAAGTCTTTGAGCGGAAGAAGCCAATTTCGGCCAGTCACCCTCTTGCCCGCCGTCTGACAGCTGGTGTGGCGGAACTATTAGCTCGCCAGCTATTACCATACAAGCTGGTGGAGTCAGAGGCTTTCCGTAAATTTGTGGCCATTGGGACACCGCAGTGGAAGATACCAGGCTGCACTTATTTTTCACGAAAGGCCATACCCCAACTGTACCGTGCAGTTCAGAGACAAGTGGTGTCATCTATTGCGAAGAGCGTTGGGTCAAGGGTCCACCTGACCACGGATGCCCGGTCTGCCAAGCACGGACAGAGCCACTACATTACGTACACAGCCCATTGGGTCAACTTGGTGACCGATGGCAGCAAGCAGGGAGTACGTGGCTGTTCAGTGGACCGACTTGTCACACCTCCATGGCTTGCAGGCAGGCCTCCTGCCACCTCCTCTCCTTCTCCAGCTACATCCTCTTTGCTGTCAACCTCCTCCTCCTCAGCTGAGTGTCAGTTGAACTCTAGCGGTGCTGCCATCTCCTCTTCCTCTTCAGCTACACAGCCCCATATCCCCAGAGCCTACACTGCATGCCAGGTACGACAGTGTCATGCAATTTTAGACATGTCTTGCCTCAAAGTGGAGAGTCACACTGGAGCAGCTCTCCTGGCTGCTCTTAACAAACAGGTGGAGCAATGGCTGACCCCGCACCAGCTGGAGATCGGCAACGTGGTGTGTGACAACGGCAGCAATCTCCTTTCCGCTTTGAATTTAGGAAAGCTGACACATGTACCCTGCATGGCACATGTGCTGAATCTGGTTGTGCAAAGATTTGTCTCAAAGTACCCAGGCTTAGAGGACGTCCTGAAGCAGACCAGGAAGTTGTGTGGGCATTTCAGGCGATCTTATACGGCCATGGCACGCTTTGCGGACATTCAGCGGAAAAACAACTTGCCGGTGAGACGCTTGATATGCGATAGCCCGACTCGCTGGAATTCCACTCTGCTCATGTTCTCTCGCCTGCTAGACTAGGATAAAGCCGCCACCCAGTACCTGTACAACTACAGTAGAAGGACACAATCTGGAAAGAGGAGTTGCGTGACGTCACTGTGGAAGAGCAAGAGGAGATGGAGAGTACGTCTGGATCCGACTTTGTGCAGATGGCGTCTTTCATGTTGTCCAGCCTGTTGAGGGACCCCCATATCAAAAAACTCAAACGGAATGACCTGTACTGGGTTGGACACGCTACTAGACCCTCGGGAAAGGCACAAAGTGGCAGACCTGTTACCAACTCAACACAAGGCGAAAAGGATGCAACACTTGCAGAACAAGCTGTCAATGATGCTTTACAATGCATTTAAGGGTGATGTGACAGTAAAACACAATAAAGGTACCACTGGCAGTAATCCTCCTCCTCCTCCCCAGTCCACGCAGGCAAGGACAGGACGCTCCAGCGATCTCGGGGTGATGTCAGACATGCGAACATTCTTTAGTCCAACGCCTTGCAGTAGCCCTTCGGGATCCACCCTCCACCAACGCCTGGACCGGCAGGTAGCCGTCTACCTGGCCTTAAGTGTGGATGTACACACTGCGACTGCGAGCAGCGAGGATGAACCCTTGCTCTACTGGTTGCGCATGCTTAACCTGTGGCCAGAGCTGTCCAAATTTGCCATCCAACTTCTCTCTTGCCCTGCCGCAAGCGTCCTGTCAGAAAGGACCTTCAGTGCAGCTGGAGGCATTGTCACTGAGAAGAGAAGTCGCCTAAGTCATGACAGTGTTCAGTACCTGACCTTTATCAAAATGAACGAGGCATGGATCCCTGAGGGCTATTGCACGACCGAAGACTAAGTCAGTCCCCACACACAGCATCTCTGCCTGCAGGCCGCTTGACTGCCTTCTCCGCCACCACCACCAGGGTCCAGGACTCTAGGCGGATTCCAGAATTTTTAAGGCCGCTGCTAGCAGCGGCCGCTATACTAATTTTTCTGGGGCGTGCACATGCCTGCCTAATTTTTCTGGCTGAACTGCAGGCGGCTGCAACAAAAAAACAAAAGGCATGTACATGTGCCCATCCCCCTTCGTGATCATTACCTTGCCGCGGTGAAGGGGCTTGCGTATCACAATGAAGCAATGACCGCCGGCTATATGAGTGTCTCGGGTGGGGGTGGCACACCAAAGATAATAAGGTCATTGTTTCATTGTGGTCAGACCAAATTTGATCAGCTGGACAGTCACTGTTCTGTCATTCAGCTACATCAGCCGGGCGACCATATGGGCTGAAAAGACACCATCACCTGCACTCTCGTCATAGTGCGCACCAGTCCAGCACGGCCGTCACTACACAAACGGCTGTTTGCAGTCACTGCATACCTTTCACTGCATCTGTGACTGCACATTATACCTGGCAGTCAGTGCATAACTTGCACTTGAATGGATGGCAGACTTGCCCTCCTTAACGGATTCCCATTAAAGGATTTAAAGTTGATTAATTACAATTAGGGCCTCAAAAGGTCCTCCTGAGTCCTGTATTGTTATTTTTGGTCACTAC
This sequence comes from Hyperolius riggenbachi, assembly GCF_040937935.1. Taxonomy (NCBI): domain Eukaryota; kingdom Metazoa; phylum Chordata; class Amphibia; order Anura; family Hyperoliidae; genus Hyperolius; species Hyperolius riggenbachi. Next base: position 204,588,160 of record NC_090655.1, read on the forward strand.
CTCGGGGCGGGCATGCCTGCCTGCTGCCCTCCTTCCCTGGATGTGTGGTGGGAGCCGTTTGTTAGGCTCCAACTCCGTACCGGAATCACACCAGGAAGGGCTTCCCCGCCATTAGCCATGGTCAGTGGTCACGATGGCAGACTTGACCTCCATAACATATTCTCGCCGGATACCAACCTGGTGAATCGCAGTGAAGGCACCATCAGACTTGCCCTCCATAACGGATTCCCGTTAAAGGATTTAAAGTTGATTCATTACAATTAGGGCCTCAAATGGTCCTCCCGAGTCCTGTATTGTTATTTTTGGTCACTACCTCGGGGCGGGCATGCATGCCGGCCTGCTGCCCTCCTTGCCTGGATGTGTGGTGGTAGCCGTTGCTCAGGCTCCAACTCCGGAACGCAATACAACCATCTACAGTTTCAAACAATTTAAAAATACAACCATCTACATTTTAAAACAATTGAAAAATACAACCATCTACAGTTTCAAACAATTTAAAAAAATGGCAAAAAACTTGCCCTCCGTAAAACATTCTTGGCAAATGCTTTCGACTTGGTTTGTCTTCCGCTGGGTCAAGGGTCCATCTGACCACAGATGCCTGGTCTGCAAAGCACGGTCAGGGCAGCTACAGCATGGGTCTCAGCAGGCTCCCACTACGGGCCGGAATCCAACCTTCATTCCCCGCCCATTTCCCGTGGTGACAATGGCAGACTTGCCCTCCATTACGGATTCCCGTTAAAGGATTTAAAGTTGATTCATTACAGTTAGGGCCTCAAAAGTCCTCCTGAGTCCTGTATTGTTATTCTTGGTCACTACCTCGGGGCGGGCGTGCATGCCTGCCTGCTGCCCTCCTTGGGTGTGTAGTGGTAGCCGTTGCTCAGGCTCCACACCGGATTCAAACCCTCATTCCCCGGCCATTACCCGGGGTCACAAATGGCAGACTTGCCCACCTCCATAGGGTTCTCATTGTAGCGGTACTGAACAAGTACAGAGCAAGTAGAAAATGTAATTTGAAAACAAAACATAAGCTTTTTAACAATGCCATGGAAAGTTGAGAAGGAAGTCACACATTACCTGACATCACTGAGTGAGGAAGAGCAATCTCGCCATGTTGCGCAGTAGTCCAGCGTGGCCATCACTACACAAACAGCTGGTAACTTGTGGTGCGTTACACAGTTCGTTTGGTGCGTCAGTGTGAAGCAGTACTCTAATTACACTACCTGATTGATGTATACACATGCAAGATGTTTTAAAGCACTTTAGGCCTGCAATTTAGCATTCAATGTGATTTCTGCCCTTAAAATGCTGTTTTGCGTCACATCCAGATTTTTCCCCGGGACTGGTGTTAGACCCCTTGAAACATCTTTTCCATCACTTTTGTGGCCAGCATAATTTTTTCTATTTTTCAAAGTTCGCCTCCCCATTAAAGTCTATTGCAGTTCGCGAACTTTTTCGCAAACCGAACCTTCCGCGGAAGTTTGCGAACCTAAAATTGGAGGTTCGGCCCATCACTAGTCCCCAGTATCCATGTGCTGAGCAACCGGCTAAAAAAGCACAAACCTCCTCCTGCAAATATTCACCAAACCTCTAGCCACATCTGGCAATCTCCCTGTACCTCTTTTCGGGCCCTAACAGCTTTCTGGCGTCCTCCGTGCATGCAAGCAGTGATAATCATAATCAGCTTATTATGATTACGTGAAATTTGACATAAATTTTCACATTTATGCTTATATGTAGTTGCAATTTGTAAATGCAATTGATTTTGTAGCCATTCGTAATTTCGCCTAAAATTTTGTGTAATTTTCACGTAATTTTGTGACAAATTTGGCAGTGAATAGCAAAGCCCACATGCATGGTAGTGACAACAAAACTTCTACATATGTTAAGGTGAATAGTGGGTACAAGTCAAAAAAAGAATTTTCCAAAAAGACCTTGGGCTTGATTCACAAAGCGGTGCTAACTGTTAGCACGCCTGTGAAAACCCCCTTAGCACGTCTAAACAAGCTTTTCGCGCATAAAACTTTACGCGCGCAAAACTTTATGCGCGTAAAACTTTACGCGCGTACTGCACAGAGCGCAGGGCGCTCCGTGCGAAGTGCCTATTAAAGCCTATGGGACTTAGCGAGCGTAAAAACTTTGCGCGCGTAAAACTTTGCACACGCAAAGTTAGCGCACGATCTGATTAAGAAATCCGGTGCTAACCTACTTAGCACACTGGTTAGCGCGTCTAAAGACTTTAGATGTGCTAACTAGGTTAGCACCGCTTTGTGAATCAAGCCCCTTGTAGTTTTTGAGAAAATCACTGTTTAAAGGCAAAGGAAAATGTTTTTTTAAACTACAAAAATGACAGTTTAAAACCCATTTTTCTTTGCATATTTAACCACTTGCCGACCGCACACTCATACCGTGCGGCGGCAAAGTGGTAGCTAGAGGACCAGCGACGCAGTTCTGCGTCGCCAGGTGCCTCCCTAATTAATCAGGTTTCCTGTCAGATCACGGAGCGGGTCTCCGTGAATAGCCTGCGAGCCGCTGATTGCGGCTCGCAGACTAAATGTAAACGTAGGAGACACATGTCTCCTTTGTTTACATTGTATGGCGCTGCTGCGCAGCAGCACCGTAAGGCAGAATCGGCGATCCCCGGCCAATCAGCGGCCGGGGATCGCCGCCATGTGACAGGGGACAGCCTGTCACTGGCTGCACAGGACGGATAGCATCCTGTGCAGCCCCGATCACCGGGGGGGAGCAGGTAGGAGAGGGAGGGGGAATTTTGCCGCGGAGGGGGGCTTTGAGGTGCCACCCCCGCAACACCCAGGCAGGCAGAAGAGATCAGACCCCCCCCTGCACATCATCCCCATAGGGGGGAAAAAGGGGGGGCAATCTGATCTCTCTGCCTGCTACCTGATCTGTGCTGGGGGCTGCAGAGCCCACCCAGCACAGATCACTAAAAACAGCGCTGGTCCTTAAGGGGGGGTAAAGGGTGGGTCATCAAGTGGTTAAAATCGATTTTCTCAAAAACTACAATGTTTGTGTTATTAACCACTAAAGTTGGCCCAACATTTCGCAAAATTGCATTAAAATTATTAAATATTACTATTACATACAAAATTAATTACACTTTTCCCTGAAATTTTGCATTACGATTACGATGCGTAAATGCAAATTTCGATGCAAAATTTTGAATATGCGAAATTTCGGCCCACCACTGCATGCAAGTCGGCAAGTCACATGACATTGCTGGAGGTGCGGTAAGTATTTAAGACGCCTCCAATCCCCCCTCCCCAAACGCTGCAACACTAAATTCCTGTTATCCTTCAGGCATGTCAGTTAGTTGAGATTTCTGGCTGCCTGAATTCTGGATAACGGGGACTTTGCTGTAGTAATGATAATAATGGAATAACATATTGTTTATTGTTCGGAATTACATTTCAAAAAGGCCCATTGGCTGCTCCAGCTGGTGATGATCTGTTACTGCTCAGTATTTTAATAAGGATGATAAAATTATATCAAGATACCACAATAATATTTTGCAGTTTGAAAATCACAGGTATAGTCTAAGCCCATCGACAATCACATTCTCATGTTGGCCTCATGAAAATGTGATTGATTGTCCATGTGCTTAGACTACATCTTTGATTTTCATGAAGAGTGACCAGTTGGATTGCTTTAATCCCTTTTAAGAAGGAATATTTTTTTTTTTTTTTTTTTACTCTTTTTTTACTCTTTTTTCAATTGCAAAATATAGTTGTGGTATCTCGATATATACAGTATATCATCCTTACTACTGAGTGTTTTTTTTTTTTTGGGGGGGGGGGGGGGGGTAAAGCAGATTGCCCTGTGAACCATCTAATGGCCATAGCAGGTAAATCCACACGACAAGGCAGGAAAGAACACTGCTATTCCCCACCGCAGCAATAGCACACATTCATTAACCACTTCACAACTGAGGGGTTTTACCCCTTGAGCACCAGAGCAAATTTCACCTTTCAGCGCTCCTTCCATTCATTCGTCTATAACTTTATCATTATTTATCACAATGAAATGAACTATATCTTGTTCTTTTTGCCACCAATTAGGCTTTCTTTAGGTGGGACATTATGCCAAGAATTATTTTATTCTAAATGTGTTTTAATGGGAAAATAGGAAAAAATGTGGGAAAAAATGTATTATCTTTCAGTTTTCGGCCTTTATAGTTTTTAAATAATGCATGCTACTGTAATTAAAACCCATGAAATGTATTTGCCCTTTTGTCCCGGTTATAAAACCATTTAAATTATGTCCCTATCACAATGTTTAGCGCAAATATTTTATTTGGAAATAAAGGTGCATTTTTTTCAGTTTTGCGTCCATCCCTAATTACAAGCCCATAGTTTATAAAGTAACAGTGTTATACATTGACATATATCTTGACATAAATATTTAAAAAGTTCAGTCCCTAAGGTAACTATTTATGTATTTTTATTAATTGTAATTTTTTTTTTTAATTACAAAAAAATAATAATTGGGGAGTGTGGGAGGTAATGAGTTAATTTTTAGTGTATAACTAATATATTTGTATATGAAAAATGCTTTAGGGTGTAGTTTTACTATTTGACCACAAGATGGCCACAGTAATTTTTTTTTATGCGACCTGCAAGCGTACAGGAAGTATGCTTGCAGGAAGTTCAGGGAGGCTGCGAAACTGTTTTTTTTTTCACAATGATCGCGCTGCTTCTCGTAGAAGCAGCTGATCATTGCGGGGGGCTCAGATCAATGAACGGGAAAGGTTTTTCCAGTCCATTGATTTCCGGGCGAGCGGGCGGCGGCGTGCACAAGTGCGGGGGCACGCGGACGAGCGAGCGGGAGCGCGGACAGCGGCGGGAGTGGCGTCAGGTGCGGATTTCTCAGTCCCTTGGTGTTAACAGGGTGGAAAAAGGGACGGAGAAATCCGCACCGCTGGCGGTAAAGTGGTTAAGGTACAAGGCAATGTAAACAACAATTGTAACATAAGACCCAGCAATGCAGCTATGGTGTAAGCTGATCACTATCACAGGCAAACTGATCAAGCAGGAAGGGGCTTTTATGTGGACATCCACCAATGAGAGCAGACATCAGGGGCAAACCCAGGATTTTTAAGGGGGGATTCCTGAAAGGCCTCTGGAAATATTCTGGTGTCTCAACCAGGGGCGCCTTTACCTACAGACAATATAGGCGGCCGCTTGGGGGCGGCAGGAGAGGGGGGGGCGCGCCGGAGGGGGGGGTATTTCAATCAGCCTGTCACCGCTGTCACTGTATGTGCGTGTGACAAGCTCGTACCGATCGTTTCTTTCCCTGGAGTTCTCTGCCACCGCCTCTATGTACGCCCCCCAGGAAGCTCCCAGCCAATAGATTAACCTTCAAGCAGTGTTTTACACTGCTCCAATGTTTACACCTCCTTCCTCTCAGCCAGCCCCCCTCTATAGCAGCAGCCGCACGGGTATCTTGTTTACCTCGTGTGGCGCCGCCCCTAACTCCGCCCCCCGCGTGATTCGCCAGCCAGGGCGCCGGATGCTGCTAGCTAGCTAGTAGCTAGAGATTGTGCATCCGTCCTGAGCCCCCTGGCCCGCTGCGGTACTCCGTGTCTGGCTGCGATCATCCCCCTCCCAAAACACGTGGCTGGTGGCTTTTAGTCAGCCTGAATGTAGACACAGCCAGCACAGTGACACCGCAGCACACAGTGAGCAGAAATTGAGACATAAGGTAAGCCAGCCACCCTGGTCCCTATAGGATCTTTCCTGGCAGTGGACAGTCTACTCTCCTGAGTGTGGAAAGTTATTGTGTAATGCCAGCAGACGCCATCCTGTAAAATTAAACAATTTTTATTGTGCAGTGAATTTGCTATATCATATAGCACATTCGCTGCACAATAAAAATCCTTTGATTTTACAGGATGGCGTCTGCTGGCATTACACAATAACTTTCCACACTCAGGAGATCAGCTAATGCAGTGTATGTATGATGCATCGTGTCACCAGACTAGAGGACCAAATTGCAGCTGTTGCTGCTTCCTGTAGAAACAGTCACAAGAGTTGGTTTGACTTTCTCTGCAATCCTCCACCAAACATACAAGTCTGCCCTGCTGGCCAGGGCCGAGCCTGGGCGGGTGCTGCGGGTGCATTGCACCTAGGCGCCTGTCTCAGACAGGCGCCGCCTGGCCGCTGCTCACCCCCTGTGGCCGCCGCTCCCTCCGTCCCTGTGGCCACCGCCGCTGCTCCCCCCCTCCCTCCTGGCGCCTCACTCAGGCCTCAATCAGGTGGCGACCAATCGTGCGGGCGCTAGGACCCAGCACCTGCCCTGATATGCGGAAGTGACATCACTTCCGCATATAGAGCGGGTGCGTCCGGCGCCCGCTCGTACTGGTCGGGTCGCCACTGATCCTGAGGTCTGCAAGGTGAGGGGGAGCAGGAGCGGCGGGGGCTGGGGGGCTCCCTGTCACTCACTGCCTAAAGGGGCTCCCTGTCACTCACTGCTCAAACGGGCTCCCTGTCACTCACTAGCTAAAGGGGCTCCCTGTCACTCACTGCTCAAACAGGCTCCCTGTCACTCACTGCCTAAAAGGGCTCCCTGTCACTCACTGCTCAAACGGGCTCCCTGTCACTCACTGCCTAAAGGGGCTCCCTGTCACTCGCTGCTCAAACGAGCTCCCTGTCACTCGCTGAATAAAGGGGCTCCCTGCCACTCACTGCTCAAACGGGCTCCCTGTCACTCACTGCCTAAAGGGGCTCCCTGTCACTCACTGCCTAAAGGGGCTCCCTGTCACTCACTGCTCAAACGGGCTCCCTGTCACTCACTGCCTAAAGGAGCTCCCTGTCACTCACTGGTGAAAAACGGTCTCTTATTGCGTGCATTTACTGGTGAAAAGCGGTCTCTTATTATGTGCATTTACTGGTAAAAAGCGGTCTCTTATTATGTGCATTTACTGGTGAAAAGCAGTCTCCTATTATGTGCATTTACTGGTGAAAACGGTCTCTTATTATGTGCATTTACTGGTGAAAAGCTGTCTCTTATTATGTGCATTTACTGGTGAAAAGCGGTCTCTCATTATGTGCATTTACTGGTGAAAAGCGGTCTCTTATTATGTGCATTTACTGGTGAAAAGCGGTCTCTTATTATGTGCATTTACTGGTGAAAAGCTGTCTCTTATTATGTGCATTTACTGGTGAAAAGCGGTCTCTCATTATGTGCATTTACTGGTGAAAAGCGGTCTCTTATTATGTGCATTTACTAGTGAAAAGCGGTCTCTCATTATGTGCATTTACTGATGAAGGGCTGCCTGTCATTACGTGCATTTACTGGTGAAACGCTGTCTCTTATGTGCATTTAGTGGGGAAATTTTGTCAGTAAAAATAATCTTTTGTCAGTAAATTTTTAGGTATTTGTCAGTAAAAAATAACGTGAAAGGTTGGCAACACTGGCAGGCTGTGCGGCGCAACGGGAAAGATACAGGCAGCCCACCTCACGCTTGGGCTTGGCGGGGGGAGGAGCCGACGACAGCGAGCGAGAGTAGGGTGACCGCAGACAGCCATAAATACGCAGTGTGTGACTGCGTCGCACTCGCAGAGCCTCTCAACCTGAGTCAGTCCAGAGACTAGCAGATTGGCAGGCAGCCAAAGCCAGCCAGGAGCAAGCCCATGGAAGAGGGGTAGGAATGGGGTATCACATGCATGCGGAAAGAGGTGGAAGGTGTGGGTGTGATTAGGCAGTACATGGGTGTGGTTATGTAGTTGGGCGCGGTTAATTTAACCACTCCCATAGGCGCCAGAGAAAATCTTGCACCCAGGTGCCAGGCACCCCAGGCTCACCCCTGCTGCTGGCTGTATTATTTTACACTAGTGACTTTAGCCCGTTTAAAAACGGGCTAGGTCTATCTCTGCGCACCCGTCGCACGCGTGCTGTGAGCAGGGACAGTTGCCTTTTATTATATAGGATTGTTGTCTTCTCTGTGCATTAGGAAAATATCAGTCCTGTACCCTCACTGCAGCACTATGGGGGGGAAGGGGTTGACTGCCGGCAAGGAGGAGGGATACGGATACGCCAGATGGGGGCGCCACAGGTTTGCTCGCCTGGAGTGACAAAATGGCTAGAGGCACCCCTGGTCTCAACTTCTGCCTGTCCTCAGACACTGCACTGGTCCTAGTCTGAGTGGGGATTCTGGGCAGCTGTAACCCCCCTCCCCCCGCGTGTTTGCCTACGGACAAACACATTTCAACACAGCTGAATGGTAATGAATCAATCCTGTGCTTGTCTGATTGAAGAATGCAGGCTGATTGCAGATGTATAGGACACTTATAGCAAATGCCTGCAACACTTTGCAACAGCACGCGTTCAGCACCGTCTGGCTGCAGCTCAGCTGTTTCAAACAGAAGATGGCACAAGTGAGATTGCGACAGTGCCTCCATGTTGTAATGTTTTTGCTGCCTCTGTATGCTGTCCATCATGCTAAAATCCTATTGGCCGGCTGTCACTTTAACCGCCATTTTCTAGAAAATCACAAATTCTTTTGAACCTTTTAGTACATGTGACTTGTTGCCACTGTTCTCCTACATATACCTAGCAAATCTGATGGTTTTAACATGTATAGGGCTTTGTTATTAACATTTAAATGTTGGCCATTAACTTAAATAGAATTCGTAAAACTGGTTTATTGGAAATTCATGGTACCATCCGAAGCTCTAGGAAATGTTTTTGCCAGAGGCAATTTTGCTCATTCCTAATGTTTTCCTCCCTAATAAAGCTTATTATTCTTCTATGAAAGGACCACACCAGCGAAAAAAGTATGCAGTTACAATCTGATAGAACTGACAGATTTTGGACTAGTCCATCTCCTCATGGGGGATTCTACGGGTTTTCAAAAGCATGTCCTGAATGGCAGTTTAACTGCCAAAACATTAAGATACCAATCAGCCTCCTTACTCACTTGCACACTATTTTGGCAGTTAGACTTAGCAACTGCAGTTCAGGAAATGCTTTTGAAATCAAAGAACACCTTGAGAATCCCCCATGAGGAGATGGTCTACAAATCCTGTTGGTTATGTCATATTTTAACTGCTTACTTTTTTTCGCTGGAGTGGTCCTTGAACACTAAACACAGCAGGTGTAGGGTAAAAGGTAACCCACTATACCTATTTACCTGGTAGGGGCCATACGTTTGGGGTCTCCCCTTCTGAATATTACTACTATTTCAAAACTGAGCTAAATGTATTAATACAAGTGTAATGCATTGAAAAAAAATAACCTCACAGTGCACACTATCACACCTGGGCCCATTTACAATTAACTTTTTCTCCTGCATTTTCACCTAGGTGATATATGCAAACTTGTGAATAAAATGGCTTTTAAACCATCAACAAGCAAAAAAATACTCAAAATAATTTTGATAGCACTTTCTCACCTACTTTTTGGTACTTTTTCCATTGCAAAATGCTGAAAAGTTATTCTAAATCAAAAAGATGAAACTTTATCTCATAAGAAAAAACTCAGGAGAAAAAGTGAATTGCATATGGCCCGAGATGTGAAGCTAGGCTGAGAGACAAACACAAAGGCAGCAATGGCTCGACCTTCAGAATGTTTTTTTTTTTTTTCTTTTGAGGGGGACACAAATGGGGCACAATGGCATTACTTTTCTCCTAGAGCAAGATTTAGACAGGACCTCAGGAAGAGCAATGAATTTCCAGCCTTCCAGTTAAAGGGTGCTCAAGCAAGTTGGAAGATTTCCACTCAACGGGAAATGGGAGACTGTTCTACCACGTAAAATAATGAAGTAGTCACATGCCCCTAGATTTCAGCAGGTATTATCTAGGTAACCTTGTTAGTCCAAAGATAGCACTTCTAGGAATCCATGTATGATTACCTCCCCCATAATAGTATTAGGTAGCCAGATGTGCCCCTAGATAGTATGATTAGGCAGATGTGCCCTAGACAGTATTATTAGGTAGTCAAATATAGCCACAAATTATATTAGGTAGTCAGATGTGCCCACAATAGTATTTGGTAGGCAGATATGCCCCACAATAGTATTAGGTAGCCAGAGGTACCCCCAGTAGTAAAGTGAACCTGAAGGGGAAAAGTGCCCTAAATGAGTACTTACCTCAGTAGTGGGAAGCCTCTGGATAATCCAAAGACCTCCTCGTCCCCCTCACCTCCTGTGCTGGGATCCCCAAAAACCTCTTTAACAAGCTCTTGTCATAGAGTGCATGCTTCTGTCTGGGAAAAGGGCAGCCGCTCTGCACAGGATGGTATGCTCCTGCATAGTAGCATTGAGCTAGATTTTTCAGTGAGCCTAATTGGGCTCCATGCTACTGTGCAGGCACGAGGCATCCTGTGCATATGCAGAGTTGTCATGCTCGTTCATGGACAGAAGCATGACCACAAACTTCCAGAGCATCCAGCAACAAATCATTGGTCGGGACTCGGGAGGAGGTCCAGTATATAGATAGCAATATCCCCCTCCATCCCATATGTATAGTGTGTGAGAGGAGCAAGTGTGCTGAAGTTACTCACATCGCCTCTCATCAGCAGCATCCCTGACACTGACTCATTCTAGTAGTATCAGTAATAAGAGACACCACTATAGGGAAGCAGAGGAGGGACATTGGATGCTACTGATGAGAGGTCCCAGCACAGAAAGGTGAGGTGAGTAACTTCCACATACTCTGCAATCACTAAGGGAGGGGGGCACAGCAATCGTTGGGGAAGGGAGGGTTCTGATCTCCCAAGTGCGGCCAGGGCCGGTTCCAGTAACAATGGGGCCCCAGGGAAAAATTAACCCAGGAGCCCACCACAGACACCCTCCAACCAAAAAGCAGCATTAAGGGCCCATTGTTGCAGGCAGCCACATTTACTACCTGGGCCCCTGAGCAGGTTGCTGACCCTCCCTACCAATAACTTCCCAACTTCACTGTGTTTCCTGGGGCCCCTGCAGAGTCTTTGGCAGTGTAGTGTCTCACCTGCCTGCCAGTACAGGGGAGGTGCTACTCTGCCGAAGACTCTGCAGCGGCCCCTAGGAGCAACCGTTAAAGGGTTACTTAAAGAGGAACTCCAATGAAAATAATGTAATACAAAAAGTGCTTCATATTTACAATAATTATGTATAAATGATTTAGTCAGTGTTTGCCCATTATGACATTTTTACTGCTGGCAGGTGATGTCAGTAGAAGGAGATGCTGCTTGCTTTTTTGGCAGTTGGACCCAGCTGTAAACAGCTTTTATTTCCCGCAATACAATGAGGTTCACAGACAGGACACTGTCAGGACCATGGTCCTAACATCACACTGTGGGAAGGGTTTCACCACAATATCAGACATACAGAGCCCCCGATGATCTGTTTGTGAAAAGGAAAAGATTTCTCATGTAAAAGGGGCTATCAGCTAGTGTTGGGCGAACACCTAGATGTTCGGGTTCGCAAACGTTCGCCGAACATCGCCGCGATGTTCGGGTGTTCGCGCCGAACTCCGAACATAATGGAAGTCAATGGGGACCCGAACTTTCGTGCTTTGTAAAGCTTCCTTACATGCTACATACCCCAAAGTTGCAGGGTATGTGCACCTTGGGAGTGGGTACAAGAGGAAAAAAAATATTTGAAAAAGAGCTTATAGTTTTTGAGAAAATTGATTGTAAAGTTTCAAAGGAAAAACTGTCTTTTAAATGTGGAAAATGTCATGTTTCTTTGCACAGGTAACATGCTTTTTGTCGCCATGCAGTCATAAATGTAATACAGAGAAGAGGTACCAGGAAAAGGGACCGGTAACGCTAACCCAGCACCAGCAGCAGCACACATGATGTAACAGGAGGAGGCGCAGGAGGAGAAGGCCACGCTTTGAGACACAACAACCCAGGCCTTGCATGAGGACAAGAAGCGTGCAGATAGCATGCTTTTTACCGCCATGCAGTCATAAATGTAATAAAGATGAGAGGTTCCATAAACAGGGACCGGCAACGCTAACCCAGCAGCAGCAGACATGATGGAACAGGAGGAGGCGCAGGAGGAGAAGGCCACGCTTTGAGACACAACAACCCAGGCCTTGCAGGAGGACAAGAAGCGTGCGGATAGCATGCTTTGTACCGCCATGCAGTCATAAATGTAATAAAGATAAGAGGTTCCATAAACAGGGACCGGAAACGCTAACCCAGCAGCAGCAGACGTGATGGAACAGGAGGAGGCGCAGGAGGAGAAGGCCACGCTTTGAGACACAACAACCCAGGCCTTGCATGAAGACAAGAAGCGTGCAGATAGCATGCTTTTTACCGCCATGCAGTCATAAATGTAATAAAGATGAGAGGTTCCATAAACAGGGACCGGCAACGTTAACCCAGCAGCAGCAGACGTGATGGAACAGGAGGAGGCGCAGGAGGAGAAGGCCACGCTTTGAGACACAACAACCCAGGCCTTGCAGGAGGACAAGAAGCGTGCGGATAGCATGCTTTTTACCACCATGCAGTCATAAATGTAATAAAGATGAGAGGTTCCATAAACAGGGACCGGCAACGCTAACCCAGCAGCAGCAGCAGCAGCAGCACACGTGATGGAACAGGAGGAGGCACAGGAGAAGAAGGCCACGCTTTGAGACACAACAACCCAGGCCTTGCATGAGGACAAGAAGCGTGTGGATAGCATGCTTTTTACCGCCATGCAGTCATAAATGTAATAAAGATGAGAGGTTCCATAAACAGGGACCGGCAACGCTAACCCAGCAGCAGCAGACGTGATGGAACAGGAGGAGGCGCAGGAGGAGAAGGCCACGCTTTGAGACACAACAACCCAGGCCTTGCAGGAGGACAAGAAGCGTGCGGATAGCATGCTTTGTACCGCCATGCAGTCATAAATGTTATAAAGATAAGAGGTTCAATAAACAGGGACCGGCGGCAACGCTAACCCAGCAGCAGCAGCAGCACACGTGATGGAACAGGAGGAGGCACAGGAGGAGAAGGCCACGCTTTGAGACACAACAACCCAGGCCTTGCATGAGGACAAGAAGCGTGCGGATAGCATGCTTTTTACTGCCATGCAGTCATAAATGTAATAAAGATGAGAGGTTCCATAAACAGGGACCGGAAACGCTAACCCAGCAGCAGCAGACGTGATGGAACAGGAGGAGGCGCAGGAGGAGAAGGCCACGCTTTGAGACACAACAACCCACGCCTTGCAGGAGGACAAGAAGCGTGCGGATAGCATGCTTTTTACCGCCATGCAGTCATAAATGTAATAAAGATGAGAGGTTCCATAAACAGGGACCGGCAACGCTAACCCAGCAGCAGCAGATGTGATGGAACAGGAGGAGGCGCAGGAGGAGAAGGCCACGCTTTCAGACACAACAACCCAGGCCTTGCAGGAGGACAAGAAGCGTGCAGATAGCATGCTTTTTACCGCCATGCAGTCATAAATGTAATAAAGATGAGAGGTTCCATAAACAGGGACCGGCAACGCTAACCCAGCAGCAGCAGACATGATGGAACAGGAGGAGGCGCAGGAGGAGAAGGCCACGCTTTGAGACACAACAACCCAGGCCTTGCAGGAGGACAAGAAGCGTGCGGATAGCATGCTTTGTACCGCCATGCAGTCATAAATGTAATAAAGATAAGAGGTTCCATAAACAGGGACCGGAAACGCTAACCCAGCAGCAGCAGACGTGATGGAACAGGAGGAGGCGCAGGAGGAGAAGGCCACGCTTTGAGACACAACAACCCAGGCCTTGCATGAAGACAAGAAGCGTGCAGATAGCATGCTTTTTACCGCCATGCAGTCATAAATGTAATAAAGATGAGAGGTTCCATAAACAGGGACCGGCAACGTTAACCCAGCAGCAGCAGACGTGATGGAACAGGAGGAGGCGCAGGAGGAGAAGGCCACGCTTTGAGACACAACAACCCAGGCCTTGCAGGAGGACAAGAAGCGTGCGGATAGCATGCTTTTTACCACCATGCAGTCATAAATGTAATAAAGATGAGAGGTTCCATAAACAGGGACCGGCAACGCTAACCCAGCAGCAGCAGCAGCACACGTGATGGAACAGGAGGAGGCACAGGAGAAGAAGGCCACGCTTTGAGACACAACAACCCAGGCCTTGCATGAGGACAAGAAGCGTGTGGATAGCATGCTTTTTACCGCCATGCAGTCATAAATGTAATAAAGATGAGAGGTTCCATAAACAGGGACCGGCAACGCTAACCCAGCAGCAGCAGACATGATGGAACAGGAGGAGGCGCAGGAGGAGAAGGCCACGCTTTGAGACACAACAACCCAGGCCTTGCAGGAGGACAAGAAGCGTGCGGATAGCATGCTTTGTACCGCCATGCAGTCATAAATGTTATAAAGATAAGAGGTTCAATAAACAGGGACCGGCGGCAACGCTAACCCAGCAGCAGCAGCAGCACACGTGATGGAACAGGAGGAGGCACAGGAGGAGAAGGCCACGCTTTGAGACACAACAACCCAGGCCTTGCATGAGGACAAGAAGCGTGCGGATAGCATGCTTTTTACTGCCATGCAGTCATAAATGTAATAAAGATGAGAGGTTCCATAAACAGGGACCGGAAACGCTAACCCAGCAGCAGCAGACGTGATGGAACAGGAGGAGGCGCAGGAGGAGAAGGCCACGCTTTGAGACACAACAACCCACGCCTTGCAGGAGGACAAGAAGCGTGCGGATAGCATGCTTTTTACCGCCATGCAGTCATAAATGTAATAAAGATGAGAGGTTCCATAAACAGGGACCGGCAACGCTAACCCAGCAGCAGCAGATGTGATGGAACAGGAGGAGGCGCAGGAGGAGAAGGCCACGCTTTCAGACACAACAACCCAGGCCTTGCAGGAGGACAAGAAGCGTGCGGATAGCATGCTTTTTACCGCCATGCAGTCATAAATGTAATAAAGATGAGAGGTTCCATAAACAGGGACCGGCAACGCTAACCCAGCAGCAGCAGCAGCACACATGATGGAACAGGAGGAGGCGCAGGAGGAGAAGGCCACGCTTTGAGACACAACAACCCAGGCCTTGCATGAGGACAAGAAGCGTGCGGATAGCATGCTTTTTACCGCCATGCAGTCATAAATGTAATAAAGATGACAGGTTCCATAAGCAGGGACCGGCAACGCTAACCCAGCAGCAGCAGACGTGATGGAACAGGAGGAGGCGCAGGAGGAGAAGGCCACGCTTTGAGACACAACAACCCAGGCCTTGCATGAGGACAAAAAGCGTGCGGATATAGCAATGCTTTTTGCCGCCATGCAGTCATAAATGTAATAAAGATGAGAGGTTCAATAAACAGGGACCGGCAACGCTAACCCAACACAGATGGTCATTGTTCATGTTACTTGGTTGGGGTCCGGGAGTGTTGCATAGTCGTTTCCAATCCAGGATTGATTCATTTTAATTTGAGTCAGACGGTCTGCATTTTCTGTGGAGAGGCGGATACGCCGATCTGTGACGATGCCTCCGGCAGCACTGAAACAGCGTTCCGACATAACGCTGGCTGCCGGGCAAGCCAGCACCTCTATTGCGTACATTGCCAGTTCGTGCCAGGTGTCTAGCTTCGATACCCAATAGTTGAAGGGTGCAGATGGATTGTTCAACACAGCTACGCCATCTGACATGTAGTCCTTGACCATCTTCTCAAGGCGATCGGTGTTGGAGGTGGATCTGCACGCTTGCTGTTCTGTGGGCTGCTGCTGCATGGGTGTCAGAAAATTTTCCCACTCCAAGGACACTGCCGATACCATTCCCTTTTGGGCACTAGCTGCGGCTTGTGTTGTTTGCTGCCCTCCTGGTCGTCCTGGTTTTGCGGAAGTCAGTCTGTCGGCGTACAACTGGCTAGAGGAGGGGGAGGATGTCAATCTCCTCTCTAAAGTCTCCACAAGGGCCTGCTGGTATTCTTCCATTTTGACCTGTCTGACTCTTTCTTCAAGCAGTTTTGGAACATTGTGTTTGTACTGTGGATCCAGAAGTGTATAAACCCAGTAATTGGTGTTGTCCAGAATGCGCACAATGCGTGGGTCGCGTTCAATGCAGTCTAGCATGAACTGAGCCATGTGTGCCAGAGTCCTGCCGGAATCCTCATCATCCTCTTGTGAGCGTTGTGATAGTTGTTGTGATGCATCATAGTCGTCACCTTCTTCCTGGTCTGCTTCTGCTGACCATTCGCGCTGAATTGTGGAAGTCCAACGTGCACCGCTCTGGCCCTCGTCAGTGGTGGCAGGAAATTCCTGCTCCAACTCCAGCTGTTCCTCCTCCTCTTCTTCGTCATAGCTGCTGGGGCCAGCGTTTCCTGAGGCGGATGGCCTGATGTTGGTACCATCACGCTGATCGTTTTCTCCTTCAGATTCCCCCAGTTGCATCATGACAGCTGTTTCCTTGATTTTCAACATTGACCTCTTCAGTAAACACATCAGTGGTATGGTAATGCTGACTGAAGAGTTGTCACTGCTCACAAGCAACGTGGACTGCTCAAAATTTTGGAGGACTTGGCAGAGGTCCAACATGTTGGCCCAATCGGATCCACAGAAGCTTGACAGCTGTCCTGATGCGCCTCGGTACTGCGCCGTCATGTACTGGACCACTGCACTCTTCTGCTCGCAAAAGCGGGCTAGCATGTGCAGCGTAGAATTCCAGCGCGTAGGGACATCACACAGCAAGCGATGGTGGGGGAGATTGAAGCGCTCCTGCATCTTGGCGAGTGCCCCCGAAGCAGTACTGGAATTTCTACAATGTTTGGCCACTCGTCGCACCTTCAACAGAAGATCGGCCACGCCTGGGTATGTCCTCAGGAACCGCTGAACTGCTAGGTTCATCACGTGCGCCAGGCAAGGGATGTGTGTCAGCTTAGCCAACCTTAAAGCGCGAATGAGATTACTCCCATTATCACACAAAACCATGCCCGGTTTCAGGTCCAGCGGTGCCAGCCAAAAATCCGTCTGTTCCTTTATTCCCCTCCAAATTTCCTCCCCTGTGTGCTGCTTATCCCCAAGGCAGATCAGCTTCAGCAACGCTTGCTGACGCATGCCAACAGCTGTGCCGCACTGCTTCCACGATCCTACTGCTGCTGGTGCTGGGTTAGCGTTTCCGGATGAGGTACAGCTTTGAGATGCGTTGGAGGAGAAGGAGTCAGAGAGGTAGGTGCTGCTGTTGTTATCCAGTGGGAGGGACGGCGGTGCAGCTGTTTGCGGCGTGGGCAACACCCGCGCCGTAGCAGGTGAGGAATCGCTGCCAGGCTCCACAAGGTTCACCCAGTGCGCGGTAAGGGAGATGTATCGACCCTGGCCGAACGCACTCGTCCAGGTGTCAGTGGTGAGGTGAACCTTGCAGGCAACGGCATTCTTCAAGCTTTGGGTTATTTTGCTGACCACGTGCTCATGCAACTCAGGCACTGCAGAGCGCGCAAAGTGGTAGCGGCTGGGAACCACGTAACGTGGGATGGCCACTGACATCATGCCCTTGAAGCTGTTTGTCTCCACCACTCGATATGGCAGCATTTCGCAGGCCAGAAGCTTGGCTATGCTGGCTGTTAGTGCCACGGCCCAGGGGTCATTTGCTGGCAATTTCCTCTTGCGCTCAAACATCTCCGAGACAGACAACTGAATCGTAGGGCTGCACACTGAAGGGCTGTTGGTTGTTGTGTTTGATGAACACTGGGAGACCTCAAGAGCACTACTCCGGAAAGTGACAGTGTCAGCGTCTGATGTTTGTGAATGTTGTGAACCACGCAATGGCTGGGCTACTGCTGCTGCTGAGGCGGGTCTGGTGGTGAGTCTGGTGACCCCAAGGGAGGCAGTGTTGCTGGTACCCTGTCCTGCCTCGTTTGCCCACAGAGTGGGATGTTTGGATAGCATGTGGCGGCTCATGCTGGTGGTGGGGAGGTTGTTAATACTTTTCCCCCTGCTCAGGCGGGTCTTGCACACCTTGCAAATTGCCATAGTACCATCCTCAGTGCAGTCTTCAAAGAAAGTCCAGACTTTGGAGCACCTGCCTTGCTGGCGATTTCTGTTTGCGCCTCTTTTGCCTCTCACTTGAACTTCCACGCTTGTGGTGCCTGAAATTGCGCGCCGCCTACCTTGTGGCACAAGGCGAACTCGTGCAGCAGTGGGTTCTTCAACAGACTCATCTGTGCTGCTGCTACGACGGCGATGTTCTCGTTCACGAACAAAATCTGGGTCTATGTCCACATTGTCCATACCCTCCTCTTCCATCTCCTCAAACTCGTCATATGTCATTGTGAGGGGCCTCCGCCGTGGAGTAGAGCTCCCGAGAACAACCTCTGCGCAGCTCACTCCAACGTCGTCTTCCAGATCTTGTCGGCCGACCTCCTGAAATTGCAACCCCTCCTGCCCAACTTGCTCTGGGATTTGGGTTTCAAAGTCCTCGGACTCGCCTTGCATTTCAGTGCGCGGAGCATTTCCCACAGTTAATGGTTGTGAATCCGGGCACAACATTTCTGGCTGTTCCTCCATTGACCTTTCAAAGGTGGAAGTTTGTTGGGCTGGGAATAGCTCCTGCGAATACCCCATTTTGTCCTGAGGTAATTCATCGGACTGGTTATCTGGCAGTTGTGTGCGTGGTGTCGCTGCCGGTTGTGTCAGCTTTGTGCCCACTGGCTCCTTGTAACTGGCTGAGGACTCGGACCTCGTGCGTGATGTGCTGGTGCTGCTTAACCCACTGCTGGACGCTTGAGAGGTCATCCAAGTAATTATCTGGTCCTGTTCTTTTGGATTTGTGAGGGTTGTTGTCCTGGACAACATGGGCGGTATTGAGTGGGTTTTCTTGGGTGCTCCCCTGTGGCCTGTACGTGAACCGTCAGGGGAAACACCTCTTCCCTTGCCCCTCCCTCTTTCACCGGATTTCTTCCTCATTTCACTTATCCTTAAAGTACACGCTGACTGGCAGTAGTACAGTGGCAGTACAGAAATGCTATACAGTGGTGGGTGAGCGGTGTACCACTATTCCCAGCAGCGACACAGAGCACAATGCTATACAGTGGTGGGTGAGCGGTGTACCACTATTCCCAGCAGCGACACAGAGCACAATGCTATACAGTGGCGGGTGAGCAGTGTACTACTGTTCCCAGCAGACACAGAGTGGCAGTAAACACAATGCTATATAGTGTGGCTGAGCAAGGTACACAGAGTGGCAGTAAACACAATGCTATATAGTGTGGCTGAGCGAGCGGTGTACTACTGTTCCCAGCAGACACAGAGTGGCAGTAAACACAATGCTATATAGTGTGCTGGGTGAGCGGTGTACACAGAGTGGCAGTAAACACAATGCTATATAGTGTGGCTGAGCGAGCGGTGTACTACTGTTCCCAGCAGACACAGAGTGGCAGTAAACAGAATGCTATATAGTGTGGCTGAGTGAGCGGTGTACTACTATTCCCAGCAGACACAAAGTGGCAGTAAACACAATGCTATATAGTGTGGCTGAGCGAGGTACACAGAGTGGCAGTAAACAGAATGCTATATAGTGTGGCTGAGCGAGCGGTGTACTACTATTCCCAGGCCAGCAGACACAGAGTGGCAGTAAACACAATGCTATATAGTGTGGCTGAGCGAGGTACACAGAGTGGCAGTAAACAGAATGCTATATAGTGTGGCTGAGCGAGCGGTGTACTACTATTCCCAGGCCAGCAGACACAGAGTGGCAGTAAACACAATGCTATATAGTGTGGCTGAGCGAGGTACACAGAGTGGCAGTAAACACAATGCTATATGGTGTGGCTGAGCGAGCGGTGTACTACTATTCCCAGCAGACACAAAGTGGCAGTAAACACAATGTTATATAGTGTGACTGAGCGAGGTACACAGAGTGGCAGTAAACAGAATGCTATATAGTGTGGCTGAGCGAGCGGTGTACTACTATTCCCAGCAGACACAGAGTGGCAGTAAATACAATGCTATATAGTGTGGCTGAGCGAGGTACACAGAGTGGCAATAAACAGAATGCTATATAGTGTGGCTGAGCGAGCGGTGTACTACTATTCCCAGGCCAGCAGACACAGAGTGGCAGTAAACACAATGCTATATAGTGTGGCTGAGCGAGGTACACAGAGTGGCAGTAAACAGAATGCTATATAGTGTGGCTGAGCGAGCGGTGTACTACTATTCCCAGCAGACACAGAGTGGCAGAAAACACAATGCTATATAGTGTGGCTGAGCGAGGTACACAGAGTGGCAGTAAACAGAATGCTATATAGTGTGGCTGAGCGAAGTACACAGAGTGGCAGTAAACACAATGCTATATAGTGTGGCTGAGCGAGCGGTGTACTACTATTCCCAGCAGACAGAGTGGCAGTAAACACAATGCTATATAGTGTGGCTGAGCGAGGTACACAGAGTGGCAGTAAACACAATGCTATATAGTGTGGCTGAGCGAGCGGTGTACTACTATTCCCAGCAGCGACACAATGACTGGGGGGACCCTGGCTAGCGTGGCTGGAGCGCGAACTACCCTGCCTGCCTACCCAAAGCTAAACCCACAGACAAATGGCGGAGATATGACGTGGTTCGGGTATTTATTTACCCGAACCACGTGACAGTTCGGCCAATCAGAGCGCGTTCGGGTCCGAACCACGTGACCCGTTCGGCCAATCACAGCGCTAGCCGAACGTTCGGGGAACGTTCGGCCATGCGCTCTTAGTTCGGCCATGTGGCCGAACGGTTTGGCCAAACACCATCAGGTGTTCGGCCGAACTCGAACATCACCCGAACAGGGTGATGTTCTGCAGAACCCGAACAGTGGCGAACACTATCAGCTACTGATTGGGATGATTTTCAATTCTTGGTTATTGTTTCTCTTTAAGCTTGTAATAAAAAAATCAGTTTTACTCACCTGGGGCTTCTACCATCCCCATGCAGCCGTCCAGTGCCCTCGCAGTCACTGCACTGCAAGCTAGTTTCTCTAACAGGCCTGGCTATGCGTAGCCTCCTTCGCGTTCTCATCCGCAATACCATCCTGCGTTGGACCCTATTGCAGATGGGAACTTGAAGAAGGAGACGCCTGGCCAGGCCTGCGCAGAAGCAGTAAGCCTGTCGGCCGAAAACAAAACTAGCTGGTGGTGGGGACAAGAGGATCCATTAATGACTGCAAGGGCACGGGATGGATGCAGAGGGCTGGTAGAAGCCCCAGGTGAGTAAAACTGATATTTTATTACATGCTTTAAGATAGGGGGAGACACCTTGGGGGCCCCCACAGGCTCTGAGGCCCTGGGGCGATTGGTCCCCCTTGCCTCTATGGTAGCGCTGGCCCTGAGTGTGGCACCACAACTGGACAGATGCAGCATACGTACAAAAAGGGCGTCAGGAAAAAAGGGCGTGGGGTGTAAACGATAAGCAGTAATACCGTTTATAAAAATATTGTGTTGTATTTTGTTTACAAATAATGTTTTACAGGTTTGTAAATCATTAAATGTGTATGAAATCGGCAATTGTGAAAAGGTTAATCTGCCCTCTTCTCAAAAGTGAAACATAATTACGTTTGTTAAAAGAACGATAATATATGTTTAATCGTTATAATTGTATATTATTGTGAATTACCTTCATTTATCGTTTCTTCTTATAATAAAATGTGAAAATATTGTTTATAACGATGATATAAATAGAATTACGTTCATAATAAGTGTTGTAAAACATTGATAAGTATTACTAAAATGTTACTAAAACTATACCTAACCCTACTCTCACACAGAACCCTCCCTATACCTATCCCTAACCCCTAGACCCCCCTGGTGGTGCCTAACCCTAAGACACCCCTGGTGGTGCCTAACCCTAAGAACCCCCTGGTGGTACCTAACCCTAACCACCCCCCTGGTGGTGCCTAACCCTAACCACCCCCCTGGTGGTGCTTAACCCTAAGACCCCCCTGGTGGTGCCTAACCCTAACCAGCCCCTGGTGGTGCCTAACCCTAACCCCCCCTGGTGGTGCCTAACCCTAAGACCCCCCTGGTGGTGCCTAACCCTAACCACCCCACTGGTGGTGCCTAACCCTAAGACCCCCCTGGTGGTGCCAAACCCTAAGGCCCCCCCTGGTGGTGCCTAACCCTAACCACGCCGCTGGTGATGTATATTGTACTGTAACTATACCTAAACCTACTCTCACACAGAACCCTCCCTGTATATCCCTAACCCCTGTACCCCCCTTGGTGGTGCCTAACCCTAAGACCCCCCTGGTGGTGCCTAACCCTAAACAATTCTATTTTTGATCACTTTATTATGTGGATAATAATGTTTTACAAATAGTGATGGTCAAAAATATGTTGCAATTCACGTTACGTACTGATCACTTAATTTTGTGAATAATAATGTTTTACAAACAGTAAGGGATAACATTTTAAATAACGTTTTAGTTAAATACGATAAATATGTTTAGTATTTTTATAAACGTTATTCGTCACGGCCGCATTTTCTAAACTTAAACCATCACAAGCACAGTTGTAAAACATTAAAAATCTCTGGGCGCCGTTTGTAAAACGTTAATAATCTCTGGCGCCCTTTTTTCCTGTTCGGCGCCCATTAAACAATATTTATTATGGGAGTGAATGGCGGCTCCCTTTTTGTCCACTAGCTGCCGGCGCCCCTTTTTTCCTGTTACCACAGATGCAAGCCCAGCAGCTCGGGACAGTGACCGAAGTACACTTGCTTTCTAATGTTAGTTAGCATCACGTCCTTATACAGTAAAGTTGCAGATTACACACTAAACATTATAACTGCCGTGACTTCCTGGGCTGTGTTCCTTATTTGTTTTGAGTTGTATTCAAAGAAAGTTTAATAGGCCTATAAAGCTCAAGGACAAAATTGTAAACCAAAATGAGGTAGTCCCTTATTCATGCAAAACCACTGGATACTAAAGCAGGAAGAGGAGTTCCACAAAGCATGCCAGGGGCAAACCCAAGATTTTCAAGGGGGGGGGGGGGGGGAATCCTGAAAGGTCTCCCTCAGACACTCACAATAAAGTATAATAATATGGTAGGACAGCATGCTGGGTACACATAATACAATTTTCAGTGATGTAATGTGATTGTCACAATATGGACTGTTTTGCACTGTTACCGTGATGGGGCCCCAAAATGGACTGTTATACTGTACCCCTCGCATCACATACACAAGATCACAGCTCTCAGAATGGGAAACGAGCACAGCCCAGCTCCCAGAGGTCGCACTCCTGTCCGACTCTGTCTGGAGCCATGTCCATAAAATCACTGCGCAGGTGCCAGGACTCAGCAGGAGTCAGCGACACAGGGGCTGCCGAGCCGGAGTCCGGGTGAGGCTGAGAAGGAAAGGACTGCGATCAGCCATCCCCGCGGTCCTCCTGGCAAATGTATGCTCCCTCCCTAACAAGTTGGATGAACTGCGGCTTCTCAGCAACAAGAGAGAACTTGGCAGCAACACCCCAGTCTTCTGCTTCATAGAAACCTGGCTACACGACGACATCCCTGACAGTGCCCTTTATCTTCCAGGTTTCAACATCATCCGTGCAGATCGTGACAGCATCCTTTCTGGAAAATGTAAAGGAGGTGGCGTCTGTTTTTACATCAGCTCTGCCTGGTGCTCCAACACCTCCGTACTTGCCAAGAAATGCTCCCCAGAAATCGAACTCCTGCTCGTAAACTGCAGACCGACATATTCGCCCAGGGAATTTTCCTCCTATGTCTTTGTGGGAGTGTACATCCCACCTGACGCTGATGTCAAAACGGCCCTGCGCGAGCTCAGCGATACCATCACACAGTGGGAGACATCCCTCCCGGACTCGTTGTTTATTATCCTGGGTGACTTTAACAGGGCCAACCTCCGTCAAGAGCTGCCACGCTTCCATCAGCACGTCACCTGCCCAACTAGGAACGCTAACACTCTGGACCACTGCTATACGGTCCTTAAAGACGCATTCAAGGCCACTCCGTGGGCAGCGCTTGGCTCATCTTACCACTGCGTCATCCACCTGATACCCACCTACAGAAGATGCCTGGAAACTGCTAAACCAGTCCTGAAATCCAGAAAAGTATGGTCAGATGATGCTAAACTACAACTTCAAGCCTGCTTCGACTGTACGGACTGGAAGGCCCTGGAAGCACCAAACCTTGACGAGTGGGCCGACAACATATCCTCGTACATCAACTTCTGCGAGGAAAACTGTATCCCAACAAAAACCCGCAAGCACTACCCAAATGACAAACCATGGTTCTCTAATAAACTTTGGCAACTGCGGAGGAGCAAGGAAATGGCATACAGGTCCGGTGACCGGGAGGACTATAGAAGAGCAAAGAACAACCTAAACCGAGAACTGAAAGTCGCCAAAAAGAACTATGCTGTAAAATTGGAAAAGAACCTCTCCTCGAGAGACTCACAAGCTGTCTTGAAGGGGCTCAAGGCTGCCACGAACTATAAGCCCCCCCCCATCATGCAACTCCCAGCACTGAGCTCGCAGAGAGCCTCAGCAACTTCTATTGCAGATTTGAGAACCAGGCTGCGCCCACAGGGCCCCCAGTGTCTCCTGCCCCATCCTCTGACACAGATGTCTCACTTCCAGGCCCCCCACCTCTGGCTGTGAACGAGGAGGATGTTCTGCGGCACCTGTCAAGGTTAAATACAAGTAAAGCCTCAGGCCCAGATGGCGTGTCACCATCCTGTCTGAAAACATGCGCTCCTGTTTTCTCCTCCATCTACAATAAATCACTTCAGGTCGGCAAAGTCCCTGCTTGCTTCAAGAGGTCCACTATCATCCCTGTCCCTAAAAAACAAGGAGTTTCCGACCTCAACAACTTCAGGCCAGTGGCTCTCACAACTGTCATCATGAAGACCTTCGAAAGCATGGTCCTGCCCCTCCTAAAACTATCCACTGAGGTCATGCTGGACCCTTTTCAGTTTGCGTACAGAGCAAACAGGTCCACTGATGACGCCATAAACATCTGCCTGGAGCTTGTCAATGATCACCTAGATAGGCCAGGCTCATACGCTAGGATCCTTCTACTTGACTTTAGCTCGGCGTTTAACACCATCAGCCCCCAAATTCTTCAAGAGAACCTTACTGCCCTCAAAGTCCACCCCACCCTACGCCTGTGGATCACGGACTTCCTAAGTAACAGATCCCAGGCCGTCAAGCTGGACACTATCACCTCGCAACCAAGGACCACCAACACAGGGGCCCTCAAGGATGTGTGCTGTCGCCGTTCCTGTTCTCCCTCTATACAAACAACTGCAGGTTAACGGCGAACTCTGTCAAGGTTATCAAGTTCGCTGATGATACCACTATAGTGGGCCTCATCTCAGGGAATGATGAGCAGGAGTACCGTCATCAGGTTGACAGAATTTGCCAGTGGTGTAGGGAGAATGGGCTTGTCCTCAACACTGGAAAAACCGTAGAGCTGATCGTTGACTTTAGAAGGCACGCTCCCACCCCACCTCCAATCTGCATTGATGGCACAGAAGTCGGAATTGTCCCCTGTGTGCACCTCCTAGGAACTACAATCTCCAGGGACCTGACTTGGAAAGCCAACACGACCTCCACCCAGAAAAAAGCTCAGCAGAGACTATTTTTCCTCCGCCAACTGAAGAAGTTCGGCATGGCCCATGAACTTCTGACGAGCTTCTACACCGCCACAATTGAATCTGTCCTCTGCTCCTCCATCTTGGTCTGGTACGCCGGCTCCTCCCCCATCAACAGACTCAAACTACAGAGGGTCATAAGATCAGCGGAAAGGATAATTGGCAAACCTCTTCCCTCCCTGGATCAACTTTTTAACTCCAGACTGTGCTCCAGAGCTCTGAGGATCATCAAGGACCGATCTCACCCCGGGTTCCGCTTTTACAGTCAACTTCCCTCGGGCCGGAGATTCCGGTCCATCTACACCAGGACCACAAGACACAGGAACAGCTTCTTCCCTTCAGCTGTCAACTCTTTAAACTCTATGGACTCTCCTCACACTTGATATGTTTTTGTTATGCTATCTGCTGCTGTATTCTTCTTTATAAATTGTCGGTATTGTATGTCTTGTTTTTCACATTAGCCCTGTACCTGCCAAAACCAATTCCGGGTATGACCCAGTCGTGCTTGGCGAAATAAAAGATTCTGATTCTGATCTGACAATCATTTCCTAAATGTCCGATCAGCTCCCGATTGACAATGGGATCGATCAGGAGCAGTTTGGATATGGATAATAATGAGGACTGCTGACATTGCTAACGAAGGGGAGAGTGAAGCATTCACACAGCAGGGCACAGGGCTGTGCTCATACCTGACTCTTACGTTCTCCAGAGCCTCTCCATGCTCTGTACACACGCTGCTGCTACATCCAATCCAAAGTCAACTGTAGCAGTGAATGAAAGTGAACAGTGCTGTGAGCTGCAGGATACCTATAGATATTCTGGTGCCTCAACTTGTGCCTGTCCCCAGACACTGCACCGGCCCTGGTCTGAGGGGGGATTCTGGGCAGCTGTAATCCCCGCTTGCGTTTGCCTATGCATGCTAGAAAACAAGTTAGAGATATTCTCAAAGAATACTTTTCTGGCAAGTAAAATAGGTCTTAAGATTCATAGGGATATGCAATTACTAAACTTGCTTGCATTGCAGGGAATCTGAAGTGAAACTAAACTTACGATATAATGATTTGTATGTGTAGTAAAGCTAAAAAATAAAACATTAGCAGCAGAGATTTGAGTCTAATATTGTTTCCAGTACAGGAAGAGTTAAGAAACTCCAGTTGTTATTTATGCAAAAAAGCTGCATTGAGCTCTCCAGCTTTGAAAGTCGCAGAGAGCTCTGTCTTCTGAAGCTTATCATTTTAACTGTCTGTCACTGTATTTTGTTTTTTTCTGCAGAGAAGAGTTTAAAAGGTCATTAGCCTGCTGTGTGAAATCATTTAGAATGCTGAGTGTAGTGTGTAATTTGAAAATATTAGAGAATGACGCAATGTTATAAAAAAGCGGTATAACTGAAAAAAAATATGAGATTCATTTCTTTGCTACTAATGTTCTATTAATTATCCGTAATACACAACCAATTCATTATTTCATTTTTTTGTATTTTCGCTTCAGTGTCACTTTAAGTGTTAGCACTGCACTGCTGATCAAATAGCATGTCTGACAATGAGAGAAAGAGCTCATTTGAATTTTTTTTTTATGTTTTTTTTTTCCTCTGTGAAACATATCACCTGCCACACACAGAGAGACAGCTTTTTATGTCACACCATTTGCTTTTAAAAGATACCCGAGCTGAAACATATAGTAAAAACAGAGGGAGCAGGCACATATGGAAAGCAATCCTCATGTCCACCACTCCCCGGTCCTCCTCCGTCACCCTCCTTTCTCCGGCAAATTCCCCCAAAAGCCACCTACTGGTCGGCTGGGTCAGGCATTATTTAATTAATCCTTATTTAATTAGTCCTTAATTACGCATCTACAGCTGGGGCACTCTGCGCATGCTCATGGCGTCACGACTACGTCATACACATGCACAGAGCGCTCCCGGCCACTGGCGCGCTATCGAGGATGCACACAGCCAGGCCAGCGCCTGCACACTAATGCCTGACCTAGCTGACCAGGAAGTAGATGGGGGGGGGTATTTGCCGGAGAAAGAAGGGGGACAGAGGAGAACAGGGGAGCGGTGGGCATGAGGACTTCTTCATATACATGCCTGCTCCCCTCATTTATACTATCAGTGGTGCTCAGATACCCCCAATCATAAATTCGAGTTTATCACGAATTGGACTCCGCCAACTTATGAATTGACTTGTGATCATGATCATGAGTAGAAAGGGATATCCGACTGAAGTGGGGTTTTGAGTCGAATAACTGCGTGTAATCACGAATCACGAGTCAAATAGATTACTTTAACGGTTAATAGCAAAGCCCCCTTACATGCTAGGAACACCAAATTTGCCAGGTATGTTAAGAAGAACAGTGGAAACAAGAGGAAAAAACATTCAAAAAGACCTTATAGTTTTTGAGAAAATCAATTTTAAAGTTGTAATATTTAACTTGGATTTGTTTAATTAAACTTGGATTTTTCAGGACAATATTGTGAATGGTAAAGACTCTACATAAACATTTTTTTTTTTTCTAATAAAGTGACTATACACCCCCTATAACAATTCTATGACGTGTTTGTTTTATGGATTCCATGAGGTTGGGGCAGTGAAGTGTATTGATCCTAGTAATAATTTGTATATACTTTATAGAGATATTTTGAGAAACAACATAATTTCTGTATATAACCTATGAATGTTATGTTGGTATCTGCAAAACAAATTACTATAGGCTACGGTGTCCCTATTATAGGATTGAATGGAAAGTGCACGATCCTGTGAATGGCAGCCAGGAAATGAGAGACACAGAGTGCTGTGTCTCTATGTGTCCTTCTGTGGCTGTGTGTGTATGTGTGTGTGTGTATGTGGCTGTGTGTGTGTACATACACTTGATGTCTCTCTCTTCCTCCCTCTCTGTGTGTCTGCTGTGTATTTCTCTCTAAACAGAGTCCCCTTTATTATAAAATACTAAAAACTAAAGCAGACAGCTCTGAATCCTCTATTTTACATTGCAGTCTCCAGTAAGGCCTCTTTCACAGTGGGACGTTAAAGTCGCACGTTAAAACAACATTTAATGCAGAATAACTCACTGCAATGAAAAATCAATGACCCATTCACAGTGCACATGTTGTGTTGGTGACTAGCGCTGCACGTTAAAGATAACCTTAAAGAGGACCTGAGGTGGCATTGTATTACGATAGTGGGGCACAGAGGCTGGTTGGGCACACTAACACCAGCCTCTGTTGCCCCATCGTGTGTCTCAAAGACCCCCCTGCTCGCCGCTATACTCCCCGCAGTGCTGGCGACACGCAGCGCGTCGCCAGCACAATGTTTACTCTAGCGCTGTCTGTCAGCGCCGCTCCCCCGCCTCCTCCGCATCGCCGCTACCCGCCCTCGTCCCTTCCCTCCAATCAGCGGGAGGAAAGGGACGAGGGCGGGTAGCGGCGATGCGGAGGAGGCGGGGGAGCGGCGCTGACAGACAGCGCTAGGGTAAACATTGTGCTGGCGACACGCTGCGTGTCGCCAGCACTGCGGGGGTATAGCGGCGAGCAGGGGGGTCTTTGAGACACACGATGGGGCAACAGAGGCTGGTGTTAGTGTGCCCAACCAGCCTCTGTGCCCCACTAACGTAATACAATGCCACCTCGGGTTCTCTTTAAGTCAAAAAAAAAAAAAATGAGATGAACTCACCTGGGGCTTCCCTCAGCCCCCTGCAGCCGATTGGTGCCCTCGCAGCTCCGCTCCGATGCCTCTGGACCCGCCGGCGACGACTTCCGGTTTCGCCGTCACCGGCCGACAGGCATGGGAACGCGAGTAATTGTTCGCGTTCCCAGCCTGTATATCGCCCCCTATGCTGCTATTGCTGCTCCTGGCCGCAATAGCAGCATAGGGGGCGATATACAGGCTGGGAACGCGAACAATCACTCGTGTTCCCATGCCTGTCGGCCGGTGACGGCGAAACCGGAAGTCGACGCTGGCGCGTCCAGAGGCTTCGGAGCGGAGCTGCGAGGGCACCGATCGGCTGCAGGGGGCTGAGGGAAGCCCCAGGTGAGTTAATCTAATTTTTTTTTATGCCTTTAGGTTCACTTTAAGTGAAATTACTGCATGCAATGCGTTATACACATTATTAGCTGCGTTGGACTGTTTGCACATGCTCAGTAATGACTTGGAAACATACTTTTCATTGCCTGTATGCTCTACTGTATGCGACCGTAACGGGGCATTAAGTTGAATTGCGACTTTTCGGGGGCATTGTGTCTTTTGCAATTTTTGTAATTTGCGTTGCGACTTTAATGTCGCATCAAACCGCAACATCCTACTGTGAAAGAGGCCTAACTCTGTACTTGATGACAGCTTAGGCCAGGTGATAATTCCCTCACACACTTTGGAGTTGTTAACACTTGCATTCCTCTTTGTGAATCAAGTTTAGAATTTAGTCGTTAATTTAAGGATTTAATTGTTTCGCTAAGCCCCCTGCAGCCACCCTGTCAGGCATAAAATCAAAAATCAATGATTTGTATCTAGTAAACAAGTAATGAGGATGCTAACTAGGCAATCCAAAAGTTAAAATCACTGTTACTTTTCTTGTTGATAAATGATCATTTCCCAGTTTACCTGACACTTATTTGGTACACCCAAAATTTGGTGCACAAAAAGGAAGTTGCAGGGCATGCTGGGTTGCCGTTTTTTCTCTTTTCCTCCTGTTTTTCCCGCCCACACCTCTGTTCCTCTCTGATTGGCCAATATTTCTCATGCTGAGACAATGCACTTTCTATAGTGAAGGGTGGGCAAATTGGGCAGAGGAGAGTAAGGGAGGATATATGACATCAGGATTGGCTTCAAAATAGTCACAGTTAAAATGGAAATGCTAAAATGCTAAAAAGGATTTTCTCTTTTTTTTTACTGTAGAAGAATGACTAAAATCAAAATGTGGATAGTGCAATACATATATTATGTAAGTACAGCAAGTATGTATCTACTTGTATATATGTGTTTTTTTTTCTTAGATAGTATGGCTTTTA
Source organism: Hyperolius riggenbachi (assembly GCF_040937935.1). NCBI lineage: Eukaryota > Metazoa > Chordata > Amphibia > Anura > Hyperoliidae > Hyperolius > Hyperolius riggenbachi. Next base: position 204,618,693 of record NC_090655.1, read on the forward strand.
TCTAACATTCTCTCTCAGTTATCATGCCACTTGAGACGGAGGAGAAGAGGAGGAGATTCATGTAAGCAGTGGCGTACCTAAGGCATTTGGCACCCGGTGCTGGGTATTAAAAGACACCCCCCCTTTAAAAAAGGGCGTGGCCACAACAGGCAAAAATTTGGGCGTGGTCATGACCGGATGAGGGCGGAGCTAACTGTAATTTAAAGTATTAGCTAGTATAGTTGCCCCCAGTATAGCTAGTACAGTTGCCCCCAGTATAGCTAGTATAGTTGCCCCAGTATAGCTAGTATAGCTGCCCCCAGAGCTGCCCCAGTATAGCTAGTATAGTTGCCCCAGTATAGCTGCCCCCAGTATAGCTAGTATAGTTGCCCCAGTATAGCTAGTATAGCTGCCCCCAGAGCTGCCCCAGTATAGCTAGTATAGTTGCCCCAGTATAGCTAGTATAGTTGCCCGCAGTATAGCTAGTATAGTTGCCCCCAGTATAGCTAGTATAGTTGCCCCAGTATAGGTAGTATAGTTGCACCAGTATAGTTAGTATAGTTGCCCCAGTATAGCTAGTTTCGTTGCCCCCAGTATAGTTGCCCCAGTATAGCTAGTATAGATGCCCCCAGTATAGTTGCCCCCACTATAGCTAGTATAGTTGCCCCCAGTATAGCTAGTATAGCTGCCCCCACTATAGCTAGTATAGATGCCCCCAGTATAGCTAGTATAGTTGCCCCAGTATAGCTGCCCCCAGTATAGTTGCCCCAGTATAGCTAGTATAGATGCCCCCAGTATAGCTAGTTTAGTTGCCCCCAGTATAGTTGCCCCAGTATAGCTAGTATAGATGCCTCCAGTATAGTTGCCCCCACTATAGCTAGTATAGTTGCCCCCAGTATAGCTAGTATAGCTGCCCCCACTATAGCTAGTATAGATGCCCCCAGTATAGCTAGTATAGTTGCCCCAGTATAGCTGCCCCCAGTATAGTTGCCCCAGTATAGCTAGTATAGATGCCCCCAGTATAGCTAGTATAGTTGCCCCAGTATAGCTGCCCCCAGTATAGTTGCCCCAGTATAGCTAGTATAGCTGCCCCCACTATAGCTAGTATAGATGCAACCAGTATAGCTAGTATAGATGCCCCCAGTATAGCTAGTTTAGTTGCCCCCAGTATAGCTAGTTTAGTTGCCCCAGTATAGCTAGTTTAGTTGCCACAGTATAGCTGCCGCCAGTATAGTTGCCCCAGTATAGCTAGTATAGATGCCCCCAGTTTGGTTGCCCCAGTATAGCTAGTATAGTTGCCCCCAGTATAGCTGCCCCCAGTATAGCTAGTATAGCTGCCCCCACTATAGCTAGTATAGATGCCACCAGTATAGCTAGTATAGATGCCCCCAGTATAGCTAGTTTAGTTGCCCCCAGTATAGCTAGTTTAGTTGCCCCCAGTATAGCTAGTTTAGTTGCCCCAGTATAGCTGCCCCCAGTATAGCTGCCCCCAGTATAGTTGCCCCAGTATAGCTAGTATAGTTGCCCCCAGTATAGCTGCCCCCAGTATAGCTAGTATAGTTGCCCCCAGTATAGCTAGTATAGCTGCCCCCACTATAGCTAGTATAGATGCCACCAGTATAGCTAGTATAGATGCCCCCAGTATAGCTAGTTTAGTTGCCCCAGTATAGCTGCCCCCAGTATAGTTGCCCCAGTATAGCTAGTATAGATGCCCCCAGTATAGTTGCCCCAGTATAGCTAGTATAGTTGCCCCCAGTATAGCTGCCCCCACTATAGCTAGTATAGATGCCACCAGTATAGCTAGTATAGATGCCCCCAGTATAGCTAGTTTAGTTGCCCCCAGTATAGCTAGTTTAGTTGCCCCCAGTATAGCTAGTTTAGTTGCCCCAGTATAGCTAGTATAGCTGCCCCCACTATAGCTAGTATAGATGCCACCAGTATAGCTAGTATAGATGCCCCCAGTATAGCTAGTTTAGTTGCCCCCAGTATAGCTAGTTTAGTTGCCCCCAGTATAGCTAGTTTAGTTGCCCCTGTATAGCTGCTCCGGGAGGGGTGAAGCAGCACTAGAAGGAGGGGCAGTGGGGGCAGCGGCGGGGGGGGGGGGGAAAGATCCCCCCCCTCCCTCACCTGGGTCCCCTCCTTCTGCCTCTCTCCCCCTCCAAATGACAGCGGGCATTGCGGGCAACTTACAGGCAGGGCGGGCGGGCAGAGACTACTTACTTTACTTCTGCGTTCCAGCAGCTGGAGCGCTCCGTCGCCGTCACGTGCCTCTTCTCCGCCTCCAATGCTGTGACACGCATTGGAGGCGGAGAAGAGGCACGTGACGGCGACCCAGCGTTCCAGCTGCTGGAACGCAGAAGTAAAGTGAGTAGTCTCTGCCCGCCCGCCCTGCCTGTAAGTTGCCCGCAATGCCCGCTGTCATTTGGAGGGGAAGAGAGGCGGAAGGAGGGGACCCAGGTGAGGGAGGGGGGGGATCTTTCCCCCCCTCCCCGCCGCTATCCCTGTCACCCCTCCTTCCAGCGCTGCTCTTCCCCTCCTGCACTGTTGCAATGGGGGGTCGTGGCGACACCCCCCTGGCTGGCTGTCACCCGGTGCGCCACGCCCCCCTGCGCCCTATTGTAGGAACGCTACTGCATGTAAGTCTGTATAGGAGAGGCTGACACACAATACTGTACTGCCTTTTTTATATGCTTTGAAATGTAGACTGGGGTTAAGACCCCTTTAGATCCAAAGGTTGCGGACATGTCTGGTGTGTGGAAGTCCAGTGTAGCGGCATTGCCTTCTGACCCTGTATGAGCCAATCTAGTGGTCCAGTCTGAAAGACAAAGTTGCCGAGAAAGCAACTTACTTTTATACCCTGTACCTGATGCCACATAGGATTTTCATGAAAATTGGAAAATAAAAACAGGCATTTTCAGAATGTTTTTTTTTTAAATATATGGTATATACTCGCGTATAAGCTGAATTTTTCAGCACAAAAAAAATGTGCTGAAAGTCACCCTCTTGGCTTATATGCGAGGCACCTACTTGGTGTGTCTGTGTGGAGGAGTGCAGCAATGATGCCGGTGTCTGTACTGACACCGGTGCTGAGCGGGCTTGCAGTGGCAACATGCTTCCCTGCAGTGGATGGCCAGAGGGAAGTGCACAGTGGATCGGATAACCAAAGGAGAGCGCAGGGAGAAGAACAGTTAGTCGGATGGCTGGAGAGGAGAACAGCTGATCGGGTAGCAAGACAGAGGAGAACAGACTTGGTGATTTATTGGGTGATTCTCTCCCTCTCTCCTGCACACTCTTGCCTTCCTTGTTCTGCGTCACATCTCACAGTGTCTTGCCGCCTTGTCTGCATGGCAACACTTTCCCTTTCGCTGTGCTCTGCACGGAGTGCACAGTCTTTTAATTAACTCTTTTTCTGTTGATGGATGTGTTTCTTTTTCTCTTCTTTTTCCACTGCACATTTTTTGCTTCTTGCACTTAGCACTTTATTCATTAGTTATACATCTGATCATGATTTTTACTTTGGCTGATACTGGATGCATTGTTTTGCACAATTTCTCATAAAATCTGTTGCGTTTGACACTTTCTTATTTATAACAACCTGGTTGCATACCGTATGATGCATTGTTTCATGAATGTTCTCATGCATTCCTTTCCTATTGGAAATTACATCATGTTCTTGAATTGCACATTGTGCTTTATCAGCTGAGGCCACCCATATCTGAATAATTTCTGAATACAATGGAAGTGTCCTGCAGAATTCTGTGCAAAGTCTAATAATGATAATAATAATTATTATTATTATTATTATTATTTAGTATTTATATAGCGCCGACATATTACGCAGCGCTGTACAGAGTATATATATATATATATATATATATATATATATATATATATATATATATATATATATATATATATATTGTCACTAACTGTCCCTCAAAGGAGCTCACAATCTAATCCCTACCATTGCCTTATGTCTATATTATGTAGTGTAAGTACTGTAGTCTAGGGCCAATTTAGGGGGAGCCAATTAACTTATCCGTATGTTTTTGGAATGTGGATAATAATAATAATGAAATTAGTATAATGCTGGCTATGGGGAGGGATGCTGCCTACAGGGGATATATCTGGCTATGGGGATGGGGCTGGCTAAGACTTTGGGGCACATCTGGCTACAGGGGGGTGGACCATCTCATAGTGGGGGCACATCTGGCTATTTATACTGTGGAGGGGGCTATACTGAGGAGTAGGCTTATATGTGAGTGAATAACTTTTTCCTGGTTTTTGAGGCAAAAATTGATACTTTGGCTTATACATGAGCTTATCCGTGAATAATATATATATACAGTACTTAATGCAATTTGTGAAACTTTTCATTTCTTTCAGAAATCAAGCGTATTTTTTGAGAGACTTTACTTCTTCGCAAAAATGTTGTATTGAATAGGAACATTTTCCAACAAGAGTATTTAGAATATGTGTCCAATGTTTCAGCGGAATTACCACTTAAAATGTCAATGCAAACAATTGCTTAGTTTTTAAAGGGACCCTGAGTAAAGGGAAAAAAAAGCAAATTTGGACTTACCTGGGGCTTCTTCCAGCCCCCTGTAGCTCATGAGGTCCCTTGGCATCCTCTGGGTCCCCTCCATGGTCCCGCTGGCAGTTTTGTTAGGTGTTACTTCGGAGTCTGTGCAACCGACTCAATCGCGTGATCATGCATAGCTCAGTCTTTTGGCCAAAGTTGCACAACTAATGGAGCCACCAGCGGGACCACATAGGGGATTCAGAGGTTGCCAAGGGACCTTGCGGGCTACAGGGGGCTAAAGAAATCCCCAGGTGAGTTCAGAATTGTTTTTATTCCTCTGCTCAGGATCCCTTTAATATCTGCAAATTTTGTTCAAAAGGTAAATAAATAATTAAGACAATAAATGTCCTTGAGGAGGTTTAATAGATTAAGCAACATGATAACGCTTTTTACAGAAGCGATAATCACTTACAGAAATATAGCATTAAAGCTCACAATTATATAGTAGCATTTAATTCATATTGCATTGCATGTATTCTATTTCTACGCTTTTTGATTCGCACTGGAGTGGCAACAGCCCCCAAAAAAGCTAATAAACTTCATAAAATGTGTAGGTGTCCGATTTTCTTCAGTAATGATGTGGCACAGCTTTGGTGTGAGTTGTTGTTGGTGCTGATGCCTGGGTATATAAGGTAACATTTAACGGAATTGTATTAGGATCCATGGGGATCACAACGTTGTCTGGTACATTGAGCATCTGAAAAAAAGAAAATAATATGAAAACAAAGGTTACTAAGTAATTTTATACACACAAACACACTCAGCAATATTCACTTTCTTTAGTTTACTGGAGCTTGGTTTCATTTGTTTATTAATAACAATTATATGGTATTCAAAAAAGGTGAAATGCACTTACCTTCTCCCATTTTTTTCATAAATAATATGGGCCCTATGCAAGTAACCTACACATCTTACCAATGTTAAGAGCTGGCAATTCTGGGATTGTTAAAAACAGGTGATTCTGAAGACACCCTGTTCAAATAACTCTGCACTTCTGGACAAATACTAGTCCATTTGGCAGTGTGAAAAAACAGAACTTATTTGGACATTCTTTTCCCCTTATTCAATTCTGTTTTAAGTGATGAGTCATAAAACAAAACTGAAAAAAAAGGAATAAAAAAACATAAAATAACATTGTAGTCTTCAAGCCTTTTATCACTTTATCCCCATGCAGGCTGGTATGAACAAGCTTAGCCAGACACTGTGGGGTTCCACCAAACTAAACTATGGTCCATGATGTGGAGGTCCCTGAAAAACATATAACCCAAATGAAGTTTTCTCTGTGGAACCTCTAAATAATGTTAGTTTAAATGCTTTGCAGACAATGCCTGCTGTGAAGTCCATTGCTGGCCTGGTGTCTAGTCTGATTAGTTGGCAATGGATGCAGACAGCTTTTTCTGGTTAAGGAGCAGAGGCTGTTTGTCAGCTCAATGCTCCATGCACTGTAACAAAATCCCCTGTAGTTGCTTGTGGGAAAGGAGTGTGGACAAATCTAGACTAAGCACTGCTGGAGCTTATACTGATTTCCAGATGTTTTTCTGAGTACCTAGCGTTAGCAGGGTGGGAAGCCTCTCCAAATGTGCAGCAGGCTCAAAAGGTTTTACCCCAAGTCAAGATGGCAGCTGCTGTGGTGTGTAATGCTGGAGTGAATATTTTTGGTTCACACATGAAGATTTTGGTTGCAGCAGGGGATGCAAACAGCAAGGTCAACCAGGTTTAATATGCAAAGATGCAAAAGGGTCCTGGCAGGCTCAACCAGGTAGGGCAAATGAAAGAAAAATCATGAGGGGAGATGACAGCAGATATCTTTTCTAAAGAATGAAGGGTCTACCAGGGTAAAGGTGGCAAAAGTGGTCTCAACAATTTCAGCCAGGGTCCTTTATAGCCCATACCCACCTCATGACTCTTCCGACGATCTTCCCGATGGCTAACTATTTTTTGAGCAATGAGCAGTCATTTACACAATCTCGTGACATGGGTATAGCCGCATGATCACACAACTGTCGCTTAGTGTCGTGCGGCAATAACCGTCACAGCGGATCGGATCAGTAAGATCCCCGACCCCGATGACTCCTACACTAAGTACCACTGTCACTTAAAGTCTCGCCAAGTCGCCATACCTGTCGTGTAACATCCCGAATACCTGCTGGCTGGAAGATGAAGAAAGATGGATCGGCGGAGTGCTTGTCGTCAGGGAGACATCGCTAGATCCATCTCCCTGCATCGCAGGGTGAGTACTTAACGTTAGAAACACAAAATGGAGAGGGTAGGAAAACTAGTAGAAAAGGAGAGATTAGGAATGAAGCAAGTAGTAAGCTTTATAAATGCAGTGGAAAGGGACAAGTAGAAAATATGGAAATATGTCTGGCAAATGGAAGGGAGTAGAAAATTTAAGTGAATTAGGTAATAAAGATAAGTGAAGCAGGGGGAATAGAAGAGCAAATAATCTGGGGAAAAGAGAGGGTTGAAGGGGTCAGAAAGTAGCAATACCAAAAGTGTTCAAAAAGGAAGAGGGGAGGCAGATAAAAAGAGAAAGAAGTCAGAGTTTCACGATATACAAAGAGGTTGTGACACAACTACTCCAGTGTTAAATTTGCAGATGTTAAATAAATTGGAACCTGAGGAGAAAATTTATTTACAGGAACCACACAATGAGTACGGCATGTCTTCTAGTAACTAATCCCTAGTTACTAGTCTAGAAGACATGTCAGACTCATTGTGTGGTTCCTGTACTCCATAAATGCCGATTTCCGATTCCGACAATTTTATGATTTCTGCCAATGCCGATCAACAATTCTGTGGATTTCTAAAATCTGATTACCGATTTCTGAGGAAAGTCTTTTTATGTCATGTATTTAATAAAGTTAAATGATTATAAAAAAGAACAACCTTTTTTCCCTGATTGGCCAAATACTTCCAAATTCTTTGATTGTCCAAGTTGAAAGTATTGGATCAGACAATACAGATTGCATAATTTTTCTGTGAAAATCGGATTGCCATGGTAATTATAGACCAATCACAAGACTCGGATAATATAATTGAGTCATTTTGCACATATGGGAAATGTTTATGTTGCCAGGATTTGGGGCACTTGGAGAAAAACTGTAAGGGTATATGTGATAGATTTGTTATAAATATATGTATATTTTCATTTCATTGTTACATGGTTCATTGCTGTGTATGTTGTCTGTAAAATTGTAGCTGCACCTCACAGAGCTCAGAGAGGACTTGTGTTCTCATTATCTATCCAAAAGGCAATTGTTGACTGTTCCTTGCTGGACAAACACAGCACCTGGAGGATTGTTCTTATCTGCTCAAGAGACAATTGTCTGACTCCTCTCTGCCAGACCACAAGGCACCGACAGAAGGTCATTTTCACTATCTACTAAGTGGTCCGGGGACTGGGCCCTGCTGGACTGATAACATTCAGCATGTGCATTAAAAAGAGGGTCAGTTACTGAGGGGGAGAGTCAGTCAAGGGGACAGCAAGCTGCGGCGCTGGTTCTCCATCCCCCTGGATCCAGAGCTACTGGAGTAGCTACTTTCTTGATCTGTGTTCCTTTGCCTGTGAGACTGGATGTTCTGAGAGGGATCCAACAGGCTGCAGTGGATCCAATGCTGTAGATGGTGCCTGCCCTGGGATAGACTCAGTTGGACTTTGTGAACTGTTCTCCCAAGATCACTGGATTCTACTAAAACCTCTATGTGGGATGCTGGACTAAAACACCTGGATTTTAGATGCGATCCTCTTGGACTGAATAGAATTCTCACTCTGTCCATGTTCTTCTGTTGTTATTGAAGTTTGTTTCCCTGGAACATCAACTGTTGTACTAGGTCCTGGTGTTTTGTGAATTAATAAAACTCCTGAATTCTCCTCCTAGTGGTCACTACCGGTGTCCTTCAGTATATATCATCACATCTGGTGGCAAGTGGTCGGACCCAGGACGCTGGTACTGCTAGACTATGGAGGATACACTTTGTGAACTACGCTTGGGAACACTTCGTAAACTGTGCAGGAATCGTGGACTGAACCCTGAAGGATTAAAGAAAGCAGCCCTGGTTCAGCTGTTACTGGAGTCAGCTCAGAACCACTATGAGAACCAGGACATTGTGAGTTTTTTGGCAGAGAGAGTTGATGGAACTGAATCTTTTACACAGACTCCAGAACTCCAGCCGGAGGCACAGCCAAGAGGCCCTGCCACTTCTGATATGTATGAAAACCTCTTGCGACTAGTCAGTGACTTGGCAATGCGTCAGCAAGGAGCATCAGCTCCGAGCCAAACATCGGAACAGCCTTGGGATATTATTAAGCTGTATACATTGTTTCCTGTGTTCGATGAAGGTAAGGAGGAGATCGATGCATATCTACAAACATTTGAACTGTTATGTGAAACCCATGCTGTGCCAGTCCTTGAATGGCATCGCATCCTTTTGGGAAAACTTACTGGCCGAGCCAGTGAAACATTTAGGTCACTGCCTCTTTCTGAAAGGATTAATTATCCTGAGGTAAAACGTGTCCTTTTATCTCGTTATACTAAGACACCAGAGACTTATCGGCAGTCCTTCCGGAGTTTAACGAAATTACCCCAGGATTCCCACACGGAGTTTGGGATGAAATTAGTCCATGTTTTTAATCAATGGATTCAGGGTAGTGGGGTACAATCTATGGAGAACTTGAAGGAACTGTTTCTTCAGGAACAATTTCTAAATTGCTGCGCCCCAGACATAAAAAGGTGGGTTCTGGATCAGAATCCCAAGTCAATATGGGAGGCTACCCAGCTGGCTGACCAGTTTGTAGAAAATCAAGCTCAGATTCAGACTGCCATTCCTTCCTGCCCTAGAGTGGGTACTGCAGAACATTCAAGAACTGCGGGAAGGGGTGGTAATTATCATCCCATCTCCACCTCACAGCCTCCCATTACAAAGTCCTGCTACCGATGTGGTTCTCTGACACATTTGTTGTCCGCTTGCCCGCAAGGAGTTCACGTCAAATCTTCAATCCCAGCTGCTCCTAGCAGAAGAGTAGGTGCCGTTTCTCAAACCCCACGACAAAATGTTTTTAATAGAGGACAGCCAAACAACACTCATTTGGATACTGAAGAATTTGTTGTGATGCTGACCAACTGGAGTGACCCCTCTCAAAGACAGAGCCACATAGTTCCTGTAACAGTAAATGGTAAAAGTGCTGAAGGTTTTTTAGATTCAGGGGCCTTCATCACTTTGGTTGAACCTCATGTCATCTCAGCTGGCTGTGTGCTTCCTGGAAGATCTGCCAAAGTTGTGCTTGCTGGAGGAGTCAAGACAGAAATCCCTGTCGCCCAAGTCACCTTGGACTGGGGACAAGGCCCTACTGTACAACTTGTGGGTGTAATGGACCAGCTACCAGCTGATGTTCTTCTGGGGAATGATGTCGGAACTCTCAGATGCAGCCTCACACGGAATGACCGGCCTGACTCTGCTTCCAATACTGAGGTAAGAGGAACTTCATCAGAGGGGGCTTGGGAAAAGACTTTGGATGTAGTGCAATATAATACATTTAAAGAGGCCCAAAGACAAGATCCCTCCCTACACAGTTTGCGAGTTCGTGTGGGAGAAGAAGGTGATGAACTGACAGAGAGGATAGAGTTGAAAAATGGACTGCTATATCGGGTCAATGCTAGCCCTGCTGGGAGTTTAAAGGAATCCATCAGTCAGCTTATAGTTCCCCCGGGAGTTCCGTACCCAATTACTCAAGCTTGCTCATGACATCCCCCTGGCCGGCCACCAAGGAATAACTCGTACCCGTAAAAGATTAACCCAGAATTTTTACTGGCCTGGTCTGTCCCAGGATGTATCTCGCTACTGTCGAACTTGTGACACCTGTCAGCGGGTGGGTAAGGGAGGAGCCCGATTCAAGGCCCCTCTGCATCCCCTACCTTTGATATCAGAACCATTTCAGCGAGTAGCTGTTGACATTATTGGGCCCCTTAGTAAACCTAGTCAAACGGGGAAACAATATATACTAACAGTAGTGAATTATGCCACCCGATACCCAGAAGCTGTAGCACTTCGTAAAACAGATGCTCCTGCTGTTGCAGATGCCCTCATACCTATTCTTACCAGAGTAGGCTTTCCTAGAGAAATTCTGTCTGACCAGGGACCGCAGTTTGTTTCCCAAGTGCTTCACTGTCTGTGGCAACAATGTGGCGTTAAAGCCTTACATTCTACTCCGTATCATCCCCAAACCAATGGGCTGTGTGAGAGGTTTAATGGCACCCTAAAATCACTACTTCGTACTTATGTTGAGTCTGGCGGCCGGGACTGGGAGAAGTACCTTCCCCATCTGCTGTTTGCTTACCGAGAAGTACCACAAGAATCAACAGGATTTTCTCCTTTTGAAACTGTTATATGGAAGGAGAGTGAGAGGCCCCCTGGACTTAATTAAGGAACAGTGGGAGGGGGATCAGCAGCTCAATGCAATTCCAGTTGTGCATTATGTCTTGAAGTTTCGTCAGAAGTTGCAGCAACTGACTCAGTTTGTGGCAGAGAACATGGCAGACGCTCAGACTAGACAGAAAGTCTGGCAGGGGCGGACTGGGGCGGGGGGACGGGGGGCAATTGCCCCCCGGGCCGCCCGAATCTGAATTAATTAGGGCCGGTGTGCGTGCGCACTGCGCGGACAGGACCAGTCCAGACCGCAGGTCCGCAGCCAGTGAATGAGACAGTAGAGAGAGTTGTGCGCCGCGGCTGCTCACTAAGCCAGCCCCCTGCCTGCTCCCCCACCCCCTGTAAGTAGCAGAGTCAGACAGACTTACTACTTATGGGCCGGCTGGAGGCTGATGATTGAAGATGCACGCGCTCCGCCGGCCGGTCTGACTCTGCCTCTCCAAGACAAGTATCCAATCGGGGGCTGAGGCGGCCTGGTGCGTAGCTGCGTCGACTCCTGCGTGCCGCATGAGCGTGTTGGTCACGCTATTTGGTCAGGACTTGTAGCCTCTTGAAGACTTGACTCCGCCCCCCCGCGTGGAGCCATTGCCGCTCAGCTCACTGATCTGCAGTCAGAGTGAGTGAGCCTTCATGCTGGGGCTGGGCTGGCTGGAGCCTGGAAGAGTCGGAGGGATCATAGTCCTCATAGACTGGGAGAGGGAGACGCCACCTGTAAGCTGTGGAGGAGGAGACAGGAGGAGGAGAGGAGGTCGAGAGTCCAGGTCGCCACTCGCCAGAGGAGGTTTTTATAGATTTTGTTTTTTTTACTTCTCCTCACTTGCTTTGTTGTTTGCTGGCTTGGCCTGTTGATTTTCTTCAATTATCTGCCCAGTGCCCTCTGACTGAGTTTTTATTTGTGGTAGTTAATGACCCCCATAAATTGCAATTCTGACCCTGGCTGGCCTGAGGGAACTTTTTTTCCCCTTGCAGTGTGATTGGCAGCAGGGGAGGGGGGAGACAGGCATGCATCAAGCAGGTAGTTGTGGGGTGTTAGGTGTCAGACCTGTAGTTTGTATGGGTGAGCAGGAGGGGGTTAGGCATCGGGTAGTGTGTGTGTGTGTGTGGGGTGGGGGGGGGGGGGCTGTTAGTCATCATAAAGGAGAGGTTTAGGGTTAGGCGGCAGGTAGTCTGTGTGCGAGGAGGGGGATGAAGTTAGACATCAGGCAGGTAGTTTTTGGGGTGGGGGGTTTAGACATCAGTTATGTAGTTTGTGCAAGGGGGGCTAGGGTTAGGCATCAGGTAGGTAGTTTGTGCAGGGGTTGGGGTTAGGCATCAGGTAGGTAGCTTGTGGAGGGATGGTTAGGTGTCAGGGGAAGCATTCTGTGTGGGATTAGGCTTATGGTGCCCACAATTGTTTAACTTTTTTTTCGAATAGATCCTTTTGTTCGACTTATCCGTTAGATTGAATATACAGATTTTGACAGATTTATTTTATTGTACCGTGGATATGCACCTTAGCCATAGTAACATATCGGTATTTAACTCCAATATTTTACACTGTAATGGCAAAAATATTTCACTATGGCTAAAGGTGCCCATACACTGTACAATAAAAAAAATCTGGAAAACTCTGTACATTCAAACTAACTGATAAGTTGAAAAAGAGGATCTATTCGAAACAGATCTATTAATTAGTGGTGTTTTATACATTACATGGGGCTTCCTCCAACCCTATGAAGTGCATGGGCTCGTTTATGGTCTCCACGGCCGCTCCATTCTCTCGTTATCCCTGTCGGTAATCTGGGCAGTCACTACCAGCCATGCTTTTCTGTGCAGTGATGTGCACCTGTGGCGGCACCGAATGCTTTCTGCTGCAACAGGAGTGTGCTCGCCGCTGTGCATGCGCGGAAGAGCATGACTGAATGTGAATGGTCAGATTACTGGTGAGAATAGCAAGAGAGACAGCGAAGGAGCCCATGCGCCTCATGCACCAGGTTAAGTATAAATACAGCACTAATTACCATCTCAGGTTTCCTTTAAACCAGGGCTGTGAACTTGGTACAAAAACCACCCGACTCCTCAGTTTATGAAACCACAGACTCCAGCTAGCAGTGGCGTAGCAATAGGGGGTGCAGAGGTTGCGACTGCTCCTGGGCCAGAGGAGCCCTCCCTCAACAGCAGTATTAGCTCTATTGGTCTTGTGCTGGTAATCACTTCTATAGATGCTTTGAATAGTAGTAATTAACAAACTGTTCTCCATCCCCTTCTTGCAGCTCTGACACTGGTTGTCCTTGGCAGGTTTTAGTGTGACGTATCAATTGTTATGTATAGAGTGCTTGTGGGAAAACTTGCACTATGGCTCATAGCTATGTCACTATCAGGTATCCAAGATTAAAGACTACTGCACTGCTTTAAAGGAAACCAGAGACAGCACATAAAGATTTTTTTTTACTTACCTGGGGATTCCTACAGCCCCATAAGCACGTTTGAGTCCCTCGCCGTCATCCCACGTGCCTCCGATCAGCGGTAATCAGCCACTGTAACTGTGCAGAAGACCCGACCGCTGCGACTGAATCAGTTACCGGGGCTGATTGCTGAATGGCAGACCGGTGGAGGACAGAGAGGAACTCTCACGTGCTTATGGGGCAAAATATATTTCTATAAGTAAAAAATCGTTTTTACTTGTCGTCTCTGGTACACTTAAAGGGAAGGTTCACGCTGCACATAAAAAAACAAAAAACAAACTGCACTCACGTGGGGCTTCTTCCAGCTCCTGGCAGTCTATCGGTGCCCTTGTAGCAGCTCCTCTCCCTCCCGGCGTCTAGCGGTAAAGAAGCCGACCTCGCCAGGACGGCTTCCAGGTCGGCTTCTGTGCGCTCCACGGCAGGGGGTCACGTGGTGTAAGTGACGTCATCAGGTCTCTACTGCGCAGGCGCAGAACTACTGCGCCTGCGCAGTAGAGACCTGATGACCCATGCCGTGGAACGCACATGACGCCAACCCGGAAGCCAACCTGGAGAAGTCGGCTTCTTCTCCGCTGGACGCCGGGAGGGAGAGGAGCTGCTACAAGGGCACCGATAGACTGCCAGGAGCTGGAAGAAGCCCCAAGTGAGTGCAGTTTGTTTTTTATGTGTAGCGCGGATCTTCCCTTTAAAACTGCCTGTGATAGCAGGCCAATGTTAAATTGTGTGTGTGACTGTGAGCTGCCAGGCATTGAGATGACAGGAGGGACTAAAGGTGGCCACTAACAATACAATTTGCTGAATGATGATTCATTTCTGATCATTTGTATGACTGATTGGAAATGATCGTTTGGGGCCACTAACGGAAGGATATCTAACCAATCTGATCAGATTTTGTTTTGCAAAAAAGATTTTTTTTCACAAAGAGTGTAGTTTTCTACGTGTATATTTCAATGTAACTGATTGATGTATTGTCTTCGTGCTACCATTATTAGATTTGCACGCAAGAAAGATATAACTTTGGGCTGGTGATGGTTGAAACGGGCCTCTAGTTTGTGTTTGCCCCCCAGGCCAAAAGGTCCCAGTCCTCCCCTGAAGTCTGGTATGACCAACATGCCAGAGAAAGGTGCTTCCAAGAGGGGGACAAGGTCCTTCTACTCCTCCCCACCAGGCAGGACAAACTTCATGCATCTTGGGATGGCCCCTATATTGTTATCCATCGTGTAAATGACACCACCTACACAGTGGCTCATGGTGAAAACTCTGAACTTACTAAAAGTGTACATATTAACATGATGAAACCGTACTATGAGAGGGAGCTTCCAGTAGCTGCTATTTGCAGTATTCCACTGGATGACCCTGATGACCCATCCCTTCCTGATCTTCTGAGTGACACTCAGGAGGCTCAGGATTTGTCCAATATTGCTCGAGGTAACCAGCTAACATCGTCACAGCTTGAGCAACTAAATAACCTGTTGAGGGCCCAAGCCACCGCATTTAACAATCATCCTGGCCGTACCACCTGGACTGTTCATACTGTGGACACTGGGAACCACCCACCCCTCCGTACCCCAGCATATCGCATAGCAGAATCGGTAAAGGTTGAGATGAAGAAGGAGCTTGGTGAAATGTTAGCCTTAGGGGTCATTGTCCCATCCTATAGTTAGTGGGCCTCCCCAGTAGTATCCAAGAAAGATGGGACAACTCGGTTTTGTGTTGATTATAGACGACTAAATGAGATTACAATGACAGATGCTTACCCCATGCCCCGTACTGATGAACTGCTTGATCGCCTGGGGGCTGCTAACTACCTCTCTACTTTTGACCTCAGCCGAGGCTATTGGCAAATTCCCTTAGCTGTGGAAGCCCAAAAAAAAATCTGCCTTCACAACCCCATTTGGCTTATTCCATTTTACTACCATGCCCTTTGAGATGAAAAATGCCCCTGCCACCTTCCAGAGACTTGTCAACCACTTGCTAGAGGGTATGTATGACTTTGCTCAGGCCTATTTAGATGATATAGCAGTATTCAGTAACTCGTGGGAGGAACACCTCCAACACCTTCAGCAAGTGCTAGAACGAATAAAAGCAGCTGGTCTGACTTTAAAACCGAGCAAATGCCAACTTGGAATGAGTGAGGTCCAATATCTTGGACACAGAGTGGGAGGGGGGCAATTAAGACCTGAACCTGCCAAGGTAGAGGCCATCCAACAATGGCCAGTTCCTCAAACCCAGAAGCAAGTGTTAGCATTTCTAGGAACTGCTGGTTATTACAGAAAATTCATTCCTAACTATAGCACTCTGTCTAAACCCTTAACAGATTTGACCAGCAAGAAGAAACCCAGGATTGTGCACTGGACTCCAGAATGTGAGGATGCCATGACTGCCTTAAAATCTGCACTTGCCAATTCACCGGTTCTGACGGCTCCAGACTACTCAAGACGTTTTATTGTGCAAACTGATGCCTCTACCTATGGCATTGGAGCAGTGCTTTCCCAAGTAAATCAGCAAGGAGAGGAGCACCCCATCATCTATCTTAGCCGGAAACTGCTCCCCAGAGAAGTGGCATATTCAACAGTGGAAAAAGAGTGCCTTGCCATTGTCTGGGCTCTAAAGAAATTACAACCCTATCTGTATGGACGAGAATTCACCATTCTTACAGACCACAATACCTTGAGCTGGCTCCAGCGGGTTTCTGGAGAGAATGGTAAACTTTTACGTTGGAGCCTAGCTCTGCAGCAATATTCCTTTACTATACAGCACCGGAAAGGAAAAGAACATGGAAATGCAGATGGACTATCATGGCTACGGCGCTGGTTCTCCATCCCCCTGGATCCAGAGCTACTGGAGTAGCTACTTTCTTGATCTGTGTTCCTTTGCCTGTGAGACTGGATGTTCTGAGAGGGATCCAACAGGCTGCAGTGGATCCAATGCTGTAGATGGTGCCTGCCCTGGGATAGACTCAGTTGGACTTTGTGAACTGTTCTCCCAAGATCACTGGATTTTACTAAAACCTCTATGTGGGATGCTGGACTAAAACACCTGGATTTTAGATGCGATCCTCTTGAACTGAATAGAATTCTCACTCTGTCCATGTTCTTCTGTTGTTATTGAAGTTTGTTTCCCTGGAACATCAACTGTTGTACTAGGTCCTGGTGTTTTGTGGATTAATAAAACTCCTGAATTCTCCTCCTAGTGGTCACTACCGGTGTCCTTCAGTATATATCATCACAGTATAAGATGCAACTTATGTTTTATTTTGGCCACTCTAACAGTCAGTGCCCTGAATCCTGGTGAAACATGGTGCCACATGTCCCCTAGTGGCCAGACCGCTCAATGCTTTCCAAACTATTTCAACCCACAGATTGTCCAAACTTCGTTGATGCAGTTGATGTGCTGAAACGGCTGGAACTGGGCAGCAGACAGGCTATTAGAGAGCCTGCGAGCAACATAAGCACTCTCCAGTACACTATAGAATTGAATTACACTCGGCACTCAGGAAGTGTCTTCAGAGGGAGAGGGGAAGTCAAACAACACCTGTATTGGTTCCGTGATTCGCACTCCAATGTAACACCTGTATGGAGGCTTTATTGGACAAGCCAAATGACGTGCAGCTGGGAACACATAAGCGGAAAACACTCAGCAAAATCTCTGTACATTGAGGTAGACCGGGCACTGTCACTTGTATGCTTTATTGCCTCTGTAGCCATACACATAGATTGTCTTCATGTAACAAGTACAATACATCTGCCATACAAGAAATGGATCATTCAAACCTGATGGATCTGGTGCTGGGGTGCTGGGGATGGTGGTGACCATGGGAGAAAGGTGGACGGCACAACAGCCGTTTCATGCCTAACTGGCGCTTGCTCACGTGTGTGTCCTGGTGTGTCCAGGACACACACGTGAGCAAGCGCCAGTTAGGCGTGAAACGGCTGTTGTGTCGTCCACCTTTCTCCCATGGTCACCACCATCCCCAGCACCCCAGCACCAGATCCATCAGGTTGTGACAAGTGACAGTGCCCGGTCTACCTCAATGTACAGAGAACATAAACACTCTACTACACAATATTTCAGGTATAGGGCTGCCGCCACTCTTATTTACATGCTGAGATAAACCTTCTGACTATTGCAAACCTGCAAAGGAAAATTGTTAAAGGGACTCCGAGCAGTGCAGAAACTATGGAAAGATGCACATCATTTTAAAGCTCTCTTTCTCCTCTTTCCAATGATATATAAACCGACGCCCTACGCCTTTTAGTTTTCGCTATTTTCGCGATTGAAATTGCCGCGGCCGCGATTTCGATCGCGAAAATAGAGAAAACTAAAAGGTGTAGGGCAACGATTTAGGTGTCGCCAGAAAGAGGAGAAAGAGAGCTTTAAAATGATATCCATCAAGCCATAGTTATATTGTATTACACAGGACGACACTTTCCCCAGTGTCAGCAGCTCCATTCTGCTGAATGCAGCTGCTGACTTTGACAAAACGTCGCCCTGTGTAATACAATATAACTATGGCTTGATGGATATCATTTTAAAGCTCTCTTTCTCCTCTTTCTGACGACACCTACATCGTCGCCCTACGCCTTTTAGTTTTCTCTATTTTCGCGATCGAAATCGCGGCCGCGGCAATTTCAATCGCGAAAATAGCGAAAACTAAAAGGCGTAGTTTATATATCATTAGAAAGAGGAGAAAGAGAGCTTTAAAATGATGTGTATCTTTCCATAGTTTCTGCACTGCTCGGAGTCCCTTTAAACACTCGGCTCTGGCTAAACAATACAACTTGGGTAGCGAATCTTCAGAAAGGCTAGGATTCTTTCTGCGTGGCTTAACCTCCCTGGCGGTTAATTTATTTTGACAAATGTGTAAAAATCCTTTTTTTTTTATTTTTTTCTTTTTGTTTCATGTAAAGCTACCAGAGTGGTAGCTACATGAAACACCACTAGAGGGCGCATGTGGCCCTCTAGTGCGATCGTCGCCGGCATCAATAGCAAACAGGGGAGCGCATATATAACGCGTTCCCCTGTTTGGCTTCTCCTGTCGCCATGGCGACGATCGGCATAACGTCAGCCGACGTCCTGACGTCAGGCGCACTCGATCCAGCCCATAACGCTGCCCGGAACTCATTGGTCCGGGCAGCGCAGGGCTCTGGCGGGGGGGGGCCTCTTCCGCCACTGCGTGCGGGCGATCGCCGCAGAGCACAGCACTTTGAATGGGGCGAATCGCCCCAACAGACCCAGAGAAATCCCCCTGCGCGACATAGCCCGAGCTCAGCTCGGGCTCACCGCCAGGGAGGTTAAAGCAGGTATGCAGCTGAGAAAATGACTTAAGTTGTTTATTGGAAATGCAATATAAATAATTAATATATACAGAAAATTATTAAAAGTAACAATTATAGAGACAGAGTAGCCCAGATAAAATAAAAGGGAAAACAAAAGAAAATGGATACTTAAAGGGAACCTAAACTGAGAAGGATATGGATTTTTCCTTTTAAAAAAATACTGGTTGCCTGACTCTCCTGCTGATAATAATAATAATAATGGCAGTATTTGTATAGCACCTTTCTCCTGTCGGACTCAAAGCGCTTGCGAGGCAACCACTAGAGCGCACTCAGTAGGCAGTAGCAGTGTTAAGGAGACTTGCCCAAGAAACTCCTTACTGAAATAGGTGCTGGCTTACTGAACAGGCAGAGCCGAGATTTGAACCCAGGTCTCCTGTGTCAGAGGCAGAGCCCTTAACCATTTACTATCCAGTGTCTCTACACCAACCAGTGACACCATCCTGTGTCTCTAATGCTTTCAGTCACAGCTCCACAACAAGCATGCAGATCAGGTGCTCTGACTGAAGTCACACTGGATTAGCTGCATGCTTGTTTCGGGTGTGTACTTCAGCCACTACTGCACCCAAAGAGATCAGCAGCACTACCAGGCAACCGGTATTGTTTAAACAGAAACATCCATATCTCTCTCAGTTTAGGTTCACTTTAAAGTTTGGAAGAAATATGTCCTTTGTGTGGAAGATCCAAGCAACATGGAGTGATCCTTTGATCAGGTTCAGAAAGCCAGCCTCACGGCCCTCTTCTAGCTTCAGTGATGTTAAAAAACGGAGGACTGTTTGCTAAATTTTTTTTTATTTTTTTATATTAATCTACTTGGAGGGAGGATCTCAGAGCCAGCTGGAAAATGACAGTTAGAATTTGACAGTTGTAAAATGACAGTTAAAATATGACAGTTGTAAAATGACAGTTGTAAAATGACAGTTGTAAAATGACAGTTAAAATTTGTCATTTGGGAAATGACAGTTGGAAAATGACAGTTAAAATTTGACAGTTGAAAAATTACAGTTGGAAAATGCCCGTTAAACTTTGACAGTTGGAAAATGACAGTTAAAATGTGACAGTTGGAAAATGACAGTTGGAAATTGACAGTTACAATTTGGCAGCTGGAAAATTATTGTTGTAAAATGACAGTTAGAATTTGACCGTTGTAAAATGACAGTTGTAAAATGACAGTTAAAATATGACAGTTGTAAAATTACAGTTGTAAAATGACAGTTAAAATTTGTCATTTGGGAAATGTCAGTTGGAAAATGACAGTTAAAATTTGACAGTTGAAAAATTACAGTTGGAAAATGCCCGTTAAACTTTGACAGTTGGAAAATGACAGTTAAAATTTGACAGTCTGAAAATGACAGTTGAAATTTGACAGTTGTAAAATGACAATTAAAATGTGTCAGTTGGAAAATGACAGTAACAATTTGACAGTTGGAAAATGACAGTTAGAAATTGACAGTTGGAAAATGACAGTTGGAAAATGACATTTAAAATTTGACAGTTGGAATTTGACAGTTGAAAAAATGACAGTTGGAAAATGACAGTTAAAATTTGACAGTTGGAATTTGACAGTTGAAAAAAATCACATTGTGCGTCCCTGCCGCGAGGCCTTGAAGCTGCAGTGGCCCAATTTATGAAACATGGTCTTGCCTTTAGGAGTTTAACACTGCGGTCCTCAAGTGGTTAAAAAAACATTTTTTCTTTAAAGTATTCAAAATTGATCTTCTCAAAAACTATATATTTTTTCTCTTTTTCCCACTATTCTCTCGAAGATATCTGGCAAATTTGGTGAAGATTGCATTTATGGGGGCTTTACAATTAACCACGGAAGTCAACGGTATTGACTATATTGTATGTAATGGTGGATTTTCTGTCAGAATTCTGAGGAATACCATTTGGAAAGCAGCGGAATTACCAGGCAGAATACAGATTGCCGTTGGATTCCGAATTCAGCATTTCCAACCATCTCTGGTATTTACTGGTATTTACTGGTATACAGTATAGTGGAATGTTGATGAATTTGGAATTCTGCTGTTCTAACCATCCCTATTTCCTGGTGGGCATTACACTGTCAGTGTACTACCTAAAAGGAAATCTCAGCAGGAAATTCACAGCTGTTTCAGGACATACAGTATATGTACATTCTGAATTACATTTTGAAAATTGTTTTTCCCACTATTATACTTAAAGAGACTCCGTAACAAAAATTGCATCCTGTTTGTTATCATCCTACAAGTTCCAAAAGCTATTCTAATGTGTTCTGGCTTACTGCAGCACTTTCTACTATCACAGTCTCTGTAATAAATCAATGTATCTTTCCCCTGTCAGACTTGTCAGCCTGTGTCTGGAAGGCTGCCAAGTTCTTCAGTGTTGTGGTTCTGTGATGCATCTCCCCCCTCCAGGCCCCTCTCTGCACACTGCCTGTGTATTATTTAGATTAGGGAAGCTTCTCTCTTCTCTCTTAGCTTTTACAAGCTGGATAAATCCTCCTCTGAGCTGGCTGGGCTTTCACATACTGAAGAATTACATACAGGCAGAGCTGTCTGCACTCTGCAGGAAGAAACAGCCTGACACTTCAGTGGAAGATAGCTGCAGGGGGAAAGAAACACACAAATGATCTCTTGAGATTCAAAAGGAAGGGTGTATACAGCCTGCTTGTGTATGGATGTATTTTCTATGTGTGGACATACTGTACATCAACCTACTTCCTGTTTTGGTGGCCATTTTGTTTGTTTATAAACAAACTTTTTAAAAGTGTTTTTAACCACTTTTAATGCAGCGAGGAGCGGCGAAATTGTGACAGAGGGTAATAATAATAAAACGCACTGGTATGTTTACTTTTGTGCGATTTTACCAATACAGATTCTCTTTAATATATCTAGAAAATGTGCTTAGTGTAGCATATATGGGTGCTTTGCTATTAAGGGCTTGATTCACAAAGCGGTGCTAACTGTTAGCACGCCTGTGAAAACCCCCTTAGCACGTCTAAACAAGCTTTTCACGCATAAAACTTTACGCGCGCAAAACTTTATGCGCGTAAAACTTTACGCGCGTACTGCACAGAGCGCAGGGCGCTCCGCGCGAAGTGCCCATTAAAGCCTATGGGACTTGGCGCGCGCAAAACCTTGCGCGCGTAAAACTTTGTGCGCGCAAAGTTAGCGCGCGATCTGTTTGAGAAATCCGGTGCTAACCCACTTAGCACCCTGGTTAGCGCGTCTAAAGACTTTAGACGTGCTAAGTAGGTTAGCACCGCTTTGTGAATCAAGCCCTAAGTGCTAAACGTGTGCCTTGGACGTAAATGCAATTTGCATTTGGATTCGGCCAGCAAATTAAATAGAGAACTGTTCGACTAACACTAATCATTAATGTCTAGTGATATAATAGTTATAATGTTATAATAAAGCAAGGAAACTTTGCCTAACTGCACTGCAGTACCTATGTACAGTACATGCTGTCTTTCAGGGGCCAGCCCACAACACTGGATTCTCCACAAGAAAATAGGAAAAATCTGTAAAGGCTTAATGACACACTCACAAAAAAAATTAAATATAATAAGAAGAAGAGATGCATGGGTTTCGAACTTAGTGGATAGCACTGTTACCTGTCTGTTTCTCTTACCTGTGGAGCAGCTGACGATGATTTATAGAGGGATCGACATCCAAAAACAGAGGAGGTAATTGTCACCGAGAGCAGCAGCAAATTTACAATAATCAGAACTGTGGCAAACGCTGTATTATGAGCCTGTCAGTACAAAATTAAGACCTTCATTAAATGCAAAGTTTTTACTTACAAGGTAAAAATAATGAATTAATTCCAAAGGTAAATATCATCTAAACAGCAGGCAGTCACATTTGGTAGACGGGATAATACCATTTTTTTTTTAAGTCAGTGTTGGGATGCTTCAAAACCTTTGTCATATTTTTTTTTATAAAAATGATTTTTCCTATACACTTGTCCCCCAGAAAGGTGACACTAGAACCGAGACTAAAGAAGGTTTTTAGCTTAATAAAACCTTTTTAAAATCCATCCCCACTGTCCTGTAGTTTTTGACTTAGCCGTGCCTGATGTGTTGTGCAGTGTTCCAGCGGCAACGTTAGCGGCTCCCCATACAACCCATTCCATCTGACGTCCGCTCCCCAGCTCCCTCCAGTGAGTCATATTAGTGGGGGGAGCGGGTCTGCGGCTTCTCCTAGACCTCCATGCTGCATAGACATCCGCAAGTGGATACATAGCAGCGGGAATGTCAGAGCGTACGAACCTGTATATGAGACGACT
This sequence comes from Hyperolius riggenbachi, assembly GCF_040937935.1. Lineage (NCBI taxonomy): Eukaryota > Metazoa > Chordata > Amphibia > Anura > Hyperoliidae > Hyperolius > Hyperolius riggenbachi. Next base: position 204,641,729 of record NC_090655.1, read on the forward strand.
GCCATCTGGAGATCATTCATGTCATCAGATCACCCACTGGGATTTCACGAGAACTACACACCAGTAGGACTGCAACTGGAGCCTGGTCCCCGGCTGCTGAAAGTTGGGCACCTGGGAGTGTAGGCTGACCTGACACAGCCACAAAAATTTCAGGTGAGACCAGTGCCCCTGGGACTTCATTATTTAATCAATTGTGACTTAGAGCGCTTTCCTCTTTTTTTTCTTGTTTTACATATCCATGCTGGTATGGAAAGTTGCCTGCTCACGCCAGATCGCTCCAACTAGGGTAACACTACACTTCCACACCGTCTTTGTTCTGAAACTAAAAAGACATGGGCCTGATGCACTAAAACATTTACAAAGCCGTGCCATTCTGCATGCAAATTAGTTTGTTTCGATGCTCATATTTGCATTTTAGAGATCACAACACAATGGTGCGGTATCCATTTTGATGAATGTGTTATGGCATCAGCTTCCACTTCTGTTGGCCCCTATGATGTTATCCATTTTCATCCATTGAGGTCTGTGTTGCAATATGGTTTGTGTCCATGCAGATGAATCCCCCATGTCCCTTCAAAAGCTCATATTTCTCATCATTAACTTTTAAAAGTTGGTTTAACTACTAAAAGTAAATAAAACCATAAATACAGAAGAAAAAAATTGCATTCGTAGTTTTTTTTAACAGTATGGACATTATCCTATATCAATACTATATCCTATATCCCTGGATCAACAGGGATATGTGAGGGAGCAGGCTGGAGTTGTACTTTGTACTGGTTGAACTCGAAGGACGTATGTCTTTTTTCAACCAAAATAACTATGTAACTATGTAATACCATCAGGTAGGGTGTTATGATCAAGATTGCAACAATTCTTCTACACAAGCAAGTGTTTCACCATGAGGGGAATGAGGAGCTAGGGACAGATTGTAAATGTTATAAGTAGAGATGTTGCAAACATAGAATTGTTTGTTCCCGAACAGCGAACGCTAACTTCCGCAAATATTCGCGAACAGGCGAATCGCCATACACTTCAATGTGCAGGCAAATTTTAGAACCTACAAAGACTGCTTCTGGTCACAAAAGTGATGGAAAAGTTGTTTCAAGGGGTCTAACATCTGGACTGTAACATGCCGGAGGGGGATCTATACCAAAATGGATTTGACGCAGAGTCGGATCTTAATCCCTAAAGGGCAGAAATCACATTATGCACAGCTCTGAGTGTCAGTGGGCTGTGGAGTGTTATACACAAAAAAACAAAAACACAGGAGACCGATGTACTAGCCCTCAAAAGGGCTGTTTGGGGTGCTTTCACTGCAATTGAGGAAGAAGAACAGAGGCCAAGCCAATGCTTTCCCTACCTATCTGCAGCAAGTCTGAACCTGCTCTCACTAAGCATTCTCCTCAGCCAAATAAAATACCAGTCCCCAAAATGGGAACACCCCCTGGGAAGCCTGCTTCTGTTGGTCTTTCTCCTCCACAAAGCCACATTCCTTCTGTGTCCCCTCTTCAGACTCCTCTCTCTGCGTTGCTGCAGGTACATCAGGTGACAAGGCTACCTCTGGTAATTCCAACCAAAAATTGTCCTCTTCCTACTCCTGCTCACGCTCATCTATGGCCTGATTAATCACCTTTTGCAGGGCATGTTCCAGGAAAAAGGTATGGTATAAGGTCACTGATGATGATTTCAGTGCAACTGACCAGATTTGTTACCTCCTCAAAAGGATGCATAAGCCTGCAGGCATTGCATATGAGCACCCATTCCCACGGAAAAAAAATACCAAGCTCAGCAGAGCCTGTCCTGGCACCAATGTCAAGGAGATACTGTGAGAACTAGCGGGACCGCCGCCGCCGCGCTGGCCAGCATGGCGGCGGTCTCCGCTTCCCAGCCGGCTGACTCCGTCACTCGTGCGGAGCAGCCGGCACACTCTGCGAGGGACACCGCCGTCGCGACTGGCGACACGGTGGCGGGTCTCGCATGGCGGCAGGCGGAATTTTCTCTGCAAGCGGACGCGGACCCGGGGCCTGGCCTCTCCTCTTCTCAGAGGCAAAGGGTCGCATGCGCGCGCGCTAGGAGGCAGGACTTTTACCTCCTATGTAGGAGGCTCAGCTGACTCACTAGTCAGCTGACCTCAGGAGGTGTCCAGATTGGTTGGGCCTCTGGGGCGGCGCTGAGTAGCTCTCTAGCTACAAATACAACTTGCCTGTCAGTAGCAAGTTGTCTGCTGTCGTGAATACACTGTTGTGTTAGCGCTCAGACCTTAGTGCAGTGCCCTGGTGTTGATACTAAGGATTTCACACCTTAGCTTAGGAATATTATTGTGTATTGATCTGTGTTTTGACTCTGGCTATCCCTGACTACTCTATCTCTTGCTGGTCTTGTACCTTTGCCTATCTGATCCTTGTTGCCGACCTCTGCCCGTTTACTGATGACTCTTGTGTCTTCTGCTCCTGTACTGTTGCCGTAATCTCTGTTGCCGAACCCTTGCCTGTCTGACCCTTCTCCCTTCAGTGGAACGTCTCCCACTGGAGGGTCATCTCTGAGGCTTGCCTCTCCGAGATGCCTGCCCCAAGCAGACGATTACTGCTAGGGGTCGAGATTCCTCACTCAGCCTGGTTAGAGGATCTCACTCACAGGCAGGGGAGGACTGGCCCAGGGGGACGGGGGGCAATTGCCCCCCGGGCTGCCCGAATCTTAAGTAATTAGGGCCGGCCACTGCTATACGCAGCGGCCGCAGACATACCACAGGTGACAGGTTCGCAGTGGGGATCGCAACCTCGCGCGATATTTCCCGGCAAGTTGAAGTATCCAATCAAAGAAGGGGCTGAGGCGGCCGGCCGTGGTGTTCCCTTGTGCGTGGCTGCGCCTGCGGTGGATGTGAGCGGCACAAGGACACAAATAGCTTAGGTCCTCTCCGGCCAGGTGGGTTGACCCTGCCTGGAGCCATTGCCACCCGCAACGTGCTGCTGTGCCTGCGGTGTCATCGGAGTGAGCTGTCTCACTCTTCAGCTTTCTGTGCTGGGGGGGGCTGGGGGCCTGGAGCTGTGGCTACGAGTGGTTGGCTGGAGGAGTCGGACACAGTCCTCCCCTGTGCTGCTGTGCCTGAGGTGTCGTCGGAGTGAACTGTCTCACTCTTCAGCTTTCTGTGCTGGGGGGGCTGGGGGCCTGGAGCTGCAGCTACGAGTGGCTGGCTGGAGGAGTCGGACACAGTCCTCCCGTGTTGCTGTGCCTGAGGTGTCGTCGGAGTGAACTGTCTCACTCTTCAGCTTTCTGTGCTGGGGGGGCTGGGGGCCTGGAGCTGCAGCTACGAGTGGCTGGCTGGAGGAGTCGGACACAGTCCTCCCGTGTTGCTGTGCCTGAGGTGTCGTCGGAGTGAGCTGTCTCACTCTTCAGCTTTCTGTGCTGGGGGGGGCTGGGGGCCTGGAGCTGCGGCTACGAGTGGCTGGCTGTCCTGGCTGGAGGAGTCGGACACTCTGGGGGCTGGGAGTCGGAGATGCCACCTATAGCTGCTTGCTGCTGTGGAGGAGGAGGAGGTGTAGGTCTGACTGCTGTCAAATTCAATTCTCTGCCCAGGCCAGTGCCCTCTGAGGTTTTTTTTGTGTGATAATCATCCCCATTCTGACCCTGGCCTGAGGGGGAACGTTTTTTCTTCTTGTGGTGTGATTGGCGGCAGGGGAGCGGGGGAGGCAGGCAGTTAGGCACTGTCAAACAGGTAGTTGGAGGGGGGGGGGGGTAGGTGTCAGACAAGTAGTTTGTATGGTGGGTGGGCAGGAGTGGGGTTAAGCATCACCAGGTAGGTAGGTTTGTGTGTGTGTGTGTGTGTGTGTGTGGGGGGGGGGTGTTTAAAGGAGTTATCAGGCATTTTTAATGAAATAAGTGCTACTTACCCGGGGCTTCCTCCAGCCCCACGCTCCCAGCATGTCCCTTGCTGCAGCTCTGCAGTCAGCCATTCGCTGCCGCTGCCTCCCAGTCCCCGGCGATGGCACCAGTCCGACCTGGATGTCGGCCTGTACTGCGCCTGTGCGAGCAGCACTGTCAATCACCGCCACGTGGACCGGAGTGTACTGCACAGGCGCAGTAGTTCTGCGTCTGCACTGTACGCTCTGGTCCATGTGGCGGTGATTGACAGCGCCGCTCACACAGACACAGTTGGCCTGACGTCATCGCCGGGGGCTGGGAGGCAGCGGCAGCGAACAGCTGACTGCAGAGCTGCGGCAAGGGACATGCTGGGAGCTTGGGGCTGGACGAGCCCTGGGTAAGTAGCACTTATTTTCATTAAAAAAAAAAGCCTGATAACTCCTTTAAGGTTAGGCATCAGACACAGACAGGTAGATTGTGCGGAGAAATGGGGTTAGACATCAGGTACATTGTGTGTGTGTGTACACGTGTGTGTGTACACGTGTGTGTGTACACGTGTGTGTGTACGTGTGTGTGTGTGTGTATATGGCTTTGGGCTGGGGATGCCGTGAAACGGGCCTCTAGTTTGTGTTGTCCCCCCAGGCCAAAAGGTCCCAGTCCTCCCCTGCTCACAGGGTTCCCATTCAGAGGTAACCACACCTCTGAGGAATTACCGTGAGGTGGATATTTCCACACTTCTGTTATTTTACTGTCTTTATTGGGTTACTTTTGCTGTCGTGCCCAGAGGTTAGCAATAAATCTGTATTATCGGTGATTCTGCAGATCACCAATAATCGGGTATATATCTGCATTCTTGGTGATTCTGCAGATCACCAATAATCAGATTCTCTCTGTGTGCTAACATATATCATGACAGATACTCATTTATGGCATGTTGTTGTTGGAGCAGATGATCAAACATCATTAAAGTGGATTTCCAGTGAGTCTGGCTGTTAGCAAATTAAACACTTCACTAGCCTCACCACTGAAGCTATAATCTGCATCACGTCAAATCGATTCCCTATGGTTAGTTCTTGCGTCTCAGGCAGAACAATAGAAACATCTAAATGTTTTTGATGCAGGCAAAGAATCTGAAGCAAAGGTTCATTAAAAGTGGGTATTATTCAAAGGACTTAGGTGTAGCGCTGGACAAACCAAAACAATTTACCCGAAAGGTTTTACTTTCAAGATCCTCTGGGCGAAGAAACAATGTTTAGAGTAATTTTTTCTTTAGCTTTTTTTTCCTTTGGTGGACAAAAATCTGTGCGAAACCTTGGGTGATCCTGGATGGAAATCTAAAACTCAGACAGCAGGTATCAGCTGTCGTCAAGTCTTCCTTCTTCGATCTAAAAAATATAGTGAAAATCAAACACCTTATCCCAGCTGAAGACCTACCTTCCCTGGTTCATGCATTTGTATCCTCCCGCCTAGACTACTGCAACGCCCTGTTCATCGGATCTACAGATAAGGTTCTGCGCCCCTTAGAGCTAGTACAGAATGCTGCAGCCAGACTCCTAGACAATGCCCCCCGCAGCACACACATCACCCCAATACTGCAAACTCTTCACTGGTTGCCAGTAAAATGGAGAATCAATTTTAAGATCTGCCTGCTGACATTCAAGGCTCTACACCACATCAGTCCCAAATACATAGCGGATCTATTGGAACTTTATGCCCCTCCACGCACGCTCCGCTCTGCCAACAAGATGAAGCTGGTTATTCCCAGGATACACTTAACATTTGGTGCCCGGGCCTTTTCCTATGCAGCCCCTACTCTATGGAACTCACTTCCACAGTCAGTACGAGAGGCTCCTTCTCTGGACAGCTTTAAAAAAAGGCTAAAAACTCACCTCTTTTCCCTAGCCTTTGAGACTGCATAATGCAGGGTCACAGCGCTTTGAGTCCCCAGGGAGAAAAGCGCTATATAAATAATATTGTTATTGTTGTTATTGTTATAAGACCTGTTCATTTATGTCTGAAAATCCTACGTTTGGAGGCTCACAGAGGATAACTATTTGCAGGTCACCTACATTATCCAACCTACTTGTTAGAAGCAAGTTTTTGTCGCCAAAAACAAAAAATCTGGTTGAAAGAGAGATCCCATTTAGGGTACCACAAATATGGTTATTGTAAATTAATTGTATCCCCTAATTCTTAAATTGAAAATGATTTGTTTAGGGGGAGTTTCCTTTAAGACGAAGGGCTTTGTCACTTATTGCACCCTAATGTTGCTTATGCAATTTTGTGCTCTTGCCAGTTTTGATGAGAAAACATATTTTGGATTATTTTAAAGAAGAGCTGTCTGCCATACTATCTCAGAAAATAACCCACATATATAAGTAGATAAATACTTGTTCTACTTACATAACATAGGTATTGCATTGTCCACATTTTGATTTTAATGATTATTCTACAGTAAAAAAAAGAGAAAATCCTTCTTAGCATTTCCCATTTTAAGTGTGGCTATTTTGAAGCCAATTCTGATGTAATTTCCTACGGGGGGCAAACGCAGGATTTTTAAGGGGGGGATTCCTGAAAGGTCCAGAAGCACTTATGTCCCCGAGTGCTTCCGAAGACAGGTGGCTCCATACTGCCCATGCACAAAAGTGCGCTGGCGTATTACGAAGCTGCCTATCTTTGGAAGTACTCAAGGACACGAGTGTTTCTGAGGGCTTCTGGTAGCAGCAAATTTGAACGGGGGACAGCGATGGAACAACTCCCCGAGAGAGGAACGGTAGATAGACTTAGTTTGGACAATTCAGTGGAATATGCCACATAGTGTCACATAGCGCAAGCAATAGCCATATGATGCAGGGTTATATGCATCTGCGGAAGATGGCGGCGCTATATAAATACTAAATAATAATATTTTGCCTCACCAGAATTGCACTTTTATTTAGCTTTCCTGTATGACAAGAAGACACAAACACCCAACACTAGGGGAAGAGGGAAACAAAGGTGAATGAGGGAGGGCTGGTGCACACCAAGAGGGCTTCTGAGCGTTTTACAAATGGACAGTGATTTGAAAAGCGCTTGGCTAATGTTACCCTATGAGGGTGTTCTCACAGCAGCGTTGTGATTTTTTCAAAATCGCAGGTATATTGCATGTAGCATTTTTTTGAGCAATTCATTCAGAAATCGCTCTGAAAATCGCTTCACAAAATTGCACTCACTAATTGCTAGCAATTGCTATGTGATTTTGGCGTGCATTAACCCAGTAAGAGGAGGAATGGAGAGAGACTGAGAATAGCCTGAGATGGAGCAGAGAGCTTATCTGTATTGCAGAAAGCAGCCCTCCTGGAGTCTCGGGACTGTCAAAAACGTTTCACCTTGTTTAACACCTTATCCACACATGCAGTCATTATAACAATGAGGAGAGACCAGACAGATGTTTGCCCTCCAGGCAAGCTCTGCATCATGCTGTGTATATTTACCAGCTTGCCTGCCCTCTAATTGCACTTTTATCAGCTAGCCTAGTGTTTCACCTGAATACACCAGACACAAATCTCTGAGTGAAAGGCTGCCTGGGTGGAGATTGCCCCCCTTCCAGCCAGCACTAGGGGAAGGAGGAAAACAATAGTGAATGCAGAGAGAGTATCTGTATTGCAGTTCCACATCACACAGGCTACTTGCATGTAATGTGTCTCCTGTCCCTGCCAGCCAAATCCAAAAAAAGCTTTATTGGCAGGACCAAATACATTTAACATTGCCAAAGCAAAAACAAAACATTAACAACATAGTGGGGGGGATTGTGGGAATAGGGGAATGATATAGGCAGGGCCGGATTACCAACCAGGCAACAAAAGCAGTCGCTTGGGGCCCCATTCAGAGTCAAACCAGCCCTCGCCATCCTGTCAGCGGTGGCTGGATGGTATAATGGTTAAAGGGACTCTGGGCAGTGCAGTAACTATGGAAAGATGCATATCATTTTAAAGCTCTCTTTCTCCTCTTTCCAGTGATATATAAATAGCCGCCCTATGCCTTTTAGTTTTCGCTATTTTTGCGATCGAAATCGCGGCCGCAGGACGACTTTTCTCCAAAGTCGGCAGCTCGATTCAGCACAATGCAATGAAATATAAGGAACCCAGGGGGATATAATTACAAACATCATGCTGGTAGGTGTGAGGATGTAATTAATTAGTTGTGGGTATGCTTAAAGGCATACCCACAGGCACTGCTCGGAGTCCCTTTAAGGGCTCTGCCTCTGACACAGGAGACCAGGGTTCGAATCTTGGCTCTGCCTGTTCAGTAAGCCAGCACCTATTCAGTAGGAGACCTTAGGCAAGTCTCTCTAACACTGCTACTGCCTATAGGGCGTGTCCTAGTGGCTGCAGCTCTGGCGCTTTGAGTCTGCCAGGAGAAAAGCGCGATATAAATGTTATTTGTCTTGTCTTGTCAAATGATGCCGTGCGTTGCTGATTGTCTTCAGAGCCAGGCTCTCCTCCTAGGTCCCCCTCCTGGTACTGTGCACTCTGGCGCTGCCCACTCCGCCCTCCCTTCCCACAGAGAAAGTGGACTGTTGCCCATAGCAACCAGTAGCTCAGCTGCCCCGGTGTGTGCGGCATGTTGCTGTGCAGCTGCATCTTCTGATTCTATTACGACATGATGGGGGGCCCAAATCAGTTACTTTGCTTAGGGCCCCATTTAGCCTTAATCCGGCTCTGGATATAGGTATACCGTCCATCGGGGTGTGGAGGATGTAAGGGATGGTCAGCCTCTCACACAAGCTGCAGGCAGCCCTCCTGGAGTTTAGGGACTGTCAAAACTTTTCAACCTGTGAAATACCTTTTGTAGCTGTCTACATGCAGTCTTTACAATAGTGAAAGAGCTGAGTTTTTCCCACAATCCCTGCAGGAGGCAAGCCTTTACCAGCTCGCCCGCTTCAGCGATTTCAGGGAATTTTTTTTAAAGGGACAGGAGTCTCAGGGGGGTATTCCATACATCCGGAACCCCCGTCTGGATACGCCAGTGCCTACCTTAGTCTCCTCTGCCTGATTCACCCGCCCTTCACTATAGAAAGTGCATTGTCTCAGCATGCAAAATACTGGCCAATCAGAGAGGAACAGAGGTGTGGGAGGGGAAAACAGGAGAGAAAGAGGTTTCAGCCAATCAGGCTGCATTAGTTAAGTCTGAGGGGAGGTACAGAAGCAAAAACAGACAACCCAGGATGCCCTGCAAATTCCTTTTTGTGTACCAAGTTTTGTGTGTACCAATAAGATTCAGGTAAACTGGGGAATGATCATTTATCAACAAGAAAAGTAATAGTGATTTTAATTTTTGGATTGCCTGGTTAGCATCCTTATTACTTGTCTACCAGATAAAAATATTTTTTTATTTTTTTGCCTGACGTAGAATCTGGAAAAGGTTGTCTCAGATTCATTGATCATGTGAGAAAAGAACATCATGGTAAGGCAGGTGAGTTGTGTTTTATGGGCCTAAAATGTGTTCCAAGACCACATCATGGCAGGGACCGAGTCCAAATACTTTTGGGAATGGCAGAATGAATTATTATTTCAGCAGATGCCATGGGGGCTTGACCCTGCCCATTTTTTTGGGTCCTTATTTTTTTGTCCATTTTGTATATACTGTATATTTTGCAATGCATTCTAGTCTGTTCTCATGAATAATTTAGCAAGACCTTTTCAAATTGTTAATGGTATATGCAGTTGTTGGTTTCTCTTTTTATTGTCTTTCATGAGCTTTGTCTCCTTCTGCTCTGTCCAGAGGGAGACCCCCATGCATTGTTGTGTGCAGATTGTTTCACCGATATGAAATGTTATATTAGATGCAATAGCCCCCTTTTTGGCCCTGTAAAATCTATGAGTCATTGTGATGTTGTCATGGGGACCTCCCTTACCCCGGCTATTACGTGAAGATTCACACAATCTTTATTTTAATTATTTTCCATCGCCTTGCATGAACTTCTTTCTGTGACATTACGGTCTCCTGCAACTAATAAACATCAGTGATGGTAGGTTCTCCCTCTTATTGTTAATTGGACAAAGTGTACAATTATGCTATTAATGCTTAATTGTAATGTTTGTCAGCCTGTTTTGTGCTGACTCTAAACAAGGAGGTTAGTGTTGCTTTAAGGGAGGAGGATGGGAGGGTGTTGCGTTTCTGCTTTATCACCTTCTCTGATAAACTTCTGCTCCTTAGATGTGTTCTGTCATCTTTTGCACTTTCTCTTCCTTTCATGGAAGGTTTTAAATTATGTAACTGACACACATTTGCTCTCTACACACTTTTACTGTTTGTGCAACATAAATGTATCCTAGTTCACTTTTGCACTTGGAGCCCATTAGGCCACCATACTCTTAGAGTCTTCATCTCCATGACAGCATTCCACACTGGTGGTCAGCACAGCTGCGAACAAGCATCCTGCTGACGCAAAAGAAGCTATTAGCTGCTCCGTTTTTTGCCGGGCAACCACCTGATTACACCACACTTTTTCCAGTGAATTTGGTTTGTATTTTGTGGCACACTATCTGGATAAAAAACACATTGGATCCAATAGACTATAGGGTCCCCTTTTTCTTTTCTTCACATCTCTGTGGGCTGAGCAGCATGCCGTTAAAGAATTAGTTTCACTACTACTGGTTTCACTGGTTTTACTATGTTATGTTCCGTTTGGATTACCAGGAAGTTTAAGCAAGCACTGTAGTGAAATTTTAGTAATATGTACCCATGTTTATCTCATCATGTCATACAGTATGTCAGTACGTTCTAATGATTTTTGTTTTGCTTTTAACCGCTTGCCGCCCGCGTCACGCGGCGGCAGCCCCAGGACCAGCTAACGCCAATTGGCGGAAAGTCCTGGGGCAGCAGTTTACGGGAGATCGCGCGCACGCTGCGCGAGTATCTCCCGCTTGGTGGGCGGAGCTGAGCTCCGCCTTCAGTCTCCGAGCGGCGATCGCCGCTCGGGAGACTGTTACACGGCGAAACCGCCATGTATTTACATGTGCAGCGCTGCGATCAGCAGCAGCGCTGCACTGGGGACAGCCGTGTGACACGGCTGTCCCTCTGGGGTACAAGACAGCGATCGGCTCTCATAGGCAGAAGCCTATGACAGCCGATCGCCGTGATTGGCCGGCTGGGGGGAGGGAGGGGATTTAGAAAAATATTACAAAAAAAACAAAACAAATATTTATAAAAAAAAAAAAATAAACACAGGGGGGGCGATCAGACCTCACCAACAGAGAGCTCTGTTGGTGGGGAGAAAAGGGGGCAGTCACTTGTGTGCAGAGGTATACGGCCCTGCAGCTTGGCCTTAAAGCTGCAGTGGCCAATTAAGGTAAAATTAGGCTGGTCACTAGGGGGGTTTACCACCATGGTCCTCAAGAGGTTAATCAATCAATTAATCACATTCACTTAAAATACCTGAATAAAGCAGATCAATCTATTCTGCACTAATCCCCAGAAAAACAAAAACAAAATAATACTTACATATCTTTTCCTGCAGTGAGTTATGTATGTATCATCTCTGTCATAAGGATAGTAGTAACCATAACAGTAAAAAAATGCTAAATCCATGCAATTAAAGATGAGGGCTACAACACAGCCCATAGAGCTGAGAATGTTCAGGGCAAGGGAGCCTTGGATCTGTAAGACAACAAAGCAAACTACTAATCCAAAACAAAAACAGTAACAGTCAAAAGTGTCATACTAAATATATCAGGCTGGCCAAAACATATGACATGTTAAAGCTGAACTCTACCACTGTTGGCAAATAAACAATACCTACAGCTCATTTCTACAAATTAATAAATTGCTTGTGATGATAAACATTATATATCAAACTACCTTTCCTGATTCTGAACAAAAAGAGCCCCTCCACAAGGATCTTAACGCAGTCTGTCATCTTGTGGTGTTTGTGCAGGTGCAAGTCACTCAATTAGTTCGGTGTGGAAACTTACTATTAGGACCTCAAGCTTTGTGCAGCTTAAAGGAGAACTGTAGTGAGAGGTATATGGAGGCTGCCATATTTGTTTCCATTTAAGCAATACCAGTTGCCTTGCTATCCTGCTAATCCTCTGCCTCTAATACTTTCAGCCATAGGCCCTGAACAAGCATGCAGCAGATCAGGTGTATGGCCTGGTGCACACCAAAAACCGCTAGCAGATCCGCAAAATGCTAGCAGATTTTGAAACGCTTTTTCTTATTTTTCTGCAGCGTTTTAGCTAGCGTTTTGCGGTTTTGTGTAGTGGTTTTGGTGTAGTAGATTTCATGTATTGTTACAGTAAAGCTGTTACTGAACAGCTACTGTAACAAAAAACGCCTGGCAAACCGCTCTGAAGTGCCGTTTTTCAGAGCGGTTTGCGGTTTTCCTATACTTAACATTGAGGCAGAAACGCATCCGCAATCCAAAATCTGCAGCAGCCCGGGAGTATGCGTTTCTGCAAAACGCCTCCCGCTCTGGTGTGCACCAGCCCATTGAAATACATTACCCAAGCTGATCCGCAGCCGCAAGCAGATCGCAAACCGCAGCGGAAACACTCCGGTGTGCACTAGGCCTTTCTGACAATTTTGACAGATATGACAAGATTTGCTGCATGCTTGTTTCTGGTGTGATTCATGCCACTACTTCAGCCAAATAGATCAGCAGGGCTGCCAGGCAACTGGTATTGCATAAAAGGAAATAAATATGGCAGCCTCCACATACCTCTCACTAAAGTTCTCCTTTAACACTCCTGCGAGAAAAGCAAATATGGGTGTGGTCTGTATTTACACATTGTGGCATAGCTTGGGTATTTCATGCTGGGAATACACGGTACGTTTTTTGCTAATAATCGTTCTGATAGATGTCTGCGATGATAAAATTCCGACATGTCCGATGTTCCGCACAATTATTTTCCGCTCGATATCTGATAGAAGTGAACGGAAAAAAGATAAGAAAAACGAATGGAAGATAAGAGAATCAAGCATAAAATCGAATGGCTAAAAGACCGCGCGCCGAATCGAACGCAAAAAAATGTAACGTGTATTCCCAGCATTACACCCGGTGCTGATTATTCACAAATACCCCCCACCTATCAAACTTTGTTAGGGAGGGTTAAGGCCAGCTGCCGAGGAACATAGATGCATCAGGATGGTTCATACACAAGCCGCACCACTGTGCCCTAGTCTGCAAGGGGAAAAAGGAGGGGGGCCCATGGAGAGGGGAGGGAGGATGGATGTTGCTCCCACCCCCTAAACTCCCTAATGCTAATAGAGCCTTGATCACTTGAACACAGGTGTCACCCTTTCATGGTGACACCCTGTGCACCCTCTACCACTATTAGGACACCTTTGGGGGAGAGAAATCCTGTGATTGCAGAACAGGTGGGGAGAGGTGAGGCTGGCTAAGGGTGCTGGGTGGAGTGAGGGGGTTGAGGTATGAGTGAGTGGGAAGAGACAGGTAAAGGTGACTAAAGATGGAGGTGGGAGGGCAGAAAAGAGGGTGAGCATGCTGAGTGGATAAGGAAAGGCAGATGAGGCTGATTGGGGCATGGGGTACATGTGGAGAGGCTGGATGAGAGTGCAAGGTGGGTTAAGGAAGGTGAAGCTGGATAGGGGTATTCACTGTGGTGCTAGGTGGGTGGGAGAGGCAGTAGTGATAGGCTGAATAAGAAATTTTGGGTCACACAGCTGTCCCCAGTAAGACACATACACACCCCCCTCCCCCGGCGCAGATGGCAGCTCCCCCATGCCATGCCCAGCCAAGGAGGCTAATTAACAACAAAAAACTTAAATGCCAACAAGCAAGCTGGCTGCCCCCTCTGAAGAGCTGCTAGGGGCCTGTGCCCACAGGTGCCTCTTAATAGATACGGGGCTGGCTGGTGGAACTACAAGCCCCAGCTGTGACTGTTGGCTGGGCTGTATGCAGCATGTCACACAGATTTGCTATACTTTGATCACAAATACAGTTAAAAGATATGCCCTGGTAATAGTGTGCTGGCAGGACTACAAGCCCCAGCTGTGACTGTGGGCTGTATGCAGTGTCATACACACAAAAAAAACCAAAAAAAAAAACAGCAGAAGAATATTAGCCATCAAAAGTGATTTTTTTAGGGTGCTTTCAGCAATAAATGTCAGCTAGGAGCAAGCTAAACAACAGCCTAGATAACTGTCCCTGTCTCTGCAGCAACCCTTCCTCTCACTAAAGCAGCAGCCAGAGACTGAGAACATGGCCGGCGCTGCTGCATTTTTATAAGGGGGTGGGGGATCCATGGGGAATGCAGCCTGATTGTCTGCCATATGTCTGCTGACTGTGATGTAGGGGGTCAAAGTTTAGCCCAATGACGAGGTATGGGGGGGGTCGAATGTGTTTGCGTCCCGCCGTGGCCGTGAACAGTTGAATTTTGGTGGGAACTGTCAGCTGGTGAACCGTTTGGGCCATCTCAACCAACTGCTACTGCTCCAAAGTGTATTTTTCAAGAGGGAAATGCATAGGCGAGATGGGTAGTTGGCACCGTGATGTCACACAGCGCAACTTCTGGGTCTTTTTATGGACCGTAAGTACAGCAACAGACTGAATCTACTGTTATACTCCTGACTACGGAAGCTGCCAGCAGGGGCTCCGCAGCAGTCGAGTAGGTCTGAATCGAATCTCTCCATCTCCCCTGCCCACATACAGATGCCGCAGCTCCACTAGGACATTGTTTGATCAATGGAGCACGGCTATTGGACTGTGAGACACGCTGATCGAGTGGAGCCGTGAGTACCAGGAGATACACTCCTATTGAATGCCGCTGTTGTGCTGCTGTATATAAACTGTGCAAGATATGAATCCGATTTAGGACTGCCAAAATATAAGTGGATTTCGATGTCTATGGCTATTGGTGTTTGTATACATTTTATCTTGATTTAGGAGCCAGAAGGAGGCTCTATCTACAGGAACATTGCAGGAGTGATCCCTGTGATCTATCCAATTATCTGTGCGAGATCTCGCAGTGTGTATGGTGGTGTGGGTGAGGTGTGAGATTGCTCGCAGGATATTTTGCTAGACAGCTAAGGGTGTGTTTTCTAATGATTGGTAGAGAAATCTTTGAGCATTTTTTACTGTTAATTTTATTCGTTTAATTGATTTTATTCTAATAAAGCGAAGAATTTAATATAAATTTAAATATATATAGAAAAACAATTAAAACCATGATTGTCCAGGGTATACACAATAAATTAATGAAGATACAAATATTAAAGTATATAATCTATCCACTTCCTCATCCCTGAATATTGTACATCTGGTATAGTATAAGGGGAGTAAGGTGCCTGTGCTAGCAGCATAAATGCAATACAATGAGAAATGAAACGTGCAAATAGACACAGGTGCTGTGCAAACAGATGGTTACAAACAGATGAATGTTAATGTGCAGTAGTAATGAAACAACCATCAAACAATTAAACCCCGGGAAGAGGTCCAGCCGGACCAACAAGAAAGATGGAAAAAGTGCCTGCAGTTAAGGGAGGTGTGAAGAAGAAGCTCACCATATACAGCAAGAGGGAGAGGAAGAGCGGTGTCCCCTGGAAGGAGCCTTCGCGATTCGCCGCCAACCGTGGCTTCAGCTGAGCTTCTTCACACCTCCCTTAACTGCAGGCACTTTTTCCATCTTTCTTATTGGTCCGGCTCTTCCCAGGGTTTAATTGTTTGGTGTTTGTTTCATTACTACTGCACATTCACATTCATCTGTTTGCACATTTAATTTCTCATTGTATTGCATTTATGCTGCTAGCACGGGCGGGTCCATCTGAAAATGGCGCCTGCGAATAATGGCGCACGGTGTTGCCGCTAACTCGTTTGACGCTTATCGCTATTTAACGTTAAAGCCTTATCGCTATTTAACGCTAATGCCTTATTGATATTTAGCGTTAACACACAAAACCCTCTTTGTACCTATCCCTAACCCCAAGACCCCCCTGGTGGTGCCTAACCCTAACCACCCCCCTGGTGGTGCCTAACCCTAACCACCCCCTGGTGGTGCCTAACCCTATCCACCCCACTGGTGGTGCCTAACCCTAAGCACCCACCTGGTGGTGCTGCCTATGCCTAACCCTAAGACCTCCCTGGTGGTGCCTAACCCTAAATCTCCAGTGGTGGTGCCTAACCATAACCTTGACAGTGTTACATTAAATCCATTCACTGTTTTGCAGTTAAATAACGTCTGCAGTTTGGCTTATGTAGGGCGCTATTGATAAATAACGTTACTGTGCACAATAACGTCTGCTGTTTGGCATATGAACGGCACTATTGATAAATAACGTTACTGTGTGCCGTTTTTCTTCTTTTTTCCCTGTGTGCCATTATTATGCAGTACTAACGATAAATAGCGATACGCGTATCTTTTTAATGCAACGCCATTTCTATGCATGGGCGCTGTGCGCTATTATTCACTGATCCGAGCACGGGCATCTTACTCTCCTTATACTATACCAATGTGTAATATTCAGGGATGAGGAAGTGGATGGATTATACACTGTGATATTTTTATCCTCATTAATTTATTGTGTATACCCTGGACAATCCTGGTTTTAATTGTTTTTATATATATATTTGTAATTATACATGACAATAAAGCTCATTTCTATATTTTCAATACTTTATGGGGTGTGGTATATTTTCATGGGATCTCGCTTGGTTGGTATGTTTTCAGGCATTTAAAGAGCAGTTTTCTGCAGATTGTGAATTGGCTTGAGAGGGGCCCAGTAGGTTTTCCCAGTATGAGGCACACAAATTTCTGATGGAGGCCCTGGATACAGCGCTGCACAAGTGAGGGAGTCAGGATGTTCACTGAACTTCTTTGATCCAACTTCGCTGCTGGTGCCTGACCACCGCTCCCACCACTGCTTCTATGTGCCAGCTCCCTTCTACACCTCTGCTGCCGATCCATGCTAGGCCGCCGACAGGGATGCTTATCACTACGATGCCACTGACAGTGATGCCCATGCTTGTGTCTGTCACCACTCACCAGCACAGGTTTCAGCTAATCCCCACACTAAGCCAGAGATTCCCTGGCATCTCAGACTCACCAATTTGCAATAGCTGATCAATGCCACGTGCCCCCGGCCACCAGCTGATTAGGGACTACAACATAGTGCAGCCACAGATACACTCCACAGCAGCTCAGCACGACCTCTATGCGGTCCTGTGCTTACATAATATGGGGAAATTTAAAGACTCTTCTCTCATACGACACGCAGGCCAGGGTGCATTTCTCCCTGTTTTCCTGATGTCCTGTGCAAGAGTTCAGGCCCACTGCTCTCCTCCATTGGTCCCAGCATATCAGCAGCACAGAGCGGCCTGCATTTCCGTACAGACCATGCTTGATATGCCGGCCTACACTGCAGGCATGAATCCCTGCAGTCTACCATGGTTCCTGAAGCCCTGCTTTCTCTCTACCAGGTCCCATCCACCTCCAGCCACCGTCTGTTTGGTCTCCAGGCCTCCCGACCTACCACGCCAGTCTAGGCCACAAGCTTGGGACAAAATTTAAACCTAGGAGCGGCAAGGTTCACCAGCTGCCAGTCCACTGTGGAAGCTACCAACCTCCCAGCGACCCCCCCCCCACCTCCACCTGAAATGGGAGTCAGGTCACCCTCGCCTTATGTCAGTAAGGACAGCTGCTGCAGCCAGTATGTCTGGTCAATCCACAGAGGCACTCCAGCCAGGCCTGTTAAGCAAGCTATAAGCCCACCAAGCAGAGGCATGGCTAGGGCTTCCAGCACCAGGGGACAAAGACTATTAATGCATCCTCTAAGGAAGGACCTGCTGCGCGGTTAGCGTGTCGCACCAAAAAGGGGCATGGTCATGCAACAGAATGTGGGCGTGGTAATGGGTGGGGCCAAATATACATGACTTTAGCAGTGGTGTAAAAGGTCTGCCAGGGAAGTTTGAACTCTGCCATAGTGTTTTCCTCCAAAATACATGTAATCTGACAGCATTTCACCAAAAATACATGTAATTTGGCAGAGGTTCCTCCAAAATATAGATAATATGGCAATGGTTCCCCCAAAATAGACATAATCTGGCAGCAGTGGTTCCCCCAACATACATTTAATCTGGCAGCTGTTCTCCAAAATACTCTTAATCTGGCAGCAGCGGTTCCCCAAAAGTGCAGTTAATCTGGCAGCAGTTCCCCCAAAATAGGTGCCCCCAGTATAGGTAACAAGGTCTGTAGGTGTCCCCAGAATAGGTAGCCAGGTATATATATGTTCCCAGTATATGCAGCCAGGTGTATATATGTCCCCAGTTTATGCAGCCAGGTGTATATGTGTCCCCAGTATATGTAGTCAGGTGTATATGTGTCCTACAGTATATGAAGCCAGGTGTATAGGTGTCCCCAGAATAAGTAGGCAGGTCTATAGTAGTCTCCAGAATAGGTAGCCAGGTGTATAAATGTCCCCAGTATAGGTAGCCAGGGGTATAGATGTCCCCAGAATAGGTAGCTAGGTCTATAAATGTCGCCAGAACAGGTAGTCAGGGGTATAGATGTCCCCAGTATATGTAGCCAGGGGTATATGTCCCCAGTATATGTAGACAGGGGTATAGCAGTCCCCAGTATATGTAGCCAGGGGTATATGTGCCCAGTATATGTAGCCAGGGGTATAGATGTCCCCAGCAGGGTCGGAGCTACCATAGGAAAAAATAGGCAGTTGCCCCAGAGCCTGTAGGGGCCCCCAAGTTGTCCTTCCCCCATCTGAACTGTTGCTCCCCAGGGACACTGCAGAGTCTGTTAAGTTGGGGGATGATTGGGGGAGGGTCAGCAGCCAGCTCAGGGGCCCAGGAGGGAAATTTGGCTGCAACAAAGGGCCTCTGATGACGCTTTTTGGTCAGGGTGGTGTCTGTTGGGGGGCCCCCAGGCTAATCTTGCCCTAGGGCCCCATTGTTACTTGAACCGGCCCTGGTCCCCAGTATAATCTATAGCAAGGAAATGAGCAGCGCTACTTAAAAACAGACTAGTGCCTACCTGCAAAAGAGTGCAAGCCCCACTTGTGGGGTCGAATACACACCGAGCATACACATGACCTGTCTACCACTAGAGGAGGATGTTGGTTTCCATTAACAGCTTGCATGCAACCTATTAAGTACTCGTCCCTCCCACTGCGAAGAAGTCAATCCTCCATGGGAGGGGCCTAACACTAACTAAATCCTAACCTATGTATATGCATAGCCTGGGTGCGGCTAATCAAATAAAATCAAAAATTGAAAATTGCGCAAAAGGTGGATCAGCGCAACACCAGGCCGCCTCCGAATGGCCTCCATCAGAGATGCGCTGAGCCCCCCAGGAACTACAAACGCACCTTGAACCCAAACAGAAGCTCTGCATATACACCAAAAGCATGGCTGTTAAGTGGGAGCAGCTGACCAAAAACGAATAACATTAGTACATAGCAAGGAAATGAGCAGCGCTACTTAAAAACAGACTAGTGCCTACCTGCAAAAGAGTGCAAGCCCCACTTGTGGGGTCGAATACACACCGAGCATACACATGACCTGTCTACCACTAGAGGAGGATGTTGGTTTCCATTAACAGCTTGCATGCAACCTATTAAGTACTCGTCCCTCCCACTGCGAAGAAGTCAATCCTCCATGGGAGGGGCCTAACACTAACTAAATCCTAACCTATGTATATGCATAGCCTGGGTGCGGCTAATCAAATAAAATCAAAAATTGAAAATTGCGCAAAAGGTGGATCAGCGCAACACCAGGCCGCCTCCGAATGGCCTCCATCAGAGATGCGCTGAGCCCCCCAGGAACTACAAACGCACCTTGAACCCAAACAGAAGCTCTGCATATACACCAAAAGCATGGCTGTTAAGTGGGAGCAGCTGACCAAAAACGAATAACATTAGTACATAGCAAGGAAATGAGCAGCGCTACTTAAAAACAGACTAGTGCCTACCTGCAAAAGAGTGCAAGCACCACTTGTGGGGTCGAATACACACCGAGCATACACATGACCTGTCTACCACTAGAGGAGGATGTTGGTTTCCATTAACAGCTTGCATGCAACCTATTAAGTACTCGTCCCTCCCACTGCGAAGAAGTCAATCCTCCATGGGAGGGGCCTAACACTAACTAAATCCTAACCTATGTATATGCATAGCCTGGGTGCGGCTAATCAAATAAAATCAAAAATTGAAAATTGCGCAAAAGGTGGATCAGCGCAACACCAGGCCGCCTCCGAATGGCCTCCATCAGAGATGCGCTGAGCCCCCCAGGAACTACAAACGCACCTTGAACCCAAACAGAAGCTCTGCATATACACCAAAAGCATGGCTGTTAAGTGGGAGCAGCTGACCAAAAACGAATAACATTAGTACATAGCAAGGAAATGAGCAGCGCTACTTAAAAACAGACTAGTGCCTACCTGCAAAAGAGTGCAAGCCCCACTTGTGGGGTCGAATACACACCGAGCATACACATGACCTGTCTACCACTAGAGGAGGATGTTGGTTTCCATTAACAGCTTGCATGCAACCTATTAAGTACTCGTCCCTCCCACTGCGAAGAAGTCAATCCTCCATGGGAGGGGCCTAACACTAACTAAAT